>NW_025421558.1:1274674-2549348 GCF_011764305.1 Mustela putorius furo | reverse complement strand
GTTTTTTGACAGAGAGAGAGAGATCACAAGTAGGTAGAGAGGCAGGCAGAGAGAGAGGGGGAAGCAGGCTCCCTGCTGAGCAGAGAGCCCCATGTGATGCGGGGCTCAATCCCAGGACCCTGAGATCACGATCTGAGCCAAAGGCAGAGGCTTAACCCACTGAGCCACCCAGGTGCCCTCCAGAGCAAGCTTTATAATAATATGTATAGCATGATCCTGTATTTTGGGAGAAACAAATCTAACCTTACATATGTATGTATAAACACAGAACTATCTAGAAGCCTACAGACCAAAATGTTGATAGTGCTTACAGAGATCTGGTAGAGTGAATTTTACATATTACTTTGAAAAAAGAGTAATGAGGTGGTTGTTTTTTTGTTTTGTTTTGTTTTGTTTTTACTGCTTTGTGTTCTTCTGTGTTTTCCAAACGTGCTAAAAGAAACCTGTGTTGCTTATGTAATTAGAAGGTAGCAAGGTATAGAATTGAGAGAGATTTAATAGTTAGTTATAAATATTGAACTGAGATTGAAAGAGAACAGAGATGATATCCTAGCCAAGTCTCAACATAATGATCAAATTTCCAGGAAGAAAACCAGTTTGTTCCTACTGAAGATTTGATTTGTTAGAAACTGATAAAAGCAGACATGTCAATTGTGAAAAATATTATTTCAATTCTACTTGTGGTACTAAACAGTAAATGTTGACAAGATTGTAAGAAATAATATGTAACAAGGGATTTCTAATTAACACAGAAATATGGAAGACTGAACCATGCTTTACCTATTCATCCCTCCTAATACTCCACTACAGTGACAGGAAGGGGTTACCAACACATACATACACACACACACACACACACACACACACACACAGTGAGAGAGAAGAAGGGAGGAGAGGGAGATACAGATAGAGATGGAGGGAGAGGAGGAGTAGAGAGAGCAGAGGGAGAGAGTAGGAAAGAAGACAGTGGTATAATTTTAGCTGGATAACTGTTCTGGGTAACTCTCACAATATTAACTATGGATAAATGGTGACTAACTCCACAGGAAGCTGAAACCCAAGCCCACCAGGACTAAACCTAGAAGCATATCAACCCATGCCAAGGATTTAAAAAGAAAAAGAAACTGACTTTACCAAGTACTTCAGAATATGGGAGACCAAGTAGAGAAGAAAACAACAGGGTTGGTTGAAAGTCCACAGAGGATATAGATCATTACCTAGGTCCTCTCCCCAGCCAGGTAACTGCCTCTTCATGAAGTTGACAGAAAATCGGAGGTTTACTCTCTGAAGATGGCAAACCAGAGGTCTCTAGACTTAGTGCACTCAGCGTAAAAATAGTGCTACCAACTAAACACGGGGCCACTGAATGAAAGCCTCTATTCTAAACAACTTCCATGGCTCAGCTCTTAGATGCTGGCAGCCATGTTTAGGGGCAGGATATTAAAGGAATTCTCTCAGAGGAAAGTGATCAGCCAAAGAGAAAAATGGGGGAAGAAATAAAATGTTGACACTTGGGAGTCCCCTGGTGAAATGGTTGTGTTCTGCCCAATTACCCTCCAGTGAAGTCCAGTATTTAATAAGCCCTACCCTGTCTCACAACATAGGGCTTCTTTCTTAAATATGAGCCAAAATAAGAATAATAAGAGATTTGAAGGCAACTTTTAAGATCATGGAAACCAAAACTAATAGGAAAGATAACGGAGATGAAACTGACAAGAAGCAGAAGAGAAACAGACAATAATTATCTTCAGGAAAATAAGAAAAAGCATTACATCCATCACACACACACACACACACACATTATGAAAAAAGAACATTTAGAAAACAAAACAGACCACCTAGAGGCACCTGGGTGGCTCAGTCTGTTAAGCATCTGCCTCAGCTCAGGTCATGATCCCAGGGTCCTGGGATCGAGCCCCTGTGTTGGGCTCTCTGCTCAGTGGGGAGTCTGCTTCTCCCTCTGTCCCTAACCCTGCTCATGATCTTTCTCTTGCAAATAAATAAATTAAATATTTTTTAAAAAAACAGAAACACAACAAAACAGATCACCTAGAAATTTTAAAATATGACACCAGAAAGTACAATCTGGAATAAAATTTAGAATAAAATTTAATGACAGGTATATAGAAAACTATCAGGGGTGCCTGGGTGGCTCAGTGGGTTAAAGCCTCTGCCTTCGGCTCAGGTCATGATCCCAGGGTCCTGGGATCGAGCCCCATATCGGGCTCTCTGCTCGTCAAGGAACCTGTTTCCTCTCTCTCTGCCTACCTCTCTGCCTACTTATAATCTCTGTCAAATAAATAAATAAAGTCTTAAAAAAAAAACTTGCAGGAAACTATGAAATGAAAAAAGCGATAACTTAATTTTAAGGGAAACATAACATACAAGAAAAGAATATAATAAGATATTGGCTCCGATAAAAATAATTTTACATGTATAGAATAATGTAAACTCAAATACTGATCTATGAAAAAATATATGGTTATACAGATGGGTGGATGCAGAGAAATCTGTGTTTGGGGGGAGTTATGATTGTCTTCAATAGTGGGGACCAGCCTAGGTAGTATGTAAAATACAAAATTTAAAAATAGTAAAATAAACTCATCCATTAAAAAGCTGTGAGGTGTGCCTGGGTGGCTCAGTGGGTTAAAGCCTCTGCCTTCGGCTCAGGTCATGATCCTAGAGTCCTGGGATTGAGCCCCTCATTGGGCGCATCGGGCTCTCTGCTCAGCAGGGGGTCGGCTTCCTCCTCTCTCTCTGCCTGCCTCTCTACCTAGTTGTGATCTCTGTCACATAAATAAATAAAATCTTTTAAAAAAAAAGCTGCGATAGATATTTGTCATTTCTTTTCAGTCTGTCCAGCTCCTTTTGTACAACATCTTATTATATTTGGGAAATTTACTGCCATATGTGCTCCCAAAATAATCCCCCAATTCTGTTCCAGTGTCCTCGGCGGCTGGCATAGTCACCTGGGACCTGTACTCCTCTGCCAGACTCGCTCCCTTGAGAGTCTGCCTTAGAAGAGGGCACCTCGAGGAAGGGGCCCCTTGGGAGAACATTTGGCCAGTAAGGGAGTGGCAGAATCACTGAGCTTCAGAACATGGCCACAAGTCGAGTTTCCGAACACATTGGTACCAGTGGTGAAGCGGTGGTAGAACTTTCTTTTTTTAGGGCAGTGTGTCACATGGCTTTAACCTCTGTTCCTAGAAACTAAGCACCCCTGTGAGCTACCCAATTGTCCGAATTGGTCTGCTTTTGCTACTAACAACCCTGAGAACTGCTGGGGCAAAGAAGAACCAAGGAACTTCAAAAGGTCGTCTTGGGGGTGGACATGAGGAGCTCCTGAGGCTGCATCAGGAGACGACTATTTTTTATTATAAGCCTTCGTCTTCCTAACGGGCTCTTTAACCACGAATATTTGAGTTTCTAACTATGCATATGTATAAGTTTGATAAAAATTAAAATTGAAACAAAAGGAAAGAAAACAGAAACAATGAGAACAATCTTTTGGAGTGTGAAATGCACAACACAGACCCTTGGTCTGTGGGAGATACTACTAATGGATAACAGCTCTTTTTCCCTCTGGGGCCTGGAAACAAACTCACAAACCTTCCCAATATCTATTCTAGGTAATGAAGCTGGGTCGTCCAATGAAAACTATCTGCAGTCTTAGTCTCAGAGGAAATACTCAGTCTCTTAGAGGCCTGGACCTGCATTCCTGAACTTAAGTGAAAACAAACCCAGAATATATTTTATGGTATACAGAAATTCTGTACTACTTATATCCTGGTATACCTAATTCTGACAAATACCTTAATTAAAGGGTATAAGTCACCACTCTAGAACTGTATTACTCCAGTGAAATTGCTACGGTTGAAAAAAAAAAAAAGCCATTAGGTTTCTGAACATGAACATGAAGATATAGTTTGAAGCTTTACAGCACTATGACTAATAGAATTTTATTACTTGAGAGTTCTCAAAGTGCTGCATATCTCTTCACTGGCAATATTGGCATAACACCACAGAAGAAAAAAATGTTTCTTCAAGTCAACATATAGTTAATTCACGTTTGGAGATAAGGCTACCGCGACAACATGACAATTTAATGAGGTTTGAACAGCTTCAGGAAAGGGAATATTAAAAGGAATAGAAAAGAAATGTTTTGTGAGAGGAAAATAGAATACCAGAATTACCTGGATGATTTTTTTAACAGTCATTTGCAAGGATTTCTTGTCACTTCTTTTATTATAATTCTCTTTCTTTCTTTCTTTCTTTCTTTCTTTCTTTCCATTTCTACTACTACAGTGGTTGTCTTATTTGTCTATGATGATAATGAGTTTCTGTACAAAATTCAAGACGAATACTTAAATCCATCAAGCACAGCATCTGCTAAAAATCCTGGCATTTTGGAGAACTTGGGTAGCTCAGTTGGTTAGACGTCTGCCTTTGGCTCAGGTCATAATTGTGAGCCCCATGTTGGGCTCCCCACTCAGCAGGGAGTCTGTTTAAGGATTCTCTCTCTCCCTCTGCCCTTCCCCACAGCCCTGCTCCAGCTGTCTGTTTCTCTCTCTCTCAAATAAATGTATCTTGGGACATCTGAGTGGCTCAGTGGGTTAAGCATCTGCCTTCAGCTCAGGTCATGATCTCAGGATCCTAGGATCAAACCCCATGCCAGGCTCCCTCCTCAGCGGGGAGTCTGCTTCTCCCTGTTCCTCCTCCTGCTTGTGCTCTCACTCTCTCTCTCTAATAAATCAATAAAATCTTTAAAAAAATAAATAAATCTTTTTTTAAAAAAAACCCTTTTTTAAATTAAAAAGAAATTACTCTACCCTTAAGAAGGCAATGGAGCATATTCCTTACGTGTGGGCCACACATGGCGACTTTCTTCACAAGAGTATAGTATGGAAAGGGTTGGGGAGTAACTTTATAATGGAGAGAAATGACAAACACCCTCCCAGCCAGTGACCAAGATCAATGCCAACATAAATCAGGTTGGTAGAAGGTATCCTTGATATGATATGCTAAAAATGGCAGTTTATTTCTGTGATCTTCCTCCCCCAAACCCATAACCCTAGTCTAACCAGGAGAAAAACATTAGACAAATTCCATTTGAGGGACATTCCACAAAAATCCCTAACTAGCACTTCCTAAAACTGTCAAGATGATCGAAAACAAGGAAACTTAGAAACTGTCACAGCCAAGAGATATCCAAAGAGACACGGTAACTAAATGTAAGGTCTTACCCTGGATGGGGCCCTGCGATGGAAAAAAAAAAAAGACATCGGGTAACAACCAAGGAACTACGAGTAAAGTATGGACTTTATTTAATAGTAATATACCAGTATTAGTTTATTAATTATAAGAAAAGGACCATATTAATGTAAGATGTTGTTAATAAGATCTACCTGATTGGCATATCTGGAAACTTTCTGTATCATCTTTACAGTTTTTCTATAAATCTGAAACTGTTCTAAAAGAAAAGACACTTTTTTTTTTTTAAGTCACAACAATAAGACAGCAGAAAACACATCCATCGTGACTTTGGCCCTGGGTAAAGGGAAATTCTTTCTCTGGAAATTTCATCATGAGTTGTCCCTACACTTGTTTTTCATTCATTCATATTACCTGTGCTGTCTGAAAAGTTCCTATGAAGAATTTAATAAGTCACTCGGGGTTAGATAGGCCCCAAGGCAACTCCAAAAGCAAATGCAAATCCTCTTTGGAAGCATTTAACCCCAGTGTAACTCCAAAGATGTCTCAGAAATCAATTCTTCTGCCCAAATTATCTCATAGTCAAAAATCATAAAATATACACATAAAAATAAGACAACATGTAAGAACTAGTAGTAATAAATACTGAAAATTTTGATATTGGAATCATAAGAAACAAAATAAAAAATAACTGTGAGTAATATGTTTAAAAAACTAAAAGGGAAGCTTGGGGGTTACTGGGTATCTCAGTCATTGAGTGTCTGCGTTCAGCTCGGGTCGTGACCCCGGAGTCCTAGGATCAATCCCCATGTCCAGCTCCGTGTTCAGCGGGGAGCCTGCTTCTCCCTTTGCCTCCCCTTGTTTATGTTTCCTCTCTTGATATCTTTGCCAAATAAGTAAAATCTTTTTTAAAAAAATTAAAAGAGAAGCTTGAACATTTGACACAGAAATGGGAATTATAAAGAGTGACAAAGATGATTTGCAAGTTATGCAAATTAAAATTTTTTATTTCAAATTAAACAAATACTTCTTGGGTACCCAATACAGACCAGGACATATACTAGGCATGTTCATATATATATTATCTATTTTATTTTTATAACAACAAATAACTATATCAAAAAATACTAAAGCTATAAACCTTCATCTTAAAATATTTTTCATTGTTCTGTCTTCTACCATCTGCAAGCTTTCTTCTGATCTATGCTCTAGTTCACGAATTCACTCTGTACCTGTATCAAACTAGTATTACATACATCAATCGTGTTCTTAATTTTGGTTGTTAGTAATTTTTCTTAGTTCTAGAATTTCTATTTGGTTCCTTTTCAAATATGCTAAGTCAGTTTTTTTTTAAAGTATTGGTTTATTTATTTTTTATTTGAGAGAGAGAGACAGAGAGAGTGAGTGGGAAGGAGAGGAGAGAGAATCTGAAGCAGACTGTGTTGAGAATACAGCCAGACATGGGGCTCGATCCCACAACCCTGAGACCATGACCTAAGCAGAAACCAAGAGTCAGATGCTCAACTGACTGAGCCACCCAGATGTCCCACTAAGTCACTTTTTATATTTAGTCTCCCTAAAGACTTTTCCAATCTTGTCTTTTATGTCTTTAACCATAGAGTTTTACAATTGTTTTCTGATTCCAGTAACTAAGGTTTCCATGGTTTGGTTTCTGTGGTCTGTAGTTTATACTGGTTTTCCCTGAGGGTATCTTGTTTCCTGGCCCCAGATTATCTTTGAGTGTGTTTCGGTCACTGTATTTGAGAAATTATTCTTTGGAGTAATCTGAGGCCTTGAATGATTTGAATCTTCACCAAAGAAAATGTTTGCTTCCTTCCTTCTGCTGTCTTAATCACCAGTTCAATACTGCCTCAGCCTTGCTCTGACATTGAGGCTGTCCTAAACTACCCAGGCAATCCAAAGCTGGGTCGCAAGTCACTAAGGGTGCTTAATTATTTCCATCTTACCATATTCTTGAAGGCAAAGCCCTGTCGGGTTCCAATTTAAAGGCCGAACTCCTTACTTGGAGTGAGCCCAGGCTTTGTCTTTTGTTCCGTTTGCTTGGTAAGACCAACACAACTGCCACTCAGTTTTGTAGTTATTCCTCCCAAAGCATCAAACACCTTCCAGGCAAAAGTAGCATTGAGGCTGGGCCCACTTCTCTAGGTTATTTCTTGCCTTTTCCTAGACTTTGACCCAATAATTTCTCACTATTTTATTAGCTTGGTACTTGAAAAGCTTTAACAGAGATGAACTTCTAGGAAGAGTTGACTCCCCAGAGGGGGATCCAAATTCATTTTCCCCACTGGAAACTTTTCACTTCAGCATTGCCCCTCCTGTGCCCGATTCCAGGAAATAAGTTATTCCATCCATGAAACTTTAGCTCAAGTTGATACAGAATCCTACATTCCCCTTAATGCTCAAGAGAGGATGACTTTTCAAAACCATAGTGCTAAAACACTAAGGGTCTATAAGAGGGCAAAGTGAGGGAAAAAATTATGATTGCCATTTTCCAAAGACTTTGGTTTTGTTTTCTGAACCTACAATGAGTCCTGATGCTATAATTCCCATCAGGAGGACACACTCCTTTGGCACCTAAGCCCCCGGTCAGCCAAAACTAAGAGGTAAGGCCCTCCCATTTCCTCTGAATTCTCTTTGGAAAAGCAGCTGTTACTAGGAGAATTGATAGGACTGTGAATCATAATGCAGTGAAAGACCTCTCCCTGCCCATCTAAGGGTCCCAGGGATGCATTTCTCTTCTTCCAACCTAGAGAGGTTGGAGGAGACTTTCTTAGTCCCTCTCAAATCACATCCAAATAATTTAGAATCTCTGTCATTGCATGACCCTTCACACTTAACAAAGGGCTTTAGTACATTGGCCAGGCACCTGTATTCTGGGGCTGGTCTATCCAATATGGTAGCCACCAGTCACATGTGGTTATTGAGCACTTGAATATGGCTCTATGAACTGATTGTGCTGTAAGTATAAACTACACAGGAGATTTTGAAAACTTAGTATGGAAAAAAAAATGCACAGTATCTTAATAATTTTTTTATATTATAATTTTATATATAATTTTATTTATATTGAAATAATATTTTGGATAACTTAAGTTAAATAAGTATATTGTTAAAATTAACTTCACCTACTTCTTTTTATTTTTTTAATTTGACTACTAGAATATTTAAGATTACATAAGTGGTTTGCATTATATTTCTATTGGACAGTACTGTCCCTATGGTGATCTTGTTTGTAAAAACTAAATTTCCTTTTCCTGAATAGTTATATTCCCAACTAGAATATGTACTGAATATGTATTGAAGTATCTCCAGAAAATTCCTCAACTTGCTTCCACTTATAGAAGCAGCATAATATAATAAAAAAAAAGCACTCTAAAATCTCTATGTTTCTTATTAACTAGCAATGAAGGTAGTCAAATCATTTTAACTCTTCAGATCTGAGTTTTTTCATATAAAATGAAAAGGTTGAACCACATCCCCTCTATGGTTTCTTCTATTCTATGAGTATTTGATCGTTATTATGTTAAAATTTCTTCTAAAATATTTTCTATGGATAAGATAAACTTTTTATTGTAATGTCTATACAATTTCTGAATCTTCTCTTGGAGATATAAAAATAAGTATTTCCCTTGTAAAAAAGACAGACGTTAATTTATATAAGCTTACTTATGCTTAAGTGCATGTTCCTTTTCTGTGCTAGCATTACAAGTTATGCTGTGAAAACTACTTTGTTTTTCCATTTTTAAGGTTCAGTCGATGGGTACAATTATTATTTATTTTATATCATTGGTCCTCCAGCTTCTCCTCCACAGATCATTCTCATTCCTCAATCATACATGTCTCCTATACTCTCTTTTGACCGTTTCTGGTTATACTTTATGTTTTATTCTGTACTTACTGTGTCCTCCAATTCTCTTACAGGACTGAGCTCTCTTGCCATCTCTCACCAGCAGCCTGGTCACACTCGTCTCCTCCTTTAGACTCAGAGACTTCCTGCTTTCCTCATCCATTTCAAAACAATCTCATCTGAAAAGGTAAAATAATAGGTCCGCTTCAGGGTAAGTTCCAGTCTTTGCAGTTAGTATTTATTTGAGCGGTGAGGGGTGGTGAGGTGGTGGGAAGGTAGGTCTTTCATATCAGGCCTTAACTTTCATCCCCATATGAAAGCCTCTACTCCTATTAAATTGAGGGGAGTGGTTCCATCCTATATTTAAATCTTCTTAAACTCTATCACACACTTACGCTTTGCAAGCCCTGCCCACACCCATTTTTGTAAAAATGTGGCTTTAAACACATCTACAGTTACCTATGCAAAATTCTGTCTGCTCAAGAAAACTACTCAATCTTAACGTTTAGGCAGAGTTTGAGGAGCACGGCATTTAGAGTAAAATGATCTAGGATCGTTATCTTAGCTGCATTTGAGCTAGATGTATCATCTTGGACAAATTCACTATTCCGAGGTTCAGGTTCCTAATCTGCCAAAAGGAGCTGGAATAACCCCTGTTACACATGTCACATGGTACTTCTGAGCATCTAAAGAAATAATGAGCATGAAAGTACTTACAGTGGTAAAGCGCTACACAGCGTGAGTGATACTGGACATTCTGAAACTCCATGAAATTTTGTTCCTGCTTCCATTTTCCCTTCTTCGGGTCAGAATAAATACATTGACCCATTAAGTTTAGACAAGAATAAAGAATATGACTTAAGGTTTCCTGAATAATGGAAAGTTTCAAGTTAAGATGAAATGATCACTCTCTTCATTCAATCATAATGAGAGCTATGAAACACTTATTAGAACTAATGACCTAAATTACTTTACACAATTCATCTAGGAAACTCAATTTGTCAAGAAACAGCAGACGGTTTTTTGAAATTCAAATGGAACCTGGATGGAGGGATTGGGGTCAATGGTAAATTGACAGTCATTTTAAGGAGCAAATTAATGTTACTGTCATGAAAGTGGAGTGCAAAGAAAAGATTTTAAGAATTAGATGTTAATCAACCAGATTTCCGAGCAAGAATGATGTTCCTAAAATTGGTGCAAAAATATTTTCCAATTACAAATTCAAGTGCTTAAAAATATCACCCAAGGTATCAATAGAAAAAATCGCATGTATGTATACATGTATATATGCATATATTCTTTCCTGTTCTTTGAAATCAGAACTATGACACAGAGATTCTATCATCAACTATTCTTGGAATTTAGTGAAAAAAGAAAAGAATCTGGAATCAGTCAGTCGGTTCCCTCCTAACCTACTTAGGAGCTATTTCCTTCTCCCTAAAAAAGGGAGGCAATCCTGTCTGCTCCGCCTAACTGGCAAAGTTGTGAGGACCCAAAGGACCTGGGCGCTCTATGGGAAAGACAGGTGCGGTTGCTGCTGTTGGCTGAGCGGCTGTGGGCGGAGCAATGCAGCTTTAACCGAACCCCCTCCCTCCCCGCCCCGTTCTTCCGAGGGGAAGGACACCTTGACCTTGGCAAAGAGAAAGGTAGTTCTCTTTACCCCAAGTGAGAGTTCTCTTTACCCCAAGTAAGAAAGTTGGATGCTGGGGAGAATGGCTGGCTCATTCAGTCAGTAGAGCACGAGACGCTCTGATCTCGGGTTGTGAGTTCGAGCCCCACCTTGGGTACAGAGGTTACATTAAAATGGGATCTTAAAAAAAAAAAAAAAAAGAAAGAAAAGAAAAGAAACGTGGATTCAGATCCTTCCCCCCACTTTTCCTTCCTTCACTGAACAAATATTTCTCCAGCCCTGTTGGGTGCCCGACCCTGGGCTAGGGAGAGCCAAGAAGAGGAAAGGACCCAGGATACGGTCTCGGGGAAGACTGTCCAGGGGGCAGAGACCGCACGGGTAACCGGGGGAGGGCGAGGACCCCGGTGCCACCCAGCAAGGGTGCTCCGCGGCGGCTGCCGAGCCCATCCCCCCGCTCCCCTTCCCTGAGGCGGCCGCGGCGGCCGCGAGTTCGGCCGCGTCGCCATGGCAACCAGTGGCGGCGCGGCGGGCCGTACGGTGGCCGGGAGGGAGAGGCCCTAACGGCCTCGGAGGCCGCGCGGCGGGCGGGCCCGGGTGGCGGGAGCGCGGCGGCGGGCGGCGGGGCCCCTGGGGGCGGGCCGGGCTGGGGTTGACCCCGGCGTTCCTGCTCCCGGGGCCTCAGACCTCTCGGGAGAGCGCGGCGCGGCGCAGGTAACCCGCCCTGGTCCCCGGGACCCGGTTTCGACCCTCCGCCCTCGACCTCGCTCCTCGGCCAGGCCCGGGGGACCCCTACAGGCCGGCTGCTGCGCTGGGGGGCTGGACGTGAACCGTGCGCAGTCCGGGGGGCGGGGGCGCGCGCTGGCGGGGAGAGCCTCGGATGTCCCGAGGGGAGCGCAGAGCGCAGAACCCAGAGCCGGGTCTCCCCGAGTCAGCAGGTGTAGGTTCTAGCTTTGTGGCCTTGGGCAAGTCAACTAGCTTGTCTGTGCCTCAGTTTCCCTGACGTTAAAGTGAGTGATTGGAAGAACCTGCAAAATCAGTTTACTCATCTGTCTGTTCTGTCAAGTTTTCCCTCCCCATCCCTGCTACGCACCTCTCCGCTCCACAGAGTCTCAGAGCCTCTCTTTAAATTCCTTTAATTTGGAAATGATGTGAGCTGGGAAGCCTTCCTCTTCGTTCTACCATCTTGAATGCTATTTTAGTGGCTTCAATTCAGTGATTCAGAGCAGCTGAAGTTCTTCTCAGTACTTTGTCCACTTATCCTCATATGTTGTTGTAATTAAAACTTTGTTGCTTGGGAAAACTTTTTTTATCTTTCTTTTCTTTTCTTTTTTAGAATTTAGGCAAGTACTAACATCCAGATAAGCAGGTGCCCACAAAGCCACTGAGGAATTGTAGGATTTATATTTTTAGGCAACTCTTAATCCCTTTGTCCTAAATCTCGTGGTATATTCATTCTAACAAAGCCCAGAAAGGGCCAAAGAGAGAATTTACTCAAATAAAAGGCAAACTTTTAAGGGACAAGAAAGTTTGAGAACATTTAGCTATAACTCCTCTACAGCAGGAATTGTTTTACTCATCTCTTGTGATGAGCGCTTTGCAAGGTACCTGGCATCAAGCTGTTCTTCAGAAAATAGCCAGTGAACGCTCGTTTCAGCCAATACCACCTATTTCAACTTATGACTAAGCCGATGTCATAAATACAGGGGAGGGATTTTTAAAAAGGCCCAAATTTCTACATTTTGTAGAATCAAGAGCTACTACCCTTGGAGAAGCACACACACCATGGTTTGCCAGTAGTAGAATTTTCCTGTTTCAAAGGTTGATAAAGTAAGCGTTTTAGTAATCTAGATCATTTTCCCCCTAACAGATTAAAAATCAAGACACAAACCAGATGCAACAGTTTCTTGACATGGAGAACCAAACCCATAATGCGATGGGGTAAGTGTTGATTGAAAATTTTCTGTTTAATAAGTAAGTCTTTAACTATCTCCTAAACTCTCAGATAATGAATTTTGAAATTGGAATATTAATAGTAGGATGTACCGATTAGTATTGGTGAGGTAGATGGAGAAAAATTCAAGTGATTCTAATCAAGAACCTATGGTGTGAATCTCTCCAATTTTGACTATGGGTCTGTACTCGAAAATCACCATTTTCCAACTTTTAGTGAGTTTTTCTGGTGTTTTACGATGATGGCTGCCCACAAAGGCCAATGTGCGGGCTCTTGGGTTCCCAGCATGTCCCACCCAGTTCATTCCTTTCTTGCTGCACTGAGTATCCCAGGTTTCCCTCCACACTTGCCCTTAAGGCTGAGCTCAGTCTGGAAACATAACCTCATAACAGATTTGGCCAGTATAGACTCCAAACTACAGAGAACAAACTGATGGTCACCAGAAGGCAAGTGGGTGGTGGGATGGGTGAAATAGGTGAAAAGGATGAAAGTGTCTTTATCATGAAGAGTGCTGGGTGATGTATAGAACTGCTGAATCACTCTATTGTATACCTGACACTAATATAACAATATGTTAACTATCCTGGAATTAAAATTTTAAAACTTAATAAAATTAAAAATAAAAAGATTTGGGGGTACCTGGGTGGCTCAGTGGGTTAAGCCTCTGCCTTCAGCTCAGGTCATGATCCCAGGGTCCTGGGATCAAGCCCCACATTGTACTCTCTCCTCAGCAGGGAGCCTGCTTCCCCCTCTCTCTCTGCCTGCCTCTCTGACCACTCTTGATATCTCTCTGTCAAATAAATAAATAAATAAATAAATAAAATCTTAAAAAAAAAAAAAGATTTGGCTTCCCATACAACAATAAGAACTGGATATTTTACCAAAGGTTTCATGAAGAGATAAGGAATAAAATTTGTATAGCGTTCCGCACTGTAAAAAATTAAATTCCCTTTCACAGATATCTTGTCCCCACCCCTTCCATGCCACCAGGACCACAAAGGTTTCTTTTCCTGTTGTTTCATTAGTCAGCTGGCCACTGGCTAACCCCAAAGCTGGGGACTGGGAAGCGGGGGCAGGTGAGGGGTGAACATGGGAGGGACAGTGGGTAGGAGTGGTGCTCTAGTGCCTAATCTTGACTGTGTCTGACTTGCACTCGTCAAACCACTCCAATAATAACTCCTTTCAGTTGTTCTGCTCAGATCATGACTTTGACATCAGGCTAAAGGAAAACTGCACAGGTCTGGGTAAGAACAATGGTCAGTTTTCTAGATCTTGCTGCACACACACACACATCTTGCAACAGCCTGGCTGGGTACTGTTCTCATTGTATAACTAAGAAAATCAAATGTGCTTGTTAGACTCGAGTCTAAGGTCTTATAATAAGGAGACCCCAAAAATACAGTGGTTTAAATAAGATTGAAGTTTATTTCTGTTTCATGGACAAGTTTTGGGATAAGTAGCGCAGGACTGGGAGGGCAGCTCTGCCATCCTCCCTGCATGATTTTTATGTCTGGACCCGAAGCGATGGCTTCAGCTTCCACCCCTGTGCTCCTGCCAGAGGGAAAGGGCAAGGGCAAGAGGAGAGGAGATTTGGGTCCTTTTTGGAATGTGTCCTGGAAATAGCAGGCCTCACTTCTAGCCATTTCCTGTGGGCCAGAACTTCGTCCCAGAGCTACAGCTAGCTAGCTGCAGGAAAAGATTGGGACATGTGTTCTCTAACTGAGTAGCTCGATGGCCAGCTAAAGTCTAGGTGACGAAAGAAGAATGAATATTGACAGTTAGCAGCCTTTGCTATATTTCTGAGCTCAGAAAGGTAGAAAGAAAGCAACTGTCAATAAATATTGACAGTTAGCAGCCTTTGCTATATTTCTGAGCTCAGAAAGGTAGAAAGAAAGAGAAAGAAAGCAGCAAATTGCTCCGAATGTACAACTGGTTGATGGAAAAGCAGGATTTGAATTCAGATACATGTGGCTCTAATCCCTGCAGGCTTTGCTACACTGGAAATAGGTGGCAGTGAGATGTGGGAGCAGCCTGCCTACTATGTGCAGAAGAGCCAGGTTAGAATCTGGGACTGAACGGGTGTTAGGTCCCTGATGTGATGATGGCACTGAGGGCTAAGAGGCAGACTGAAGGTCTTGAACCTTCGGTTGGTACCAGATACCTCTTCACTCCTGCAGATCTGAGGCCATGGGGACTGCTGTTTGTCTTCATTCTTTCTTTCAGGGGGAATGTGTATAATATTGAATGCATGGCAAGCACAACATTAAGTCTCTTGGTTTATACAAAGATCAATAAGAAACAGACCTTAAAGAACTTAGAATTAGTCGAGAGTCATAGAGCTTGTCTGGGTACAATGTAACTGCAAGCCAGAAGTGAATGAGAATCACTAGAGGTTTCCATGAGGAACTACCCTACTCATCCCAGCATGCATGGGACCAGACGCTGTCTACCATGGTCTACAAAGCATGGGGAGCCAGGTTGGCTTTGCTTCTGTCCTTCATGCTATTGAGATAATATGTAAAAATCTAGATCATAAAGACAATAAAACCTCATGGGGGCATGTAAAAGAGCAAACCATGTCACCTACATACACAGTAATATTTTGTGGCACGACTTCATCTAACAGATATCTAGAGTCTACTATAAGCCATTGACTGGTCTCAGCACAAGGAAGAGAGCAGTGAACAAAACAAGGCCACTCCTCCAAGGGTTAGTGGGAGATATGAAATGTTTCACATGGTCATATGAAGAAAAGCAAAGCAGGCTAAGGTTGGGAGATTGAATGGGATGATCAAACAAGGTTCCTGGTAATGTGGTATTGGAGCAGAGCTTGTATTGGGCAAAGAGAGCTCTGTAGACAGTAGGAACAGAAAGTGTGAAGGCATAAGGAGGGAGCTTCTGCACAGAACATTTGTTGGGTGAATCATTATTTTCTGACACTTGGGTTAGCACAGGGTTTGATTTTAATTTTAAATCCATGATTCCCCCGATTATAGGTGTTTACATTTCTGTTGTATTAATCAACCTACACTCCTTCTAATCAAAACATCCATATCTGAGTTTGTCCTTTCCGTTTGCTTTTAGAGTGTGTGCCCAGAACATAAATTACTGCAGAATGAACGAAAGGTCTATTCGTATTGGGCCTGTTAAAGAGCACTAAGTCTAGATTTTGCTTTGTTTCTGTTTCCTTCTTAATTTCTACTCTGACTAGCTTGTCCTTATATGATTTCTCTTACTTATCTTTTTCTCCTGATTTTTGAGTTGAAAATCCTGGTTCAGTTATTCTTATGATTTCTGAATTTTATGATTTCTTTAAGTAATAAAAGCATCAAAACTCAAGTTTCTCCTGAGTACAGCTCTGCTGTGGGCCATACTATTGGTGTTTCCACTCTCATTTCCTAAATAGTCTGGTATTTCAACTTGGATTTCCTCTGTGACTAATTTGAAATATTTAAGACATGTAACTTCCAAGGGTGGGGGGGTAATTATATTTTTATTACTATTACTTTTTAATCTCACTACTGCCACTGTGGCCCATCCAATATTCCAGTTTTGTTTAGCGTGTTCTTATAATCTATTGCATGATCAGCTGTTAGAAATGTCCTTTGGACATTTGAAAACTCATGTATATTCTGTAATGCTTACATAAAAATGTTAACAAATTTTCACACAGGTCATCTGACCTTTTACTATGTTTAAATCATGTTTTTCAAATCCATCGTTACCTTACCTTTTGTCTATTTGATCTGTCAAATTTTAAGAAAGCTCTTTACCATATTGTAGTTTTGTCCAATTCTTATATTTGAAACGGTTTTTGTCTGGTGTTTTGTCTACCATTTTATTCTACGAATGAAATCTGAAACAGATTTCAGTGTTCTGTTGCTTAATGCATTGAGGTTCATGGATGTTGTATCTTGATGCATTACATGATGTAGTTTTATGAAAGAACTCACAAGTATAGGTTCATGTGTTTTTTTGTTGTTGAAATTCTGCTTCGCCTGATATTCATCTTGCCACCTCCCTCTCTTTCGTTTACTTTAGTCTGTCATGTCCTTCATCATCCCCTTTTGTAATGGAAGAAACTCAGTCTTTTCCTTTCTCTTGTAGGGAGAAACCAGTTCTTCTCTCCTATGTCTTTCTTCCCTGTGTGCCTTTATCTTCACAGAGAACACTTCACCTCTGACACTTCTGGTCATCAAATGTGTGGAGGTTTTCCCCCACCGAGCCATTGTCTGTGTTCCCCCACCCCGGGTGTCGTACAATTTAGCACAATTCTGACACTGCCTACCTGGAGATGGCATGGGGCCACACAGGGGAAGGGCTCAGCCCCACAAGACTGCTCCTGCTGCCACTTTAGATGCCAGGAGCAAGCCCAGGTTGCTGCCTGTGCTTCGGGCCATTGTAGATAGGACATTCCAGTGCCCCCCACCTAATTTGCCAGAGCGGTTCACAGAAGGTGGGGAAACATGTTTACCAGGATGAAGGAGAAAGGCTAGATGGAAGAGAGGCAAGGCAAGGTGTATGGGAAGTCGTGCTTGGCTTCCAGGCTCTTGCCAGGTGGGCCAGCCTCCCAGCACTTCCTGTCTTACTTGACCCAGAAGCTCTCCGAACCCTGTTGCTTTGGGGATTTCTATGGCCACTCCATCGGATAGGCCTAATGGACCATTAATTCCATTTGTAGCCTTTCTCCCTTCTCAAGAGAATGGAAGGTGGGGCTGAAAATTCCAAGCTTCCAGTAATGGCTTGGTCTTTGCAGTGACCAGCCCTCAGCCAGGAGACCGCCCAGTATTGCCTCATTAGAATAAAAGACACTCCTATCACCTGGGAAATTACAAAAGTTTCAAGAGCCCTGAGCCAGGAACCCAGGTCAAAGACCAGATGTTAGAGCAAAAGATGCTCCTGGTGCTATTATCACTAAGGAAATGGCAAGGATTTTAGCAGCACTGTGCCAGGAATCAGGACAGAGACCAGTCCGTATTTTCTATCATCTCACACTCTTGTTTTGAAATTTTTTATATCATATTGTGTTTCTTGTAAAGAACATATGATTAGATATAAAAATATACTCAATTGGAGAGTCTTTGCCATTAAAAAGAGGATTTATTTACTTATTCATTTATTTACTTATGCTAATATTTGACCCATTTTGATTTCCCCAAACTTACTAGTCTGATCTAATCTTCTTTTTCCTCATTTTCTCTTAGAAGCTTTACATCCTATTTTTAAGGATTTTTACATCCTATTATTTAAATAAATAAAGCTTTTATTTATTTATTTTAGAGAGACAGAGAGCCCAAGCAGGGGGAGGGGCAAAGGGAGGAGGAGAAGCAGACACCCCACTGAGCAGGGAGCCTGAGGTAACGCAGGGCTCTCTTTCAGGTTTGTTCTTCCCTCCTTCCTTTCTCTCTCTCTCTCTCTCTCTCTCTGTATGTGTGTGTGAAAGTTTATAGGATTTCTTTTTATCCTTCCAACTTACAATTTATCAGGAGAACTTTCTAGGTACGGATTCTTTTGCAGTAATCCTTCACAGCATTTGGTGAACTGTTACACAAGATTCAGATCTCCTCAATTCAGTGACATTTTCTTCTATTTCTTTGGTTAATGATTCCACACTCTCTTCTGTCAGTCTCATCTCCTAGAAGGATCTGATCTTTTTCTTTTCTCTTGTAATTTCCATTGTTGTCCTGGAGGAATTTCTTGAGTTTTCTCACTTTTATTTCAGCACTGACTTCATGTTTTTACTGCCTCTCCTGAGATCTTTAGTACCAGCAACCATGCCAGGACCTGAGTCAAAGTCAGAGGGTTAACTGACTGAGCCATCCAGGCACCCCTAAAGGACATTTCTAAAAAGGAATTTGATCAGAATAAAATGCATTAAGTAATCCTCAGCTCAACGAAATGCATATATAGAGTTCCAAAATGTATGAATTCCAGAGTGTTGCTTTTAAGAAATGTTTTTTTCCCTTGTGTAAGTGGATTCCCCTATAGTGGCTTACTTCTTTAAAATATCTTTTCTAACTGAAACAGAACATTTATCCAGATCTTTCTTTGTTGAGTTACACATATATATAGTTTAAAAAGTCATTTGGTTTCTTATCACTGTTATCAAAAAACAACAGTCTCCTGTTGCCTCCCCATTTTTCCATTCCCCAGAGGAAATTCTTCTGGCAGATTATTTTGGTATTTATCTCCGTATCTCTATATAACATGATTATTTTGCTACTTTTTGATTTTTCAGTTTTAGGCATTATCTATTGATGCCCATTTTGGTTACTTTTCCTGCCTCCACCACTTCATCCCCACCATATACAGAGTCTCACACACACACATATACACATACACACAGTCCCACACATACACATACACAGTCATACAAACACACATACACATATGTACAGTCCCACACAGCCACACACATGCACATACACGGAGTCCCACACACACAGTCCCACACATACACATATACAGTCATACACACATACATACACATAGTCCCACACATACACATACACAGTCATACACACAGTCCCACACGTACACATACACAGTCCCATACATACACATTCATACACATACATATACTCCCACACACGTACATACACACAGCCCCGTCACACACATACACATATATACAGTCACACACATATACATACGCAGTCACAAACATACAGTCACACACATACACACAGTCCCACACATAAATATACACACAGTCACACACAAACAGACACACACACACACACACACAGAGCCATACTTCTTATTCTTCCATCCACCCAATACACCCTAATTCTGATTTCATCAACATTCCCTTTGCCTCGTTATGCCTTTATAAATGCTCCTCACCTCTGAGACATATTGCATGCTGTGGCGACTCTTCCTTTCTTATAGAATGTTTTGTTTTCTCCTGGAGTTAAGAATTCTAGAAACTTAGCTATAATTTTTAAGTTTTCTTCTTCATGATTTCCTTCCAAAAATGTCTTTCTGTTTGCATTTGACCTAGTTGCGTGAACTGCTTTCCTCAAACGTCTGTAATTGCCGGCTGCTCACCCCTGTGTAAGATGGCAGAGTCAAAGCTGACAGGAAACTCCAATGTATACAGAAGCTGCTCATTGACAGGGAGCATCAAGGCATGTCATCAGCCCCATCTTGTTCAGTCTCTGTCTCAGGCTGATCAGATTCTAGAGAACACTCTTCTAAATTCTCCGGCTTAGAGGGTGTAAATTGGGCTGCCAGCACTTACCTTCTACTTCACTGGGTTGCTTCTTGGCTTTGTCTACTGCTGGCTACCATTATCTTTACCCTTGTAGGTTAAACATATCCCTTTGCCTTATTTTAGTAGGATTTGGGAAGGAAAAATATTTATGTTCATCTGTCTTCAACCAAAAGTCTCATTTTTCTCTACTAAATCATTTACTCTATTTTTTGATTCTGTGACTTACATCTTAGTCATTGATCTCATTCATAGAATCTTATCAAATCCTTCCTAAAAATCTGCTGCATGATCTGCCAATTTTTTTTTAATATGCCATGAAAGTCATATTTTCAAAGAGCCAAGGCAGATGGATAATAAAGCATAAACTTCTCACATCTAATTCAGAAAGATCTTTAAAGCAGTACTCTGTGTGTGCATCTTTCTTAACCTTTTATGTGTTCTTTCCCTCTGAGATGTGTTAATTCATAATCACAACTTTACTTTCCCAGTTGCTTAGTTTAATACAATTTTAATTATAATTTGTAAAACATTCTAGTGTAATTAATATATTAACAGTTTAATACATTGCAGTAAAATATTCTTTTTTAAAGATTTTATCTATTTTTTTGAGGGAAAGAGAGCACAAGCAGGGGGAGTGTAGAAGAGTAGGGAGAAGCAGGCTCCCGGCTGAGCAGGGAGCTCAATGTGGGGCTCCACCTCAGAACCCTGAGATTATAATTGAGCTGAATATAGCCGCTAAACTGACTGAGCCACCCAGGCACTCCTAAATTGTTGTGATTTATTCTTTTTCACATTGAAAATTCTTTTTTAAAATATGATTAATTCTCTTGTCTTCTGAATGGCCCCATTATTCTCCTTCTACTCTTTATTCCCAGCCACACATATTCCTTTCCAGAGTAATCAAATCTTGTAAATTGTACTTCCCGGTTTTTCTGAAGAAGAAACAAAGTGAAATAGACCTAGGGTAAAATCCTGATATTTTACTTTGAAGGTAGATCCTGAAATGTTAGATGGTACTTAGTGCTTATAGGAATTCACTGAGTGATTTTGAAAGGGAGGAAGAAACTGGGAAGGGAGGGAGTGGGGGTTGGGAGAAGGGAGGGAGAGAGCAGGGAAGAAACAAAGGAAGGGAAAGACTCCTTTGAGAGACAACTCAGCTGCTACTGAGTTTAGGCAAAGATTCAAAACACCACCAAGAAGGAAAACATTTGCATAAACTTTTTCCAGCACAATTTTTAAGTGAGGTTAATTGCAGTAACCTACACCATGGGTTAGGCACAGGGGCCGTTTAAAATCGGAAGTCACTGGAGGGCATGGAGGAAAGCAGTGACATTCTCTGACTTAGCGTTTTAAAACACTTACTCCGGTTACTCTGCAGAGAAGAGACCACAGCACGGCAAGAGCAGGACGGATAGACAAGCGAAGCCATTGTAGTAATTCGGGTGGGAGATGACAGTGATTGGGATCAGGTTGGTAAAGTAGTAATAGAAACAAATGGGTACATTTTTTAAAGATTTTAAAAGATTTTTAAAGATTTTATTTATTTATTTGACAGAGAGAGAGAGAGATCACAAGTAGGCAGAGAGAGAGAGGAGGGAGCAGGCTCCCCGCTGAGCAGAGAGCCCGATGTGGGACTCGATCCCAGGACCCTGAGACCATGACCCAAGCTGAAGGCAGTGGCTTAAACCACTGAGCCAAGTGCTGACAATATTTAGAGATCGTGGATTGGATATGTGGTGTGCAAGAGATAGATGGGCAAAGGATGATGCAAGACTCTTTACCCACCATCTGGAAGGATAAGACTGTCATTTATTAAAACAAGGAAGACTAGAGAAAACGCAAGCTTGGTTTGAGATGCCTGTTACACATCCAGCTGAAGATACCAAATCATTAGCTATGTATACAAGTCTCTGTGTAGCTTTCTGCTTCCCCACCCTCAGGGTGGGGCTTTTTTGTTTGTGGTCCCCTTATGACCACAAGATGGCTACCTGCCCCAACCATTACATCTCCTTCCAGAGTGGGAGCAGAGCAAGGGCAATAGGGTAAAAGCAGAAGAGCGCACACCAGCATTTTATTTTGGCTTCTTCCAGAAGCCAAAGCCCCAAGAAACAAAGATTTGGATGCATGTGGTTTCTTTGGGAGATGAAAAATGTGGTGTATTAGTTTCCTCTGACTGCTATATGACAAACGTGGTGTAAAACAACCAAAATGGATTCACTCACAGTTCTGGAGTCCAGAAGTCCAAAGTCAGTATCCCTGGGTCAACATCAAGGCATCTGGAGGGCTACATTCTCTCCAGATGCTCTGGGGAAGAATCCATTCCTTGCCTCTTCTGGTTTCTGGTGGCTTCTGTCAGCATTCCTTGGCTCCTGGCCGCATCTCTCTGACCTTTCAAGCCAGCATCTTCACGCCCCTCTCTGGTTCATCTCCATATCTCTTCTCCTGTGTGTGTCCCATCTTCCTCTGCCTCTTTCTTAGGGCACAAGCAGATGATCTAGGATAATCTCCCAACTCAAGATCATCAACTTATGCCAAGACCTTTCTTCTAAATAAAGTAGCATTTATTTACTTATTGCAGACTTTCAGATGTGATATCTTTGGGGACCGTGTTTCGGCCTACCACCTATAGGGACAGGGAAGTGAAATAAGAAAGGGCAAGTTATGAAACCAGCTACCACTGAGAGTGATTGAAACAAAACCTACTGGGGAGATTCTGGAACCCAGTCTAGAGCTCAGTCTAGAGCACAGCCCTTAGAGATATCCCATCCAGGGAGAAAGTGAGTATTTACATACCAATAACTGAGATTCACTGGTTGAGGATTGCTTCCGGGAGGGCTTTAATTTCCTGTTACCTCTGGCCTATCACACAGGTGGCACAGAGGACCCCAGTGGCAAGAAGAGGGATTCAAGCAAAGAAATGCAGGTTTTGTACCCTGGAAATCAGGCTGAGTGCCCCCAAGTGGAAAGTGTGAGCGATGCATAGGCACAAGGACCACCACTCTAGCTCTCTTCTAAAGAGCTTCATGGCTATTACCTCTCACAGGCCAGATTTTGTTGCATGGCCATGCCTAGCTCCAGGAGAGACTGGCCAATGTAGTTGTACTTTTAGCTGGACACATTTCCACTCTGAGTAACACTGGAGATCTGTTATGGAAGAAAGGAAGGGTGGATGTTGGGTGCAGGCACCTATCCAAGTGGGAGATAAGAATGGAATCAGACAAGTGATAAGGATGACTCAGACCAAGTTCTTACCACTGGACAGGGTGAGAAGTGATCAGAATTTAGGGTATATATTGGAGGCAATGCCAATAGACCTGTTATTCTGGGGGTTGAGGAAACACAAATCTCAGGTCATGAGGGTTTGGATCTTGAGCTGCTATAGCTGCAATGCCAATTAAAGAGACTGAGTGGACTGGAGTGGGAGCAGGTCTGTGGTGTGGGGGTTCAAGTGCTGTTTTGAATATGAGAAGTTTGAGATGCCTATAGACGTCTTGTGGGAATGTTGATGTTGAATGGTAGTTGGATATTGAAGTCTGGAACTCAGAGCTCTGGCTGCAGAGAGAGATTTGGAAGTTATAAGAATAAGCAGGCATTGGACGGTTCATTTCCAACATTCAGGAACCAGCATCTTTTTTATTTTCCTAATATTGGAAAAACAAATTTTATCAATGCTTAGCTAATTCTTTGCTGTTAGGATCCAGTGAACTAGCTGGCTCTAGTTTTAAATAAAAAAGGGGTTAAGTGGCTACCCTCCTTTGTACTATCACTGCAGTCTTTCATCAGATAGACCTTTTAGCAAGAGGGAGTTTTAATTGTCCCAGAGATTGGCTTATAGAATCCAAACTAACCTATATATAGTTTATTATTAATCATATCATGGTTCTCCATATTAATATGAAATGTGTCAGATATATAAGTTTATGGAGATAGTTTGGTTATTTGTATTTTTAAGTAATTATAAAAATCACCTGCAGAAAGAGGGTTGGTGTTTGCTAATATTTCAACTATCCTCTTCTATTATTCAGTGTGTGAGCCAAGATGTTACTCAGAAGAGGAGTAGTCATTATAGAAAAAGTTTTTAGAAAAAGTTTAACTGTAATACAGGTATTTACAAGATCTTCCATTCTTTTTAGAACATAAAAGCTGTTAGATATTAAATTTGTATATATCTAGAATTCCTTTTTTTTTTAAGGATTTTATTTATTTATTTGACAGAGAAAGATCACAAGTAGGCAGAGAGGCAGGCAGAGAGAGAGGAGGAAGCAGGCTCCCTGCTGAGGAGAGAGCCCAATGTGGGGCCCGATCCCAGGACTCTGAGATCATGACCTGAGCCAAAGGCAGAGACTTAACCCACCGAGCCCCTGTATCTAGAATTCTGATAAAACATTGACAGGGACTTGAAAGCTATCACATTGCATTTTATTTCTGTAAATGTCTCTCTTTGATGATTTTGATGAAGGCTCTAGAATAAAGCCTTGATAAGTACATGTAAGCATGCTTTTGAGGAATGTAGGGATTTCTACCCCTCCACATTCCAACATTAAGCTTATTACAGATGAGTGAGAAGAATAGACTAAGAATAAGCCACCATCTTAAATATGCAGTAAAGATAGGCGTTGTAAAGCTGGTAAGTCAGCACACATTAGTGATGACAGTAAATAGCATTTTTTGGACAATGAGAAAAGTGCTAGAGAAAAGCTATTTTTAGCTATAATTTGGTAGCCAATTTTGAAGGAAGGCAACTGTGAAATTGTGATGGAGGAGTCATAAAGTAGTAAGCCTTTCACTTTACTGTCTTGGGGGAACAGTCAACTATAGAGCAGGTTGACATCACAGATATGTCTATGAAAGTGGGTTCTGGGGCATCTGGAATATCTCCCATTTGGTTCTATTTAAGTTTCTGGGGTGGTACAGTATTTGATATACAGAACAGGGTCTATGAGCCACCACAGAAAAGTTAAATTATATTGGTATGACTAAATATATAGCAATATAAACTAAGTAATATATAATAATATATATTATATATAATAGATATAATATATAATATAATAATAATATAACTAAGTAATATAACTGCTTCATTTTAGAAGAGTTTCATTAAAATATCTGATATGATGGTCTATATTACCCATCAACCTTTTGGAGACTCATTCTCTTAGACTCTTCCATGTTGCGGAACATAGTCTTCTCTTTCTCTTCAGCTTATGCTTTCCTTTCTCAATCCCTCCACTTCCTCCACAATGATTACCATGTTTGTTTTTCAAACCCCCTCTTCTCTCTCTCAAACCCAAGATCCATTTCTATTCTGACATCTCTTACGTCCCCAAATGAACTCACTTTGTCTTTACAGACCTCTTTTTCCATTTCTATTTTCCAGATTGATGATGGGTAGGCAGGTTGTCCCTACATCCCCCTTGGCCCAGAACAATCACTGTTTTATACCTTTGTCCTGGCATAATTGTCATGAGTGCCTCTTCCACTTTCAAAATTGTCCTGGTTTGGATAATAGATAATATGGTCACCATAGCCGTCTGTCTGATGAAGGTCTGCCTTTGTAAGGACCAGCACGTAAGCCCATACGTGAAAGGACTTTGGAGTAACCTACATGTCCATGTATCTTACTCTAGCTCTTTTTACTCTGAATGACTCTCTACTTTCCATCTCCTGTCCCCCTACACTCTGGCCACCTACCACCATTTTAAACCATCAGCTTTGTATTTTGCTCTCTTCACATATTTTGACTCTAGTCCCCTCAGACTAGTACATCACCCTGCAAATCTCAGTGTGTCCCCTTCCTTCTGGTTTGAGACCTCTCTCCTGACCGCACAATCCTTCTCTTGGGAATTACCCCCTGGGGATAAACCCAGTAGTCAGAGCCAAGTTTTATATGTCTACAGTAGTGTATCAGCCACAATCCACCTACTTCTTAAAGCTGGAAGACTCAGAGGACTTTTTTCTTTTTTAATGCCTCCACCAACTTTTCTAAAATTGGAAAAATAAGACCTACTTTATGGAATGTTGTGAGGATCTGTAAGAGGAAGAACAGGAAAGTAATTAGCGTAGTGTTAGTCAGCATTTGACTATGGGAAGAAATGAAACTATGAATAGTGTTAGTGCCCAGCTCTGTGGAGAATGCTAAACTAAGCCTTTTGTATTTCATTTTGAAGTTCATTAGATTTAGGAGAAAATACTGATTCTGTGGAGACCAACTTGCTCTTAATTATCCCTGAAAAACTGAAGAAGGGAAGATACACTAGTAGATTAGTCAATTGAATTTCAAAAAGGAATATTAAATTTGACAGAAAGCTGAGCTGGATGTAAATCTGAGTTTGACTAAGTCTTCAGGAAGATTCTGGAAGGGATTATGGGTGGCTTGTGAGCATCCAAAGGAGGAAGCAGTGACCCCAGGACTCAGCACACACATACTAGATCAGCTGGGCTCACGGGGCTGATATACCGGTGCATCAGGGAGCTTATAGATAGAATCTTACTTGGGCTTTGCCATATTATTTTACAGGGCTTTTCATGACATTTTTATAGGGGGAAAAAAGAGAAAAGATTATAAATTTAAATAAGTGGATTAGAAACTTATTATAAGAAAAAAAATAATCACCTGATCCCTGTCACTCTGACGAGCTTGGTAGTGGAATGCCAGAGAGCCCTGTCCTCTGTCTTGTCTGGTATGATATTTTACAGTCACTTGTAGGAAAAAAATGTATTTATATATGAAACAACTAATGCTTTGCTTATCAGATCTGCAGATGACACAAAACTGAGAGGTATAGTGAATATATTTTCTGACAAACAGGATCCCAAAACATAATAAGCTCCTTGAGGAAGGCTTCTGTGGTAACCCATCTTGTCCAAGATTGTATTTAGTACCTTTGCTTTCTAGTCCCCGAAGAGCTGCACGTATTCATCAGTCTTGTATTGTCCCTGCCTTGCAGGTGTCTCTATGCACAGGTCATGTGTCTCTGTCTTCCCAGTTCCTCACACAGTGGGCAGCAGTCCCTGAATGGATGTTTGCTTCATTAACAAACCAGTGATGACAACACACGTTGAGAGGCTGAAACTATCACAATGAAATGTAATAAGGATAAATATAAAGCTCTGCCCTTAGAGCAGCCCCCCACCCCCCAGGATGAAACAAGCACAGGATAGTGGCCTTGTTTGTAGCATATGTGAAAAAGGTGTTCGGACATGACTAAACTCACCTTGAAATGGTATTATATCACTGCTTTGCCTTTCCCCTTCCCAGATTCAAAGCTAAGGTGATCTTTATCTGCTTGAATAAAAATGCATAGCACCAAAAACAGGATGTGAGAACCCCTACCTAAACTGGTTAGACAACACCTGGGGTGTTCTGTTAAAGTTCTGAATGGTACATTTCAAGGAGGAATCAACACAGGAACTCTTGTTCAGTAGAGAGCCACCAGGATTATAAAGGGTCTGAAAATCTTAACGTAGTCATTCACTTTTTCATTCATTCAACAAATGGTATGTTAAGCATCTAGTATTTTCCAGGCAGTATAGTAGGTAGTGAGGGGTGGAGAAAAAAGAAATTTCCACGGGCAATTGGAGGAAATAAAGATACTTATGGACATAAGCAAAGACCACCCAAATGAGAGCAAAAGAAGCCTATTTATTCAAAGCTTGCTATTGCAAGGGAGTCAGCAAACATCACTTACATTTGGCAGAGACTTGAAGGCTAGTGGGAAAGCTTTACAGTAAACAAAAGAGAAGGCTTTGGGCATGCTTTCTTTGGATGGAGGTTGTTACAGGGAAGACGGAGGCAGGATTAGTAGAAGGGGGGTGTTCTATATGATTAGTTTGGGGACTGTATTTGACTTTCTCCAGTTGGTCCTGAGTTGGAAGTGGGGGCAAAAATTAAGGAAGCCATCAGTCATTGACCGAGTCCTGACCATTCTAGGACTATTGCTATAGAAGTTGTGGGTAAGTGTTCTGGCCATTGTCTGTAGGAATGTTCAGTATCTACTACTAAATACTGAGAAAACCTGGAAGAATCTGGAGGTACAGATAATGTATTTGACATATTAATAACTGTATTCAAGTACTCAAAGGTCTACTGTGTTGAAAAGGCACTTGTTCTGCATGGTCCTAATTTATCAAATTAGAACCAGGGGGTGAAATAGCTCTTCAAAATAAGAAAGAACTTCTTAAAACTCATTGCTATCTGGCTACAATCTCAGATAGCGGTTACCTGGTAAAGGAGAAATTCAGACCTAGGCTGGTTGACCTTTTGGCAGTGATACTGTGAAACAGATCACAAGCCTTGGCATTCACCAGGATCACCTGATATCTTTGCTAGCGATGCAGAATGACCTCTGTTCTAGATCTGCTGAATCTGATCAGCAGGGCATCATAGATGATTCTCATACGAAACATTGTGAAAGACGTGCAAACACTGGGTGGGTAGTTGGACACGGTGACTTGTAAAAGTCCTTCCAATCAGTATAATATCCTGATTTTTGCATGGCATAGTCATAGTCAGGAAAGAAACCATACGCTCCTTTATTTAACAATATTGACTGAGTGGCTTCCATTATGTTGCTCTCTACTTTTGGCCTATATTTTAATTCCATTGGCATGGTGCGTTCCTACATGCTGAGCAAATAATGATGAAAAGGACTCATTTGTTCGTTTTTCAAAAATTTATTGAGTATCTGCTATGTGCTGGAGCACTGTGCTGAGCTCCAGTGAGATGGTGATAAAATGGCCCTTTCAGAGCTTACAATAGCAGAAAAACAATATAATTATGGCAAAGGTGATACACGTTGTTATGAAAAGAAAATGGTGTGAAAACGATTCTTTTTGTTCTGCTGGTTTTCCCCATGTCGTAACTCCAATTAAAATTCAATAAGCTTATTTATAGAGGAATTAGTACTTCCTTTCCCTCAGATTTTTTTTAGGTTTTAAGTGAAAATGGAGAGCCTTTGGGCCTTAGTCCAGAAATCCTACAAGACTTCAGAATGGCACTTTGTACTTAGAAGCTCTCTGATGTCAAAACTGCTGAGTCCTCTGGTGAATGAGCCTATCAAAGGGACACCCTTCGTTCAGGTTGCCTGGGCATTTTAGAAATTGATCCTGGGAATTCTGAGTTCTTTGGGTTCTCCTACCTCTTCCTAACCTTATTGCAATGGAGCTAATCTACGCTGTATCTTTCAAGTGAGTTCTTATTCAAAACATTGTGTCTTTTGCTATGTGGTACACCGAAAGGAGCTGAAGATGGGAAGCAGCTGCCTACGATCTTGACCTGGGTCTCCCACTAATTACTGTGTGACCTTGACCTCTCTGGGCCTGACATTTTTCAGAATATGCTAAATGACTTTTAATTACCTCTAAAATTCTGATTTGGTGAAACTAAATGGAGGAGATATTTCTCGCCTGCCTTTTCCTCCTGCCTTCCTTCCACCCACACAAATATATTAGAAGCCCCGTCACCACCATTGAATGGATACTGAAATAACTCGCTTTCTAATCCTGGATGTGTGTGTGTTCCGTAGGCTGAAATCTGAGGCTTCAACATCTGCCTGCATATCCAGTCTGAATAACTGGACTTATTCCAGGCCCCTGTGGAATACATCAGCTTCTTTGAAGGAGAACCCTGCCCTGGGAGCAACAGCAATCTGTCCTCACAATTAGCACCTCTATAAATCTAGCTATTACAAGGGTTTTGTTTCAATTATAAATAGACCCTCTGAGAACCAAGATATTGCCCCTTACCCGACTCACAGTATCCCCATTATCTAAAGACTTACATTATTCTGCCCACACCTGCCTGATCAGATTCCTTCCAAAGGGACACCAGTCAGATCACACTACAATCCCTGTCACCCAATTAGTACCCTTGAATCGGGCCCTTCCTAGCCTGGGGTTGCTCTTCTATCCCTGATAGGCATGGTTGGAGTCCCAGGTTGCCTGCCACCAAACTTAGTCAAGCTATGACAGACATAGGTACATGTTCATACATTTACATAGAAGAGCATTGGACCTTTTTCATAATTCAAATTTTCCATAGAATCAGTCCACTCTAAAATTGTTATTTTATTTAATTTTTTTCAGCTAACTTCATTTATTGTCACCTTATTTCTGATATAACATAATCTGCACATGTGTTTTCATTTTAGGACTTCCTTGTCCAAGTCAAAATTTTTGGCTCTGGGAGACCCAGGTGCTACCACATATACTAAGAAGAGAACAGAAGCAGTGTCTTTATCAATTATTGCATTATATTAGGACAGCAACTATAATTTAGGAGATGTCATTTTAAAAAAATTAATGTATATTCATTGTTTACTCTGAAATTAGCTTTCAGTTTTAGTTTAAAATTTAACCTCTGGCTTCCAGACTTCTTTCTATTTAAGTATTTGAACAATTTGAGGAAACAATGATCAGCACTATTCAGAGCAGTGGAATAATTTTTCTTGTCCTCACATTTCCCTCTTTTAAAATGTGTTTCACTTTTCAACCATTGCCAGAGCTTCTCCTTGTGAGGCCGAACTTCAGGAATTAATGGAGCAAATTGACATCATGGTAAGCAACAAAAAATTGGATTGGGAAAGGAAAATGCGGGCTTTGGAGACACGATTAGATCTTCGGGATCAAGAGTTGGCAAATGCACAAACATGCTTGGATCAGAAAGGCCAAGAGGTACTGAATATATGTATTGTTAATTCCTCAGGCAGTTATAAATAATATTTATTCTCTCCAGGGTATGTTTTTCATTATGTATACTTTTTATCAGGCAACAGCGGTAGCCTTTACTGCTTGGAATTCTGTCGTAGCGTGCTAAATGTGTTCCATCAAATAAGTGACAATTGGAACCTCAACCCATAAAAATTTGCTGATGCAGAAAAACAAAATGCAATCTATAAAAGTAAATAGATATTTAATATATATATGTGAAATAAATATTGTTTGCAAGTAAAGATGTCAGTGCTTTTGCAACTGTAGAAACAAGCTAGTTGTCCAAACTCTGTCTTTGGTAATGGCTAAGTCAAGTATCTCTTCAAATCTACTAGGAGAACATTTCCAGAAAGAAGTGAAATGTCAACACATGATTGTGGGACAGGGAAGAAAAAAGTTAGGTGAAGGGGGTGTGTGAATATATGTGGGCCCCCTCTTAAGAGGAGTGCCCCCAGCCTCCACAAGGTTGCTTACAGCAGGTGGAACGTACGAGTACTCTCGGGCTTCCAGACGAGTTCCAGAAAAATCACGAACTTGACCTAATGCAGACTTTTGTGTCTATGAATTTTTCTTCTGGGTGAGGCCTAAGAGAAGTATTTACTTTAATCTTATACAAAACCATCATCAGCCAACTTGTTCTTCAGCCATCTCTCTACCTTTGTTGGCCTCCCAGTAGAACTTCTCTCTTGACATAGTTAACTGAGTTATTTAGTTACTGGCATTTGGCTTCCCTTCAGGGTGGAGGCAGGTCATCAGGCCCGGAATATGCAAGAGACTATTTTCTTGCTCCCATATCTGTGATGACCCAGATGTGTACACAGGTGCTTCCCTTGCATTTTCAGCCAATTCTGCAAGCCAAACCCCTGGGAACTCCTCTGAGACATCATTCTTCTCTTTTTGAAATGTTCTTCTAAAAATGCAGCCCACACTCTGTGGTGCCCCCGAAGCAGAGCGCCCACTGAAGACAGTGGTGCCCAAAATAAAAACAGAACTGCATCCGCAGAGGCTCTGCCTGAGTGATGGTGACATGGCCTCCTGAAAAAATAATGCAAAGTAAATTCTAAACCTTAATGTCAGATGTGATGGTGACACGGATCTTTTGTCAGACATCCATACCGCCCTGTTCTTATGTGTACCCAGTGGAATAGCACCAGCAATGTGGGGTTTTGTGACTTTCATTATTAATAGCTATTTTAAGAACTGCAGTGCAAATATTTATTCTCGTTTGAGGACAGCAGTTTTACTTAAAGCATGCTCCTCCTTTGCACATTTTCTGCTTTCATCAGGCAAAATTTAGAAAAAAATCAAAATTAAGTTTTGTTCTTGCTGCAGGTGGGCTTACTTAGGCAGAAGCTGGACAGTCTGGAAAAATGTAACTTAGCAATGACGCAAAATTATGAAGGACAACTGCAAACCCTAAAAGCTCAAGTAAGGAAACAATGTAAATTAATCTCCTTTGATGATTTAACACATTTTGATACATGTTTTCACATATAAAATTATATCAAATTTATGTATTTATAAGTTGTATTGATTTTATTAAAATGGTATATTTTTAATACAAGTGAAGTTTTTATATTTAATGAAGGGCTATATGTTTGACTGTCTTTCATTGTTTTATTAGATTGTTTCTTTTATTAAGACTGTCAGCTCTTTATCCCTTTAACTGTTAGCATAGTGCAAGACTATTACCTTTCTATTCATCAGATGACTTGTTGATTAATTACATGATAATAGCTAGCAATATGAACAACAAAAATGACTTTGCTATTATGAAATAGATAATTGAAGAGAAAAAAACTGGTCTTTGGTACTTCGATACTGGTAGGGCTATAGGTCTTCTGAATAGGGATACTGATTTCTTTGTTATTTATTCCTCCACTTCCTCATTGTGCTAGCAAGCCAAAAATCTTCTCTCCCTTACCACAAATATTGCATAGGGCAATCATTATCTGTGCATCTCAGATCTAGTAGCTGCTCTTGTCCTTGCTTAACTTAATAAATGAATCAATGGGAAATAACAGTTTGATCATGAAATTTATGAAGTGCAAAGATTTCACAAGTGATAATACAATTAAGTGAGCTTGAAGTAGTTAATTATTTCTTAAGTACCTTCTTAGGGAAGTCATCAGCTATTAAGATTGGATATGAAACATTTGATACCATTCAGCATAATCTTAAAAGACTGGCCAGCTAGTAAATTTACACATTTTTCCTGCAATTCAAAGAGCTGCCACTAGATGGTAGCTTGAATTACAAAACTAAATGGTTTTTCTAAGACTAAGCATTTAACACTTAACTCAATCAACCTTGTTTTTCCTGTAATCATAAAGCTCTGAAATACCAACATATATATTAAATCACTGTATTTGTTCAGTATAAACACGATCTGGAATAAGTTTTTAAAAGAAATAAAGAAATGGAGATACAAGTGATATACCATCTCAGAATTACATTTCATTAGTTCAGTTACTGCTTACCAGATCTTTAATCTCTGGGTTTCTTTTCATGTCCATTGTTAAAAAGTTGTAAGGCTTGTTTACAGGTGCTGAGTGGTCATGTAATACATGAATCCCTGCCATTAGTTGCTTTGCAGCTTCATTTTATTACTTGGCTGCTGGCTAACCAACAAATTATTGCCTTATGGCAATTTCACAAAATTGTGTTCTGTGGAATGCTAATATTGAAAGTTTTAGGAAATGCTGTTTACTTCCTGGTGGCTCCTGGACATTCACAGTGCATGCTAGCATATGACAGGCTGTGCAAATTCCTGTTTCAAACAAATCCATTTAACCTTTTTAATCCAGCATTTTTCAAAACATATTTGATCATGGAACTGTATTTTTTAAGCTAAAACCGGCTTATACTGTAGTACACTATTACAGTGTAAACACTGTAAACATGTGTTTCATAGGATACATTTTGGAAAAACTACATTGTTCTTGAAAGAGCAGCCATCTGCTTCCACTACAGTTTTCTGCTCTTCTTTTCTTCTCATGTTAAAAGAAAGAAAAGCGTTAAAGAGGAGAGCAGCAGAGAATGAAAGAGGGAAAAAGAGAGAACTGGTTTGCATAATAGCTCGTAATATGTCATTCTTCTAACTAGAAAATGCTATCTTGTAGCAAACATGCTTTGGTTGCTGCTAGCTCACTCTACTGATTCCTTCTTTGAAATTCCTGGTTTATCTACAATTTCGTTTTCCTAAAATATTTTAAGGATATACTTTACCATACTCTTATTTGAATAACTCAACTCTATCAAAACTTTCTCATAGAAACTGCTTCTTTTTATTTTTTTTATTTTTTTTAAAGATTTTATTTATTCATTTGACAAACAGAGATCACAAGTAGGCAGAAAGGTAGGCAGAGAGAGAGAGAGAGAGGGAAGCAGGCTTCCTGTGGAGCAGAGAGCCCGATGCGGGGCTCGATCCCAGGACCCCGAGATCATGACCTGAGCCAAAGGCAGCAGCCCAAACCACTGAGCCACCCAGGCGCCCCAGAAACTGCTTCTTTTTAAAAGAGAATATTTTCTTTTCCTTCTATCCATTATGAAACTATGATTAAATTATATATTATATAATATATATATATTATATATATATATATATATATATATATATATATACATACATATATATTTGAGATTTCCACTTCTGGTAAGATGGAGTAGATGCATTTAGATCCTGCTAATTAAAACTAGAAAACCTGGACATTATTTATAAAATGAGAAGACTCTAAGAAGTAGAGGGAGACAGGCCAACTAAAACCTTGGTATCCAAGGAGTGACATAGTAGTGAGTTCCCTGGGATTTCTCTTTGCCCCTTATATCCCATGCTGGGGAATGGAGAAGTTGACAACCCAGGCACAAACAAAAACAATCCCAAGGAATGCCTACTTTCTGCAGCCAAAAGACCCAGAAAAAGACTACTTAGCAAGATTATACACTTTTAGATAATAACTGTTCCACTCCAGCCAACACCACCGAAAAAGACTTCAGCCCCAAACCCACCCCCAGCTCAGCACAGACTATGTAGACAGCCTCTTTCTCATCAGCTTATAATGAGGTAGTCCAGGCTCCGGAGCCTGGGTGGTATGAGAGAAGACTGGAGTGGAGAGCCAGGAATCTCGTGACCAGTAAGCGTTGGCAAGGCCCTCCCCAACCCATGGTGTTAATGGAGGCCATGTGGAGAGCCTGGACTAGTATGCCCATTTGGTGGTGAGCAGGCAATCCCCCTCCTCTCTGAATGGTATCAAGGGAAGCCTAATGAGGAATCAGGATGTTTACCACCTCTCAGTGGTAAAGAGTCCACTTGCCCTCATTACACTTTCACTGAAGGACAGGTGAGAGGCAATAATAAGGCACCTAGGCCCCTCCAGTCAAGGTGGTATCATTGAAGACTAGTGGGGATCCTGAACTCCCATTTCCACCCAGCAGGGATAAGGAACATCTCCCTCGGGTTACCGACTGAGGCCAAGAGCTGAACTCCCACTGCCCCCTGGCAGTGATGAGGCAGCGTCTCCCTTTCCTTGCCAGAGTGCTGTCAGAAAAGGATGGCTGAAACACAATCCCTAAAGAAAATCTAGTACAATACCCAAAATGTCCAAGTTTCAGTTAAAAAAACAACCCATCACACCAGGAACCAGGAAGATCTAAACTTGAATGAGAAAAGACAACCAAGAGATGGCAACACTGGGTGAATACAGATGTTAGAATTATCTAACAAGGATTTTAAAGCAGCTGTTATAAAAATGATTTAGCAAGCAATTACAAACACACCTGAAACAAATGAAAGTTATAGCCAAGAAACAAAACTATAATAAACAAAACTATAATAAAACTATAATTTTCTCTCAGTTAGAAATTTTACCTCTGGAAAATGAAATAGCCAAACTAAAAGAATTCAGTGGATGTACTCAAAAGTAGGATGAAGAGGACAGAGGAAATAGTTAGTGAGCTTAAAGATAACGGGATGGAAATTAACCAATCTGAACAACAGAGAAAAAACAGACTAAAAGAAAATGAAGCTAAGGGACATGCAGGACTATAACAAAAGATTGGAAATTTGTGTCATAGAGTCCCAGAAGGGAGAGGAGAGTGGGACTGAGAAAGTATTCAAAGAAGTACAGGTGAAAGTGTCAAAACTTGGTAAAAGATATAAACCTACAGATTCAAGAATCTGAGTGAAAGTCAAACAAGATAAATACAGAGAAACCAAGACTGAGACACATTGTAGACAAAGTTCTCAAAACCAACAGACAAAGAAAAAAAAAATCTTGGAAGCAGAAGAGAGAAATAACACCTTACCTACCTGAAGAATCAATTCAGATAACAGATTTCTCATCAGAAACCATGGAGGCCAGAGAATGTGGGACATTTTTCATTTGCTGAAAAACATAAATGTCAACCCAGAATTCTATGCCTAGAAAAAATATCCTTAGGAATGAAGGGAAAACCAAGTCCTTCTCAAATGAAGTATAACTAAGAGAATTTGTCACTAATAAACCTACCTTCAAAGAATGGCTAAAGAAAGTTCCTTTAGCAGGAAGGAAATGACAAAGAAAGAATCTTGAGATATCAGGAAGGAATAAAAAACAATGGAAAGCATTTTAAAAAATGGATAAAGCAATACTTTCCTTCTCTTTGAGTTTTCTAAATTGTTTGACAGATAAAGCAAAAATTATAACCATGTCTAACACAGTTCTTAATGTATGTTGAAGGAATACTTAAGACAATTATGTTACAAATGGGTCAGGGCAAAGAGAGACATAAAAAAAAGTAAAACCTCTGCATTTCACTTGAACTGGTAAGATGTTGACACCAGTAGACTGTAATGACTTATGTATATATAATGTAATACCTAGATCACCAATTGAGAAAGCTATTCAAATAGATAATATTCAAATACCCTATAGATAAACCAAGAAAGAGTTATAAATAATGCTCAAATAACCCTGAAGAAAACAGAAAAGCTAAAATAGAGAAACCAAAAACTGGAAAACAAAAAAGAACAACAAGAGTAAGGCTTAAGCTCTAATATATCAATAATTACATTAAATGGGAAATGTCTAAATACATCAGTTAAAAGATGGAGATTGACAGAGTAAATTAAGAAAATATGACCTCACAGTATGTTCTGTTCTAGAAACTCACTTCAGACATAACTATATAGGTAATTTGAAATAAAAAGGTAGAAAAAAATACCATGCAAATACTAATCAGAGCAGAAGCGGTGCCACGATAATTCTGTGGAGAAAGAAGAGTCTTTTCAACAAACATAAAGGCACAATTGAATATCCGTATGTAAAAGAACTAAGTTAAACCTAAACCATAAACAAAAATGAACTCAAAATGGATTAAAGACCTAACTGTAAAAACTTAATCTATAAAGCTCTTAGAAAAAACACAGAGTAGATCTTCATGACTTTGGATTAGGCAATGGTTTCTTAGATTTGGCACCAAAAGCACAAGAAAAATCAGATGAATTTAACTTCATTAAAATCAAACCACCTCTGTGCTTCAAAGGACACCATCAAGAAAATGAAGAGACAACTCACAAAGTGGGAGAAAATATTTACAAATGATATATCTGATAAAGGACTAGTGTCCAGAAAAAAAAACTTGTACTAGTCAATAATAAAAAGTAAATGACCTAACTTTAAAATGGGCAAAGATATGAATAGACATTTTTTCAGAGAAGCTATACAAGTATCCAATAAGCATACGAAAAAATACTCAACATCATGAGTCATTGAGGAAATGCATATCAAATTACGAGATACTCATTTACCCTGGCCAGAATGGCTATAATCAAAAAGATGGACAATAGCAAATGTCAGTGAGGATATGGAGAAATTAGAACCCTGTATGTTCTCAGTAATACTGGGAAATGGTGCAGCCACTTGGAAAGTAGTTCGGCAGTGCCTTAAAAAGTTAAACTCAGAGTTTCCCTATGATCCAGCAATTCCACTCCTACTTATGTATCCAAGAGAAATAAATATATGTATCCACACAGAAACTTGTACACAAGTGCTCATAGCAGCTTTATTTGTAATATGCAAAAACTAGAAAGAATCCAAAGTCCATCGATTGATGAACAGTGAAACCAAATATGGCATATCCATGCAATGGCATACTATTCGGTATTGATCCATGCTACAACACAGATGAACCTTGAAAGCGTAAAGTGAAAGAAGCCAGACACAAAAGATCATATAATGTATGATCCCACTAAAATGAACTGATCCGAATAGGCAAATCCCTAGAGAGAGAAAGCACATTAATAGTTTCAGGGACTGGGGGTAGGAGGAAATATATAACCATTCTAACATTCTAGGGTTTCTTTTTGTGGTAATGAAAATATTCTGAAATCAGGTAATCTGATCGTTGCACAACTATGGAATATACTAAAAACCAGTTAATTTTATTTTTAAATGGTGATTTTTATGGCAGGTGAATTATATTTCAATTTTAAAAATAATATGAGAAGAAGAAAACAAGTGACTATATTAATATCAGACGAAGTAGATGTGACTGTTCATAACTTTATTTGTGGGAGCCAAAATTGGAAATAACCAAAATGAATGGTCAAGCAAATGCAGTTCCCTCCATACCATGGAATAAGACTGAATAATAAAAAGGAATGAACTATTGATACAAGCATGCATCTTCTGGGCATTATGGGGACTAAAAAAACCCAATCTCAAAATGTCATATGCTATTTGATTCCATTTTATAACATTCTCAAATGACAAAATTATAGATATAGAAATAAATTAGTGGTTGCCAGGGGTTAGGGGTGGGAAGATGAGAGGTCTGAGTATCACTACAAAGGCAGGGAGGTCTCTGTGCTATTGGAATGGTTCTGTATCTTGATTGTGGTTGTGGTCACACAAATCTACACAGGTGATAAGATAGCATAAAACTATATACATCTATTGTACCAATGTCATTTCCTGGCTTAATATTATACCTTATAATTATACTGTAATTATAATTATTTCAAAGTTCAAAATAAAACCAAAAAACTTTTATAAATAGTTATCTAGAAATTTCTCCACAGATGTTGATGGATCATGCTGCTTCTAATCTATTATTGAAGGTATAACAAAACAAAACAAAAAAAAAAAACAGAAAAAAAACCAGAAAAAATAGTACAGTCTAAGTTAAAAGAATTATTGCTAAGAAAAAAATTGTATCAATTTGATACTTAAATTTATTTAAACTTCTATCAACATGAACAAGTAGTTTATGCTATTTGTAGCTTTTAAATTCAGTTTTCAGTTTCTTGAATAAAATATACATACTTGTTATTTTATAGAAGGGGTTACTGAAATTAAAATTGTCAACACAAGATGGCACTAAATAAAAGAAAAAACTTGGTTTTTAAAACTTGTAAGCTTTGCTACATATGGTTAAAACAAAGCTAAACAAAACATTTATGTTTTGTTAAATGAGTGACTCATTTAACTGTGCAGTTGATGAAGTCCCAAATTCACATGAAAACCGAATGGTGTTCAGCTCCAATAATTTAGTTTTAATAACTGGTCCTGTCTTCACAAATCAGAAGATTTAAGCATTACTGCATTTTCCAATCATGACTTAAATCATCAAAGATGTGCCCAAGAAAAGAACTCTTGTGAATTCAAGTCAGAAAAGCGAGTCACTGGGGTGCCTGGGTGGCTCAATGGGGTAAAGCCTCTCTGTCTTCGGCTCAGGTCATGATTCCAGGGTCTTGGGATTGAGCCCAGCGTCAGGCTCTCTGCTCAGCAGGGAGTCTGCTTCTTCCTCTCTCTCTGCCTGCCTCTCTGCCTACTTGTGATCTATGTCTGTCAAATAAATAAATAAAATCTTAAAAAAAAAAATAAAAGCCAGTCACAGTGAGACGTTGGCATTCTTTCTTACTTCCAGTTTTCCAAACTGACGAATAGCTTTGAGAAACTGAGACTACACCAGATGAAACAAAGTAAAGTTCGGCGAAAGGAGTTACCGCACCTCAAAGAAGAAACACCCTTTGAACTGAGCAACTTGAACCAGAAATTAGAGGTGAGCCATGTACTTTGTTAGTTTCTTTCCTGCACCGTCAGGATCGATTCCTGCCGCTGCTACAGGCTGGCGGTCTCCGGTCTCCGCTGTGCTCCATGGCATGTACAGCTGTGGTAACAAACACCATTACAAATCAGCTGCTCATTCAATGTATTTTCTTAGTGCACCTTCCCTTTAGGCACTTAGCGAATTAAAACATCACTTTGATTTATGCATCTTTTATACAGATCAGCATTTTTGGAGAGCCAAAAAAAAAAAAAATAGAGTTCAAAGAAACTGCAGATGTTGAGTGAAATTGAAGGACATCCCTGGGGTCAGTTAAATTGAATATCTAATAAATCTTTTAATGGCTATTTAACTATTGGGTACTTAAATCCCAATGAAGCCTCCCAACAGTTTTTGGAAGAGGGCTTGGAGTTTCAGGGTTTTTTTCTTAAAGAGGTAGTGCCACTCCAAGACAGCAACCACATATTACCCAGAGCTTCGGAGATCTCTGTCTTATTATTCACGGACTCACTTATTTTTATCTCCTAACTTCCCGACCTTGGAAAAAGCAAACCCATTATTTTTCGGAGCTCTTGAGCATTCCTGCTAGAGGTCATGTAACAGCAGATAGATTCTACTCTAAATTCCTGTTGTTTAACCTGAGACCAGCTCCTAGACCTTCCATTATTGTTCATTAATTGACCTCAAGATAGCCTATTCCATTTCTTCTTTTGCTCTCAAGCCCTAAAACCCAGCATCCCCCTTACCATCCCCAGCTGGTGATTTCCCTTCCTCCTACTTGCCTGATACATCATAGTTGGCCTCTCACAGTCACCCAGGTGCATACCTAGGAATTGATCTTTTCTTTTACCCCCCATATCCAGCCCAGGTTTGCCCTTTTCCCTGGTCTCCTGCCTCTTAACTTCCTCCTAGCTAACTGCCGTTGCCCTGTTTGATTTTCATCATTTTACTCTTCAATTCACAGTCCTTCTTAAACTTTCCCTCCAAAATATCTTTAAAAGAAGAAAGAAAAATCTAGGACCACAACCCTAAAATTAACCTGTTGCAAGAACTTTACTGAAAAACTTGGGTTTTAGCTCTTAAATTCCTATAAATTTTACATTCTACTGAATAATACAGGTTTTTAAAAAAAATACAAAATTACTACTGCTAAGTAAAATTGACTCTATAGGAAAATGCACCAAGTGCCACGTGTAACCAACTACCTGGCTCTTATGGTGATATGACCAGACTGGCTTCAGAAATATCCTGATCTCAGAAGGTGCCCAAAGATGTGCTTTGACTGAAAATGCTGAGATCAAGTCACTGATTAGCTTTTAATTGATTTCTCATGGGGTTTTATGGGACAACCACAGCCATACAAATTATTCAGACAAAAAAAGTCTGAAATTAATATTAAGTACTTTGTGTGAACACTTTTGCATTTAGGGAATGAAATATTTACATAGAATAGATTTCATGAATTTATAGATGAAATTAGTAGCAAAATATGAGCTGGAGCACCTGAGTGGTTGAGTCGATTAAGCATCTGACTCTTGATTTCAGCTCATGTCATGATGTCAGGGTCATGAGATCGAGCCTCATGTCAGGCTCCGTGCTGGGGGTGGAGGCTGCTTGAGAGTATCTCTCCCTCTGCCACTCCCCTCCTCTGCTCAGGCACTCTCTCTAAAAAATATATGTGTATGTATATATACACATATATACACATGTACACATATATGTGTGTATATATATCATATGTGTATATATACATATATATTATATATATATAATATATATATGACTTGATGGGTTTCTACTTATATAAAAATTTTTAAGCACACTGTATAGGTGGTTTAATCTGTATAATTATGGAAACACTTTTTACTTAGAGCCATATGAAAAATTAATGTGTAATGGGCTATTCCAGTTTTAGTCTGCATCTAAGCATGTTTTTCCTTTGGGACAAATGTTTATTCACTGGTCTAGTAACAGAGAAATGGGAAATAGCATGTTGATGTGGAAGAACATGACAGTTTATAATTTAGAACACTTCCTGACTGACTCGTTTATTTGCCTTGTGACCTGTAGGCAAGTTGTTAGCCTCCCAGAGATTTCATTTTTTCACCAATAATTGGGGTTAAAATATCTTATAGGTGACATTGTGGCTACATGAGAAGAAAATACACATTTGTATATATTTAGATGCACACTGAAGCATTTAGAGGTGAGGATACATGAGGTCTGGAAGTTGTCTTAAAACAGTCCAACAAAGAAAGGGTGGAGAGAGAGGGGGGATGGAGGTGGTTAGGTTGATGGTGGTCAAACTGGGTGAAGGGTACATGGGAGTTTTTTTTAAATCTCTACTTTTATGTAAGTATGAAATGTTCATACTAAAAAGTGAAAGCCATCTTACAGGTAGAGGTTTGTAGAGCCCTTGGCATATACCATCACTAAGGAAATGTGAGTTTGTCTTCCAGTATTTAGTAAAGGGATTAAAAACCATATAATATAATGGACTTCCCCTAGAAATTAATCTTAATGACCCTGACCCACTCTCAACCTTGAAGAACCAGAAAAGTTTTTCCAGCCGTGGGGAATTTACTCTGGAGGTTTAGGCAAGTCTACGGACTCTCTGAAACCTAGTAGGGACAACTCCAGCCCCTAAAAAAAATCCTAATAAATCTCCCTAGGTCTCTTTATGGTCCCATAACCTATGGATATGTTTGTGGGCTTGAAACCAGTTTTGAAACCAATACATCTGTAACATCAAGAAACCAGGACTGTTATGAGCACCTGCTGATATTTCTGTGACCCAAATTTCTAGCCTACTTGGCCTCATTCTTGACCTCATTTCTACCTGTTGTAGAATTCGTAAAGAGAATTTGCCTTTTCTTAAAGCATTCTGGGAAATATTTATTTTCAAGATTGAGATTGTCGGGTGTGTTTGCTAAATACTAGTATTATCTGAAAGATATGAACCGTGTAAGTCAACCTTGTCCATATTTTGACTTCTAACTCCAAAAATTCCTTCCAAAATTAAAAGTAAACAGGAATTTTTAAAATCTGCATTATACTAATTTGAAATATCAGCTATTTTATAAAGGAGCCTAGTTTTGTAAATTTGTCACTATTATTGAAGACCCTGTTTTTGTGTACCTAATTTTAAATTGTGAAATGTCAGAATCAAAGTCAATAACTTTATATGAACTGTTCCCATTTGTCTTAATAAACATGGTCCATTTATCATAGGGTATTATATATTCAAAGGGGGGCATATCTATATATAGTTTTCCAACCTTATGACTACCACTCAATTTCAGGTCATCTTTAATTACTGTAAGAGCCTCCTAATTTATAGCCTTCCTTGACTGATTGATTCCCAAAGCCATATCCCTTCCTTGTGTTAAGTTGTGAGCATTCATGTTCTACAAATACACTACTTTGAACAAAAACTTGTAGAACCAAGTATGTTGCATCAAACTCATTACCCCACTTCTTCCCCAGGGCAGCTCTGCTGGTATCCTAAGTTAGGACTGAAATAGCTGTTCTGTTCCCCCAGAATGAGCTGATTTTGGCTTTACCTTGGACAGTAGCCTTGAAATCCACAAGGGGACAAAGTCACTAAATCAGTCCAAGCCTCATCCCATAAAAACAAACAAATAAAATTAAGAATACAGGTTTGGTGATAAGAATCACAAGCTATATCTAGTAATAAACTCAAGATGAGTGACTTTATTTTGTTTTCCAAATGAGGAAAGAATGGATATAGTTGTTTAGAATGAAGATGTACAAATGAAAGAAGCCTTACTCATTGTGCTTTTAAGTGAATAATTTTCTTCAATTTATGTTTGTCCCCCACTTTTTAAAAAGGAATTTAGAGCAAAGTCAAGAGAATGGGACAAGCAAGAGATACTCTATCAGACTCATCTGGTTTCTTTAGATGCTCAACAAAAATTATTATCTGAGAAGTGTAATCAATTTCAGGTACATTACCTAATACTACCCTCTAACTTAGAAAAAATTAGAGGTTAACTATTACCATCTTTGTTACCAATCTTATTACAGATACAAATGCCAACTAAGAGAAAATAACCAGAGTAGATCTAACACTGGGTAAAGTCGCAAGTGCATGAAAATTTGTAATGGTGAATTTAGTCTACATGTCTCAAAGGATGGTACTTTTAAAAGTGACCGTTTGATTATATCATTAAAAAACATGTTTTTGCATGCCTATGGGCAAGTTGCTTAAAAAGACTGAGATTGCTTGGTTCCTGACCTCGAGAACCTTACAGCTTAGGTGTAGAGACAACACATGTATATATTTACAGATAATTAATGGCAAGTGAATAGGAAACCCTTTTAGAGTTCAGAGATAGTGAGCTGAGATAGTGAGCAATTGTCCTCCAACAGGAGTAGGACTGGGCTGGACCTTGAAGAATGGTTGTATTTTGAGAAGATATTTTGGGTGGTGGAAGTAATGGGAGTAAAATGACTGAAGCAAGAGAGCAAAAGGAAAATTATGGGTATTGAAAATGGGCCAGTTGGCTGCGAGTCCCTGTGGAAGGCGAGGAAGGGTAGGAGTTGGTAAGCCTGGTGAGTTGGATACAGATTATAATAAGCTTTAAAGTCCTGGCCAAGGAATTTGGAATTTTTATTGAAGCCAGTGAGAAACTGTGGTTTTTGTTTGATTTTGGTTTGTTTTCTTACTTTTCATTCTTTACATTCCTTAAATTACTTAAGTTATATATGGTCTCTGAATTCAACAATACAAAATAATCCAATGTAAAACCTATAACTTCATCTTCTCTATTCTTATTGATTTAATACAAATAATAGGTGTTTTTCTTTCTGTACTTTTTCTTTGTTTGTACAAACATGTAAAGTATGTATTTGGGGGAAGTTGTATATTTTTTCCTTTTTAAAATTTTGTTGTTTTACTTAATAATTATCCTTCCTCATGGATACTCTTTCAAGTCATTAATTAATTCTGAATAATATTTAATAGAATTTGGTTTCTATTACCATATGTATCATAGTATATAGTAGCTATACCATAATTCTTTCAATCATTTCCTTATTGATGAGCATTCAGGTTGTTTTAGGTTTTTTGCTATTATAATACTCTAACAAATATCCTTGTACATACATCTTTAAATGCTAATATTTCTCTTTTGTTAGATTAAAAATCCTAGAAATAATTCTTGAGCCACAGGGCATTATGTATATTCAAATTTTTATGATAAATACCAGCATATTACTTCCCAAAAGATTATAGTAATTTTCATTCATGGACATTTTGTGGGGGTACTCATATATTCACCAATATGGAATGTTATCAGTCTTTTTATTTTTACTGACTTGGACTGATAGCAGAATGGCTTGATTTGTTTTGCATTTCTCTGACTACTTGTAAGGTTGAGCATCTCTTCCTTTCCTTCTTAGACTTTTCTATTTCCTTTTCTGTGATTTCCTGTTTATAAATTTTGCCAGTTTTTCTTTTGTGTTGTTTCGCTTTTTCTTATGAATGTAAGAAGTTTTTGTACATTAAGAATTGTTGACCCTTGTTATACATGTTGACAAGTCTTTCCTACAATCCAAGTGTCTTTGTTTAATTTTGTTCATTTTGGTTATTTTCCATCCTATTGACCTTTTCAACTATTGTGTGATTGTAGCCACAATTTTCCTCTTCTGTACATTGTTTCTTACTTATTAAGACTTCCCTACTCCAAACCCCCTCCCCTACTCTGTGTCTTTGCTCTGAGGTTCTACAACTATGTTTTCTCTTTACATCATCTGAAATGGAGGTTTTAGAAAAAAAAAAAAAAACAAGACTGAATTACAAAGAGAAACTCCACTACAAACATACTGAAAGATGTTTTTCCCAAGCCTTTTCTCCCATTCTTGAATGTTATTTATGGAAGCTTAAATACGATGTTCTCCCTTTCATTAACACAGTCTTAATTAATCTTTCTCAGAAACAGGCACAAAGTTACCAAACTCAACTCAGCGGTAAAAAGCAGTGCTCAGAAGACAGCACCTCAGAAGATCCTCGGTTGATGTGCGACCCGGATCATAGTTGCGAAGCCAGTGAAAGAGATGAGTTCATTATTGAAAAACTAAAGTCAGCTGTGAGTGAAATAGCATTAAGCAGGAATAAGTTACAAGATGAAAATCAGAAGCTCTTACAAGAACTGAAGATGTACCAAAGACAGTGCCAGGTGATTCTTTATTTTACAACTGATACTGCCCATGAGTTGTAGAAATCGTGACTGAACTGGTATATAGATTAGAAAGCTAATTTTCTATGCCATGTGTAAATTCTGTTCCTAGTTCTTCTTAGTAATTCTCACTTGATAGGTAAATTCTCTAATCCCATAGATGCTTTTCCCCACCAGAGTGAACATGAGTCCTCCAGTAGTACAGAACGATGGCGTTACCAGGACAGAAGAGCGCTCACTCACAGACCCCGTGCCTAACACATGGCCCTCTGGCCACACGCTGCCCTGTGTCCCCAGATTCTCTCTGACCCTGTGCCTCCCTGACTTGCAGAAATCCTGGGTTGAAGACCCAGGAGACCAGTAAGGGTCAACAATTCTTAATGTACAAAAACTTCTTACATTCATAAGAAAAAGAGAAACAACACAAAAGAAAAACTGGCAATTACCTCTAATTACCTCAATGAGAGGCATGGAGGTCACTCCCTGGGATTTATCACTGTTCACTTTACCATAATCATTTACCAAGTAGTCTGGAGTTTGGGGTGGGGGGAGTTGTTTGTTCTTAAGAAATTTCTATCCTGGCAGATGTGATTGCTGGTTTTTCTAAGCATGAATTTTCTTCTTAACCCAGCAATCTTTCTGTCTCTTCTTCCCTCCCTCCTCCTTCCCTTTCTTCCTCTCTCTGTTCTTTTGTCCTTCCTTCCTTCCTCTCCTCCTTCTCTCTCTCTCTCTCTTTCTTGTCTACTTCTGCGTCACTAAGAAAGTAATACAGCATTCATCAAAATTGGTCATTACCAATTTCTTTACTCAATATATATTTCTTATTCATGGATATCCCAGTTAGTTGACAGATTCTATAGTTTTATCTCCAATTTTGGTCTTATCTCCTCCCTACAAGCATTTGGCCTCTTTCTACCAGCTCGAGCATGTCTGCTGGCCCATTCTTAGTTCCACTCCATCCCTTCCTCACGCTGAGATATAAACTCTGGAGGTCACTATCTGAGCAGACCTCCACTTCTCTAAGATATTCCTCAGGATCTTCTACCACTTAAATTCCCGAGGTCATTTCTTAGTCTTGGGCCAACTCCTCATTTCCCCATCCTGCCACATTATATATGGGGTTCGTTCTTTTCTTTCTTTCTCTACCGGCATCTACTCCTCCATTTCCTCTTTCTCCATGTCTGTAGGGGGGCTGAACACAAGGCTCCTGGTTTCTCCTCCTCCATGGTATTTCTAAGAGAAGGATATCTCCTTCATCCCTAAATCCAGCTTTGTGTGGGGGTGGGGGGGCGGGGCAGGGGTGTGATTCTAATACAAATTATCATATAGATGTAAACAAACAAAGTGAGCAAACCACAGATCCTAAGCCCTGAACAAGCCACAAATTGTTTAGAAATGGGGGTGGTACCAATGGTGTTTTCTCCAGCTTTGCTATACCATAAATCAGACTAACCCTTCCTCTTCTACTTGAGAGGCTGTCAGGTGGCTTCTGGTGTTCAGTTTGCCTATCAGCCCACCAGTCCTGACTGAGGGGTTTGCAGAACCTCTACTTCTGAGGGCATTTTCTCTCAGGGGCTCCCTTCTCAATCTCCCTGGGCAATTGGTCAGGCCTCTGTCTTTTATTTCAAGACATTCTGCAGCTGTCTATGTACTGCTAGAGTCTGCACCGGGATCACAGTCAGTAAGTTAGGAGAATATATTTGTGGGTCGTTCCCAAATATTCTCCCCTGGGCTTTAGGTCCTCCAGCACAGACTGAAGAGTCAGTCTTCTTTGTCCCTTTTTGAGGTCTTTTTGGTTCTGGTCCCCAGAGATCTATTTTCTGTTCTATTCTCTTTCGTTTTCCCTAACGTATTTCATGAGTGAGCCCAGTTATGGAGTCTGCTTGTATGCTTCAGTGAGGTTCAACTTCTCCACTAACATCAGTTCCTCTTAATCTCCCCCCCCAAAATTTTGTCTGGACCTATTATAGCATCCAAGAACATTCTCTGTTATAGGCTGAGGTTCAGCCTTCAGTTGTTGGGCTCACTTGGAAAATAGAAATGGCTGCTCTTACCCTGTATTCTAGAAACAGCCTCTGTTCTCCTTCCTTGGCGGCATGACTGACCTTCTCTATAATGCTTTCCTTGACCAGCACCACCTTTCTCCTTCTCAGAATTTCATCTGTTATATTTTTCCAGGAAGGGAGTTGAGGAATCTGGTTAAAAGAAAGAATATTGCAGATAGGAAAAGTGTACATTGAGAAACATTAATAAATTCACATTCTCAGTTCAGACTATAATCTCTTCCCTCTCTCCAAGTGAATGACTTATATGAACACTTCTCACACTGACACTCCTATTGACAAGAAGGGAGAAGGTGCAACCAGAGAATCTGAACGTGTAGCAGGAAGTAGAGACCTCAGACCACCTAATGGTCAAGGCCTCCCTGTCCTTTGGGAGATGTGTCCTTTGGGAATAAATCAACTCTCCTGACCCAAGTTCAGCAGGGTATGCCTCATCCTTCTGCCCAAGAGCCCTATAGACTTCTCAGGACTTACATACATGCACTCCTGAGAAGGCTCCATAGCTCGTCTGGCCTAAGGAAAGGCCATGTTATCCACTTTCACTTTTCCTGATATATATGTATATTAACATACATAATGATTTACCAATGTTCCTGAATATATACTAAAAAAATAAAAGCCCAGCCACTCATAGAAGTCAATCAATTGTGAAATAATTCATATTGATATTTATACCAAAGGTTATAAAATAACAGTATTAGTTGTCCCTAAACGTTATGCCTTTCCTTTAAATCGGTGATTCTCTAGTGGAGTGATTTTGCTTCCCAAGTGACACCTGGTGATGCTTGGATATATCTGTGGTTGTCATAATGGGGTAGAGGGATGCTATTGGCATCTAGTGTGTAGAGGCCTGATACACTACATCCAAAATTGCACAAGACAACCCCCACAACAAAGAATTATCCAGAACAAAGTATAGATAGTGCCGAGGTTGAGAAAACTTGATTTAATTTTGAAATATTTCTTTTTCTCATATTCTTCATGAGGAATTTTCTACTCTATTTTATGATCTTTTTCATAGTTAATGATACATTTTAATATGACCCTTATTTATCTTTATTTCTATGCCAATTTCTATGAGACAATTTGCCAAAGTTATTTTTACAGATTTTTGTTCACTAAACAAAAATAATTTAGTTATCCTTAGGTCTAGGGATATTATTAAATTTAAACCAAGAATCTCCATTTTGTATTTCACAAAAGAATCACATGTATTAAAAAACCAAATTATTCTGGAGTATGCTTAACATATGAAAGTATGTTAAAGCTTTAAGTGAAAAAGATCTTTGAGAAGTAATTTGGTTCAAAAACTTGAAGGTAGCTAACAGATCAGATTTCTATGCCCAAGAAAACACTACTTGTTTTTGATGTCTTTAGAAGACAAATGCTGAAAATAATGCTTTTATTTGCCCTTTTCCTTGTTTTATTTCTAAATTTGACCTATGTTTCATTCTCTTGCTTTAAAGCAAATACGAAATAAGAAGTTATCAATTATTTACTATTTGGTAGCTGGTTTGAAGGTTTAAAAAGCACTGCTCTCAAACCATTAGGCAAATTTCTAACTAAATAGATGGGCCTTAAACTTGTTTTACAAAATTCATATTTTACCAAATGGGAATAATTAGAGGTAAATAATCACTTAACCAGTACATATATTTAGAAAGAAGTTTCTCTTCTCTTTTTGCAAACCTGTCATGTGACAGTGTTCCACATCTCACACATGAATTTAGAAAGACAACCATTTCAATTTGAATTACTGTCACTTATAGTATATACAATTCTCTTTAGTTTACAACACACTTTAATGCCAGCTGCATCTGGATTTTCACATGAATCACATCTCACTTGTCTTTCCACAACTTTGAAATGTGTCTGCATACATATTAATGCCATTGCACATATTTATTTACTACGCTATACTATGCTCACATTTTTAAAATATGTGGCATTTCCCATTAAAAGTTAATGACAAAAAGAAATTGTTGCGTTTTTCTAATACCTATGCCCCCCCAAAACTGACCTTTTCTGTTGGCTTGTTAATGGATCCTTAAGGCACTAGAGCCACATTGTCCCACAGAAATACAAGTCACAACTATCATTTTACATTTTTCTAGTAATCACATTAAAAAAAGTCATAAGACATGGATGAAATTAATACATAATAGTGATCTATTTTATTCAAACCAACATATATCTAAAACATTAGCATTTCAGGGTGCCTGGGTGGCTCAGTGGTTAAAATATTATCATTTCAACATATAATCAACGTAAAAAGTTATTAATGAGATAATGAGATATTTTACATTTCTTTTCATACTAAGTTCTCAAAATCTGGTGTGTAGTTACACTTACAACATACCTCAATTTGAAAGACAAGTAGTCACTGGAAATACTTGATCTGTGTTTAGATGTCATAAAATTTACAGTTCAAAAAGTAGATTTACAGGGGCTCCTGGCTGGCTCATTCGGTAGAGGATGCCACTCTCGATCTTGAGGTTGTGAGTTCCAGCCCCACATGGGCGGGGGGGGTCATGTTTACTTAAGAAAAAAAAAAAGTAGATTTACATATTTAATTTGTTCCAAACAATCTTGATAGTATTCTGGTCACTGAACCAAGTACCAAAGAGTCCTTTTTTTAAAAAATATTTGCATCCACAGTGACAAATAATTAATTTGGATTTTATGCAAAAGCATGCCAATTTTAAAGCTACATCTAAGTTAAACAAATTCACTAATTCTGTGTCATCTCAGTATTATTGACATTGAATTCAAAGGGATATTGCATTAAGTCAAAAAACAACTCTCAATTTATCTGTATCAGCAAAGTTTCTTTTCTTGTACTTTTATAGTCAATTTACATAATTCTGTCTATTATAATTAAAGTATTTTGCATGTTCATCCATGCTAGAAAAACGTGTCAAATCATTATTATTGGTTTATATTATGAAAAGTTTCAATTTTGATAAATTCTCTTACCTGGGTAGCTAGATCACAAATAAGCTTATTTTTCCCAAATATCAGTCTTATAGGTATTCTTTTCCAATAACAGTAAACAAATAAACTATTATTATCACATTTTACTGAATTTTAATTAACTCTAGCCCATGGTGACTCTGCATTTCAATGGCCTGGAGTTAAAGCCTTTTTATCCTCTCCTTTCCCCAAGTGAAGCTTCTTGCCCACGTGTAGCTTCAAGTGGTGGCAAATCTGCAAGTCAGGGAGCCCAGATGGTGCCTTCTTCAATTAGCCAAAGTAATGGATGACATATACATCAAATCAATTTGTTTTTCTACTTGTGAATCTATTGTTTCACATTTCTTTTGTTTATTTTGAAATTTCAGCCTCATCTGAAAAATCCTCACTGTTTGAAACAGGGGCTTTATTCAAACACATCTTTATCTAAACAAGTTTATTAGATCACCTGTTGGAATATATTTTTACTCTTATTTCCAAGTCAGCGGGGAACTTGTGGGGCTAATGTATTGCAGTGAGGTCTTTCCACAAACGCAGGTCTCTAGGTCTCCCGGAAAATAATATAAATCTAAGGCTTTGGTTAAAAAAAAGTTTCTTTGGGAACTCATATGTCCTATACTGTCTGCATAATTATATTTCTAGGCTCTCTGAATTTGGGGATAAGAATTAATGAATAAGGAAACATGCCCAAAGCTTGTACATGAAATTTTATAGCAGTATTATGGCCAAAAAGAAGAAACATCAGATGTCCAGCAACTGGCAAACTAATAAACAAAATGTGGCATATTCATATAATTAAATATTATCCCTCACCAAAAGGGAATAAAATCCCAATACCTGCTATAACATGGATGCACCTTGAAAGCATTATGCTGAGTGAAAGAAGCCAGTTGCAAAGGCCACATGTTATAGGAGTCCATTTGTGTGAAATGTCCAGAATAGGCAATTCCATAGAGACAGAACATATGTTCGTGGCTGCCAGGGACAAGGGGGAGGGAAATTGGGAAATGAGTACTAATGGATATGGGGTTTATTTTGGTTGTGATGAAAATGTTCTGGAATTAGTGGTGATACCTGCAGAACTTTGTGAACATACTAAGGTCCGCTGAATTATATGCTTTCAATGGATGAATTTTATGGAATGTGGATTATATTCAAATAAATTTGTTATTGAACCAATGATTTTTTAAAGATATTTTCTACAGCCTTTATTAGCAGGGGAACCTCCCACCTTCATAACACCCCATCCTGTTTTAACCAATAAGCTGTTTCATTAATGAAACAGACTGTTTTTAACCAACAGTCTGTTTCATTAATTTTTCATGAAACAAATTATTTTTGCATTTTGGATGTTCCAACTGGACTAGTAGACAAAAGACCTGGATTTTTCTTTTCTAAAATCTGCCATTTTTGAGCTTTGTGAATGTGGACCAACTCTGACCTTTGATTTCCTCATCTACTAAAGTGGCAATGGAGCTGATGACCTGGGTCAGGTGTGCTTAATAAATATTAGTTTCCCTGTATATGTGAGTAGATGGAACCTGATGATTTGAAAGAACTCTGCCATAACCTTTCTCCCAGAGAACAGCCAAGTACTGCTGGAGAAAATCACTCAACAGGTCATGGCCACGAATCTCAAATGAGTACTCAGCACTGCCAGGAAGCCTCTTCTGCTGCTCCAGTCAGCAGATTCTCCCATCCTGATTGCTGGCCATGTCAGACCTTCTCCACTCTTAAACATCAATCCCATGGGCACACCTGGGTGACTCAGTCAGTTAATCATCTGCCTTCAGCTCAGGTTATGATCCCAGGGTCCTGGGATCAAGCCCCACATCATGCTCCCTGCTCAGAGGGGAGTCTGCTTCTCCCCTCCCCCTCCACCCCTTCCCCTGCTCATGCTCTCTCTCTCTCTCTCTCTCTCAAATAAATAAATAAAATCTTTTTAAAAATTCCTCTAATACCCCCACCTCCCCTACTCCTTCTAGTGAAATCTTTCTGTTTCACAAGAAAAATAGAAGCCAACAGAAAGCCACTGTCTTATCTCTCCATATTCAGATGCACAAACCTCCATTCTACATTCCATCTTCCTTCCTTCATTTTTTGTTTTAGGCGATTCCTCCACTTGGACTTTGGAACTCACTCCGCCCACCTTCCCAGGAACCAACACCATTACAATTATTCCTCCTCTCTCCTACCTGGACCCTTCCCAGCAGCTTTTAATCTTGCTCAAACCTCTTATCAACAAAATAAAACACTGGATTCACTGGATTGTTGGACAGTAGTGGACCCGCAGACCATGGTTTATAACTCACTGTGTTCGCCAGCTTTGAAATTAGATTCTTCTTGGCTATTGTCTTTAAATTAGGAATTATTGGCATTAATCCAAATTTTACACATTAATATTTTATTCATACCTTTAGAATCTCTCAAACTCCCATACAGTGTGATCAGATTTGTATGATTAATGATTACTCCTTATCCCTAGACTGTAAGCTCGCTGAGAACAGAGTCTATGTCTATATCGTCAGGGTTGAGCACATAATAAGGACTCAGCAAATATTCGTTGAGTAAATGAATGAATGAATGGAATTCTGTTAGAGCCAACCAAGGACTCAATACCACTTAATTTGGAATTAGGCTGGTTCCTAGATGTTAAATATTTTAAATATATTATAATCATGATATCCAAATGTGAGCACTGGACCTCTTTGATGTTTTTATATAGGCCATGGAAGCAGGACTCTCAGAGGTGAAAAGTGAGTTACAGTCACGTGATGATCTCTTGAGAATCATAGAAATGGAACGATTGCAGCTGCACAGAGAATTATTAAAAATAGGAGAGTGCCAAAATATTCAAGAAAGTAAAAAAAGGTATATTCTTTATACTCAGCAGGCTGAGAGAAGTAGTTCAAGACACAGTGTTTGAATATCTTAAGAGTTTGAGATTTAAAATGAGAATTAAGTCTTTGTTGTATTAACATGCTGTTAATTATTGAATAATATTTGGTATTAAAAATTAAATCCATGATTATTTCATCTTCAAAATGAATATATTTACTTAGCTAGAAAATTATATTCTTATTTATGGATACTTATGTAGCACAGTGAGTTGGACATTTTCTTAGAACTTTTATTTTTCAGGATACTGTAAAGAAAGTAGTATTAAGCTGATATTTAATTGCATATATTGATAAATAAGATTTATTCCATATTTTTAAATGTTTTTATTTTGATTGCCTATAAACCTGTTACTAACTTTTTCACTTGTAAATGTATTTCTTTTGGTCTCCATACTCACTACTTTGTCAGTTCCATTAAGGGGGTTTTGTTAGAGCAGATTTTTTTCCTCTTTTAAAATCAGACAGATATTGTATATTCCAGAACCACAAAGGAAATGGGACTGCTAAGGATAATGAAATATTTATACCTGTGAGTAGAAAGTCTGACTGTTCGAACCACTCACTAATGTTCTAATTCTCACTGGAACTTGAATCCTTCTCAGATCTGAAGGCTAATGATAGGATTTTAAAAACTGATAATCAAATGGTAAGGGATATTTTGCTGAAAGATGATTACCTGATTTTAAAGGCAATTGTTTAAAGTTGTGGGACTTGCTTGAATTTTTTTTTGAGCTCTACACTTACAACAAATGGCAAATTAACTTCCTAAAAAATGACCTATTGTGTATCTCACCAAAGACAGTAGAATGCCTATTAGCCAGTCAGCGCTAGAGAATACTGTATATGCAAGCTATAGATTTCATCACTGATCATTAATAAATCTACTGGGAAAATATAGCGCACAAGGCACTGTTCCAGTGTGGTGAGTTGATGAGAAATGTCTTTGTACAAAGGATGTGTATATGCCTAAATACGTAAGAAATTTCCCAGAAGAGCAAACCTTTCACCCTCTGTGTAGCTGTGGTTTTATGGAAGAGCACTGTAGGTACTTTCTGTGGTGCTGTCCCACAAGGCCAGTGCTGAACTCCAGACCTGGTCCGCTTTCCTTCAAGGTATGATATCATCTAAAATCTTGCAGTTATTCACATATTTGGCCAATACAATTCTTTTGTTATGCCTAATGCCATTCTCTGCTTAAAGTGGTATTTATTTTGGTCTCCAAACTTCAGCTTTGTTGTTTGGAGGGTATTCCTCAGTTCTAGTATTATTCTGAGATGTGATGGAAAGATAGATACTTATCTTTTCACAGCTTCCATTGTATTTCAGACTTTGGGCCTAGTCTTCTTAACCTTCATCTTTCCCATTGAAAGTTTCTCATGCTTTTGGTTTGTTCTTTTATGAAGGTGATTCTAGCCTTTCTATTGTTTCGGTTTCTTTCCTTTGGACTCTATTTTTCTTTCCAGTGGTATAAACACAAGGCAGCCCAGCCTCCTGGGTGTAGACACACAGTAGTTTTATACAAGTAGCATAGTAATGCTTTTTACTCATTTTCAGAACCTTTCTCAATAATGCTATGATTTTGTTAGATTTTCCTTTATCTTTAGCTACAGAAGCACCGTGGTGTGATATGTTCTGAGAATTATTAAAAATAATTCCAACACTCTTACCTAACAAATTATAATTCCTTCACATACTATGATTATTAGCTTTATATTAGCATGATTACTGTTTTCTTCTTTGAACTTGTCCACATTGACCTTCAGTGTTTGTTCCAGTTGCTCAGTGAAATTTACAAAACCACCATGAGGGTGTTTCCCCCACCCCCCAATTCATTCAGCATTCCATTCCTTGAAATTGCTTTGGAAGAATTGAAAAATAGGAAATGTCATTTTTCACCCCTTTCAAATAATAGCAAATAAGAAAAATTTAAGACTGATTCTGAAATAATGTTGGAAGAGAATATTGGATAAAATGCTCACAATATATTACTGAGTAGGAAACAAAAGGGGACTGAAAAATAATGTGTGCAGAACTTTCTAATTGTATGGGAAACATTTATACATTTATAACCACATGCATAGAAGAAAGATGATAATATACACAAAAATGCCAATAATTCTTTTTCCCTGATGATATAATAGCATCATATACTCTGATATCCTCTGTTTTCTTCAGTTAACACATATATTTGATAATCAGAAGAAAGGCAATACGGTCTAGATACAAGTACCTCAGGGATATCACTACAAACCTATGCCTTTTAAAATATCTCTTTCTTTTCAGTATTTACATCAGGTATTTCTCTGTCATTGCTCAGATTCTGTTTGTGTGGTTTAAGTTTGTGATATATGGAGCCTTTTAAAAAGTTCTTTGGAAATCTGAACTTATACTCCCTTACAGGTGGGTACATTCCTCAAAACACCAGACTTGAAGAGATTAGTCAAACAATAGAAAGCATGCTACTGTCCTTCCCTGGCTATTTTTATTTTCTGTTTCAATGATTTTTTTTTTCATTTACCAACTTCCCTTATTTAGAAGTGAACCCAGTTGTACTTCTCCAAACCTCCTATAGAAATTACACTGTTTATACTAGTTTCTGCGTTTCTTCTCTGGTATCCCTATGCGCTGGCAATTCCTTTTATAAATTAAGCAGCCAAAGAACAGATGTATTTGTGCTTTCTCTGGGTAGACTGTCAGATTTAGTTATTTTGGGTCACTTTTATGGAGTAGCTGCTCCCCTCAGACTTCTCTTGGCATAGTTCCTTTCCATGATGTACAAGCTAGTTAGATGTGTTTCCTTTTTTTAAAGGGGCTCCCAAGCTATTTTATTATAGGAAATAGTCTCCTTATATAAAAATCTTATCTACAAATGCAAACTCAGTATTCTGTCAATTTTCAAGGCATAATTGAAATTCCATATTAATTGCTACCTTTTTTTTTTTCACTCAAACCATTTGCACTCAGTTAAATATATAAATACTTATGGGATCTGAATGTATTAGAATTTGCAATCTGGAACTAGAAATTTTTCCAATAAACTAATAATCTATCTCTACAACCTACAACAGTCTAAATTGACAATATAACCATGACAGTTTACCAAGTTAAGTTTAATTTTTATTCGCATTGTTCAATTTGTAGACTTGAATCATCTTATTCACCTTCTACTAAAGAATCAGAAAGGAAGAGGAAAGAGCTGTTTTCAGTGAACCTAGATCAACCAAATCATGAAAAAGAATTGAACAAGGTATGGGAAAAAATGGGTTTCATTCTTCCAGGCTGAGCTGAAGTCCTTGAACACAAAATGGGTGGGGTGGGCGGGAACCTTCCTTCTCATTCCTTTCTTTTTCCTTCTATATTTTCCCCTAAGACAATAAGCTACCAGGCTGCTAATTCCAACATTCTTCTGCATGATGCTACAAAAAACACAAACCTTAAGTCCTCACTGTGCCACTGGGAGACTGACACTGGGCTCCATGACAAGTAGCTTATTGCAAGAAGTATGAGAGCCCAGACTCAGGCCTCCAACCATCGAGTAGGTACATAAGCTCGGGGAAGTTGCCTGGGCAAGTTGCCCATTTCTAGGATGAAGATGGAATGTGTAGTACCTGCCTGCTACAACTGTGATGCGGCTTAAAGGGGCTACTAATAATTCTGCTACTTAAATAGCAGTCCCCATGCACCAGGAGGGGCTCTGAGGGCCTAGCAAATCTCAGCTCATTGATTCCTCACAACAGTTTATAAAGTAGTATAACATCATCTTTTTGTACATTTGAGGACACTAAGGCACAGAGAAGTTGGGTAATTTGCCCCAATATTACACAGCCATTGGCAGCAGAGGTCAGATTCAGATCCAGGCAATCTGACTCCAGAGCCCATACCCTCCCCTTAAGTTAAAATCCATTTTATAAATGCATGTAAAGTGCTTGGAACAAGGCCTGCCTAGCTCAGAGGAGGTGCTGAGTGAGTGGAGGCTGCCACTGTTATTGGTTACACCCACGTTTGTCACTGAGCACCTAAGCCATGCCAAGTAATCTGCCAATAACAAGCAATACAGGGATGATTAAGGCCTGAGCTCTGTCGTCAAAGACCTTGTGGTTCTCAGCTCTCTACAAAAAGTATATTCTCTTCGCCCTCTAACAGAATCCAGTAGAGGCTTCCTTTCCATGAGCTTATCATGGCTACTACCCATGTCTTTAGTCTTTAGGTTTGAACCACACCTAAATAGTCAATGTTATATGATCTAAACAATTGTTAAAAGTAGGGAAAACCTGGGCATGGATTCAAATCATCATCTAGCCCAGGACAGCACCTGACATAGAAAAGTGAAAATAAATATTTGGAAAACAAGTGAATTAATATCAACGTGAAGGTCTCCCATAATTGTGTAGGCTCATAAATTCAGTTGCCATTTGTATAAATTCAAAATACATTTATTGAGCATTGAGTAGGACTATGGCTATTCTGCTTGTTTCTGTAGGAACTACAGTGATGCAAAAGACAAATTCTCTCTCCCACAGAGTTGACCATCACGTAGCTATTAAGTGTAGAAGAGGTGTTATAAACTAAAGATCATTTTCCTTTTATTTTTCACATAATCCTATGAAACTGATTTCACTGCTATTTAAACATATAACTTTAAAAAACTACATCTTTGCTGGTATCCCCAGCGAAGGCATTATGATACAAAGGTTGATTAAAGCCACCTAAAGTAGAGTTACACTATTCTTAACCCATAGACTCAGTAACACTTTGAATAATAGGAATCTACTGACATTGCACAGTTTCAGTATGGAAGGAGAGAAGGCAAGGCACAAATTATCTTCATAGGCTCTTGGAGACCTCTAGATAATGCACTGCCATGCAAGAAAGGTAACAAATGAATTGTGTATAAATAGCTAGAGCTCCCAGGAAGTGTTTGTGGAGAGCATTTTCATTCTCTTGTAATAAAAGCAACAAGAGCCACGTATTATGAATCCTGCAAGTGCTTGCTTTCTTTCTCTTTTTTCAGTGTAGAACTATTTTTGTCATGTACTTCGTGATAAAATTGACATTTTTAATAAAGCCAAAAGTCATTTAGAGCTCGGTAAATTAATCTCATTTAAAGGGAAGCTTTGCAGCAGAGCATGTTGTTTTAATATCTGAATGCTCTGAAAATAATAAAAACAGTTTACTCCTTTTTACTAATAGTATATTCATTTTTTTTTTTTTTGTATTCTGAAAGTTCCATTTTGAGAAAACATGTTAACCACACAACAGGGATGCCATTAGCAAAATCCAAACTGGGACAAACCACACAAAGAACCCCGTGGTTTCATCAAATAAATTGTAAAGAAAAAAAAAATTGGAGAGAGAAGATTGGAAATGAAAGGAGATGTTTCACACTGTCCTCAGGGTGAGGATATCTGTACTCTTCTCTCCTGCTCTTAGGAGCTGGGTAACTTAGGCCCAGTCCATTCCCTTCCTTGGGAGTCTTTTTTTCCCTCTCCATCTGTTCAGTGATGGGGTTGGGCTTGGACTGAGAGACTCCTAAGGTCATATCCAAATCTGAAATTCTTTTTCTTTTTTTCTTTTAAGGGGTAGAGGGAGAGGGAGGGAGAGAATTTAAGCAGGCTTCACACCCAGTGCGGAGCCCAACATGAGGCTCAATCTCATGACCCTGAGATCATGACCTGAGCAAAATCAAGAGTCAGATGCTTAACTGAGTGAACCTCCAATGCACACCCCCAACTCTGAAATTCTAAGATTGTTAATAATAAACATAGAATCCCACATGAGGGGTTGGTGGTATAGAGCTGAGGACAGATCAGGTTTTCCTTCTGGACTTGCATCCTTTCCACATTAGGTCATCCATGCTAGCTTTTCCACTGTGTGAACAACCTTTCAGGGTTCGGCTCCCAGGGGTTACATAGCACCGTGGTAATGTAACCTCCCAGAGGTTACATAGCATGGGGGGTAAGGTCTTGGAATCAGACGTCCTGTCAGCAGGAATATGACTTAGAAAGGTTACGTACTTAACTTCTCATTCCACAAACTAGAGAACTGTTGCAGGAATTAAATGAAATGATGTATATAGACTAGAACACACACAAACACAAAACAAGGGGCTTTATAAAGATATGAGCCAGTCCTCATATTTAGATCACAATTCGAATAAGCAAAAAACATTCATTACAGTCCTGACACATTTTTAAATTTGAATACTTCCTGGATATTTGATGATATTGAGGAATTGCTAATATTTTTAAGATATTGATATTCTGGCTATGTTTAAAGAGAGAGAGAGAGAGAGAGAGAGAGTGCCCTTATTCTTTTACAGATAGATCCTAAAACCTTTAAAGATGAAATGAAAAAAAAAATCAATTTTAGAATTAAGTGCCCTGGAGAAATTCATATAAATCTTTGTGGATGGGCTCCATTAAGCTCTCCAGCCTTATTTCTCACAACACATCGAGTCGTCACCACCCCAGGCTCCTTTTGCTTCACTGGGCATGGGTTTCTCCACAAACCCCGACCCCTGCCTGTCTTCCCTGCACTCTTTGCCTGGGGCACTTCTCCATCCCTGCCTTCCATCTGGCTTCCATTCGTCCTTCAGTATTTGTCTGATGTCCCCTCCTCCAGGAAGCCCATCCTGATATCCCCAGCCTGGGTTAAGCATCCCTCTACTGCATACTGCTGATGTGGATTGCTACTGTGTGTTGTAACTATTGATTTTTTCCCACAAGGGACTATGATTTTCATGATATTGGCGACTATGTACTTTATCTCCAAATCTCAAGAATGAGAGACAGTGAATGATTTCTAGAAAGGTGGTAAGAGGCTGGACCAAGACAGTAGTAGTAGAAATGGAGAGCGGAGGAGCAGTTTAGAGGTGAAGTGTGAGGGACAGAACTTGCTGCCTGTCTGCATGTGGTAGGACAAGGGTGGGGAGGAGCCCCAGGTGGTCCGGAGGTTGCTGACAGGGAAGGCCTAACTATGGTTGAGAACGAGACTCCACCTGCTTAAGGGGAGGAGGTGATGCATTTTCATAGACACATTAAGTTTGAAATTTATTATAATGTGATTCTGAAAAACATAGTGTTTAGACATACAAGGTACACATAATTTAGTCAAAAAAGGCACTGAATTTAAAGCTCAGAGTCCTAGGTTCTAGTCCCAGCTCTGTTGGTTAATAGCTTTGGGACCTTGAACAAGTCACTTAATCATTCTAAGCCAAATTTTTCTCCCTAAAAACATGGTTGATCCATCTGCCTCTGCATAGTGGGTCTAAGTCTCTTCTACCAAGCATTCCTCAGTGGTCATTTGATGGGTATAAAGTTAAGTTCTAGAACAGTATCTATAGTTGACAGCAAGGAATTATGCACTTAAATTTTTAAGAGGGTCTAAAGCAAAAAGGAACACAGGGAAACTTCCGAGGTAATGGGTATGATTATTGTATTGATTGTGATGATAGTAACATGAGTGTACGTCCAAACTCACCAAATTGTATACAATAATTATGTGCAGGTTTTGTATTCTAATTAGACCTCAGTTATGCTTGGAGGTAAGTGCTTGATAATATTTTCTTTATTTTCTTTGACTTCCTGTCAAAGTAGTTATCAAAGTAGCATTGGTAGTAAGTGATGACTTGCATACAATAGAAACTAGAAGTGAACAACAGAATTTTGAACTTGAAAGGAAAAAAAGTAAATGAGTCATTTATTGTAAGTATCTCTTTAATTCAGCATTGATCGGAAAAGGAGGGTAAAGTGGGGCTTGCCAAAGGTTTAAGACAGGACGGAAAGGCTGAGCATGGCTAACAAAAGCCTTAAGTTGCTTGATAAAGAAAAACACATGTTAATATTTGCCACAATGTCTCTACTGCAGATAAGAAGGCAACTCTATCAGGAGGAGGAGGACCATGGCTCTGAGCAGGAAAGAATGAGGAACGAAATCTCTGACCTAACCGAGGAGCTTCGTCAGAAGGAGATCACTATAGCAACTATCATGAAGAAAGCTGCCCTTCTGGAAAGACAGTTAAAAATGGAGTTAGAAATCAAAGAAAAAATGTTAGCAAAACAACAGGTACGCAAGCGGGCAGGACAGCCCTCAGCTGGGTCACTGTCTTGCCCAGTGGAGACCCTGGTTTTCCTCGAGGAAGAACAAAACACTGTGTTTTTCGGTATTGTGTCTGAGACTAGCATCATGGAAATGCTTGGTGGAGCCCCCTGAAACCTTTGCAAAATATCGCAAAGTGTCATCAAAACAGATCCAGGGCTAAAGTGACGACAGAAGATAATTGCACTGAATCTCATCCTAACATTTCCTTATGACACATATTTTGATCACCTCCCACAGAACGCTCCAGTCAAAGATTTCTTCCTGAATCTGTGTCCTGTAGTTCCATTAATATTTTTGTCTTAAAAAAAAAAAAAAAAAAAAAAGTCGGGCGCCTGGATGGCTCAGTTGGTTAAGCGACTGCCTTTGGCTCAGGTCATGATCCCAGGGTCCTGGGATGGAGTCCCACATCGGGCTCCCTGCTCCTTGGAGAGTCTGCTTCTCCCTCTGATTTTCTCCCCTCTCATGTTCTCTTTCACTGTCTCTCTCTCTCAAATAAATAAATAAAATCTTTTAAAAAAAAAAGTCTCTATTCCAGGTTTTTGTGGATACTTCTCACCCCCATCTTATGTATTTATTTTGGGGTTTTGTTTTTTTTGTTAAGATTTTCTTTATTAGAGCATGAAAGCAGGGTAAGGGGCAGAAGGAGAAGCAGGCTCCCCGCTGAGCAGAAAGCCCAATGTGGGGCTTGATCCCAGGACTCCAGGATCATGACCTTAGCTGAAGGCAGACACTTAACTGACTGAGCTACCCAGGTACCCCATATCTTGGGATTTTAAAAAAGGATGTTGAAACATGAAAATTAGTCCATATTTACTGAACATTGACTCAATGCACAGCACGGTTCATGGTAAAAAAAAAAAAATCAGCAATTATACCATTCTACTGTTAAAATACTGCAAATAACTTCAAAGTCTACCCTCCCTCCCTTCCTTCTGTTTCTTTCGAAATGCCCTCAATCTCATACTCATGATCAAATTGGTGACTTGTTAGTTAAAGCTAGGGTTTATCTGTTGTTGTTGTTTTTTAACCCCAAATCGAGAGGGTTTGAAAGTACCATTCAGTAACTTTCTAGGCATTTGAGGGTCACTTCACCAATAAGATGGCTATTTAAATCCTGTGTATTATAAAAATGAGAGTTGGCTCTTATCCAATGATAAATCTTAAACTGTGATTAATTTGTACAGTACACAGAAACATAGCGTAGAGGGGATAATAGCATTAGTTGTACCTGTACAGGAAAAGATATTGAAAACTGTTAGCAGTGATCTGGTAGCTGGATTATGGGTGATTCTCATTTTATTCTTTATACTTTTCTATGTTCTTAGTTTTTTTTTTTTTAGGGAGAACATATTTTGTGATCTACGAAAGTAAATTATTTAAAGGGGAGAGTTTTATATAGAAATGAAACCTATTGAATAAAAGAGCAGATACTATGTCTAAGTGCTGTCAAGTAGAAGAAATCAGGGAAGAAGAAATAAATTAGACAAAATGAAGTAGTCACCCCCCCCAAAAAAAAGGGTAGTTTGGCAGAAATATTAGAAAGAACAAAATTAAACATAAAAATCATGTTTGCATATTGTAAAACTTAATTACGTAGTGAAGAATTCCATGTTTTTTAAGTTGTGATTTTTCTGGTGCTAATTTTCATACAGTAGAAAATAGAAGTGAGAAATGGAATTTTGGAATTGGAAAGAAAAAAGTAAATGAGTCATTATTGTCGGTATATGTTTTTAATTTAGCACTGATCAGGCAAGGAGGGTTAAGTGAAGGCTGCCAAAATGAAAACGGAATGCAAATACTGATTTGGGATGATCATGCCTAATCAGTGTTTGTCTTCACTACACTCAGAAAACATTTAGGTTAATAAAATTAATTCTAATACTATTGTGGAGCTTCTATTATATATTTTGCACTCACTTTTACCTATCAATCTGTTTTCAGGTCTCAGATATGAGATATAAAGCTGTCCGAACGGAAAACACACACCTGAAAGGAATGATGGGAGATTTAGATCCTGGACGGTACATGGTAAAAACTCTGAAATCATTCAGTGAATCAAACCGAGAGATTACACAGTCGGTCAGGATTTACCCAGACATTATTTACTGAGCACCTCCTATGTGTCAGGCACACAGGGGTTGGGCCGCAAATTATCTGGCACTTGGATTGAACTTACTTTTATCCTCGGGCTAGAACATTCGAATTTCAAGTTTTCTCCTGTGTTCTTTTCTTGGATTGGGCTAAATTCTGATCCTTTCCTCCAACATGCTCCTCGCTTGCTTTTGCTCCTGCCATTATCTCTAAAATCCTCCATCCAACATGGCCTGACTCATGTGTCAGGCTTAGCCTTGATGAAGCCGCCCCTGAAAACCCAGTCAGAGTGAACTGGTCCATCCACACTTGATCTGTATTTTCGTCTCACTCGTTTGGTAGCCTGTCTGTTCCCAACTGAATGGTAAGCAGGGACCATGTTTTATTCATGTTTGTCACCCCAGCACCTCGCAATGTCAGGGGTATAGTAAGTGCTCATTGAATGTTGATTCAGTAAAAGGAAGGATGAACAAATGAATGACCGAGGACTGACCTTGTGGTTTGAAGCAGTTGCTCTATCAATTAACAAAGGGCTGCCTAAACAGGCTCTGTGCCTTTCATTTTTGTTCAGTATATCTGTTGACGGTTTGTTCTTAGATGTAAATAGGAGAACTTGCACTTAGTGAACTAAGGAAATACCACCGTTACTTGTTTAGCATGTATTTTCTCTGAGAGAAAATCCTGAAATAATTTTCCTGTCATTGAGAGAATGGAAAGGATCAAAGATGAGCGTGGCAGGCTGGTTCGGTTTCCTTGGCTATGACGGGAGGAAGGTGGAGCAGGACTTCTCCCTGATACTGTACTCCTGGGAGAGTAGGTACTCCTTCCCATGATGGTAAGCTTTTAGCATCAGAGAGTTAGAAGCATTCTGCAAGCATTCTGCCTTCTTTGGCCCTGGTGACAGATTCTGTGATTGGAGGACAGATGAATAAAAAGGAAAGTATATATGTTTCCCTATCTGTTCCATAAAATCCGCATGACATTTTGGAATCTTATTTCTAAACGCTTGACACACAAAAATTTAAATCAGGTCCTGCCCCCATGAGTATCTTTTTTCCCCCCTCTCACAAAATGTTTTTTGTGTTATTTTTCTTTTTATTTCAAACTAAATGCTTTTCAGTGTGAATTCTGCGTCATCACAACCCACACTGAGCCTGCTTCGTACTGACTTGTATAGGCATTTGGCTTTCTTCGTTGATTTTTTTTTTTTCCCAAGAAAGAAAGCACATAAAGATATGTAAAGAAGAAGCTGGTTATCCTGCTGCTATCCCCAGTCCCAGGTCCGACTGCAGCAAGAAACAGTGCTAGCAAACCAGTGTGTAGCATTCTATAACTTTCTCTTGCTCCTGCACACATATAGAAGGGATGAGCTGAGTGTCCCTCTCCAGAAATAAGTGTGTAATAAGTACATTATTCTAAACTGCTTTTAACTGTATGTTACGGACATCTCTATAAGACAGGAAGAAAGCATCATTTTCCCCTCATTTCTTAATTAATATATACTCATGTAGTATACATATAATTTTTAATAAATTGAACTACAACTTACACGCTAGTGATTTTCATGCAGTCTCTTTGTTCTCGCTTCTCCCCTTCTCCTTTGCTCTGTTTCTTCACCCGCCTCATACGCCCATCCATCAGGTAACACAGGTGAACCATTTGGTATGTATCATTTTGTACTTTTTTCTGTCTATGAATTCGTGTGTGTGTGTGTGTGTACATATAGGTATGTAATCATATACCTACTTGGGGGTTTTAACTTTTTTTAAAAGTTGGATTACATTTTGCACACTTTTCTGTCTTGTTTTTGTTCACTCAGCAATATGCTTTGCAAATTCTTATGCATCAACTGGTTTAGATCTATTTCATTTTGCATAATGGCTTAGTAATATCCCATGATGTGAATATATCAAAATTTATTCAACCATTTTTCAGAATCAATCCATTTAAAATTAATTCAACTCTTATTGGATTTTTGCACAAATAAACAATACTATGTAAAACATCCTCATACATATATCTTGGAAGAGCTTCCTAAGACTGGAATTACTGGGGGCGCCTGGATGAGTCAGTTACACATTCAACGTGATTTCAGCTCACGTCCTGATCTCAGGGTCCTGAGATAGAGCCCTGGGCTCTGCACTGGGCACGGAGCCTACTTAAGATTCTCTCTTTCCTTTTCCCTTTGTTCTCCCAACCCTCTCTCTCCTTTTCTTACAAAAAAAAAAAGAATGGAATTGTTGCTTTATATGCATTTTTTAGAGGAAAAAGAGAAAGCCGGTAGGCAGGAGGGGCAGAGGGAGAGAGAATCTGAAGCAGACTCCATGCTGAGTGTGGAGCCCGTTGTGAGCCTTGATCCCACGACCCTGAGATCATGCCTGAGCCAAAACCAAGAATTGGCTGCTGAACAGACTGCACCACCCAGGTGCCCTGTATGTTTTAATTTTAAAACATTTTTTGTCAAATCCTATTTCTCCCATCTCTGTGTGCATGCACCTTTTTCTTTCCTCCTCAGCAGTGAGAGGTGTTACTGCTCTTTTAAATTTTTGTCAGTCTGATGGATGTAAAGTGATTTCTCAGTAGTACTTTAATTTCTCTTACCCTGGATATAGGGAGTATATTTTTGTATATTAATTGGCATTGTACTATGAATTATATTTTTTGCTCATTTTTCTGTTGGAATGTCTTTTTCTTGTCAGTTTATAATAGCGTTTTCCTAAATTTATTGTATATAACTTATTTATATCTTTTTACCATATGAAAAGTTTTAAACTTTTATTTGTCGGGGCATCAGGGTGGCTCAGTTGTTTAAGCATCTGCCTTCAGCCTTCAGCTGCCTTCAACCCATGATCTCAGGGTCCTGGGATCGAGCCTCACATCAGGCTACCTGCTCAGTGGGGTACCTGTCTCTCCCTTTGCCTCTGCCTGCCATTCGCCCTGCTTGTGCTCTCTCTCTCCTCTCTCTCTGTCAAATAAATAAATAAAACCTTTTAAAAAAAAAAACTTTTATCCATCAGACACATGTATCTTTTTGTTTATACCTTCTGCATATCCATCCTGGAATAACAAGGTTTTTCCAACTTCTAGACAGTATACACTATTTTTTAGAGTATTTTCAATGACTTTTACATTTTTCATCTAAGTCTTTAATTCATATGGATTATAATTTTGCATATGATATAAAACAAGAACCCAATTTAAATTTTTATAGGAAAGTTAAGTTCAATTTATCCAGTTTCTCTAGATAATTTCCTGTTGGGTTTTATTTGGAATAAAAATAAATATACATATAACTTTGAAAGAATTAACACTTTTGGGACACCTGGGTGGCTCATTCAGTTAAGTGGTTGCCTTTGGCTCAGTTCATGATCCCAGGGTCCTGCATCAGGCTCCTTACTCAGTGGGAAGCCTGCTTCTCCCTTTGCCTACTGCTTCCCCTGCTTGTGCTCACTGTCTGTCTGTCTGTTTGTCTCTCTCTCTGACAAATAAATAAAATCTTAAAAAAAAGAATTGACATTTATATGATAGTAAGTTTTCTCATTCAAGAATATGACATGGGTTTCCATATCTTCATATCTCAGTTTATGCTCTTCAATAAGAGCTTACAATTTTCTTTGTATAGGTTCTGTGCCTTCCTTTTAAAATTTATGCTCAGGTGTTATATAATTCTTGCCACTCTTCTAAGTGGAATATTTTTCTTTTTTCCTTTAAGAACTTATTGCTAATGTAGCAAAAAAGTCAAATTGTCTTTTAATTCTAGTGGGAAGTTTTCTAGGGTTTTTTTGAGATATACAATCATTTTAACAAAAATAGTAATTTCAACTCTTTTTCTTTACTGTTCATATCAGTTATTTTTTTGTCATACTGCATTTGCTAAAACCAAGAGAATATGAAATAATGATAGTGATTGCTGACAAACTAATTTCTGATTTCACATGAAATTGTTTTAGAATGCTACTGTTTAGAATAATATTTGTTCTTGGGAGGCACCTGGGTGGCTCGGTGGGTTAAAGCCTCTGCCTTCTGCTCAGGTCATGATCTCAGGGTCCTGGGATCGAGCCCTGCATCGGACTCTCTGCTCAGCAGGGAGCCTACCCCCCGCCACCTGCCTCTCTGCCTACTTGTGATCTCTGTCTGTCAAATAAAATAATAATAAAAAAAAGAATAATATTTGTTCTTAGGTTATGGTCTTAACTCTTTTTATTCCTAGTTTTACTCAGAGTTTTTAAAATTTGCTCCTGGCTTTTACCAAACACCTTTTCAGCATTTATGACATCATCTGGATTTTGTCTGTTGGTTTGTTGTTGTATATAATAGACTGATTTCCTGATATGACCATCTTTGAATTTTTAGAATAAACCTTGGTCATTGTGTTCATTTGCTAGGGCTACCATAACAAAGTACCACAAATCAGATAACTTAGAACAATAGAAACTTCTTGTCATACAGTCCTGGAAATAGAAGCCCCAAATCAAGGTGTCAACAGGGCCACACTCCTTCTAAAACCTGTAGAGGATGGTTCTTCCTCACTTCTCGATAGCTTCTAGTGATTTTCCAGTGAGCTTTGGCAATCCTTGGCTTATAGATACACCATTCTGTCCTCTGTCCTCACAAGGCATCTTCCTTGTATTTCCCTTCACACAGCCTTTGTCTATTTCTCCATATCATCTTCCCTCCATGCGTGTCCATCTCTGTGTCCAAATTTTCCCTTTTTGTAGACTTCCTGTCATATTACATTAGGGCCCACCCTAGTGACCTCACTTTCACTTAATTGCTATGTAAAGATCCTTTTCCCAAATAAGGCCACATCCTGAGGTACTAGGAATTAGGACTTCAACATGCTTTTTTTTTTTTTTTTTTTTTTGTGGAGGGACAAAATTCAACCCTTCAACCTCAAACAATCCTATTCTAACAATTTTGACATATTCCTGGATTCTATATGACAATATTCTCAATACTTTCAAAATAATTTCTAAAAAAAAATATTTTCTCTGTCCCATAGGTTGCCTTTTCACTCTCTTGATTGTTTCCTTATTGTGCAAGAAGTTTTTTAGTTTGAAGTAGTCCCACTTGTCTCTTTGCTTTTGTTGCCTGTGTTTTTGGTTGTCATATACAACAAATCATTGCCAGAACCAACATCAGGTATCTGTTGCCCCTCTGCTTTCTTCTAGTTTTAACTTCAAGTCTGATATTTATATCTTCATTCCATTTCAAGTTAATTTTTTTTGTGAGTGATAGAATATAGAGGTCAGTATCATTCTTTTGCTTGTGAATATCTAGTCTTCCCAACATTTATTGAAGAGACTATACTTTCCCCACTGTGTGTTCTTAGTGCTTTTACTAAAGATTACTTGACCATACAATGTGGGTTTATTTCTGGTCCCTCTATTCTGTTCTCTATCTATCATATGCCTCAATCACCACAGAATGTCGTTCATTCACTCATTCTTTCTTTCTTTCTGTAAATATTTATTAAATGCCTAGTCTGTATCTGGTGGTATGGGAGTATTGTGAATAAGTCAGAAAAGATCCTTGAATTCATGAAACTTAATATTAGTAGGAAACCATATATTACCAGATATAGACAGTTACCTGGATAATTGAACCAGAGTGATGGGAAAGCTCAGAATTCAGGGACCCTGACAGGGATTACCTAACCCTGTTTTGGGAGCACTAAAGGGCATCTGGGGAGCAGTCAGTCAGATGGATTGGTGGGAAAGAGTCCTGGTGAGAGAACAGAATGTGCAAAGGGCAGAGATGAGGAAGAGTCAGGGAACCTGGGAGAACTGTGTGATAACAAGGAGCTGCTACTCATTCGTTGGGTGCTTGTCACATACATGCCTTATAATTTGCGGGATGCTTTACCCATATCAGTGCCTGTAGCCTTATAACAAGTATATGCTGAAAGTATGACGATCTCATTTCATAGAAAAAGGAGTGAAATCTTTAAGTTTTTCTTTAAGTTTTTCTGATTTCACATGAAATTGTTTTAGAGTGCTACTGTTTAGAATAATATTTGTTCTTGGGAGGCACCTGGGTGGCTCGGTGGGTTAAAGCCTCTGCCTTCTTCTCAGGTCATGATCTCAGGGTCCTGGGATCGAGCACTTACCACATAGGTGGTAAGTTGGTTTGAATAACTCCAAATGCATGATACTAATTGTTATTATATTCTGTGATTTTCTCTCTTTCTTCCATTTTGTTCACTGGCTCTTCACCCTACTGTTCCTACCCCTTCTCATTCCACAGGTGTTGCTGTCGGCTCTTGCTCCTCTGGTGATATGCTTTCTCTTACAGTATAGATCCAGCAACCACTCCAAGTTACTTCCTCTGCATTACCCAATGACTTCCAAGCTCTCCATTCCTCATACCGGATGTGCTTTTCTAACATAACCTTCCCTTTCAAGAACATGTGCTCAGTTCCCAGTAGGAAGTCAGAACTCTTCATATTCTGTGGCTTCCTTAATCTGGCTCTCCCACTTTGTTCTCATTTAGTGACCTACACAAATCCTCTGCTAGAGCTAGGCCTGTCTTAGCCTCATCTGCTTATGTGATGGTCCTTTCTCATGCTCTTTCTTGCTTCCAGACCTTTACACATGCTTTCCTTCTAGCGAAGAATTCCCTTTTCCTACTTCACATAGCCATGCCCTATTAATGTGTCAGGTGACTCAACAAAATTTGACATGTTATACAAAATCTTCTTTGATTTTCCTTTGCTCTGTTAAGTGTCCATCTTTGAAAGTATCATAACATCTTTTACTTAACATCTATCATAGCACAATGGTAAAATTGCCTATTTCTTGTCAGCTACCATCTCCTTACCAGTAGGCTCATTGAGGGCAGTTATGGTCCTAGTTCATTCACTGTTGTACCCAAGCACCTAGTTCAGTGCCTGAATGCAGGAGGCAACGAGAAAATATTTCGTTAGATGAGTGAATGAACAAAGCAATGAATGAATGAGTGAGAGAATGAATGAATGAATCCATTATATGCCCTCCACCTGAATGCTTTCCTTTACTTTACCAAAGCAAAGACGTAGTTCTACTTTACTAAATCCTGTCAGTCCCTTCGGACCTAGATTAAATTGTATCTCCTCCATGAAATCATCTTAATTACTCTAGACTCCAATTACTTCTTCTTTCTTGGACTTTATTTAGCAGTTATAACAATTTAACATCAAGTTTTGAATTGTCTTTTATATTTTAATTGTGTGGTGTATGTGTGCCTTGTCCCATCAGTCATAGACTCCTTGAGGGAAGAAGTGGACTATATTTTATACTTCCTCATATAGGGTTTGGTATAGGGTAGGGCTCGATGAATACTTGTGAATTTGTGGCTCTCACCAGTCGTGTAAGAGGCAACGAATAAGTTTGCATGGAAATTTTTGCTCACATCATTAAAGAGATTGCCAGAGCCCTGTTTTATCCCACCTCCTACATGATCTTAGTCCAATAGTTCTTGCCATTCATTGATTCAGAATACATTTGAGTTCATACACGGTGCAACATAATTTAATATGTAATTATACTTTATATGAGTCGCTTTTTAAATGCATGTTAATTTCATCTACTCAGTTTTATTGTATTTTCCATGAAGACAAGGTCACTTTTCATACTTGGTCACCTCTGTAGCACTTAGCACATATATATACTGCACATATGTATACAAGGTACATATTTGTTTAAAGATTGTTTAAATGACTATCATAAAATGGAATGCCACTGATGAATTGCCCTCAGTGTGATGCCTTATTAAAATAGTACTTAATCACATACACTTTATGTAGGATTGTAATTTACACAGAAAGATGACTTTATAATTGCTCTCTCTTTTTTTGGATATGAAGATTTGAAATTGACTTTGATAATTGAAATAGTCAAGCCACTCCCCAAAGAGAAAGATCTGGAGTGTCTATTGAATTTAAAAAAATAAAATAAAATAAACATAATTCTTTGTTCTTTAAGAGTTTACAATCTATTATGTCACTTACCCAGCAATCATTAGTTGAAAGATTTCACATTACAGAAAACTCCTGTTATGTGTTAAAATCCCATAATGAGATAGTTAATTCTTTCTGAAATAACTGGAATGGATAAATAAGCATGGAACTAAAGAATGGGCACTGAAATTTTACCTCAGGCAATAAGAAACAAAATATTTACATCCTTATTTTTAGGTTTTCTAAAATATGTGGTATTTGGATAGTATTCAAACAGTAATTGTTTGTTTTTCCTTTCTAGACAAGTGAAATTACTGATATTAAGGTAGGTCCCTCCAAAATCACTAGAACTTTGCAATTATCTGCTTGACTAACTGTGAAGCACCCTGCTTATTCACACTTAGGGAAAGAAAGTTTAAAAAAGGCCTTCCCCCTGCAGTAGGGGTAAGAGTCAGTCCTGTTCTCAGTTATTACTTGCTGCATGCGTGGGGCTATGGCAGCTCTTTTTCTCATCTGCAGAGTCCACTGACGGGACTAACTACCTGGTATGTCAGTTCTCCTCAGGTCTCATGAGATACTTAAAATAGCGCAGAAGTAGCTCTGGAAAAGATGTTTTCCTTGCATTTGTGCAAGAACAGTTACATAGAAAAAAGTGTGAGGGGTTGACCTTTATTCTCCTGCTGGGTAGCTAATGAAAAATCAAGTTTATCATTCTAGATTTTTGTGATTCCATATTTCTGTAGACCCAGAAGTATATTTAGTAAATTTTCCTTCATTTAAGACAGGTATCATAAAATCAGATTTTATCAGAACTTGGAATTTATGGTAATTTTTAACTGATTTGTCCTTCACTATCCATAAAGTTTGCTAAATAAAATTAGCCTAAAAAATTAGTATCCTCATAAGTATCTAATCCATCCATTTACATATTAAAAATTAATATACTAACCAAAAAACATGATTAAAGCTGGTCCTTCTGTAGAAATATTTTGTTAGCCTAGTATTGTTGAATATACATGAACTTAAAAAGAAAAAGTGTACATATAAAATATTATTATTCAGACACTTCAGTAACTCAACTGGCCTCGTGCTAGCATGTCAAAGCGCGTACACACTAAGAGGTTTTGCCATTTCAAGAATGCAATAGGTTATGGGGCGCCTGGGTGGCTCAGTGGGTTAAGCCGCTGCCTTCGGCTCAGGTCATGACCTCAGGGTCCTGGGATCGAGTCCCATATCTGCTTCTCTGCTCGGCGGGGAGCCTGCTTCCTCCTCTCTCTCTCTCTGCCTGCCTCTCTGCCTACTTGTGATCTCTCTCTGTCAAAGAAATAAATAAAATCTTTAAAAGAAAAAAAAAAGAATGCAATAGGTTAAAACTACAAACCTCTAAAATATGGGGGTAAAAATTTAGAATAACAGGTCTATAAAATAAAACATCAGGATCACAGAGGTAGAATTTAATCAGTGTCTGTTTTCACATGATAACCATCTAGTGGAGGATTATTTCCTGAAATTACTAGAAAATAATTTAAAAGAAACATGAAATGAGGGATCCCCAAAATGTTGTTGTCAAGGAAAATAGAATATGCTTTTAAATATATATCATGTAAATACATCACCTGTGTGATTTTTTCAGGTCATGCTCACAATACTTATTTAATTATGGTATATTTAGAAAATTACCAAGTCCTTTAAAAAATTATTACTATCATTCTTAATTACTTTAAACCAACACTAGGCCAAAAGGAATCACAGATGAAATCTACGTTTGTAGAAAAAACTTAAAGTTATAACTGAGAAGCAGACCATCAAGAATTATATATTTTGATGAATAGATTTTTTTAAGAATGAAATTTTGAATGTTTTCCATGACCTTTCTTGACTATATCTGCTCAAATGAATATTTTCCTTATGAAGGGCAAATTTTATAAGACCACATCCTTTGTATGTATTGCAAATCTGCTCTCATTTTAGAATAAAAAATCCCTTCTCTTATAAAGCATAGTACAAATTACTGTTTTATCTGCATTGGTGTATCTCAAATGAGCAAATGTGAAGAGGTATACTTAAGGGCATGGGCCTCCCAAGCAGAGAAATACGTCAAAGATCCTCCTTTCCAAAGGACATCTTGGTCAATAGCTGTATAAGCACACAACCCTATTATTTTAGGGGAATTTGCTCTTCCAGAGAATTTTCTTTCATTCTAACAATTCATGAGTTTCTGTAACACATTAGGCAGTAAACAGAAAATATAGTAAGCAGGCTTGTCCTTTGAAGAAAAAATACAACAAATGGCTAAATATTTTTCATACCTAATATGTATACATTTCTACCCTTCCTTGTCAATCCTGATACTAATACGGTAGTATATGAATAATTTAAAACACATGGTTCCATCCAAGAAATTGTAATGATTTTATGGAGTACCTAGCCCGTGACATGTTTGCCATGTCAAAGCCTCACATTTAGAAACTTCAAAATAAAGTTCTAAGCCATTTTCATCTATGGTCTTATGGGCTTTTAACCATAGAAGTTCGGAGCTTCAAAAATGATACTTTATCTATATTACACTTTTTGTGCTTAAATATTGCCCTCTGACAACATTAGAAGTATTGTTGAATCAGCAACTACACGACTCACAGATACCTAAATCACAGGACTAGAAAAGATTATGTAGACTCATTTAAAGCATTTTTACGAGTTTTCTTGGGAGAATATATCCTGTTTTTTAAAACTTGCGAAAAGAAAAGTTTAGACTCTCCCTAAGGAACTTCTTACGGCATTTAATTCAAAAAACACTGGAAATCTTTGTTCTTGCTCTACACCTCTCATCTTGTGATTTAAACATGTGTCTCATTCTTTTCTTAAGACCCATTAAAAATTGGGGGGGTGCTTATACCAGATAGTAGAACTCCATCATGAAGCTGTACTCCTCAAAACTAGGGTACTGGGACCATCTCAGCTGTTAGATCTTTGCTTTAAAATGGTCCAGAAGCAGACTCTAGTCTATATGGATTTTGTATATAATTTGTTGCATCACCCAAGAGTGGGGAAGCAATATGTGATTTTTCTCTAATGACATGTGTTCTTGTCATCAGAAAAGTCTTTCAAAATTGAAATGTATATTTATTCTTGTTCCATTATTAACACCAGAAGGCATACCCCATAGACATGAAAACTCTTAAATCCAGCTAATCTGTTCTAGATACAGAGAATGCTAATGCGTACATGGACACTAGAGTATGCATTGCTTTCCTGGGCATGTGTTCAATGGCAGCCGTCACTGAGTACCTGTGTTGTGAGGAGGTGAGGGGGAAGGGCCTTAGGAAGTACAGAGGAGTAGATCCGTATCTTTGGACTCCAATGGAAGACCCCTTCCAACAGATGTGTTTAAACGCACAGAATATATGCATCACTTATAAGAAACAGTTTTTTCAGTGATTTTTTTTTTAATTCTTTAGACTATGGACTTCACTAACAGGGAACATTCAAGGCATACATCTATTAACAAACTGGAACACGAGAATGAAAGGCTCCGAAATGATCTTGCAAAACTTCGTGTCAATGGCAAATCAGCATGGGCTAACCAAAATACCTATGAGGAAATGGGACAGTACACCTATCAAAACCAAGTCAAAATGGAAAAACATGAAGATAGGTATGTTAACTCTCTTATATAAGGACAAAAATGTATGCACATTTAATAGAAATGAATTTTGAAACAATTAAAAATAGAATTTTGTAAACTTGCTCTTCAGTTGTTAAAAATTTTATTTTGCAATGGTACTGCATAGTATAGATCTGTTGTTTTATATGAAATTCTGTGCTGTTGATAGCTTTCAAAATCTAACAGGGAAATGGGTAGTGTTATAGTGAATTTTTGTCTCTTCAGACCCTTCTTAGATACTGATGCAGCAATAAAATATATAAACAGATATCTTATTTTTAATGTCAAAAGAAAAACTAGATTTTCATATGTTACATATATTGTTCAAACAAAGTAGAAATATAGGACTATGTCACTTCTGACTCACTTCAAAATACACACTTTATTCCAACACTCCAACAGTAGCAACAAACCAGTGATTGCTTCCTAGGGTAAGAATTGGACAATGGGTAGGAGGTTTCCCCTGAGTGAAGAGAAGCATATGGGGAATTAATATCTGCTAGCCACAGAATCCCTTTTAAAGTGCCTTAGTTCAGAATTTAAGTAAATATGTCAACTATAAAATCAGACTAATTTATTCAACTTTAATAAAATATTTATGGAATCAAATCTGTCTCTGGAGACTTTTTTGTCTTTCTCCAGACTTGGAAAATTCTCAGCAAAATAAACAAGCTTCTTTTCTCACAGTACAGCTCTGAGTTATTAACATGCTAGTGTACATTGTGAGGGTCAAGAAGGGGTGTAGTATGCAACACTCCCCAAACTCATTTAATATCAGATTTATTAACATTTTGTGGTGCCACAAAATGGTGAATTGATAGGACCCAACTTCAATACAACTTTAGTTCAAGAACTCATAGTACTTAGCAGGAAGACCACACATACTGTTTTCATATAACATAATATTTACAACCTTGGGAAATTTATGGAAACTTTGTTATCCTCAATTTCCAATCAATAAATAGGGATAATAATTATATGTTTCTTTGTGAGAATTGGAGAAGAACACATAGTTCCATGTAAAACAAGTATTTCCATAAATGTTAGCCATTCTTATTGATATTATTATTACTAACAAAATTGTTAGCCTTTAGAATAATATGAATACTTCTTCAACAACTCACAGTGCCTAAATAGTTGGTGTTGATGGTCAAATGGCTGAATCTGACATTTCCTCAGAGATAGCTAGGATGGAGGAGGGGTGAATCCAGGCTCATCCTTGTAACAAAGCATGCCCAGTTCTACAGGTGGATAAATGCATAAATCCACAGGACATACCAAAAACTATGTCTGTTCAACATTCTTGTGGATGTTGTGTATGTCTCTCCTACTGGTATCACCTCATCCCTGAACAAGTTAGAGGATAGGTCCTAATTGGATGCAAGAAATGGCCACCTTTCAAAAGCGCTAAATTAATAGCCTTTCATCAAGTAGTTCAGGAAGGAAATGAGGACAGACTGGCTGCTACCAAAAAAAAAAAAAAAAAAAAAAATTGATGGCAGGATGCTGGCCAGGGCAGAGGTTGGGGATCTGGGGAGGGGGTGCAGATAAATGGAACAGGCCACTGAGACATGGCTGTGGGCCAGTTCTCTGGTAAATGTGCCCATGTGCTGGCCAGTAGAATTGAAAATCTGTCCAAAAGGGGTCTCATTTTGATTGTGGCACAGAAGTATATTTTCTAATATGGAATTAATCCTACTATGCAGATTTCTCCATGGGTCAAATCACAAACCCATGTATACGTTGTTTTTTTTTCCCCCTTGGCAAGAGAAAAGCAAACCCCTGAAGATATGATAAAGGGTCTTCCTGTGGGTCTTAGCCAGAACTGGACTGGATAGAGCACCCATTAGGGCCAGAACACTGTTTCCTGTTCTTGCTTGTTGGGAATAACTCTGAAAGCCTTAGATGACAGTACCAGGAGTTGTTATTTAAAAGACAGTTACTTTGCCTTTTGTTATTTTTAAAGAAGTAATTTTGGGGCGCCTGGGTGGCTCAGTGGGTTAAGCCGCTGCCTTCGGCTCAGGTCATGATCTCAGGGTCCTGGGATCGAGTCCCGCATCGGGCTCTCTGCTCAGCAGGGAGCCTGCTTCCTCCTCTCTCTCTGCCTGCTTGTGATCTCTCTCTGTAAAATAAATAAATAAAATATTTAAAAAAAAAAAAGTAATTTTATTGTTTGGATTGCCCCCTTTCTGCTTTGCTGGACGGCACAGAATGTGTTAAAAGTGCCTAACAAAAATAAGACAGTAGGGGAAACAGAAAGCAACATGAGGTAAAGTGCTCAGCAGGAGATTATCTTAATAAGCAGTTTGGACCTACTATTTCTGCTGCAGACCCTTGTGTCCTGCCAGTCTCATCTGTTGAAAGTTTCATTAAATTAGTTTTAATGCCTTGTCTGATTTCAGTGTTCTCCAGTGACCTGATTTTTAAAAGAAACAGCATTTCAAATGTTCTGAATAAATTATTACCATGTAGAACCCACTATGGGGAAAGCGTTGTTGAGTTGCAAGGACAGCGGGCTCAGCAGTAGAGAGCTGTAAAGTACATGTCTATTAATTTTAGCAAGTGAAAAATGAAATGTTCCTTCTTTCCCTCACAGCACAGCTCAGTGAAGCCAAATAGCAAAAGCTCTATGTACTCATGAGACATAAAAATCATCAGAAAATACTGAGTCATATTTACATAGCAATGGCTAATGCGGTGAGGTCTCATTAAACTATTTCAGAAAGGAGAAATCTTTTAGGTACAAGTATATGAAGAAAGTATTCCACAAAAAAATTTTTTAAAGACTTTATTGATTTATTTGTCAGAGAGAGAGAGCACAAGCAAGGGGAGCGGCAGGCAGAGGGAGCAGAAGACTCCCCACTGAGCAGGGAGCCTGATGCAGGACTCCATCCCAGGACCCTGCAATGATGACCTGAGCCAAAGGGAGATGCTTAACCGATTGAGTCACCCAGACGTCCCCCACAAAATTTTTAAGTCTGATTTTTAGCTGCTTCCTCCTTTTAGCTGAGGAAGATTGGCATAATACATTTTTTAACTTTTTTATTTTATTTAAATTGGATTAATTAACATATAGTGTATTATTAGTTTCAGAAGCAGAGTTCAGGGATTCATCAGTTGCCTACAGCACCCAGTGCTCACATCACATGCCCTCTTCAATGCCCATCACCCAGTTACTCCAGCCCCCCACCCCTCCGGCAACCCTCAGTTCTGTTTCCTATGGTTTGTCTTCCTTACTGATTTCATCTTATTTTATTTTTCCCTCCATTTCCCTGTGATCCTCTGTTTTGTTCCTTAAATTCCACACATGAGTGGGGTGCCTGGGTGGCTCAGTGGGTTAAGCCTCTGCCTTCGGCTCAGGTCATGATCTCAAAGTCCTGGGATCGAGCCCCGCATCAGGCTCTCTGCTCAGTGGGGAGCTTGCTTCCCCCTCCCTCTCTGCCCGCCTCTGTCCCTACTTGTGATCTCTCTCTCTGTCAACTAAATAAATAAAATCTTTTTTAAAAAATTCCACATATGAGCGAAATCATATGGTAATTTTCTTTCTCTGATTGATGTATTTCACATAATACATTTTTAAATAATCTTTTATCCACTCAGAAGTAGCTCAATTTTTTTTCATTCCTATTAGAATAAGAAGTTCTTCATGCTCATCCACTTAAAATGCAAAGCATTTTAGGATATTCCAAAAGATTTGCTTTCTGATAAGAAAGTTATTCAGCACTTTAAAAAATTATGAATAAGATATAATTGAATTTGGTGAGGAGGTATTGAATATTTTTAAAGTTTTTAAAAGTTAGAGTTTTGAAGTTTAAGGGTAATTTACAAGCTAATTTTGAATAGCCGTATCCAGAGTGATTAACATGACCAATTTTAATGACACCTCAATTTTGTAATAAAAGGGGCTTCATCTCTATATACAATACATACTTAAAAGTTAATGTAAAGTTTTAAAGGTTACATCATGCACTGGAGAGAGTTTAGTGATCATAAATATTAATCATTAAAATTGCTTCAAATCTAGTTAAGAAATAAAAAGATTCTAATATTAAGAAAACCAAAGTTGGTGGGTTTGTCATAACCACTCTCACAGAATCCCTTGTCAAGGGAGGAATAGTCATCCAGAAGCCAAAAAAGTAAGTTGAGAAAATTTTGTACCAAGGCGTTACTGAATAAGGAGCAAAACATAGCAGGCTGAACAGTTGTGGGCCAGGAAATAATGAGTAGTTCGTGGAACGGGGAGCATCACGTGGAGTGCTAGAAGGCAAGGTTGGAAGCAGGCAAATTAGCACTTGTGAAGGGAACCTGTTCATGCTAAGAATATTATCCTGTAGCCCAGGGAAAACTAACAGAGGACCAGGAACAGATGTCCAGTCAGACAACTCTGAAAACTGTGCACAGCTGACACCATGGCCTCAGAGGCAGAGCTCTGCTCCCACCAACAACTGGGTCCTGCCCTCCTGGCCTAAGCAGGCAGAGGCCTGGGACAAGGGCCTGTGGAAAAGCAAACTGAAAAGACCAGCTTGTGAGAAGGAAATAAAAGCCTTCAGAAATAACTTTTAAGATAGCTTTTAAACTGATAGACTGAGCATTTTTGCAAGACGGTTTTATGAAGTATTTGAATAGCTGCATTTTAGAAGAACTTTTCAGATATAAAGATGACTTAAAACAAAAGGATTTTACTCCATAATGTAGACTTTCCTTTCAATCTCTATATTTTATGGATCTTACAGTAAAACGCATGTTCACCTATAAGTTTCAGGAATTAACACTGTAAAACTGTATCGATACATCCAAAGCAAAAGGGGTCATTGAGATACTTCTATAGAATATTTAGGACAAATACTTTCCCTGAAATCTTTGTATAATTGAGATTATGAAGAGATATATATTTCTTGAGTCCCTTCTATAATTATCTTATTTTTCCCACTGTGCTTTGACGTGTAGATGTTACCCTCACTCAGTTAAAAGGTTCGACTGCAGACTCTGTGCAGATGTACCCTACAATTGTTATAATTCTATCCGAATTGTGGGCTGTTTCATCTTAGCATGCACATCATAAACCACGTTATTTCAGTTTAATTTGCTGTTCTGTTTCCATGGTAATTATGGTTTGGAAGAATGGATTTTAAAAAGGATATATTTCAAGATCAGTAAAAATGGAAAACATGTTGTGTTTGTTTTTATGTCCTAATTTACAGATGTCTCACTTAACTTTTATTGTTACTTGTATGCACCACTTTGAGAATGTTTACATGATAGGAAACAAGCCTGTATAGACAGATAGTCTTTGGATAAGAACAGAGAACAGAAATGTGAATTTTTTGCAACTGCAGAAAATTAAAATATGAAGGCTTTGAAAATGGTAAATCAATACCTGTGGAGAATTTGAATAATCAGTAAAAATGAATAAATAATCTTAAGTTGAAGGGATTCTTATGTTTTCATGGGCTTTGATGATTTTGATTGAATTTCAACCCCAATTTCATGAATTAATGTTCAGAAAGACATTTATTTGGTCCCAAGTAGCTTGTACTGTTAGGACCTCTTTATGTAAAATTTTATGGGAAATTGGTTCGGTTTTTTGCTTTGTTCTTCCTTTGTTTAGTCAGCATACCAAAATTTAAAATCTCACTGGTTTTTTATTCAGTCTTCTACCTTCTACCTTCTATTTTAGTACAAACAACCAATTCTGTACGGTACCTTTCATCCCAATTGTGAAGTTCATTTCTCCCAACAACCCACTTTTTATCAAAGAAAAAATTGAAGTCACAGAAAGACATAATTTCCTGCTCAAGGTCAAGGTCATAAAACTACTAAGTGTGGAAGAATTTAGGAGATAATACAAATTGAAAAAATGTTTTTTTATGGTTTTATTCAGAGAAATAGAGAAAATGCATGAGCAGGAGGGAGGGCAGAGGGGAAAGCAGACTTCTTGCTGAGCAGAAAGCCCAGCTCAGGACTCGATCCCAGGACCCCCGGATCCTGACCTGAGCTGAAGGCACCTAACTGACTGAGCCACCCAGGCACAGCAAAATGATGCAAATTATTAAGCCCTGTAGAAATTAGAATTATTGTACAAGGACTTAGTTTAGCATTAAAAAAAAAAAAAAAAGCAGCATAATTCTGTTAAGAAAGCCAGCAAGGTTAAGTGAAATAGAGAATACAAAAAGAGGATTATTTAGAATCATCAAGGGCAGCAGTGTGAGCTGTTCTTAGATTCTTCCCAAATTGGGTATCATGTTATTGAATTAAATGGCAAAGAGACCCAAAAGTAAAACACAGAAAGGGATGCAATCCAGGGAATAAGAATAGAAGAATATTTTTAACAATTACCAAGTTTCCGGTTCACTATTAATCATTAGAAATGACTCATCAGGAAGATGATTTTCAAAGAGATACCGAGATAAGAAGCCCAAAGTTTTTGTGCTTCCCCCCGCCCAGCCACCACCTTTAGACATCAGAGAAACTACCTTAGCCGCGAGAATAAGCAGTGTCCTTGGTGTAGCAGTAAACGAGGACCATCCTTCTCTTCTAGACTTAGCCAAGATCGAGAGCCAAACAGAAGTGTGACACCTCCTCTGCCACCTTTGCCATTTCAAACCAAAGAAATGACAAGTCCCCTGGTTAGTGACGACGAAGTGTTCCCACTGGTGAGTGGCTTATTTTTTTCCTTTAGGGAGTGATTACTCTTACACTGATACCTATATACTGATGTACACATTAAAAAAAAAAAAAAAGTTGCTCCGGATTGGACTCCGAGGTGGGTCTGCAAGTCATCTGGCCATGCCTTTCCTTAGAAGGGAAAGAGATCCATAATGCTCCATGAAGTGTTTCTGTCTCTGGCTATTACCCTCGAGCGCAGGCCAGAATTACTGGTGAAAATTTTAAAATTTTAAAAATTCAGATTTTTAAAAATTCAAATGCTTAGGACTCATCCTTTGACACTGCATGAGCCCTCAATGATCTGCCTATTTTAAAGAGCAACAAATGATCTTTTATGTCTGTTTTATTTTTTTTCTTTTTAAATTTTTTTCTTTTTTAGATATTTTATTTATTCATTTGAGAGAGAGAGAAAGAGAGCACAAGCAGGGGGAGAGGTAGAGAAAGAGGGAGAAACAGACTCTGCTGAGGTGGGAACCGATGTGGGACTCGATCCCAGGACCCTGGGATCATGACCTGAGCCAGAGGCCCACACTTAACCGTCTGAGCCACCCAAGAGTCCTTTTATGCCTGTTTAAAAAAAAAAAAAATTCTTTTCATTGACTCTGACATACATACAGAAATACTCACAATCAGAATTGTTCAGCTTGATGAGTTATCACAGAGGGAACATCCGTGTAATTAGCAGGCAAGTAACAAACAGAACATTGGTGACACTCGGGAAGCGCCTCTCGCATTCCCTTCCAGTCACCCCTTCCATTTGCTCCTAAGGTAAACACCACCCTGACTCTCAATGTCACAAATTAGTTGTGGCCATTTGTAAATTTTATGTAAATGGTATCATACTATATGTGTTCTTTATGTCTGGCTTCTTTTACTCAACATTACTTCTGAGGTCCATCATCCACATTGTTTTCTATGGCTGTAGTTGATCTATTTTTGTTTCACTATAGTAGTCCATTGTACATAAATGCTACGTGGGAGAAGACTACAATTTATCCATTTTGCTGTTGGCATGCATTTGAGTTATATCCTGCTTGAGAATATTACAAATAATACCGCTAAACACATTCTCATATGTGTTTTTGGCACACATGTGTACACATTTCCATTGGGCATATTCCCAAGAGTGAAATTGCTAGGTCAGGGGATATTCGTAAGTTCAGTTTTAGGAGGGAATGCAAAACTGTTTTCCTAATTGTTTGAGCCAGTTAATACCCCAATAAGTAGTATATGAGTGTTCCTGTTATATATTCTTTCCAACACTTGGTATTATTAGTCTTTTTAATTTTAGTTTTCCTGGTCAGTGTGTGGTAACTTCCTATTGTGGTTTTAGTTATATATCTGGTGAATAATGAAGCTGAGCTCCTTTTCATATATTTACCGGCCATTTTTATATTCTCCTTTGTAAAATGTCTGTTCAATTTCCTTTCCCAACTTCCTGTTGGACCACCTTTATTCTCATTGATTTGTAGGAGTTCCTTCTATATTCTGGATATAAGCCCTTTGTTGGTTATATAAATTTTAGATATCTTCTCCTACTCTTACTTGTTTCTTCACTTAATAACATCTTTTGGTAACCAGAAGTTTCTAATTTTAATACGCTCAAACTTCTGTGGTTAACATTTTTGGTATCCTATTTAAAACTTGGCTTGTCCCAAAGTTATAAAAATATTTTCTTCTAGAACCTTTGGCTCTTTACCTTTCATATTTACATTTACACCAGAAATCAATTTTTGCATATGGTGCAAGGTAGTATTATCAAACCCTTTTCCCATGAAAATATTCAATTGAATTTGCACATGTTTTCCATTCCTGTAGATGCTATTGAATTTTCTGTATCCAGAATCAAACTAATGACAGTTTGTTTTCTACTTTCATATCTTTATACCTTTTTTCTCTTTTTCTTGCTTTATTATACTAAGGCCTCCTCCAGTAAATGTTGAGTAGGAGCAGTGGTACAGACAGTATCCTTCTCTCATTCACAGTTGAAAAGAGAAAGCTTTCAGTAGTCCACCATTATGTATGATATTTCTATAGGTATTTTATAGATTCCTTTGAAAAGATTATGGAAATTCCCTTTTATTCCTAGATTGTGAACTTTGTTCACGAATTAATATGGAATTTTATCAAATGCTTTTACTACTGCTTTTGAAATGACCGAAAAAAAAATAAAATAAACCATATAATTTTTCTCCTCTGCTTTTCTTGTTAACCCAACTTTGAATTATAAACCATATAATTTTTCTCCTCTGCTTTTCTTGTTAACCCAACTTTGAATTTTTGGAATAAACTCCACTTGATTACTGTATTTGGTCTGTTCATATTGGCTTAGAATTTTTGCTTTGTGTTCACTAGAGAAATTAGCCTGTAATATTCCTTTGCTGTCCTTGTCAGCATTATGCTGACCTCATAAAACAGGGGGAAAATGTTCTTAATTTCATATTCTTATGTTTCTTCATTTTCCTTGACTTTCTGCATTGGTTTCTATACATAAAAGAGCCACTCTCCCTGTCTCAAGAAAATGGTCTCCGGTAGGTTGATTTCAGTCTTTTATTTTTCAAGTCTTGAATTTTTGTTTGATTCTTTTTTTACATTTTCTAGTTCTGTGCTGAAATTTTCTGCCTTATTATTTAATTTCTTGAACATAATATTCACGGGGTTTCTTAAAGTAAGTATTTACCTCAGAAAGTAACTAGTATTACTCTTACCAATTGCATTCACTTGTATTCAAAATATATTATGTAATTTTTCAGCACCTCTCCATGGTATACTCATATTGGATACAAATTATAAACATTGGCTACAACAGAAAATGTTTAAACTGGATGGCTATCCCATGAGTATTTTTCTGCTTTTCTGGAATCTATCCCCTTCTTTTGGAAGTAAGATTTAAGCTCTGGTGGAAAGAGAAGACTTAAAACCATTAACCCTTGAAGCCTTGAAATGCCAGAATTATTTGAACAGAATAAAATCTCAGATCGACAAAGTAACTGAAATAAATTTCCTGATTTAAGCTACGGGAACCACTAAGGGGATTTAGCAAATTCTGTATCAACAAAATTTGGACCTTTAAGGACTCCAAAGTAAGCATTATCCCAGGGAAAGCAAACATGATGAAATGCTAAATGTTCTAATGTCAGCAGTTGTTGGCATTGTAGGATCGTTCGTTTCTTCTCAACTATCACCTCATCCGAGGGGCCTGGGCAACCAACCAACCAGAGCACCTCCCTCTTTATTCCCTGACCCCTTGTCCTGGTTTTTGTTTTGTTCATAGCACTTCACCATAAACCATTTTACATCTGCTTGTGTGTTTGCCTCCCTCCTTTAGAATTTAAGCTCCATGAAAGTAGGGATTTTTTCTTTGTTTACCATTGTAACCCCTGCACCTAAAATAGGGTGTGGCACTAGTAGGCACATAGAAAGCATATGAGATCATCTGTTTTATTAACTTAATAAGCACTAGGCTTTCTTCTGTCTCTAAAATTCCGTGTTAATCCTTTGAGGAAATTCCTAGCTCCATAGTCACCAGGAAAGAAAATTCTCTACTGTTTTAAGTCTGGGCATGGAGAACTTAATCTGTGATGTTCCCTGAAAGACACAGCCCAGTCCACTCTTCTGGGTCCAGTGGTTCCTCCCCCCCCCACACACTTCTGCATTTTAATTTCTATGTCAATTCTGTTCCTTCCAAGACCATGAGGAACCTTCTAGCTGCTAATTAAATATGCCTTTAAGAACTCTTCTTCATCTTTTTTTCTTAAAACTCTCATGTCCTCTGGCTTCTATGACCCTATTCTTCACTGATTTCCCTGTTGTCTTTTGAATTCCTTTTTCCCAGTCTGCTTCCAAGCTTCTGCCTCCTATACATCTCCCTTAAATATTAATGTTCATCATTCAGGCATAAAATACACATATATTATAAGCATGAAGTGTATGGCAGGTTCTGTTCTAAACACATCTTTGATGAGACAGACAGGTCTACAGTCTGGCAAAAGAGAGGAATGCCCCACCCCATATCTCTGATCCAAAAAATGGATGAATGAATTAACAAATAGTGTCCCAGACACAGTGGAATACTATTCAGCCATAAAAAGGAGTGAAGTAGTGATACATACTACAATGTGTTGGATGAACCCCCAAAACACAAGGCTAAGCAAGAGCAATAGGTCCCAAAGATCATATATTTTATGATTCCATCTATATGAAGGGCTGAGAATAGGTGAATCATAGAAACAGGATGCAGATTGGTGGTTACCAAGGGCGGCAAGGGGCATGGGGAATGGGGATCAGTGGCTTAATGGGTTGAGTTTCCTGTCAGGAGGATAAAACTATTTTGGAACCAGAAAGAGATGGTTGTTCCATAACATTGTGAGTGTAAATTGTAAAGGCCACTGAGTGATTCATTTGGTTTTATTTGATGTGCATTTTACCTCAAAAAAGGGTGGGGACAATTAATGACTGGAAACAAAGGAATATAAAAAAAAAAATCCAATAGTGATAAATTGTATGACAAAAAGAGAAGCCAGTGATGTGACAGAAAGTAACAGGAGTGTGAAAGATTACTTTCAGTTACATGACCTGGAAAATGCAGAGGGGACACTGAGGGGACCTAAATTAAGTTGAGACCTAAATTAACAACAACAACAACAACAAATGATCCAAAGATCTGGAGGAGGAGGTCTGCAGGCAGAGGGAGTCCCTGGTGCAGATCCGTAAGGCACGATCAAGTTTGTTAAGTTTGAGAACCAGTCAAGGAGCAGGTGGAAGAGTCTGGACCTAGGAGGAGAGAGAGGATGGAATGAAATGGGGACAGAGAAGTATTCAGAAGAAAAGATCTGTAGAGACTATAGGCCAAGGGAAGGACTTTGAGTTTTGTTTTTAAAATATCTTTTAAGAAGACCCTTTTGATTGCCAAATTAATAATAAATTATAGAGGGGCAAATGTAGGAATGGGGAGAACAATTTTCAGGCTATTTCAGTAGTCAAGGCAAGAGATGATGGTGCTGGCTTGGCTACGGTGGAGAGAGAGAAACATCTGGGATCTGGGAAATGGGGTGGAGAACACACCAGACTGACAGGGGGTTGGCTCTGGGAGGTGAGGGAAAGAGGGGACTCTGAGATGACTCCTAGGATGGCATCCTGAGCACCGGGTGGATGCTAGTGCCACGTGCAGACATGAAAGACAAGGGGGAGGAGCGGGGTGAGAGGATAAAGCCATGATTTCTAGACAGGGCCCTGCATTCAATGTGTTTATTAGTCATGCGATGGGGATATCAGATAGGTGTTGGGATATGGGACTCTGGTATTCCAGCAAGAGATCAGAGCTGGAAACAAAGTATGGGAGTAATCAGCATGTGGCTGGCATTGAAATCTGTAGGGCTGGATGAGAATACTTTGCAGGGTATAAATGGGGAAACTGTCCCAAGACAAAGCCTCAGACCATAACACTTAGTGGTTCAATGGGAACCTTGAAGGAGAGGAGGAAAAACTGATGGCAAAGGAGGTGGGACCCATGAGCAACAAGGCTTATTTGCAGAAACAGCCATCAACAAGATACGATGAAATAGAATCCACAGTAGAGCTAGAAGTAAGAGTCTCTGAAACTGAGTATGGCCTAAAATATGGCTAGAGGTGCAAAAGGGCGTGGAGAGGTGAGGGAGCTCCCTCCTGAGAAGGAGGCACCAGGTAATGAGTGAGAAAGTGAATATCCCAGGGAAGGGCAGTAGGACAGTCAGGCAGTGTTAACTAACCATCTGACATTTGCGGTCATGGACTTCAAGTGGAATCAGTCCCTGCAGTGATATAACCCCCACCCGCCCATCTACCTGCCCCTCAGATGCAGGCATGGCTCAGGCTGTTTATTTAGGCCTGGGTTTTACCCAGTCCCTAGGACAGAGACAGGATACGGGCAGGGGGCGGGGAGGATGGGGGACAAGTTTCTGAATGGTTGTAAGGATGGATCTGGAATATAAGCAGAGTTAGAAGGGGATGAGTGACGTGAGAAAGTGGGGATACTAGACTAAGCTGGAAGGTAGCAGACGGGTTGCTGAAAATCTCCATTAATACACAATACGGTTATCATTGCTGACAAGGTCGAGAACATGAACATGGGATGGGGGCCTGAAATGAAGTTCTCTCCAAGATCCCATTTTTGAACTGATTTTTTTATTTGCATGTCTTGAATGATTTCAATCAGACTCAGGGCTTTAATTATCTATAACTTTGAAATATCTCTGATCCAGACCTATCTTTTGAGATCTGGACTGATGACCTATTGCATCTTCTATATGACAATCTGTCTGAGTCCCAAGTCACCTCTAATTCAGCATTATTCAAAATCAAAAGCACTTACTCCATTCATATATTAATTAAAAACTTTGTATATTTAAAATATACTCTGTGCCCAAATCTGTGCTAGAACCTGGGGAATCGAAAATAAGTAAGACCTTCACCCTAATGGGCCCCTTTTACTGTTTTATTTTTTCTCAGTAAATGGCATTGATGTCACCCACTCATCATTCAAGCCAGAAGTTAGGAAGTCATCCATCTGAGATCAGGTTTCCTAGAATCTGAGATGGAGATTCTTATGAAAGTGATTTACTGAAGGTAGTATTCTTGACAGAAGGAGAGTCAGGGAAGCAGTCTAAGGGCGGGGAGAAAAGCTAAACAAGGGTGAGGTCTCAGCAAGAAGTTAACTTGGCCTGGTCTCACCAGGAGCTTGGAGCATGAATTGCATGACAGAGTAGGTTTCCTTGGTGACAGGAAGTCAGGCGTTCCGGGCCTTGTGTCCATCAGTCCTTGCTTCTGGGAGGAGAGGGAATGGGCTGAAGGAGCTACTGCAACTTCTTGGATGAGGCAGGAGGCTCCAGCCCAGCTGAGGGTAGGTGTCCAGAGAACCAACACCCCCAGCAGCTGGGGAATGGATGTACTAGCCCACTGAAGGGAATCCTCATAGGGCACCAACAGCTTCTGCTACCATCTGCCTCTTGAACCGCTCAGATCATATTCTCTTCCTGTTGTTCATTCCATTCCGGCCTAGCTTCTCCAAGCTTCTGGCTGGCCGTAATTTCTGGGAAAGGCTCAAGAGGAGGGTTAGTGCAACGCAATACAGGCCTTGATGCTGCAACTGGTCTCAAGGACTTGACTGCTAGTCATCATCTCTTCACCCATTCTAGACGCCCATGCCCTTGCCAGGATGTGGCTACTTAAACAGTTAAAAGTAGGCACGAGGGTATTAAAAGAAATCTCAGTGGCTCATTTGAATATCAGACATGTTCCTTACAACCTCTGTTATGTAGCAATAGTCTTTTTTATTTAACATTTTCATTACTTATTTGACAAAAAGAGAGAGAGAGAGAGAGAGAGAGAGCACATACCCACAAGCAGGGGAAGCAGCAGAGGGAGAGGGAGAAGCAGACTCCCCGCTGAGCAGGGAGCCCAATGTGGGGCTCAATCCCAGGACCCCGGGATTATGACCTGAGCCGAAGGCAGACGCTTAATGGACTGAGCACGCAGGTGCCCCATGTAGCAGTAGTCTCTGTGGTGATTAGGGCCAGGTACCTCTGCTGGGGTAGTACCTCTTTTCTGAGCCTCTGATCTTGTTGGAATGAGGTGCCCAAGGTGGCTAGGTGGTGGCTAGTGCTTTAAGTTTAGTGAGAGTCTTATAGGTCTCTTGTTGGAGGCATTTTCCTCTCTGAGACCAACCACCTCGATACTCAAGATACAAAGACAGAAGGTCCAAATTCTCCAAGTGGGTCAACAGAAATGACAGAGAGTGGAGCCATTCCTCCATCTTCCCTTCTGTTCCCAGATTCCTGTGTTCTACCTGTTGGAAACACAGTAGTGTGTAATAGCCATTGGTTGACTGTCTACACCATATCCCGGAGAAGGGTACCCCATCCTCACAGGGTATAATTTCCCAGCTGATGTCCCAGCCCTGCCTTCAAGAAGTCTATCAGGCTAGCATCCTCTAGAGGGTGTTGTATGCAGGAAGCCCAATGAATGCCAATGTCATGCCCCACTGACATACTGCTCTGCTGCAAATTAGGTTCCTTTAGTATTAATCAGGATCCCACATCAGTAAATCGGTCTGTCTGTGAGCTCTCAGGTAGTGGTCAAGGCCAAGGCCCTTTGGGCAGGAAAGGCAAACCCATAGAATACATGTCAGTGCTGATAAGGATGAAACATTGCCCTTTCCAAGGTGTAAGGGACCCTGTGTGAACTGATTGCCAAGAGGCTTGTTGGTGTCCTTGAGAGATGCTGCCCTGTTAGGAATTCCTCAGCTTTGGTCTTTGTTGCAAGCAGATGAGATACTCAATAGCAACAGCTAGCTAACTTAACCTTGGCGAAAGGCAGACCGCACCATTGGACCCATCTGTAATTTCCACTGAGTGGCTAAGGACAGAGCTTGATCCAGTCATCCTACCCACTTCTTAGATGCTCTACCTCAACCAGGGCTCAGCAGCATTACAGGAACTGTTTTACAAATAGTATAGAGTTCTCTGGCCTTGTTGCAGAATCTTAAGGGCCTTCAATGCAACGTGCCTACTAAACTCACCAGAGGCTACACAAGGCAATTTTTTTCTATCAGAGACTCCTCTAGTGTGGGATCTGCTAAGTCATTTGGTATAAATTAGGACTTCACAGGTCACAAAGAATCAAATGAACACTCCCATATTACCACAAAGTGTGTAACTGGGCGCTCACGACTGAGGCTTTGTCAGCTCTAATCAGACAAATGAGCTGCGTTCCAGCACTAGGGCCTTCCCCACGAGGAAGCTTCTCGTACGGCAACATGCACCATGCTGCCGGCCCTCCCCACCTGGCCAACTCCAGACAGCAGTTAGCTCCCTTTTTCCTCTAGTCCTTAATTTTTTTTTTTTTTCCTATTAAGCTTTCCTTGCCCAAGTCTACTATAAATTCATTTTAGCTTTTTGGAGTTGCCTATTTTCAGGTGAGTAACCTCAGTTTGACAAATTGGTCAAGTATGTTTCAGGCAAGTTCCATGTTGTCCCTGCTTTTGCAGTTGGACACAGTAATATTCGTTTCTAGAGCTTTGGAATATAATGGTGCTGTGATGTTTTCGTTCCGTCAGGATTTCCCGAGCAGTCCCTGGATTACAAAAGCAGGGAGAGTTTAGCGTGGATTATCTCCCTGAGAGTTGCCCTTCGACCATGCCAGGGATGAAGCACGTCTGGAAACAGGAAGGTTTAGAAGGCTTTGTGTTTCCTCATCTAACATTTCTTTCTGTCTTTAGTCTCCCCCAGATATAGTCTTCCCAGCCTCTCTGGCTGCACAGCATTTCCTTCTGGAGGAAGAGAAACGAGCAAAAGAATTTGAGAAACTTCTAAATACGCATATTGATGAACTGCAAAGACATACAGAATTTACTCTTAATAAATACACCAAGCTAAAACAAAATAGACACGTATGAGCTTTTAAACTCTTTTATTTGCTTCCCCCACCCCAAGAAAAAAAAGCTCTGGCAAAATATTTACAAAGCTGAATAATGAAACTGAGAAATTTTGTTCTGTTTTCTTAAGAAATCATTTCTGTTAGGCAGCTAGAAAATATTTTGTTCGATAAAGCTGTTTGTATTTCTACATTTACATAGTAAATTGTTTGGCTGCAGAGTAATGAGAAAATAAACGTTGACTACTCCAAAAGAGATTTGTTTCCCCGTCTAAGGAATATTGTGGAATTCAATATGGGGCTTTTCCCCCACTTGAATCGTGTATACTGAAAACGCATTTCGTCTGTAATAACACAAAATGAGGAAAAGAGAATGCCGCCTTCCAAATACCAACGCATCGAGCACAGCTCACTTGTTCTAGGTCTGGAAACTCGAGGATTTTTAAGAATGAAAAGACATTATTTTGAGCTATGTCAACATCCTAAAATTTCTTTTAGGAAAAAAAAAAAAACAGTATAGCTTTACTGGTTTCACGTTCATCCTTGTAATGTCTCTGTTTTAACACAATGAGACATGGAACAAGCGATTTACACACTTAACATATATGTGCCAGCCAGAGATTAAAGCTTTCCTGTTAATGTTAACTACTTCATGGACATGAACAAGATCAAGAAGATATAAAACATTACTATTGTGACATTCTTCTCTGTAATACCTCTGTTGTTAATATAATAAAGGAATACAAAATTCTGTGGACTGAAAACATAACTGCCAAATCTGTATACAACAGTAATAGCATGGTAGTGGACAATAAAATTCAAGTTACAAGCATGTAAGCATGACAATCCATTCTTTCTTTAAAAATGACATTTATATAAAGATTATGAAAAATCCCTCTATAGTCACTCAAGGTAAGTCCTACAGCTTTTACGGTTTTCTTTTTCTCTTCGAAAAGACTAAATCTCAACATACTGAAAGATGAAGTCAAGATGTCTAGATAAGTATCATTGTCATGCGAGAAATGCAGAGCCCCGTTCCCTTTAGGAGATGGGACCGTGTACAGCTCTTGATATTTGAAGAAAGCCTTCACACAGCAATATCCATTCCAACTCAAAACAAGCCTGTGAAGTCAGCAAGGCTAGAATCCTTGTTTCTGGGAATCCAGCTGTTAAGAAACTTCTAGAATCAGGGTAATCAAGGGAGTCAGAGACGCCTGGCTTTTAATTATTGGCTCCAGCTCTTCCTACTTCCCAGCTATCACCTTTTGTAAGCAAGCAGATGGTGAGCAAGGCTTATCCACAGAAGCCCTGTTTCATGACAAAACATCTGAGGGGTACAAAGTCTTCAGTGTACACAAAAAAGTCTATATGAGAAAAATAACAAGTTATGGCACTTTAAAACTTTTTAATAATTTCTAGCCTGGATGCAAAATATTTTTCAGTGTTATCTTTAGAAGATGGGAAGAAAAAAAGTATGTGTTAGGAAAAGGGCGTTCCAGAAACAATTCTAAAAGCTTTGTATCCGTAATGCAAATGCAAACAATGCAAAAGCTTAAATACATGTATCTTTACAATCCCCTAAATCTGAATGCCACTTCATTCTTCTCAGGCTGGAGACATGATTAAAAACTGTGTGCTGAAATAAAGATCTAGCTACAGTGTTCATAGAACTTCGCAGAGTCAAGAGAGCATGAACTTGGAGCACGTCCAGGACTAACAGGGAATTTGCTCCTCTGGATTATTATTTCAAGTCCCTAAGCAAACTTCTTTTAAATCACTAGTTCAGCATTGCACTTAATACGGGCTTTCTTAAAACAGTAGTTTTCAGTATTTTTTTGCTTAACAGCGGGATTCATTGTTCAAAAGGAATCAAATGCTAAAGCCTAGCATAGATATGATCAAGATAAAAAGCAAGCCAGCTCTGTTTGCCTGCTGAGAGCAGGGAAGGAGCAAGGCCCCCCCCCCCCCACCCCCCCCCCCCCCCCACCGCACTCTCTGGCTCCTCCTTGGCCACTCCCACCCTCCAGAGACCAAAGGATACCAGTTATAGCCTCCTCCCTTCTCCAAAAGCCATGTTAGCCCATGATTTAGCTATAACATGACAGAAGGAGGAGAAGGAAAGAAAACCGGGGAAAGACCCCGGAGGCCATCTAACACTGGAATTTGGCTCAAGGAAGAAGTGAGACCTGAGTTAACTTTTGCCTCATAATAGCTTCAATATATACTTTAACTTCTCAGTTACTCAGGAGCATATTAACTGGCCTGGGAATTCAGCATATTTGCGGGAGGGAAGGTGGGCTGCTGGATAATCAGAGGTAACCCTCAATGTCAGTCAAGACAAGTCTGGATTGTCTGTTGACAGCTGCTCTGGCTTCGTGGAGCTTGGAGTCACCCACTTACCAGCCCCCGAGAGGCAGCCCCAGCCAGGTCTCACTCTGGGAGAACCACCAGAGCCAAGCATCCTAGAGGCTGCCTCATTAGAGGGCCTCCGTGGCAGGGGGTTTGTCCAGGTCCCTGCTAGGCCTCACCCACGGTTACCCTGGCCCAAGCAATCTAGAATCAGAATTTCAACAGTGGTATGGGGTTATCTCTTCCCCATTCCACCATCTGCACTAATATCAATTTTCTCTCCATCTATGTGCCTCCTGTCTCTCCAATGGGCCCGAAAGATCCTAGAAGAGAAGAGTCCTCTTAGGCTACCCTGTCTCCCCTGTTCTCCTAGCACAGGTCCTGGTCATGGGAGGCATTTGGTAAGTAGTGATTGATGGGACAATTGAATCCAAATATGGCAGTGGGGGAGGGCGATACCTTCAGCAAAGAAAACGAATAGAGCAAATTTGAGGCAGTTTATGGAAATGACAAAACACAAGACGTATGAAATTGCAGGCTGCACAAGAGTGTACAGACTATAAAAGTTTGTCTGAAACCTGATGGATGTGAGGGGGACCTTCACTATTCCTTCAGCTCACACAGGACTGTCTGTCTGAGTACACATTCCTTTTTATGTTTCAACTATGTCTAGTAGGACTCTGATACAGAACATTAGCCACGGTGCTTCATGGTCAGAGCAAATGAAGCCCCGAGAATCCTAGGACTTGAGCAATATGGTAGAAAGTGTATGAGGGATTTGGGCCCAAGGACTTAAAGCCCCGTTAGCAACTGAAATGGTGCCCGACACTTCCAACTCTGTAGCCTAGAGTGTCACCAGGAGCTAAACTCTAAAGGATAAAATATTTAAACTAATAGAAGGTTCTTCCCTCCTCTAACGAGGTTGCCCCGTGGCCCAGGGATGACAGTGAATGGACTATGGGCCTACTGAGTCCTGGCTGAGGGCAAATCCTGAGGGAAGGTTTTCATGACCTCCAGGGAACTCTCAGGGCAGAGGTGAGGCCAGAATATCGGCCCGAGTCACAGAAGTCACCCTGACAGCGTTCAGAAGCTGCCACTCATCACTGTCCTCCAACATGGGTCAAGAGGGGTCAGTCCTATAACAAGAATAAACATGAGTCAGAGTCAGGTGGGCCATTAGTGTCATGGCGGCCAACAATCTCATCACAGAGCAGCACTGCCAGGTAATCCAGAATCACGAGGTTTCAAACAGGGAAGTCTTCAGCAGGGCCACATGTAGAGTGGAGGAGGTACCCAGAGCTGTTAGCTAGCCCCATGACCAGACTAGAAATTCTTAGGTCTGAAAGGTTCTTGATGGTTAGGATAGCTTAGATCTGTTGGAGGCAAATGACTCCCCATACCTTGGCCCCTTGACCTCCAGAAAGGTTCCATTTCCTTATCTGTGATCAGTCATAATACTGTGTCCAAAAATGGTTGAGGGTTGAAAGAGGTAATACACAGAAAACAGTTAAGAGTCTGGAACACAGAGAGTACTCGGGAAATGCTAGCTGTTAGTCCTTATTGCCCTCCTCGTCCTCTGAGGCAACAGGTCTGAGCTCAGAAAACAAAATATATCCTCAAAGAACAATGCCATCATTTATGCAAGGCCATGTGCTAGGCACTATAATATAAAGTAAACCTATTTCATCACTAGCAGTTTTATTAAGAAATAATTTACGTGCCATAAATTTCACTCACTTCCAAGGGTATAATTCAATGATACTTCACTAAATCTACAAAGTTGGGCAATGACTACCACAACCCAATTTGAGATCATTTCCCTCACCCCAAAAAGATCTCTGTGCCCATCTGCGGTCACCCCCTCTCCTCATGTGCAACCCCAGGCAGCCACCAACCTGCTGTCTCTGACATTTACCTGAACATTTCCTACAAATGGATTCATATAATATGTCGATGTTTGCATCTGCCTTCTCTCATTTAGTAATTTTTGGTGGTTTGTATTTTAGCATGCATCAGTTTTTTGTTTTTGTTTTTGTTTTTGTTTTGCTGCCTGCTATTTGGTTGTACAAATAAACCATATTTTGTTTATCCATTTCACCCGTTGATGGACATTTATTGTTTCCAGTCCGGGGCTATTCTAAATAAAGCTGTTATGAGCATCTACCTACCAGTCTGTGTGTGGGTATGTTTTCATTTCCATTGAGCCAATTGCTGGGAGGAGAATTTCTGAGTCACATGGTATATTCATTTTTAACTTCTAAGAGAAACTGTCAAACTGTTTTCATAAGTAGCTGTACCATTTTACATTTCTGCTAGCAATGTAGATGCATTCCAAGTCTCCATATCCCCTCCCATACTTGTTCCTCTCTCTCTGATTATAGTCGTTTCAGTGTGTGTGAAGCGCATTCTAGTTTTGATTTACATTTCCCTAATGACTAATCACATTGAGCATCTTTTTGTGGGCTTATTAACCATATTTTTTCGTGACATGTCTATTCAAATCTTTTGTCCATCTTATAATTATTTCTCTTCTCACTGAATGATAAGAATTCTTCATATAGTTCGGATTTAAGTCCTTTATGAGATATCAGATTTGCATAGATTTTCTCTGAGTCTGTGGCTTACTTTTCATTTTCCTAATGGTGTCTTTTGAAGTGCATAAGTTTTTTATTTTGACGTAGTACAATTCATTTTTTTTCTTGTATGGATTGTGCTTTTGGCATTGTATCTGAGAAATATTTGCCCAACCCAAGATCACAAATATTTTCTTCTGAAAGTTTCATAATTTTAAGTTTTACATCAGGTTTGTGATCTATTTTGAGTTAGTGTTTTTGTATTGTGTGGTGTAGGAGTCCAGATTCAGCTTTTCAAATATGGCTGCCATTGTCCCGGAATCATTTGTTGAAAAAATTCTTTCCCCCATCAAATTGTCTTGGTACTTTTGTTGAAAACTTAGTTAACTGTAAATATAAATATAAATACACACACAGAATATATATACTCTGGACTCTTAATTCTGCTCCATTGGTCTATCTTGGAATCTACCCATTGTCTATCCTTAGGCCTGTACTACATAGTCTTAATTCTTGTGGCTTTGTACTAAGTTTTGGTAATGAAAAGTGTAAATCCTCCAACTCACAGGATTCTTTTTTTTTAAGATATTATTTATTTATTCATGGAGCGGGGGGATAGAAAGAGAGAAAGCACGAGCAGTGGGGGCAGAGGAAGAGGGAGAAACAGGCTCCCCATTGAGCAGGGAGCCCGACATGAGACCTGAGATCATGACCTGAGCTGAATGTAGACACTTAACCAATGGAGCCACTCAGGTGCCCCTACAAGTTTGTTTTGGTTGTTTTGGGGCCCTTTGTATTTCCACATAAGTTTTAGGACTAGTTTGTCAGGTTCCTGATGTTGCAAAAACAGGACTGCTGGGATTTTGATAGGGGTTAAAATGACAGTTCTCTCCAAATTGATCTATACTGAATCTCAACGTGGTGAGAATTACCATCTTCATAAGAGAATTGCTGTCCTAGGAGTCACAGGATGAAACCCATAGGGAAACTCTCTTGGGGAGGCACCCTAGGATAGATGCTACAAAATTGACAATTTAAACCGAATCTCTTCCTCCCTTGCCTGCCAAGGAGGGGGGAAATAAAATTCCCCAGGACCTAAGTGGTTAGAGGAAACCATACTTATTTTGACACTGACAGTCGATAACTGATCACTAAGATCTCTGCTGTGTCACAAGACCCTGAGGTGTGGCTTCCTGAATACGATTCACTCACATAGAATTGATATGGAAGAACCTATCAGAGATAAAACTTATTGGCTTTGCATGAAACACACAGAGTTTCAACTCAAACTCTGTGTGTTTCACACAAATGAAAATAAGTTTTCATTTATTTCATCAATATGTCTTTTGTAATGGGGATGCCTGGCTCAGTTGGTTAAGCAGACAACTCTTGATTTTGGCTCAGGTCATGGTCTCCGGGTCCTGAGATTGAGCCCCACCTCGGGCTCTGCAGTTGGTGGAGAATCTGCTTGAGGATTCTCTCCTTCCCTTTACCCCTCCCCCTGACTCGTGCTTCCTCTCTCTCTCTCTCTCTCAAATAAATAAATAAATCTTTTAAAAAATAGGTCTTCTATGGTGAACTACCTAAAAGATACGGTGAACTGCCTAAAAAATTATTATAGAAGATGAGGCCAAAGGGCCAATACTAAGACTACGCTATATTGTACTTGAGGTATGCACAATAGATCTGTCTTCATCAGACAATTTTATACTTTAAAATGATAAACTATAAAAGAATGGAGTTAACATTCTCCCCATTTGGTATGATCTCTTTCGGGTTTTTGTTTAGTTCTAAAAACAAGAATATTACAAGCTTTGAAATTCTTCATTTTCACCAGCTTGGGGAAAATTTTCCAAAAGTCAGTACTGTTTGAGCTGAAACTATTTCCAATCCAAACATATCTCTTGGCTGAGATAAATTATTTGATGGGTAATTCCCAAATGATTTTGATGGATAAAATTGTGACTAACCAAGCTAAAACAGCTCTTTGGTTTCAAAGTTTGCTACATACAAAGTTTGCTACATATATGTGTGTGTGTGTGTGTGTATATAAGTACATGTATGCCATATACACACACATGCATACATATACACACATGAAGCTCTGAAAATAACAAAAATGAGATAGGAGAAAATTTTTGGAAACAAATATGCTTATGATATAGGTTGTGATGGTGGTTTCATGGACATACACTTATCTTCTAATTCATCAAATTATAGGCATTAAATATGTACAGCACTTTGACTGTCAATCTTATCTCAACACGGTGGTTTAAAAAACAAACATGAGTCAGGAACATCTCAGAGCTTGGGAAATATACACGTAGTTATGTCACTATTTTTAATATTAAAAATATGAGTACTTAAGAAAATAGAGGATTTGGGGTGCCTGGGTGGCTCAGTGGGTTAAGCCGCTGCCTTCGGCTCAGGTCATGATCTCAGGGTCCTGGGATCGAGTCCCACATCGGGCTCTCTGCTCAGCGGGGAGCCTGCTTCCTCCTCTCTCTCTCTCTGCCTGCCTCTCTGCCTACTTGTGATCTCTCTCTGTCAAATAAATAAAATAAAATAAAAAGAAAATAGAGGATTTAATGGCCCAACATAATTAAGTCATTTTGGAAAATATGAATTTATTTCATTGAAGATATTATGCTACCTGGATAAGGTACCCAAAATTTTGAGTCTGTTGATAAAGCCAACCAGTTTATAGTACTTTGCTATATGACCCTTAGCAAACTAATACGCTCGTATATCCCAAACTTAGAGCTGAGAAAGCTAACAATCTTGAAATGGCAAGGGACACAAACAAAAAATCTCCAGCAAAGCCTGCTCTCTCTAAATAAAAGAAAAGGGGCAGCCTAGCAGGGCAGAAAACTTTTACACAATAATCACTTTGGGGCACCTGGCTGACTCAGTCGGTTAAGCAACTACTTTCTGCTCAGGTCACGATCCCAGCTGGGATTGAGGCCCTGCAACAGGCTCCCTGCTCTGCAGGGAGTCTGCTTCTCCCTTTCCCACCACTGCTCCCGTTGCTTGTAATCTCAATCTCTCTCAAATAAATAAATAAAATTAAAAAAAAAAAAAACAATCACTCCAATTCAGCCAAACACCCCAGAAAGAACCGTAGCCCCACTCTCACCCCCACAAACAAATGTAGACAGAGAGCCCAGATTTCCAGCCTTATCCCAAACTCCCTACCAGAGTAAAGGAGAAGTTGGGTGGCAGAACTCGCATCCCCGTCAGGAGGTGATGAGGCATTCCCCCTCAGCAGTTTCAGTGGAAACTACATAGGGAGCCCCCATGAAGCAGTAACAAGGCAACCCTAGTCCTCTCCAGTAAAGTGATAATCAGTGGAAGACATGGAAATCCAGGATACTTACCATGGCTCAGTGATGATGAGGTCACTCTCTCCCAACAGTGTCACTGGACTCCCATGTAAGAGGCAGTAGTGAGGCTCCCTTGCCCCATCCAACCAGAGTAGTATCAGCAAAAGACTACTGGGGAGCCAGAATTCCCACCCTTCTCAGCAGTGATGAGGAAGCCCTCTCCCTTTGTATTAACAGAGTCAACACCTCGACTTTTCACTACCATCTGGCAGTAATGAGGCTACACCCCAATTCCCTGCTCCAAAGTTGTGAGAACAGGCCTACCAAAACATAGCATTTAAATAAAATCCAGATTCTCACAATGTAGTGCCCCAATATTTAAGTTTCAATCAAAACTCACTTGTATCAAGAATCAGAAAGACCTCAACTTGAGAAAAGACAATCAGTAGAGGACAACAGCAAGAATGCATAGATGTTAGACTGATCTGGCAAAGATTTAAAGTAGCCATCATAAAATGACTCAGGAAGCAACTAGAAACACGCTTAGAAAAATGAATATATAGGAAATTTCAGCAAAGAAATGGAAGATAGGAAGTGAAACCAAATGGAGGTCTTAGAACTGAGAAATACAGTATCAAATAAAAACACAGCAGATGGGCCCTAAAGTAGAATGGAGGAGACAGAGGAAAGAATCAACAAACAATAGGAATCACCCAATTTGAACAACAGAAAGAAAATAGAATGGAAAAAAATCAACAGAAAAAAATCTCAGAAATACGTAAAACTATAACAAAGGACCTAACAATTGTCTCACTGGGATCTTGAAAGAGGAAGAAAGGGCAGGGCTACAAAAGTACTCGTAGAGATAATGCCTGAAAATGCCACCAAAACTGAACCAACCCCAAACAAGATAACCCCAAGGAAATCTACCCTATGACACGGTATAGTCAAACTTACAAAAACTAAAAACAAAGAAAAAATATTGGAAGCAGGAAGAAAGAAACAAGACCCTGTCTATAAAAGGAAAACAATTTTAAGTAAGCAGATTCCTAATCAGAAAACATGAGACCAGAGGTAAATGACATAACATTTTCAAGTGCTGAAAGAAAGAACTATTAACCCATAATATTATAACCTGGTGAAAATATACAGGAATGAAGAGGAAGTCAAGTCATTCTCAGATGTAGGAAAACTAAGAGAATTGGTCATCATTAGATCTACCCTAAAAAAATTAAGGTAGTTCTAGAAACCAACTAACTAACTGAATAAAAGGATGGATGGATGGATGGATGAAAGACATTCTTCCGAAGTGCCCTCAGAATATATGTCAAGGTCACAACATGAGTCATCAAACAAACCTCATCAAATTGAAAAGAAACTAATTAATAGTATATTCTATCACCACGACAGAATCAAACTAGATATTAATAACAGAAGGAAACTAGAAAATGAATAGGAAAAGAAAGAACTGAAAATCAATAACAGGAACATCTCCAAACAGTTGAAAACTAAACAACATTCTAAATAATCAATGGGTCAAAGGGGAAGTTGCAAGAGAAGTTTTAAGATATACTGAACTGAATGGAAATGAAATGCAACATAAACTTTGTGACAAACAGCTAAAGCAATGACAAAAGGGAATTTTATAGACTACATGAACACATTAGAAAAGAGAAAAAGTCTCAAATCAATCATGTAAGCTCCTCTGTCAAGTATCTAGAACAAAAAGAACACACTAAATCCAAAAGAGGCAGAAGGAAGGAAATAAAAATGATGAGAGCATAAATCAATAAAACTGAAAGCAGAAAAACAATAGAGAAAATCAGGGAAACAAAAAGCTGATTCTTTTCTTTAAAAAAAAAATCAATAAAACTGACAGATCTCTAGCAAGACTGACAAAGGGGAAAAAAAAAGGAAGAAGACACAAATTACCAACATCAGTAATGCAACAGGGGACATTACTGAAACTCTGCAGAAATCAAAAGGATACTAAGGGAATGCTGTGAACAACACTACTATGAAAGTCGTGAACACAAATATTTATGTGACAACTTAGTTGAAATGGACCAAGTTCTTGAAAAACACAAATGGCCACAACCCACCAATATCAAGTAGATCGCTTGAACAACCTTAAAACTATTGAGGAAAGTGAACTCATAATTTTAAAACTATCAAAAAAGAAATCTCCAGGCCCATGTGTTTTCACTAGGAAATTTTTTCAAAAGCTTGAATAAAAATGAACATGAATTCTGCACAATCTTTACCAGAAAATAGAAGACTTCCTAATTTATTTCTTAAGCTAACATTACCATGATCCCCAAGCTAGATAAAGACAGTCCCAAGAAAGTACAGACCAGTATCCCTTAAGAATATAGATGTAAAAAATCCTTAACAAAAGATTAGCAAATAGAATTCAGTAATCTATAAAAGCAATTATATGTCATGATTAAGATTTATACCAGGAACTCAAGGTTGTTTCAATATGCAAATATTAATCAATGTAATCTGCCTAAAGACACAAGAAGACTAAAGAAGAAAAATCATATGCTCATATTGACTAATGAAGAAGTAACATTGGCAAAATTAAACACCATTTCATGATTTAAAAAACTCAGAAAAATAGTAATAGAAGGAAACTTTCTCAACTCAATAAATAACATTTACCAAAAAACCTATGGATAATATTTTACTTAAAAGTGAAAGAATGTTCAGGTCCACAGCAAGTACGTCCATTCCCACCATTTTTACAAACACAGTGCTGGAAATTTCAGCCAGTGTGATTAAGTGTAGAAAAGAAAAAAAGGTACCCAGATCAGAAACAAAGAAATAAAACACTCTATTTGCAGATGACATGATTGTCTGTAGAAAGTCCCAAGAAATCTACAAAGGAAGTCATAGAAGTAAGAGGTGAGGCCAGCAAGCTTACAGAACACAACAGAAACATACTGAAATCAATTGTATTTTTATATACCAGCAATGAACACCTGGACATTGAAGTTAAAAATATAATATCATTTACAATCATTCAAATAAATGAAAGTAGGTATAAACCTAACAAAACACATGTAGAACTTTTATACTGGAACACTGAGAAAGAAATGAAAGAATATTTAAATAAATGATAATGATGGGTTGGAAGACTCATAGGAAAGATTTCAGTTTTCCCAAAATCAATATATAGGTTTACACAATTCCTATCCAAACTTCAACAAGATTTTTTTGGTAGACATAGACAAGATTATTCTAAAATTTATATAGAAAGGCAAAGGAACTAGAATAAGTAAAGGAATTTTGAAAAAGAATAAAGAAGATTCAGTCTACCCAATTTGAAGACTAAATATATAGGGAAAATAAGCAAGACATAAGACATGTTAAATTTCATACTTTATTTAAAAAATCAACTTTTTTTTTAGTAATCATCAAATTGTAAAATATACAAAAATGGATGATGGGCTTAAATGCAAAACTATAGGGGCGCCTGGGTGGCTCAGTGGGTTAAGCCTCTGCCTTCAGCTCGGGTCATGATCCCAGGGCTTATCGGGCTCTCTGCTCAGCGGGGAGCCTGCCTCCCCCTGCTTCTCTGCCTACTTGTGATCTCTGTCTGTCAAATAAATAAATAAATAATCTTTTAAAAAAAAATGCAAAACTATAAAATTTTTAGGACAAAAACATAGGAGAAAATTTATGGGACCTATGAGAGTTTTTACACACGAAGGGAAAACCGTCTATAGAAGGAAAAATTGATAAATAGAATTATCAATTTTAATTAGAATTTAAAACATTTGTGCTGCTAACGGCCCTGTTAAGGAAAAAAAACAAAGTGCTGGAGCCCTGGATGGCTCAGTGGGTTAAGTGACCTCTTCTTGTTTTAAGCTCAGGTTATGATCTCAGGGTCATATAATTGAGCCCTGCTTGGGGCTTGGTGCTCAGAGGGGAGTCTGCTCCTCTCCCTCTCCCTCTGCCCCTCCCCCTGCTCACACTCTCACTCTCTAAATAAAATAAATAAATGTTTAAAGAAAAGGAAAAAAAAAAACCTACTGGGAGAAAATATTTGCAAACCACCTATCTGAAAAAGAACTAGCATCTAGAATGTGTGAAAAGTTCTCCAAACTCAACAGCAAAAAAAAAATCCAATTAGAATATGGGTAAAAGACATGAAGACACATTTCAGTGAAGAGAATATACAGACTACAAATAGGCACATAAAAAGATGTTCAACATCTCTGGCCATTAGGGAAATGCAAATTAAAAACCACAATAAGGTATCACTACACATCTATCAGAACAGCTAAAAATTAAAAAATAGTGACAATATGAAATGCTGGCAAGAACGCAGAGAAATTGGATCACACGGCTGGTAGGAATGTAAAGTGTGCCTCTGCTTTGGAAAACAGTTTGGCAGCTACCGTATTCGATGTAGCAATTGCACTCGCTGGCATCCATCCCAGAGAAGTGGAGACTTATGTTCACACACACACAAACCTAGCCATGAATGTTCATAGCAGCTTTATTCATAATAGCCCCAAACTGGAAACAACACAGATGTCCTTTCCCGGTGAGTGATTACAAAAATAAGCACAAAACGAAGTTCAGAGAGAGAAATGGTCCCCGCAGCAGGATCGAAGAGATGCCTGTCGTTGGCTGAGAAGGTGGAGAAGGGGGACCACAGAGCCCAGGAACTCAGGCAGCTTCTAGAACCTGGAAGAGATTTTCAAAGCAAAACCAGAGTCGGAACCTTTGCAGAACGGGACAAAGAGAAAATTACTAACGGGTCTTGGCAGAACTGGGCAGAGAGGAAAGACAATCGCTAATGCAGAGCTCATCTCCAACACCACATCTGGAGCGGAGTGGGCACTGCACTCCGCAGAGCCTCTCTTAATAAAGACGTCCCGGAGGGCGCTGGGCAGCAGCGCGCACGCTCACCCTTGTCCAGGGCACCTCGCAGCTCCAGACTGGGTGGGCATCTTATTCTTCCGGTTTTCCCTCGCGGGGACCCGGAGTCGGGAAAGTATGTTACTGAAAAGTGACTTTGTAATGTCAAATGTCAACGCTCCTATCATTCAGTGCTTTCTGCAAGTCAAAAGACTTTTGGTAGACAGCAAAAGTCAAAAGACTTTTCAGAATTTTGGTGAACTTTTGTATTTTGTGCTTTTTCCAAAGAAGGGTATGTGTAAGTGAAAGCAGAACGGGGGGATAATGGGATGATGAGAGCTTTGGGAGTTGGGTTCTCTGAGGAACCGATGATGCTACCCTTGACTGTAACTGTGTTGCTGTTGCCATTGTTTAAGATTTTATTTATTTGAGAGAGAGAGCGAGCGCCCGAGCAAGGCGACTGGCAGAGGGAGTGGGAGAAGTAGACTCTCCGCTGAGCAGAGAGTCGGATTAGGGACGATCTCAGGACCCTGATATCATGACCTGAACTGAAGGCAGACACCTAACTGACTGAGTCACCCAGGTGCCCCCTGTAATTCTTTTTGTAAGCACAGTTTGATTTTTAACTCTAAAATTAGATGGTCACATAAATTCACCCTAAAGCCCCCACTAGTTGGACTCAGCATATCATGTCCACTACAGACTTTCAAGAACCATTTATAGTACTCAGTTTTTAAAAATGACAGTGCTTTTTCAAAACGTGAATAGGCTTAAATAAGTTACATTCATATTTGCTGTTTATAATTGGTATCAGTGTAGCTTCTGAGTTATCCCAAAATATTTTTTTTTTAAGATTTTATTCATTTATTTGACAGAGAGCACGAGCAGGGGGAGCAGCAGGCAGGGAGAGGGAGAAGCAGGCTCCCCACTGAGCAGCCCAATACAGGGGCTCGATCTCAGGACCCCAGGATCATGACCTGAACTGAAGGCAGATGCTTAATCGACTGAGCCACCCAGATGCCCTCTGAAATATTAACTCGTAACTGTTTCTCCTATTCTCAATTTTAAAAGAAAATCCAAGACTAAGTTACCAAGCAATCTTAAACATCTTCTATAAAACTATGCTGCTATAAATCATGTGACTAAACACTATTAGAAACAATTCTAAAGAAAACAGGGCACATCCAAACCATGGAATAGTAGTCAGCAATAAAATAAACCAACCAATTCATACAAAACCTAGAGGACCCTCCTGGGAATTATGCTGAGCGAAAAAAGCCAATCCCAAATAGTTACACTTCGTTATACAGCAAAACTTTCTTGAAATGACAAAATGACAAAACCAAGTTAGAGGTTGCCCTGGGACAAGGAGGGATCAAGGGTAGAAGCGGGGTGGGTGTGGCCATACACGGAGACCGTGATCATCCTGGTGATGACCTGTACCTTGACTGTGTCAACGTCAACATCCTGGGTGTCCTAGGAGGCTGCAGTACAGGTCTGAAAAAGTTAATGTTGGGGGAACTAGGCAAAGTGTACATAGGATCTCTCTGTATTACAACCACATTTGAATCTACAATTATCTCACAATAGAAAGTCTAATTTTTAAAAAAAGGTAGCTATTCTGAGCTCTCCATCTGTTCGAAAACAGATGGTAGGCTGGATTTGACCCACAGGCTGTAGTAGTTTATTGAGTTTAATGCAAACACCTAGAAACACTATGCGTTCATTTAATGGTGTTTGAGATGCTATATGCTGTCAGTTGTTATTCTTATACTTACTGTAGTGGATTTCTAGAGGGAGATGTCCATTCGCACTCCTGACTTGAAAGGGATACAAACAGCGGGTCTGCAGCCTCCTCTGGACTTGGTGTTCAAACGCCTCTGTTCTTGCTTTCCTATCAGCATCCTGAGCTCGGGTCTGCTAAGCCAGTTACCATGAATCTGTTTGCTTCCCCATCTTCCCAAATGTCCTTCCTCTTAATTCCGCTCACTTTCTCTTCATCCTGGTTCATGGTTTCACCATTAGGAGGGAGCATGTGCTCAGCTCACTGTCATTAACCAGAGGTCTTTACTCAAATAATCATAGTGGGAGCCCACACATCAGGGACACATGCAGTTGTAAGGGTTTTAGCATGACAGCTGGCCTTGACATCATTCTTACCCAGAAGAACAGGGATGTAGGCATATGCCCCAACCCGTGGTTCCTTCATGGACGGGGACTCAAATCGTCCCGCTGGATGTAGCTTAGATGAGTTCTTATCATTACTGCAGGTGGTAAGACTAGAAGGCAGAGGGGGTCAAATCCCCAGATGAACTTGAAGGAGGAAGTACAGTAAGACATCCTTATTTGGATGTGGAATTTTCTTCAAAATCCTTTTTCTCCTGCTTTCTGTTCTGTTTTGCTAATACCAACATTTGGGGCCCATTCCCAGGTGCAGGCTGGAGTCCTGATCTTAGCCACTTAATCAGAATCTGTGAGGGTGCTGTGCTGCAGGAAGAGGTAGGCGAGTGAACCAGTAACCTCTGTAGACCTTTCTAGAAATATGCACATTTATAGTTTTATGGAAATGTCCTCTGAGTTCCAGGTAGCAAATTTAAATGTCAGCAGCAAGATAAACACCAGCCTGGGGAGATGCTCTGTGGAGCGAGAGCTTCCGATGGGGCAGACTGACGATGTGGGGGCAAAGACAGCTAAGTACAGAGCTCCTGGGAGCTGTTGGGGAGGAGCTTGGCCTCTGTTTGGGGCCTGTCAGGACAGATATGCAACCTGCCTCAGGCCAGGCCACCCACTGAAATAAGGGGAAAGTTGGGATATGACCTTACACCCTTACAGGAGTAGTACATTTCCTCAAGGTCACAGCTCACCTTGGATGTTCGAATGAGGGGATTAGGAACTGCAAAGAACTACTTCGTGTTATCTGTTCTGCTTGACATTTTGCAGGATCAACACATTATTGAGGTATGCATTTATAAGTGAAGCAAGGACTTACAGCATGTTTTTTAAGTTGTGCCAATTTGACAGGTAAGATGGGATTCTAATGTTACTTCAACAGAAGTACCTTTGTTTATAAAGTTGTGCTTTTCCTCCCCATGGACTTGCTAGACATTTGTATTTTTCTTTTGTGAATCAAGTGTTCTCTCACCTATTTGAAAATGTTTTCTGGTCACCTCTGTTAGTTCCTGAGAAAATAGGGTTAACAAGACAAGTTCCTTTCCCATTTCGTTGAGCTCATGATTTAGTGGAAGTAGACAAACATTAAATAAGTGAGTAAGTAACATAATCTTGGTAAATGTTTCTGAAACTTAAAAAAAGCCAAGAATTTGATATAGAAGAGTCAAGTTATTTTATTATGTGCGGGTCTTCTAAACCTTTATCTTTTATGCACTTGCTCTGTCCTGGGCTGGGGGAAAAAAAAAAAAACTCCACTTACTAGTTTGTTTCTCTCTGTCACCCCTGGTACTTTTTCTAATTTCTGTTAAGAAAAACTTGATCATTTTACCTGGTGTAGGCACTGTGGAAGAGAGTATGGAGGTTCTCAAAAAGTTAAAAACAAAACTACCATATGACCCAGCAATTGCACTCATAGTTATTTATCCAAGAGAAACAAAAATACTGATTCGAAGGGGTACTTGCACCCTGATTTTTCTGGCAACATTATCACCCATGGCCAAACTATGGAAAGAACCCAAATGTCCATCTGCTGATGAATAGATAAAGAAGAAGTGGTGTGTATATACAATGGAATAATATTCAGCCATCAAAAAAGATGAAATCTTGCCATTTGCAATGACATGGATGGAACTAGAGGGAATTATGTGAAGCGAAGTTAGAGAAAGACAAATACCATATGATTTCACTCATATGTGGAGTTTAAGACAAAACAGATGAACATAGAGGAAGGGGGGAAAAAAGAGAGGGAAGCAAACCATGAGACGGTGAATGATGGGAAACAAACTGAGGGTTTATGGAGGGAGGGAGGTGTGGGGGGAGGGGCTAGATGAGGATGGGTGTTAAGTAGAGGCCTTATGGTGATGAGCACCTGTGATGTATGGAAGGGATGAATCACTCAATTGTACTCCTGGAACTAATATTACACTGTATGCTAACTACAATTTTAAAACATACACACACACACACACACACACATATACATACACATATATATTCAAATTATTATAAAAATTTGATCATTTCATACATATTCATAACTTTTACATCTCCATCTTGAATTATATACTCTATCTTTTTTATGCTTTTTGTTCCCATTCAGCTTCACAGTGAGGTTGCGAATACTGCTTTCTTCTTGTTTGCCAATTTCATGTTCTCCTATTTCTTGATACAAATATTTAAGGCTATAAATTCTCCTCCCAGCACTGTTAACTGTACTGTCATTTTCTGCCTGTACCACTGATCTACCTTTTGCCCATCCTTTTAGTTTCAGCGGTCTCAAATCACTTTAAAAGGTATCTTCTTTCTATGATGTGCACTTGGGTTTTCCTTATAATCCTACCTGAGGCTATTTCTTTAAATAAGTATATCCAGGCCCCTTACCTTTAGAGGAAAGACAGCTCTTTGGTTTTGTCTCTGCCGTCATTTTACACTTTTTCTTTCCATCAATCCCACCGATCCATTTTATATTCCATCGCTTTAAAATAATTTCCAAGATGGGACTTACTTCCTTTGCTCATGTAGGTGTTCTGATCATTTTAAAGGTTTTTATTTTGTCTTACCTTTAAGTGGTTACCTTAATTTATTAATTCCCTTTTCATTAGTATTGGTCTAATAGCACCATATAAAAACGACGACAGGGCACCTGGGTGGCTCAGTTGGTTAGGCGTCTGACTTTTGATTTTGACTGAAGTCATCTCAGGGTCATGAGATCGAGCCCTGGGTCAGTGTCTGTGCGGTCTCTGGGGCCTGCTTGAGACTCTCTCTCCCTCTCCGGCTGCCCCTTGCCTGCTCATGCTTCTCTCTCAAAAATAAAATAAAATAAAATAAAATAAAATAAAAACAATGACAAAACAGTATGCTTTTACTTCTTCATACTCTCCCTTCCACTAAATTAGCTGGTTGTATTATTTCTACTTAATCTTTCAGTACTTACCCTTATACTTCAAATTCTAAACTTCAAATAATTTTTACTCCTAATAACGATGGCAGGAAACTAGAACTCTTAGGCCACTTCTTATCTTCTCCTCCCTCCCTCCAACTTCTGTTACAAAGCGTTTGTATCTGTAACTTCCACCCTCAATCCTTCTTCGTCTTAGAGCAATTCTTCTGCTCTTAGTTCCTCCATTTAATCTCCTGTTTAGACTTGATCCTCCTGTAGCTTCTTCACAAAACGCTCATGAGAGATCTATTCCTTAATTTTCCCATGTTTGTGTGCATTACATTCACACAGAAGTGGTAGTCGGATTGATACATTCCTTTACTGGAATGGACACTTGTCAGGAATAGGTGTCTGTTTCGTTCATTGGTATATTTCAATGCCCAGGACCGTACCCAGCACCCAGCACCTTGCACTATAAATATTTGTTAAATGAATGTACAAAGGAAAAACACGAAAGTGGTCTTGGTTTGAGCTTTTGCCTCTTGAGCATTTTGTCAGCATCAATCTTCTAGTGCTAAATGCAAAAGAGGAGACAACTGAGTCCTGATTTCCACCTCCATAACAATCTACTTTTGGTTCTCAGCAATCTGACCTTGAGGTGCCTAGGTGTGGGGTGTGTGTGTGTGTGTGTGTGTGTGTGTGTACCTTGCTTGGAATTATTGAACTTCTTGAATCCGTGGGTTTATATTTTTCATCAAATTTGAAAAATTTTAAGCCAATTTTTATTAATGTTCCATGTGTGCTCTTAAAAAATATTCATTCTCTGTTGAGTAAAAAGATCTGTATTTATCTACTAGATCAAGTTGATTAATTTTATCATTTATATCTTCTATCTTTGCAGCTGATTTAGCCCTTCCTGAAAGGTGTCTCTTAAAATCTCCCATGAAAACTTTTTATCTATTTCTAGTATGTCCATGGTCACTTTATCTATTTTGAAGCTATATTGCTAGAAACATACATATCTATGATCAAAATATCATTTATTATTATGATACTAGTATATGTCATCCTTTGCCCCTTATGGCATGCTCATTTTATAATTGTTTTGCTGATGTTAAAATTATTGCCATGGCCAGTCTGAGAGACTGTGTGAGACAGGGAATTTCAATGTTTCTAGAAAATCTGGGTGGATGAATGGGTGGGAAGAATTTCAGCTGAGCCTGTAAGGCAGTTAGAGGCAGTGGTATCTCAAGGTGCCGGGGCTTGCAGGAGTCCACAATGGTTCTATGCATTCACTCCAGTCCACGTGAGCTGATGACTTGCGAGTCAGGCCTAATCCCAAAAGCTTAACATGCTTTCTCAAAGAGGTGATCAGCATGTAGGCGGCTGTGCTTTATTTCAGTTGGAAAAGGAGTATGCCCAGGTGGAGACAGGTGTCTTTCCTAGGAAGGTTCAAAGATAGATAGCTTCATATAACAACGGGGAGGCCCACAGTGAGGGAAGGTGAGAGATCCTTACCCATGGCAATACTGCGCATCCCAAAGCTCACTCTGGTCTACTTTCCTTAGGTTATTACTCAAGAGCTTAAGGGATTAAAAGCTTTTTGAAAAGACTGGCTCCTTTCCAGAGGACTGGCAGGCTGGGACCTAATACAGATGACCCAATCCAAATAAACTAAAGTCGGAGACATTTTCCTTGTGGAATAATGAGAAAATACTCAGAATAGAAGAGGACAGACTGGATACTAATCTGCACAGAGCCTCCTAAGGAAAATTAGGCCTGACGCAGTGCGTGAAGCAAATCCCACATACGTAACTGCTCTTCCTTGATCTTGGAAGCCTGGGGGTAATGGGACAAGAATCCAGAGGACGGGCAAACCCTCAGCCAGTTCGAGTACAAATATCCTGAAAGGGTCAAAAGGAAACTACTCATATATTTCCTTGATCTTAAGATTCTGTATCTCTTTTTTCATGCTTCCCCAAGTCTGTGGCAAGTAGACTGTAGAGAACATAGAATTAGAGATGGCTCCGGGGCGGGCGGGGGGGGGGGCGGGTGGATTGCATTCAAAGTAAGGCAGACATCTTCAGGTAGACAGGCCATGTGGGACATTTTCAGTATGAGGCTATAAAGGAACACACACACACACACACACAAATACATACACGCACATATAATATGATGGTAGACTTCCAAAAAAGAATCTAAGAGCCACGCTTTCAAGCGATTTCCTTCTCCTCCTACCTCCAACAGGTAAGTAATGATATGAGATCCTTTGTGCGGGGGAAGAGAAGGACGATCATCCCTTCCCCATCTTCCAAACAGCCCTAAGGCAGGGCCTGCAGCTCCAAAGTACAGGTGAGTCTTACATACACTTCGTATCTCCTAAAGGACGCACGGAGGAAAGAGAGTGGGCTGCTCAGGCAAGGAATGAAAGCTGGTAGCTTCAGAACCAGGAGACACACAAATACATCTTGGTATCATGATTTTTTAAACCACATCGAGTGACAGCTTTTAAACCAATGACAGTGGTTTCGTTTCTATTCCCATTTCTACCCTGATTCTTCTTTGGGAATTTGCTCTTCAAGAAACGGTAGGCCGGGTAATGAGGGCCCTGAGAGCCAGGAGCTCAGATCCCGCTGCACACACCCAGCATGACTTTCTGTGAAACTCCTAATAAATCATTCAGTTTTGCCTTGAAGCCGCTGAATAGCTTGGAATAATGTGAAAGCTGGTGTCTCAAATCATTACCGGGCCACCCACCCGGGAGTACTGTTTATCCTGGGAATCATTAAATCCCAGCTGCCATACATTGGCATCTCCTCCCGGCCAGGAGGTGGTTCACATCAAAGTTGTGTTAACTTTTAAAAGTCCATTTTCAGCCTGCTTTCACCAAGCCTGTCTGGTAATTGCCTTCTCTTGAAAATCCAGATCAAATCCACTAGGCCCCCTGACAGACAACAAAGAGGAAAACAGTGAGTGGAAATGAGAGCCAATTGCACCTAAAGGATCTGTTACGTGGTGGCTGGTGGGGTGTCGGCCAGCATGGAGAGCCTCGGGGGGCAGGCCTCGATGTACGTTCTGTGAGGTTTGACGGGGAGGAAGGGAATGGCCACTTACTGAGCATCTACAACGTTCCAGGTGCGACGTCAGGCCCTTTTCCTATTTACCCTCCCAACATCCTCCACATAGTAAAATGAACGTTCCTTGATTGACTTGATCATGGGTCACCTGCAGCTCAGGCTATGGGACCTGACTGAGGTCATCTGGTGAGAAAGTGGCTGAGTGAGGCGTTCCCATAGTGCGTGCCCTTCTCACACCATACCCCCAAATGTCCTAGGCAAGAACGCCAAAATGTTGTGATACGAGACCCACAAGACAGATGTTTCTCCTGGATTGCTCCGGGGGTGAGGGTCCTAGCCCGGCAAGCAACAGACGAGAGACTGAGCGGGCTGTTAGATACACAGTGGCCAAAGCTGATCTCATGGCCTGTTGGTCTAAAGATGGCGTCTGCAGATGTTCGAGACAACTGTGACCGATAAGGGCTGTTCACACACACCTGGGCAGGAAAGGTTTCTTTAGACGCGGAGAATGACAAGAAGGAAATCAGTATTTATTAAGAGGCAATGGATCTTAATGACGAAGAGCACAGACGCTGGAGCTGGACTGTCTGGGCCTTAATCTCATGTGCTGTCTTGCCGCAAAATGACCGAGCATGTGTGCCTAAGAGGGTGGCTGGCACGGGGGTGGCAGAGACGGATGGGTGGGGGTGGCCATTTGCTGGCGTGCCAAAACTGGCCAATAGCTCCATGAGGTGCACGGATTATTCCATTTTTGTGTATTTGGAAACAGCCCATAACTAAAGCATAAAAACAAACACACCCAGGCTTCTCCACCCACTTGTTGTCAGATACTGACAAGTTTCTTGGCCTGCCTCAGTTTACTCATCTGTAAAACTGGGTACTGATGTCCCTGCCTCCTAGGGCTGCATGAGAAATAGGAGTTAATGCATGTAAAATGCTGACTACTATTACTATTTATAGAGGAACCACTACGCCCCAGGAGCCAGACCTGGCCTTACAAATTTACTATTTCCAACTGATTCCTCCCATCCACCCCACGAGGCAAGATAACCTCCACTTTCACAAGAGGAAGTGGACTCAGAGGGTTCTGACAATAAAACCTGCGTTAAGACCCAGGTTTGCTGGATAAGCCTTGTTTTCTGCCAGACCGGCCCACTTTCTGAGAAGTAACTTGACCAGTTATTAAAGACAGGGAAACTGAGACGTGGTAGGCTTCCTGAGTTCTGAGGATAGGCTGGGACTAAACACAGACCAGGCGATCATGTGACACATGGCCTGGGCTCTTTCTAGCAGAGTGGGTGGGCTGTCCTTGCAGCAGCCTCCACACCCCCTCTTGGGGCAGGAGCGGGCACAGCTCTGCGTCTCCATGGCTCTGTGGCCACTGTGAGGAACAAGGATGCCTTTATTTTTTTTTTTAAGGTCTTTTTAAATTTATTTATTTGACAGAGAGGGAGAGATCGCAAGTAGGCAGAGATGCAGGCAGAGAGGGAGGGGGAAGCAGGCTCCCCACTGAGCAGAGAGCCTGATATGCGGCTCAATCCCAGGACCCTGAGATCATGACCTGAGCCGAAGGCAGAGGCTTAACCCACTGAGCCACCCAGGTGCCCCAAGGAGGCCTCCTCTTTCCTCTGCACCTGAATGAGCAGGACCCTAGGCTGTGGCCTTCAGCCTTTCCCAGACCACAAGCACTGGGGCTCGGAAGAGAACCAAACAAGGGAGAAAAAAATAGAAACCTAAGAAACACCATAGGCTAGCCGCCTCTGCATTTGATAAATATTTCAGTAAATCTCTTCCCAAGGCCATGGGCACCTGAGCGGGCCGCAGGCCACACAGCATCTCCCCGAGGCCAGTTCTCATAGAGGGGCCCACGGAGCTCTGTCAGCCCTTCTGAGGCCCAGGAACGCAGGACATCAGCTGGGGTCCTTCCTTTCAGTGGCTGTCTCGTCTTCCTGAGGAACTCGCTCCAAGGGGCCCCAAGTCCCCAGTAACCGCCTGAGCCATCAGTGAGCAAGTCATGTAGTCACCATGATTAGAAAAGCACTTCTCTCCCCACAAACCACTCTGTAATCAGCAACGATGGGCGGCCTGACACCCTTACAATAGTCATCACGAATCTGACTTCCAAAAAGGGGTCACTCCATCGGGAACAGGTCTGGGTGCACAATGCCCTCAGAATACAATGCAGAACCTTTCTAGCAGGGCCAATTTGCATCAAAAACTCAGCTGGACTGCAAACAATTTGCATCCTTTCGGTGGGAACAGAACGGAGTCTGACCTTTCCCTCCAGGTCCACCTTCCCGTCGCTGTTGCTAACCAGTATAAAAAGCACTTGTAGTCATATGCCAATTAGAAATCTTCCTTTGCTCAAACAGACCAATTAATGGCACCCTGTCTGCCCCCTCTCAAGAGTCTCTCGATCTTCAACCGATCCAGACAAAAAGCAGAAGCCATCCTGGAAATGATTCAAGCAGGGAGCGATGGGGAGGTGGAGAAGGCTGTGGGGGGAGGGGGGAGAGAAGGAGGACACTGCCTCCCAGAGACGGTGCCCCCTGGAGACACACAGCACCTCCTGCCCCTTCCCTGAGAGCAAGGCCACCTCCTGGCAAAGCAAGATAAACATCCAGTTTAAGGCTATTATCTCCTTTATTCAAAAAATAAATATTTCACTTTTGAGTCGACATATTTCAAATCACATTAAGCACAGAGAAGAAATACAGTCCCTTTGGAAATTGTGAACACATGTAGGCAAAGAGTCATGTTCTAAACAATGGGGATGGGGTAAGCACTGATTCCAACTGATTCATGACCCAGAAGATTCCTCCTCTCACCAGGTTGAGCTACATATTGATTTCAGGAGCAAGAAAGAAACACACACACACACACACACACACACACACACACACACACACACACTGCTTTGAAGTCTGAAAGGCACATGAAGTGGACCATAAGGTGTATGGCACGTTCACTGATAAAACGTTCCCTATTCCCTCCCAGGGAAATTGGAGAAACTTTAATCAAGTCAAAGACCAGAGAAGACAGGGTGCTCCAGCCTGGAGCTCAGCATCAGGAAAATCTCTGAATACCAAAGCCATTTCTCTTTCGTTTTCCCCCTCCCGGGCTTCGGCTCCCTGCTGGGGGAGTTCACCCCACGCGCTCACTCGGTGATGGTGGGACGCGTGGCCACGTACACGAACACCACGATCAGGAGCACGACCACGGCCAGCGTGGGCAGCACCACCGTGGTGATCTGCTGTCGGGCCTCCTGCATGGCCTGCTTCCGCTCCTTCTTGTCCTTGGACGTCTCCTTCTTGGGCTTCCCTTTGAGCTGCCGCATCTTTCCTGGGCAATGCTGGGAGGGTGCGTCTGGAGAGGCTTTGGAAGGAAAGGCCACGCTCCTCTGGTCAAGGCACTGAACCTTCTGGGGAGAGAACGATGATTGTAAATAAATGGTGGGGAGGGAAAAGAAACTATAAAGGGAAAGGCAACTGCTAGCCTGCAGCTCAGAAGATAAGGTTGGGAGGAACAGGAGGGCTACGCAACAGTAGTCAGCCACTCTGCATAGCAGGTGTGGGGGTGAGCTGGATATACCCTGGGGTCCCAGGCCCCTGGGTGAATTCCAGAGTGGGTCTCCCGCCTGCTCATACAGGGTCTCTGCACATGTGTGACATGGAAGGCCTGGAAAGCATGTGGTCTCCACTCAGAGGAGAGGCAGCACCTGCTTTCCTCACTGTTCCAAGGACCACAGCCTCCCTAGCCAAGCTGTAGTGGCGAGCTGCTGGCCACCTGCAGACTCCAGGCACGTGGCTCCCTCCTGCCCAAGCCATGGGCCTGATCATAGGCCGTGGCTCCCTCCTGCCCAAGCCATGGGCCTGATCATAGGCCAGCTCGGCCTCCCGGCGGCTGCAGAGAGCCCAGAGGCACAGGCTTCTCCATCTCTGGCCTGGTTCACTCATCTGTCATCTCCCCGAGCACCTCCTCTGTGCCAGCGACTGCTCGAGGAGCTGGGGACGAGGTGGAGGACACTATTAAACCCTCATGGCATGCATGGTCTGGGAGTGCCCCATGGCTTGCAGGCAGAGTGGAGCTACTGGTCAGACAGACAACAGAGGCCAGCTGAGCCTGCGGGCCGGCTGCCCACTCAGACTAGGATTCTGGTACATTCCATGCCCCAAGGAGGTCCTCAGGGGAATGAAGCCGTGCTATCAGTGGCCTAGGGATGAATTACAAACCCATGGGCAACTAAAGAGCAATAGCATCCGACAAGTTGGATGCTTAGCTTCGAGCAACAGCACTCCTTTGGCTGACGACGAGATCGCGAAGACGGCTGGCACCTCTCAGGGTCCCCAGAAAGGCCAGGGCACCAGGCTCAGGAAATGAACAGGACAAGGGAGCCAGTGCGGCCATAACCAGAGGCCAACTCACACCAGGTCACCACCAGGGCACTGCCACTGGAGCAAGAGATGCTGAGGCCACCGCCGCTGTCCCTGGAGACCAGGCAAAGCCACTGTCGCTGTTCAGGATGAACTGTCGGGCGTGTGGGTTCTCTGTGCCACCAGCTCCCCGGCGCATCAGACTCGCCAAGCTGAGGCCCAATATACTCCCAGCCCAGCCTTTGAGTCTCTACAGTAGGTAGAATGTTCTCTAAACTCGACAAAGAGGTAGAGGCTAGGCACCAAAGGAGACATCTGTCCATCGTGGTATCCTGGGAGTAGCATGGTTAGAGGCTCTTGAAGGCAGAAGGGAGGTTCCTGCCATGACTCCTCTGACAAAGGGACTTATGTAACACGATCTCGTGTGTGCGGTTTTGTCCCAGGGCAATGGGTGGTCTGTCACCACGCTAACGAGGAAGATGGCGCTTACACCTAAGCGACCATGTTAAATGGCAGAATCTGGAAGGGGAACCCTGAGACAGAAGAGGCCTCATATGGAGACCTAACTGTTGGCTGAGGGATCCTCGTGTCCCACCACTCCTCTCATCACATATGGGCCCTGGGATTTTTGTCTGGATTACCCACTTTGGGCAGAGTTTCTTATGGTGCAAGGTGACTAATTTTCATGTACTGGGATGACATAAGGCCAGCCAACGGCAAATATTAAAGTTCGGGGCAGCCCAATTTCTATTAGGCTTCTAAAAGTACTCACTAGTACTCTCTGAACACCTGACAAGTGTAAGAACCCCTGGGTTTACCAGTTCTCCTTTTCAAGTCTTTTCCAGAACATTCAGACAGACCCAGGTCAAACACAGGATGTACCACTGATGTATGAAACAGCTGCAGGCAAGTCCCTTCGCCTCACTGGGCCTCACTGTCACGGGCTGAACAATCTGAGCAGCTTCTGACCGTGAGGACCAGAAAAGGCATATGACCATGGTGCTCTGGCCACCGAAGGGGCGCAAAACAGGCCACGAGCCAGACAGAGCAGCTTCCTCTCCCCACAACTCACCTGCCTGCCACCCCGGGCAGCCTTCCTGAGCGTCTCTATGTCCCCACTACCCCCACCACCCCAAGGAGAGGCTAAGAATGGTGGTGTGCCCTCACAGGGCCTAGTGAGGACAAGATGAGAACCTGTAACAGGGTGTGTGGCGTGGAGAAGGCACTCAATGCCCATTAGCTGAGGGGACTAGGGCTGACCCCAATAGCCTGGGAGTCAGATGGAACAGGCTCGGTGCCCCCATTCGAGAGGTGAGGAGACCAAGGAGCAAGAGAAAAACTGTGCTGTCACTGGTCGCCCAGTTCGTGGGAACAGCATCATCGGGGGCAGCTTCCCCTGTCGGCTGGGAAACCGTAGTTGCTCCCTCCTCATCCTGGCTTCATGGAACTGTTTAAAAAGACACAAGCCATTAGCAGTCCTCCGAAGCACAGCTATTCCCCCCGTGGAGTCAATGGCCTGTCGGGTCAATGAGAAACGAAGGACCTGGTTGCCGCTCACAGGACCCCTCCTGGGCCGGGCCACGGGCAGGCAGCTCCGGGAGTCCAGTGTTCACAAGGGCCCTGGCTGCTCTGGCTGACGGCAGGGCCCTCACTTTGGTCCTCCTCTGTTAGCGGCTGTCTGCGCCCTTCCACATCAGCCTTCACAGGCAGCAGCCTCCGTGGTGACCGGCTCTTGACATCTGTGAGATGCATTCAGAAGTTCCTGGAGGCTTAGAAAAAAGGCCTCAAGTTGCCAGGAACAGTATAGTCTAGTCAGGATTTTAAGGACAAACACGCAGGTCTGGACTCTGGGCTCTCCAGCGGGCAGCCTCCCTGATTTCACTCACTGATGCTGTCTGTGAGCGTCAAACCACAGGCCCATGTTCATTCTGGGGCCAAGAATCAGGGAAAACATCTCTGAGATACACCAGAGGAGAGGGAAGGGGACCAGCCAGGTTGAAAGCGGGTATGATAGCAGAAGGAGGGGAAGGAACAGGGAAGAGAGTGGCAGACAGACCAGGAGAAGGCGGCCGAGGCCTGGTCATCCAGGGCCTCACGGGCCACAGGAAGGAGCCACGTTTTCATCCCAAGAACAGCACAAGGCCCTGAAGGGCCTCACACAAGGAGGCGCGGGCTTTTAAAAAGCTCCCTCTGGCTGGTCTGCGATAAATAATAAATAATATAAATTTATTTTATATATTTATATAAATAAAAAGTATTTATTTATATTCTAAGTAACATAAATAAATAAATAAATAAAGGAGGCCCCTGGAATGGGCCAGGGTGGGAGGGGGATGGCTGTGCCCGGGGGACAGTGTGGCGACAGGGAGGAGGGTGGAGTCAGGCCATACATTGGGGGCACAACTGTCAGGCCCTACTTGTACACTGGATGTCACCTGAGAGGAAAAGGGGGTAAAAGCACAGGTGAAACTAAAGTTTGGAGCTTGAGCAACTGGCTGGCTGGAGATCCTGCTGAGGGAGAAGGCGCAGAGCTAGGGGGAAGGGGTGGATGTGAGAAAAAACAGTAGGTGCTCTGTTTACACCTAACTATGGGCGAGGATGCCTACTGGACATTGTCATGGAAATCCCAAGGAGGCAGCTGGGAGCCACGAGTCAGGAGCTTAGTCTGGGCTGCAGATCTATATTCAGAAGTGATCAGCTATCGGACAAGGTGAGCTCACTGAAGGCAAGGGAGATGGAGAAATGGGCCCAGCCTGGGGCCCCGCAGCACCAGCCAGAGGGCAGGCAGGGCAGGGAGGAGCGAGCAAAGAAGCCTGGGGAGAGCAAGTGAAGGGGAGAAACAGAATAGAAAGTCCTGGGGACCACGACAGTCAAGAAGGGCACTGTTTCTGAACACCTGTGAGAACACGAAGATCTGACAAGTGACTTCGGTGGAGCGAGAGGGGAGGGTTCAGACCAGGGCGACTACAGCGTCGTCCACAAACGGTTGCTCATCTGAGAAGAGAGGAGTCTGTGCTCAGCTGCAAATGAACACTATGCTTCCTTCATTGACAAAGTTTTGGCATGAACAAAAGTCAGCAAGACTAAATCAGGCATCGTGCCCAGCAGACGGGCGTTCTGGAACAAGCTCCCAAATCCCAGACCGACTCGTGATTAATGCTTCCCACGCCGGCACCCTGACCAGCACACGCCCGGACAGCTGGGGTCTGAAGTCCGGCAGGAAGCATGTGTGCAGCCAGGACAGGCACTGGAGGGCTCCAGCAGATTGGGGAGAACCCTGGTGCTGAAAACGTGGGGGACACCTGTGGGAGCAAGCTGAGGGCCCGGAAGGGCAGCATGACCCTTGAGAGATGCCAAGGCACAACTTCAAATCCAATGGGAGGCAGGCAAGGAAGACAGGGACAGGAGGAGGCAGGTCTGTGCCGTGTGGCAGAAATGAGAGGCTTGGACTTTCTCCAGGAAACAGGAAAGTCTGTGGAGCTGGGAGGTAAGCTTGAGGAAAGAGCAAGCATGAAATAACCATCTTGGGGGGGAGACGGTTAGAAAAGCCAACTTAGCAGAAGCACATGAGCCCTTCTGGCTGAAGTTCGTATATGCTTCATGTCTGGGCGCTGCCTCCTTCTGGACCATCTGAGGACTACCTCACCACATGCTCTGGCCTCAGCTCACTAAACCAGGCGAGGCAGCCCACAGGGCATGGCTGGCTCACCAAGGCTTGGCCAGGACCTCTAAAGTGTGTGGCTTGCCTCAAAAAAAAAAAAAAAAAAAAGAGCTGGGTCAATCAGACTCTAGTTCAGAAATCTATGCTAAGAAACATTAGGAGACACTGACGTTGGACAATCACACAGATGTCTGATGCCTGGGGAGCCGTCTGATGCCATGTGCAGAAGACACCAGAGAAAGTCGGGCTGGGGAGAGCAGACAGGGGCAAGAGGGCACTGCTCTCCTGTCCTTCTCATGGAGTTCCTCTACGGCCCGGCGCTACAAGGCTCTCATCCTTCCAGTAAACTGGCATGTTTCCATCTTCTGGTTGTCAATACCTATTTTCCCTGTGCTAGCTTTAGCAGAAAGAGCCCTGGCTATAGTAACTGTTCCAGCTTCAGCCACAGCTATGACGAGTCCAAAGTCCTGTCTCTGTGAGTGGCAGAGTCCAAGGTGAATCCCACATCTGACTCCAAAGCCTGAACAGTCGCTGTCCCCCTGTGCACCCCCCACCCCCATCTCCCTGACCCACTCCCCACTCTGGGGCCACATCGTCGCTTACCAGCCCCTCACAGAGAGGAAACCGAAGACGAAGCTCACACTGGCTTCTTCCCAGCAAGTCACGCAGGCAGGAAGGAGAAGCCACTAGCACCATTCCAGCCTTATGACTGCGACTGCCACCTGGTCCCCCCTGCTGGTTCTAGCTCCCCTAACCCGGGAAACGGAAGACTTCACAAACACTTGAGTCCCACCCGGTTCTAATGAAACTCCACCTGCTCTGCCCCTCCCCCACCAAGGCCAGTCCCCGGCAACTGGTCAGCACTGCAACATTCCGGACTGGTCCCCAGTGGGAGGCAGGGAGGCAGAGAGGCAAGGGGTGGGGACACAGCCCTTTTGTACAGAATCGTTTTAAGTTTACAGTTTTTCTCTGGGGATAACCTTCCAGTGATTTTTATATATATATTTATAAACACACACACACACACACGCGCGTGCGCACACATATACGCCTGTGGATATATGCTTATTAAGTTCTTAATGGGTATCTTTCTCAGGTTAGAAAACATAGTGTACATACAGCATTGAACCCTAATAGAGAAAGAGCCAGGAGCAGAGGTAAGAACCAGGGTGGGAAACCAGGTCCGAGCCTCAGCTCAGGACAGCATAGCCTGGCCTGGTAACAGTGTTAAGCAGTTTTGAGCTGTGTCAATGATACCCACATATCCCCACACAATCAAGGGGAGTAGGAAAATCGGGCCCTGGCAGTGGCTCCCCACGAAAGACAGCCCCCCCAGCCTAGTTTCCATGCTGGTCGCCTTTTCTCAGGTGCCATGGTCCTCCTTCTCTAGAAAAGGCAGCCCCATCAGGTGATCATGGAGTAAATGGCTGCATCTTTGTCCTCCTTGAAAACCAGGCATGACAATGAATGAACAACACGTTTGAAGGACGTTCGTGGGGGGATGTCTACCACCCTCTCCCTGTGGCTGTGTCATTACCCTAACAGGAGGCACTTGGAGGGCTGAACCACTTCGTGCCCCATGCTCTGAGACCAGGAAAGCTGCCCTGGGTTCAGGGAATCACAAATTGTGTGCCTGAGAGCCTCAGCTCTGTGCTTCAAGTGTGCCTGCTTCATTTTATGTCCCTGGTATTTAGCCGTAACGGGCCTGTGATTACTTCACTCATGTCTGCCGCAGAATGGGGGTAGGGGGTGGGCAGGCTGCCAAGAGAATTGTGCAAGATGGGCCTCCTGACACCCGCTAAGCACCTGCTGATAACGTGAGCGTCTTCCCCGGGAACACAGACATGAACACACAGTGACAGCCACGGGCCCACAGGCTCCAGCTGTCCCCTCCCGCCCGTTCCCCCAGCTGCTGATGGGCCACAGAGGTCAGAGGGGGAGCTTTTCCACCTGATGGCGGGCGGAGGGGGAGATCAGAGCTACTGACAGACAGAAGCCAATGGACACACACACACACATGCACGTAGTTCTCTCACCAGATACAGAAGGGAGAAGGTAGGTAATTTGGTGGAGACGATATCACCTATTCCTGAACAAAAACCCAAGAAGGCAAAAGAGCCTTCAGGCAGCTTGCTAAATAACACAGATGTGAAAAGCTACAGTTCTTGCTAAACTAGCTAAGCCCTGTCCCTCCAGCACACTGGGGTTTACAAGTGCCTTCCTGTGCATGACCTGTTTCATCCCCACGATAACTGTGCACTTGACATGTTACGGTCCTTATTTAACAAGGACAAGGAGCACATGGAGCAGTGAAGCTCATGTCAGCATTTCCTCCCTTGTCCTGGCACTTCTAGGGTCTGTGGCCCTGGGCAAGTAACTCTCAGACTTCCAATTATTCTAACTAAAAACCAGGGATAAAAGTACCTGTCATTCAAATATGTTTTGAGCACCTAGTGTATGTCAGGGGATAGAATGGGGATACAGCTAGGAACAAGACAGGCAGAATGCTGCCTCTGGGTAGTTGATGAGGACACGGGGAGACGGGCAACCAACAGATGAACAGAATCTGGGTCAGATGATGCTCTGTGTTGTAGAGAACAGAAAGGGGAGGGGTGGTACGGAGGCAGCACACAAAGTAACACATCAAGGAAGCCTTCCTGAGAAAGTGACTTTGGATCAGAGACTCTAGGAAGTGCAGATGTGATCCATGCAGATTCTAGGGAAGACATTCCAGACAAGGCAGAGCATGTGCAAAGGCCCGAGGGTAGCGCCCACCCTACTGCCAGCACGTCTGAGAGGCAGCACAGTGGTTGGCAGGGCTGGAGAGGGCAGAAGAGAGTGTGCAGAGGTGAGGCCAGAGAGGGAAGTGGGAGAGGTGAGATGGGGGCTTGGCCAAGAATTAAAAAAAGCACCTCTGGACAACTGGCTGCAGGGTAGGGGGCTGAGGCAAGGAGACTGGTGAAGGTGCTTGGGCGTCATTCAGGTGAGATGTGGTGGCAAGGTCCAGGGAGGGGGCAGCTGTGGTGAAAAATGGTCAGACCCTGAGTGCGCTCGGAAGGTAGAGTCCACGTGATTTAGCAGCACACTGGAACTGGAGTGTGAAAAAAGAAACAGCCTAAAGCCCAAGGATGTGGAAGAATGGAGGGGCCGCTGAGACATGTGGGGACGAGGCCAGGAGGGCTGAGTGGGGGTGCGGGAAGCTGGGACGCATCACACTGGAGATCCTAGTGGAGTCAGCGAGCAGGTAGTGGGATGGAGGAGGCTGGCAGGGGTGCGAGCCGGGCTGGGGCAGGAACGTGGAGCTGTCGGCACTGAAAGCCGTGAGGCTGGTGACTGAGCACAGACAGAGACACGAGCGAGGGCCACAGTCCTGGGGTAATGTAATGCTGAGATCTGGGAGAATAGCAGAGGAATCGGCAGGTCAGACTGAAAACGTGTGAAAGAAGGAAGACCAGGAAGAGTAAGGTGTCCTGGGAAGCAAGTGCAGAAAGTGCTCCAAAATTTGGTTATGAGTAGGTTTTGGGGGGAGAGGTGAGGAGGGGGCAGTGATAGGAGTAGGTTCCAGAGGGGAAGGGGCAGAGAGGATGGAGACCTCTAGTAGGCTGCTCCTCTCAGGACAGGGCGCGGGGGCTAAGCATGGGACCTCGGGCAAGGTGCTCCATCTTCCCGGGCCTCTAATTTCTCATCTGAGAAATGGGGATAAAAATCCCACCTCATGAACTCATGAGAATAACGCCTGGTACGTCCTTACAAACTACGGAAGGTTAGAAGCGCCAGCAATACCACTGTCTATTATTAAAAGAGGGTCAGAATTCGGGGCTATGAGGACAAGAGTTTTGCTCTGTATGTTAGGTAGTTAAGGCAGTTACAGAATGTTCGTTATCGTGGGGGAAGCGCACCAGGACAAGGAAAGAAAAAGAACTGAGGGAAGTAGCCCTGGGGCAGACAGAGCAGGTCTGGAGCCACCAGCATGGTCCCAGAAGCAAGCCTAAGTTCTCACACGTCTGCCACTGATTGTGCATGAAACGGGAAAAAGGTCATCACCTTAGGAGGCAGGAAGGTGGAGGAGATGTTTAGACATTTGAAGAGTGAGAAGCTATGACAGTTGTCCCCAAGAGGGACAAAGGGCACGGAGGACTATTGTGAGACCACAGCAGCACATAGCATACCTGCAGCCACAGGCCACAGACCTTAAAGCAAGAAGAGTCTGGGGCACCTGGGTGACTCAGTTGGTTGAGCAACTGCCTTCAGCTTAGGTCATAATCCTGGAGTCCCAGGGTCAAGTCCCACATCGGGCTCCCTGCTCAGCATGGGGTCTGCTTCTCCCTCTGACTTCTCCCCTCTCATGAGTCCTCTCTCTCTCAAATAAATAAATAAAATTAATAAAATAAAATAAAATAAAAGTGTGAAGAGTCAGAGGGCACCAACTGAGAACAAGGGATAGGATGGGGGACATGAGGCTGAAGCAGGGCGAGGGTCTTGTCAGGCCCGTGTGACCAAGTGAGAGAAGGACGTGGGGGCCACATGAAATCACAAAAGCAAAGCGCTTGGCATCAGCCCTGGCACCCCAAACCCCATTGCTACTCAGTGGGCTTAGGTGCCTCCTCCCTGCCACACCCGCCTCCCCTCCGCCCCCAACACACACAGCTGAGGTCCTGGGGGCCCTGAGGATGCTCTAATCCACGTCTTTGCAGCTGTGTCCCTCTTTTCTGTTCAAGTGATGGTCATGTTTCTCAGGACAACATGTGACAAGATGAGACCTCTCCTGCTGGCCTCCAGGGAAGAAAAGATGCCCCCATGTGGGCAGGCAGGCCAGTCCCACAGGCTCTTCCCAAGAACCAGTGACAGAAGAGGCTCTTCCAGCCCCGAGACCATGCCCTTCTCACACAGCCCACAGAGGCAGCCAGACAGGAGGCAGGGCCTTTGATGGTTCCTGTCATCTCAACGGGGACAGCCCACTGTCCTTCTTTACCGGGGAGTCAGAGAGACATGCACAGTGACCAGCAACTGTGCTCCAGCACAGCAACTTGGTTTAAAACCAGCTGACCTGAAGCAAAGCGAACCACAGAGAAGACAAAACTCCTCCTCCTCCTCCTCCTCCTCAAGAGAAAAGAAGTAATTTGAAATTCCTGCAAGAGGGTTGAGGACAGTGGCTTTTGAGGTGCAGAGAAAGCAACCTCGTTAACAGCAGTGCACACCACACAGCCTGAGACCGAAGTTCTACAAGGGAACACGGAGGCTTATGACAAGCAGCCATCTTGTTTCATGTCATTAGAAAAGACATCCACTGAGATCCACTAATCTCCCAGTCAGTTCACTGGTTGTGAGCAGCAGCTGATAAACACTGGTTTGAGAAGACCTCCCCAACAGTGAGGGCCACTAAACAGGTAAATCACGTTTCCCAGTGGAGTTGTGCCAACATGGGGTCCAAAGGTCAGAGAACCTAAGCTGTGCACTGAAAAATCCTGGTTCAGTTGTGCTCTGGAAGGCAGAGCCTGAACGGATGGCAGAAGACTCCTACTTTGGGAGGAGGGAGCTCTCAATCTCTAGGGGAATCCAAGAGAAGAATGGGACGCGATTCAGAAATCAGATGGAAGAGATGGACCTGGGTTCTGCTGCTACAAGACTTCTCCAACCTTGATGAGTCCCAGGCTGTTGCGGAATGAAAGGCAAGCCCCAGGTCACGTCTGCAAGCACTTAGTAAGGCTGCGGCTCCTCGGAGAACGTCACTCCTTAAATGGCAGTTCCATGTCCAAACCTGTAGGCTCCCCAGCTTCATGTGCTGCTCACTTAAGGTGCTGGAAGCCAGCAGGTATTAGCAGTAAGCGTCGCTAATTTTGCCCTTTGTTAATGACAGTTCAACTCTGTGACAGTGCAAGACTCAGGCAAGGTTGGGGGAAAATACATAAAACATGTGACCAGCCAATTGTATGCACCGTTTCTTTTGGTTTTGGTTTTGGTTTTTTAAGGCAGCGCTCCACTGACTTGTGCGTCTCAAATACAACAGACGCAAGTGAACATCAGTCCGTGGAGGCCAGAGCTGGGCCAGAGCCTGTGGTGGCTGTCACTGAATGCTGACTGTGTCCCCATGAGAGGGAGGTTCTACTGCGTCACAGCCTCCCACCTGAGAGGCGGGAACTGAGGTCTGGGGCCATTATGTCCCTTTCCCAGGACCACAAAGCAATTAAGTTGGTGGGACAGATTCAAACCCTGACAGTCAGGTTCCAGAGCCCTGCTCTTACCCACTAAGCCATGCCATGTTGAATTCTCCTCCAGCAGGTATCCATATTTGTTTTGGGATCTGTTTTTTTCTTTAAGGATTTATTTATTTATTTTAGAGAGGAAGAGACAGAGAGGAAGAGAGAGAGAGCGGGAGAAGGGGCAAAGGGAGAAGGGCCAAGCAGTCTCCCACTAAGCACAGAGCCCAACACAGGGCTCGATCTCGTGACCCAGGAGATCAGGAACTAAGCAAAAACCAAGAGTCAGACACTTGACCGAGTGAGCCACTGAGGCACCTCTCAATGATCTTTAAATGTTATTTCCCCCACATCTTTGTGTAAAGCGTGACCCCAAGGAAGATGGCCCACATGCCCCCTACCCCGGGGCTGTGCCCGCACACTGGCATACTCTGCAGCACCCCAGGAACACAGGCCCACAACCTGCCGGGACTCGTCAGCTTGTACCCTCGCTCCTATGGGCAGGAGTGAGCTAAACAACAGCCCTCAGCGCGCTACGCTCCTCATGATCTGGTAGACGGGAGCTTCATTAACAACCGAGACATCAGAAGTGCCTGTTGTTTGTGGCCTCTTTAAAATGAAAAATTCATCTCGAAGCTAAATTACAGCAAGTTAATTACAGAGCCTGGCTGATGGCAGACAAACTGAGAGAGAGTGAGGTATCGACTGGATTTTCAAGTGCAAACGGCAACCGCCCTCGCATGCGCCCGGGGATGCCATGCCACGTCGGGGCCTTCCCCTGGGGAGAAGACTGAGGGCTCACACCAACGAGGGATTCAGCCTCGGATCCATTCATTTATTCAACGCATCCCTGGTGAGCAGCGAGGCGCAGGGGACTAGCTAATCACACACAGAGTGGCTCACCCACCGATTCATTCACTCACACACTTCCTGAGTGCCTACCATATGCCCGGCACCAATTATATGTGCTGAGTGATGGGCCACCAATACCCCAGATACAAGGCCACGTCCACGTGCCAGGCGTGCACTTGGCAGTGGGGACTGAGCGATGAGCAAGACAAAGCGCACGCTCTGACAGGAGGCAATGGAGGAGAGATGTGTGTGACAGAGCGTCGGGGACGTGCAGTAATGCAGGAGTGTTACAAGGGACGGCGTCTGAGCAGACAGCAGAAGCCTGAAGAGAAAAAGTGCAGCCGGCCTTGAGTACAAGGAGGGGAGGAAGGGGCCGGGCAGGGAACGGGAGGGCAGAGGCCTGGAGGCAGGAGCCTACCTGAAAGGTGTGCGGGCGCAGGAGCAGGCAGCAGAGGTCCGCGGAGCATGAGCCAGAGATGAGGGGCGAGAAGATCAATCCAGAAAGGACTCTACAACCCCCCGGCCAATGTCTCAAAGCCTATTATTTGTGCTCTGCTGCAGGCCCTGATTGCTGCTGCCCAAATTCAAATACTCTGCAGAAGGGAGTCCACATGCTAAGCTGCTCTCAAATACTGACACGGTGGCATGTCCGCCTTCCCAGGAGTCTGCAGGAGGGTCAATTTCGAGGATAGGAGAAGGAGAATGACCCCATCAGACAGTGACCTCGGGCTGCTGAAGTGCAGTTCGTCACTAACAAAGCAATCAATATTTGGTCTTTAGTTTAAATGCCACCTTTTCTTGCTGTACCTTAAGCTGTTTTGCCAAACTGAACAGTCAATGGGGATGGTCCGGGCAAAGGTCAGAGGACCAGAGGCTTTCGAGTGCTGAGGATGAGGCTGACTGATTTGCCAGCGGCCTGTCTGCAGACCCCACGAGGATCCCCCGGCCGGCAAAGTGCCTGCCTCCAGCCCCTGATTCCTCAGTCTTCGGACAGGACGATTTCACTTAATCCCAGCTCCCATCTTAGTCCTCTAGCTACAAAGCCTGCAGCGGCCCCCGGGGTCAACAAAGCACAATGTAGATTTGGCCTGGCCTTCTAGGCCCTGGGTGCTGAGCCCAAGCCTGTCCCCAACATTATATAGAGCAGTCACACTCCTGTCCCTCTGAACGTAGAGGCAAAACAGGCCAACACGTGCCCAGTCTCAGGGCTCTTCATCTTGGCCTGCTTCATGTAATGTTCTTGCTGCTGAGAAAACATCCTTGATCCCCTAGTCAAAATCAGTTGCCTTTTGCCTACTCTTATGCCTTTAAAATGGCCCTTCCTGGGGCACCTGGGTGGCAGGTGGCCAAGCATCCAGCTCTTGGTTTCAGCTCAAGTCTGATCTCAGGGGCATGAGATCGAGCCCTGCATGGGGCTCTGCGCTCAGTATGGAGTCTGCCTGAGACTCTCTCTCCCTCTGCCCCTCCCCTATGTGCTTGTGCACTCGCTCTCTCTCTCTCTGAAATAAATAAATCTTCAATAAATAAATATATAAAGTGGCCCTTCGGGGCACCTGGGTGGCTCAGTGGGTTAAAGCCTCTGCCTTCAGCTCAGGTCATGATCTCAGGGTCTTGGGATCGAGCCCCACATCAGGCTCTCTGCTCAGCAGGGAATCTGCTTCCTCCTCTCTCCCTGCCTGCCTTTCTGCCTACTTGTCATCTCTGTCTGTCAAATAAATAAATAAAATCTTATAAAAAAAGAAAAAAAAAGAATAAAAAATAAAAAATAAATAAATAAATAAAGTGGCCCTTCTTTTGCTCTGCCTCTTCAAAGAGTTAGTAATTCTCTGTCTACCTCCCCTCTCCCACCAGAGGTTTACTAATATTTGCTGAATGATAGAAGCCTGCTCCTCTTAACTCATGGTATGAAGTCAGAGGTTTGAGGTTTTCCAGGACGCACACCTTCTCCCCTATTCCTGTATCACATTCTCCCCCGAGTATGACCAGTACTTCATGCTAGACATCTCTCAAACGTCTCCCCACTCTTCCATCCCCACTACCACCAGGTCAGGCCCTCACCTTTGCTCGTGAGGAGTTCCACAACAGCCTCCTAACTTGAGTTTTCCTGTCTGAACTTCCTGCTTGTTTGAGCCCTAAAGAGTGCAAATGCTTCTAAATCCTTCTAAGATCACTGCCGGTGGCTGTGGGCAAAGAACACTACGACTTGCCCATCCCCATATGCAGGAGAGGTATGCTTCCTCTCTGGCAAAGACATATGGAAGACTCATTCATTTATTTATTTTTAAAGATGTCATTTATTTATTTATCTGAGAGAGAGAGAGAGAGAGAGAGCGTGGCGGGGTACAGGGGCAGAGGGAGAAGCAGGCTCCCCACTGAGCAGGGAGCCCCACACAGAGCTCGACTCCAGGATACCAAGATTATGACCTGAGCCAAAGGCAGACGCTTAACCCACAGAGCCCCCCAGCCGCCCTTGACAGACTCATTTAAACCTCAATAGGTTTTAAACTCTTACTGTGGGAAACGCGTGAGCCAAAACACATTCCTGGTATAAATATACATTATTTGATAGGTTATGGTTAACCATCAACCAAATCGTGCTAGACTAACAGTGAGAAAGCTAAGCTAAGAGTAATCGATAATTCAACATCTAGATTCTGAGAAATTACAAATTGCCATGAATTCAAGATGGCCTTGCTACGACATGGTTACAGCGCCGTCTCCAACATCTACAGGAATTCCAACAGCCTGTGGGTCTGCACTTCACAGGAGCCTCAAACGCACCACTTCCAAGCATGGCAAAGCAGACAAACCCCATTCATAAACTCCAGCAGGGTAGTAATTTAATACCAACTGCAGTTCAGTGACTTCTAAAATGTCTCTGGGATTCTTGGTAGACAGCCTATGGATGTACCTTAAACTTGGAAGTCTGGCGTTTTGAGTCCCATGCCCACAAAACCTAATAAGAGGCCCTGTGTGTCTGAATTGGGTCAATGCCATTAAAAAGTCTTGAAAAGAGGCCAAGCCTGCAGAACCCCTGCTGCAAAAAACAAATCTGACCCAGGAACCCCCCTCATAGAATCGCATGGGGACACTCCACGACATGATCGGGCCCCAAGCCCACCGGTCAGTCCCCAGCCAAAGTCTTCACTTGCAGCAGCCACAACCACCCCACATAGCTCTCAGGGTGTGCCACGCCCTTGCTGACCTCCCAGGCCTCCGTCCATGCAGCTATCTGAAATGCCCTTTTCCACCTCTTTTCTCCTAGTCACTCCTGCCCTGCTTGGCAAACTCCTCCTTTGAGATCGTTTGAACCTTGAACCGAAGGCCCAAGGAGAACGGAGAAGGTCACTCAGCTGAGCCAGATTTCCCTGCTCAAGTGTTTGTGTGTGTGGTGCCACAGACACACAAGAGGAAAAGCTCAAGGTTAAGGTGAGGAGCACAAGTGGGCTTCAGGGTAGGAGAAAAAGGTTTAAAAAACGAAAGTTGTGCACTAATATTTAGTGTGTTTCTTTTTTTCCCTGTAGAATGTCAATCTTGTCTTGTACTGACCTGGAACCAAGCTTCAGTCATGATTTCTGGAGCTAAAGGCTATGCATGTTCTTACACAGTGAAGTATCTGGAAGGGAGGCTACTTGGAGAGCAGCAGGGGTATTAACATTTTAGCAGATTACATATTGGTTAATTGCTTATTAAAGTTCCACACGAAATAGTGGTCCCCCTCTGTGTCCTATGAGTTGATTTCTGGGGTTTAGAAGAACAACCCTGCCCCCAATACCATTTTCCAGAACAGGACATCCATTCTAAGTACACCTTTATCAGGCTGACAGTGATTTTACTGTCCTTGGAAAATCAAAATCATTGCAGCCTGCCAAGGAAGTCAAGAGTGAAAGGTTAAAGTGTTTCACAAGCCACTTGAACATGACGTCAAGAGTGCTGTGAGACCTCTAGCCAGGTCTGGAGCCCAGGCCATGCAGTCCTCTCCGTGGGCCATGCTGATTCATCCAAGCACAGAAAGAGGTCACGGACAGGTGTGGGCGAGGAGTGAAATGACATGACAAGTATTTTAAAGGTCACCCTGAGTCCAAAGTGATGAGCAGAATGGGTGGAGGGGGGTGGTGGAAATAGGGCAAGCAGTTCAAAAGCCTTTGCAGGAACCCAGCAGCTACTGGTGTCACTGGACTTGGGGGATGGATATGGGAGGGCAGGAGACGAATTCAAGATCTACTTTAGGAGCATTGCAAGGACTGGGGGATCTGGAGGAAGACAAAGGTGAGTGTTTAAGAGATGACTTCCCAGTTTCTGGCTGGAAAAAGTGAGTTAAGAGCTGCACATCCTAATGAGATGGAGGGAAGGGAGGTGTGCAAAGGGGCTGTGGTAGAAAGAGACCATGAGATTAAAAATTGGACCCTGTGACTGTGAAGCACCTGCGAGACATTCAAGTTTGCTGGCTACCATAATAGGTATAAAATGTCCTATAAAGCACAGAGAAGTCACGTGGAATGACAAATGCCTGCATCTTCTCACCAGTGACCCTTCCCACCTTCCTCCTGGGTGCTTGAATGTCCTGCCACTGGGTCACCTCAAGGCGGAGGCACCATAGAAGGAGCTTATGGGGACAGACTCAGCCGACCATGCACAGGCTGCCTCAATGACGACCCTCAGTAGTGATGCGGATACCAGCGTTGGGGCCAGGAAGGCAGTCATTTTAGCAATAAAATGATATTTGCATCATGGCACAATGGGAAATATGGAGCCCAACATTTTCTCCAGTTACAAGTATCATCATAGGTTTGTCAATTTCTTGATATTGATGTTTTTAAGGAGTCCCAGCAGAAGAGCCTGGGTACCTAGTCCTGTGCCCTGATGATCAGACCACTGGGAGCACCAGCCTGGATGGGGGATTCCAAGTAGGACTGTCTCCAGGGGAAATGCCAATCTCAGGTGGCATCAGATGCAGGGGAAGGTCTCTCTCCCTCACCAGAAGACCAGAGAAGACAGCCTATTTTAGGAAAACAATGACTCACTGAAATCACACCCTGTTCTTAAGTTAATATGCCTCCTTCTGGACTAGAACCTGGTTTCCTACCGTGATGGGTCTACTTCCAATTCCCCATCAAAGGACAAATCAAAATGCCATTTAACAATCTGCTTTCTAATTAAAATGTGAGCCATTTTTTAGAAATCACATTTAACTACACAATTCCACATGGCAATAAAGCACTGTGCTCTGCGGCCCTGATTAATAGAAACATTTGCAGTTATTTAAAGGAGAAGAGAGAGAGAAACCATCATTAGAAACAGCTAGATTAAACCCCCATTAGTGTCTTTCAGTTTACTCATTGGGTAAGACAGCACAGTATTAATGTAAACTAATTAAATTTCCTGCATTTAAATAAGCCCTAACAAAAAGAAAACTTAGAGGATTGACCAGAGGGTCCTAGAAGAAAGAGAACTACTTTGTCAAGAAAGCTGGAGTGGGGGGTAACACAATTGTCAGGCTGTATCCCCCTTCTTTTTTTTAGAAAAGGTTTTATCTATTCATTTGACAGAGGGAGAGAGCATAAGAAAGCACAAGAGCACAAGCAGGGGGAGTGGCGGGCAGAAGGAGGAGGAGGCTCCCTGTGGGGCAAGGAGCCTGACAAGGGACTCGATCCCAGCCAAAGACAGATGCCTAACCGGTGGAGCCACCCAGGCATCCCCAAACTGCATCTCTTAACAGAAGGTTAAGGTCAAGGGTCCTCTCTCCAGAGGGAACACAGTGGGTAGGTAGGAGACAGGGCCCCCAGGTTTTGTGATGGCAGCAGTGGCTTCCAAGGGGAAGGACCAAAACAGTGCGGCAGGGAGAAAAGCCGAACTCCATTCACATTGGTCCCATGACCTCATGGAAAACATCTAACTGCTCTGAGCCTGAATGCCCATCTCCTGGGACTGGCAGGTGAACGCAAGCTGGGGGGCGGGGGGTGCAGAAGCACCCTATAATGCAAAGGTAAGAGACAACTACTGGTTACTGGGAGATAGGAAGGGTTAAGGCAAAGACTCTCAGTCGATGGGGACCCACAAAACCGGGATCGATAAGAAACTTCTTTGAGACATTTAGCAGTGCAGTACACAGCTTGAAAAAAAGGAACCTGAGCACTCATTCATTTAAAGCAAAAGGGTTTGGAGCAGGGAGGTGGTGAAGACGCCACTGTCTGTTGACTGGAGCGGCTCAGAAGATCATGCAGATGGATGGAGGAGGGGGTCTGCCGACCAGCAGACAGGAGGGCCCCCAATCACAGCATGACCAAAACCCCAACTCTGGCAACCTCCATTCAACACTGACCAGCGGGAGGCCATGCTCCCAGTCACTGCTGTTCTGACTTGCCTGTCACCTCCCTTCCCTTTCAGTTGCTGGGCTACTGCTCTTAACATGGGCCCATATTGCCCCCCAAAAATAAAAGTCAGATAGAAAAGCCTTCCTATTTGCTCTGTTCCACCAAAGCCCCAAAACAAAGGACATCTAGAGATCAGCAATTTCTGATGAATGCTCGAAAAACAGAATCGATTTGAGAATGATAGTGGTAGAGGAACAAAGTGGGTCCTCCAGCAGCTGACTGTCTAGTGGGGAAGCCTGATCCCCTGTTCATCCAATACATGTATGTTTATGGAGCATGTCCAGGCACATTCAGATACGCTCTCAAGGAGCTTATAACAGACAAGGTGCAAACAGGCTACTACGATCAAGTGTGGAAATACCAGGATTGTGGTGGGGGAAGGCTCACAGAGAAGGAGCATTGGCAGAAGAGCGACCAGGGGTGGGGGGCACGAACAGTCATGTCAAGCTCATTACGACACATGTCAGTGAGAAGGAGACAGTATGACAGGGCTTCCAAAGCAGGAAAAGTCACTACCCGCCAGGAGGGAATAAAAAGGCTGGATTTCCAGGATGTCTGGGTGGCTCAGTCAGTGAAGCATCCGACTCTTAATTTCGGCTCAGGTCATGGTCTTGAGTGAGGGGTGGGCGAGGCGAGGTAGGGAGAGACGGGTGGGGGGCTACGTGACCAGGCTCACGGCAATCCCAGATGTGGAGAAATGTTATAGGCAAGATACTAACCAGAGAGAAGGGAACATTAACAAATCTGCCTTGTTTGTTCTAAATATAGAGGAGATGTTTTCCTAATATTTACAAATCCACCTTTTTTGTCTTAAAAGTCACAGACAAAATATTTACCAAGTTCCCTGGTCAATTTTCTAAAAAAGACCCACCATAAAAGCCCTCAGTGGCCACCCGCTCCGGACCCCTGTCACTCTTAAGAGAGCTCCTTTCCCTTCCTTTCTGTTCTCACCTTCACTTAATCAACTTTCACTTCACTTCACCGTTTTGCCCACGAGATTCATCTCTCGAGTCCATGAGACAAGAAGCCTCAGCAGTCTCAGTGGTCCTGAGATGGAGCCAAGCCAGGGGTCTGGCTCCACACTCAGCGGGGAGCCTACCTAAAGTGCTCTCTCACCCGGTCTCTGCCCCCCAACCCCTCGTGCTGTCTAAATAAATTAAATCTTTAAAAAATACGTACATAAAAGGCTTGATTTCCAGGGAAGTAAAGACCTTCAGGGATCAAGAGGAACCTGGCCAGGCCAAGAGGAGAGGAAAGAGCACACATAGGACTGGGCATGTTTGAGGAATGCCGGGAACAATAATCTTGCCCCAAACACTGGCTTCCCTGATAGGGAATTTTAGTAGGTACAAATTTACTTCCATTTACCTTTTCTTCAACGTAAGAACTGCAGTTTCAGTACTTTCAGCAAACTGACTTCCAGTAAAGGTAACTTGAGTTATTCCTGTTGAGAAATCAGAAAAAGAGGTGTAATAGGTTTTGGGGAACTACCCCTCCACAGACCCCTTTTTTTGGGACAGTCCCCGCAGTCCAGGCTGAGCAGGCAGGCCCATGGCTTCCCTCCCCAAACTGATTAGCTTGGAGATGGATGCTGCCTCCCTCCCCCATTTGAGGATGAAGATGTAAAAATGTAGGCAAGCAGCGGTGGGTCCTTATTCAGAGAAAGACACACACACATAAACACACACACGGGGTGTGTGTGTGTGTATGTGAGCTGACCATGCACTGTGCAGGCCCTGAATTAAGGGGCCTTCCCCCTCTAGCTCCCCATAGGCTCTGTCGTTGGGTCATACCACAGAGACTGAAGTCAAGAGCAAGCCAAGACATTCACCCTTGACAGGATGATTTGCCTGCTGCTGGCTATCAGAAGCAAAGGCTTTACAAGATTCCCCTGGCTTCTGGGCCTTCTAAGCAGCCTCGTGCTCCAGGGGCTTTCACTCAGCAAGTCACAGAATAGCCCCAGGACACCAGCTGACCTGCAGGACAGGCTAAAGGGCAGTACTCCAGTCTGCTCTCTCCAGACCTGGGTCTCCAGACCTGGCCCCCCTGTCTCTGCACTCTGACCAGGAGAGCTACCTGTGCTCTCAGCTCAGTCCTACCACCTCCTCTCTGGGCCTCAGTCTCCTCATACATAAAATAAGGGTGGGAGACTAGACCACTGGTACACAAAAGTCATCCACCAAACTCTTCACTGCTGGTTCATGAGAAGATAAGTACAGAAATTGAGAAGCTGAGAAGCTGTTATAGCATATAAGATTGTCACATAGCCCAACATGCAATCAGCAGAACAGTCTTGTGGAACGAAGCATAGGTAAGTCTCCTGCAGCTGCCACAACAAGTTATCGCAAGTTAGATGGCAGAAAACAACACCAATCTATTCCCTCACAGTTCTCGGGTCCAGAAGGCTGAAATCATAGTGTACGTAAGGGCCACGATCCCTGCAGGGGCTCTGGAGAAGGTGCATCTTGCCTTTTCCAGCTATCGGCACTCCTTTGCTTGTGGCCACATCTCTCTTCTGCTTCTCTGCCATCTCTGTGCATGTGACATCACCCTCTTCCCCTCTCTTCTAACGACACTTGGGATGGCACTGAAGGCCCACCTGGATAATCCAAGATGATCTCCTCTCAAAATCCTTATCTTAATCGCACCTAAAAGACCCTTTCTCTAAACAGGGCAACATTATTGGGAAACATCTTTGGGGCGACCATTAAGCCCACAATAACTGATACAGGTACTGCCCAATTTGTGTGTGACCAGTTGTACCAGTATGTACTGTACACCCATATCAGAGCACAACCGGGGGGAAAAAGACCATCACCCTGTCTTTCACGCAGCTAGGACCCCTGCTTTTCCTCTGCACCAGTGGAGCCTGGACTGGACAGGTTCAGACTGCAATTAGCACCCCCAGGAAAGGAAAGGTTAACAGGTAAGGAACAGGTGCAAACTCTCCCTCTGCCCTTCCCAAGCTGGTCTCCCACCATCTTTGGCAGCCAGTAGAGGAGCTGTCCCTTCCTTACTCCATCCTTCTGTGCCTCAAGCAGTTTTAGTTGAAAAGTAGTTAAACTGAAAAAAGAAAAGTAGTTAAATTGATCTGTTTTCTGTTCAAGTGTTTAAAACAGTTTTCAATGTTCAGAGTTTTCAACAGATAAGCTTGAGAACAGAAATAAAACTGATTTACTAAAATGCTTATACACGTAGCACTGTCCTGGCACTCAAACGTCCTCTCCCCAACACCCCTCCCTGGTAACCTTGAAAACACTCAGGTTTCATAACAAAATGGAGAAAGCACTTGACCTCTTGACAAAGCAAGGATATCACTTCATTTGAAGTTTTCTTGCCTCGTGAGACTATTCTTTGCTAAAGGAACCACTACATTGAGTCGCTTTGCTATGTAATAGGTCAGCCTAAAAAGGGTGGATGATGTTAAAAGTAGCTGAGAATGTTTAAAATGATAACACTCAATGCAGGTATGGCCACAGTAAAATGGGCACTCTCATTATCCAGCTACTAGTAGGAGTTATATAACAGGCACAATCTTTCTGGAAAGCAATTTGACAAATTCTTATTAAATGGCTTAACTCACACATACCTTTTGACATTATAATTCCATTTTCAGAACCTTATATTAGAGAATGAATCAGAAGTGGGGACAAAACTTAATGCTCAAAGGTATCTGCGGAAGTATTATACATGAGATAAAAAACTGGAATAAATAGCCCACAAAAGGAAGTGATGCAATGTAATAAATTATGGTAATTCACAATTATGGTTTTATGCAGCCATTAAAATAACATTTTACAAAGAATTTCTCATGAAAATAATAATTTCAATAATAACAGCTAATCCTTACAAGGGCCAGGCACTATACTAAGCTTAGTATTCCCATGTTACAGACCAGAAAATGGAGGGAGCAAGAATTAAGACACTTGCCCAAAGTCATCCTGCTAGTAGGAGACAGCACGGGGATTTGAGCCCATGCAGTCTGGCTCCAAAAGTCCACTGTTAAGTCCTATGGCTTATGGGGCTAAAAACTGGCCCCAAAGACATTATGACCCAACCCTGGGACCTGTCCGTGTTACTTCATACAGAAAAGGGGTCTCTACAGATGTGATTAGGATGTCTTAAGCATCTTAAGAGTGCTTAGGTGGTACAGTCGGCTAAACTTCTGACTCTTGGTCTTGGTTCCAGTCAGGAGCTCAGGGAGGTGAGTTCCAACACCACATGGGGCTCTGGGCCTAGCGCAGAGCCAGCTTAAGACTCTCTTCCCCTTCCCCCTGCATGTACACATGCTCTCTCAAATAAATAAATAAATCATAAAAAAACAAAACTTAAAAATAAAAAAGATAAGCATCTTAAGGTGAATAGATATCCTTGATTATCTGGGTGGATCCTAGAGGCCTACCCCTAGAGGCAGAGATTACATACATGCGTGCGCACGCGCGCGCACACACACGTGATTACTCATAAGAACAAAGGCAGACATGGGAAAGATGAGGCCACATCCCAAGGAATGCCAGCAGCCCCTGGAAACTGGGTGGGAAAAGCAATGGCTTCTCCGCAGAGCCTCCAGAGGCATCATAGCCCTTCCTCTATCTTGATTCCAACTTAACGGCCTCCAGAATGGGGAAAGAATCTGTTTCTGTTGTTTTAAGCCTCCCCATGTGTGGGAATCTGTTACAGCAGCCCCCAGAAACTAACAGAAACTCCTATGGCACATAGCTCTCATTGCAAGAGAAAATATTCTTATGTGAAATAGGAAAAGTAGAAATCGAAATTTAAACACAATGATCTTAATTATGCATACACAAATGCATGCAAATACAACAAAATGGTTTGCAGTGATTATCTCTGAGTACTAGAATTATGGGTAATTTTCAGCATTATACATTTTGATATGTTTCCAAGTTTCTACAATTAGTGTGTATTACTTTTACAAAGGGAAGAAAATTATTTTTTTTTAAATTAGCCAAATCATGATATTCTTGCAACTCTAACTCAATCACAAAAATTAGAAATCAAGAGGGCCCAAACTCCCTGAGAATAAGACTTCTTAATTCAGTCTCAGAGCAACACCTGAAAAATCAGGCATCCAGATGCACGCTGTTCTCGAAGTGACTCTACTCAACCCTCGGCCTCTCTAAAGCCTATTAATTTTCAGACTCTGGCAGGAACATGAAGTGGCTAAAAAAGTTTCAGGCTTTGAAACAAAAGGATAATTGAAGCCGGTAAATGTTTTCCTGTTTGTCTATCCATATGAGGGAGTGTGGGGAGAGGGGCCGTGGGAGATTTCTGCATACTCCCGGAGCTCATCCGGCCCAAAGTGGTTTGGGCCACATGCCAAGAACCAAAAGCACTGGTTAATAAACATGTAAATGTTTGATTTCTCTGTAGGTGACTTCACAGACTGAAACATCAAATTAAACACTAGGTTAATCTTCTAAGCGAAGTACTGACTCCAAGGCTGTTCCAATACAAAACCCTCCTGCCATCATCTGTACAGACGGGCAGAGGACCAAAGGCCAATTTTACCATATCGACATCATGTCCTTTGGTGAAATATATTCATGTAAAGAATGTATTAACATTCCCCACCCCCGCCATGTACAGGTGCTACCAGATCAAAATAGAAGATAGGATGTGTTGTATTTTGTTTTGAGTGGAAGAGAAGGGAAGGTCACTGGTCCTCTCCAGAATGCACAAGGTCAGAACAGTGGGGCGTGAAAAGCACATAATGAGGTTTTATTCAGCCCACCCTGTAGAGTACAGCAAGTTCGGGCACTGGGCTGATTGGAGACCATCATGTGGAATCTGTCCTTTAGCCTCAGATTTTTCAGAGTACGCTTCTTCATTCTTTGCTCAGCCAAGCAATATAGACACACACCTACTACGTGCCAGGTACTAAGTCGAAGTTGGCTCACATTCTGAAAGATTTTATCTCTGCCACACCACCCTCGCAGATGAAATGACTGGGCAAACAGACCACATCTTAATGATCTTCATCAGTTGTTTGGATCATAAGGATAAAGGCAGTGGCAAAGTTTTGGGAGGAGTACCTAAACAGACCACACAGAGCCTTGAAAATGGGAAAAACAGAAAGCAGATGGTTTAGCACTGTGTACCTTCCTACATACAGCTTGTAATTTTGGGTGATCAGTTGATGCACACTTGAATCTCCCACTTGACTATCTACTCTACACAAATGGTTCATTAGCATTTTCTACAAATCCTTTTTTTTTTTTTTTTTTTTTTGCTTGCACTGCATGTCTAAATCTACTAGCACCTATCCTTAGGAGGGACTTATAAAATAGCTCAGATATAAATCCATGCACGAACGAACACATGTAATGTTTCCTCATCTGTAAAAGTAGAAAAGCCAGGCTACACAATTATTTCCCAAGGGAAATCCCAAGAACCCTAATTCTATGAGATATGCCAAGAAGAGGAGATTCCCATGCTATTCAACTTTGGGAATACCACACCCTATAGCCTCCCATCCCCCTTCAGGATTCACAATGCACATTATATGATGAAGGATCTGAGAAATCCTTCCATTCAAAACCTGCTGACCATCCTCAAATCCAGTTAAGCACAGACGCCCCTGCTGCTTAACACTTACTGACATCACGGAGAACTGTCGTAAGGAAATTCTGAAAAATGCTAACTCAAACTCTTCACTGGTTCAAAAAACCTGTATGAAGCCCTTGCAATAATGATATGATGATGATGATAATGAAAACAGCCAACACTAACAAGTTAGCATTTAACAGGCAGATTGCTTCCAGGCTACTGCCACCAAGATAAGTATGAAACCCGGTTCACAGTCTCCAGTCCCCTGGAAGAGACTTGAGAACACATGATCAGTAAGAGCAGTATATATAAAAACCCGGGTGTATGTGTTTGTGTGTGTGTGCAGGCGCGCGCACATTTGCACACAAAGATGGAGAGCTGGTGAGGACAAGGGTTCCCAGCAGATTTAAAGCAAGGCAGTCCAGTGAGTGTGGATGAATGAAGACAACATAGTTTTCAAAGTATGTTCCCAGACTCTGTCGGTGGCTGCTGCAAGGCCAAAGCTACCTTCACCCATAATGGCACTGGCCAGACTCTGCAAAAGCAACGCCGCGTAACATTACTGGTGCCTTCGCCACAATCCAGGAGTGGCATGTGACTCTATTAGTCGCCCCTGTATTCCCCACGGCCACGTCCTCACCATTTAAAAAAAAAAGTCAATTTCACCTAAAAACATCCTTGATGAAGCAATAAGAAAGTATCCATTGTATTACATATCGACCCTGAACTACACATCTTTTTAATATCCCAGCTGAGGAAACCGGAAGCTCTCAGAAAGCACTTCCGGGGCCAGGTGAAGCGCGTGGGCTGTGGGGCGGAGCACTTGTGTGACGAGGCCGCGAGCTGCATCAGCCGCTCTTCAGGCGCCACCATTTCTACTTGAAAGGATGGCAGAAAAACTGCGGGTCATTCAGACTCGGGTATTGTGGAAATTCTCTCAAAAGTGAATAAAGGAAGCTAGTGATGTCAAGAAAAAACCGATTATATCTGTTGCTTTACAAAAAAAAAAAAAAAAGTGTGAGTTTTCAAGCAAAAACTAAAATTGCGGAAAAACTTGCATCAGCCATGGTGAGCTGTGGGTCCTCCCCATACTTGGCCTTTCCAGACGACAGTGGTATAGTAGTACCCTTAACAAAAGTGCTGTTTTCCAAATGGCTCACGTGTTTTGTTTCAAGATGGAAGAGCTTTCCAAAGTGCAAAGTGGACCAACAGATTTTAATGGAATAAAGTATGAAAAGTCCACTCACGGGGTTTCTGATTCTCGGCTACAACAAACCTTTAGAAAACTACCACTTGGGGGCGCCCGGGTGGCTCAGTGGGTTAAGGGTCTGTCAGCGGCTTGGGTCATGATCTCAGGGTCCCGGGATGGAGCCCCCCTACATTGGGGAGCCTGCTTCTCCCTCTCCCTTCCCTGCTCCCCCTGCTTGTGCTTTCTCTCTCTCTCTATCAAATACAAAAAATAAATAATCTCAAAAAAAAAAAATACCTACCACTTGTCAAGCTCTGTTGTAGTTTCAAACACTACCCACAATTAACTGAAAAGGTCATTAAAATACTCCTCCCTTCCCTAACTACATATCTGGGTGAGGCTGCATTGTCTTCTTACAGTTCAACCAACGCAACATATTGCAACAGAATGATGAATGCAGAAGCGTTTATGAGAATCCATCTGTCTGCGGTGAATGTAGACATCAAAGATCTGGACAAATGTGAAACAAAGTCATTCTTCCCATTAAGTGTTTTTCTCTTAGAAATTGTTATTTTTCAATAGAAATGTTATGTTATCATGTAATGGGTTTATTATTGCTATAGGTAAACTAATAAGTATTTTTAAACCTTTCCCATTTTAATTTTGAATAAAGATTGCTAAATATAATCCACATTATTGAAAGTTCTTTGGGGAACTCATTAATTTTTAAGAATTTTTAAAGACAAAGGCACCTGGGTGGCTCATTTGGTTAAGGGTCTGCCTTCAGCTCTGGTCATGATCCAAGGGTCCTGGGATCCAGCCCCATATTGGGCTCCCTGCTCAGTGGAGAGTCTGCTTCTTCCTCTCCCTCTGCTCTCTCTCTCTCTCTGTCTCTCTCTCTCAGTGCTCTCTCTCACTTTCCCTCTCAAGTAAATAAAATCTTAAAAAAAAAAAGGAATTTGTAAAGGCACTCTGAAAAAAAAGTTTAAGAACTACTGGTCTCGCATAAGGGAGGCAGGAAGTCATGGCAGGTGTGGTGTGGGTGAAGAGGCAGCAGGGAAGGACATGGAGGGTGTCCCGCACAGTGATGAGGTGTTCCAAACTGATCTTACAAGAACCAGTGAAAAGTGCAGAACCCCCAACATGATCTGGACAGATCTGCCCTTCAGAAAGAGCAGGGACACCATAAAGGGGCCCTCTACTCCATGAACACACAATTCCAAAACCAAGTCAGTCTGATGGGAGGTCAAACCACAGCACACTGAAGGTCCACAATGACAATCTCAAAAACAAAAGGCAAGTTTCTGTAAGCAAATAGGAACAGAAAAAATATCAAAATTTAATGATGGAAAGGAAAGAAACGGAGTCTTACAAAACAGACTTGCAACCAAATGAAGTTCTGCAAAATGAGGGAAATCATCAGTAACAAAGTGCAAGGCTCTAAACATCTAAAGATGCCAAAATCAAGATGCATTTCAGGCAAGTTTAGAAAATAAAAATAAAGAAGCCAGCAAAGAGCAATAAACTGCAGCAGTAAAGAGGGGGAAATGAATGCAGCCCAGAGAAGACAAACAGAAGCGTTTAGACATAAAAAGAAGGAGGCAAGAAGGGAAACCAGCTCCTATTTCTGGTGTGTGCACTCCACCAGTGGGGGGCTGGGGTGCAGGAAGCACCTCCAGAGCAAAGCAGGGCCCTGCAGCACCCACCATAGGCATGGGGAGGCTGGCCTGGACAACCAGGCATCTTGAACAAGTAGCTCACCCAGGAAAACCTGGGGGACACCAATCCAGAGCAGAGACCATAGAAAACAGACAGAACACAGCTAGACCAAGTTGCTCTCAAGGAGCTAAGATGAGGACAGTGTCCTACACAGAACTCCAACTAGAAGATCTGGGCAAGTTTCTTGAACTCAGGGGATCTCAGTTTCCTCTTCTGCAAAATGAGGTGTCTGCCACCTTCTCCCCAAAGTGGGGGAGAGGAGAAGCAACACATCACAGGCGCTGTGAAAGCACACATCTGACATATGGTAGATACTCACTCAGCAAAAGCTGTAATTATTAACACTTTGGTTATGATATGAGGGCCAAAGGGGAATGCAGGCCGGCCATTACACTCCGCTCGGCCACAAAGTCCCCGAGGTCAAATATCAAGGTTTTAAAAAATTGCCAGTATATAAACACAGAGAAAGAATCTGAATGGCTTTGGCCCAGGCTGCACTCATTCAACAGATCAGAGAACTGCCCTTGACCTGGGTTGGGCCTGATACCACTGGGCCCACAGGGTCTCTCCAGTAACAGAGGAACAATGTCAAACATAAGGAGATCCAAGTAAGAAGGGAGGGGAAGATGGGGCGCCTGGGTGGCTCAGTGGGTTAAAACCTCTGCCTTCAGCTCAGGTCATGATCACAGGGCCCTGCGATTGAGCCCTGCCAAGCAGAGAGCCTGCTTCCTCCTCTCTCTCTGCCTGCCTCTCTGCCTACTTGTGATCTCTGTCTGTCAAATAAATAAATAAAATCTTAAAAAAAAAAAAAAAAAAAAAGGGAGGGGAAGAAAAACAAAACAAAACAAAACAAAAACCCCATCATCCAGAACAGCCAGCACTGCTATGTCATGTACCTTTCACACAGTTTCTCTCCCCTGACCACCAGAATCAGCCCGGTTGGAGGTGGGTATGCTGTCATCACCCACATTTTATGAGCCAGGGAGCTGTCCCATGGCTGGATTGCAAAGAAACATGTAGCCAAGGCTTCTATCTCTTGACCTGGGGGTCTAGAACTTTCACTAGACCACACTGCCCATCCCCCACAGGGGTTGGAGGGCCTGCCCCACAGATATGAGCCAGCAGCTCTTCATTCAGTTAGAACTGAACATTGGGAATCCACTAGATTAAAAGGCAATCTAAGGGCACCTGGGTGACTCAGTCAGTTAAGTTCAGATCATGATCCCTGGGTCCTTGGATCAAACCCTGCATTGAGGCTTACTGCTCAGCAGGGAGCCTGCTTCTCCCTCTGCCAGCCACTCTACTTGTGCCTGCTCACTCTTTCTCTCAAATAAATAAAATCTTGGAAGGCAGGAAGGAAGGAAGAAAAGAAAGAAAGAAAGAAAAGGAAGGAAGGAAGAGAAAGAAAGAAATGCTTTCTAGAAAGGGTAGGTAGGAGAAAGAGAATAAGGAATTATAGATATATATATATTTTTTTAAATGTACTTATTTATAGAGATCACAAGTAGGCAGAGAGGCAGGAGGGGGGGTGTGGGGGGGGCAGGGGGAGCAGGCTCCCTGCTGAGCAGAGAGCCCAATGCGGGACTCAATCCCAGGACCCTGGTTCCTGGATCATGACCTGAGCCTAAGGCAGAAGCTTTAACCCACTGAGCCACCCAGGTGCCCCGAGAATAAGGAATATTTTGATAGATACAGTCAATGCAGCAAAAAATGAGAGGCCTGGATTTCTCTACTATCCATAGCTAAAAGAATACCCAGTAAGCATCCACCAACTGACATGCCAGACCCTGCCCTCGGGACTGGGGACGGGAGTCAGTCCTAGGTGACCCTGCGCCAGAGAGACACCTAGCAAACAAGGAACTGTTTCTTCATGAACACAGGAAGTGCTGTGAACTTGCCATCCAGAGTGCCAGGGGGCAGGTCATGAAGGGCCTGACTGAGTCTGAAAGATCAGGGGAGCACATAGAGAAACCCCAAGGGGTCTCATATCCCACGAGACAGAAAGAGCTATAAGGCTCAAAAGGCCAGCAGGGACCAGGCCATACAGGCCCTGTGGGTACACAAACTGTATCTCTCCTAAGAGCATGTAACCCGGCTAAAGAGAAGCATCAACCAATTTGCATCATAAGAAGTTATTTATTGTGCCTGCAGCTCAGAGTGAAAGTACAGATGTTTGTCAAACAGAAACTTTCCAACTTCTTTTTTATCATAACTTACAGAATAAGACACTATACTTTGCAACCCAGGGCACACGTGTGCGCGCGCACACACATACACACACACGCACGGGCTATACAAGGCAAGCCAGTCTGGGCTAGAGCCCTGACATTCTCAGCCACCCTCTGACGGTTTCTCAAATTCCCTGAGACTGTTTCCTTATCTGAAAAACAGGAATAATAATGATGATGCCAGCGGCATAGATTGTTGTGGGAGATAAACTAGTCAATATAGGTAAAACTCAGCAACTTTTCGTCATCTTCTTCTGTACACCTATTATTATGCACGTCTCACAGAATAAAACTCAACCTTACTACATGCACTCCACTCTAATGGTTTCCCTTCTCCTTCCTTCCTTTCTCTTTTTCCTCGTTCCTTCCTTTCTTTTCCTCTTTTTCTTTTTTCTTTCTTCCTCTCTTTCTTTTCTCTCTCTTTCTTTCCCTTTCCTTCTTTCTTTATTTCAAGGCTGGTCAAGTCCTCTAAATCACTTTCAGAACCCAGTAACCAGTAACTGGAGTCATGAGCCCCAGTCAGAGTTGGTGGCTGGGGCTAGGGTGGTAGAAATCTAGGAGGAGACAGAACCAAGGGGATTTGGCAACTAACAGACAGAGGGGTGAGACACAGGGAGGTGGCGCAGGGGATCTCAGGCCTCGGGGTTGATGATGATGGCATTTTTGAGACAGGGAAGCCTAGGGGCGGGGGGGGGGCAGTGTGCAGGTTATAAGTATCTGGAGAACAGGAAGAGATCAGACTCGTGAGTCTAGATGTTCTCTTTCCATGTAGACTTTTCTGTGCCTGAAGGAGGATTTGGGTGTGGGTGACCAAAGGAACCTTCAGTGAAACACTTCGCAGAGCAGGGACCCATGCCAAGAAATTTCACATCAGGACTACAGATGCTGATAAAGAAGGCATTTCTGCAGATTGTGCTCAGGGAGGTAGGCAGCCTTCATGACCCGAGCATAGCAGCCAGCGGCAGACAGAGGACTTGGGAGACTTGGGGTTCCTGCCATATGTCTTTCCTTATCTGACCAACATAAAACACTAATCACATTTAATTAGTGTCCATCTGCCCATCCGTTTTCTCTACTAAGCAAGCCACTGCGTGGCAGGGACCACCCCGTCTCATCCATCTTTCCTCCCCAGGCCTCCCTGGCACACTGCTCCGCCTGCTGCCTGTAGTAGGTGTTCAGCAAACATCTGCTGAATGAATGCCCATGATTCCATAGGATAAAATTCCCAAGAAGGCAAAGCAAACGGGGTGGGGGTGGGGGGCAGGCAGACTCTGCTAGGAGAATTCTGATCACAGAAGGGTGTAGGCCAACAAAAAGCCAACTGTTCACAGAGAAAATGAGTCTTCAAGAAAATGTTAAACTCTGGAATGTGCTATGGGTACGGATTTTCATCATCAAGACCAGAAACAGAGAACCAGGTCTGGGATCAAACCACAAAGACAAAGGAAAAAGAAAATGGAAAAGGAGACATCGTGTGTATGTATCACTTGGCCTCTTCCAAAGATCACCCAAAATGTTTAGTTCTTTACGTCACTTCTCTTGCTTCTTCTTTCCATCAGCTCTAGACCTTCTGGCGATACCTCCCTGTTTCCAATCTTCCACAGCCCAACACCCTGTATGCTACCTGTTTTTTTCTACAAGTTCATGATTTCTTCCCCAAGACACAGGAACGATGGTACACACATTCTGATCCACTACACCCCTGCCCCTGGCACAGATGAGCAACCCAGCAGTGGTTGATAAATTGATTTTTATACTGATTATTTGATTTTGTCATTAAATGCCAAAATCAGATTCGTATTTTCTAGTCCCACCCTCTTCGGTTGCCACTCTTACGAAAACTATCATTTTTAATAGTAACAGCTGCATTTACTCAGCACCTACCACATACAAGACACGGTCGAGGACTTTAAATACATCATCTCCTATAATTCTCAATCTGCAGGGTTGAGATTATATTCCCATTCTACAGATGACAAGACTGAGGCTCAAAGACTAAAACATAGGCTAGTAAGTGTCAACATGGGGATTCAAACCTGAGGCTATTTCACTTCAAAGCCAGGTAGATGGGTAATCATTCTAGAATTTCAGCATAGGTTTCTCTAGCACAGAAGTTCAGGAACAAGCCATCTGATACACAGTCCATTCTCAGTGCTCACCAAAACATAATTAGAGCTCACCTCAGAGAATGCTTTTTTTTAGGCTTGAAAAGGCCCTAACTTAACAAGACGCACTCACTTACTGCCTATGAATAGCTAAGTCAGGTCAAGGTTGTTTTAATTCTGTGATTTAAAAAAAGGAACATGTGGGCACCTGGGTGGTGAAGTCAGTTGAGTGTCTGATACTTGGTTTCAGCCCGAGTCATGATCTCTGGGTCGTGAGGTTAAGCCCTGTGCTGGGCATGGAGTCTGCTCAAGATTCTCTCTTTCTTTCCCCCTCTACCCTCCACCCCCACTAGTGCTCACGCTGTCTCAAATAAATAAATAAATCTTAAAAAAAAAAAGGAACAGGCTATCGGCATTTACATTTCTAAAAAAATGTTTAGGTTAAATGAAGAAACAAACAGCATTTAGAACGATCAACTCATTGGTGTCAAATAGTTAAAAAAAATCCACAAAGCCTGTCAGTCTCCCTGCCCATGTTATGACCACCCCCCAAAAGTTTTCACAGATGTGTTACTTCATCTGAAATTCCAGTAAGTGTTACCCTTGTTTCCACCGTACATGAGAAAAAAGCTGAGCTAAGCAAAGTTCAGTGGCTGCTGAGGACCACAATTCTATTATGTGGGACCCCTGGTTGTAACCAACTAAGCAAAGCACCTCCCATGAGCCCCGGCAAAAGAGAAACTTCACCACAGGAAGGGCGGTCGGGCAGCTGTAGGTTCCCAGATGAACACAGACCCTCTCTCTGCTTCTCTCTGCCTACAGCTTCCTCCTACCCGCTGGCAGGCCAGCTTTCCCCTCCGGACAGGAAACCAGGGCCACCAGCGTTCCAGAACCCCATTCTGGCCTCATCACCTCAGAGGGGAAAGGCCCTTGGGCCTCCAGTTCCAAACTTCTGGGACATGGGCTTGAAAAGGCCCTAACTTATCAAGACCCATTACTTGCTGCCTACAAATAGCTAAGTCAAGTCAAGGCCTCTCTGCCGTCCTAGGGAGAGACAGCATCTTCTCCAAAGACATCTCGCCATTAAATCCTCTCCCTTCTCCATAGTCTGACTCCCAGCCCCCAATATCTTTGATCTGGCTGAGGGGTCCCAGAGTGCTAAACCCAGTTCTATGGTATTTCTTCGTATTTGCCACAGAGGATGCCTTGTATTCACTTTGGTATAGGATACCCCTGTCTTGGGGGTTCTGTGGAAAAGCCCCATTTTAACATCCTATGACATGGCTGCAATTACTGTCTTGGGCGTCTCTGAGATCCCGGCTTTGAAATAAATTCTGCCCTTTAAAAAAAAAAAAATTCCAAGAGAGCCTGACTGGCCTAGTCAGGTCAGTCAACGGTCCACCAACAGCACAGGAGACCAACCAGGAAGGACACACGGCAGGCCCCGAGGTGGAGAGAGGTGAAGCAGTTCTCCACAAGGGGTGGGGAGGGGTGAGGTGCCTCTTCCAAAAGAAGAGAGTTAAACAGATTAAATATTACAACTAATTCGAAATCCTGTACACACGCTGCTAATAAGCCACTTCTACACCAGGGCTGACAGTATTTGGCTACTAAACTATAAAGTGACAACAGAAAAGAACACTACATAACAAAGTGCTAATTGTGTAGTGAAGACGTTTAGTGCAAACAGATTTAGAGAGAGATCAACGTACCCATTTCCATCGAGTAATAGTCTAAAATTCGAGCTCTCCGTGCCACAGTTTCATGCTAGGAGAGCTGAAAACTGTATTTCTTCATTGGCGAAAGACTGGCTCCCCCGCCCCGTCCCCCAGTTCCCTCTGCCCCTTACAGCTGAGTGATGAGAGCCTCTCCTTAGGTCCGGGTATCCTTGCCCCTCTGTGCTGCTGGAAGGTTCATCCGGGCCCAGGTGATGCGTAAAGTCCCTTCTTCTGAGGAAGAAAGCAGGACTCAGAAACACAAACCCTGGCTTATGAAGACGTGCCCAGTGGCCCCGTGCTCTGCGGAGACTGGAGGCGGGCACAGCGAGTGCTCACGTCTGAGGAAGCAGGGGTGGGAAGACAAGTGGGCAGGGGGTACTTCCCCAGCTGGGGCTGGCCAGGTGCTCTTCCAAGTGCTTCAGAAACACCCCTTGTTTCAGCTGGTGGAGGTGAACCTTCACCAACTTCACAAGGGCTTATGGGGACTCCTAAAAGGAATCCAGGAAACAGGATTTTTAACCCTCCTTTGGTCAAAAATCAAACTGAAACCTAGACGGCTTGAGTCAAGGTTTGAGTCACAGCTTATTTCTCTGCTTCCAGCTTTTTCCGTCTCTCCTGAGTCCACGTCATTCTCTCCTTCCACAGAAACTGCTCTTCAGGCCCCAAGTCTGGCGTTAAATTAATGAAGAGTCCCTATCTATTAAGAGCTGACTGTGTGCCAAGCACTTTCTGTCCCTTATCTTCCCTAGCTCTCACAGTGATCCTATGAGGTGAGGCCTGCTTTTCAGCCTGCTTTATAGAAGAGAGAAGAAGCCGAGAGAGCAGAGGAAACCCTCAGGGCCTCTGTCCCAGCAGGTCACTGGACTGGCAGCTGGGGGACTGCGGCGACATGGGACAGTGCTCCCTGCTCCAGCCCTTGCTAAAGGCCTCACTGGAGTGCCCCTCTTGTGTGGTGTCGCTAGAAAACCCACCCCTGGCAAGAACACACAGGGGATGACCCTCCAAATGCTTTTTTTTTTTAAACTTGAGGCAAATTTTACATAACATAAATTCACCATTTATGGTAAAGCATTCAATTCAGGGGAATTAAGGACATTCATAATGCTGTACACTTGCCTCTACCTAGTTCCAAATATTTTCATCACCCCAAAAGAAAACTCGTATCCTAGGTGGTCGGTCCCCCATACCCTTCCCCCACCCCCTGGAAACCCCCATCTGTTATCTCTATGGAGTTGCCTACTCTAGATATTTCACATAAATGATTCCATTTATCATTTGGCTTCTTTGACTTAGAGCATAATGCTTTTGAGGTCTCTCCTCACATTGTAGGGTATCTATAATCCATTCCTTTCTTTGGCTGAATAGTATTCCACTGCATGAATATACCACACTTTGTTTATCCATTCATCTGTTGATGAACATTTGGGTTGTTTCCATTTGGGTACTATGAACAGTGCTGCTATGAAGACTTGTAAAGACCCAAGTCCCTGTTTTCAATTCTTCCACAAACTTACCTATGGTGGAATTGCTGGCTCCTACGGTAATTCTACATGTAACTTTTTGAAGAACCCTCTAAAATATTTGTAAAATATGAAATTCTACAAAGGAATACCAAAAAGAAACTGAAAGCAAATGCAAAACCACAATGAGATCAAAGAATCTGAAACATAAATGTTTTTCTAGTCTCACCCCATTTTTGAATAAGTTCAAACCTGGGCAGAAGGAACCCCAACAGTATACTTCCTTTTGAAAGCCCAAGAATACTAGGAGAAGGTAATTAAGATTTACAATTCTACCGTGTAATTAACAAGGGTCGCTGTCTCTTCACAATATTTTTAACAGAAAAAGCACCCCCAAACCAGGGCTCCAAAACCATGTTGCTGGTTATGACATTTTTGAACCAAAGAGAACAGTTGAGAAGACCCAACATAGGCCGTGAACCAGGAAGGCTTTCTGTTATCGGGGAAGACTGGATTCTCTGTTCTGGCTCTCATTTTTAGTAAAACTACTTTTCTTTTTGTAAAGACATAAGCCCCTTGTGACAAAAAGTCAGCATTCTTTAAAAAATCAGTCTTGCCACATCACAGGTCTTTGGGACAATGTAAATTAGAGCAACAATGAGACATTACTACACACCCATTAAAAACGGCCAAAATCCAGACCACTGACAATACCAAATGCTGGCAAGGATGTGGAACAACAGGAACTTGCGCTCATGGCCAGTGGAGATGCGAAATCGTTTGGCACTAGAAGACAGAAGACAGTTTGACAGTTTCCTACAAAACTAAACATATTTTCACCATATGATACAGCCATCACACTCCTTGGTATTTATCCAAAAGATATGAAAACTTATATCCACACAAAAGCCAGCACGTGGATAGTTACAGCAGCTTTATTCATAATTGTCAGAACTTGGAAGCAACCAAAACGTCCTTCAGCAGGTGAATGGATAAAGAAACAGTGGGATTCCGAACCATGGATTATTCAGCACTACAAAGAAATGACCTATCAAGCTATGGAAAGACATGGAGGGACTTTAAATGCATATTACTACATGAAAGAAGTCAGAGAAGGCCTCTTGCTGTAATTACAACTCTAGGACACTGCGGAAAAGGCAAATCTATAGAGATAATTAAAAGATCAGTGGTTGCGGGGTGGGGGGTGGTGAGATGAACAGGCAGAAGATTTTTAGGGCAGTGAAAATACTAGGTACAGGTCACTGGTTGAATGCAAGTCGTTATGCATTGTCCAAATCCTGAGAACGTACAACACCCCGAGTGCATATATTAAGATAAACTATAGTGATGATGATACATCAATGTACGTTCACCAGTTGTAACAAGTGTAGCACTCCGGTGGGGATTGCTGATAATGAGGGAGGCCATGCATGGGGGCCGAGGGGCAGGGGGTATGAATCTCTGCACCTCTGGCTCGATATTGCTGCGATCTAACACTGCTCTAAAAAAGCAAAGTCTTAAGTGAAGAAGAAACCAGGTCCCTTCCCTTCCAAGAATATTTCTCATCAGCTCTAAACCAGGAGCACTACATTAAGAATGACTTGCTGAAAACTTCATCCGGGGCCCAAGGGAGGGCGAGGTGAGCATGAGAATCAACCCAGGCCGCACACGCCCCCCTCCCCACATCTGGTCTTTGAGCAGCTTTCCTGAGGCGGGGAATCGGCAGTGATGTTAACTGGGAGGACTGTGGCAAGACGGCAACGCAGAGGGACTGTACCCATCGAGGACACTTGGCACCTTTAAATTAAGTGAAGAACAAAGCAGTTCTCTGAAGGACCGAGTCCGTTAACTGCAAATGACAAAAGCGAGTCTTCTGATACAAGCAAGACGCTGCCAGGAAGGGGACGGCTGGCAGCTCAGGTACCAGGAAGGCGTGCCGGTGGCGTCTGCTGTGCAGGTGTTCAATTAGGCAGGAAGTGGGCTGAAAACAGCTCAATTAATTCATTGTGCATGCTTGTCCCGGAGAACAAGGAGACAAACCTCAAATACCAGTGGCAGGCCAGAGATGAACTACAAAGCTTCGCATTTTGCTAGCAAAGATACACGTGCAAAATATAAATTACCCTGAGATTAGCTCCAGTAAATCCTTTAAAATTCCCGCGGAAGCTGAAGCCCAGATAGGAAACCAAGCGAGCAAACAGTTTATGACAAAAAAAAAAAAAAAAAAAAAAGTCATCCCTTTTTGTCACAAGCAGCATTTCCTGGTCAACCTCAGACGCAGGCAGCCCCAGCACGTGGGTTGGGGAATGTGGAAAGGACTAGCACAGACTTCAAAACCAACGGCGAAGGGAAGCGATCACCCTTATTTGTAGCCTCCATTCCGTGTGAGGCTCTGCCAAACTGAGATTTCACTCAAGCCTACCAGGCATACCTCTGCTCTGAATCCACTAGAAAGAGCATAGAAAAGCCCGGAGTTGTTTGGCAGAGGCTGGGGAAAGGGAGGTCCACGGAGAATATAAAATCAAAGAAAGAAAAACAAAGGTTACAACAACCAACAGCGATCAGGCCGAGGGCTATGGGTCCTTAACAGAAAGTGGGATCTCCCCACCACCGTGACCCCTGCGCCCCCCTTCCTGGACCTCTGACAGCCAACAACACATGTCCTATTCTCAGAAGAAAGAAAACACACAATGCAGAGCAGTCGAACTAGAAGGAGTCTAAAGCATCTGGGCTTTTCCCTTGTTTCAGAGAAAATAATACTTAGGTTTGGCAACATACCCAAGACCAGTTATTAAAACTGGCCAAGCCAGGCCTCCTGGAAGACCTTCCACTGATAATATTAGTGCTCGTGTCCATAACGATGGTTCCCACGTGCTTTAGAGTTCACACGCAAACATTCCATAGACTTGCAGGCACTGGCACTGTTATTAGCCCATTTCATAGATGGAATGCAGACAGGTGAAGCTACTTGCCTGAAATCACACAGCACAGGCAGATCTGGGACAACAGGGATGAAGCTGGAGGGTATTATACCAAGTGAAAGAAGCCAGACACAGAAAGAGACATACCGTACGATCTCACTTACACGTGGGATCTAAAAAACGTCAAACTCATAGAAAGTGGAGGGTAGAATGGCACTGGCCAGGACCTGAGGGGCAGGCTGAATGGGGAGATGATGTGAAAGAGAACAATTTAAGATGAATGATTCTAGGGGTCTAAAGTACAGCCCGGTGACTATAGTTAATAATACTGTATAGTATAGTTGAAATCTGCCAGGAGTGGCTCATAAGTGTTCTCACCACACACACAAAAAGTAGTAACTATAGGTGAGCCGATGGGTGCTACTTAACTGGATTGTGGTAATCACTTCACAATGTAGTGAAATCTTCACACTGGATCCCCGAGAGACATGCTCTTGATTTGTTAATTCTATCTCAATAAAGCTGGGAAAAATAAAGGGGGGGGAAGAGCAGCAAAGCATGGCTGGAAATGTAGGTCTAGCTGAATGAAGTCTGTGCTCTTAACTATGTACTTGACTGTCTCCAAACCAGGGAGAAAGTCACATTTCTGACTAAAATATACACCTAAAGCTTCCTACCATTGAATAATACTTAGCGTCTACTACCCTTCCCTCCCAAGATTCAAAATCAGCACTAAGGGACACAAAGGACAAAAATTTTTAACTCTGGGGCAGAAAGAGAGGTCACAGCTCCCCAGGCTACACGATGGTAGTGAACAGACTTGGACTTGAAAAGCAGGGCTAATGCTCCAACCAAGGCCCCCTGGGGTTTTGCCCAGTGTCTTCAAAACATCACGTATTTACTTTCCTACAGTTAATTCTGACTGGGCAGTGGCACTGCTGGGCCCTGGTGGCAGTTTCAGAAATCAGGATTTATTCAGATCTTGGTGCTTTCACTGAAAACTGTCATGACTACTAGACCCAAGAGCACCAATTTAATCCTATACATGGCTACGTTCCACTGCAGAGAATAGTTCCTTCTCTGTGTGTGTGTGTGTGCGCGCACGAGCGCAAGTGCGCGCGCACACGTGTGGGAGCACACATGCGTACACGTAGTTACAACAAACAACAACAAAGACCTGTGACATTACATTGAAACTGTTGCTGATTAAATAAAAAGCACCCAGCTTTTTCTAAACAGTGCCATTTCCATTCTCAGATGCCACAGGGATAGTCCTAGCTCGTTGCACCTGGAAAATGCTCTGTTTTCTCTAAATCACGAAACCAGACCATTTCCCTGCACTCAGACACCGGCTCGCCCTGCACCAGCCACTTCCCTTCCCCACACGACAGCCACGGGCTCAGCCTTCCAGTGCAGTTCAAGATCTATAGCCATCACAGAACTGCGGCTCCAGCAGCGGCTTCCCACAGTGGACCCGATGTGAGTCACTGTGTCTCTCTTAACAGTCACTGTAAGAACAAGAGCAGTGACAATGCTTCCAAACCACTTATCAGATGTCAAGCCCTGTGTTAGAGGCTGCGAACTTGCGTTCTCTCGCTTCATCCTCACGAGACCTCGGAGGCAGGTGCCTGATCACACCAAGCTTAAAGATGGAGACAGTGAAGCTAAGGAAGGTTAAAGAAATTGTCCAAAGCCACGTGCCTGGACACTGCACATCCAGAATGCAAACCCAGCTTCCTCAGACTTCAGAGTCAAGCTGTCAACTATCCCATGCCTGGTGTCTGCCTTTTTCTTCACATGCAAAGCACGACAGAAATACCACCTCCCTTGTCTCCTGGTGAGAACAGTGGACAGTGTAGGGTGGGTTCTGACTTCTTCCAGCCTGAAGAAGGAGGGAGAAATATAGTAAGTGCTCTCAGACAGACTGATGGACCAACCACATACTCAGCACTGGGTTAAGGATGCAGGGAACATGGGCACCTGGGTGGCTCAGTCTGTTAACAGGCTGCCTTTGGCTCAGGTCATAATCCCAGCGTGCTCGGATCAAGTCCCACGTTGGGCTCCCTGCTCAGCGAGGACCCTACTTCTCCCTCTCCCTCTGCTGCTCCCCCTACTTGTGCTCTCTGTCAAACAAATAAATAAAATAAAATTTTAAAAAGATGCAGGGAACACAAAAAGAAAGAGAAAACAGACCCCTGCCCCCTAACACCTTACAATCTAAACTATAATGATCTAAACTATAATCCCTGTGTTTCTAGGACATTTTTTACCATGACCCACAGGCAGAAATGTATTTCCATCGTGATCGAGGGCAAACACGCATTATCAGCCTTACCATCTGTGATGTACTGATAGTTTTTACTCTGCCCCTTTCCTTTTCTTTATGTGTCAACCCACTAAATTGATTGTGTGACTAAGGATCCTGAATGACAGCTTGAAAAGCCCTGTTCTAGAATGCCCCATTTTAGCTCTAATTTAAAAAAAAAAAAAAAGTGAGGAAGTTCTTCCTTAGATCTAATTTAAGTTTCTAGGACTGTCAGGTTAATTAAGTTTGTATGGCTGGCTATGTCATTGGGCAGAGGTAGCCTTCTATCAGATTAGTGGAGGGCCAGGAACCTGAGCTGACTTGCCTGCCGGTCAGCTGGGTGACTCCTCCAGATCTTGGCCTCAGGAGAGACCACCACTCACTGGGAGCTTATTACAAAGCGCCTATCCCGGACTTTGAGCCTCCCTCGCCCCTCGCGGCTCCCAGCGCCCCCTGGTGGTTCAGGGCCAACTCTGCAAAATCAACGGCCCACACGTCCTCTTGGGCACGCACATCAATGCTAGAACCACTAAAACTCTGGGTCTGTCTCCCTGACAGGGATGCAGCTCCCGGAGGCTGGAAGGCAGGTGAATTGCTCCACAATTGCTCCACGTCACACGGCGAATACGCAGAATTAGAATCCCCAAAGATCGAAAATCACGAGTTGCCTGCCTCGTTCCTCTGGAATTTGCCCTATACTTGCCTAGACTCACACAAGGAGTGGGTGGGGAGGATGGAAGGCCTCCCATGAGGTCTTCAGAAAGGTTAAGGCTGAGTCCGCTAGGTGCCTACATAGGCCTTCTAAGAGGCAAAGCCAGAAGGCGTCAAATTTAGATAATCATATAATCACTATATGCGTGTATACTAAAAGTACTGATGTGTGCAATGCGCACAGCTAAAATACTTGTTTCTAAAATCCTGTTTCCGCACTTCTTCATTTTTTTTAAATGAGCCTGGGCACTCGAGAGTGGCTCTGTAGTTAACATGGACTTCCCAGAGCTCTGGTTCCCAGAAAATGAACCACACGCCACTACCATTCCCCAAAACCAAAAAGAAAGGGAAAACCTTGGAAAGATTCAAAATAAGGGTTCTTTATGGTTCCTTATGCTTTGTCCTCTCCTCACTTTGGGGGGGGGGTGATTGCTTGCAGGAAAGGTCAATTACTACAGCTCTGAGGTGGTGGGGAGTGGGGAGGAGAGTTTCTCAGGCCTCTGCTTCTGGAGCTGGGATCTGTGGCAGCTCCCGATCACAGTAGGTTAAAGATAGAAAGTAATAATCCATTCACTGAGTCCGAGGGATTTTTATGTACACTGTCTCATTTACATCTTTTTGGTGTCAGTCCACCCCGATTTCTATGATACAGACTCAGATGAAGTGAAAATCCAGAGAAAGGCTGGGAGGGACACCAGGATGGGTGCAGACACTCCTGACAGGGAGACCCACTGGGAACCAGCTTGCGGGGACAGCACTGCAAGAGGGGGTTCTCTCACTTTCCAAACACATCTGATTTTTTTTTTTAAAGATTTTATGTATCTACTTAACAGAGAGAGACACAGCAAGAGCAGGAACACAAGCAGAAGTGGGAGAGGGAGAAGCAGGCTTCCTGCCAAGCAGGGAACCTGATGTGGGGCTCAATCCCAGGACGCTGGGACCAAGCGCTGCACTGAAGGCAGACGCTTAACAACGGAGCCACCCAGGCACCCCCACTCCTGATTTTAAATAAACACCTCCTCTGGCGTTTTCTAAGAAACTTTCAGAGGAAGCTATGGGGTGTGCTGCCTGAAAGTCTCAGGGCTATGGCATCCCTTGAGAATCCCTGTCCATAAAGTGGGGGGGACAATGTCCTGCTGGGGATACTCAGGGAGGCGATGCCTCTGCAAAGCAACTAAACATATATATTTACATGCCGGCAAAGAGAAATGGCCATGGGCAGCAGCATTATTGCCAGAACTCTGCGAGGAGCTTAGAGGGGCCAGAGAGTAAGACACAGCAAATACTCCCTCCAAAAGCTTGTGTTTACTCCTCCAGAACATAGAGAAAGCGTGGAATACTGAAGATGGAGAAATATTTGAGTCCACAGCTGGGACACATAGATGAGGAGGTTAGAAGACTCCGTTACCACCTGCGTGACCTAGTGGAGCTCACCATCTCGCCGCACTCACCCAAGGCCTCAGGCAAGAACACCCGAGAAAAAGAGGGAAACAGGAACAATGAAAAGTAAAATCTGAGAATTCTGGGGTCCAGTGACATCCGAGTAACAACCTAACACAGAACTCCAGTTCCGCATGGAAGTGGTTTTGGGTTGGGGGGGCCTGTATCCCCAACACCCGCAGCTGGGAGGGCACACCTCGCCTCTGAACAGGCGCAGAACCTCCCGCCCTGCCCCCAGCTGGGGATGTCTTCTGGCCACAGGGCTCCCAAGACCAGGATGGTGTGGTACCAAGGGCCAGACTCGGGTCAGGAGACATGGAGGGCAAGTCTCTGGCCTTGCTACTTACATGGTTGGGCTGTGCGCAAATTACAGCGCCGCTTTGATTCTTCCTTCACCTGGGGAAGGGACACAATAATGTCCATTTTTCAAGGTGGTGATGAGGATTCATTGAGGTAAATGTACGCCAAAGGTTCAGCACACATTGAATTGGCAACTGGCTGCCATTAGTAACATAAGCAGAAGTCAACTAACACTGGGGAAAAATTATTTTGGATTTTTTTTTTAAAGATTTTATTTATTTATTTGTGTGTGAGAGAGAAAGAAGGAGAGCATAGCAGGGGGAGGGGCAGAGGCAGAGGGAGAAGCAGGGAGCAGGGAGCCTGATGCAGGGCTCGATCCCAGGACTCTGAGATCATGGCCCAAGCCGAAGGCAGCCACTTCACCCACCCACGTGCCCCCAATTAAATTGGATTTCTTAACAGAAAAAGGTTTACATGAAGTTAGTGAGGATCAACGATTTTCAGAAAATTCAAAGAAGCGGGGTGGAAAACAACTGCACGCCCGCGGCCTCTGAAGGTTTTTGAAACCTCTTCACCAATGACTCTCCTGCAGGAATAGAGAAGTGGAAGATCTCGTTACCTCCAGACTCTTCACACGTTATAAATACACCACACGACCAACCAGAGAGCGCTCGCTGCCAACCTCCTGGACAAACAAGTCCAACAGGATTTGATCCGGAAATTAAATGGCCATACAGCCCGGCCACACACGGTTCAAAATAGATACCCATGACCTACTTAGTCTTCGAGTACTGTGCTGAAAGCCAGAAATAAGTGGAGGGAGAGACAAGGCCACTGACTTAGCAGACCCTGCACAACCCCCTGGCTTTCCTGTCACATGAAATGTGCACAGAAAGAGCAATGACTCAAAAGACCATCTGGGGGGTGACGAGACAGAAATTGCTAGTCAAGACGTCCCACTAACAACTCCTCAACTCTGGCCAGCACCAGCAATGCATTTTCATTTAGTTTAGACCAAAGGCTACATTTCTCCCAACAGTCACTTGTCAAGCCACATATCTTTGCCCTCATAACTGTCCTGACTATGTGCATCTTTCCCATAAACAGGGGCTTTGGGGGGAGTAAGTCCCCACCTGCTTTATCTTGAGATTGTGTCCAGGGTCCTGCACAGTGTCTTCACATGGGGAGAACGAGCACTCCATCCACCATGAGAAGATGAGCTCCTTCCCCTTCATCACCAGTGCGGCCTCGGGATCATAGCCTGCTCATATGCTGGGCCGCTCACGGTCACAGACTCGGTGTCTGGTATAAAGACAAGGAAGACAGACAAGCCCAGAGAAAGCTGCTGTGTACTTTCAATGATCACATGGCTACAAAATGATCTCCAGCAGGACAGTTCACTGCAGGGAGATGTGAGTCTTGGGGAGGGCGAATCCAAGGATCTTGAGAGAGACACACATTCTAGAAAATCTCAGAGCATCCCAACCTACAGTACTAAGCCAACAATGGAATATGATTCTTCACCAACTGGAAACAAGGTGATGGTCAAAGCGAAACCCGCTACTCTTCACCTTCATGTCTGTCCTCCTCAGATCTCCGCGGTCAGCCCCAGCCACCCCTCTCTGCCACATCACGACCAAAATTCCCATCCTCGAAACTTGCCTGATAGTGCTCTACTTGACTTAGCACTTTCCCCACATCCCAACCTGTCACCATCGACGATCGTGGAAGGCAAGCAGAACAAGCATTTTTACTACCCACTTAGAAATGAGGAAACTGAGGTCAAGGCATGTCGACCACAGGGTGACATTAGTCCTAAGGCACAGACCTTCGAACTCCAAGTGCAGACTGGATGAACCAGGCAGCTGAGCCCCAAGCCACTGCTCTTTCCAGAGCATCCCGCTCTGCGCACCTTCTGGAAGAAGTCTAACACCCAGCACTACCCAATACAGTGGCCCACTGCTTCAGCCTTCATCAGCCCTGGCACCTGAGTCAGCCACATGTATGCTGAGCCAAGCTGACCAGCCACCTCCATGACGGACACACAGAACTCAACCCTAGGACTTCCAGAGAGATCAACATGAGTGAGCTGGCTTTCTGCAGTCAAGTGGTGAGCACGGGGCAGGGTAAGTAAATGACCACAGATCCCAACAACCACTAGCCAGAAATCCCAGAGCACTGAGTCTCCAGGTCCTAAGTTCAAATCCTGTCTCTGAAACTACAGTCTCTGTGATTTGAGGCAAGCAACTTTGTTTTTCTAGTTTTAGCTTCCTCATTTATAAAATTGAGGAGCTAAAAAAAGGGATCCCTCGGAGAGTGTACTTAACACCACAGGACTATATATTTAAAAGTTGGTAGAAAGGTAAATTTCATGTTATATATAATCTGCCACAATTTAAAAAACAGGTTAACATTTGTTTTTTTAAAAAAGAATCTTATAGATTCCTAATGAGGATTAAATAAGATAGAGTGGCAACTTCTTACAGTGTCTATCACATATTAAATCCTAGCCTATTTATTATTTACAATAATTTTAATAGTTTCTATTATAAAGACAATACATTCGAAAATTTTCCAGTTATTCCGAACTCCAGTGATAATCTCCAAGATAAAGTTCTTTATAGTATTTCTCCTATGCATGGACATTTCTTAAATTTGGAATGTAAAATTTACAGAATTCTATAGTCAGGACCCATTCTTTTCTGCCTTATCAGTAATCACAAAAATAATTCTCACCACGATATCCAGAAATAAAGGGGCTTTGTTCAAGGCAGGGCTGCAAAGTTGCATAAAACTTGAGACAGGAACGAGGAACTCACATTGAATGACTGGAGACGCCTTCTTCCCGAGCCAGGAGAGACATGTATGCCAAATCCCCTGCCACCTGTTCTTCCTCTCTCCATCAAAGTTCACCCAGAAAGTCCGCACTCAGGGGGACGGGGTGCTGGCCAAGCAGCCCAAGGCCACGCAGGAGCTCTGTGGAAGGCCCGCATGTGTCAGGCTCAGAGGGATAAAGAGCTCCTGTTCTTGGTGCCCCCAAGGAGCTCTTACTGTGACCAGGAGAGATGGTGCGGGCCAATCACCCCAGGGGGCAGGCAAGGTGGAAGGCATCCGGGGAGGAGAACCAAGAAGGGTGACACTCATTCCAAACATTTCATCTAACGTCAGAGCAAAAGATGAGACAAGTGAGGCCCAAGGAAGCCAGTGATGTTCCCAAGGCCATAGCAAGGAGACCAGTCCTAGGAGACCGAGGTCTCAGGGCCATGGGCAAACTCACAGCATTGCTGCTGCCTGCTCAGGGCCCATCAAAAGAGGTCAGGGCCTGCATCCAGTAGATCCTGCCCGTCAACAAATATTTATTGACTGCATGCTTGACACAAGTCAGAGCAGAGAAAAAGCCCCCCACCCCCATCCCAGGGCCACAGGACAAGGAAGCTCTTCCGTGGCAGCAGCCTGTGTGGCTCCCACTCTCCTGCAAGGCTTCTGCCTCTCACAAGGCCAGACTCTAGACTCTCTGGGGGTGCTACCTGAGTCAAAACTTCCTGTAGCGTCTGGCAAGACGGCTGCACCGTTTAAAAGGCAGCTCCTCTCAGGAAGTGCTTTTGATGTGTGAGGGGAAGCTCCCCCAGAAATAACTCTGAAGGAAGAATTATAATCTCACCGAACACCTTGTTAGTGTTCATTTTCTGGCCAAGAATAGACCTCACAACTTTGATTGTGTCTGGGTGTACATTTTGTTGAGGTGGGGGGGCGACAGGGGAAACACGTGAGTGGTGCCCAAAGGCAACTTCTGGAATCCTCCAGGAGAGCAGCTGCTCCCGGCCCTGGGGGATTCTATTTCCATCTCTGCTCACACAGAATTCTCTTCACAAGTGCTGCTTTCGCAGGGGGGTGACGGGGCCAGTGGCCTCCCAGATAACCTCCCTGAGTGGGCCGCTCCTGGTACTCCCTGACCAGGTGGAGGCAGGGAGGAGGGCCTGACAGCAAGCCCACCCACAGCCCACTTCTCTGGGGCCCTAATCACAAATGTGCCTGGCCCTTTCCTCCTGAGGCCCAAAGAAAAATTAAATGTCAGCCAGATAAAGAGATTTCCCTTCAGCTCTGACGCCAAGAATCCGGAAGTACGATTCCCCCAGCCACCCAGCAAACAGATTCGGCACAGGCCTCGGGCCCCAAGGCTGGGCGTGTTGAAGACTCGCCACTGCCTGGAGTTCCTCTTCAGTGATATTCAGATGGCAGGCCTCACTGGTTCTAGGGCAAAAAGAACAGCGTGGAAAACTCTGCAGGCCAGTCACAGCTCGGGCAGCGGAGACCACCGGCCCCAGGCCCCTGACAAGGGCATAGCTCCCTCGGGCTCTCCACAGGTCCTTCTGGGCATGCCTCCCTGCCCTATATTTTCAAGGCCAAATGCGGCCTAATGCCCAAGGGAGCTGACTCGACTCTTTTCACAGCATAGTGACTTTATCCATGGAAGGATCAGGGGAGCTAAACACACTGAGCTCACACACTGACCTCAGCATTTTCTAAATCTGCGGGGTGATAAACACCTTCACGGAGGCCTAGCAGGCACCAGGCAGGCCTCGGGCTAGAGGAGAAAAAGCAGCTCCCAGCAGGCCTGACACACACGAGTTTCCTGGCACTCCCAGCCACCCCGAGCTTGGTCTGGCTACTTTCTCTTCTAATATGCTTGTGGTTAGAGGGTGGGGAAGTGGGTGGGTGGAGACATCTCAAAGGACCGAGGACAGGAAAGGGCAGTGGATCAAGGGTCACCAGAGCACTCACACTTCAAAAAGAAAGCACAGAGAAAGAGGGGCTCCTCTCTGGGTGCACACAGACCGTCCTGTGACGGCCGTCTGAATCTGGAAAGATCCCAAGCTGAGCAGAGCACTGCCAGACCCGCTTCGGTTCAAGCTCACAGCCACGAGGGCAGCTCCCACCCCAACAGAGCAAAAGTCCAGAGTCCTCATAAAAGCTGGCAAAGAGCTACCAGGCCATCCCAGATGCCCTCATTTAGCTCCCAGCCCTCAGGCTCTCCTGATCTCACATGCACGTGCACGCACAGGACTTTAGCCACATGGGCCCCAAGCTATCCTGGCAGGAGCACACGTCCACCTCAAAGCCTTTGCTGCCCCTCCAGGCCACAGCTCCTGCCCCCCACTTCTCCACAGGGAGGCTCAAACCCTGCCCTTTCAACAAGCCCTGCCTGATCCACACCTCCCCACCCTACCTTCTATCCTCTGCACACCCCCTGCTTTTCAGCAGTCATCACCATCCAGATACTGTTCTGGGCTAAAGAGTGTCCCCCCAAAAATCCATGTCCACCTGGGACCTCAGAACATGACCACAGTTGGCAACTGGAAGATGGCAGCCCTTAGGGCAATGACCTTGGTGTTCTTATAAGAACACAGGAGACACAGACACAGGGAGAAGTCCATGTGGGGACCAAGGCAGAGAGCAGAGCTATGCTCCCATCAATGAAGGACACGAAGGCCTGCCCGCAGCCACCAGGGCCGCCTTGGAGCTTCCAGAACCATCAGCCAGCCAGTCTGTGGTGCTTGTCACAGCAGGCCCAGGAAACTCATAATACATGGATGGACCATGAATTGTAACTACTGATTCCCTGCCCCATCCCCCACTAGAGAATAAACCCCGGAAGAACAGGATTTTAGCTTCTTTGGTTCAGTACCAAATGCCTAGACACAGAAAAGTGTCTGGCCCATTCTGAGTGAATGAAGACAAGCTTAGAAGGGAAGCAGGGGTATTGTACCCATCCTGCAGAGGACAAAACTGAGAGGCAAATGCTCTAACTTTGCTCAGAGACAGAGAAGCCAGGGTGAGAACTGCATTGGGACCTTGTTTGTTCATCTGACAAATGACACTGAGCTCCTCCAGGTACGAAGTGTTACGCTAGCCCTTGGGAGAGCTGTCACATGCAGCGATCGCCACCTGCACGTGTGGGTGGAGGGGCAAGAAGGGTGGGCCCCTGGCTCAGCCGGCCCCCAGTGAGGACTATCACTCTTGGTCTCAGTGTCCTCACTGGCAACCTGAAGGGTGGATAGAAGACAGGCCGACCGGCTCTCTAAGGGGTAGGCAAGCCTTGTTTTCATTTGTGCTACTTCTCAGACCTGCAGAGCCCAGAGGAAATCTCCGTTCTGCTGCCTCTACATTTGGGGCTGGACGTTTGGCACCTATCGCACACTGCTTTGAAATCCTTCCCACCACAGGCCACGTCTTGTTCGCAGAGTTCATTTTCACACACACGATTTAGCCCCTTGTCACAGGGCTCTGTATCCTGAGCTCCACAACCCACACCTTCTGCCCAGGTCCCATCCACGTCCCTGCTGGCTGGCTGCTGAGAGGCCCCCAGACAAGCTCACGCACGAAGCTTGGCTCCCACGAGTGAAGTTGCCCTTGTCCCCTCTGAACCTCAGAGGCCCGGCCTGCTTTGGAGGGCACAGGTGTAACTTTCTTCATGCTCAACCTGTGGTCGGCAGACCTCCGGTTTGTGGAACCAACCAGCAGCGAACAAATGAGGGACTTCGGGTGAACTTGCCGTACTCATAAGAACGCGTGCACACACGTGTGTGGACATCACCCGAGAGCAGTGCAATTACAGGTAAGCAGGGGTACAAACCAGCACAGACATCAGCTGGGGGCCAGTGCCACCAGCAATGTCACCAGGCAGGTAAAGCACGAGCACTGGAGCCAGGCCGACCTGAGTCAGAATCCCAGCCCTGCCTCATCTTGACCTGTACCTGACTTTATCTCTCTGAATGTCAGTGATCTCACCTCACAAGGGCCTCAGGAGGGGCCGCTGGCAGAGCACCAACACTCTGAGGTTCTCTATCCCTGCCCCTGGAAACAGGCAGTATGTGGCACGTGGGGAGGGAGCGCGGCTGAGAAAAGTCTCAACCCCATGGAGAAGGAGAGCTGGACCCCATCTCCCCTCTGAAACAGCCAGCCGTGTGGCACGGGGAAGACACTTCACCTCTCAGGCCCTCACTCATCCTCCCCAGAAACAGAGGGGAGAAGTTGTACTAAGGATCCCCTAACACTCAGTCTATCTAAAAAAAAAAAAAAAAAAAACAAAACAAAAATTTCTCGGCATCATGGGGACTTTGGGGTTTCACAGCAGGAGGTTTGGTGAGAGCAGAGAACGTAACACCTGCTCCCCTGCCCCTGCAAACGTTCCCCACCAAAACCTTCTGTCTTCTCCCCTTCTTTAGTCCCACAACTCCAACTGATCCTAAGCTGGCTCTAGTCACCTACTGATCTCCTGATACCCCTCTTTAATAACCACACTATTTGTATTTTGATATTTAGCTCATGTAATACACACTATGGATTTATAAACATTTATTAAGGAAAAGGGACACAGAGCATACTTACCAAGTACTTACTGGGTAATATGCTGAGAGCTTTACAAACATTACTGTCCATATCCTAACAACAACCATGTCAGGTAGGTACTGATATGATCCCAGTTTACAGATGAGGAAACTGAGACCCAGGCAGAAAACAGAACTTTGCTTAAGTCACACAGCCATAAATGGCTAAGCACAGGCAGGAATCTGGCTTGGCCTGTCCCTAGAGCTTCCACACCACCCTGGGCTGACTCCTCCATCACTCCTCTCTGGCCCCATTTACCCTCTGGCAGGTAAAGAACATGGTCAGGCAGGAATCCAGAGCTACCCAAAGCCCACTGGACTGTTCAGCCTGCAGAGTTGGCCCAGGTGAGCCCAATCATGGGGGCCTCTAGAAGCCTCCTCTACCAGGTCAGCCCCCCAGAACACCTTCTAAGAAACCATGGCTTCTCCCCAAGGCACCCAACTAAGAGACAACCCATCATAATAGTCCCGCAACAAGCCAGGATGGAGGGAGACCACCACACCGTGGAGGAAAAGAATCTTGCTTTACCATATTCCCGGAGGCTCTTCCAGACACAAGAACGTCTGATTTTCCAGCCCACCATCTTTAAATGTCCTCCCAATTCAGCCGTCCAGCCTTGAATCCCTGCGTCAACAATCCAGGACCCACCAGTCTCCAGAGGCTGCTTACACATGCTTGCCTCCTCAGGGAGAGGTTCACAGAAATACTCTGGCAGGTTACGCCAAAATTCAAGTGTTCTGTTACAGTATATAGCCTCTGGGGAAAAGCAGGAAGAAAGTGAAACCACAGGCCTCTGCTTCCAGTGACACATTGATACCCCTGGTAGTAGGACCCTCACGCCGCCTGAAGCAGAGTCTCAGACCTCGAGAGCTTATCTCCTTCATCCTCCAAGATTACGACGAACTTGGCCACTGAGATCTAGACACTAAATGATGAGTCTCAAGGCCTCATCCAATAATCAATCAAAGGCTTACTAACCCTATTCACGTCTTTCACCAGAAGAATGCGAATCCATGGAACAATGGGCAGCCTCATAGGCCACTGGTAATTTAAACCAGTATGGTCCTTGCGAGCACACGTCAGGGAAACCCCTGAAACATGTAGCACCCTGGGGCACCTACGCTACTCCATTGGTTAAGCGTCCGACTCTTGATTTCAGTTCAGGTCATGCTCTCATGGTTGTGAGATGGAGCCCCGTGTTGGGCTCCACCCTCAGCATGGAGCCTGCCTTAAGATTCTCTCCTCTCTCTGTCAAAAAAATGAATGAATGAATGAATGAATGAACGAATGAATGAATGAAAAAATAAATGTATGTATGTATGTATGTGTACGACCTCTGACACAGCAGTTACACTCCTAGAGATCCACATGTGTACGTCCATAGCCATGTCCATGTATGAAAACATAATAGCAAAACCAATGAGTTGGTTTACGCGTCTATGAAAAGCAAAAAGCGGGCGAACTCTCATAAACTATGATCTATTCTATACAATACTTTGTAGCCAAATACGGGACAAATTAAGAGAAAAGAGCTACATGCACGAAAATTCTATACAATATATTGGGCAAAAAGACGAAACAGTGAACAGGGACATAGTGTGGAATCAGTTTCTGCTTACGAAAGAAACAAAACGACACATATCTGCATCTGGATGGGCTGATGGATGGTTGCAGGCTAGGCAACAAACTGCAAAAATTGGTTCCTTCGGAGGCCCCAGCAGGGCTGCCGCGGGTGGGATAAGGGTGCTGAGGGAGAGAGGATCTTCCATGCTGCTTGAACAGGAGGGTGGGGTACAGCAGCTTCATATACTGACATATTACCTATACTCTTGCGGAGAAAAGCAACCGAACTCCTAATACAAAAGCAGCAGCTGCGACAACAACGCCGGGTTTTCTCTGGTATGAAACTGCCCCACCCATCTGCACAAGTGTTGGTGCCACACTCCAAGGTCTCCCCAAGTTCAATTTCAAAGTCACAGAAGAAAGACTGGATTGGGAGCAGGGCAGGGAATAAGAGCAATGCTGGGGGACGGGGAGCCAAGAAAAACTTCTGTGAAAGTTCTGCGGAAGCTGAACTCACGCCAAACCTGCTGGGCCCCAAACTTCACTATGCTAACGCCTTCCTCCCCATTAGCACCACAGGACAAGAAAATAACAGAATACCCAAATTTGAGAGAACTCCCTTCTTCCAACAGCAGAGTGGAGGCCAGCAGAGCTGCTCCCAGGGAACCCAAAGCAGCGGCCTGGCCAAGCTCCAGCCTCCCTACAACGGCCCCAGGCACCAGGCTCCCGGAGGGGGCGGGGGGCACAGGGAGGGTAAGACCACCACCACCATCACCCGCCGCAGCCCCAGGCCATTCCCTGGAGCACCCCCCCCCCCCCCACTTAGGCAGAGGGCCCAAGCATCTTCTCTAGCTCGGGACTGAAATCCAGACTGAACCAGTATACAAATCAAATGTTCTGCCAACAAAGCAGCAACCACGTGGGAAAAGGAGAGAGAAATCAATGGTAGCCTGCCTAAATATATATTTCTTCCTTCTGCTTGCCAGCAGCAGCTCTTCTGTAGATTCAAATATTTGATAGAGATCTTGTTTGCTTCCCAGTAATAATTAAAACAAATATACACACTCCACTAAACACAGAGCAAAGGGAGAACCAACAGACGGGCTTGGCTTAGGGCATAACATTTGAGAAGCAGGCAAGACACTAACCCCCCAGGCACCGATGTGTTCCCAGGAACCAGGCACCCTGTTAGTACAGCAGCCAAACTCGACAGGCCCTGTGTGCACAGCGAGGGCAAGGCCGAGAAAGTTGCTCTCAGGGCACTGAAAAGTGCTTACATCTTGAAAGGAAAGGGTGACCATCCAGCAGAAAGTGGGGGCATGGAGTCTTCTGCAGTGACTCGCAGCAGAGACAGCTGACTGCAGAAGACAGAAGCAGACGGTCCGATAAAGGGCCTCGAGATGAGGATAAAGCCCAAATAAAGCTAGAACCTGATCAACCGGCTCAGCCGAGCGAGGAGAAACCATCTAAAGGGCATGGGTATTATGCAGTCTGGAAGAGAGAAGACAGAAGCCCAGGCAAGTTTATTACAGAGGCCAGCACTGAAGGAGGGACAGGGCATGAGACCAGCAGAGCCCTGAGGTGGCAAAAGAGCATCCTATGAAGAGGACATGTGGACATCCCAGCCACCAGGACTGATTGTGTCCCCTGGCCCTGACTCTGCTTCACTTGAGTTTGGTGTCCCATCCCCCCCACCCCACTGCCCCGTGAGGAGTCTGCACCCTTCATGAGAGGGTGGCCCCATCTCCTCCCAGGGCAAGCTCTGTAAGCTCACCCACCACCACTCCCATTTCCTGACCAACCCTCCCCCTATCCCGTGCATACTGGGGGCTTCAAGTCACCCCGACCTAGAGACAGATCACCTCTTGGGGAAGAACCACACTAAGGACCACACACCCCTGGTGGGTCCACTGAGTCTACCAGGGAGCCGTGGAGTCTAAAATCCAACCCAGGAAGGCTTCATTCTCTGGGGACTTTTCCCTTTGACACCTTTCCCTTGGCCTCAGTGCTTGAACCAGCATTTCTGAAAATGAGCTTGGAGGAACCTGGATTCCATCCCTTGAGATGCTCCTGGAAAAGCAGAAAGGATAAGGCTAGGAGACGGGCAAAGAGAGGGAAGGCACTCTCAGGTTGGACTTGGGCACCTTCCTCTAGCCATTGAAAGAAACCAAAGGGACAATTTTGGTCTACTGAGAGTCTGCATGGAGATCAGAGCTACAGTGGGAGGGGTGAGGAGAGACAAGCATGGGCTGGATTTTGTTCCTCCTTCTCTGAGCTCCCACATCCAAAGGGACAAAACGCCATCCATCCTGACATGTCCCCATTCACCATCACCACTGCCACAGTCAGTGTCTCCGGTTCAAGCCCTCATCACCCTTCCACAGTACCAGGAACTCCAATGGACTCATTTTCCAGTCCCAACTTCCTATCCCACACCACCCATTCTAAAACACAGACCTGACCCCCTCTCCCTAATGAAGAACCCCCAGCCTACAGGACAGAGTCCAGCCCCCACGGAGCAGGCAAGGTCTCTACCTGTGTGGGTACTGGAGTCACACGGGTCACAGTGGACACTCAGACTAACCTTTGGCTGGCTACGTGGACGCACATGTGTTCAGGTGCCCACATCCGCAGCCGTGCGTCGAGGATAGCATGACCAACCAGAGCTGCTGGCAGGATTACATCCAAGCTGTAGACAGCCTTGCTCCTCAAGAACCATGATGGAGATGACTACTTGTCCCCCCACCTGGGTCCTGGAGCCTATGCTTTGCCACCTCTTCATAATGAATGACTAGCCATGAACTCAAGGGCAAAGAAGACTCTTAGAGATCTACACACGAAAGGTCACTGACCTAAAGATTAAGCTACCAAAATGGGAAAAAAAACAAAATTAACTCACTATCAAAACAATGCAAGAAGAGGGAAGGAATTGGAAAAGAAGGAAAACATTACTCTGGGGAGGAAATGTTTCTAAAACATATAGTTCTATGATTTTCTGGACATCATTTGTTCCAAAGATTAGAAAGATTACATTTCAAAAGCTCCCAAAGGAGACACTTTCATTTTTTTGAAAACTCTTTCTTAATTAATATCTTCAGAGAACTAAGAAGTACTTTTATAGGCTGACGGAATCTTAATAAAATTCTCCGAGAAATTCTGGCATCAGTCACAACAAACACCCTCTTGGAATTTAATTTCCTTTCCAGCATACAACTTACTATGGAAACCCATTTATGATGCCACCACAACCAGTCAAAATCTGCCTGGAGCACAAAAACTTCAAAGCCCCGCAAGAGAGCCTTATAGGATGGGATGGAAACTGGCCCCAAACTCAGCCAGATCCTACACCTAACCAGGATTTCCTCACACCAACCTTTCTGGCTTGTACTGTCAGATTCCACTCTTCCATCTCCTGTCCAGCCCTTAGACCACCCTGTCCTCAGCCCACCCTGCCCTCCCACCTTACACTGCGGCTCTTCCAGTGCCTCCTTCCAGCTAGAAATGCTCCCAAACTCAGTATCTTTCTCCCTGCCCAACAAAATGAATGAAAAGGAGACAGGGCACCAAATGCGCAAAGGGAAACCAGCGTCACCCATCTTCAACTTTCTATCAAAGACTGTCCTTTCTAGCTCCTGGTTTTGCTCTCCCTCCTTTTAGATGATGGCAGGACCTAGAATATTTACCATGTGCACTGAGCATTGGAGCAGGAGGGCAAAAGCTGAAAGAACTATTCATAAGTACAAAGATGTACCCCAAAAGCCTTTTTTTTTCCCTTGAGGACAATTACTATAGCAAGACTTCATCAATCCCATTATCCCGAGGGCCTGTGAGCAAGGGGAGAGAAAGGGGTGAACGCCAACCTTCACTGAGCACACACTTAGATCTCAGTTAATATAAGGCAGTGATCCTGATTTTATGTATGAGAACAGGCTCAGAGAGGTTAGGGGATGGGCTCAGGAGGTACGATGAGGCCTATCGGATACCAAGACTCACAGACTCAAGCTTCCAGTACCAAGTGCTTTCATTAAAATATTGCCTGGGCTACAAGATCCTTTACAGCTTACACATTGCTTTTCATATACATTATGTCATTTCCTACCACCACCCTGTAGGAGAGCTAAGAATTCTTTTTCCACTATTACACAAAGGCTATCTGGTTTCAAAGATCATCAGCAAGTTGCACAAGCCAGCTGTAACACTTACAGTTTGTTTCTTCAGTGTCTAGTAAGTGGTAGAGCCTCAAATAGTAACTATTATTAGCTTCATAATTTTCACTAATTTTATAGCCCTTAGTGAAAATAAAACTTACACACACAGACAAGCACACATACATAAACACTATAGATATTCTAAAGATTCAATATAATTAGTTACACATTTACATATTGGGAGAGGACTTAATATTACCACTTCGGACTCAGAGATAACCACTAACTTCAGCCTCCAAGAAACTGACAAAAAAGGATTACTGAAAATGATGTGGTCAAACCCAATACGGATTTTGAAAGCTAATGGAAGAGAACAAAAGGATAGGAGCATTCAAGTTGTGATAAAAAACGGAAAGAAAGAAAAAAAAAAAATCCTCCTCCCCTTCCAGCGTCATGGCTTCCTCATTAATGTGCCATTTGGCCTGGCCATGTCATTTCAACTCTGGGGTGCCCCTCAGTACCCAAACAGGAGAGTCAGCAGATGACCTAGAAGTTCTAGCCCAAGGTTGCCCAGCGGGTCTGGGGTCTGGGGGGAAGTGGAGTGGACACATTATGACTCCAAGTTATTTTTAACGTGCTGCATCCAATGAACTGTTTGCAGAGGAATGACACTCACTTGAAAGGAGACCAGGGAAGAAATGCCGGATGCAACAGGAATCGGCACACGACTTCTCAAACCACAGTGAAAAAGACGATGGAAGTGTGTTGGTACAAGGATCCCAGTATCAGTCAGAAGGAAATCTTTAGTACAATGGCAATGAGAGATCCTGGGGGTGTTCTTCGAGTAAAGTGCACCAAGACCAACCCAACCGAGCCTCCACTGCAGGCTTGAAGGTTAAAACGAAAGAAAAAAAATTCAGGTCCGCAGATAAGATAGACATAGTTTTTTTCAAAGCATTTTTAACAACTGTAGAGTCAAAACAGCTGGACAGCCACATATGCTAATGGCCTGCATAAGAACAGTATTCATTCTATAAATCTTGTACCAATTATTATTAGTTGTTTATTTTGTTTTGCTGTTTGCGGTCTTTCTTGCATCTTATCTGTTTTTAAGTGCCTCCTGATATCCCTATCATCTGCTGATGCTGAGGTCGTGCGTCTGTTCTAGTCTCACAAGGAAAAAGATTTCAGTCTCCCTCAGAAGCTGACTCCTGTCTAGTTCTGTTTTTATACCCCATTTCAGAGAAAAGGAAACTGAGGTTCAGAGAGGGCCCATCCAAGGTCATCCTCCTTGCTGACAGATCTAGAACTACAACTAGGGTTCAGAAGGCCCAAGGTGTGGGTCTCCAGTTCTACCGAAGTCACAAATGACCTGGCATACTTGTGTCCTGAATACCAAGTTTATTTGAAAAAAAAAAAAAAAGAGAGAGAGAGAGAGAAAAGCGACATGAGTCATCGCTGTTGTCAAGGGGCACCACACAGGCTGTTCTAATAAAGCATCCAGCGTCTCCAGAACCACTTGTTTCTGAAATAACCAGCCTCAGCCAGGGAATGAAGGGCCATGTCTTACTCCCCTGAAGGATGCCCCGGACCCCTCGAGCAGCGGAGCCGCTGGCCTTTACGGACCTGCTGGCCCAGCCCCGGGAATCCCTGACATTTCCTATGCAGAGGGAACGAGGTGGGTGGGTATGGGTGCAAGTCGGAGTTGTGCTTTCAGACAGCGCGCTGCCGTAGTAGTCGGGATTTCACACAGTCCAATCCTGCTCACCTTGGAACCCTAAGTATCTCGCCCACTCGGGGATCCCTCCTCAACTTCCCCCGGACAAAAGCACGGCGGTGTGGGAGGTGAACCTGACAAACAGGGAGGGGAGGTACCTGCCCCAAGCGCTGGAGGAAACAACGCTTAGCTCCCTCTCGCACCCCTTAAAAGAACTCCCCATCCGGTCTTCAGACGCCAGAGGTGTCCCCAACTCTCTAAGCCTGACCCCTGTCTCGGGGTCTGACCCAAAGGAGGCGGAAAGTAGGGAAAGCCCTCTCCTCATCGCTCTACCCAGCCACCCGCTCGCCTCCGCGCCCCCACCGTGCTCGCCCCCCCATGGAGGGCCTCGCTCCCTCCTTCCCTCACCCGCAGGGAGGGACGCCCTCCCCCCGCCACGGCCGGACACTTGCCCATGGCAGCCCGGAGACCCAGCGCGCACCTCCTTTTTCCCCGCCCGCGGAGGAGCCGCGCGGCTCCCGCCTTCCCAAAAGGGGCCCTCCCCGCCGCCGCGCCTCCGGCCCGGGACCGCCCCTCACCGCGTCCCTGCGCCCCCCGGGGTCCGCCCCGCACCCGCACTTCCCGCCCGGCCCACGCGGGCTAGCGGTCCGCCCCAACTTTTCCGGCCGCGGCCCCGTTCCCGCAGCGGCGGGGATTCCCGTCCGGACCCGCGACTGGCGGGCGGGCTCGCGGCCCCTCGGCCCCCGCCCGCCCCGCCGGCACGAGTTGCGTTCGGGACCGGCTCGGTGCCCGGGCCTCGGCCGGCAACCGGGCGCGGAGGCGGAGCCGGAGTGGCGGGAACCGCGCTGTCCCGGCGCGGGCACCCCCGCCCCGTGCCCGGCGCCCGATCCCTGCGCCCGCCCGCTGCGCCGCCGCGCCGCTCCCTGCCCACCTGCCCGCGGGCGCCGCCGCCGCTCACCTCCTCCCGCGCCGCCGCCGCCGCCGCCGCCACTGCCGGGAATACGTGGCAGTGGCCGCCGCCGCTCGCGCTCCCCGCCTCGCCTCGCCTCTCCTCTCGGCGCCCGCGCGGGCGGCTCCGGCGCGCCGGACCGCAGCGCCAGGCGCCCTCTGCCGCCAGGAAGCCGAATCCTCTCGCCCTAACCCTAACTCGCCGGCCGCCCCCCGCCCGGACCTGGGCCCCAGCTCCCCGCCTTCACCCCGCCCCCGGCCCCCGCCCCGCCCTGCCCCCCGGCCCGGCCCGGCCCGGACCAGACTCTCGCCTCAGAGCGGGTTCCGCTGGGCCTCGGGACCAGTGTCGCGTACCGCGCCCGGGCCGCCGCCGCCTCCAGGGAGGCTGCCGTGACCACCCAGCCACTTGGCGCCGCCGGTACAGGTCATCCTCGGGCTGACACATTTCCTGCTTCTCCGACTGCGTCGCCCACGAGGTACTACAGTCGGAGAGCGGGCGGACGGGGGTGGGTGTCGGGGAGCCAAACACCACGGCTCTCGCGCTCGCCATTCTCTCCGCTAGGGCTGGGTTTGCGCCCTGCTTGGAAAACCGAAGTGCGCAGTAAATAACTTGCTGAGGGAACGAAAGAGTGAATGAGAGTAGAGATTCGTGCAGCTCGCCACAGGAGGCCTTTCAACCTCCAGCGGACGGATATCTTGACCTGGATTTGTTTTCGTAAATTACACAGACACGTGTGTCGCGTAGCTTGAATAAATGGGATTCCCGATTTCCCACCTCAGACCAGCACCAAAGCCGTGCAAAGCCCACAGCTAAATGTTATACGGGGCATTTAGTCGAACAGACTGAGGGTTTTGGCTCTACCACTCAGAAGCCAGGAAATCTCTGGGAAGCCGGTCTCCGTGGGCACAGTTACCTCATCTATAAATTAAGAATAATAAAATCTACGTCCAACGCGTTGTTGTGAGGATTAGATGAGGTCATGGCTTGTATGCAAAGCTCTTTGCCCAGCTGCCCTGCCACACACACACACACACACACACACACACGCGCGCCACGTAACAGTAGTGTCTAAAATGGTCACGATTTTTACGATTATTACTGATCTAGTAGGTAATAAAAACTATAGACGAAACGTTTAAAAAAAAAAAAGGCTACCTTTCACCTGAGGACAGGCTTAATATCCTGTACCTGTGGGACTGTCACCCGCCCAAAAGGCCTCTCCAGTCCCTCCTCACCACCAAGAATTCTCTGGTGTTGATTGTTTAAAGAGCCCAAGAACTGGCTCTCTTACAGGGTTTTCAAGCAGCCTTTGGCTGGCCAATGTCTTCATTAACAAGTGTTTATTTTATTGCAAAGGTAGTGACCAGTTTGAGGGTCATGGCAATCTACTCCCTCTTCCTCTTCCCTTGGCCCCTCTCTCCGCACTGGAGGCCAACTTTTCACTTTTGACTGTCCGCTTCCTGCTCCTCACTTAAGGCAGCTGTGAGGAAAGTGTCCTGCCCTCAGGTGGGACTGGGTTGGCCAGCCCATCCCCCTTGGGCTTTGGGCACCTCAGTTCCCTCAGGGGTGAACTGTAGAGAATGACCCTTATCTGGGGCATTGAGAGAGAATTGGTGACCCAGTCTCTGAGTGAAGTCCCTGGAACAGAGAAGTGTTCAGTAAAAGGCAATGATCATTTCAACAAGCATTTAGGGAGCATCTACTGAGTGGTATAAGTGAGGGAAATAAGCCTGGAGGAGGTGAGATGCCTACCTTCCAAGGAGATTGAGTTCTAGGAGATGAGACAGGCACCTTCGTTCAGCCACACATACTAGGGGGAAGGAATGGGGGAGGGAGACATGTGTGCCCTTAAATATGAAATTAGCAAGCCTCAAGTTCCAAACTGGGGCAGTGGTATTGCTGTATGGCTTGCTTGAATTCATTATAATTGTAAATGCCATTTTCCTCTAAATATTATGTACATAACTTCCCAAAGCCACTGCTAAAAATTAATGAATAATTTTATGAGGCAAGCAGAGCCATTTGATGTAGGATTCAGTCCGTTAATAAGGTGACTCCAAATGCTTCCTTATACTGGTAATAACATCTCTATTGCGTCTTTGTGAAAGCACCATAATTTATAAGTTAAGGCTCTGTATCTTGCAATGCATGTCGAAGAAGGGAAGTTCACACATTGTTGCACTAATGACCTCTAAGGAATCATGCTCAGTGTCCGTGGCCTTGCTGCAGCCCCCTCCCACGCTGACTTTGGACTAGGTTACATGACGTTCGTGGGCCAATGGGATGTAAGCAAACATGGAAAAAGCAGAGAGGACTGATGAGCACTTGTGCCTTGGGCTCGCTGTCTTGGAATGTCATGAAGGAAGTGAAGACACAGATCTGTAGAAGACATGCCATGCTGGGTCGGTGTGCGATGCTGGGAACGAGACAAGGACTCACACTCAGGATAAATGAGAAAACACTGCCTGGTGCATCAGGGATGCGCCCTGTTGTACTGTGCTGGGCTGGGGATAAATTTTATCAGCAGCAAAGCCAGAGGGGAGGTCTCCAATGGGGAAGTCTAAGTGCCTCAGAGCATTTGCAGAAATAACAACCCTGAGACCTGAAATTGGGTTCAGCTGCCAGGGGCAGAGGCTGGCAGCGTGTATTCATAAACGTGCTCCCTGGGCCCCTGTGTGTGCCTGCCGAGTGGTCTCTACAGGGTTCGCAGGCTTATCCTTGGTTGTGTGGGGGCAGCTGGTCTGTGGAGCGGTTTTGGCCATTCAGGGGCAACCTGAGAGTCATAAGAGCAATGCAAAGCTAAATGATTTCCTTTCTTGTATAAGTGAATATTGTATTTGTGATAGTTGGGGGGTTTTGATTTGGTCTTTTTTTTTTTTTTTTGGCAAAATGAGAAGTTGGCAGCCTCAGTTTCCTCCCAGCCGTTTTTTGTATCCGTACTGGTCCATGCAACTCGAACGCCTCAGAAATGACCTGTGTTCCATCTCGGGCCCCTGGACAAAGTCCTGCAAGTTCTCAGCTGACTCGGTAGCTTGTCACTCAGTCCACTATTGTTTAGTCTCAAGCACCCAGAAGCCTCTGTTTCCCTTTCTGCCTCACGTCCACTTGGCAGTCATATAGCTCCCCTGGTCAGAACATGGGGCTAACAAGGCTTCACTCCCAGGACTGCATCTGTGCCCAAGGTTCTGGAGATGTCCTGCTGGGAATGAAACCCTGGGTTCGAGGTCTAGTCAGTGACCGTGTGTGCATGTACGTGCACGCGTGTCTGTCCTCACACTCACATGCACATGTGTATCAGGACGAGTCTTTCCTAGGTCACCAAACACTGTTCTACCGAAGGGAAGCCACTTACCCTAAGAAGAGGTACTGGTTTTAGTCCCTGTTAACAAAGGGTAAAACTGACACCTCAAACATTTAAGTCAGGCAGAGCTGAATACAGAGGTCAAACAATTAACCCCTTCAGTTGAAGTTGAACTTCAATCTGATACAAATTCCCAGAAGCCTGACTTTATAGAAGGACTTTTTTTTTTTTTTTAGAACTAGACAAGGGGTGACATTTATCTTCCCTAATCCTCGAGGGGAAAATAAACAACTTCATATACTTGAGGGGTAGGAGGGCATTAAGTCCCCAGACATTTGTATTTCCACCAGAAACTAGCCTACCCATTCCAACCACTTAGCTAGAATTTGAATTCCCCAGAGAAAACTACTAAGTCTCAAGTATTACAATAAAAATGTCTTTTTCTTACTGGTAATAATGTCAAATGTATTTTTTTTTAAAACAGAGACTTTGAACACAATTATACTTAATTCTATGGTAAAGGTAGCCTTTCCGACTTCCAGAAAGATATAAAATCCTATCGAAGGAAACATTTAAAGATCTCTGCTTTCATTTGTACAGAGGCACCGAAGCACGCATGGAAAGTTCAACCAAGATCTTCACGCTCACTGCCTCTGGTTCTGTGAAATTTAAGTCTGCAGCTAAAGGAGGGGAAAGGAATCCCTATGCCTTCCCTGCTGCCAGCAACCAAAGCACACTCTCAAGCCAAGAACCCCAGTGGATTCTTTCAATTCAGTTTCTTCACAACTTTCTCCCTGCTGGCAAATGTTAAATTTCTATTTCAAGGAGAAATAAGAGCTTCATTAACTTGCCTGTCTTCAGGCTTCTCTAAGTCCTTTAGAGTTTCATTTTTTTATTTTTTGGTTTGTTTTGTTGTGGGTTTGGCTTGGGAAAAAAGGACCACACTAACAACACCGTCCCCTCCCCCCACCCCAGTCCCATTAAAGACAGAACAGCCCACGTGGGTAGGATGGAAGCTCCACCTTTGTTCCATAGGTTGTAAATAATCTACTTCAGGTTTAAATTCCACCCACAAAAGCAGCACTTGTTAGTCATCTTAGCTCTCAGATCCATAATCTCCAGATCTTCATCAATGACTTCTGTAACAGCCGTCCTTTTTGTCTGGCACACTTCTGACACCAAAAGGTGTTTCCGGAAAACTGCGTCCTTGTCCCCAGTTGCACTTCCCCATTAACAGAAAGCCCTGGTATGGCTTCTAGCAGATACTTAACTTTTCAATCAGTCCACACATATTCGCTGAGCACCTTGTATGTGCAGGCCATTTACTAAAACTTGTGGGTACTGAGACAAGCAAAAACACACAGTCCTTCCCCTCCCTAGAGAAGGTCACAGACCGACGGAGAGAAAAATAAACATAGAATTACAAATTCTGCTAAGAGTTTGGGAGGAGAACAAGGAACTCTCAGTTTGATAGCAAGACCTACTTTTAAATTGAGGGGTCTGGGAAGACCTTTTTGGAAGTGACCATTAAAAAGAGACTTGAGAGGTGAATGGGTATTGGCCTCATGAGAAGCCCATTGGGTCCATGGCTCTCTTCACCCAATGCTTCTGTATCTCTTAGATAATGACCAAGATGAGGTGTGCAACTTCTCAGAGCCTTCTTCCCCTCCAAGAAGAGTCCTAGGAGCCCTCTCTCCACACAAGTTCAGAGCAGGGACTGCCCCAGGATCTGTCTCCTCCACTCAGCTCTCTGAACTCCTGGTTTCCCTTCGCAGCACTAAGGTAGGCCTTCCAAGTAAATATGACATAGGTTAGCAGTGCAGGCATGTGTGTGCAGTCTCAACATCCTAGCTGTAAGCGCTCGGAGAGCAGAAGGCTCTGTGTTCACCTCCTGCTGTAACACCCGCAGTGCCTGGAAGAGAGCTTGACTTGTAGCTACGGCTCCATGAACACCCATTCAATGGGATTGAGTTCTAGCTCCACAATCAGTAATACCACAAACATCTGATTTGAAATCACAGCCGAATTAGGTAAAGTATGCGTTGGTAAAGATGAAAAGAAGCTGGCCTGGAGTGCATAGGTTGGGGTGTGCTCCCTGATGCTTCAAGGCATCAGCGTGAATGGCTTTGACTCCGTCTGGCCATACTTCCTCCGGTTCTAAGACTCCTCCACAGTAGGATGCAACCCAGATTTAACAACAGTTTACCTTCCTGAGAATGGGAAGGAAGGCAGGGCTGCTTTCAACATATGTACATACTGAGAGCCGTGTTATGGTTTCAAAAGCATCAGAATGTTCCCAGAAGGTATGTCTTAGAATTAAGGGGGGGAATTTAGGGGTGCCTGGGTGACTCCATTGGTGAAGCATCTGCTTCAGCTCAGGTCACGATCTCAGGATCCTGGGATTGAGCCCCACATCTGGCTCCCCACTCATTGGAGAATCTGCTTCTCCCTCTCCCTCTGGCCCTCCCACTACCCATGCTTGATTGCTCTCTCTCAACTATATAAATACAATCTTTAAAACAGTGTCAGTACTTGGGGCACCTGGGTGGCTCAGGGGGTTAAAGCCTCTTCCTTCAGCTCAGGTCATGATCCCAGGGGCCTGGGATCGAGCCCCACATCAGGCTCTCTGCTCAGCGGGGAGCCTGCTTCCTCCTCTCTCTCTGCCTGCCTCTCTGCCTACTTGTGATCTCTGTCTGTCAAATAAATAAATAAAATCTTTAAAAAAAAAACAAAAACAGTGTCAGTACTCATCACTTATTTTCATGAGATGCAAAGTGAACTTTTCTTTTGCTTGCCTCCTGTCCACACCCTTATCTTTTCTTTTTCTTTTTCTTTAAAAACAATTATTTTTCACAATAATGTCTTAGATTGCCTCTGACAAATTATTCATCCTCTTTAGATACAGTCTGCTGAAATATTTCAACAAGGGGACTAGCCTTCCCTTAGTGAAGGGAAGGGCGCCCAGCCCAACTCAGGCCACTCAGACTTGAACAGAACATGGAACAATGATCAGAGAGTCAAAAGGCTGGCCACGGGATGGAGCTTACTCATCCCGGATGTGAGATGCAGAGACTGTCCAGAAGCTTCTCCCACAAAGACCCTTTAAAACTGCCCGGTTCCAGAGTTAGTTTCTGTTATTTATAGCCAAAGAATCCTAAATGATTCAGTGCCCTTGACCGTTAATACATCTGGAACTGGCGTTTTTAACCTGGGGTCCTGTGGCTTGGAAACTATCCATGGATGGACACAAGGGGGTCCACAAACATGATATAATTCTTGTACTTATAGACTAATGCTTTTTTTTGGGGGGGGGGACAGTTTTTGTTAGATTTTCAGAGGGACCCCTGCCTGAAAACAGATTCAAAACCATCAATCCTAGAGCAAAGGTTCTTAACTAAGGTCTGTGAGTGAACTGGGATGGGGGGAAAATTATATCTTTATTTTCACAAACATACATTCTTGTTCTGTTTAATTATGAACACAAGCAACAAGCTACAGTATTATTAGCAATACCTGTGACTTTGCCACCAGTAGAAATCAGATATCTTCATATCACATTACAGTGTTGCAGACATCTCAAAATATAATTTACACCTCTTCCTACTTTAAAATTACAGTGTTATTAGACCCACAGCTAGATCTTGCTATTGAATGTGTTAATAAAGAGGCATATATTACTTGACCACCAAATACTTCAGTATTTTATAACTGCATCTCAATATAATTGGTTCCCTTTGAAATCCCATATGCTTTATTTTATTCAGATCATTGTTCTGAGAAGAGGTCCAGCCAAGGGGTCAGTGATACAAAAAGTTTAACAGCCCCCTTGGGAGAAATTTAGTAGGCCAGTCTCCTAGCCCTACATATATTGTGATTCGAGAAAGCTAGGCTCTATCCTGCAGTCCCTCTCCTTTTTATACATCAACAAACTGGCTCCCAGCACCACAACCTCTGAATTCTTCCAAGGCAGCAGGCATTGCTGGTGGCCTAGAGAAACACACAAGCTCCTATGCATCATAGGAAAGAAACAAAATAAATAAATAAATAAATACATTTTTTAAAGGAAGAGAAAGAGAGAGAGATCCAGAATGGCAAATCCATAGAGACAGAAAGCTGATTAGTCATGGCCAGGGGCTGGAGGGCGGTGACTTGAGGAGGGACTGCTTAATGGGGAACAGGACTGCCTTATGGATCCGGGTTTCCTTTGGGGGTGATGGGACTGTTAGGGGAGTCCACAGAGGTGACGTTACTTAGCACAGTACTGCAAGTGTACTAAACGCCATTGAATTATACAGAGTAAAAGGGTTAATTTTATGTTATGTGAATTCCATCTCAATAAAACATAACATAAAGTAATAAATAAATAAGAGGAAATGCCATTACAAATTCACCTGGGAATTCAAAGTCCTACTTAGGGGAATAAAAAAAAAAAAGAGAAAATGAATCCCAAGGTTTTATGATCTTTTGTTTCCCTCTTTCTCCCATCCCGCCCTCCCCCCAAGTTGCTCATGTACACTGCAATTTCCGATCACTTATGAAATTGCTAATGTGTGCTTTAGCCTACACATTAAATTCTGGTTTGCACTTCTGCATATTAAAACACACCACTAAATACTCATCTGACAAGCTATATTTTAAACTTCAAACAAGGTTTTATTGTGCCTGGATGCATTTTAATATACCTACTAAATTTCCGCTGGAGTGAAAAATGGCTGGCAACGATGATTGATAAGGGAGGGTAGAGTCCCTCCCTCTCTATCCCACACATTCTGCTTCTGCTTGGGGGACCAGGGATTGGCCGCCCCCACTGCTTGAGAGCTCTAGAGAGCTTTCCGGAAGAGATTTCAGACATGATATTGCCTCAAGCAGGGCATGAGGGGGATCACTGCAAGCCTTCCTATTCCAGTAACTTACCTGGCCCCGGGACCTCAGTGCATCCCATTAGAGCTTTTGGTCTTTGCCAGGATGTGGTCAGAACAGGCTTGAATTAACTTTCCACAAGCCCCTCTCATAGCCTTCCCAATTCCCTCTCTGCCAGGATTCTGAACTTCTTTTCCTGCTCACCGAACCCTGTGGCTGCCCACAGCCTGCAAGAGGATGCCCAGGCAGCTCAGCTCAGAAAGGGAAAACCAGAACTGACATTTTGTGAGGCACAGACAGTGCCCAGTGCTGGGTTACGGCTTCACATCAGGTATCTCGTTTTACTTTAGGAAGAGCACCACTGTTTCTTCATGACCATTTAGGGGCTGAGGAAACTAGGCGCAGTGTCAGTTAGAGTCACACTGGTCTAGCCTGCACCAGGTTTCCCTGCCACTCTTCCCAACCATTTTTCCTCTGCTGTTTCGGGCTATTCCGCCAGGCTCCTCTACTCCCCACCCTGAGGGCAGGGACTGTGTCTTCTTCCTCTTCCCTTTTACTGCAGTACCCAGCAGGATAGAAACTGCTTGATTCTCTGAATCAGCAAGAAATTTGCTTTTTCAGGCCAGAGCCCTACGCCTCTGTCGTAGCTCCTGTGTGTCTCTTTCCTCTGCCCCCCAGAAGTCTGATGAGGCTCTGAATCCTTCTCTCCTGCCTGCCCTGCACAGGTGAGCCAGGCCTCACTCAGAGCTCTTTCCCTGCTATACCATCTCTCCCAGATGCAGCCTGCTTCCCCTTGTAGCTGGAAGATAAAAAGGGCTCTTTTCCCCCATTACATGTCGAATGACATCATCCCTTTCAGGCAGGGACTTTGGGAAATTCATTGCAAATGAAGTATGGCCACTTATTCAGAGAATGAGCAGGTTGTGCCCTGTCTCCAGGTGTCTGAAGGCTGCTGGGGGCTGGGAAGGGGTGCGGTATGTGGTTCATATTGGCAGGAAGATGAGGTGTAATGGAATCAAGCACCTACAGGACAGAACAGGGGCCTTGGGTCCAGGGACATGGAGGGGAGACACAGCTGCCTACAACATGTGATTTCAGTGATGTCGGGAGGCCCCCAAGGGTCCCCAACCATGTTCCTCTGAGCTTGTTATGGTTTTTTCTCTCCTTTTGCATTCAGAATTCCTAGTGTTTCAGTTCTTCTCTGTTGTGGATTATGTGGCTCTTTTCCTGATGTCCCATCTCTCCTAGAGGTACAGGTCAGGAAGGTTAACTGGGAGAGGTGGTGGTAAAGGGGTGTGGATGATACCCACGTTTTCCAGGAACATGCACACAGCTGGGGAAGGGCAAAGTAGGCCAGAATGAATAGCCTTCACCCCATTTCTGCAGAGGGCTAATTGTCACTTTGGGGATACTTTGACAGGTACAGGGTGTCAGGAATGCAGGACAAGGAGTCAAGAATAGGGTAGGAGAATAAGGAAGAGTCTGCAGAGGAAAAGGACTGGTGGTGAGTGGGGAGGACACTGAAAGCCCTTGACACAGCTCAGCCTGGCTGGTTCCCTGAGATGGACATGCCCAGACTGGCCTGGCAGCAGCCCATGGAACTCCAGTCCCTACAATGACAGGCTGAAAATGAGAGTTCAGAGAAGCAGCTGGGACCAGGTGGAGCTACGGAGAGATGAAGGAGGAGTCAGCCAAGAGCACAAGCAGGCAGGAAGTTGGAATGAGTGACGTCATAGCTTCCTGCTTTAGGACAAAGCCCCAGCCCAACGTTGGGGGGAGGGAAGGGAAGTGGAAGGATGGCCTTGAAAAGCCAGCAGCCCCTGCCACAGAGGGACGGACGGACTGAGCCATTTCTTCACAGGAGAGCCAGGTGGAAGGTAGGGCCTGAGAATCAGGAACAAGGCAAAAGCACATAGAGCTGTGCGAGAACAAGGTCTTCAAAGACAGAGGCACCAGAGTTTTAAAAATTATTATTTTTGCGGCCAAAAAAACACAAGAGAAGATGTACCATTTTAACCAATTTAGACTGTAATTCAGCAGCATTACGTACGTTCACAGTGCTGTGCGACCGTGACTGCTATCTGGTTCCAGAATACTTTCATCACCCCAAATGAAAACCCCATACCCATTAAGCAGTCACTCCCTATTCCCCGCCACCGCCCCCCCCCCAACCAGCTCCTGGCAACCACAGTTGCTTTCCGTTTCCATGGATTTGCCTATTCTGGGTGTTTTGTGTAAATGGAGCCATACAACCTGTAACCTTTTGTGTCTGCCTTCTTTCATTTAGCACATTTTTGAGGTGCATCTATGTCATAGAGCATGTGATGGTGAATTTTCTGTGTCCACTTGACAGAGTCCTAGGGTGCCTCGCTATCTGGTCAGATGATCTAAGTATGTCTGGAAAGGTATTTCTGGTTGAGATTAACATTTGAGTGAATAGACTGAGAAAAGGAGATTGCTCTTCCCAGCGTGGGTGGGCCTCACCCAAGTCAATGAAGGGCGGAAAGGAACGAAAAGGCTGAGTAAGGGAGAATATGTTTCTCTCTCTCTCTCTCTCTGCCTGACTGTTTTCAAGCTGGAGCATCAGGCCTTTCCTGCCTTGGGACTCAGATCTAGCCTGGAACCTACATCATTATCTCTCTGAGTTTCCAGCCTGCAGACCACAGTCTAGTGACTTGCCGGCCTCCATAATCATGGGCAATAGTGACGTATTATATACAATGTAATATTAATGCATGGCATATATTAGTATATACTGTATTTATATTTATTAATAGGTAATATTACTATATGAGAGATATATGTACATATTTTCTATTGCTTCTGCTTTTTCTGAAGATGCCTGGCTAATACGTAACTTGCATCAGCCCTTCATTCCTTTTAAGGGCCAAATAATATTCCCTTGTATGGATATGCTGCATTTCTGTGAATCTGTTTGCCAGTCGATGGGCATTTGGGTTATTTCCATGTTTTGAATCCTGATTAAGTCACCGAATCTCTCTGGATATCTCTTTCGTCACTTGTGAAATTCTCACAAGGACTAAATGAGATAAAGCACATAAAAGCCTGATGCAGAGAGGTAAATCAACAAACTGGTTTCCTTTCCATAAGTGGGGACCCAGGTCAAAGTGGGCCCAACAGCAGAACCAGTCTGCAGTGGATTCGGGATCCCAAAATTCCCAGCTCAAATCAGAAGCAGGCCCAGAGTCGTGGCAGGTGGAGAACAAGACGTCTCAGTTCTGAGGGCAGGAAACTGGACCCTTCCTTGCCCTCCCCCACCTCCCTGACACCCACACTCAGGAAACTCAGGCTCTAAATCAGGGCCCCAGAGCATGAGTACACCACCGTGTCACAGTGCATGAGACCAATAAATACTGCAAGGAAATAGCTCACATTTCACTTGTTACACATACCACCCATTTTGCAAAGGTCTGAAAGAGAATGCACGCACTGCCATCCGGCCTGATCTTAAAAATAAGCCCTCTTCAGGTTTATCTACAACTTTTGTTCCAATTATTCCATAGCACGCACTCACATGATATAAAACTTGTGAAAAAATAACACCTATCATTCCCTAAATCACAGTAATTTCCTAAGTTTACACTTCTTTTTTTTTTTTTTACGTTCAGTAACTGTAAATGTCTCTCTCAAAGTCGTCATAAAAGGCAACCTGAAAAGTGAGTTTAAATGCACTGAGTCTTCCTTGCTAAAGGCACACAGGCAGAATAGCTGATTCCGTATTCAGAGGTGACCAATTCAAGGCCCAAACCTGAGAGCGTTGGCCGAGGGCTCATGAGGTTCAGTGTGCATGGCCTCGTGAGGCCACAGACATGTCCCTTAACTGCTCTGAGCCTCAGTTTCCTCGTCTGAGCAATCCTCTGATTCGGCAGCATATCCCAAGGACCACCAGGTGCCAGGCACTGTGCCAGGCTCCAAGGTTACAGAGATGAATAAGACCTACACTCCTTCTGCCCAGAAACCCACAGTCAAGCAGGAAAATAGCTAACAAACTTAACCCCTTACTTAACAGGGGGACTGTTGTGCATTTCCCATGTATTACCCCATCATACCCTTTCAAAACCCGTAGTTGATGGATGGTGTTATTAGAGATGATATTTTTATCTTCATTTCACTGATAAGAAAACTTAAAGCTCAGAGCAGTCTAGTCATTCACATGGCTGGTCAACGGCACACCGAAGCAGTCTATCTTTAGAGCCTGCCCTGTTGATCCCCACAGGATTGTGCCCCCATGTGTAATTTACATGATAGGACCCCATGCAAATGACACAGGAGCATAGAGCCCAGCAATTGAGTTTACCTGAACAAAGTTATGAAAGGCATCAGATGTGACTGCGTACCTTGGCCAAGAAGAATGAGTACCCCACCTGGTGGGGGTAGGAGAAAGAAACAGAGAGCTGAGAGCTAGAGCCAAACTCGGGATGGCCGAGTGTGTGGTGTGGTCAGGGGCATGAAGAAGCCCCTGGTGTAAAGATCAAGGCCATACTCTGAAAATGAAGGCTAAGGACACTGGTCTACCCTGCAGCCCTTCCAGCCCTTAGTCCTGCAATCTAATACCTATTAAATCTACGGTACTTCATTTAAGGACATGTGATGGTGACTTCTACATTAGCAATCAGAGTGGGGTTTAAGAAAGCATATACCTCTCTATCCTAAGACCTGAATTGTCTTTAACCAGTTTATATGGTGTGTGGTATATTTCAATGTGCACATTGGTATATCTGGTATTTACTGAGCCAACATGTTGAGCATTAAATCAGTGCACAGCCTCCTCTCCATTCCGACTGTACGGCCATCACAGACAGAGAGCCTCGTGTCCTACCTGCAGCCCCTGCTTTCTTCAGTCTATGCCCTGCCTTCTGTGGGGCGTTAATCTAATCCCCCTGATTTCCTGGGTTCTTCCTCATTCCCATGGCTAGCCACTGCATAAAGCCTGTCCTCTTTGGCACGGCATTCAGTAACTTTCTCCATCCTTTGTGCTCTAGCCCTCACACTATCTCCCACCTTCATCACCCCTCCACCTTCACCCCATCTACCCCAAATTCCAGCCCACACTAAACCGTTCCCCATGCAAAGCATGTGCACCTGCTGCTTCTGGGACAGCCCCAGACTCCCTCCTTCTTCCTGCAGCTCTCTGCTCTTAACTGAGTGGCGGGACAACCCCAGTCATCTGGCTGTATCTGAAACACTTAGGTATGTTTCCCCAAGGCTCATCTGGGCTGCTTTTCATGTGATCAGCCAGCCAACAAGTGCACACAGATCTAGCGACCATATGAAAACCCAGCCTGTTAATCTATAAACATTGACACGGGTTAAGTGGTCACTACTTACAAAGAAATGTGTAGGGACTTTTTTTTTTAACATTTTACATAACATTTTTAAGACCTATTCATCAGTTCATTCACTAAATACATACTGAGCACCTCCTCCGTTCTGTGTGCACACTAGGTACTGGTGCTAGAGCAGTGAGCAAGGCAGTGGTTGGCAAACCACTACCATGGAGCTTACAGAACATTGTAGTTGAGAAAACAGATGGGCATGAGAAAAGAATAAACATGACCTTGACAGGCTCGAGCAAGTGCTCATCAGCAAGGATTCCTTGGCAGGAAAGGATGTAATTGTGGAGAGCTGCTTGGAGGGAGGGGTCAAGGACAGCCTCTCCACAGAGGCCATGTTTGCACTGACACCTGATGAAGGGATGTGGGCCAGTTTATGGTCCTCTTCTTATGGAAGAGCTGAGGCAACAGCATCCTGAGCCAAGGGGACAGCAAATGCAAAAGTTCAGAGGTGAAAAAGGGCTCTGTGAGTATTTGGAAGGGAAAGGAACAGGGGGTGGCTGCTGGGAAAGTTCAAGAAGAGGAGAAGTAGGGTATGTGGAGTGTGAGTGGATGCTCAGTAAATGCTAGCTGTGTGTCAATCATCATCATCATCCTAGGAGCCTGGAAGGATAGAAGATAGATGGCGTAGGTCACTTCAGCCATGGTAAGAAATCTGGGTTTTAACCTAAAAACAATTGCAAGTCATTGATGGGCTCTTAGCACTGTTTCCCTGGATGCTCAGGGGAGGGGATGTGGGCAGAGCAGGACAAGAAGAGAAGCAGGGAGAGGAACTAGGAGGCCTTTATAATAATTGGGATAGGAACCAAAATGGCTAGAATTAACAGCATAAGAGACAATAGGTGTAGACAAGGATGTAGAGAAAGAGGAACCCTCTTGCACTGTTGGTGGGAATGCGAGCTGGTGCAGCCACTCGGGAAAGCAGCATGGAGGTTCCCCAAAATGTTGAAAATAGAGCTGCTCTATGACCCAGCAGTTGCACTAATAGGTATTTACCAAAAGGATACAAAACTACAGATTCGAAGGGGTACATTTATAGCAGCATTATCAACAATAGCCAAATATGGGAGGAGCCCAAATGTCATCAACCGATGAATGGATAAAGAAGTGTGTGTGTGTCTACAATGGAATATTACTCAGCTGTCAAAAAGAATGAAATTGTGCCATTTGCAACAAAGTGGACGGAGCTAAAGTGTATCACGCTAAGCAAAATAAGTGAGTCAGAAAAAGACAAATACCATATGATCTCACTCATATGGGGAATTTAAGGAAAAAAATCCAGATGAACATATGGGAAGGGAGAAAAAAAAAAAAGGAGAAAGGGAAACAAGTCATAAGTGACTCAACGATAGAGAACAAACAGAGGGTTGGGGGAGGGAGGTGGAAGGGGGAATGGGCTAGATGGGGGATGGGTATTAAAGAGGGCATTTGTCATGATAGCACTGAGTATTGTATATAAGGGATGAATCACTGAATTCTACTCAAGAAACCAATATTGCACTGTGTGTCAACTAACAAAATTTAAGTTAAAAATAATAATAATAATAATTGGGACAGGAACATCCTATGAAATGTTTAAACACTTATCTTTTCTCTTCATACAATTCATAAAAATGAAATTGTGCTTTTGAGTCAGCAATATACTTTTGACAGAAGATAGGTGTATCTTCTGATGTCTGTGCCGAATGATGGACAAACTGATTGATGTTGCTCCCTCAAGAATGCCACAGCCTGTTTTCCACAGCCAACCCCCAGTTCTCTGAATGACCTGATCCACTCAACACCCAGGCCTCTCCTACCTCCCCACAGGCTGAGCGGGGAGGGGCTGAAAGTTCCAGGCTTCTAAACAAAGGTTGGTCTTTCTAGTCACATGCCCCCATTCTGAAGCTATCTGAGGGCCTGCCCCAAGTGACCTCTTCACAACAAACATCCCTAGTGTCCCTCACCCTCAAGAAATTCCAAGGGATTTAGGATCTCGGTGTCAGGAACCAAGGACAAAGACCAAATACATATATTTTTAATGATGCATACCCACCATTGGACTAATTTAAGTGTTTTATCTGAAAAGGACATTCTTATTTATTGCATCTAAAATAAAATATATGGATAAATAAATAAAATAGGTTAACTTCTAGTGGAATTCTCGAGAGGGCAACATAAACATGACTAACAGCTAAGATCTTCCTGAATGGCAAATGTCATGCCAGGTAGACCTTGTCATTTTGTAATAACCCATTGACTTTCCTGTGCATTACCCTCAAAACCCATTCCCAATGGGAATCATTCCCAAACAACAGGCTGGGTGACCTTTGTGTGTGTTTGTATAGGCATACATTTAGCACAGTCCTCCGCACTTAGTAGGTGTTCAATAAATGTATCCCAAATGAGTAAATGAAATCTGTGTTCTGGACTGAATATTTGTGCCTTCTCCCCCCAGTTCACCAGTTCGAATCCTAACCCTCAGTGCCTATAATGCATCTGGGAAGGAAAGAGACATGAACTCTTAAATAATAATTATTTTCGTAACCCTCGTGAGATAAAGCTGCTGATGTGTGGCTGGAAACACACTGTGTGTCCCTCAGCGCGTTACTGCTCTCCTCCCCCTTCCCATCATTTTCTGCGAAGGGCGGTCTTGAGAAGTAGATAATCCACATAAAGGACTTAGAGTAGAGCCTGGGATCAGCAAATACCATCAATCTGAACCCCGAAGAGGTTATAATTTCGGTGCTGAGTAGTACCAGGGTAGGGCTACAGTGTCTGTTTGGGTTAATAAGAAACAAGATTAATAATGAGATGATGGAAAGCCTGTGTGCCTTGGCATCCATGAACCTCAGAGGCTTCGCCTCAACCCAGAAGAAAGGTCTCCTGTCTTCAAAAGAGCAACTCTCATTGGCAGCCCCCTCCATGACCCTAGGACCTTGGCTGGGTCCTCCGCGGGTCCCTGCTGTGGAGTGTCAGCTTGGGAATATTTCAGGGCATGCTGGAGCTGAACCATCTCCAAGCAGCCCGCAAGTCCTCTCTGGGCTGGAGGGAGGTTTGGGAGCCCACTACTGCCAATTTCAGTGGAGTGCTGGCCACGGGCTGGCAGTGACCTCTTGTTTTATTATATTCTGCCCAGGCCCGCTTCCAGAGCTGGCTTTTGGACCCCGCCAGGGAGCTGGTACAGAGCAATGAAGCAGAGGCGTTTTTGCAGGGAAGGGAGATTGATTCATGAGACTGGGTTCTTTGCAGGTGGCTGAGTGGCAGGCAGGTCCCGCTGCCCACCTGGCCGCTCCACCCTCTCCAGCTGGAACGCCATGCCCTCCCAGCACTTTCCCCTGCTGCCTTGGCAATGGCGTGGATTTAAAATGCTGGGAACGAGACTCGGAGCCAAACGGCTCTTCTCCCCACCCTTGCTCGCGCCTCCCCCCTCCCAACCATCACTATCAAAGGCATGTCACACTTCAGAAAACCCAACTGGAGAAGCCCAGCCGAAAATAAAGGTGATGTGCCAAGCCCTTGACACATCAAATTCTTCAACTGCACTTAAAACGGTATCTGACACATTTCTAGAGCATGACATTTTTACATAAGACCGGATGTGATTATGGGGCTATCGGCCTATCTTTGAATGCTTCTCTCCTTGCTGCCCCGTATCTAGTTCAATGACACAGTCTGTTGCTCTTCCTCTCCTCTCTTTGCTTCTTCTATTTATACAGCACATTCATTTACATTAGAATTTATCATATATTTTATCTTTATTGTACGGAGGCAGGAGATCACAGCGAGGGAGTCTGACTGACTGCCTGGATTGGACGGTCAGCCTCCCCCACCTGCTAGCAGGTGACCCTGACCTCTCCGTGCCTCAGTTGCCTGATGTGGAAAAATGGGGTGTCCATGAAGCACAAATGAGATCACGCATGCAAAATACTTGAAGGAGCGCCTGAAACATAAGGAAATCCTCCCTCAGTGAATGTTTGCTGTTAATCTCGCTATTCCCCAAGTTTCTGGTCAGTTACTCGTGTCATTACCTCTTTCCTTTGTTAGCTTCACTCAATACAAACATAATACACATTTGGTTCCTTCATCAGACTTTTTAATGGAATTGTTAAGTGTTTTAATTTATGATGATGATAGAAAACTACGACATAGCAGTTAATATTTACTTAGAGTTTCCCGTGTGCTGGGCTCTCTGCTCAGCCATTTACACGTATCACCTCATTTAATCTGTCTAATTACCAGTTTCCAAAGGTTGGACATGGGCTCCTGCTGGCACAAGACTAAACTTGTCATCAGTCTGAAGTCAAGACAGCGGAAAGCATATTTTTCTTAAAGATACGTTCATTTGAAGAAATTAACACTTCCCACTTTTCTCAGTCTTAAAATACTCTTTCTTTTATGGTGAGGGTAAATGATAGTTTCTTTTCTGGAACATTCCTGCTTGGAAAAATAAAGTACTGTGTTAGTCACTACACTTTGGTTTGGGTCCACTCAAACCAGCAGTCTGAAATCTGTTCCTCGTCACAAAACTGATGGGAAGATATTATCATTTCCATTTTACAGATGAGAAGCCAAGACTCAAAGAGGTTGTGGACTTGCCCTAGGTCACACAGCCAGCAACAGGCAAGCCCAACATCCTGGCTCTTAAATTCGTGATGACTACTTGGAGGACACACACCTCACTTCATTCTCAGAGCTGCCCTGTGAGGAGGTATGGTTCCCCATTTTATAGGACAATGGAATCGAGGAGGTTAGGTATTTGCCAAGGCCCTGGAGTCTGAAAACACGAACACATCTCTGATCCCAGTTCATTTTCCTTTTGCACCTACCATGGGCCAGAAACCCTGATGGAAGCTAAGTCTATCACAAACAGCTAAAAAATGTGCTCACAGAGGGGCTTATAGTCTGAGCAAGGAGATATTTAAGTTACGATGCTCTCTGAGAAGCCCCATACAAGCTGTGACTGGGATACTCTGAGAGCACTAGGGACCGAGAAGTTTATTTTGATGGACATTTCAGACAATATTGTAGTATCTTGCCATACCGTATTTTAAAGAACCCTATATGAAACTTAGGGTTCCGTGTCTCTACTTTTAATGAACACTTGACAAGAAATCTTTTCCATTAAGAGCATATTTCTTGTATTATATATAACGGGAGCCTCCGAGTACTCATTCGGTGAGGATTTTCTGACATCCCAGAGGCTTAAACATTTTAAAGATTGAAAACCATTTTTAATAATACAAAAGACATAAAACGCTTTAAATTCCGAAGCCTCTTTTGGATCCCGAAATGCCAGAACGTTTCTCCTACAAAAGATGGAGAACTTGATTGTTCTCCTCCCACCTCCCCCCACCCCAACGCCCCACCCCCCACTCTAGCACCCCATTCAGATTTTTATCTAATAGTTTATAAATAGTAAAATGGGAGGAAATACCAATAGCAGCTGAAGGTTAAATTGCATTAGGGCCAAAAAAAAAAAAAAAGAACGAAAAGAAAAAGTATCAAGGCTGAACTCCACTTCAATCCCCAAAGAGGTAGCCGGTGAAATGTCCTTAAGCCAGATTCTTTGCTGGAACCTGGCTGCGGAGGCTGATGCAGGCACACTGAGCACAAGAAACTCCCACTGACGTCAGTGCACATTTGGAGAACAGGCTATTGAAGCTGCAGTCAGGCAGACAGCCCCACAGCAAAGTCGTGCCCTTGGACTTCGCCTTGGAGGTTAATGTATCACTGTGCTTTCAAAGGTGTGGGCGGCCAGCTGGCTTCTGACACAGGGTATTGGGAATTGCCAAGTCTCGGCCTTCAGGAAGGGCTACGTTCCCTGGCCTATCAGGGCACATGTCCCCACAATTCACAGTGTCCTTGACTCTTGTTCATTCGAAGTAAATGATTATCTAACCCAACACTTCGAGACGAGGCTTGCTTGCATCATCTGATGGTCTATTTCTTTATATCAATTTCCCAGGGGTTCAGTTACTCTTTAACAAATATTTATTGAAGGACTTGCTGTAAGAAAGGTCCAGATGCATGGAAGAGCAAACGTAGACCTACACGGTTCAATCCTGCAGGAAGCATAGAGTGCAGCTGAAAGCCAGCCAATCAATCCCATCAATCCCACGCGTGAATGCGGAATGCCGAATTGGAATTAATAGACTCAGGAGGAGGATAAGGCTCTTTAAGAGTGAATAATAAGGGAAGCTGACCTAGACTGAGGGGTGAGGTGCGAGGAGGGTGAGGAGGAAATTTCAGGAGAAGGCGGGGACGCAGGAGGGGTGGGGAACTGAAGAGCAGGGGCAGCTGGGTGAGAGGCCGAGAGCTGGGCAGAGATAAGGATTTGATCCTTATCTCAAGAATAACAGATGTTTCCAAAGGGGCTAAGGTCAAGGTCATATCTGATATGGTTAGACTTATGGGAAAGCTGCCCCAACAGCTGTGTAAAGGAGAGAAGGGTGGGAGGCTGCCAATTAAGTAGGAAGGCCAACTGGGAGACTGTCATGGTGGTCCCACCAAGACCCGATGGGACCGTGGCTTGGGATAGCAGCAGTGGAGGGCGAGGAGAAAAGATACATCAGGTAAATGTGATCAGATGTAAGCGTGAGAGAGAAGGAGGTTTTAAAGATGGTGCCTGACTCAGCTTCCACAGTGAAGTTTGGAGAGAAAAATTTGATATAAAAGATACATACATATTTTCGGAATGTGTTCTCTGCTTACCCAGAGTTGGACTACATCTAGTTGAACGTTTTTGCAGGCGTAGTCCTTAAGTCACCCATTTAAATTAGAGTTACATGTATCAGCATACATCAATGTAAAAATATAATCTCGAACAAAACAAAAAACAACTTTCAGAATGTGTGTAGTAGTATATTATTTGTGTAAAGTTTTAAAATATGTAAAACAATACTATGAATTATTTATGAATTCATACATACATGGTTTAAGAATATGCAAATAGATGATAAACACCAAATTTAAGAAAATGATTGCCTATGAAAGGGAAAAAAGGGAATAGCTTTGGGAAGGGGTACTTGGGAGCCTCCCACTGTTATCTATAAATGTCATATTTATTTTTTTAAAACATCTGAAGCAAACACAGCAAGCCGGCTAAGATTTGACAAGATTGCTTAAAATTAAGGCAAAGATTTCTAGGTGCTTAAAATATTGCAAATTTGTTTAAAGTGCACAGTCTAGTGGGGAAACAAGAAGTGTTACAAGAAAGACATTGATAAAAGATTATGGGAGGACTGGAAAGGAAAAAAATTGATTCTAGCAGGAGAATTTATGTTGCTAACTTACTCTTCAGTAGAAATGTGGGCAGTATGTGTGCCTGGTACTTTACTCTTAGAGGCCCAGGTGTGACTATGCACAGCCCATAACATCAAAGGGTACACAGCCAAGAAAGGGAACAGACTTCACAGACACAACCAAGTGATAACCAGCCAGTGCTGTGTTAGGGTTGAGCAATAGGTTCTGAAATACCTACGTCTGCCTGGATAGGTGGCGAAAAGCTTCACAGAGAAGAATATCTCTAAGAAATAGAAATACACAGGAAGGGAGAAAAGGAAGAGCAAAAGAGGCGGCAGGAGCAGAATATACAAAGGTGTAAAGTTGTAAAATCTCAACATGACTGCAAATGAGCCTGGAGAGGATCCGGGTATGAATGGTTCTGCAAGGAGGGCTGAAGGCCTGCCTCTTCCCAGTAAATTTTTGCAGGAGGGAGAGGGGACAGATCTGTATGTCGACCTATAGACAGAAGGCAGCTGATGACAGCATGCTGTCAAGGGAAGAGAGGAATATGAGGAGGAATGGTATGAAGGGAAATGGTTGGCTGGGATTGAGGGGAGCCAGCCAGGGTGGAGAAAGACAGGAAGTTCTCACACTGGTGGAGGGTGGGGGGATGGGGGGGTGATAGCTCCTGCGATCGGAAGTAAGACTGAGCAATAGAGCTGAGAGAGAAGAGTGTTATTTGGGAGAAATATTTAAAGTCTGAGTCAGGAGAATTGAGTAACTTATTTGTTGTAGAAGGTAACAGAAAGGAAGAGGTAGAAACGCCCCCTTTTTTTAATTCCCATAGGCTGGTTGAATCAACTTCCTAAAGATACACTTTTCATAAAATAAAAATGTGTCTATGTGAAGGATACAGTTTGATAAGTTTTGACAAGTGTATACACCCACAACCAAATGTAGCCACAAACAAGACAGAGTATTTCCATCATCCAAAAAGTTGTCTGATGCCTTCCGCAGTCCGGAAACAACTCCCCCACCCCGCCTACCCTGGGTAACCACTTACATGCCTTCTGTCCCAATAAAGTAGCTTTTCTTTTTCTAGAATGTCATATAAATAGAATCCTACAATATACACTCTTTTTTGTCTGGTGGCTTTCAGTCAGCGTATTAATTTTGAAATCCACAAGGATGTTGTCTCTATTAGTGGTCTGTGCCTTTGTTTGGCGGAGTACTAGATATTGCGTGAACGTACCACATTTTATTTATTTTACCTCCTATTGATGGATGTTTGAGTTGGCTTCAAGTTGGGGCTATTACAAAGAAAACTGTTCTGAACGTTTATGTGCATGTCTCCCTGTGGATTGTGTTTTTATTTCTCATGGTGGAAGTAGCTGGGGTGGAATTGCTAGACGATGTGGAAAATGTAAACTTAACTTTATAAGACCCTGCCAAGCTCTCCCCCGAAGTGGTTATATCCTTTTAGAGCCACACTAGCAATGGATGTCACTGCACATCCTTGCCAACACTTGCATTGTCAAGCTTTTGCATTTTAGACATTTTTGTGGGTATGTAATGGGTTCTGGCAGTGTTGGTTTGCATTTATCTGATCCCTGATGATGTTAAGCATGCTTTCATGTCCTTGGCCATTTGCATATATTCTTTTCCGTGTCCATTTAACCTTTTGTTTATGAGTTCTTTACCTGTCTTGAGAAAGATGAAGCAAACATTAATTAAGGCAGGGAGTAGAGAGGGGGGGGAAAGAAACAATAGTTTTGAAAAGGTGGAGAGGGATGCATGAACAAGGCAGTTCGCTTTGAGCCCCTACAGTGAAAACACAGATAAGACATTTAGGTTGAGATTCAGGAAGAGAGCCAGAAATCTCATTCTCAAGCCCAAAGGAGAGCAATCCAAAAACATGCTGAGTTTCGAGAAGTAGAGACCTATCCAACAGCATCAAATATCACAAAAAGGTTGAGTAAAGACTGGGGGTGGGGGGGAGGATGTCAGATTTCAGCCATGGCTTTTTTTTTTCTCTTTAACTGTGGGTGACAATCTGTTAGAAATCAATTTAGTGGAGCTTTACCCTTTCTCTTAAAAAAGAACACGAGATAGAACGAGAAAGTGGATTGCAGGTACTAAGGTTAAGTGTCGTTTCATGAAACTGTTTTGTTACACGTGTGCATGACAGACTGGGGTGGAGTGTAAAATAGAGCTTTCACTTTGGATTATGGAAAAGAAAATCTTGGAAGAAGAAAGGAAGCCACAGAGGTCCTTGCCAATGTGAATCGAGTAGGTGGTAGTGGCCAGGGATACGGACCTAGTCAGATCTGGGTTCATCTGGTCTCTTCCTCCTTGTTAGATGTGTAATCTTGAATACATGATGGAAATTCTTTAATTCTCCTTTTCCTTAAATTAGATTGGGAAGCATGAGAATATTTACCCCAAAGTGCTGTTGATAAGGCTGCTTTTAAAAAATTTATTTATTTATTTATTTGACAGAGAGATAGAGATCACAAATAGGCAGAGCAGCTGGCAGAGAGAGAGGAGGAAGCAGGCTCTCCACCGAGCAGAAAGCCTGACGCAGGGCTCAATCCCAGGACCCTGAGATCATGACCTGAGTCAAAGGCAGAGGCTTAACCCACTGAGCCACCCAGGCACCCTGATAAGGCTGCTTTTGTGCACAGCAGAGCCCTGCACCTCTCCCTCAAGATGGGAACAGGCAGTAGATCCTGGCTGGGTTTGAGCCCCCGGCCCCATGAGGATTAAATAGGATTATGTTTGTAAACCACTGTGCACAATGCCTGGAACAGGCGAGCTCTTTCTAACCATTGATTGCTGTCATTAGTGGTTGTTATTCTTGTTAGGGGAGAAACCAGGTCCCCCATTAGATTTAGGAAATGGGGATCATGCATGGAGCATATCCTTAAAAATCTTGGTGGAGGGGTGCCTGGGTGGCTCAGTCAGTTAAGTGTCCGACTCTTGATTTCGGCTCAGGTCATGATCTCAGGGTCCCAGGTTCAAGCCCCGATGCAGGGCTCTGTGCTCAGTGGGAAGTCTCCTCATCCCTCTCCCTACCCCACTTGTGCGCTCTTTCTCTTTCTCTCGCTCTCTCTCTCAAAAAAATAAATAAAATCTTTTTTAAAAGTTTGCTTGGAAAAAACCCAAATGTTGATTAATGAGCCAAATGTGGTAAACCCACACAGTCATAAAAAAGAATGGGGGTGCTGATATGAACTGGATGAACCTAGCTAAGGGAAAGAAGCCAGCCACCAAGGCCACAAACTGAATAGGAAATATTCAGAATGGACACGTAGATTAGAGGCAACACACAGCTTAATGGTGGCCAGGGGCTGGAGGGAAGAGGGAATAAGGAGTGACTGCTTCATGGGTGTGGGGTTTCCTTTTGGGGTGATAAAATGTTCTGGAACTAGATGGTGGTGGTGTTTGTACAACATTATGAATGTACAAAATGCCATTCAATTGTATATGTTTTGTATTAAATGTATATGTATATGTGTAATTGTTTTATGTATATTTTACTGCAATAAAAAAAACGGCGGGGGGGAGGTACCTGGGTGGCTCAGTCGCTTAAGAGTCAGACTCTTGATTTTGATTCAGGTCATCATCTCTTGGGTTGTAAGATCGAGCCCCACCTCAGGCTCTGAGCTCAGTGGGGAGTCTGCTTGAGGATTCTCTTACTCTGCCTCCCATCCCCCTAAAATGAATAAATAAATCTTAAAAAAAAAAAAAAAAAAGAGAGCCTTATTCAATTTAAAGATGCTTCACAGCCCTTTCTCCATCTTCCCAAGCTGTCCCCCCAAAAACCAGAATGATAAAAAGATTAGCTCACGAAGAGAGTAGAGCTGAAGGAAGGTTTCTTTGGGGGGCAGTGTGGGGGAGGGGGAGTTAGAGGGGAGCCAGGAAAAGGGAAAGAGATTGAGGAAAAGGGAAACAACTTCTCTAGGGCAGAAAACTTCTATCCATCTCCCCAAGTGGCATAAATTTCTGTGGACCTTGGAAGGACAGCTGTTACTCCCTGAGCAGCCTGTGGTGCACGCCAGGCCGATCTCTGTCAGAAGGACCCTGAGATAGCGAGGTGGGAATGAGTGGATCCCTCCTGCCCTCATTCAATGTGGAGCGTATAATGTTGCTGCTCCTAAGGGAGAGAGGAATAATTGGACAGATAATTAATAATAATCCCCCCCTGACTACCTCTCTGGCAGGTGCCTGGCTATGGTCTCCAGAGCTTGGGAGCAAAGTAACAGCTTTATTATAAACTGATATTTCAGTGAATGGGACTATTGGGATTAATAATTAAAATCAATTTGCTATTATATACACTATTGACTGGAGCAACAATGTGTATAATCTGGAGCACAAGACAATTTTTTTTTAAGGCTCCCCATTGTGTTACAGGTATTTGACTCCCCTTCAACACAGTTACTTTCTTGATTATGTGTGACATAAGATCATTTGAAAATCATCTTGTATTCCTAGAAGTGGGCTGTGTAGACATCCTTCTCTCTCATCCGTTCCTCCCCAAACATGCTGGGCATTCCCCGTTCTAAGATATTTTGACCTTAGACTAAAAACCAGTTTTTAAAAATTCTATAAACAAAATCACTGAGAGCAGGGCACATCCAAATGATCACAGCAGAATGAATGAGTCTCGGTCTAATTTGCCATAAAACATTTTGGCAATACCTACTAATCAATAAAATTTAAATCTCCTGGTTAGTCATTCATTCAGTAAATAATTTTCCCGGGCCAGTAGCAGGTGCAAGAGATGCAGAAATAAATAAGATGTGATCACTGTTCTCGATGAACCACATTATAGGAGAGGGAACAGACATAGAAACAAATATCTGCTCTCAGATTTAATAAGTATATGGAAAAAAGTAATCAATTCAGCCTGGGGTTGAGGCCTTCAATAAAGAAGTACATGAAAGCTCTCTGAAAATATTGCCTTCTGTAGACTTAAGATTGCATATATGGAGATACAATGCAATCAGAGACTATAATTAGCCACTGCACCTCAGACTCTCTGTTTAAATTATTTTTGATATTTTAATTTTTTCCTTTATTATTATTAGTTTTATTGCATTTTTACTGTTGTTTTTATTGAACACATTCCAGCATCTTTCTTTCCATCAAACTAAAAGAAGAAGTTAAAAAGCTTAACTGTTTGTGTTGTCCCAGCAAATGTCTTAGGCCCAAAGTAGATAAATGTTTTTGACCATCTGCAAGAAGCCTGACGATCACACTCAGACTCTAGTTGTGGGCGCACGTGGACTCGTGTGCAGGGCTTCCGACATCATGGGTGGTATGTGACACTTGCTCTTGGTTAACTGCCGTCCTCTGACCTACCTCTGGGTGGTACAGTCCAGACCCCCGACGTTCAGGGTACTACTAAGACTTTGGGGGGATGATAAGTGAGCCTACTTCTTACTTCTTCCGAGAGTCTAGGTAGCTATCGCTGGGGTTAGTACTGCACACAATTTATTCATCCTCTCTAGCTGGGAAGAAGCCACTTACATACCATCCCAATGGATGAATAAAGAGGGAAAAGCTGGGATGCCTGCGTGGCTCAGTCATTAAGCGTCTGCCTTTGGCTCAGGTCTTGATTCCAGAATCCTGGGATCGAGCTCTGCATCGGGCTCCCTGCTCAGACGGGTGCTTGCTTCTCCCTCTTCCACACCTCTTGCTTGTGATCTCTCTCTTGCTCTCTCTCTCTCTCTGTCAAATAAATAAATAAAATTTATGAAGAAAAGAAAAGGGGAAAAGCTGATTGAATCTGAGAGTTTGGATGAACCTTAAAGGTCATCTCAACTCATCTTCATTCACGCATCAATAATTAATGAGCACCTACTGTATGCCAGGCACTGTACTCTACAGTTCAGCTCTTCGATGGAATGTACAGTCTAACAGGGGAGAAGGGCAGGAAATAAGGGGACAAATAAGGAGATGAGCCAATAACATAGCTGAAACCAGTGTAGGGGGTGGGGGCAGTCAGAAGTGGCAGGCACCTTAGAAAGGGTGGTAAAACCAGTGAGGGCCTGGAGATTAGGATCAGATGTCACCAAATTAAAGCTGAAAACTTTGGCTGGAGAAGTGAAGAGACTATAAAAATAAGAGTTCAGCTACCCCACAGTACTTCTTTTTCTTTTAATTGTTTAAAAGGTTTTATTTATTTACAAGAACGAGAGAACCCAAGAAGGGGAGGACAGAGGAAGAAGAAGAAGCAGGCTCCTCACTAAGCAGGGAACCTGATGTGGAGCTGGATCCCAGGCCCCTGGGATCATGACCTGAGCTGAAGGCAAAGGCTTGGTGCCACCCAGGCACCAAATCCCCACCCCAACCCGCAAGGTACTTCTTCTTCTTCTTCTTTTTTTTTTTTTTTTTTTTTGGTACAAAGATTTTATTTATTTATTTGACAGACAGAGATCACAAGTAGCCAGAGAGGCAGGCAGAGAGAGAGGAAGAAGGCTCCATGCTGAACAGAGAGCCTGATGTAGGGCTCGATCCCAGAACCCTGAGATAATGACCTTAGCTGAAGGCAGAGGTTTAACCCACTGAGCCACCCAGGCACCCCAAGGTACTTCTTTCTATAAGAAGCTTCAAAGGGGAACCTGGGCCTGGAAAGAGGTACAATCCAGCTTTCGTGGGGGCCCAGAATTTTAGAGATCACCGAAATTTAGAGATTATTAGCTGTCAGGAGCTAAATCGTATCCCCATCCCAGAATCCATATGTCCCCCTAAACCCCAGGAGCTCAGAATGTGACAGTATTCAGAGACAGGGACCTTTAGAGGAGCGATTAAGTTAAAACGAGGATCTCAGGGTGGGTGCCGATCCAATCTGCCTGGTGTCCTTCTGAGAGCTAGTATACACAGTGACTGTATACCTCGGGCTCTCTCTGTTTAAATGAGTCTTGCTATCAAGGATAGCCCTCGGGGATGCTCACCCAGAAGGGCCCGGTGAACACACAGCGAGAGGGTGGCCATCTGAAAGCCAAGTAGAGAGGTCTGAGGAGAGACCAAGCCTCCCAACCCTGTGATCTTGAACTTCTACACTACAGAACTTTGAGAAGATGAATCTCTTATGTAAGCCACCCAGCCTGCGTTATTTCGTTCTGGCAGCCCAAGCTGACCGATACACTAGCCTGGGATCACTCATATCGAACACTTAACTAAGAAACAGAATCTTGGGTCCTATGCCCCCACTACAGGCTAATTAAATACAAATTTATGTAGACAAGGGAATAGAGAACTGGATTTTAAACAAGTCCCTCTCTAAATAATAATAATAATAGCAACAACAATAATAGTAAATTGTATAGGTTCTCATCCACACTGAAGATGAAAAACTCTGGCCCAGTGCGGGCCTGGGAATTGTGCTGTTGTCAATCAAATCTAGACTCCCGGAGTAAAGATTTCCCAGCAATGCTGATCAGGCTCCAATAACCTGATTCACTGAAACTGAGATGGAGAGGGTAAGGGTTAGTGTGAAGGAAGGCCTCCAGCTCTCTTATCTCTAAGCCCTGCCCAGGCCATGCCCTTTGCTAAGGCACCCCAGTCAAGTGGACTTTTAATTATTCAGTAATAAGCTTCCGTTCTAGCCTCTAAACTCTTCCTGCTATGGGTGAAAACTAGTTTTGTTTGTTTGTTTGTTTGTTTTTGCCTGGCAAAGAAGAACTATCATTTATAATAACCCCCATATAATTAAATGTAGAACTGATACAGTTCCATTTTTTTTTTTCCTTGAGCAAACAACCAACTTTTTTTGGCTCCTAAGCAAAGCCCGTTTCTCTACCCTTCTCTACCCAATTTGCTTGTTTTTATAGTTTTCCAAATGCTACCTATAGTGTGGGACCCCAAACGAGCCATAATAAAAATTTAATATAGGGCTATTAAATAAGTAAATGAATAAATCAAGGAATGATTCTCCTTTTTTCCCTCCTTCCATCTAGGTTATGAGTTTCCATGGTCCAACAAAAAAAAATCTGTAAGAACAGAAAAGGACTCAAGCATTTACTCACAGAAAAATCTGTCATGCAGGTTAGCTTTTGAAAAATGCAGCTACGTGGCGTCAGTCTTAACACGTAATTACCAGCTGGTACTGACCTGCTGTCTCCTGACCTTCTTTGATTCTTTAGATGCCATGTTCATTTCTATCTTCTGATTGCCTTGTCTTTTACCTCAATCTTGTTTTTCTCACCTTTCATTATAAAGCACTTTCTTTTTCCTTTTAAATAATGGGAAATTGTTGTCATGGAAAACCTCAGTTCTGCTATTTACTTAGCTGTCACAGGGGCCTGCAGACAGGGAGGAAGGGAACCTTCAGTGACGGTGATGGGAATAGATCCCGGGCACATTAAAGCGACCTATGTAAATAAGCAAGGGCATGAATGGGATCAGGCGAGGTCTATATTTAATGACTTACCAAAACATAACTGGATGCTGTCACTCTCCTGCTCAAACACACACGGTTTGAGCCTGCATGGGCTCCAACCTGGATCCTGGCATGGGTAAGCATTAAATACATAGTAGCAATTAAATACAAGAAGAAGGAGAGGAAGGTTGGTGGGGGAGGAGAGAACTTTCCAGGCAGCCAAAACATGCTTGCAAGGTTAATGGAAGAATTTGTTAATTCATATGTCTGTGCAGAAGAAAATACTTGATTAAGGGTATTTTCAGGGGCTCTAAGCTGCATGAGACTTGAAGAGTGTACCACCTAAATCCTAAATCCTTAGGATCAAGAAAGCTAGTAGCTAATACAGTCAGACAGTCCATCAGGCATCAGTTTCTGTTCACCAAGAGCTGCCTGGCTAGGTCTGTTACTAGCACGGCCATCCCAGGAGCCTGGTTATTGAATCCCAGGTTGGAAGCGGGTCTAGAAATCACCCTGCATCTAATAATCCATGCAGATACAATAAGAACACTACCTCATAAGACTGTAGTGGGAATTAACGGGTTCATATTTGCAAAGCCCTTGGAATAGTATCTGACACATAAGAAGGCCCATATGAGTGTCAGTTAAAGAAATAAACCCCATTTGTTGATGCACACACCAATGGAACTGCTGCACAGACTTCTCAATGTTTAACCCTCTTCCAGACCCTTACTCTGCTTCCTACACAAGGAAAGTCAGCAAGAGGACAGGACTCGTCCAGTGCATACTGTTAGCATGTGGTATTGCTGGATCCAAACTCAGTTTGATTTCAAACTCCGTGTTGCTCTTACTGTTAACCATGACATTCCAGCACCCTTGACGAGAAGACTCCTGGGGCCTGCACACGTTCACAGACAGAATTCATCCTTCTAGTGCCCCATTCTACAGATGGAAACAAGTTTTATTTTTTTTTAAGAGATTTTATTTTTTTTTAAAGATTTTATTTATTTATTTTTTTTTAAAAGATTTTATTTATTTATTTGCAAGAGAAAGTATAAGCAGGCTCCTGGCTGAACAGGGAACCCAACGCTGGGCCTGAGCCCATGACCTGAGCTGAAGCAGATTCTTAACCGACTGAGCCACCCAGGCATCCCACAATTTTATTTTTAAAAAGGAGGCAGGGCACCTGGGTGGCTCAGTCGGTTAAGTATCTGCCTTTGGCTCAGGTCATGATCCTGGGATCCTGGAATCGAGCCCCACTTCGGGCTCCACAAGCCGGGACCCTGCTCTCCCTGTCCCTCTGTTGCTCCCCCTGCTTGTGCTCTCTCGCAAATAAGTAAATCAGATAGCTGCAAATGCTCTCAGAAGGGATAACAGACCCAGAGCCTGGAAATCACTCCCACTCCAGTTCCCACTACCCCCCCACCCCCACCACGCTGGGTGTATAAGGTGACTAAGCTGTGGGTTCGGTCCAACTGGAAGAGTCCACTGCGCACTTTGGTTTTTGCTTTGCAGAGACTCGAAAGGCCTTTCTCCAGATGGTCAGACCTTCAACAGGAGCTGGCAAGGATTGCTGGGGTGCGATGGGGCTGACCGAGGGGGACCCCTGAGGACAGGGTTCCTACCGGTCGTTCCCCGTCCCCCCCCCCCACGCCAGAGCCGCAGAGCCGCAAGCTTTCACTCGAGGGAGCCCTCCGTTTGGCCCATAGCGGCCGGTGCTATCACGTTGGCTTCCAGTAGGGGTCGCCAGAGAAACTGCCGGCCGGAAGCAGCGGCCGGGAGGGGGCGTTAGAGAGCTCTGTAAGGAAAGAAGAATAAATGGACCTGGGGGGCCTGGTGACCAACTGGAGCTCTGGAGACAGATTGCATGCTCCACGCAACTCTGGCACTAAATAAACACTGACCTCTGGCACCCCTGCCTCCCCTCCTTCCCCTTCCCTCCACTCTATAAGGAGGAGGGGAGTCATGGCTCCTACTTGTACATCTGTTTTCAACGATTTCCTGCCATAAAAGCGTCGGGTGTTGAGCGAAGAGCCTGGCCTTCCCCAAAGTGCCCAGGGAACATTAGTCGTGACCACGTGCAAGTTTCACATCCGTACAATTTCCCGAGACGCTTGGAGCAAATGGTACAGGCCCCACGTGACAGCTGAAGAAGCTGAGGTTGAGAAGATGAGGTCACTCGGCCAGGGTAGGAACCGAGGAGTGCAGTCTCGGGCGGAGAGAGCTCACGGATGCAGGAAATTGGCCGCGTGGGGTCCAGGGTTGGGGCAGAGATGGAAGGGGGTGGGGGTGGGAACAGGGAGGAGCCTAACTCTAGCCTGGGAACCACGGTAGTTCCGAGAATAAGAGCCCAAAGGAAAGCCCAAAAGCACATTCACTGGCCCACGGGAAACCATCACAAAAGGGTCACCCGAGGGGTCCGCTGTGCAGTTGACCACCAGGAACTGGTTCCAGGAAGACCGCCCTCCAACGCCTCTGCCTTCCTAACTCCCTCATCCTGCTGGGAAATTAGTCCACATCAATCTGGTCTTGAAGCCCCCCCCCCAACCCCCGCTATAGAAACTGCTATCTCCGACTCCTTCAGTGAAGTACTGACGGGGATCTGAATATACGACCCCAAAATGATGCCACTTTAGCATAAAGAGTATTTTGAACTGAAGACAATTAAGAAGCCGCAAACACAGAAGAGCTCTTTGCTCTTCCCCTGTCTACCTAAAAACGGATAAGCACTTCCCTTTGTGAAGGCGTTCTCCCTCCTGTCTCCCGTACCAGGAGAACAATCCTTATGCCTAGAGACAGAAAGTTGGCACCGGGATGAGTCTGCACAAACCCACTAAAATAATCCTTATCTTCCATTATGTTTAACCTTATATTTACCTCCCCTCAATGCACTGCCCCCAGCAGTCTTTTTCCTTTGTCCTGCTACTTCTCTTCAAATGTATTATCCTTGTTAAGATGGCATATGAGCCCCCAGGTCTTTAATGCCTCTCTGGGTCTTTATTTCTTTTCTATGATGCTGTCTGCACACATAAAAAATAAAATATTAACATCAAATAAAAATGTGTATTCCTTTTCTCCTGTTAATTTCTCTTTTCTCAGTTTAATCGACAGGCCCCCACTATGGAACTTAAGAAAGCAGAGGAATTGACTTTTTTCCTCCCCTCATTTCGAAGTCTTTTATTCTGCGAGCTGAAAAAATTTAAAAGCAGATATCCTGTGGAAGGCAACACATTGACTTACAGACTGTACTTTTGGACTATAAACACACACACATATATATACATATTTATGTATATACATATATCTGTGTATATACATATATTTTTTTAATTGGTGAAATACCAACACCTAGCCTGACACTTTAAAGAATATGTATATTCATTTGAAAATTAATGAATAATTAAGCAATGCCAAGGAATTGTCTGAAAGGAATTGTCTGAAATGTCTAAAAGGAAGTTTTCTAGTGTCTGAAAGAGAGCAAGTGCTTAATAAATGTGGAAATTAAATGATGCTGCTGTAGAAAGGGCCCCTCGTGAAGGCAAAGGAGATCAGGTCAGCCATCTTCACAGTTATAACTCTTGGCTGTTTGTGTAAGACTTGACTTCTCTGGTTTCCAGTTGTGCAGGAAGAGAAAAGAGAGTGATCAGAGGAAAGTACACTTGATTGATGTTATCTAAAAGTAATGAAAACGTGTGTGTGTGTGTGTCCTAAGAGTTTTGGAACTAATTAGTAAGGGATAGTCCTAATAGATCACATAGATTGAGTACGCTTGCCCTATTGTAGGGCTCAATAAATGTCTGGTAAACTAGCTGAACAGAACTGAATATGTTTGCGGAAGTGAGCTTTATTTTTTTTTTTATAGTTTTTATTTGTTTGTCAGAGAGAGAGAGAGAAAGTGAGCACATGCAGGGGGAGAGGCAGGCAGAGCAGGCAGAGGGAGATGCAGGCTCCCGGCCGAGCAAGGAGCCCCAAGTGGGACTCGATCCCAGGATTCTGGGATCACAACCTGAGCCGAAGGCAGTGGATTAACCTACTGAGCCACCCAGGTGTCTCATGGAAGTGAACTTTATAAGGGGGTTTAGGCTAGTCATCCACACTTCTTGGGCTGGTGTGTTATTCTGGTCATTTGAAGAGTTGACTTTATCCTGAGCTGAGGAGGAGTTGGTAAGTCCTTGCAATGCTCTGACAGGAGCCTCATCCTCCTGTTCTAATCTATTTCTTTTCTTTTCATTCTTCTGTATTTCCTCTTTGTTATTTTCCTTCTTATTCTTTTGAATCAATAATATTCCCTCCTGTTTATAGGCACAAGAGCTGTATTAAGGACAAGAAGCATTGAGTCACTTACAATTCAACATTTCTCCAAAGAACTGCATTGGGTTGTGATTCAGTTTTCATGGACACGCTGAAGCCCTTCATGTCCCTCTCATCAAAAAAACGTTTCCCCTGATCTCAGTTGGGTCTTGAGATTTGTTAGACCTGTATAAATGAGTTAAAATCAATGAGAAATCAGGCCATCTAAAATGACGGTATTTCCTCAATGTCTTAATATCGTAACACCTCAGCCACACCAAATTTTGTTGGATGGGTGCTAATAATGAACAAGTAGGTGACTGAGAAAAATAATGAAATAAAAGAAGAGGAAAACAGTGCTTTTTTGGGCTCTGCCTCAAATAAAATGATCCTTATTAATAAAACCTAAATGTAGTGGAAACTCTACTCCCAAACATTTTGATGTTTTAGATATTTTCCCCACCTTAACATGAGTCCATTGGACAGAAATTAATCTTTGCTTGGCTACTCAGAGGCATATTTCTCTGTGCTACAGTGTGGAAATAGACTTGGGGATTATTGGAGCACTCTATCGTGTGCATGCAGGCATCGACTTTGGGCATCCACTAGAAGGGGTAGACTCTATCTCCTCCTTCTATGAGCAATTACAGCTGCCACTACCAGCACCCTAATGGAACAGGTTGCTTCTAATCTGCGACTGGCTGAGAAGCCAGTCATTCAAGCAAGTTAAAATTGTGCCCAATATAAGAGTAAATCGATTCTGAGTGAAAAGTCATGGGACTCTATGGTAAGAAAAGCACACAAGCTTGCGTTGGCTGATTTGAGGCTTTCTGTTTTCCCGGCTAACTATTTGATTATGCTCTGGAGTTTTTTGTGGTCTTCCTGGTGAATTTTTTGCCTGGACTCTGGGTCATCTACTTTCTTTCAGCTAGTGGAGGCTGCCACCTAAGTGACCCTGATTCTCTTCTATCCCTAGGGCTGGTCCCAGCCTCTCTGTGTCTTTCAAGGAAGTGTATTTTTTTCGTATAAGAATTAGATGATTTTAGGGTGTCTGGGTGGCTCAGTTGGCTAAGCATCTGCCTTCAGCTCAGGTCATGATCCCAGGATCCAGGGTTAGTCCCATATGGGGACTCAGTGGGGAGTCTGCTTCCCCTCTCCCTCTGTTTCTGCCCCCCTGCTCATGTTCTCTTTCTCACACTCTCTTGCTCTCAAATAAATAAGTAAAATCTTTAAAAAAAAAAAAAAGAGAGAGAGAGAGAGAGAGCGAGATTAGATGATTTTAGAAGATCAGTCCACAAGGATTCTGGGAGTGGGATTTAGAAATCCTGGGTTCTAATATGAAATCACCTAATTCAGTGTCTAGAACATGGTACATAGTCCCCAAAAATGGTAAAATTCACTTCCCTTGAAACCACTGTGGGAACTTCTACAACACTATGGCCTATAACTGAACATTTCTTTTTCTACCTCCTGGGTTAAAAATAAAAATGGCTTAAGACCCACATACAAATACACACACATAGAAATAAATCCTACCCAATGGAGGTCCTGGTAAATTTGGTTGCATGAAACAGGGACATGACTGAACTTTATTTCTGGAAGATTACTTACTGGTGTAATCAAAGTCACAAGAAGATTATTGAAGATTGAAAAGTAAAAAGTATGCTGAGAGACTACACTTTAAATATATGTATTTATTTAAGAGAGAGAGCACGTGTGCCTGTTAGTGTGCATGTGGGGGATGGAGGGTGTAGAGCAGGAGAGGGGGAGGGAAAGAACCTCAAGGAGACGCCACACTGAGCACAGAGCCTGGTGTGGGGCTTCATCCCACTACCCTAAGATCATGACCTGAGCCAAAACCAAGAGTCGGATGCTTAACCCACTAAGGCACCCAGGTGGCCCCAGAAGACCACAATTTAGAAGCATCAACTTACTGCACACTGAGTCACTGCGCCAATAACAAACCGCAGTCAGCTCTGGTCACAAAGCTGGTCCTCCCAAAAGGCCCACCTGGCAATCTCTGCACCCGGTCTGAGCTACTATTTGCATTGAGAAGTATCCAAAGTGCACTTCTTTGGAACCATTCCCTAAATGAGACACTGGTTCTCCCTAGTTAGTCTCAATAAACAAGGTTTGGCAGGGCAGCCTAGAGAAAGGAATTGAATCAGAACAATGCAGACTATGCATTTATTCATTTTCTCCTTTCATCTTACAAAAGGAAAAGGACTCTAATCTTTTGATTTGCCTAATGTATTTTGACAGCATGTACTCTTAGCCGCTCTTACAAAGATGCTGGGTCCCAGGACAGTCCTCCATTCAAGCCATCAGTCCTTTCCCCCTGCTTCTTCTAAGCCTGAGTTCCTCCACAGATGATTATTCTTCTACAGATAAGGCAGGCTATATTTTAAGAATTTTTTTTATGTAGTTCAATCGACATAATGGGTATACTACAGGAAAGATGCATTTTAGCGTATTATAACCAGGATAGAGTTTCCCAAATCCCTAAGTTATTAGGATAGAGACAGCAATTTAGAAAGAGTAGAGCAGAAAGTCTTTATATGTGCATTTCATAAAATGGATTGTACTTCATGAATTTCAATGTGACAGGATATTCACTCTGCTGTCCTGCCATTACCAAACAAGATGCTTGTTGTAAAAAAGAAATATGCATGACTGTTGAGGATGTTGTGTTATTAATGACTGTGTTCTGCACTCTGTGAAATACTTCATTGGAATGTTATCACCTGCACTGAAAGATACGCCCAAACTTTCTTACCTAAATTATCTTGCTGAAGACACTCCGAATATGCTAACTCCACAGTTCCCCCAAATAAAAAGCCAGTTTAACAAGCCCTTCTGCCTTCAATTTAATGTAGGGATAAAATATGAGAATCCCGACATCTGTGGGTGACTCTTCTCTGGTGAGTTGCAAGACGATTTTTCTTTATTAATTGTTTCCATGCAGTTCGTTTTAATAAGCAAAACTCTTTAAAAAGCTTTTCTGTAGTTTGCAAATACATGATTGGCTTATGAGATATTGTTTGTAGTAAAAAATGAATGGTGCTCAACAGTCGAAGGATAATGTGTGGGACCTCCAGAGAAGGTCCAGGATTTCCTCTGCTGGGTACAGGGGAGAAAAGGAAGGGTATATGTGAAAAGAATATGAGGGTCTTTTTTTCTAACACTAATCCTCCTCCTGAGTTCCTGATTCAATCTCTTTTGGCCTCTTTCTGGGTTTTGTTCTTTTTAATAATGTCAATCTCTCCTCTTTCTATTGGCTTCTCCTTTGGGGCATATAATTCTACTCTTGAAAACCTTTCACTTGTCCTTGATGCTGAGCAAATTGGTCCACTAGCCTACCCGCGCACCTGTCATTTTTTTATCCTTGCCACTCATTTCTTAAAACCCAGAGACGTGCCTTCACCTCTACCTTTTATTGGAAATTACACTATGCAAAAACACAAATGACCTTGTGATCCCAAATCTAATGACAATGTTTTAGCCTCTCTGGGGTGTCGATACTGCTGGGGTTTCCCTTGTTGGGACTCTTCTTCCTCCACCCTCAGTGTTAGTGGGACTGTGATCACAGTCCTCAAAGCTCCTTCTATCTCTGAGTGATCCCTCAATCCCTTCGCTCTTCGAGTATGGGCATAATCCTGGATTAAATCCTCTTCTCTGTCCACAGTCTCTCAGAATCCACCCACTCTTGTGGTTCCCACACATCCTTCCATCTACATGGACATCCACCATTTCTTCCTGCGGTTTCTCCTAAGCATCCAGGTTGTATTCCCAGCTATTGGCAGAAAGCTCCACTTACATGTCCCTCCAGGACCTTGGACTCGTCGTGTCTAAACCTGGATTTCTCAGATGTCCTCCAGAGCAGCCCTTGCTTCTAACTTCCTTCTTTCTTTTTCTTGATTGAGCCTCAGAGATTCATTGACCTCATTTTTCTCTTTTGCTCCTTCATCCTTCTTGTCACCACCTCCTGCCACTTGGTACCTTCAGAAGGCATTTCTTAAGTCCTCGGCTCTTCCCCCTACTGCTGACAGCAGCTGTCTATGCTGTGCTGATTTGGTTAAGCCAGAACTTAATCCATTTCCCCATATGGTTCTAGGTAAGTATTGGTGAAGAGACAAATATGGCGGCCATGAGAATGATTTCCAAATATCCAATATATTCCCACCTCCAAATGCAGGGAGTGAAATGACTGGTCCCAACTGCTCCTCTTTGATATCTATCACCATGTAGGCACCTGGCCACAATTTCCATGAACCACCCAGCCAGTGACTGACCGTAGTAGAAATATGGAGATGGGCTTATACCCAGAAGATGGGACATTCCTCAGATAGGCAACTTTGTCTTGGGGACTCCTCAGTAGCCTTGGAAAACTCTCTTAGGGTTGCAATGATCCACCCAATCTTCCTTTCTTTCCTTTTCCCTTCACCCAGGACCAGACCTGCACCGTTGTCTGATGGCTACTTCAGCCTCTCTGCTACCCTGTTTCTCTCTCCATTTTCCTTCACAGATGTTTCCCTTAAAAAGTCTTTTGCTAATTAGTCCCATATTGGCTTCTGCCTCCCAGAGGACCTAGAGCCACATAACAAATGTATGTAAGATTTGGAAGATGGATTGAATGAACAGCCGTACTCTCTGAAGCTTATCATGGTTAGAAGTGGTGACAGACAGATGCACAGGGGAAGGTGGGTTCCAGAATGTTCCTGCTCTCCCCTAGTTGACATTGAGCTCTCCTTCCTAACTGCTGGGCCTAACAGTAGTCCTTGCCCACTCCCAGATGCTTGGCTACAGGCTTATAAAAACAGGTGCTACACAGCAGTGATGACTTCCCATAAATATTTCTACCCCCTCACTCTGGAAGCCAGACAGATCTATCCCCCAGATTCCCCAAGAAGTTCCAACTTTTCCACTCATACCACTGCTTCAGGAGGATTAGTTAGTGTCTTTTCTCTGACATTCCAAATCTCCCTTCCAGACCCTTACTTGCATAGTTTCTCTCACAATAGCATAAGGTCTCTTCCTACAATGAATACTCATAGTGGAACAGAACCCTGACTGGCCCAATAGCCCCACCAGTGTCTTTAGCATCAACACTCAAACCACTGAAATGATTGCTCTCTCTCCCAGCAATATATCTTGACCAGTGCTGCTAGACTAATCTTTATGACTACACTCAAAGGATAAAGAGTAGCTCTCTATTTCCTGCACAATAAAATCTGAAACATGGACAGGATCCTCCACAAGCTAACTTTCCAGGTTTAGGTTCCTCATTCTCCCTACATGATTCTTTCTCTGCCCAATCCATGCACGTTCCCCTGATATTCCTTGTTCTTACCCACTCTACTTTTTCCTAGGTTCCATGTCCCATCCTTCTCTTTCCCTGATCCACATCTGATCCATTTATTCAAATCTAGTACATTCTAGAGAAGTCAGCCCAACTCCAGCTCCTCTGCAAAGACTTTTGTATTTCAGCCGGAAATGGTTGCTATTTTTTATGGAGCAACATCCTAAAGCAATTACGGGCTTCTCTTGACATTTCTCTTCTATCATATGCACCACAATAAGGATTCTTAGAACTTTCTCTATTTGACATAAGATGAAACTATAATATGAATTTCATAGACCTTAATAAAAAGGAAATAAGCATCACACGCTGTTGAAATTTATATTTGAGCCAAATAAAGTATATTTCTTACAGTTTTATAACCCCCTATCTCATAAAGTTAGTTGGACTCCCCTTCCTCTTGTTCAGTGCTGAGTATTCAGCTAGCAGAGCCACCAAAGGGCCAAGGATGAAGCTAGGATGGCCGTAGTGATGGGGCTGGGAGTGGGAAGACATCCTGCATGGTCAGGAGACTACTCACATTTGGAAGGATGGAGCAAATAAGTAAATACATTACTGATATACAGTAATGGTAATGGGAAAGGAGAAGACTGGAATCAAGCCAGGTTTATCTTTACAGCAGAGACACCGGGTCAGACACCATCTCACCACATGATGGAAGAATGGGGGTAATGGGGCTAAGTGACATTGACATGACGCACTGAGAAGAACACGGCATCGTTTCTGTGGCATTCCCACCACCAAGTTCCTAAACTGAATGGAGACACGAGGAAGTATCAGACGAGCCCCCAAATGAAGGACAGAGTCCCTGGCTATACTCTTGAAAAACGTTCCATTATAGTCACGGAATACAGGGAAAGGCAGGGGAAGTTCGTGGGGTAGGAGACCCAGCTGACATATGGGCTCAGGCTCCCCTCTAGAAAATCAATCGTGTGCCCCTCTTCCTAACTCGGCACTTCAGTGGCCGTGACGTCAATTTGGAGACTTGAAATTGGCCAGAATGGGAATATTGACACCATGAAAACTGGGAGCCACTACAAGTCAAGGGTTCTTTTTTCTCCTCTTGCACCAGTGTAACAACACATCACTGGCACTGTGTGGCATCCGAGAAGACGAAGGAACCTTGACTGCAAAACCCAGGCTTGCTCCCGACTCTACAGGATACGATGGGGACTCCCAGAGACATTGAAATGAGCCTTGGGAATTAGACGGCAGTCTTGGATCAGAGTTTATTTCTTGATTTTGAGGAAAGTCCTGTGGTTAAGTAGGAGAATGTCCTTGTTTTTAGGATATCAACATTGACGTATGGGGGAATAAGGAGGAATCCTATCTGCAACTTATCATTCAAAGGTTCCAAAAACTCTGCACATACAAATTTAAATGGAAAGAGAGAACATCGGGGCAAATATGGTGAAATGTTAACACTATGTCAGGGAGTTAGGGAATGAGGACTGGAGTAAAGACTCTATGGGAGTTCTTTGTACTCTACTTGCCACTTTTCTGTAAATTTGAAATGATTTCCAGAAAATATCTTAAGGAATTGCATTTTCACCCAATGATGTCAGGCCAATCTGTGGCTCCCCTGTTTTTCTTCCGGGTCTGCTGGGGGCTCAGCTCCTTTCACCTTCACAAAGTTAGGGAAACACTAAAGGAGAAAACTGAGGTTAGCGAACCGGCACTTGTGATGCTGTGTAATTAAAGGCAACTGCTCCTGGGCTCTGCCCTCTTCTTCCTGGCTCCACAGAGAAGTGGAAACGCTTTTTCATTTCTCTCCTCAGAAACTCGAGGCTTTGTGGATACAGGAAGACTGTTACTTCACCACCTTTACAAGCAATAAGGATGAGAACGTGATTATAAGAAGAGTTTTTTAAAGGAAATACTCTTGTTTGTTTTGTTATGAGCAAAATAGGGATTCAGATATTGGTGGTATAATGTTCTGAATCCTCATTACTAGGTGTTAAATGTTGGTTTTTAAAATGCTAAGAATTCAGGGATGCCTGGATGGCTCAGTCGGTTAAGCATCTGCCTTGGGCTCAGGTCATGATCCCTAAGTCCCCCATTGAGCCCCATCACTCCTTTCGCCTCCCATCACACCTGCTGGAGGTACTAACATTTTCATGGGCAAGTGTGCTGCTTGATGAGACAACAGAATGTACTGGTAATGCTGAAAAAGACTGCGAGTCCCTCTCAGATGATAATCTGAATTGTCACCACAGTTTATCTGAGAGTTAAGAGGGAACCAAGTCCTGACAAAGAGCCTCCATTGCTCCAGTGGGAACAAAGATCTTCACCTCTCCCCATTGACACAAATCAATTTATAACAAAAGGTGGGGTGTGAGGGGCTGGCCGTGGGTTCATTTAGTAATGTTTTTCTCTTGGGCTGTTCAGATTTGCCAAACGCTCTCAGCCTGACATTTTAAAGGGTCCTGTTGTGTTTCATTTTAGGGAAGACTAACAATGCCCTTCAGGAGCATTTATGCCTGCTTACCTGATGTCAGTTCAGTCCTCTTTCTATGGTAAGTTCTAGACGTCAAAGAAGAAAGCTCAGAGTTGGTTACCTGAATAACTAACGGAGTCTGCTGCGCTGTAAGTGTCCTTGTAAGACCACCAGTGCCCAGGGGGACAGGAAAGAGCTCTCTGATGCCAGCAGTGCTTTGTTCCAGTTTGTGGGCCTGGATATGGACACCCAGGGGGCCTTACACTTGATGATCAAGGCTAGCATTTCCAGGAAAAACAAACTCCCGTTAACAAAGCATGTGAACTATTCTAAACTCATAAATACATATATTAAATTAACTTACTTGTTTTTGATCTTTAAAATGCTTTCCTCTGCATTTTGGCAACTCTCTAGTGACATTGCACCTGACATGCTTTCGTAAATAAATGGGCCTTCTCTTAACTGTTGCCCAGGGAGGACGAGAAGAAGCATTTTGCCCTCTCTTAGCTGCTTCCTCCTGCCCACCAAAATATCATCCTCAAGTTGACCAACAATTAAAATTTTAAAAATTAATAAATTTATATTTAATAATATTTAATAATTAATTTAATAAATTTACTAAAACTTTAAAAATGAATAATTGACTTTTAAAAATAGATTTATTTTATTTTATTATTTATTTGACAGAGAGACACCCAGCGAGAGAGGGAACACAAGCAGAGAGAATGGGAGAGAGAGAAGCAGGCTTCCTGCTGAGCAGGGAGCCCTATGCTGGGCTCAATCCCAGGACCCTAGGATCCTGACCTGAGCTGTAGGCAGTAGCTTAACTGATGAGCCACCCAGATGCCCCAATAATTGATGTTTTAAAATTATTTTAATTCTATTAAATAAATACATCAACAAAAGGGATAATCCAGGCATCCCGGATTTTATCTTCTGAAATACCATAGTGGTCTCCGGACTCCCCCTCGTCCCTCAAAATTTATACATATTCACCAGTAACTTTTGGTAAATACAGCGTACAGTGAATTATTGCTTTATGTAAACAAAAAAAGCAAACACTGTGGAGTATAACCCTTTCAGTGTACCCTGGGGATTTAACTTTAAATGTTTAATCAGATGTTTTACACATACTCCAAATGTGTCTCGCGTTTAAAAACTTCCTGTATCAAAACTGTTCGTCTCTGCCACCCTTCTGCGACTGGTTATGTTTAGCAACCATTTAAAGCAACTTTTAATTACATACTGCCAATCAAAAGCTTGGCACCGTGGGCTGTGTTTTGGTCTCAGGAAAGACACCAGTCTTTAATTACCGGTGCATTGTTTCTAATTCCAAAATATATTCTCATCTGGAGTGACAAGATGTTTAAAAAAAAAAAAAAAAAGGCAAAAACAACAACAACAAAAAACCTCTTACATCTCACATTTTGCACTTATAATCTAAGCCGCAAGGGACATAATGGTAATCAGACTATGTTGTTTCAAACCTATGCAAAACAGTAGTGGGAGATGGGGCTCCTAATGGAAAGAATTAATGGCGGGCTTTTTTGATATTCACAGAAGGGGGCGATGGTGTCCCTTCAGGGTGACATTCTTTTGAGGGAGACCAGCTTCTGACCGTGAAACCCATTCCCATGTGATTTCTTCCTAACAAGCCAGAAAGCTGCTTTAATCTTTAACCAGGAAGCATTCTGCTTACAGTATCAAAGGTAGACAAGTTCTCCTCCTGAAGTTCAAAGGCAGATAAGAGAGAAGAACCTGGTTGCTAATGTCAGGCTGATGTCAGCTCTGAAATCACTTTTCACTTGATTGAGCCATTTTGTCCTCAAAATCACTTTGTTCTGTTTGGCTGAATTTCCTCCAGCCCCTAACAGTGAGCGGCACATCTGACACTTCCCCCAGGGCCTTCTTGTCATAAGTGAGAGCCCCTGCTCCATAGATGTGTTATTTCACATCAAAACTCACGTAACCCTGGGAGAGCCAACCAGTGCTTCTCACCGCAGCCCCCACTCACCCTTCTAGCTGCCTCACCGGCACCGACACCTCCCAGTCGACAAGAACACCGTCCACTCCCAGCTCGCGGAGCCCCCAGGATGCCAGACTTCCCTTTTTGCCTCAAAGGACCACGAATACGCTGGGTCTCAACAAAGGCTTACCTGATTCACCTGTACCATGGGAGAAGCCATCGTGCAAAAAAAAAAAAAAAAAAAAAAAAAAAAGTCTCCTACCAAAAAGAGAGTTAAGTGAAACCAAGAAAACAACACTCAGAATGAAGTTAAAGGCAATGCGGAGATAAAAGAAAGTCGAATAAAATCCATATGCCTCCCCAGACCCTTAGCATCTGACATTTTTGTACACGTACAACAACAGATCCGAGAGATGATACCGTCTGCCGCGTGGGCGTAATTCAGGGTTTGGGGGAGTCCCGAAACTTCTACCATTAGTCTCGAACTTAAGTTCTTTAGCCATTAACCAAGCAGTTGGTCTGGGATGGTCTTTCGGAGCCCAGCTGTGGACCGCCGGTGAGTCTGATCCCCGCCCAGCTGTGGGTCCTCGTCTTGGTCCCCTCACATCACCTCACCGCCCGGTTTGTATTAGTTTCCTAGGGCTGGTACCCCCAATTACCACAAAAAGCAACTTGAGACATCAGACATTCATTCACTCACCGTTCTAGAGGCTAGGTGTCCAAAATGAAGGTGCTGATGGGGGCCTTGCTCCTGCCAGAGGCTCAGGAAGGATCTGGTCCTTGCCTCTCCAGCTTCTAGAGGCTGCTGGCCTTCCGTGGCTTGTGTCTGTATCCCCTTAAGCTCTGGCCCTGTGGCCACCTTGCCTTCTATTCTTATTTGTATCCAATCTCCCTCTGCCTCCCTCTTACGAGGGTACAGATGATTGCATTTAATGCCCACCCAAATAATCCGGGATCTCCCCATCTCAGGATTCTTCATCTAATCCCATCTTCACTTTTTAATTTTTTAAAAAAGCTTTTTGCTATATAATAAACATTCATAAAGTCTACTATTGATAATAGTATCTTTTGGGGGGGCTATTCCTCGGCCTGCCACACTGTTCCTGATTGCTAAAACATGACCTTTCTGTCAAAGGCAGGGATTGGCTAAGAGAAGAAAGCGGAGCTGAATATCCCAGCTTGAGACACTCCATAGAACATTTCAGGCTCCTGGGGCCATTTCTGATTTAAACAGTCCAAGAAGACAAGATACTCAGCTTCCGGTCAGGTTGAGAGCTTCCAAACAAAAGAAGTAAATTACAGGACGTTTTCTCAAGCTCCCTTCAAGCCCCCTTCAGGTGGATCCATAAAGCTCTTTGAATTCTGCCCCTGTTCGATTCAAACAGACAAACTGTGTCGACTCTCCCAGGCAGCGACCACATCGGAAGATTAGAGGGAAAGCAGACCACATCCTTCCATCACCTTTCAGGAAACCCATCGTTATGAGCAAATGGTTAACCATATGGGAATTCAACAGGCTTTCAAGGGGCTGGCTCGTAAGGCTTGTGGCATTTTTATGCATATATGGGGTTCCTCAGTCTTGAACGGTGTCTAGCACGCCCTTAACCTAAAATCCATTCTGACTTAACTCACCCAGCTTGCTCGCTGGCCCGGGGCCAACCAGATCTCCTGGATAATGACACAGTGTTGGCCTTTGCTTCGGCTGGGTACACACGTTGAGCTTACTGAATCCGGAGCAGCCGTGCAGCAAGGCATGCTTGGAAAAGAACACTGGAGCTCAGCCCCAGCATTGAGTTTAACGGACAGGGTGTTAAGTACTAAGAAAGGCGATACATGAAAAATAAAACCAAGGAACAAAAAACCCTGGCCAGGAAGCTGGGGAGACTTTGAAAACTTTCTTTAGAAAGTTTCAAAGCCTTTCAAAACCTGTTCGTTCTGCTCACCACCTCACTCCGCCTTGAGCGGAGTGCGGCGGTGAAGTAAAATCCACTCTGTATTAACTCTGAATACAGCCATATTGCAAAATGGCCAATAATAATGACGTCCCTGAGCTGCTAATTGATTGTGAAATGCTTTAAGGGCTTTATGACAGTGGAAAGGTACAGTTAGTTATTATTAGATCATGCAATTCATTAACTTTAAAGGGCAAACTGAACTTCAATGGCAAGTGTTTCTGCGGAGCTCCTGTGAGAAAAGAGACTTGCCAGGCCGCTGTTCTCTGCTATTAGCGATGTCACTCCTCCCCCGAATGGAATCTGCATGTTTGGCCACGCAGTTTTGAAGTTTTCTTATATGAAGTTTTCTTATAATTATTTTTGGGAGCAGAGATGTAAGTGCACTGATTAGGCGGGATGCTTCGTCTAAATTATAATTTGGCCATCATCTCTAATAACCAGCACTCAAGTGGAAATGCTTTTTTAATTGTATTAAACATCGTAGAGTTGGAAAACAACAACAACAACAACAACAAAGGAAGTTATGAAGTTATGAGTCGGACACCATTAAAAGCCCCCATTAAAGAAATTCCAGGGGCATCTGGGTGGCTCAGTGGGTTAAGCCTCTGCCTTTGGCTCAGGTCATGATCCCAAGGTCCTGGGATCGAGCCCAACATCGGGCTCTCTGCTCAGCAGGAAGCCTACTTCTCCCTCTCCCACTTCCCCTGCTTGTGTTCCCTCTCTCTCTGTCCCTCTCTCTGTCAAATAAATAAATAAAACCTTTAAAAAAAAAAAAGGATTCTCAAGAAACAAACATAGATATTTAAGCTTCTGGTCCCACAGAAGCTTCTGGTCCCACAGTGGCTTATGATCCCACAGATGAGACAGAGTTTCCCATGGTGAAAGTGTTTATAATACACCAATTGCAGAATTATCCGGATTCTCTGGTCGCCAGTGACAGGTTCACAACTTCACCACCCAAAGCTAGGGTATGTATTGGATTACATAGTCATGAAGAGGATAGGGATGGAGCTGGTCTTAAGGATGCCCATGTTCAGGGACTCAAACGCTCTGGGGACTCTATCTCTACTCCCTGTCTCTGCTCCTTTCTGCGTTTTGGCTTCATTCATTTTATTGACCATGGAATTTCTCCACAAGGCAAGGGACAAGGCCCAGGTTGCCCAGGGCCTAATGCCCTAGGTTAATGACCCTAAAAGAAGGAGAATTTCTCTCTCTTCTGGATATTGTTGAAAACTTCCAGGAAAGGGCTTGGTTTGAGCTCTGTGACTACATCTGGATCAATCTATGTGAACAGGGGAATGGTAGATCTTAACAGATATTATAATGATTATAATGGTAGATTATAACTGCTACTGCTCATAATATTCCTGTGATTAGTAGGGGAAGGTCTGTTTATTTAACAACAAGTAAATAAGTCATGGTGAGGGTGGTTGACATCGCTGTAGCCACGGCCTCAACCGTTAAGGAAATTGTGAGGTGAGTATTACCCCCCACCATGCACACACACACACAGAGACGCACACTGTGGCCACCCCAGGGCAGACATCCCTATTCTGCAGTGGTCTTTGACCTCAGATAGAACAGGGCTCAGTCAGAGGAGAACATCTTCTTGGACAGCACCCCTGACCCCAGTACCTCAGAATGTGTTTATCTGAGAGGACCGGGCCTTTGAGGAGGTCATTCAGTTTAAATCAGTTCACTAGGATAGGTTCTAATCTAATCTGAGGAATGTCCTTATTAGAAGAGGAGGATTTGGACACAGGCCAAGGAGAAAAGCCTGGAACAGATCCTTCCTTCACGGCCCTCAACAGGAACCAACCTTGCTGACATCTTGATCTCAGACTTTGAGCCTCCAGAACCATGAGAAGATACATTTCTCCTAGGAAGCCACCCTGTGTGTGGTACTTCATTATGGCAGCCCTAGCAAACAGCTATGTCTTCCACAGCAAACGAGTTTCTCCCACTCTTTCCAAGGAAAGAGGAACCCATGCATATCATTACACCCCGACTCTCATGACCATGACCAAGGTCCCTAATCAACAGTTGCTCTCTACCCACTGAGCGCAGATTACTGCCCCAGAATCTTTTTTAACACAGTGCTCTAGGAAATCACTCCAAATAACTCAAAATTGCCACTTGAGATGAAACTTACTTGCCCTGTGAGGAAAAAGCTGTTTATTGCCTACCCAATATCTGTCTTCTTTCTTCCTGCATCAGCCATGCTTTTATTCGATAAAGCAACACTTTTCACCTTCTCCATCAATACTAGTCAATATTCGATCAATACTAGTCAGTGAAATATAATGGGAGATAGTGATTAGAAGACTCCTCAGAAGCACTGTCAGCTGGGGGGTGCTATTTTGCCTTCCACCCTCATCCTTCCTGCTTTCTGGAATGAAACTGTGATGTCTGGGACTTCAGCAGCCACTTTGGCTTATGAGTCCACAGTGAGAATGGTAACTAACACTAAGGATGAAGGAAGAGAAAGAAAGAATCTGCCCTCTTGATGATTGTGGATCCTCTGTATCAACCTGGCTTGTCTACATCCAGAATCTTATGTGTTTAAACTACTCTGATTTTGTTTTCTTCATTACATGCTGCCAGACCTAAAACTTGATCTAAAATGACAGTATTTTAGAAGTATTGTAGAATGATTTACTTAATACCTGTGATCAACTTATTTGTGTCCTTGTATTGCAAAGGCTTGAAACCTAAAGGTATAAATACCTATCTGCCTCCCTTGCAGCTAGGAAAGCCATATGAAATGTAGGCTAGTTCTGGTCATTGAAATCCAAGAAGTCTGCTGGTGATTTTTTTAAAAAGACTCTCCCTTTTGTTTCCTTCCTCTTTCTGCCTGGAATGCAGATGTGTGGGCGAGTGGCTCAGTACCAATCTGGAGATCACAAAGCAACAAGCATGAGAACAAAAGATGCCAACAAGCTAGAGACAGGCAGAATAGAAATATGGGAAGGGTCTGGGTCACTCATGGCACTGAGCAACTACACAAGCCGGGGACTGCTGATCTCTGGATCTTTTGTTTTGTGAAAATAAACGAACCTTATTTGTTTAAGCCAAGTTGGATGGGTTTTCTGTTATTTGTGGCTGAACTCATCGCCAGCACTCTCTCTACACTAGCCCTATGGTCCTCAGCTAAGGTGACATATCCTTTGGAATCACCTCCAAGCCTGATGAATAGTTTTGTTTCCTGGGGCAGCCCAAACGAATGGCCACAGACTGGCTTAAAGCCATGTAAATTTATTCTCTCTTCGTTCTAGAGGCCTGAAGTCCACAAAGAGTCAGTGGAGCTGATTGATGCTCCATTGATTTTTCAAGAGGCTCTGAAGGAGAAACTATCCCTTGTGTGTTTCTCGTAACTTCTGGGTACTCCCAGCAATCCTCGGTGTTCCTTAGCTATGACTGGATGGCTCTGATCTCTGCCTGTGTTCACATGCTTTTCTTTCCTGTGTGTGTTTCTCTGTCTCTTCTCCTCTTCTTATAAGGAGACCAGTCTTTGGATATAGGGCCCACCCTTCACATCTGCAAAGACCCTATTTCCAGATAGGCTTGCATTTATAGGTACTTTTGGGGGAACACAGTTCAACCCACTACAGTAATGGACTCCCTCCTTTTGCTCCCCCTGGGGCCCACAGTATTACTGTACCACGTAGGGCCCTCAACTCATTATTTTAGAAGGAGCCTTAAACTGGGTCTTTGGACCAGGCTCTGATTTCAGGCATCTCACTAATCATTTGGATGCCCTTGCCAAGTGATTTAGCTCTTCAGTGACTCCGTTTCTTTATCATAAAACACCTCTTTCTACAAACTTGATAAGAAAAGCTGCTGAGATAATGGAGATGACAAGATGACACAGCCTTGAAAAACAAAGATTTCCAAGGAGTAAGGCCTCCCAGACTTCTCTCCTCCTTCAACAGCACCATCATCGTTCATCTCTGGCTTTCCAGTGTCTGAGGATGAAAGGGAAACTAGGAATGAGCTTGGGTAGCTGGAATCAGGAAGTTGAGACAAGCAGGGGCTTAACACCTTTTCCGCTTGGAATTGTCCCCAGAAGCAGAGCAGGTCAGGAGAAAGGGAGAGAGCGGCTGGACCAGAGCTGAGCCGGAGAGAAAGGGTCCTGCGTTGGAAGGCTGACAGGCCACCAGGCATGCTCCCGGGCACATTAAACTGTGACTTTGAAGGTAATCTGCATCCTCCAAACTCTTATCTTTCATACTGACCTGAACCTCACAGCCATACCATCATTCTTTAGAGATTCTAAGAGCAATATCTTTTTAAAATATAAAAAAAACATACTGGGGTTCCTGGGTGGTTCAGTCGGTTAAGCATCCCAACTCTTGATTTCAGCTCAGGTCATGATCCCAGGGTCCTGGGATCGAGCCCTGCGCATCAGGCTCTCTGCCTGGTGGGGAGCCTGCTTCCTCCTCTCTCACTGCCTACTTGTGATCTCTGTCTGTCAAATAAATAAATAAAATCTTTAAAAAAAAAAAAAAAAGAAACACTGCAAAAAAATTCAGTTGAAGCTCCCTACATACATGAAATCGCATTTTCCTTCCTCCTTGCCATTATTTCGAAGATTGTGTGTATCCTCCTTGTATGTTCTGAAGCTTTCCTCGAAATGTAGATAGCTACATTTAAAAAAAAAAAAATGTTCTGTGTCAGGGCAGCTGGCTGACTTAGTCGGTAGAACATGCAACTCTTTAATTAATTAATTAGTTAATTTATTTAATGAGAGAAAGCACATGCGCAAGAGGGGTAGGAGCGGAGGGAGAAGGAGAGAGAGCATCTTAAACAGGGTCCATACCCAGTGCTGAGCTCCATCTCAGGACCCCGAGACCATGACCTGAGTCAAAATCAGGGACGCTTAACTAAGCCACCCAGGGGCCCCAAGCAAGTGACTCTTGATCTCAGGGCTGTGCGTTGGAGCCCCGCATGGGGTATAGAGATTACTTAAAAATGAAATCTTTAAAAAAAATGTTCAGTGTCGTTTCTTCCATTAAAAACTTCATAAAAAGCATCCTTCTGTACGTACCGTCCTGTACTTTTTTTTTTACTCCCCATGATTTTGAGATTTATCCGTGTTACTACACAGAAATCTACTTTGCTCCTATCAACTGCTAAATATTATTGTATTCCAGGGTTTATTTTTTATTAGACTGTTTCTAATCTTTTATATCATAACCAATGTGTCAGTCAACAAACTTTGCGTTCCTCCTCATGCCTATGCATGAGAGTTTCTCAAGACCTACCCGTAACCCAAATTGCTGGGTTATAAGCACGTGCGTCTTAAACCTCACAGACGTGGACTGTGAAGGTCACTTAAATTAATCATTTTCCTCAGAAAGGTTTGAACTTCAGTGTCTTATTTAAGACATCCTCCTCAATTACTTACAGTCCTGGAAATAGTCATCTGTTTTTGCCGCCTATTTACATTTAGGCCACTAATCTGCTTGGAATTTATCTTTGTGTTGGACAGGGAGTCAAGATCTCATTTTGTACTTTTCCATATGAATGACTGGCTGTCCAGAGCCATTCCTGGAAGTTTCCGTTCTCCCTCCAGGGATTTGTACTTTATCCTGTGTGTAACCATTCTTCTGTATGGGTGGAACTAACCTTGAGTTCCTTATTCTCTTCCACTTGTCTTCCCTGGCATTAACACAACATTTTCAAATTAATGTAGCTTTATAATAAGTCTTAATGGCTACATAACCAGTTCCCTTCTAAATTCTTCAATATTCTCTTGAATTTCTGGGCCAAATGCCCTTTTTTTTTTTTTTTTTTTTTTGATTGTGTGTTGCTCGAGCGGTGATAAAGGGAAGGAAGAAAGGCAGAGAGAGAGAATCTTAGACTCCACACTCAGCAGAGAGCCCACCATGGGGCTCGATTTCATGACCCTGAGACCATGACCTGAGCCAAAAATCAAGAGTCGGAGGCTTATCAAAAGAAATGAAATCTCACCATTGCAACGACGGGGATGGAACTAGAGGGTATTATACTGAGCGAAATAAGCCAATCAGAGAAAGACAATTATCATATGATCTCTCTGATTTGAGGGGTGTTGCGGGGGGTAGGGAAGGAAAAAATGAAACAAAATGGGATCAGGAGGGAACCATAAGAGACTCTTAATCTCACAAAACAAACTGAGGGTTGCTTGGGGGTGAGGGTGGTAGGGAGACGGTGATTAGGTTATGGCCACTGGGGAGGGTATGTGCTGTGGTGAGTGCTGTGAAATGTGTAAGCCTGATGATTCACAGACCTGTAACCCTAGGGCAAATAATACATTATATGTTAATAAAAATAATTAAAAAAAGAAAAAAAGAGCCAGAAGCTTAACCAACTATGCCACCTAGGTTCCCAGCCAAATGCCTTCTTAAGAAAAAATTTTAGGGGCACCTGGGTGGTTCAGTCATTAAGCATCTATCTGCCTTCAGCTCAGGTCAGGAACCCAGGGTCCTGGGATAGAGACACACACTGGGCTCCCTGCTTAGCAGGAAGCTTGCTTCTCCCTCTCCAACTCCCCCTGCTTGTGTTCCCTCTCTCACTGTGTCTCTCTCTGTCAAATAAATAAATAAAATACTAAAAAAAGAAAGAAAGAAAGAAAAAATTTTAACTGGGAGAGCCAAGGCTGACAACTTAAAGGATAACATATTTGATGGGATAAGTTTAACTAAAAACCTATCAGTACTTCTTGTCACTGAACAAAAAGCAGGTTTAGAGAAAGTCTCAGTGTAGGAGGCCTTCAGATGGGGAATGGTGACAGGGGTCTGGCTGGTACGGCCCCGACAGGTGCAGAGCTGAGGCCACTCGGGGAAGCAGGGGGCATAGAGAGGCAGCAAGCTCCCCTTCAGCATCCTTCACAGCTGACTGCAATGAACCCCTATATTACAGGGTCTCCAAGCCTCAGTTTCCCCATACGTAAAGTAGGTATAACAACACTACCTTTTCAGAGCTGTTTTCTAGAAGGTGAAGGCAAAGTACCTTACACCATGCTCAGTGCACGTTAAGGAGGTGTGCAAGGCGTAATAACTACACTTGTCATCCTTCTTCATTCTCATCAGCTTATCCAGGGTCCACTCAGTAAGACTGACAATACTCCATTTCCTGGAAGAAGTTTTCAAGCATCAGCTGAGGACACATTTTACCATGGCAGCTGTTGTCTCAAAGATGGCTACCAGCACTCCTTTCCCACCCTAATTGTGCAAACTTCTTCTCACTCCAAGAGGTGGAGTCAGTCTCCTTTTCCCTTCAGTTTCCCCACATCCTTGGGTGGCTTTGTCTCTTGTTTCGCCAACAGCCTGGGCCTATCCTTGAGGGTGTGATCAGTCAGGCCCTCTGAGCCCAGTAACCATGCTCGTAGGACAGGCTGGAGGCGCAGAGGGCCTGGGGCATGAGCCCCTGTGGAGAGGCTGCCTACACGGAGAACAGAGGCACCCTGGCTGACAGCACCCACACCCCAGGCACACGAGAGGGGCCTTTGTGGACCCTCCAGCCTCGTTCTTCTGCTGGCCTGCCGGAAGAACAGCCCAGGCAGCCCACAGAAGAAAAATAAGGAATCACTGTTGTCTTAAAACACTAAGTTTTGGGATGTTTTGTTACCCAGCCCTAGACAACAAACAATCATAGACACAACCACTTAAATATGCCATTGAATTCCCCCCCAAAACTAGCCAGAAAACCCATTTAATCTTGAAACAGGACCCACTTCAGAATGAGAAAGAATGGAAAATTCTACAGACTGATCCGGAATGGCTAGAAAATTCAAGAGGGCCCTCGGTATTGACATGCTAATGGAGACAAGAGCTCCCCTTCAGAATCAGGCAAAGGAGAAGAAAAGTATTCACCATCTGTCTGAATTCCTATTCATTACCCGAGGGCGATCTGCTTTTTTAAAAAGAAAAGAAGAGCGAATCTTAAAAAAAAAAAAAACAACCTTCAGTTCCAATCACTTTTCAAACTTAGGCAGAATGACTTTCACAGCTTCAGTCAAGTTTGTCAAAAAGTAATTTTCTACCTAATTTACTTTCACAGGACGGAGACCTTCTCAGAGGCCGGAGGAAAAAAAAATCCCTTTCTGGCCAGGGTGAGAAGGAAGCTAGAGTTCCTCGGAGGTTCCCTTGCTTCTGTCTCCTCTGCACGTGGGAGGGAGGCCACGGGCAGGCCCTGTTGACCCCCAACAGGTGGCAGGGAGGATCCCCCACCACCACCCAGGGGCCAGGAGCCTACATTTGATTCTCTGCCATCCCTGATCTGTGAGCCCTGGAGTCGTGGTCAACTGGAAACAGAAATCCTGGTTTCTTGGGAGCTGTTACACAGCTGAACGTGTGAGAAAATCCAGTGTGGCTTCTTGTTTACACAGGGGTCAAACGGAGGTGGAACTCACTGAAAGCCAATTTTGACTTCAGCTTTACTAAGTAATTTACGACAATGCCAGCCAGAGATAAAAATCTTCCAGAAGAGGAAAGCAGGCAGGTAAATTACTGTGGCTTTCTAAGTGATCTGTACGCTTGTTGCTTATTTTCTCTTTCTGCCTTTTTCTTCTACTTCTTCTTCTTCTTCTTCTTCTTTTGTTTTAAATTAGCTCCTTTGCCTCATTATTTCCATATATAAATGAGAACACTTTTTATTAGTGAATGGCCCTCAAGGACGACGGCGACCTCCTTTCCCAGTCCCTGTTAAACCCTGTGTGCAGTGTCCCCATTCATGCCAGCACACCCCAACCCTCTCCTTTGTGCCCCAAAGCCAATTGTGGGCTGTCATGAAACATCAGTGATTTTTAATTGCAGAGTCTAATTGCAGTGATAGAAATTATCATGCAGAGAATAATTTGGTGCATGCACCAGCACACTCAAACTTTCCCATTGTGCTTCTATTTGCATTTCTGGACCTATAATTTATGTGCTGCGGGGAGAAGTTGCGAAGGTGGCCAAATACCCCTGCAACCTCTGAATTAAGATGCACAGAATACAACCAGTTTTGACAGTAGCGAAGAAAGTAGGATCTTTGCCAGACTTGAAACTCACACGGACCTGGAGAGGCTTGCGAAGTCCCAAGCTCAGAGTTGCCACCGAGAGGAAAGTAGCAGAGAGTGGGGGGGACAAGGTGGGGGAGGGGCCCCCTCTGCTGTATTTGGCAGCACCTGTTATGGTCTGTGCTAGACCCTTTAAACTCATACCCTTCGCCATGGATTTTTACAACAGCCCTGGGAGTTAGGCCTTCCTAGTCCCCATGCTGGGAGTGGTGACCTCCCTTTGACCAGAAACACCCTTATCCTTAATCAGCCAAGTTCCCTTCAACTGGTTATATTCATCCTTTAGGACGGGCTCAACCATTACCATCTCCACCAGGTCCTCTCCCCTGGGCTCTGAACCCTACAGCAGCCTGCATTTAACACTATTAAAGCACTTAATATTCGCTCTTTGGTAATTATTGGTTAACGTTTCTGCCAGCCTCTACTAGACTCCCGGAGAAGAGGAATTGATCTTACTCATCTCCGCATCTCAGATTTAGCACAATGCCTGGCCTATGGTCTGTGCTTGCTAAATGTTTATGGAATGGACTGAGCTGATTGCCCACAGGTACTCAGGTAGTAAGGGGTGGGACCTCCACGCCAGTTCCGGTCCCCTTGATTCCAAAGCCTTATCACGATTTGTTCTAGTCAAGGCTTGCCATTAAGGAGTCATCGTATGCAGAACATTGTTTCAGCGAGAAAGACAGGGGGAGGAAAACTCATTATCCAAGTTGAAATTGATGTTAGAGGTCATGGGGAATCTTCTGGCATTCTTGGAGAACGGGCATTCGGCAATAATGTCGCTGGTGAGAACAAGGATTCTCACATTCTGAGGTTCTGGGGGTTAGGACTTCAACGTATAAATTCTGGGGTGTGGGAGGAGACACAATTTTGCCCCTCACCAGCCCTGGGTAGGATGAATTGTCTGTTTGTGAAGACACCAGAGCAATTCTGCCCCCTTTCTCATCCCTCCGTGCCCTGGGGGGTCACCAGGACTAAGGGATAACAACCTCCTGCTGCTGATTTCAGAGGCACCCAGAAAAATATCCAGCCCAAGAATTTAACATTGTCCCCTGGTAGGAGCAAAATTGTGTCTCCTCCCACACCCCAGAATTTATACGTTGAAGTCCTAACCCCCAGAACCTCAGAATGTGACTGTATCTGGAGATGAGGTCTTTAAAGATGTAAGTAAGTTAAAATGAAGTCATTAGGGGCACCTGGGTGACTCAGTGGGTTAAAGCTTCTGCCTTTGGCTCAGGTCATGATCCCAGGGTCCTGGGATCAAGCCCCACATTGGGATCTCTATTTGGCAGGGAGCCTGCTCCCTCTCTCTCTCTGCCTGCCTCTCTACCTACTTGTTATCTCTCTCTGTCAAAAAAAAAAAAAAAAAAAAAAAAATCTTTAAAATGATCCAATATGGCTGCCATCATTGTGAGAAGAAATTAGGATACAGATACGGAAGACCATGTTAGTTAGACACAGGGAGAAGACAGCCATGTACAGGACAAGGAGAGAGGTCTCAGGAAAAAACAAACAAACAAACAAAAAACCTTGCTGACACTTGATTCCAGAATTACAAAACGGTAAGAAAATAAACATCCGCTACATAAGCCACCCCGGTGTGCTACTTGGCTATGGGAGTCTAGCAAAGCAATGTATCCTCTAAGGGGAGAGAGTAGATTTCCCAAAGGGTGATGGTTTATGACTTGGGAGCTTTGAAGAAGAATGGGTTCCCTGAGAGGGGTATGGTCCACCTAGGGATGGCGATTGCAGCTGGGCATAGGGATATGCCTCTGAGTGTTCCCTTGTGAGGAGCAGACTTTGTTCATGCTTTTCCATTGCCTTCCTGGATACTCACTTAGCAGTTTTTCTTTAAGATCTTTTTCCCTTTGCACCCTATTTATTATAATTCCCTTTAGTTATACCAGCTCTTTGGTAATGTCTGACACACCCACTCGTTGGCCCCTGGGTGATGGTGCTATGGGTAAGAAAAGGTTGGACAGTGTGGGGTTTGTGCTGCCCACTCGTATGCCCACAAAGGGGGAGCATCCTACTGAGAGGACTGTCTGTACCCCCAGGGGGGCAGGCTGACAGCCCAGTGAGAGGTGACCCCCACCAGGGCTGAGAGGCAGTGAGGAAGGGTGGGTGACACGGAAATGATGATCTGGGTGACTCGGGGGCATGACTGGAGGGAAGCAACCTTCAGGGAACCAGCCTGACTTTGGGGTCACAAGTGTGAGTTGTAGATGTGGCGGGGGGAGGAGCAGTTCTAACAAGCCTTTTCAACCTGAGCCGAAGGCAGCGGCTTAACCCACTGAGCCACCCAGGCGCCCCTGAATGTCACTTTTCATCTGGAATGGAAGGAGCTAGATTAAATGTGGATCACTTCTCCTACGAGCCTGCCAGGCTGCGGCATGGAGGTTCCCAGGGGACAGCTGTGTTTAGCAGGTGACAAGGACGCCTGAGGCATGTTTGTTCCCCAGGAACCGTGTGGGTAGCTTGGGCAGTTATGGGTGGTCAGTGGGGTCCACTGGAAGCTCTCCACTGAAGCCCATCTTGACTCGCTAACACAAGACGGATGGAGAAGCATCTGCTCCACACGCACCCAGGCAATCTCCACAGCCCTCGCCACGACTGCTAGGGAATTCATGAAGATTTCTTCTGGCTCTCACTGTCCCCCAGTTCTTTCTTTCCATTTTCAACTGCAATAAAATCTGGGTAATCTCCTATGACTCTGTCCCTCCATAAACCATATCTTTTTGGTCCTCTACTTTTCAGGAAAAAGAGGCAATTCCCTGGTAAACGAGCTACGATTGGGAATTTATTTATTTATTATTTATATATTAATCATTTTTTTCAGGGTACAAAGGAGAACAGAAGGAAGACCTCACTTTACAAAGCTTTAACTTGACAGAGTGGTTTTTTACCTGGTAGCTCATGGGCTTCACCCCAGTCCTCCAAGATAGCAAGGTCAGATATAACCTCCAATTGTAATTAAGGAAATGGGGTTTGGAGAAATTGACTGATCTGGCCGTGGTTACAAAGTGGTAAACGGAGCCTCAGACCAGCCTTGTGACTTCACGTTCCACACTCTTTAATATTGTATTGACATTTCTTGAGGGCCTACGCTATGCCAGGCTTCACACAGAGGAATGTGATTTATTGTCTCATTTAATTCTCTGCAATTCCGATTGTTAAAAACATCTCCAGTTCGCCTCCAAACATTGACCTGCAAGGTGAGCAATGTTGGAAGAGTGTGCCAGGTTAAGTCCTTATTCAGTAGCTTCCCTTCTGAGAAGAGAAAAGGTCCAGGGAAAAGAAACAATGCTAATTATAGTGATTCCTGGGTTGGAATCTGGAAATCCGTTCTGGGCTTAGGATATTGAAGTTGACATGGAGTTGGTCCCTCCTTTGAAGAGTTTAGACCACTGCTGAGCAGTAGAACTTCCTGTGACAGTGGAACGGTCCAGTTCTTTAGCCACTAGCCGCATGTGGCTGTCAAGTACTTGAAATGGGGCTAATTGGAACAAACAACTAAATTTTAAATTTTTATTTAATGGCTATTGCTTTACACATAAACAGCCCCACATGACTTGTAGCTGCCATATTGGATGGCACAGGACTCTAGATTATCAAATCGGACAGACTTGAATTCAAATCCCACATCTGCATGATCTAAGTTCTTTGAGCACCAGTATCCTAAAATGGGCAAAATAAGATCTACTTGGGACTGGCTCGGTTGGAGGAGCTATCACAGTTGGAAGAGAATGTAACTCTCAATCTCAGGAGGATGAGTTTGAGCCCCACATTGGGTGTAGAGATGACTTAAATCAATAAACTTTAAAAAAAAAAAAAAAGAGAGAGAGAGAGAGAGAGAGAGAGATTTACTTAACAGACAACCGGTGTGAAATGTCTATGAGGAGGCCTAACACCTAGTAGGTGCTTTTTATTTGTTCCAGTTGTATTCTCTTGGTTGATGTCTCTGATCCCTTTATGAAGGCAGGGACTCTACCTTATTTACATATGCATCCATTGCAATTAGCACAGTACACATAGGAGGTGCTCAATAAATACTTCTTGAAATGAACTGAATAAAGGATGGGCAAGACATCCTGAAGAAAGGCCAATAAAAGGAGGTTGGTGCCCACTGCCCCCTTGTCCCCTTAAGCATTTTTCCTGAATTTCACTTGAAGATAACCCCTTCTGCCGGCATTGGAAGATATTACCAGAGACAAGGAAAATTTGTGTTAGTGCTACTGTACGAGTGTACTCAAAGATGTTGTTCACTGGGTTGAACTGAAATTTTATGAAGATATTCAGAATAAATCTCTTTTTTAGGGTACACTATAACTACTTGAGTGGTAATATTCTGCTTTATCCCATGACATTCTTGTTAACTTACAACAAGGAAGTTTTCATGCTTGTATTGGCTGCCAAAGAGGTCTGAAACATCAAAAAAAAAAAAGTAGGATAAACTTATTATTAAACAGTATGTTAGTTATGTTTTTAGATAGTAAGTTGACTAATACAGCTTTGTGTCCAAATTAAAATGCATAGACTATCAAACAGTTAATCTGAAAAGAATTATAATGAATACACTGTTTTCCTGGTGTTTTGAAACTTCTGTTTGCCACTCTGTTCTGTATTTATTGTCTTTTTTTTCAGGTTAACAATTGGACCCACTGGTTGAAATTCAGAAATACATCATTCACAAAGGAGTCCAGATGTTGAACATGTTATTAGACAGTGTAACTGATGGACCACATGAACAGCAGCTTGCTCTGTGTTTTTAGTCTGTGAACATCCTCTGGAAAGCTTGGAACCAAATCTGACCTTCAGATCCAGTCAGGGATTATTTTGTGGAAAAGAACAGGACCTACCCACGCTAGCTGAACTAAGGGAAGATTTTGCAAGGAAATATCATACTGATGTTGAGAACTGTCTCTGTCCCGGGGAAGAGGCTCCAGTTAGCTCTATCTGGCTAACCTTTTGCCCACCCTGCTGCCCGATTTCCTCAGCAGACCTGGACCTGTTACAGCTGACCACACAGCAGAGAGAAAGGGAAGAGGAGCCTTAGCTGGTTTACCCTTGAGTAATGTCTCCTACAGAGTACTGTCTTTTTATATTTTAGGAGTCCTTATAAGCTATCTTAAACACTTTCAGGAAAAGATGGGAGAGAGATTGGTAAGCGAGGCTGAGTATGTTCGGGAAAAAATATACAATCATCGTTTATTTGACAAATGTTTATTGAGTGTCTACACGACATAATGGGGTAAGAAATAGTTCTAGTAAACCTAGTGAAAATTTAGTCCTGGTGCCAACTTCAGCACAAGTCAAAATTGGCCAACAACTCCTCTTCAGCCTCTGTGTTTTGGGGCCTATAGATAAAAGCCAGCATTCAGGGTGATGATCCAGGCACCCAAAGATCTCTACCACCCAGAAAGATAAGCTTCAGTGTCCCTGGAATTGTCTGAGGGTGGGAAAATGAACTTATCCAGCTGGAAATAAGTGTCAATGTGATCTAGACAATAGGGGCGCCCGGGTGGCTCGGTCGGTTAGGCGGCTACCTTCAGCTTAAGTCATGATCTCAGGATCCCGGGATGAAGCCCCGCAGTGGACTCCCAGCTCAGTGGGAAGCCTGCTTCTCCCTCTTACTGTACATCTTCCTCCACTTGTTCTGTCTCTCAAATAAATAAATAAATAAATAAATAAGGTCTTTGGAAAAAAAAAAAGATCTGGACAAAAGAGGTTTTATAGCTAATTTTAAGTTAACCTCTTAATAAACAGAACACTCCGTTCCCCCATCTAGTCCTTAATGTAAAAAATTCACATTCGCGAAAGTGGATAAGAAAAAAGAACAACAAAAAGGAACCCCATGGAGGAAGATCTGGTTAATTGCTGCCTGTGTGAACTACATGTCCCCATTAAACTATGTTAAGGTATTTCAAAATAGGGAAACACCAAACAGCCTACTGTGTTCATGCATCTGACTGAGGAACTTCAGGAAAATCTTACAGGGGACCACTGCATTGTAATTATAATGATGGTTAACACACTGGGCACTATGATACTAGATTCTTAGTATATAATAGCTTATGTAAATAAGATGCATATACATACATACATGTATATACACATACACATATACACATATGTAAATGTCATATACATATAACTCTGAGCTTTAAGGGTTGTTATCACCCCTATTTTATAGATGAGAAAACCGAGTCTCAAAGAGTGAATAAAGCCTATTGATTACCCAACCCAATCTATGTTTAAGAACTTTTTGTGGCCTACTAAGTCAATGTCTAAAAAGCAGGAAATAAAATTGAAAGTGAATTAGGTAATTTACTCAGTAGTTGTCTGGAGACCCCACCCAGATAATTCTGGCCCAGAAATGGATTTTGGAAGGCCTGAATTATTCATTCCCCTAAGTGGGTTTTAATTTAAATCAGCAACACCCTCCACCCCCAAAACATGCAGAGAGGTGACAGCCACTTAGAAAAATCCGTAAGGAGTCTGACTCTCGAGTTCAGTTGTGGAAATAAGCCAAAAGGCTTTTTAACTCAAGCACACATGAGGTGGGGTAGCAAAATCGTATTGAGTCAAGATTAAATCTGACAAGTGGGAAGATCATCTACTAAAGGAAATCATTCAAAGATCACAGCAGAATTGCTTGTTAAAAGTGACCATAAACCGTGGTGCAAATATTGATGTTTATGAACATTTTTATTATTGTCATTTTAAATGGGTGGCTTAGCAGGCTATTCATTTGTTCTGGGGACCCCCCCCAACTTGCCTCTAATGAGTTAACCTTATAAAATCACTGAAATCAGATCATACTGTAAAAAATGGGCTGAGCAGACCTGTGAGGGCTTCTCCACGAAGCCAACAAACGAGAAATGCTGTATCATTGGGTGGGGACAGTGTCATGGGCAGAAGGCTTAAGTTGCCTTCGGCAAGAATATAAGATTGGGGTGCCTGGGTGGCTCAGTGGGTTAAAGCCTCTGCCTTCAGCTCAGGTCATGATCCCAGATTCCTGGGATCGAGCCCCACATCGGGCTCTCTGCTCAGCAGGGAGCCTGCTTTCTCCTCTCTCTCTGCCTGCTTCTCTGTGATCTCCGTCTGTCAAATAAGTAAATAAAATCTTAAAAATAAAAATATACATATATAAGATTAGGTAGTTTTGGAGCAACAGAAAAGAAAGCATTTATGTTTTCAGCTCGGCTCTCACCAGCGTGGACAACACTACTGTCCCCTGCATTCCCTTCTACTTTCCAGTTGAGAGATTCTGTTGTTGTTGTTGTTTAAGATTTTATTTATTTGACAGAGAGAGAGGGAGAGAGTACAAGCAGGGGGAGGGTCAGAGGGAGAAGCAGGAGCCTGATGTGGGGCTCGACCCAGGACCCTGAGATCATGACCAGACCTAAAGACAGACGCTTAACTGACTGAGCCACCCAGACGCCCCCGGACATGATTGTCCATCATCACGTCTTCCTCCAAAACACACACACTCACACACTCATAAACCCAAACACAGATGCTAATGCCCTGATTTTAATTGATTCCACTATTGGGAATTTTGCTTTTCTTCCTTCTCAGACGCGGTGCTCTGGCTTTTTACTTCATCTCTCATCAGGAGCATCACTAAGAGACGCACCGGAAAGGAGAACAGACACAGCCGGTGGATGTCCACTGCCTGGAGCAAAAAGAAGCCCATCCCATGGGACACCTATGGTTGGCAGTAGGCATGGTCTGGAGCAGGGGAGGGCGCAGAACTAGAGACAAGGCCGACCAGCAATGGGCTGAGACAGGAAAGAGGGGACGAATCAGCATCTGGAAAGCTCGGCAGGACAGAAGGAGGAAAGGACTTTTTTTTTCTGTCTTCAAAATGTACAAAACAATCAAGATATAAGAAAGTTGATCATCTTCCTCCCCTTACCCCCTGACAAATCAATGAACTAGAAATGAATAACGGAATTCCCATCCTCTTAGCCATCCACTGAAGCCTCACACGGTGAAGTGAAATCATGAGCAAAGACTGGTGTCCTGGAATTTAAAAAAAAGCAAAACACAGAGTTCATCTTTGGTTTTCAAACTCCGAAATGGTCACCCTAGCCCCACTAAGGAACATACACACTACAGAGAACTTAAAGAGAAGTATCTAGATAGTTATCCTTGTATCATTTAAGTTTCCTATAGCTTGTAACTAGGCAGAAGACATGTTTCAAGTTCTGACGGGGCACTGGCTTGAAAGAGAGACTGAAAGATTCGCCTTTCTGAACAAGGCAAAACTCAAACTGTCCAGAAGATCCACATTATTTTTCTTTCTTACTTTCCTCATATTTCTTTTCTCTTATTTTCCCCTTTCTTTTCTACCTCCATGCCCTCCCTTCTCTTTCCTTTTTTCCACTCTTCCTCTCTTTTTTCCTTTCTTCACAAAAAGCATTAAGTCAGAGCAATGACATAGCATTGCTTTTGCTCTATCCTGGTGTGTGGGAATCAGAAAAACAGAAATGCCATACCTCATTAGAAGACTGTCGGCCCAGGAATCCAAATAAGAGAACTGGAAGCAGAATACCAAGAGCTACCAGAGAGCCATTTGTAATCACTGAGATGAGAAGGGCTGCATCCTTAGGGAGGGTTTTGCTTCATCAGCCGGGGTGAAGGTAACAGACATTCGAGTACATTAACTGAGGTTAGCACCATAAGCGCATGGCCAACCTTATACCAGTTCTCCATAAATAGTATCTCATTAGGATATCTGGGCGGAACAGATATGCAAGGTCTCTAACATTATGCCACTGGTTTGCAAGCCAGTGTGACCCTCGTGTCAAGAGACAACGGTGACCCAGAGAACCCAGATAATTTTTTAGCAAAGTCCAGCTGTGTGGGTTTGAGCATGCATGTGGAAACCTCCACGGGCACAGTCAAGAATACTGGATTAGGGGTAGGGTAAAGTGAACAATGTCTACCGTGTGGAACATCTACGTGAGTAAGCTCTAGTGTCTTGCCCTGGGAAGCTTCAGAGTCCACTGGGAAGGTAACATGTTAAAATGTTAAAATATGTATACACTTATAAACACACACACACACACACACACACACACACACTACTATAAATGCAACAATAAGGCTAAGAACATAGATGGAAGAATTCACTCTGCTTCAATGAGCAGAAACAGCTTCCTAAGCAGCTATGATCCCCGCTTAACTCTCCGATCCCAGCTCTGGGCAGTCACCCAACCAAATGCTGACGTCATTTCTGCCAGCACAGCACGGAGATGCCTCACCTCTGAGAACTCCAGCCTGTCCCTGATCCTGGCAGCTGAGGGCCCCTTGGTCTCTTGCAGTTCCCCAGCCCTTTCCCTTTTAGCCTATTTCTAACCAGGATTACCCATTCATTCCTGAGCCCCTGCCCGGACTCTGGGGACATCTGATGTGTGACCCTTCCTGCCCCCTGATAGCTACCCTCGCAGGTTTTAGGCTCATCCCCCACCTAGCATTCCGGTCAACGCCCAGATTTCAAATACTTCCCATTTGACCCTCCTTTTGACCTGATGGAGTCATAGTTTATGGCTTGTTGGGTGAAATGTCAAGATTCCACATTCTTGCCCCGGTTAAGTGAGTTATACGATGATAAGGGCCAAATGGGGCAATGTGCTATGATTGGTTATCCCTGTCCAGGTGAAATTACCCAACCATCCCAAGATGGGGCATCCAGAAAAAGGTCTCTGTGGCTTTAAGACATCAACCAAGGAGTCACCACTTCCCAGTGAGCCTCTGCCTCTTCTGGTTAGAAGATGAACTAACAACAGAGGAGGTCAACAAGGATTGCTTATCTTGAACTACCTTGAAGAGCTCCAAAACTGGGAGCTACAGCAAGCTCGGCTTATTAAAGTCTGATTGTGTGGTTTGGTTCTGCGTGAGAAAGGAACAGCAGAGAGCTAGCAAGGCAGACAGTCCTTCTCTTTCTCCTGATGTGTATGCCAGATATAAAAATATTGCTCCCACTTTGCAAGGAGGATGCTGAGGGAATATTGCCAGTCCCCCCACTGCAGGGGAAGCCACTAGCCTGGAGGTCGCAGCTGACTTATCTTCATAGACAGATGCGTGGGCCAATACCTGCTACATAGTAATAGCTTGACTAATGTTTGATGAACAAATGATTAGGACTCTCTTCTACTCCATTTCGAATCTTCCAGTTAAGTATTCCTTCAATTAACACTCATCAAACTGACTTCAGATGTCATTAACAGAGGTTAGGGGGCCTTCCTGAAACGCTGGCTTGGGAGACCCAAAATATTTAACTAAAGCAATGATTCTTCTTCTGCTTAGGAAGCATATCATCTTTGCCCCAAAATAAATTAATTTGGACCCAATTTACTCTGGCTCTTAAGGTCTCCTTTTCTAAGGTTGGGGTCACTGAGCTGTGACTCTCAGATAATAGTCTGGTATTTAGAAGTTGGAGTCTCATGTTCAGCTAAGGTCAAGAGCGAACAACTGAATGGAATTGACTGAGATTTTTCCATTTGGACAAATTTCAAACAATGATGTAAAAATTATATTGTGTTTCTACTAACATGGTAGGAATACTAATGGGGAGATACCAGACTCTCTTCTCTTTCTGTCTCTCTAAGGAGTAATTCTGAAGCACTTAATTGGAATCTCGAATCACAACAATGATGTGGACATGGCTTTGGAAATGGAACAGTGCCTGAGAATCACTTTACCTGGGATTCAAATGCATCCCCCTCTTCCATGACGCCCAGACAGTGTTACGTGTGTACAGGGACCCACTGGCTCCAGGGAGCCAGGACCCAATCCCAGGGGGAAAATATGTTCTATTTTCCTCAAAATGTGAATCTACCCTCTCAGATCATGCCCAGATCCAGGGAGTTAATAAGGTGTTTTTCTAAATCTCCAAGCAATCTTTCAGTCACACTACAGTCTAGCCTAAATGATCACTTCTGGGACGCCTGGGTGACTCAGTCAGTTAACGTCTGCCTTTGGCTGAGGTCATGATCCCGGGGTCCTGGGATCCAGCCCCACATCTGGCTCCCCCCTTGGCGGGGAACCTGCTTCTCCCTCTCCCCCAGCTTGTGGTCCTTCTCTTGCTGTGTCCCTCTCTGTCAAATAAGTAAATAAAGTCTTATAAAATAAAATAAATAAAGTCTTATAAAATAAAATAAAATGCAGATGGATATTGGCTCCATTGCAAAGATTCTGATTTAGTTGATCTGGGATAGGACCTAAACAGCAGTATTTTTTAAAAGTTTCCAATGTGAGTCCAGGATTGAAAAGATAACTGTTCTAGAACAAGGGCAGATATATTATTGTGGAAAGAGCAATAAAGAAGTGGTCAGAAGATGGTTTTGCCTTCCAGCTCTGCCACTTTCAGCATGACCTTGGACACATCATATAAATTGTCCAAAATTGAAATTGGAGATTATTTGGCTTAAAGGGGAGTTCTAAAGATCAAAAAAAAGGGTAATGTAGGTGAAAGCACTTTCGAAACCAAAAAGCACTGTTCAATTTTAACTCACCATCCTGAAGAAAACAAAATCTGGGGTCAGCAGTATGGTTGCGCTACGACCCTTCCCAAGATCGTCCAGCCTCTGGGGTGGGTTGGAGAGTTTGCACAGGGAAATACAGAGGAACATGGTTTTGACTGTAACAAGACTGCCCACTTTCTGCAAATGAGAAAAGAGAAAGTTTTTCTCCGGGTCAAAAATGCATCACACCTCAAAGCAAATTGAAGCAGCAAATTCCTCATCAACCCAAACAACAATTTATCTGATATATGAACAGCTGTTGGGACTTTCTTTTTTGCAATACAGTTTCTGCTTCCCAAATTTGGCTTCATCCAGCTCCCACAATACTCTCCCACCAACAGGTCTTTGACCTAGATCAGAATAGTTCACTATTCTAATCACACAGGCCCTGGGTGTTGAGTTTAATTTCGCTGCCTGTGGGGTAGGATGCTGGCACAGGCGAACCAGTCTGAATGTTAGCCAAGAAACGTGTTGAGATGTGAGTCATCCTTGTGTCCACAAAAATCCCCCTCATTACTTCTGTAATAAGGAAAAATGATAAACGTCTCATTTCAACACAACTTTGTGGAGGGTCTTTAATATCAAGGAAGATGAATTGAGGAGTTGGCACTGTACGCACTGTACGATCTCCCAACGTTTTTTGAGACAGTGGTACTCAATCTTGGTCCCATCACTTGGGGATTTGGTAGAAATCAGAATCTTGGGACGCTTGGGTGGCTCAGTCGGTTAAGTGTCTGCCTTTGGCTTAGGTCATGATTTCAGGGTCCTGGAATTGAGTTCCCCATTAGGCTCTTTGCTCAGTGGGGAGCCTGCTTCTCCCTCTGCCTGCTGCTCTCCCTGCTTGTGCGTGCTTTCTCTCTCTCTGGCAAATAAATTAATAGCATCTTAAAAAAAAAAATGACAACAAATTAGAATCTCAGACCCCCCACCTCAGACTTAGAGACTCTGAATCGATGTTTTAACCTGCATTTCCTACACGTGACTCCTATGACACGAAGTAGGAGAAGCCCTGCCTGACAGAATGGGCTCATCAAATCCTCACAGACCAATGTGGCCATTTTTTCCTAACTCAGTTGACGCAACCAAGACTCAGACCGGGGCAATTCTAGGCCTCGGCCAGGACCACACAGTTACTGACTGACAAGCCGAGACTGTCCCAGATCTGCTGATTCTGACGGCAGAGCTCTTTCCACATCACGACACAGGTCTAGTTGGGGGATTGGTTTGTTTTTTTAACCATCATTGAGGCCATGGGGTCTGTCACTCATTTTCCATCCTCTTTTGGTCCAAACATCATCTTCTCAGGGATTGTTCTTCATGGAGAGACTGCAAGTAGAAGTGAAAAGGAGACGTTGTCGGGGACACAGCATCCAGAAAATAAAGATGTCAAAAACTAAGACTTTCACTGATCATGACCTTTAGAAGAAAGTTGGGGAAAGGCTTCAGTCTATGGATTTCTGGTAACCCTGGAAACCTGCACCTCTATAGAACAAGGATAAAAATCCTCAAAGGACTGGGATGAAGATTAGTAACATAATTAGATAGAAGGCAGATGGAACCCTTTGAGAAAACAATCAAGACACACACAGATGCAGAATACCAATATAGAAAATAGCCCCACCATCTCCCCCACCCCCCGCCCCTGCAGCAAAATGGTGGCCAGGTCCCACCTGGTGCCAGACATGGCTGGGGTGGGGGGGTCGGGCTTCGATAGGTGACCTCATCCCCACCATCTTGCATTTTCTTCAAATGGGAAATAAGAGACCTGCCCTGTCCATCACAGACCTTTTGAATATTAACTATGTTAATCCAGGTGAAAGTTCTTGGGAGTTCATGATTTTCTCAGCATGGAGCTTGATAATATGTAGGGCATTTTTTTTTTTTAAGATTTTATCTATCTATTTGACACACAGAGAGAGAAAAGGCAAAAGCAGACAGAGCGTCACAAAGAGGGGGAGGGAGAAGGAATTTCCTTACTGAGCAGAGAGCCCTACATTGGTCTTGATCCCAGGACCCCAGGACTATGACCTGAGCCAAAGGTGGATGCCCAACCAACTGAGCTACCCAGGCATCCCCTAATTACTAGTTTTTTCTTGACCATGCAGGTGCAGACACTTGGAACTCGCACTGTCTTGCTGAAAATGGCCCTGTGTTATACAGAAACCATTGTCTTCTGGGCTGCCAGAATTGTGTGTCATGCTAGATGCTAACAAATCCTAGAGGGTACCACAAACACAGGTTGTTTAGAAGAGACTGGGAATAATCCAGACAAGTCCCCCTATCAAAAAGTCACCCCGACTGGCAAGCCACCTTACCTCACAATCCCCTCCTAGGGCAGTGTTTGCATAGTCAAAGCAATGTCTTTGGGAAGCTTTGAAATGGAACTATTCCGAGAAAAGGTTAACATATTCGCTAGTTTTTTGCACTTTAGTTTGAATTAGTCTAGCCATAGCTTCCGCAGCTGATGCTCTTAAATTTCTCAACCAAGGGAACTGAATGGTAATTTCGATAGTGGAGAAGAGAGAAAATTTGGGGGGCTGATACCCTATCTTGAGAGGCAGACCTGAGTAGTGGGGTGCAGGAGGGCACCAGGTGTCTCACAGGAGGGGAAAGTCCCAAATTAGTGAGGTGCACACTAAATAGAAGTACGCAGACAGTGCTGAACGAAATTCACTCCATGCTTCTTCTCAAGGTCTAAAACAAGAATTGGATCCTGTGTTCCTTTACCTGATCTGATTCCCTACTTGGGCCAATTATTTGCTTTCTCCTCTTTGTAGCAGAGTCTGGCTTGATACTGCTTCAGATCATGGGAAAACAAACAAAGCTCATTTAACAGTCCTGACTGTTGCTCTCAGTAAATCATTGCTTATCACCGACCAGAAATTATCTGCAAGGCTTGCCTAACTGTACCATCGTTTTATCAAAAGTCCTTTGAAGTGAGTTAGAAGGCTTTTGTCCAAAAAAAAAAAAAAAAAAAGCATTCAGGTTTCTTAAAAAGATCCTCTAAGGCTGTAGGCCTGGGGAGTATTCTAGAACCCTTTACTACTGTAGCATGCTGCCTCAGTTTCCCCCAGGGTGATCAGTGTCTGGAGAGCTAAAGAGACAGTGCGAATCTAAGTAAACACAGAATGCATCACTCACACTTCCCCGATGGACCCTAATGGCTTCTGCCCCCCAGGTCTGCACGTTTTTGAACCTCTAAACCAGCCAGCCTCCCTGTGTCCCAGCCAGTCACCGGTCAGTGGATACAAACAACCCATGGTATCCATAGCGATCACACTTGACCCGACCCTTGCTCCAAATCCCCTTGTTCCTCCAGTTCCAGTGGTTTCTAGCCTTGTTGGTCTTCCCTCCCAATTCTGGCCTTAATCTCATCAGCTGCACTTGACCTCTGAATTTAGATCCCAAATTTGATTTTCAGAATGCTTTACTCCTTGCAATAGATTTGATTTACTCATCACCTAATATTCTGATTCTTCTCCCTGAAAGGGAACTGTAAAAGCCTGCCCTGTGGAACTCCAGAGTAGCTGTGGGCTCACTTAGCCTATGAAGAGTGGTCAGGAGTGACCCTAGAAACATTTCCCTCTGTCTCAATGACAGGAAATGGTCCAGGAAGAGGCAACTCCATCAGCCTGGCCCCCAGATGGAGGTGTGGGATGGGGCAGCAGCAGACCCCCGTAGCATACAGAAGCGAGAAACAAACATTTGTTACCATAAACATTGAGATTTGTGAGTCTTATTTTTTACTGTAGTATAACTGATTCACACCTCCTTGGATTCCTACCACTTACAGAAACTTTAGACAGGCTACCAGACAGACTGCCAGACTTGGCTCTAGCATCAGCACACTGTGATGTTCAGAAAAGGAAGACAGATCCATCAGCTGGGGAAAAGAAACACTTACTCAATATACGCTTGCATTCTACGACAATGATTCAGTGCCTGGGGAGCAGTATTGTAACATTCTAAATCCCTAGATTTCATCTGTTTCTCTGGGTTTAAGTCCCTTAACAAAATCTCTGCCCAGAATCTAGCACCCTTCTTGATACCAGGACCCCACTTTGTGTAAACAAAGGTGGGATCTCATGGCCTGGGTCTCTTTCAGGCTTTGTAAGAGGAAATCACCCACCTGGCCTTGCCCAGACCATCCAATGTCTAGAACATTGCCAAACTCTACACAATGCTACAAAGATGAATTTCTAACCACCCAACAGTAATCATTAGAGGTGTTAACCTTCCATGTCAAATTTTCTTCATGTATAGATTTTCCTTTCTTCTCTTTATCATTTTCTCAACCATGAATATAAGGTGGCCAGTTCAGAAGATTACTGCTCTAGGATCCGACAAACATACGTCTTGATGATACTACATTCCCCCAGTTTTACACTGGGAACACCCATACGCTCCTGGAGCTCCACTCCTCGTAAGTTTGGGGTAACTGTCAGAGACTCACCGGTGGTGTGTCGGACACTGAGTGAAGAGGCATTCCCCAAATAGGGGCTGCTTGCTGTTACCACATTTTCCAAGCCCTCATTTCCTCCTTATTGATAAGATAAGTTCCAAGAAGATGTCTTTTAAGGAGGTATTTCCTTCACTAAGTGAATGTGTTAAAATGATGTATTTCTGTATCTTCCCTCCTACCCTCAGGGTCCCAAGGTCCTGGAATCAAGACCCAGGCTGGGCTCCCTGTTCAGTGCAGAGTCTGCTTCTCCCTTTCCTAACCCCCACCTCAAGCCCCAGCTCATGCTCTCGCTCACTCTCAAATAAATAAAAAAATCAATAATAAAATGGAGTCATCAAAAATATTTATTAAAAAAAAAGTGGAGAGTGTATAAGCTACTCTTTAGAAAGAAAAACAAGTTCTGTTAAAATTGGAAGGGAGAGCTTCTGCAACTTTGTGGCTAGTTTTTGTCCATTGTTCTTTAACTCTGCCATGTCCCAAGGGTTCAGCAGTTGGACAGACCAATTCTGCTGTGCTGGCTGATTTTTATTGTGTTCAGAGTGTACACAATTTATTAGCAGGAATTACAGCCATCCAGTGATTTAAATTATACATGAAATCATAATAAAAATTTAAAAAGGTAACCAACATGCATGCATTCAATTTTGTAGATTGTGAAAAATAAGCTTTTGGTTTGGTTCTTAAATAGATCCCAGATCTTACCTGGCCTCAGTGTCTGTCTGGTCTCTAAGCAAAGCCCTGCTTTGGCACATGTGTTCAACTATAGTGGGACTCTTCCTTGCTCTCTCCCAAAGCTCAGGAGGGGTTCCAGAAGCTTCCAGGGATCTGGGTCCATCTAGGTGGGACATATCTTTATTATCAGCAGCCAAGCCCTTGTTTTGAAGTGCTTTGGAACTACTAAGGTAGTTCTAGTTCTCTCCCCAAAAGCACATCCAGAAAGCCAAGTGCCCTGCTCTGTAAATTGTGTTCTGTATGACCACATGCCTCAAAATCCCTGGGATGGGTGGACTTAAATGCTGGTTTCTGGGCCCTTCCCTAGATGGGCTGGATCAGAACTTCAGAGATGGTAGTACAAGAATCAGTATTCTTAGTAAGTACGCCAGGAAAATCTTTGGCACATAAAATTGTGTATCTGTTAAGAGCCTGGGTTCTAGAGTCAGGTGGGACTTAGTTTGAAATCTTACTAACTGTGTGACCGGAGGCACCTTCTTAACCTCCTTAGACCCCAATGCTCAGACATCTGAAAAACTACCCCGCAGTGTGGAAAGATCAAATGAAGGAGGTTAAAAAGAAAGCAGCCTTCTCCAACTCCATGTGCCTAGGAATCAGCCAGGGATCTTTCTAAAATGCAAATTCTCATTCAGTAAATGTGGTTTGGAGCCTGAGATTCTGATTTTTTTAGCAAGCTCTCCAGAAAAGCCAGTGTGGCTGTGGCTGGTCCTTGGTCCATAATTTGAGTAATTAGCAGACACAGTAAATCTTGGGTGCATGTTAACTATGCGTGACAGTCATCTCTGCTGATTCATCGTTCACTTTCTAGGGTTCCAGCTACCTATAGTCACCTGCGGACTGCCAGTAGGTGACCCTTCTTCTGACCTATCCTCAGAAAGTCAAGAGCTGCTTAACACCAGGTCACAGCACCTACATCCTTCACCTCACTTCATTTCCCCGTAGGCCTGTTATCGCTTCACATCATCACCAGAAGGGCGGGTACTGTACGGTAAGATACTTTGAGAGAGTAAGACCATGTTGCATAACTTGTATTCTGGTATAGTGTTGTAATTTTGTTTTGATTACTTACTGTTGTTAATCTCCTACTGTGCCTAATTTATAAATTAAACTTTCTCCTAGGTACAAAGGATAAAAAGATGAAGCAGTGTTTTGTTTTGTTTTAAATCCTCATCATCTATTATAATTACCCATGGTGATTTTAAAACAATGGGCTTGGATTCAGTATCTTTACAGCAGAGCCTAGGAATCTATGCTTTCAGAGGGCATGGAGTGAGCTAGGATTGAGAAACACTGTATTAAAAGTTGTAAGTATCTTTAGGGCATCTGAGTAGTTCAGTGGGTTGAGCATATGGCTCTTGATTTTTTATTTCAGCTCAGGTTGTGATCTTGGAGTCATTAGATCAAGTCCCACATTGGGCCCCATGCTGAGCGTGGAGCCTGCTTGGGATTCTTTTTCTGCCTCACCCCTGCTCCTCCCCCAGCTTGGAAATGCACTCTCTCTTGAAAAAATATATTTTTTTAAGAGCTTATTTATTTATTTGACAGACAGAGATCACAAGTAGGCAGAGAGAGAAGGGGAAGCAGGCTCCCTGCTGAGCAGAGAGCCCGATTGGGGGTTCAATTCCAGGACCCTGGGATCATGACCTGAGCCAAAGGCAGAGGCTTTAACCCACTGAGCCACCCAGGTGCCCCGAAAAAAAAATTTTTTTAAGTTATAAGTGTCTTTGATGAAATTTATTCTGTGTCCACTAAGACAAGTTCAAAATGGTTCCTTGGTAAAAAAAAACTCTTACTCACTATTGCTATAGATTGAATGTGTCTGTCTTCCCCCAAATTTATGCATTAAAAATTCTAATTCCTAGGGGATTGTATTTAGAATTGGACATTTGGGAGGTGATCAGATCATGAGGCTGGAGCCCTCATCAATGGGATTAGTGCCCCTTACAAAAGCGACTCCAAAGAGTTCCTTGGCCCTATCTACCATGTGAGGATACAGCAAGAAGACAACTATCTAGGAACCAGGAAGAGGGCTCTTACCAGACACCAAATCTGCTGGTATCTTTCTCTGGAATTCCCAGGCTCCAGAACTGTGAGAAATAAGTTTCTGTTGTTTAGAAGCCACACTGTCTATGGTATTTTTTTACAGAAGTCCAAATGGACTAGGACACTATGATGCCAATCTAAAGTGTAGTGCCTGAGTCAAGGCCATTAAAAAAGAAAAGAGGAAACATTGGTCATAGCTCCTAGGCTGTTCAGAAATTCATTATAGGGCCAGTCTTAGTTCCTTTCTTTTTTTTTTTTTTTTAAGATTTTATATTTTTCATTTAAGAGAGAGACAGAGAGAACACAGCAGAGGGAGAGGCAGAGGGAGAAGAAGACTCCCCACTGAGCCGGGAGCTTGATGTGGACTTGATCCCAGGGCCTGGAGATCATGACCCGAGCCGAAGGCAAACTGAGCCAGGTACCCCTCAGTTCCTTTCTGACTCTTAACATACAAAAGAAGAAAGAGTCAATAAGGGAAAACACCACAGAGGACCCAACTCCATCACCTACTAGCTGAAGGATCTTAGACATGGTGTTTAGCTCCATTCTCCTCAAATACCTCACCTGTAAACAGTGGGGATAATGTCTAGCCCACCTACCTCATAAGCTTGTTATGAGAGTCAACGGAATACATTCTATAACCTTGCTACTCAAAGTGTGGTCCATGGACTGGCACTACCAGCGTCATCCGGAAGCTTCCCTGAAATGCAGGATCTCTGAGCTCCTGAATAAGAATCTGCATTTTAACAAGACTCCTCCACTCACCCAGTGATTGCAATGCAAAATCTGTCAAACCCTGCTTTGGTACCAAAAATTGGAGAGAGATGCCCCAAGATGGCATAGTCCTACTGTCCCATTGGAAAGGAACAAGGAGAGATGAGCACAAGGCCAACCAGAGCAAGCCCTGACTGGTGTCCATACTTCTCCAGAAAACAAGAGCATCAGCGGCACCATTAGCTGACATTCTTTCCCAGCTCGGATTATGATCGTTGGTGCTCTGCAAAGGTTTTCATGATTGAGGAGCAGATAATGGGAGTAGTTATGCACAGCACAGGATTGTTCAAGGATGGGATGGTTCCAGCCCAGATCATTGTTTTGGGCATGGCTTCTGAAGGTTAAACAGGCAGATAATCATTTATATGGGGACCAGAAAGGGTTGTTCCTGCTCCTGAGAACATCTTTTGTGGCTAATGCACACGGGTCCCAGGGCGGATGAGAAGACACCTGCCCCGAGCACCAGTTTAGCCCCGCGTTGTGGGGAGACATGTCAGCCAAACCCCTGCCGACAGGAAGGGAATTAGCTGGTGATTATACGGCTCTGAGATCTGGGAAACATGTCAAGGGAAACCTTTCTGATTCTCCAGAACCATGTACTGATGTTCATTTGCATGTCTCTCCTTGGAGCAAAAACAATGAGGGCATGGCTTCCAGGAGCTACACAAAGTTCTCTTTCTGGCACCTGCTTCACGCATAAATGTCTAACAGCTGTGTCAGCTCACCCTTCTGTGAACTCCCCCGGGAACGGGTTTCATGGCATTTTACCTTGGTACAGCGTTCCTGCTCCATAGCTTCCTGGAACTATGTGTTTGAGGAGTCAGGTAGAGCCATGCCACCACCTCCTACCTGGATTCCTAATACTTTGGCAAGAAATTTATCTATAAGCAAAGAATATCCTTGATAAGCATTACCCGGAAAGCCCGAGCAAGTTCAGTATTCAAATATTCATCACATAACTTTATTCTTATTGGAGAAATCAAAAAACCACCAGGGAAAATGAGTAAATTTGACTGCATAATATATCATTAATGTCTTTTTCTCAAAAACATCTAAAATAAGGATGAAAGACAAATAAAAAACTGGAAAAAAATCTTGGCAATGCCAAAAAGATTTTATAAAAAACCAATCAGTAAGGGAAATAGCCATAATAGGAATGTAGACAAAGAACATAATTTGGGAATTCACACAAACAATGCATGTATAAATGTCAATAAATCTATGCCTAAAATATGCAAATAATCCCAAAATGCAAGTGAAGAGATTACTAAAGATGATAAGTATTGACAAATCCCTTTTTAATAGGCCTTGAGTCAATGACACTGTCAAGTCCTCTGTTGATGGGAATATAAATTGGTCAAATGCATCAAATAATGACAAAATGTGTCAAGTGCATCTTTAATATTCATACCCTTTGAGTCAGTAATCCCACTCCCAGAAATTGACCCTAAGGAGATTATTGCATGAGAAGATGAATATTCATTCATTCGACAGATATGTATTGAGCCCCTATCTTTGTCAGGCATTAGATTAGGAGTTTGAGGCACAACCAAAAAGAAAACAGACAAAATGCCTGCCTTCAAGGAGCATACATTGTAGTTATGGGAGAGAGACAACAAATAAATTGTATGTGTGTTTGGTGTGTGTGTGTGTGCGCATGCGTGCGCTGGTAGTGGTGATGATGGTGATAATGGTAAGAAAAATAAACCGGGCAGGGGCGCCTGGGCGGCTCAGTGGATTAAAGCCTCTGCCTTTGGCTTGGGTCGTGATCCCAGGGTCCTGGGATCAAGTCCTACACTGGGCTCTCAGCTCGGTATGGAGCCTGCTTCCTCCTCTCTCTCTCTCTGCCCATCTCTCTGCCTACTTGTGATCTCTGTCTGTCAGATAAATTAATAAAACATTTAAAAAAAAAAAGAAAGAAAGAAAGAAAAGAAAGCAGGACAAAAAAAAAGTAAGGGCAAAAGAGAATGGAATGTACCCCTCCTAACAGGGTGATTAGAATGGCCTCTCTGACAAGGAGACATTGAGCAGAGACTTAAAAGAAGGAAAAAAGCAAAGTGTAGGGATACCTGCAGAAGATGATTCCAGACAGAGCAAAGGGTAAGAGCAAAGACAGGAGAGTGAGGAGGCCAGTGAGATCAGAGCAGAGTGGGGGAGGGATAAAGACATGGAGTCCAAGAGGTCAGAGCTCTAAGACCACTCAAGGCCTTGTCAGCCATGGTAAGGCCACTGGGATTCTACTATCGATGAATCGGAGTGGAGCAGTGATGGTCAACGACCTGAGTTTCTACCTGCTGGGTGGAAGTGGACAAGGGTGTAAGCATGAAGACTTTGGTTGTAATTGAAGGGGGTTGAATTCTAGATGTTTCAGAGTTTGAGCTACCAGGATTTCCTGACAGATGTGTGTTGTCAGAGAAATAACAGAATTGATGTTTCAGGTTTTGGGATAAAAAGTATATTTATTGAGATGGGAAGCCTATAGAAAGAGAAATTGGATGAAATGAAGTCTGAGAAATGAAGGGCTTTCTACTCAACAAGTTTGAGATGTCTACAAGACATCACAGTAAAGATGTCAGGTAGGCAGTTGGACTAGGAATCCAGAGTTCAGGAAGAGGTCTGGGCTTATAGATAGCATTTGGTCCTGAGACCAGAGGAGGTCACCTAAGGAATGAATGTAGGCAGAGAAGAGGTCTGACTGAGATGTGAACACGGAGTTGCTCCAAAATTCGGAGGTCAAGAGGGCAAGCGGAAACAAGCAAAGGTGACCATGGCCAATGTAGGGCAGTAACCAATAAAATAAGAGAAAAGCAAAGAAAGTGGTGTACTGGAAGGCCAGTGATGCTATCCAAGAACTAAAGGAACGGTCAGTAGGTCAAATATTGCGAGAAAGATAAAGATGGAGGACAGACCACTCCGTCACCAACTGGTGACATTGATAAGAACTCTTCATGAAGGAAAACCTGATTGGAGTGGATTCAAGAGAAAGCAGGAGGAATAAAAAGTGAGGCTGGCAAGTTATAAACAGCCCTCTCAAGAATTCAAGATGTCTAGGTAAAGAAAGAAGGTGCCCTGTAGCTGGAGGTGGAGGGACATCGTGGATAATACTCTTTAAAAGATAGATCTATTGGGGCACCTGCGTGGCTCAGTGGGTTAAGGCTCTGCCTTCAGCTTGGGTCATGGTCTCAGGGTCCTGGGATCAAGCCCCATGTCAGGCTCCTTGCTAAGCAGAGAGCCTGCTTCCCCCTTTATCTCCTGCCTCTCTGCCTACTTGTGATCTCTGTCTGTCAAATAAATAAATAAAATCTTTAAAAAAAATTTTTTTAAAGATAGAGCTATTATCTGCTATCTGGTGGCTAAAGAAGTGATATGGCAGAAAGGGAGAAAAGACAAAGAAATTTAGGGAGATAAGATGGGATTCAATTAACAAAAGTGAGTATCCTTTGGATAGAAGTTACAGAATTATTTCTAGTGGAAACAAAAAAAAAAGGAAATTAATGAAAAGCTTATCAATAGGAACTGGATAAGTGATTTAAGGGACCTAAGTACAATAGAATAAAACACAAACCATTAATACTGATGGTGAAGATCCTGTATTTCTCTACATGATAATATATGCACAATTTTTAAAAAACCAGCACAGTAGGATCCTGACTAAAAATGATTAAAAGTGCTTTATGTAGATGATAAGATTTGAAGGTTGTTTTCGCTTTATTCTTTAGATGTTCTGTGTTATTCACTTTTTTTTTCTTCAAAAAACACATATAATTTGTTTAATGGTATTTTCACCACTTAGAGCTGCTACTATAACACAGAAAATGACCTGGGGTGCCTGGATGGCTTAGTCGTTAAGTATCTGCCTTGGGCTCAGGTCATGATCCCAGGGTCCTGGGATGGAGCGCAACATAGGGCTTCCTGCTCAGCGGGAAGCCTGCTTCTCCCTCTCCCACTCCCCCTGCTTGTGTTCCCTCTCTTGCTGTGTCTCTCTCTGTCAAATAAATAAATAAAACCTTAAAAAAAAAATAAGTAAAAAGACAAAAGAAAAAAAAGACAGAAAATTCCCTGCCCAGAAGCCCTCTTAGAGGTTTTGAATGGTGATTTACTGTTTAATTTCAGGCCCTTTCAAGATTTTTCCTTTTCCCATTTCACCTCTCCCCCACGGACATCAATTCAAATCCCAAGTCTGCCATTTATTAGTCACTGAGTTTTGAGCAATATTTTTAACTTAATAAGTCTGTTTCTTCACTTGTAAAGTAATGACTTAAAAAATTTCACCTCAGGAGGCTGTCGTGAGGACCAAAGAAGATAATCTAGGTAGAACGCCTAGTAGGGTGCCTGCATAAGGGCATATGGACATGTGGAGAATATAGGTGGCACTTACTACCTAGTGAGCTGTTTGCTTCCCTAAGGCAAGCCCACTATGCTATACACACTTAGAGAAGAAGATCACCAGGGGAGCCCACTCTTACAATAACACTGGCACTACCTTTGTTTCTTCCTCTTTCTGGTGACCCTGGTCTCTTCTCTTGCCTGATGCAGGGGGATTTGTGAAAGCAAGAAAAAAACTCCCACAGCTTCTCCATTGCCTGCAAACATTTCAAAATTTGACAAATCCGCCCTCTAGTGGCAGACATAATAATCTCTACCACATTCCCCCCAGTGGGAGTTAAAACAGAAAAATCTGTTTGCCACGGGGTCCTGCCACCAACATGTAAAGGAAGGGAAGTGCCCAAAACTTGCCTATTGATCATCACCTCTTTATGTTAAAGTTAAAAAAGATTTTATTTATTTGAGAGAGACAGAGAGAGAGAGTGAGAGAGCACAAAAGTAGTGGGGAGAGGTAGAGTTAGAAGCAGACTCCCCGCCAAGCAAGGTCCCTGATGTAGGACTCCATCCCAGGACCCTGGGATCATGCCCTGAGCTGAAGGCAGATGCTTAACCAACTGAGCCACGTAGGTGTTCTGTGTTAAGTCTTTGTAAGCTCCTCTTATTTTTTTAAAGATTTTATTTATTTATTCATGAGAGACAGAGATAGAGAGGGAGACAGAGGTGGAGGAAGAAGCAGGCTCCCCGTGGAGCAGGAACCCTAATGCGGGACTTGGTCCCACGACTCTGGGATAACCTGAGCTGAAGGCAGCTGCTTAACCGACTAAATCACCAAGGTGCCCCAAGGTCCTCTTAAAATACAAATCTGTGCCTATGCCTTCAAAGAGTGGTCTGCCTGAGAACGCTTTAGCTTGAATTTAAAAAACCGGAGGAAGGAGATTTCATACAAATAGGGCCGGGAAAGTCTGTGGGAAGCATCCATACAGGTGAAACATAAACGGGGCTGCTGGCTAGTCAAAGGGTGAAAAGCAGAAAGCATGATTCCCGAAAATGCTTCATTTGTTCCCTCAAAAGTTGGAATTGTCTGTCTAGAAGTAAGACTCCAAAAAAGAAGTTGATGTCATAACTCTGGAAATTAGGTCTTGAAAGAAAGGAATGCAAAACTTCCCAGCCCAAAGTGGGAGTCTCTCTTACCATGTTGGTTTGCATTCATGCATGCTCTCGGGGAAATACTTGGTGAACCATAGATAATGTAATGGTTTTGTTTACTACCTTAAGACCCCCTAAATGTGGTATGTTATGACAAGTGTTGAAGATGGGAACGTATACCGAAAAGGGGACTTTTGCCCCTCTCCTGACCGGACCTGGTGGCTGGATGACATCAGGGGATAGATTACAAAGTCCTTATGCTTTTGTAAGAGTTGAGGAGAGAGAGTGTAGGATGAGTAGATCTCTTCTAGAAGATTTGGGGGGAATTCCAGCCTTGTGACTTGAGCCATGTAACCCCAGGCAGCTGAAAGCCTCAATAAAATGGTAGGTGTTAGAATGTTTGAGACTACCATAGTCTTCAAAGTTGGGTATATTGTAGATGAGTGGAAATAAAGGAAGTGCATTTGTATCCCATTATTTATCAAGCAGACCCTTGTCTTGACATCCTGAGGTTAGGGTCACATGCTCATAGTATAAGCAAGAGACACAGAAATATGCTAGGAAGAGGGGAGAAACCCTGAGAGTCATCCAACATTGGTTCCACACTAGTAAGGAGAAAGAAATCCCACACACTTCGCACATCTTTAATATTATGATTTTATGCTGTGAAATCCTGAGTTGCGAGCTTGTGAACAGAGTTGTTTCATGTATTTTGCATCCTTGCACTAGCTTCAAGAGGAAGTGCTCTGGGTTGAACCATGCCCTCAAGAATCCATGTGTTGGGGTTCCTGGGTGGCTCAGTTGGTTGAGCGTCGGACTCGGTTTCAGCTTAGGTCATGATCTCAGGGTCATGAGATCAAGCCTCGAGTCAGGCCCCACACTTAGTAAGGAGTCTGCTTGAGAGTGTTTATCTGTCTCTCTCTCTCTCTGTCCCTCCCCCCAATTAAATAAATAAATCCTTAAAAGAAAAAAAGAATTCGTGTGTTGAAGTCCTAACCCACCACTACCTCAAAATGTGACCTTTTTTGGAATAGGGTCGTTGCAGACATAATTGGTTAAGATAGGCCCCTAAAACTAACATGGTGTCCTTGAGTGATATCTTTATAGAAAGAGGAACTTTGGACATGCGCACATGCGCGCGCGCGCACACACACACACACACACACACACACACATGGCGAACCCCATGTGAAGCTGAAGGCAGAGATCAGGGTGATGCTTCTACAAGTTAAGAAACTGCCAGAAGCTAGCAGAGAGGCTTGGAACAGATCCTTCCCTTCAGAGGAAACAGAGTCCTGCAGACACATTGGTCTCAGACTTCCAGCCTCCAGTACTGTGAGGCAAGTAGTTTCTGTTGTGTAAGCCACTCAGTTTGTGGTCCTTTGTTAAGAGAGCCCTCACAAACTAACATTGAAAGGCATTAAAAAGTTGAGAAAGGGAAGATAATGTTTCAGGTAGATATAAGGTTCAAATGCCTTGCATGAGGAGAAGAAGGCAAAAACGCTGATGGTAAAAATGTAGGGAGGTAGCTGGAGAGAACCACACCCAGGGATGAGTGATGGAGGCCTGGAGCAGGCGCATGGAGAAAGCCAGTCCAGAGGGAGGAAGTCCAGAGAAAAAAATTCCTAGTAAGAATGACTTTGGACAGCAATAGATAACACTAGTCTTGATGTAAGATCTGGAAATACGAGATGGGATGGGCACCAAGGATTCTGCCATAATCCAATGTCCGTTAGGAAATACCGTCAACGGATCCACGGATACAAAAAATTACAGCATAGCATCAAGCTTAGGTGTTTGGCTTTGGAATAAAAGTCCTCATTTGCAGCTCCATCATGCTCTCCTCCTAGGGTGTGACCTCTCTGAGTCTTGGTTTCCTCTTCATAAAATGAGGATCTCAGAATGACTGACTTCCTAAATTAGTAAGTATCAGAGCTAGGATAAGAACTACACAAATACAGTAAACTGCTTCTACGACACACATACCTAGACTAGCAAGTGGCCAAGATCTACATTAGTGAAAAGGAACACCAGTCACGAAGGTGTTCCTTTAGAAGGTGTCATGATCTGCTTCTGTGACTTATTCATATTGTGACCCTTTGCTTCCCCTTTTCTATTCCTACATGGATATGCATTTCCCTGCTCTAACTTTACTTCACCTGGGGCTTTGTATAGCACGGGGCTTCTCAAACTTCACTGTGTATACAAGTTGCCTGCCGAGCTAGTTAAAATGCAGATTCCCAGCTGATGCTGATGCTTCTGACCTTTGGGCCATAATTTTGGAAGCAAGGGTGTGAATAACTGTTACGTTCACAGGTAAATGGGAATAATTTTGGATGAAGGGAGCTCTGACCCAGGAGTCCTGATTCTTTTGGATCAGACCTAGATCAGTTAAAGCAGCCCAGATAGCAGTGACAAAGAAAACCTTAGTGTGAAAGTTGCCTGCCCCAAGCTTGTGTCGGTGGCCAAACTATAGTATGATTTTTTAAAAAGATTTTATTTATTTATTTGAGAGAGAGAGAGGGCATGAGCGGGGTGAGGGGCAAAGGGAGAAGGAAAAGCATACTCCCTGCTGAGCAGGGAAGCCCCAACATGGAGACTCCTTTCCAAAGCTAGGCTCCATCCCAGGACCCTGAGATCATGACCTGAGCCAAAGGCAGACACTTAACTGACTGAGCCACCCGGGCGTCCTTGTAAGTATCATTTTTTTCCCCAGTTATTAATACTCACAACTTAGCTTTTTAAAAATGTGATCTTTACAAGTGCTCTCTAAGGTAGGATGGATACTAACTTTCTTGGCCCAGAGAGTGCCCATTAAATGCTGGGTATTTCTACCCCCATTTTATAGATGGAGACTGGGTTTCAGAGAGATGAAGTGTTAAGGTTTTCAAACCCACATCACCTTCTTCCAGCTGCAAAACTCTTCCCACACCACCAGTCCTCCTCAACTGCTATGTGCTTTCTGGGTTGCAAATAATCTCCTCCCCCTACCCCAACCTTTCATTTAAACTTCGTTCTCTTTTTAAGTACGGAACCCACAGTCTACACATTAATGGCTTAAGAAACATCAGTACATTAATACATGATATATTAGCAATGTGCTAAAGAAAGACTTAAAATATGAAACAAAACCAATCAATTTCCCAAACTCTCCCCTCATTTCTCACTCTCCTTAAATAAATGGCCCAATTCCTCACCACCCCGGAACTACCCACACACCTTAAATATATACATATATAATATGTGTGTGTGTGTGTGTATATATATATATATATATATATATATATATATATATAGATTTATAGATTTTAAAAGCCTTTCCCAGCCCATCTTTCCTCTTCCACTGGGCACTTTTAGTCTCACTGCTGGTGGCAGGTCTAAGGGGTCCCACTGAGATACCGTCATTTATTAAATTCTGGTGGGGTTTATGGCAGAAAGAGGGAGCAGTTGGGAGATGGTCAGATGGTTGATTATTTCTGTTCTTGCAGGGATTCCTGTGATGTCTAAATGGGGCGTCTCTCTATCAGAAGGGGCCCCCAAATGTGGGGTGACAATCGGGTGGAAGTCGGTGGCATGGGAGGTGGGAGAACTCACCTGAGGCAGAACAAAGGAGATAGATGTTTACTGGATACATCCCAAGGGAGCAGTGGGCAGGACAGCAGAGAATATACTGTCTGCAAAGAAGCAGTGGGTAGGGGCTGTTTTTAAAAGGAGAAGATGAAGAGTTATGGCAACGTATGGAATTCTGCCTTGTTTTGGTAATAACTGTGCCTGGTTGTAAGTAGCCCATTGGTACGTTAGGGCCTGTGGATATTTTTGAGGTGGGTCTCCTGATGGGCCTGTCTGTATTCAGCCGGGGGGAGGGGGGTGGGTGTCCCTGTGGACCCTCTCTACCTTCCATCACTCAAGCTTGTTTGCCTAAAAGTACCCTCTATGATTCCCTTTATTCTGGATTTTACTGCAAGAGTTAGTGAGGGAATCCCCTCCTCCCCCCGCCAACCACCACTATAATGCCAGCCGCTTGTACTGGATGGTTGTGGACAAAGACTCATGTGAACTCACAACAGTGAAGCTCTCAGCATCTGAGAAGTGTTGAAAACAGCTCCAATCTTAAAAGCCTCCAGCTGCATTTTGAGGAGGGGTAGCATCACACAGCAACCAGTCACACTGAAGTCATCACTGTGTTGGGCAACTCTTCCACTTGAGTCCTGCCTACCAACATTCATTCCCAATGGTAGAACAATATTCAAGAAGGTAAGTGTAAATACCTCTCCCTAAGCCTACAAAATATAAAAGGACCTAATTAAAAATGAAACAAGATGGGATTGGAAGGGAGACAAACCATAAGTGACTCTTAATCTCACAAAACAAACTGAGGGTTGCTGGGGGGAGGGGGTTTGGGAGAAGGGGGATGGGGTTATGGATGTTGGGGAGGGTATGTGCTATGGCGAGTGCTGTGAAATGTGTAAACCTGGCGATTCACAGACCTGTACCCCTGGGGATAAAAATATATTATATGTCTGTAATTAATTAATTAATTAATTTTTAAAAAATGAAACCCAGAACACCTATGAATACATAGAAAAAGGGTTTTTTTGGCTTTTGCTCTTTTTTTTGTCTCCTGTGCTCTTAAATAAATGTATTAAAATAAAAGCCAAAAAAGCCCTAGCATTTACTACATGCTTTGTGCCAGGCATGTCTTAAGACCTTTAAACCTTACAACTGCCTTTTTAAAGATGAGGAAATTAACTTTCGGGGAGGTTCAGGAACTAGCTCAAGGTCTGAGTTGTTAAAGCAGGTATTTAAATCCAGGCAGCTGGACTCGAGGCCCAAGATCTTAACTATTCTTTGATACTATTTGCCAAGATGCCCAGATGTTGCTTGCCTATGAGAATTTAAATATAAAACTATAGTCTCTTACCATTTGCAGAAAGAAACAGAAACTCTCGTTCAAAGCAGTTTAAATAAAAAGAGGGATTTAATAGCTTCTGTCAGTAAGCTGGAGAGTGGGGTGAATCCAGGGACTTGAACACAGGATTCTCTGTGTTTGCAATGCATGTCAGTTTCATTCTTTCAGATTACCTTGTGGGGGACCGCATGTTGGGGAAGCTTCAGTTTCATATTCTAAGATTAGCCCAGAGAGGATAAAATTCATCCCTCTGGCTCCAGTAAGAAAAATTCCTGTGAAAGATTCTGATTGGCCCAATTTAGCTCACGTGGCCTGGAAGGTTGGGACTACACTAAGAAAGTTACTAGAGAGAAAATACAACATAGCTGCTGTATTACATAATATGGCTATACCTCTTGGTAGCTTACAAAACGCTCTCATGATTCAACCACCTGTGAAGAGGGCACACGATATTTTAGTACAAGTAGTATTAAAATAATGGTGATGGATTCAAGATGGCCACAAATTCTTTGTCACTCTCTCCGTTGAGGGATGTGGTTCATCTTCCCTCACTGAAATCTGGGGGCTTGCCCTATGGTACTTATCAAAATGAGGCTGAACTTACTGTAACTACTTATCAGTTTTGTCTTTGAAAGTCCCTGCACCTTCTACTTTCTTTCTCTGGGAAACCTCACATTAAGGATATTCCCTCTTAAATCCAGCTAGTAAGAAATCAACCCACAAGGAAAGGCCACAAGAAGGCATTCCATTCAACAGTTCCAGCTGAGCTTTCAACTGACACAGTCAATGCCAGCCATAAAGAGCGAACCATTGTGGACGTTCTAGTGTGGTTTGACTGACAACAACAGAGAATCAAAACAGAAACTAGGGCTCATTGGCTTAGGGTCCTGCAGCTAGAAATCTCAGAGTTGGGATGCTAAACCAGATGTTCTAACTCTAAGTCCACTGCGCTTGCTTTGATTCTTTTTTGCCTTCCATTAAAGGCAGAACAAACCTTAATTCAAAGTCTCCAATTGTAGAATTTCTGCCTAGGATGCAGGTTGGGGTAGGGGAGTTTATCATTCACTCAGCAAACATTTACAAAGATTTATGTGGCCAGCAACTGAACAAATGCACTACTGGTTCTTGAGGAACTGAGTCTAATCAATAAATAGCTCATTTCAATAAGAACTGGTAAGTGCCATGATGGAAAAGGTGCAGGGTGCTTTTGAAAAACAAGGTGGACACTAAACCTAGCCCACAGCCTGAAATAATGGGCACATCTTTTGTTGGGTGTAAGAGGGTATCTCTGAGTCTATGTTGAGGATGTTGAAGACTATATTTAGAATGAATACAATTGTCCATCAAGATCAATGTGAACTGGAAATGGGGAAGGCATACAGGGAGGAAATATTCTAGTATTTAGGATAAGGACAGGAATTGTAGCCCTGATTCCACCCTTCACTTATATGCGCTTTTGACCAAGTCACTGAATTCCTCCTTAATTCATCTTTGTTGTTTGCAAAGGTGAGGTGGGGTTACACTATCTCTTCAGGTATTTGGGCAGTTCCTTTCTCCAACTCCCTTTAAGTTTGATGTTCCTTAGGGTTAGGTCCTTGTTCATTGCTCTTCTCACTCTGCAAATCCTCACTAAGTGATCTTATCTACGATGGCTTTGGTTGTCACTCATATGGAAATGATACCCAAGTCTAAATGCCACCCCAGTTCTGTGGGCTGTCTACCACTGTAGTCATCCGCTTACTGCACATCACGAAATGTTCCACACCTAAGTCAAGTTCAGTATGTCCAGAGCTGAGCTCATCACCTTGCCCACTTAACTGACTCCCACTTCTGCTTTCTCCCTTGGTTGGTAGCACCGCCTTTAACATTGTTAGTAGCCTGTGAGGTTAACTTCACTCTCAACTTTTCCCTCAACCTCACATGCAATCCTTTGTCAGTATTACTAGTTTTACCTCCTAAATATTTCTGCAATTCATCCTTTGTCTATATCCCATAAATAGTTCATATTCAAAATATTCGAAGCTTAACTCGTTACTCCCCCTCCCCCCAAACCTGCTCCTATTCCTGAGTTCTAGCAGGATGCTATCCCCATCCACTCAGTTGCCAAATATGGAACTTAGGCATCATGGTTGATTTCTCCCTCTCCTTTGCTTTCCATAGCCAGGTAGCTGCCAATTTCTGATGTTTGGCCTCGTTTGCGATCATCTTTCACTTCCTATAGTCGTATCCTAATTGGTTTCCCTGCCTTCAGCCTTCATAACCTCTGGCCTCTTCTCCACCACCATGCCAAATCTCATCACGTCAGCAACTTCCCTCTTCCCCCCTCCCCATATTCTAATTCTTAGATTCTTGCCATGTTTTACCTCCAGCCTACAAAATCTAGGATGGGAGCCTTAATGCACTTACCCTTGTCTCCCCTGAACCTACCACACTATACTTGGCACATACTAGTTGCTCAATAAATATGAACCTGCTCTCATCCCTTGATTATAGTTTATAGTAAACTGTGACATGGTGCAGATGTATCAGACCTCCGGAGGCACAGACTGTCACAATATGGTTCACTGCTGTATGAGCCGGAGCCCCTTGACGAACGCTGTGACACTGACTGCAGAAGAACAGAACCAAATGAATTCCACAGTCAATGCACAAAAGGACACCCATCCCAAGGCATCTTCATAATAGTGCCTAAAACTAAAGTCACCCTCAACTCTCTGGGCAAATATTTCCCCCTTTCCGGACCTCTGTCTCCTGACGTGTAAAGCAGGCACAGTGAGAGAGAGGCAGTAACCCTCAGAGCCTCGGCAGGTGTGAGAAATAATGGACCGCTACGTAGGGCTTGGCGTGTGCGCGGGCTTTTCCGGCGCGGCCGTCCCAGCGGCCCTCGCGGGAGGCGGGACTAGCCCGATTCCCGCCGCTCGGCCCCGCCATTGGCGGGCGGTTTGAATGACGGAAGTGACGGGAGCTTGGCGATGGCTGCCCCGCAGGCGCACAAACGGCTGCTGGGAAGCTGGTGGGCCGCGGGCGCCTGGGAGGTCTCTGTCTGAGCTGCCGTTCCTGATTCCGGGCCCCCGGTTTTCAGGTGAGTGACGGACGAGCCGGCTTCCCGTGGCCCGGGCGTGCACAACCTCCCGAAGTCCAGGAGCTGGGGGGTGTGCTCCCCAGGGAGGGGATGCCGTGAAGGCGCGGCGTCTGGGGCGCGGCGCGGCCCGGGCCCTGGCTGGGGTCGGGCTGGCGGCCGTAAATAGTGCGGGGAAGGGGGGTGCCCCCCGACGCAGACCGCCTGCTTGCTGCCAGAGGCTGCTCCCGGGCTTTAGGCGCGTGTGGCCTTGCGCGCCCTCCCCAGGTGGGGTCGCGCGGGGTCCTTGGGCTTCCTAAGCAGGGCTGGCCGGGAGGGCCTCCGGGCTGCTCCCGCAAGCGCTTCGCGAGGCGTCCAGCCCGCTCTTTCCCCAGGGCCCCCAGCCCACCCGCCGAACTTGTCCTGAAACCCGGGAGCCGTTTAAGAGCACTGCCTGGAATTATTTCTTGCAGAGAGCGAGCGTGCTTTTTTGCTCTCACCTTTAATTCCTCAGGTAGTTAGTCGTGCCACAAGCTGAGCTTTTAAAACAGTGGGGAACATTTGAGTCCTTAATCCTTAGAGAGTATTTGGCAGTTTCATATTAAGTCACGTAATCATCAGAACAACCTGTTGCGGTAGATGTTGTGATTCCCATTATATAGTTTAAGAAAGCGACACCACAGTAACTTAAATGACTTGGTCAGTATTTTCCTGCTGTAAATGGTCGTGATGAGTCTTGAACAGAGATCGTCTAAGTTCAGTATTTTGTGATTGTGATATGCCAAGTGCTGTTTAATTCTCAGGACAAAATCTTAAAAGGTAAGTTAATATCATCTGTTCCTGGGTAGTATTAATACACAGAATTTAAGAATCCATACTGATCTGAATAAATGGCTTAATAAATGAGAGAGGGAGCAGGGGAAGCTCTTCCTCATAGTAGGATTCCAGTTGGTAAGTGTAGAAGGAATAGTGACAATAGAATATGCTTTTCGGTTAATGCTATAGTTAATGCATCAGACATTAACATCACCAGTAGTGTTAAGACACCATAAGGTAATTTAGTGCACTGAGAAATGGTGTGTCATCATTTCTTTGGTATTCTTGCCAAAAATTTGTAATCTCAGTCTAACCACAAGAAAAGATTAAGCAAATCCAAATTGAGGGACATTCTACAAAGTAACTGGCCAGTATTTTTTAAAAGTCGGGAGGTTGAAAAGAAAGGCACGGACTGAAGAACCGTCCCAGATTGGAGAAGTCCAAGGAGACATGACAATTTCGACAGCTGTGAGAATGTAATTCACAGACCTTCAGTTCCCATTTTCTGAAATCCATTTGCATGGATGCTTCCCCAGGACTGTTTTTGGCCAATGATAGAATATGGCATGGACATTCAGGCAGGCCTATTCCTTAGAAAGTAGGGACTTTCCCTTAACTCTGGGAGGTCTTACTAAAGACCTTACTGGGTAGTCATCTTCCCAACTTTCCCGTTTTCCGTTCAGTGTCATATTTGCATGGAAGTCTGAATGCTCCCTCTTTTTGCTAGCTCCCTCATTTCCCCTCACACAGGCATTTCTCCTAATAACATCTTCGGAGGTTTAATCCTGTCTTGTCCTCTGCTTCTTGGAGGACCCAGAATAACACAACAGTCGAAAGCAGTGGGTTGTCCTTGGATTGGGTCCTGTTCCAGAAAATGGATGTTTGTGGGATACTTGACAAAATTTGAATAAAGTCTGTAGGTTAGTTAGAAGTATTGTGCTAGTGTCAGTTTCTTGGTTTTGATCATTGTGCTGTGATTGATGTTTAGAGACACTGGGGAAAGAGTAGATGGAAATTCTAAGTCTGAAATTATTTCCAAATAAGTTAAAAAAAATTAAGGAAGTTATATGCAAGAGAAAAATTACTCTGCCACATCTCAGGAGGTAAAAGTAACAAATCTATGTTTCCTTATAATCCCCAAGCAAATGAGATGATAGATACACACAACAATCTGAAAAGACAGGTTTTTTTCCCCTTTCTTATTAAGGTATAAACTTAAAACACACAAATCTAAGTGTTATCACTTGGGGAATTTTTACATAAGTATACAGCTGTGTAATCATAACAGAGCAAAATGCAGATCATCTCTAGCATCCCTGCAGGCTCATTTGTGCCCCCTTCTAGTCATTAACCTACAGAAAGGTGACCTCTGTTTTAACCCTTGTTTAACAAGACCAATCATGGGTTAATCTTGTCTGCTTGTTTTTGTAGTTTGTGTAAATGGAATTTTACAGTATGTTCTCTTTTTTGTCCTTTTTTCCCATGATACTTTCTCTGAGATTTAGCAGGAATTAGTTTCGATAGTTTCAATATGAATTCAGAGACCTTCAGAAAAATTATTAAGACTGAATTTAACCTTGGTCATTTTCTCTTCTTTGTTCTGTCTTTCCTTATTCGTCAATCCCCACTAGCAAAAGATACCATTTTAAACAAAAATTTCCTCATTCCACATGTTTTAGCATATCAGAAAGTTAGGAGCCACATGGAATAAGGAAACCAGATTCTTCTTTTTAATCTGGCATTAGATCCTGTCACTTAGGTCAAGTCCTTTAGCACAAGAGGCCTTTGATTCTTCATTATAAAATGAGGAAGACAGTCAGCACTTTAACTGCTGTTACTTACTGGAAAAGATTTTCAGATGAAAGCAATTATTTCTTTTGGGCAGAAGAGTCCGATTGTCCCTATTAGATAACTTGAAGTCCTTATAGCCCAAAACAGTATCTGTCCATATTATGTGAAATACTGCCTGATAGTTGTTATTTGTTAAATTAACTTGAATATTAAAATAAAACTATAACCTCTGTCCTTCAGTTCTTAGCAATCTAGCTAGAAAAGTCAGAGTGTAATTGATGGAAAATGAGGGCAAAGTAATACCAAGACAGCATTAGATTGGTCCCTACATTGAGTGTGAAGATAATGTGCATTCTGGGTGGGCAAGTCAGGAATGAGATGGTGGGTAGGTGAAGCAAAAATTACTAGAGGACAGTTTCATGAATGAGTGGAGCTTCAGCTAGCTTCAGAAAGATGTAAGTATCCGTGTTCTAATCTAGAGAGGAGAGTGAGAACATTTGAATGTCAGTGGCATTAATAGGACCTAACACCTGACTCCTGTGAGCAACACAGTCATTCTCAGAGAAATTTTTAAAGTGGTCATTGATCTGAAATAAGCACACCATTGTAATTATTAAAGAATTGTTGAGGGGTTGATGTGATTCCATATGATACAGTGACACTTGGTCATCAAGTTATAAACAATAGACTGGGAGTTGAAACTGGGGGCTAGGAGCCCTTTGCAATTGCAGCAGTCCTGTTGGTTGTGAACAAGTTCTCAAAGTTCTAAAGTGTAAAATCATAATGCTGAAAACATTTATTCTTTGCTAAAACACTTTTTTAAGTCTTTGTGCTTTTCTACATTTAATGTAGCTCTGGAAATCCCAGTAGGAAGTAAGTAAGGTCCCAGATACTGTAGGTAAACAGCACTCTGCTGTCAGGGGCAAAAACTTTTTCAAGTAATTCTGGTTCACCCTCCACTTGACCCCGTCTCCTAATTTGAGAATCATCGACTTCAGTGCTGAAGTTAATAATTGTAATTTGAAATATAAGTTGGCCTCAATTTACCCAAATTATTTTGTGTATATATAGTCCTTTAAATGTCAAGTAGTAAATGTATTTTTAACGTTGTTCTGATCTTTGCTGCCCTGTTTAAATAGACTTTTTTTTTTTTTAATTCAGAAACTTTAAAGTACCTGGAAATGAAAAGAAAGGTAGGGAATGCTGGCAAGCTGAGATTGAGTCCTAACGAGGAAGCTTACATTTTAAAGGAAGATTATGAAAGACGACGAAAACTAAGATTGCTGCAGGTAAGATTCATCTGGAACAAGATTTCTAATTCTTTGTCTTCCCCAAATTATTAGTGTTTTTATTACAGTAGAGAGTTCTGAAGGTTGCACTTAAAACCCTTTTCTGGTTGTTTAAGAGCCCTGGTTCTTGTGTACTAACAAATTTAGGAAAATTTGGAAAAATGGGCTGAAATGGTAAACAGATGAAGAGTTTGAAGATAGGGATTATTTGACTTGATAATTACTGGAAAATGGCTCTTTAAACATTTTCCAGACAACATGTTACTGATGAAGGTTAGAGTAGGAAGATAAGAATGGCTTTGAGGAAGACTTGCTGGAAAGATTATTAGGTGCTGTAACATTTATTAAGAAGTTGTAGATTATTTTCTAGAAGTCTTTTCAGAGTAATATAGTTAAGCCCTTGTGAAGCATGTTTTAGGTGCCATTCTATCTAAAATTGGGGATGATATACCACAAATACGGACATCTCATCTGGCTCTATCTATACGTATCTGGGCTAGACATTTTATTCTTTTTAAATTTTTTTTAAGACTTTGTTTATTTGAGAGAGAGTGAGCAAGGGAGAGAGAGAACACGAGTGGGAGGAGGGTCAGAAGGAGAGGGCGAAACAGACTCCCCACTGGGTGGGAGAGCCTGACGAGGGGCTTGATCTTGGGACTCCAGGGTCATGACCTGAGCTAAAGGCAGCTGCTTAACCAACTGAGCTGCCCAGGCACCCCTGGGCTATAAATTTTATTGAACATCCTTAGCAATTTAAGCTCTTAACAGTTATTACGATGGTAATGGTGGTCCTGTTGGTGCTTGGGTTGAGGAGGAGAAGACAATAGCTAATAAGTTAGAGAACTTTAGAAGTAGTCTTGAGATCTTAACTTTTTTACATTGCTTGATTTTCCACATCACGTAGGCCTTATCTAATATGACTATTCGGGAGAATTGATACACCTGAGGAGAATTCATTTAAGTTCCTATTTCCAAATAGCTTTCCAAAAAAACTTGAAGTAAGCCTCTTTTCATATAATCTTTTAAATATGCATTCTTTAGGTTCGAGAACAAGAAAGGGGTATCGCTTTACAGATAAGAGAAGACATAAAACAGAGGAGAAATCAGCAATTAACTCGTTTGGCAGAGGAACTAAGGACAGAATGGAAAGAATCACAAACTCAGAAAATAAAGAACTTGGAAAAGCTATATTTGGCAAGTTTAAGAAGTATGGGAGAGGGACACCAACATGCCAAAGAAAATGTGAGTGCTTATTTGACTACCTGTCTGGTAATGGGTATGAGTAAAAAGTAAGTTGTTTGTGGTATGCATGCATGTATAGGGTTTGTTTTGGCCAGCCTGAACTTCTTTATGTTTTCTATGATTATTTTTTTTAATTATAGTTGACATTCAGTATTATACTAATTTCAGGTGCATAACATAGTGGTTCAGCAATTACATACATTATGCAGTGCTCATCCTGATAAATGTAGTTACCAGCTGTCAACATGCAAAGTTATTACAATACTTTTGACCATATTCCCTATGCTGTGCTTTTCATTCCTGTGACTTATTTCAAAGCAAGAAGTTTGTACCTCTTAATCCCCTTCACCTATTTCACCCCTCCTTTGCCTGCTCACCTTTGACAACCACCAGTTATTCTCTGTTAGTTGGTTTCTGGTTTTTTGTTTGTTCATTTGTTTTGTTTTTTACAAGTGAAGTCATAAGGTATTTGTCTTTCTCTGAATTATTTTACTGAGCACATTACCTATAAACTCCATCCATACTGTCGCAGATGGCAAGATCTTTTTTTTTTTTTTTAATGACTGAGTGATACTCCATTGTATATATACACACCTTATCTTCTTTATCTGTATATCTGTCGATGGACACTTGGGCTGCTTCCATAATTTGGCTATTATAAATAGTGCTGCAACAAACATGGGGGTGCAGGGGCGCCTGTGTGGCTCAGTTGGTTAAGCATCTGTGTTTGGCTCATATCTTTGTTTGGAATATATCTTTTCAAATTAGTGTTTACATTTTTGGGGGGTGAATACCCAGTAGTAGAATTACTAGATCGTTTGGTATTTTTATTTTTAAATTATTTGAAGAACGTCTGTACTGTTTTCCACAGTGGCTGCACGAATTTACATTTCCACCAGTAGTACAACAGGATTCCCTTTTCTCTATATCCTCACCAGCACTTGTTATTTCTTTTCTTTTTTATTTATTTGACAGAGAGAGATCACAAGTAGACAGAGAGGCAGGCAGGGGGGCGGCGGGGAGAGCAGGCTCCCTGCTGAGCAGAGAACCCGATGTGGGACTTGATCCCAGGACCCTGAGATCATGACCTGAGCTGAAGGCAGAGGCTTAACCCACTGAGCCACCCAGGTGCCCCTGTTATTTCTTTTTGATACTAGCCATTCTGACTGGTATGAGGTGGTATCTCATTGTGGTTTTGATTTGCATTCCTTTAATTAGTGATGTTGAGCATTTTCATGTGTCTGTTAGCCAGCCATTTGTCTTTTTTGGAAAACTATTCTGATCCTCTGCTCATTTTGAAATTGGATTATTTGATCTTTGTTGTTTTGGGTTATATGAGTTATTTATGTATTTTGTATATTCATGCATTATCCGATATATCATTTGCAGGTACCTTCCCCCATTCAGTAAGTTGGGCTTTTTGTTTCTTTGTTTTGGTGTTCTCCTTCATTGTGAGAAAGCTTTTTAGTTTGATGTTGTCCCAGTTGTTTATTTTTGCTTTTGTTTCCCTTGCCTGAGGAGACAAATCCAGAAAAATAAAGCTGACTGATTCTAAGAAACTGCTACTTATGTTTTCTTTTCATAATTTAATGGTTTCAAGCCTTATGCTTAGGTCTTTAATTCCTTTTGGGTTAATTTTTATGTATGTTGTGAGAAAGTAGTCCAGTTTTATTCTTTTGCTTGCAGCTGTCCAGTTTTTCCAGCACTATTTATTGAAGAGGCTGTCTCTTCTTCATTGTATGTTCTTGCCTCTCGTTGCTGATTAATTGACCATGTAAACATGGATTTATATCTGGGCTCTCTGTTGTTGACATAGAGACATGGATCTCTATGTCTGTTTTTGTGCTAGTGCCATACTGTTTTTGTTTATTATAGCTTTGTAATACAGTTTGAAATCAGCAAGTGTGATGCCTCCAGGTTTGTTCTTCTTTCTTAAAATTGCTTTGGCTATTTGGGGTCTTTGTGGTTCCATGTAGCTTTTAGGATTATTTGTTCTAGTTTGGTGGAAAATACTATTGATATTTTGTTAGGGATTGCATTGACTTCATAGATTGCTTTGGATTGTATGGACATTTTAACAAATGAGTTCTTCCAGTCTGTGAACATTGAATATCTTTCCATTTATTCATATCATCTTCAATTTCTTTCACCAGTGTTTTTTAATTTTCAGAGTACAGGTCTTTTCACCTCAATTAAATTTATTCCTAGATATTTTATTCTTAGTGATGTAATTGCAAATGGGATTATTTTCTTAATTTCTTTTTCTGCTACTTTGTTATTAATGTATAGAAATGCAACAAATTTCTGTATATTAATTTTGTGTCCTGCATCTTTACTGAGTTCATTTAATATAACAGCTTTTTGGAGGAGTCTTCAGGGTTTTCTATATGTAAAACCATGCCATCTGCAAATAGTGACAGTTTAATCTCTTCCTTTCCAGTTTGGATGCCTTTATTACTTGTGTGATTTCTGTGGCTAGGAATTTCAGTACTATGTTGAATAATAGAGTAGACATCCTTGTTTTGTTTCTGATCTTAGAGGAAGAGCTTTCAACTTCTCACAGTTGAGTATGATGTTAGCTGTAGGTTTCTCATAAATGGCCTTAATTATGTTGAGGTATGTTCCCTCTGAGCCTATTTTGTTGAGAGTTTTTATCATGAATGGATGTTGATTTTTGTCAAATGCTTTACCTGCTTCTAATGAAATTGATCTTGTGGTTTTTGCCCTTGGTTTTGTTAATGTGAGTTATGGTTCTTGAACCATCCTTGCATTCCTGGAATAAATCCATGATTGTGGTGAATGATCTGTTTAATGTATTGTTGAATTCAGTTTGCTGATATTTTGTTGATTTTCACATCTATGTTCATCAGGTATAGATGGATCTGATTTTCTTTTTCTGCAATTTTTGTCTGGTTGTGGTATCAGGATTATGCTGGCCTTTAGAATGAATTTGGGAGCATTCCCTCTCTTCTTTTTAATGGAATAGTTTGAGAAGGAGTCAGTATTAACTTTTTAAAATGTTTGACAGAATTCACTAAAAGTCATCTCGTCCTTGACTTTTATTTATTGGGAGTTTTTTTATTATTGAGTCAGTTTTATTGCTAGTCATCAGTCTGTTCATATTTTCTATTTCTTCCTAATTCAGTCTTGGAAGGTTGTTTCTGGGAATTTATCCATTTTTTTCTAGGTTGTCCAATTTGTTGGTGTATCATTTTTCATAGCAGTCTCTTCTAATCCTTTGTTTTTCTGTGGCATAACTTCTCTTTCAAATTTTATTTTTATTTTATTTTATTTTACTTTTTAAAGATTTTATTTTTTTATTTGACAGAGAGAGACATAGTGAAAGAGGGAACACAAGCAGGGGGAGTGGGAGAAGGAGACCAGGCTTCCTTCTGAGCAGGGAGCCTGATGCAGATTGATCCTAGGACCCTAGGATCATGTCCTGAGCCATAGGCAGACACTTAGCAACTGAGCCACCAGCCTATCAAATTTTATTTGAATGAACTTTTTTCTTGATGAGTCTGGCAAAATGTTTCTCAGTTATGTCTCTCTTTTCAAAAAACAAGCTTAGTTTCATTGATCTTGTTTATTGTTTTTTTTTTCCTTTAATCTCTGTTTGATTTATTTCCATCCTTATCTTTATTTCCTTCCCTTTACTAACATTTGGGCTTTGCTGCTTGTTTTCAGTTCCTTTAGATATAAGTTTGGTTACTTATTTGAGATTTTTTTGTTTCTTGAGAGAGGCCCATATTGCTATAAACTTCCCTCTTAGAACTGGTTTTTCCACATCCCAAAGAATTTGGACGATTGTGTTTCCATTTTCATTTGTTTCTATGTTTTGTTTTATTTTTTATTTCTTTGATTTCTTTGTTACCCTTTGTTGTTTAATAGCATGTTATTTTCCATTTGTTTGGTGGGGTTTTTTTTCTTCAGTTTATTTCTTAAAGATTTTATTTTTATTTATTTATTTATTTATTTACTTATTTTATTTATTTGACAGAGAGAGAGGGAACACAAGCAGAGGGAGTGGGAGAGTGAGAAGCAGGCTTCCTGCTGAGCAGGGAGCCTGATGTGAGGCTGGATCCCAGGACCCTGGGATCATGACCTGAGCCAAAGTCTGACTGAGACACCCAGGTGCCCCTCAATATTTTTCTTGTAATTGATTTCTAGTTCCATACTGTTGTGGTTGGAAAAGCTCCTATTATGATTTAACTTCTTAAATTTATTGAGACTGTTTTGTGCCCCAGTGTGTGTTCTATCCTGGGGGATGTTCCATGTGCACTCAAAAAGAATGTGTATTCTCCCATTTTTCTTGGGGGGTGTGGGGGTGGGATGGAATGTGATCTCTGTATATTTTAAGTCCATATCTCTGGATGATATGTGAATGTAAGTGGCTTTTAAGTCTCCTATTATTGTATTACTGTCACTTTCTCCCTTTTATGTCTGTTAATACTTGCTTTATGTATTTAAGTGTTCCTCTGTTAAGTGCCTAGATATTTACAGTTGTTTCAGCCTCTTGTTAGGTTAATCACTTTTTACTGTGTTGTGTTTTTCTTTGTCTCTTGGTATAGTCTGTTTTAAAGTCTGTTTTGGCCTGATATAGGTATTTTTGCCCTGGCTTTATTTATTTATTTTAATTTCCATTTGTATAGAATATCTTTGTCCAGCCCTTGACTTTCAGTCTGTATGTCTTTAGGTCCAAAGTTGGTCTCTTATAGGCAGCATGTAGATGGGTCATAGTTTCTATCCATTTTTTCACCCTGTCTTTTTTATTAGAACATTTACTTCATTTGCATTTAAAGAAATGATATTGATAGGTACATACTTACTGCCATTTTGTTGTTTTCTGATTGTTTTTGTAGTTCTGTGTTCCTTTCCTTTTCTCTTGCTCTCTTTCTCTTGTTCTCCTGCTTTCTCGTGTTTTGATGACTTTCTTTAGTGTTAATGCTTGGATTTCTTTCTCTGTGTGTCTGTTGTAGGTTTTTGGTTTGTGGTTATTAGGTTCATACATGGTGTTCTATGTATATAACAGTCTATATTAAGTTGATGGTTGCAAGTTTCGTTGTAAAAGCACTACATTTTTACTGCCCGTTTCATATTTTCTGTATGTGAGGTAGTGTTTTACATCTTTTTATTTTGTGTGTCCCCTAAGTATTGTAGATACAATTGATGCTTCTACTTTTATCCTTTAATCTTCAAACTAGCTTTATAAATGATTGCTCTACTACCGTTAAAATATATTTGCTTTTACATTGGAATCTTTTCCTTTTATAGTTTTCTCACTTCTAATTATGGCCTTTTCTTTTTCACTTAAGTCCTTTTAACATTACTTGTAAGGCTGGTTTCATGATGATGATTTAATTCTTGACATTTTAATTACGTGTCTTGGTGTGTGACTCCTTGGTTTAATGTTATTAGATGCTCTCTTGTGCTTCCTGGACCTAGAAGTCTGTTTACTTCCCTAGGTTAGGAAAGTTTTCAGCCACTGTTTCTTCAAATACGTTTTCTGCCCCTTTATTCTCCTCTGGGATCCCTATAATATGAATGCTATTACACTTGCTAGTGTTTCAGGTCCCTTAACTTACTCTCATTTTCTAATTTATTATTTTTTAAATTTTTACTGTTTAGCTTGGGTGCTTCCCATTACCCTGTTTTGCAGCTTACTGATTGATTCTTCTGCATCCTTTAACTTACTGTTGATTCCCTCTAGTGTATTTTCCATTTCAGTTACTGTATTTTTCAGCTCTGATTTTTTTTTTTTTTAATTTTTTCTCTCTTTGTTTAAGTTCTCACTGAATTCATCCAGTCTTAAATCTGGGGAGCATCTTTCTCACCATTACTTTTAACTCTTTACCAGGTATATTGCCTGTCTCCATTTTGTTTAGTTCTTTTTCTGCGGTTTTGCTTTGTTCTCTCATTTGGAACATATTCCTCTATCTCCTCATTTTGTCTGACTTTCTGTGTTTGTTTCTGGGAATTAAGTGGAACAACTCCTTCTTCTGGTCTTGAGGGACTGGTCTTAGGTAGGAATGTCCCCAGTGCAGACTGAATGTGACTGGTAGCTTTGGCTAGCAAGTGGAGCTCCTACAGTCATGGGACGGGGCCAGGTATGCTGCGCTGTGGGACCACCCTGATGGAACAACTAGAGTGGGCTTGGGATGGACCAGGGATCTCATGTGCTCTCAGCTAGGACCGTACTAGCAAGATGACTAAACTGAAGCAGTCTGGGTTTCCTGGGGTGCTCCATGTTGGGGCTGCCCTGGCAGACCTGCCTCAACTTTTTGGTGTATTCATGTATTACAGTAATACTGCTGGGTGCATTTCCGAGTAAGAGTCACTGTCTTCATGTGGTGTTTAAAGTGGAACTATTCTCTTCCAGTCCTTAACTATCTGGGTAAATAAAACCACCTTCTGAGCCAAAAATTGATTGTTTAAAGCATTTTGGACAGATTCATTGGGGTGAATTCAGATTTCCCATTTTATTATGATTCTTCATATCTCTAAGACATGTGTAGTTGAATGTTTTGTAATCACTTGTATTTCATGCACAAATAGTAAAAATTCTTTAATGACTTTCAGAAAGACGAAGTAGAACTTTAACACTGTTCCCTGACCATGTTTTGTTTATTGTGAGTCATGGTTGGAAAAGACTAGATTGTGGTCCCAGAGATAGTTGCACAAAATAAGCAACCTAGTTCCAAAGAAGGCAGGTCTTTGATATCAAACAATTAGGAAAATAAGCATCTTTAAGAAATATGTTCTTGCTTCTTGAGTTTACTCTTTGTTTTTAGTAATAGCCTTAGATTGTGACATCTGATTTTTATAGTGTTACTTATGCCACCATTAACTTTGTGCTTCAGTGAGTGAAGGGGGTATTGAGTACCTATCAATATAATTTCTTTAAATATAAGTGAACTAAATGTTCCAATCAAAAAGACAGGGTGAAAAAATGGATAGAAACTATGACCCATCTACACAGTTTCAGTGAAGAAACTGCTTCAATGCAGTTTCTCAAACTTCAGTTACTTGAATACCTTCGTGATTTTGCCCTGACTAGATAACCACTGATACTACTTTTATGTTTGGCATTTTAATCTTGTTTAACATGACATTTTAAGTAATATATATTTTTAGGAACCTGATTTGAATGCTCTGGCACGGCGGGCAGCAGAAAGAAGAAGGAAAGCAGAAATGAGGCATAAAGAAGCTCTGAAATTACAAAAGAGTAAAAAAGAAGAACTAGCGAAACAAAAAACCTGGTAAAGTAATAATGAAATTCATCCCATTTTCCACTGAAACATGATATGACTAGAAGTAGAGAGCATACCGGGTACTGTTAAACATAATTATTAAATACAAGTCATATGGTATATCCATTGGTTTGTTAAACTTGGTTTAAAAAATAACAGTGGAGGGCGCCTGGGTGGCTCAGTGGGTTAAGCCACTGCCTTTGGCTCAGGTCATGATCTCAGGGTCCTGGGATCGAGTCCCGCATGGGGCTCTCTGCTCAGCAGGGAGCCTGCTTCCTCCTCTCTATCTCTGCCTACTTGTGATCTCTCTCTCTGTCAAATAAATAAATAAAATCTTTAAAAAAAAAAAAACAGTGGAGATATGGTTTACCTCAGTGCACAAAGTAACACGGGAGCTTTCTCTTCTCCAGTGACTTTAGCAATTACTTAGTTTCTGGAGAAATATATAGCTAGCTCAAAATGCATGTTCCCCAACTGTCTGCCTCTGATGTAAAAGAAAGAACGATCAGTGCAATTAAGAACATGAAAAGAGGTTTAGACTCTTGGCAAATCATTTTTGCATGTTGTAAAGTTGGTGGAGCCTGTTACCAGTCCATGATGCTCATTTTGTATGGTGTCCCATCTTTATCAACATTTCTTGTTTTTATTCTGCACTATTTTTTTTTTTTTTAAGATTTTTTATTTATTTATTTGACAGAGAGAAATCACAAGTAGATGCAGAGGCAGGCAGAGAGAGAGAGAGGGAAGCAGGCTCTCCGCTGAGCAGAGAGCCTGATGCGGGACTCGATCCCAGGACTCTGAGATCATGACCTGAGCCGAAGGCAGTGGCTTAACCCACTGAGCCACCCAGGCGCCCTATACTGCACTATTTTAAATGAAGAAACATTAGATGTTTATTGGGTCAGTTTCACCGAAGGTCTTTATGTCTTTAAAGATACACCTCTTTTACTTGGTACACATTTTCTTAAATGACCAGTGTGTATAGATTGTTTTTTGTTTTGTTTTGTTTTTTAAGATTTTATTTATTTATTTGACAGACAGAAATCACAAGTAGGCTGAGAGACAGGCAGAGAGAAAGGAGGGAAGCAGGCCGCCCGCTGAGCAGAGAGCCCGATGTGGGGCTTGATCCCAGGACCCTAGGATCATGACCTGAGCTGAAGGCAGAGGCTTAACCCACTGAACCACCCAGGCACCCCTAGATTGTTTATTAAAGAGCATATTAAGCCTATGGGATCAGGCTGGAAGATTTCTTGATATCCTGTGGCATTTATATTTTATCCCTGAGAGTTGTGATCTAATATTACCTGAGACATTAATTTAGGGCATCTCTTGTCTTTCAAGGCATATAACAGCTCGAAAGGAAGCACTGCTTGTGGAAAAAGAGAGATCGGCCAAAATTACAAGTCTGCCACCACCACCCCCAGCTCTTTTTGAGGTGAATTATTTTGAATGTTGAGAAGAACTAGGTTGTAATACTTCTTCTTTACTGTTAGAATTCAGTGCAGCTCAAAATTTCGTTTGTTTAAACTTAATTTTTAAGCTTACAGGTAACAAATGAATATGTCTGGAGTATTTAAAAATATTCCTAGAGGGGCGCCTGGGTGGCTCAGTGGGTTAAAGCCTCTGCCTTCGGCTCAGGTCATGATCCCAGGGTTCTGGGATCGAGCCCCGCATCAGGCTCTCTGCCCAGCGGGGAGCCTGCTTCTCCTTCTCTCTCTGCCTGCCTCTCTGCCTACTTATGATCTGTGTCTATCATGTAAATAAATAAAATCTTTAAAAAAAAAAATTCCTAGATATCATTTTGCCTTTTCTTTAGTGTATATCTCTGATTATAAGTACTTTTTATAAAAGCACAGTACTGATATTCCTGATACCTAATATTCAGTCTTTATTTAGTTTTCACCAATTATCTTAATTTATTTTAGTTGTTTCAAAAACTATGTTTGACTTTTTAAAAACTATAACTCGTTTGGTCTTCTTTTTTAATTCCCTTTATCTACAGAGGAAAAAATTAGATTATTTGCACTATCGACTTTTTCACATTCAAGACTTGGGTTTTGTAAATAGTCATTACTTCACAGGTAAAGAAGTTAGGGTCAGATAAATTTACACAAGATTACATAAAGTGGATGAGAGAAGTCTGTTTCTCTGTGGGAGTAATATGTGTGCTTTTGTGATTTTGAGCATATTTTTAAAAAGACATTTATTGAGTAAAGTGGAAATTAATTTTAAAAGGTATTGGTTCTTTTGTTTTATAATAGCTTGTTGTAGTTACTGAAATGGCTATCTGGATGAGTCTTACAATTACATAGTTATTTTTATCTAAAAAGAGGAAGTAAAAAAAACCCCATAAATCTAGGGATATCTGATTTCACTGTATATACAAGTATATTTTCTGTAGGTAAGATCAGCATAAGTACCAGATATTGCCTTAAGCCTTTCATTTTGTTAGCCTTCCTGCTTTTATGTGGAGCCATCTGCCATGCCGACATTTGATGCAAGATTCAAATGAGAGTCAGATTTCAGTCACTCCCTCAGTATGGTGTTAAAAGTATCATGTTATCCATGATGCCTTTTGATTTCCTTTGCTGTAATTCCTAATATGCCTATCAAGCCAGGGTCACATTTTTACATAAAGCAATTAAGACATCTGCATAAGTGCAAGTATGAATTATGTGCAAATGTGTAGTTGTGCTTTTTTCCCCAACTTTTTATTATGAAAATTTTCAATATATAGAGAAATATACAGAGAAATTCAAAGGAAAACACAGTGAATAGTTGTTTACATCTATACATGTGTATAGATTTCAAATAGGATAAACATATACATTTGAATGTAAATTGTAGAGATGACATTTCACCCTGAATACTTCATTATACTCCTTATTATAAGAATAAGGACATTCTCTTATGCAACCAGAGTATTATACTAAGGAAATTAACATTGATTTCTTAATACCACTTAATATGCAGTCCATAATCAAGATCTCCAGTTGTCCCTAAATTGTTTTACTTTACAACTTCTTTCTTTTTTAAACCAGAATCCAGCTGGGCTTCACCCATTGCTTTTGCTTGTCTTGTCTTTCTCTCTCAGTATAGAACATTATCTTACACAACCATAGTCAGCCTTTTTTAAATTTCAGACTCTTTGAAGAGACTGGTCTCTCATATTCTATTTTGTCTCATTTGGCTATGGTGGTGACTACAAGAGATCTCTATCATAAAGGTATATTTTTCTCTTTTCAATGACCGATTAATCTGGGAGTTGATACTTCGGCACGAGGCAGGAATCTACCATTCTTCTACATTTATCCATTGTCCTACTTCTGTTTGGGAAAAGAAAAGACAACTTTCTCATCACTGGGCATGCAGCACCATAACCAAGTAATCAAACTTAGAATCTGTAATAGGGGAGCAATTTGCCGCTGTGCCTCCTGCTGTGGTGTGGTGTACAGCATCCCTGAGTTCCTGGTCTTGCCTTAATATGATCTAGCTTTTAAACCTAGATTCCAGGTAATGAAAGAGAGCCCATGTAGAGAAAAATGAATAAGGATAACTGATTAAATACAAAATTATTTTTATTGGGTCCAGCTTTAATTGAAAATACTGTTAACCTAATAATCCATTGTCTATGGTCCTTTTTCAGAACATTGAACTAAAGAGAACTTCTAATGTGAAAACTGGTAGATCCACCTATCATCATCTTTGCACTTTTGTGAGCAGAGAGACGGACACAGAGCAGGTGATTGACTTAGAGTTGTTTACAATCCTCACTTTGTTTCTCTGTTCATTGAAGTGAGTTATATCTATACATGTTCTCTGTGAAAAATTTGGAACTATACATATAAGCATAAACCATAGGAAAAACGACTACAGTTCCATAACCTAAAAGTAATGTGATTAATACATTAATGAATTTATTACGGCCTTTATGTATAAACATACACTTTTCAAAACATAATTTTTGTAGGCACTTAATACCTCATGATAGATTTAACCATTGTTCTTTTGTTCATTTCTTTTTGTTTCTTAATGCAAACATAATCTTGTACATTTTTGTATACAGCTCTGAGGTATGTTTAGACTCCTAGAAGAGAAATTACTGGTTTCAAACTATATAACGTTTGATACAGATACTTGATATGGATCATTAAATTGCCTTGTAAAAAGTATTGGCAACTTAGGGAACTAGTCATCATACTCTTCTCCATCCCCTTGTATGGATGATTATGGTTCAGAAAGTGTTGCCAGTCTTGCGAGTGAGAAATAATAATCATTGTTATTGAAATTGCTATTTCTTTGTAACTGGATTTTAATTTCTTTTCATATTGGATATATTTGGCTCCTGGGAAAACAGACTTTCTCAGTAGAGCTGTCCTGTAGAGTTCAGATTGCAGCAGATGCACATTTTGGTTAACTGCTTAATGGCAGTTGTTAAAATCACTATTAAGACCTAAGATGAGTATTCTCATTGTAGTATTAACTTTTAAGAAATAAGAATAAATCTTGATTTGTTTAAAATCGTGAATTATTATTACAACCTCAGTCTTACTATCACGTAGAAATAATAACTTCAGTCTGTGGCTAACTTGCTTTTGTGGTTACTACCCTACATTTTACAGTTCTCTCAAGTAATGCTTCTTGGGAGCACTTCCGGGGTCACTAGTGGTAGTTTGTAGAGTTCCATGATGTTATTCGAAGTTGATGGTATTGCACTCATACAAACACCATGGAAGAAAGTACACAGGAACCACGAGACATCACTTTTTACCACCATATGCAATTTACTGGAAAGGTGAATTGCTCATGCAGAAATGATTAGTGTCACATAGTGTTTTAGTGCTCACTGCCATAGCAACAGGATGTGGTCTAAAATTAACTGTTATGCATTCTGTTAGGACTTAAATACTGGATCGTTATGTTTGTTTTACATTTCTCCCGACTGTGAATGTTTTCCACGTTTGGTGTATAAGTGCTTGTGTGTGTAAGTTTTGATAAATTTTTAACTTTTTATAAGAGATTTTTATGTATTTATGGCAATAAATGATAAACTAGACTAGTACCTTACCTATATTTTATGCACTCTATGACATACCTAACTTTTCTTAATTTTTCAGTATTTCCAGGCTCCATGATTCAACTGCAAGTTTTTTCAGATTCTTGAACATCTCCAAAATATTTTCCCATATATTTTTTGGAAAAAACCCTTGTATAAGTGGACTTGCACAGTTTAAACCCATGTTAAGGGTCAACTATGATAGCCTTCATAATCATCATCATTTCATCTAAGAATTTTGACATGTAAAATAACATAAGATGTTTACTTAAGTTACATTTGGAATGCTTACCTGTATTTGAAAGTGAACATTCACGGAGTAATAGTTAATCCAAGTTATGTGCCCTTGTCCCGCTGACTTGCTCTTGTTAGCTTGGTGAGATGATAGCTGACTATACAATCATGTAATCATTGATGATGCACAATTTTTGAGAAGTTAGAAATTATATTCAAGTAGTTGTTTGGTGATTTGGCCTTCCTGAGATTGAAATCAAGCAGCAGATGTTGAATGGAAGGCAAAGACCAATCCCAGTGCTTCCCTCAATGACCTTTGCTGTCTATGGCTTCTTAACTGCTGGCTTTGTGAGTGCTTACAGCACTGTTGTTTTACTGGAATCTCTTAACAAAACAGCGATGGAGAAATGTGTGGATGAAAATAGTGTGATCTGGTTTAAAATGAACCAACTTGCCAAACTTTCACTGACAATTTGATATTTTTCATATATACATGTGCTTGGTAATTGTGGGCCTTTAAAAATACAGTAAGTAGGAAAGCATGACTTTAAGGTCATGTTTTAGTTATCACCTTATTTCACAATTTTTAAAATTGTCTAAAATGTTATTAATTGACTGCTAGCCAGATCCTCATTTGGCTGCTGAAGAAGAAGCTAAAAGATTGGAAGAACGACAAAAACAGGCAGCACGGGAGAGAATGGAACAGTATCAAAAGGCTCATGCGCGGGGATTTCAAGCAATGAAAAAGATCCATTTGGCTCAAGTAAGAATTCTGGCTGGGACCACTGCTGGTAGACAGACGGCCTGATAGACTATATAGCACTAACTGATTAGTGTAAACGGTTTCAAAGTACAGAGGTATGAAGAATGTGAAAGTAACAGTCTTTGACTCCCAACTTTTACCTCCTGTTTCAAATTCAGATTGGGTGAAGCAATTGTCATAGTATATTGCTGTTCTAAAAGTTTTTGTCATGATGAATTTATTAAAAGTTTAATATTTTCATCAGACAGAAATGGCCTGAAAAGAAATTAATTGCTTTTCCCATTTAATGAGTTGCATTTGTGCTCTGCAGATTCTAGGATTCTGTTTATTAACTCGTTACTGCGCAGAGCACTTGTTGGCTTGGCAGAGTATTGATTCAAAGGTAGAGTCATGATCCTGGCTTTCCAGGAGCCTTGAGAAATGTCATAGAGCCATACAATATGTATAATGAAGACTGGCTTATAATTTTAGCTTCACTTCTCTCCTGATTATTCAATTCAGTGAGTGTGTATCCTGAAACAAAGCATAAAAATGATTCATTTTCAAAGTCAGACCATTTCTTCTGTATTTGATTAATGCATTTGGATATTTCAAACACTTGTAAAGAGTGAGTTTTTAAGTATTTCTGTGGGAATTACAGGCCTTAAAGTTCATTGGTGTAATTTTAACTGATTTATACATGACCTCCCTTAAATTTTTTAGATTTTATAAACTGGGAGTAAATTTTGACTAAAATAACTGATTGTCTGAATTATTAGCAATAATTCTCATCGAAGATTTAAACCAATAGGAAAAAGTGTGAAAAGCAATCATAAACTGAATGCATTCTTCTATAAATCATACTCTTTAGTGGTTAAGAAGGTAGACTTCACAGACTAGCTTTTAAGGGCAAAGGCCATGTGGTTGGGCCAGTGAAATTGTAACACACAGAGAAAGCTGCACAGTCATGCTAGGTCACACATAAGTGACCAATTGAATTACAATTTACCCCTATAGTAGACATTTGAACCAGCCTATCATCTTGGTCAGAATTGGCGCCCAAAAGGTGCCCAAAGGGCGGGGTCCATACTTATTTGTAACTAGGGAGACAGTATGCATCCCCCCACTGATCCAGTGTCTCCACCTGGCCTGACCCACCCTTGTATTTTGGCTTTGTTACCTGGGGCTGGTTTCCCTGACTTGTTTTTGAGTAAGTCCTTTGGGGACAGGGGGGTAGGGATAGTTTAAGGGTTAAACAACAAGGTTATTGTTTAATCTGGATGGAAGCTAAATAGGTCCTTACATATCTGGCTAAATCCTCAAATCAGGGGTGAGAGGTCTTCCCTTATCCTTCCTCACTTGTCCTTCACCACCAAAATATAGTTCAATAACCTCACTAAAACACTGTATTTAAACTTTCATATTAGCCAGCTCTTTTGAGGTTAAAGATATCCCCTTTCATCATGGGGATTTGTAAAAGTGTGAAGTGACAAATACTTGGTAGGCCAGCTGCTGTGGATCTTGGTTCTTGCCTGGGCCTGTTACATACATGCTGCTGGCTGCAGGGAGAACTGGAACAAAGTGCATTGCAGGAGCCATGGCAGCTCATAGAGACTGTCCCTTCCCAGCCATCCTGAGAAAGGAGACCTGTACGCAGCAGACAATTTGGAAGATTTGTGGCCTAACTGATACTATCCTTCCATAATACTAACATAGTACTAATTACCTGTGTCTTGATCTCTAGGCTAAGAGTAAGATTGTGTTTCTAGCATCTCACGTGGTATCTGGGTTTCAGTATGAAACATTCAGACATGAACTATTCAGAATGAATAGTTAATGTCTTTTTGTGGCAGAACACAGGAGGGACAGGGAGAGAAGTCCAGTCCCTGTTAGTCACGATTTCTCCACTTTTCCCTTCCCGTTAATGTTATTGACTAAAGTCTGTGACCGAACTGTTGTTGATTAAGTCCCTCTGTTCTTGAAGACTCAGGAGAAACTAATGAAAGAACTCGAACAACTCCAACAAGAGGACCTGGCACGTAGGAGACAGACTGTGGCACAGATGCCACCACAACTCATTGAGCTTCCATACAAACGCAGTGAAATGAAAGAAGACTGGCAGAGAGAGCTGGAATTTGCCTTTGAAGACATGTACAATGCAGACAGGAGTAAGACTCTTCCACATTCCATACGGTTTCATCAGTGCTTCTAAGTATTTGGCGGGGGGGATACATTTATATTTGAACAAAGCAGTTTTTATTTTGGGATAAGTTTTCAGTTTGAAAGACGGCCTCATATTTTAAACTTAGAGTGATAATGGCCTTTAATGGGGCAACTGGGTGGCTCATTTGGATAAGCATCTGCCTTTGGCTCAGGTCTTAATCCCAGGGTCCTGGGATCGAGTTCACACATTGGGCTCCCTGACCAGCAGGGAGCCTGCTTCTCCCTCTGCCTGCCATCCCCCTGCTTGTACTCACTGTCTCTCTCTCTCTTTCTCTCTCCCCCACCCCCAAATAAATGAATAAAATCTTTTTTTAAAAAAAGGGGGGGGAAGAAGTGGCCTTTAAAATTTTATGCTCAAGTTCTTTTTAGTCATTTCAGAATGGAAAGCTCTCTCTCTCTTTCTTTACTGAGAAGTGAAAGGAAACCTGATTTTGCACCTCGAACCGGAACCTTTGCCCACTGTGACTGATCAGATTCAAGATGAAGAACTGGACCTTTCAATGGAACAAGAAAGTTTAGGAGAAACTGAAAATAGTCCAGTTACAGAAGCCGAAACAATATGTTCCAGTGAAGCAGAAGGTAAAACTCCTTTTGAGCTGAACATTACCATATTTCCTAGAAAAAAAATGCTAGTAATTTGCCAACAGGAAATTCTAGTCTAATTATAGTGCATACAAATGACTAATACTAATGGGAGTGGTGGAAGAAGGAAGCCATGTTTCTACATTTTCTTCATTAAAGATCTTCTCTGTATACATATGAGGAAAGTCATTTTGTTCACATATACATATAATCTGAAGACTTTTAGGTTAAGTTAGATGCCCAATTCTGAATTCCTTTGAAGGCTCAGCATTGTTTTAGACTTTGATCAAATCACCAAAGATCCTACTGTATTAATTAGTGCTAAGTACTTCATATACAATGATGAGTAGCACAAACTTCAGTCTATCTTCTAAACTTCACCTCTGTCCCACCATTCTTGGCTGTCCAATAGCTACTTAAAACTCCTGTATGACGATACATTTAAACCTCTCTTGCTTACTGGAATCTTGTCTTCCTCATGTTAGTGAATGATAATATTTAAGCCAGACCAGTGAACATTACCTATAACAACTCCCTCTTTACTTCACGTCTCCTTAGAGATCAAGTTCTCTTTATTTTGATCTCTTTTCTCCCCCCATACCTACAAACACTGCCTTTGTTCAAAACCACTCAAGCTTTCTTAATAAATCTTTATCCAACACTGTGGATAGGTAGCCCTTGGAGGTTCCAGCTTTATGTGGGTCTCCTGTTCGACTCCTCAGGTGAGACTCCTAGTAGACTGTAGGTTCTATCCCTATCTCCTGTGTCTAGACTGCTGTCTAAACAGTGTAAGGTTTGTCAGAAACATCAGAAGATGGGTTCAGGGTTCACATCCTCCAGAATTCCAGTTATACTTTCTTTCTGGCCTCTGAAGAATCATTGATTTCCTCACCAGATCAGCAGTGCCTTTAAGGAAGATACTTTTACTATTTCATCCAGCTTTTTTCAGTTTTTAAGTTGGGACTAATACTCAGATCTCTAGTTTGTCAGAATTGCAATTCTTGCTTTATGTCAAGGGACAGTTACTTTTCAGTTCCTGCTGATCACATTTGGAATTGCTCATTCGATGTTGTCAGCTCTCTTGACTTTTCAGAAGAATCTAGGAATCCCATTGATTTAAAAGATCCTTATTTTTAAATATAGGTTACAAATTTAATTTCTTAAGTATGAGTGAGTCATAGACTAATAATGATTAAAAGAAGCCAGGCAAAAAAGAATACCTGAATATAATACCATTTTTTTTTTTAAGATTTTATTTATTTATTTGACAGAGATCACAAGTAGGCAGAGATGCAGGCAGAGAGAGAGAGAGAGAAGCAGGCTCTGCACTGAGCAGAGAGCCCCATGTGGGGCTCGATCCCAGGACCCTGGGATCATGACCTGGGCCTAAGGCAGAGGCTTTAACCCGCTGAGCCACCCCGGCGCCCCTATAATACCATATTTTTATGAAGTTTAAAAAAAGGTAAACAGACAAAACTAATCTGTTCTTGAGATTAGAACAGTGGTTTAGGGGTGTACTAAGCAGGAAGGGGCATGAGGGAGCCTTCCAGGTGCTGGCAGTGTTCTACATAATGGTCTACATAATGATCTGGATGGTGTCACATAGGTATATGGAAAATTCCTCAAGCTGTACTCTCAGATTTTGTGTACTTTATTGTTTGTAAGTTAAAATTAAGTGTTTGGGGGTTTTTTTTGTTTTTTTTTTTAAGATTTTATTTATTTATTTGAGGGAGAATGAGTGAGAGAGAGCATGAGAGAGGAGAAGGTCAGAGGGAGAAGCAGACTCCCCAAGGAGCTGGGAGCCTGATGCAGGACTCGATCCTGGAAGTCTGGGATCATGACCTGAGCCAAAGGCAGTTGCTCAACCTACTGAGCCACCCAGGCGCCCTAAAATTAAGTGTTTTTTTAAAAAGTTTGTCAGACCAAACTATAGTTTGCCAGTTTTCAACTTTAGGGGACTTCTTAGATTTTATTCCTTGATTAAGCCAGAGAAGTATGTATTTGCAACACAGTTTTGTCTCCTTAGAGAGCTGTTTGTAGTATGCTGAGTTTTGGTATTGTACCATCAACCCACAGGGAAAGATGTTTGGGGAAATAACTGAAGAATTTTGTTTTTAACTGAAAGGGTTCTCTTTATGAAGATAGGTGGGAAAAAAGTTCTCTGGATAGTACAAGAAATAATTTGGGAGAATCTGATAGGCTTTTAAGGTTATAACTAGTAATGTTTTCCTCTGTAGCTTACTCAGAAGTACAGAACCATATTTGAGACCCTTCTCTAGGATAGAGTATAAAACCTTACAGAACATATTTTGAATGCTAATTTCACACAAGTTAATTAGGTGATAAGCATTCTGTCATCATTTAGTAAGCAGAATAAACCTCTCTGTGATAAATTTTTAAGCTTGAAATCGGTGTTGCATGCATATTGTTGAAAGATGGTTGAATTTTGATGCCTTTATTTAAATATAAATTGAAATTTATTTTTGGTTATAAAATTGCCATTGGGGTCAAATATAATTGTATATGTTGTTAAATTATAAATGAAAAATATAAAGAAATACAAAGTTGTGCTTTTATCTTAACTAGTGTTTGTGGCACTTGCTAAGTATAATAGAGTAATTTGCTTGGTATATAATAGGTCCTGAGTAAGTTTTTTTTTTTTTTCTTTTCTTTTAGTTCCCTTGGCAATAAAGACCCACCAGGTCCCTTCAAAAATTCTTTTTAAAAAATTATTAAATAAGATCCGAAGCCAAAAATCTCTCTGGACGATTAAATCCATGTCTGAGGATGAAAGTGAAGTGATTACAGCTCTTAGTGAAACTGAGAGTAAAGCACCAACAGTCGAATCAGGAGGAACTGTTGGCGAGGAGAGGACGTCATCCTCTGGGCAGGAACAAGGTGCTGCTCTCCAAGTGTCTCATTTTATAGCACACAAACCCTTTCTAAGTTGTTTGAAAAGATGCTCATTCCTGAAACATCAAAGAGTAGTGGTCTAAAGGAGGAAAATGCTTAAAGCCCATAGTACTGCTACTTCAAGGCAGTAAATGTTAAAAAACCTTCATAAACCTTCTTCCAGGCACACTTTAATGTAGTTGTAGTACTTATACATGGTTGCCTTTTGAAGAAGATGGGTTTGAACTCACGGGTCCAGTTACGTGTAGGGTATTTTTGCATAAAAATAGTAGATTTTTAGAGGTTGTGACAGTTTAAAAAAACTCACAGAGAACCTGCATAGCCAAAAATCACAGAAAAAATTAAAAAGTTAGGTATTTTAAGAATATAGCATGTGATAAACATAAGATACAAAATATGTGTTAATCAACTGACTTTGTTATTGGTAAGGCCCCCAGCCAACCATAGGCTGTTATAAAGTTTTTGGAGAGTCAGAATTTGAAGTGGGATGTTTGGCTTCTAACTCTGGCATTGTTCAAGGGACACTGTATATATTAATAATAGTCCAGTATAACTGACGAACCAGAATTAACAAATTTGTTATTGTTAAAACATTTAGCCAGTTTCTAATTTTACTTGTTATGTTTTGTGCTATTGTAAACATCCTTTTAGCAGTCTGCCTATATCTTTATTTCCTTAGGAAAAACTCTTAAAAGAATTCCTGAATCAAGGGATTCTTGAACATGTTAACAGCTTTTGAATATAGTGTATTGTGTGTTTATTTCACATTGCCACCAGAAATTGGGTTTCTTGTCACTCGTAAAGGTTTTTTTGCTGTTAAATAAATATCCAGAAGTTACAAAGGTCAAGCAAGAACATTATCTGGGGGGCTCCTGGGTGGCTCAGTGGGTTAAAGCCTCTGCTTTCAGCTCAGGTCATGATCCCAGGGTCCTGGGATCAAGTCCTGCACCGGGCTCTCTGCTCAGCAGGGAGCCTCCTTCCCCTTCTCTCTCTGCCTGCTTCTCTGCCTACTTGTGACCTCTCTCTCTCTCTCTGTGTCAAGTAAATAAAAAAAATCTTTAAAAATTTTTTAAAAATAACATTATCTGGAGTTACAGACTAACAAATGCGTCGTGGTAACATTCTCTTCATTTTTTTGTTTGTTTGTTTTTTTTCCAAGAGTTTTGTCTTTTGTCTTTTTTTTTTTTTTTAATGCGATTGGATTTGTATGGAAGTATTTTGCTACCAGGCTTCTGAAAGAAGTGACTTACAGTCTGTCTAGATTTTGGACTTTATCCTAAGTACAACAGGAAACCTGGAACTAATTTCTTCACTTGACCTCTTGACACAATCCTCTCAGTTTTCCTACCTTACTGGTTCCTCCTTTGTGATTTCTTTTGCTGCCTTTCTCACCTCTACAACCACTAGTCATTGCTCCCAGAACTTGTTTCTTAGGTCCTTTCACACTCACTAGTTGAATGCTAATGCCACGACTTTACATTATCATCTTTATTCTCATGACATCTGAGTGTCTTTCTAGCCTTGACCTCTCCTTTGAACCCCACTCACTTATTTAAATGTCTTTTTGACACCTTACCTTGTAATCACATCTTATACTTTTCCAAAAGTGAGCTCTTAATATCCCTTCCTTTCCTCCCCTTGCTTTTCCCACATATACTTCCTCATTTCAGTACGTGGCAGTAAAATTCTTACTCAAGTCAAAAAGCTTGGCATTCTGATTCCCCTTTTTTATATCCTACATCCAAATCATTGTACATCATGTTAATCTCACCCTCAAAACCTATCTACAGTCCAACCAGTTCTCACCACCTACCATCCTAGTTTAAGCTATGTTTCTTGTCCAGTATAGACTCTTGGCAGTAGCCTCCTAACTGGTCTGTCTGCAGATTTTGCACCTCCCTGCTACGATCTAGCCCCAGAATCATCCTGTTAAAACACAGATCACAAGTCTCTCCACAGGGGGAAGCCCTCCAACCACTACCCAGTTCATTCAGTTAAAACCAAAGTGCTTACAGTGGCATTAAAGGTTTGTATGATCTGCCTGCATATAAACTCTCCCACCATTGCTTTTACCCTCACTTTCTCTAACTTCATTTTCTACAACACCTCCCTTCCAGACTATTCACCATAGGCACTGGCTTCCTGGCTAGTTCTCAGGCACACCAAACATGACTAACGTAGTCTTTGCAAATTGCTAGTCTTTTTGAATGGATTGCTTTTGTTTATTTCTGTGCCTCACTGTCACTTCCTTCAGCTACTTGGTGAGACATGGCTTTCTCAGCAAGGCCTTCTCTGTTTACTCTGTATAAAATGGCAAGTTTCTACACTCCTTCTCCCATACCCTTCACTTCCTGTCACCTTTACCCTGCTTTTTCTCCATAGCTCTTACCTTCACTCCTTCCATATTTCTTACCAGCATCTTCAGGACCATAAATGTACTTTCTTGGCTTATTTGCTTCTTGACCCTTTCTTCACCCAATTTGTCCTCCAGTTCCATTGAAGGTAGGAACTGGGTTTTCTTCATTGCTGTATTCCCAAGGCAAGACCAGTGCCTTGTACATAGAAGATGCCTAATAGTTTTTGCTGTATTGAGTAACTTAAAAGAAGAGTGGTTTGGAAGTCAAGTATAGATACGATATTTAAAGCCACCGGCATAGGGGAATGCTTTTAGGAGAAAGAATTTGGTGAGAAGAGGGCTTCTGAGACCATCTGAGGGACTCCAGTGTTTAGGAGATGACTAAAGAAGGAGCAGACAGCAAAGGTGGTAAAAAAAGAGTGGCCAACAAAGTAGGAGAGAGTATGGTTTCAGAATTCAGTAAAAGGAGGCTCTTTGATTTTCATTCCATTACTAGGTTATTTTTTTTTTCAAAGACCCTGTACAAGTTGGCTTCTCCAGCATCATTTTGCTTCATTCATTCTCCCCTTGTCTGACTACATCTCATATTCATTCCCATACCTCCCACCTTCTTTACCTGATTGCTCCTTCCTTACCTTTCAGATGTCTGCCTTAATGTCATTTCCTAAGACAAATCTCACCTGAGCCCCTAGCCTACTTCAGATTATCCTGTAATACTCTACTCTACTACGTAATCCTTTCTTTCTCTGATAACAGCACTTATCAGTTACTAGTTTTGTAATTTTTTCTTAGAATGATTATTTAATGTTTGTTTCCCCACTTGCCCTGTCAAACCTCTTTAGGCCTTTTTGAAATTTACCACTGTACCGCTGCCTGCAGCACATAAGTAGGAGCTGCAGGAGTGAGTGAGTGAGTGCTCGGTGCAGAGTTCCGGATAACCCTGGTACGGTCCAAGAAACTGCTTTAACTTTCCTTCTCTGTTCTGATTTCAGCAACAGTAAAAATCCTATCTAAAAATGGCAGGGATACATTGACATTCCTTAAGCTTTTCTTTTTAAACTTAGGTGCCTTGCTTATTCTATTCTTTGCTTTTCCCTGGAGTTTGAAACTGTCAGTAAGGCTTTATAATCAATTCTTCCTTTTTTCATTTTGGTTTACAATTTTAGTCTCCCACCTGTCTTCTTACATTAGGCTCAAGTTTAATGGATAAAATGTGCAGTCATCTGGAATATGACTGGATCTTAACTGAATATGACAGTTGGACCAAAATTGAATTTTTAATCTGAATGCAGGTTTTTGTTACTTTGTTCAGATTTAAGCTTACAGTGATAATATGTTCCTAATAATGTATCTGCTACAGTTGCTGAAAGTGATACTTTAACAATTGACTCTGGACCACTTACTAGTGAAGAGAAACCACTTTCATTGGATACAGACTCTGAAAAGGAACAAGGTATTTTTTAAATCACATTCTCAAATTAAACTTGGTCAACTTAACATTTTTTTCCTTAGAAAATTACATATGTGATAAATGAATAAAGAGAATTATAGCAGTGTCAGAGTTCTAAATTACTGAAACTAATTTTTGTTTTGGGGGTTCTCTCAGAAATGAAGGAAGCTCAGCCTATCACAGCTGTAGCTCAGAGTTCAATTCTACTTCATCCTCAAGAAGAAGCATCCAGAATTAGAATGGCAGCAAGGCAGAAACAGGTAATCTGAAATTTCTATTTTTGGAGGTTTCTTTCTTCTCCTAGGTTCTATAATTTTGTGTGATCAGTGAAATTTGTCTTACTGTCTGGCTGCTTTTGATACTATTGTCTTGTCTTACTCGTTCAACTGATAGAAGATACTTCATCTTTGCTTATACTACTCATTTTGCTGTTACTGCATTCTGTTTTGTAATACTTTTGTTAAAGACAGAGACGGTCATTTTTGAAAATTCTACTTACTTTGCATCATTTCTGGTGCAGTGCTTTATACATAGTAAGTGTTCAATAAATATTTGTTGAATTCAGCTACTCTTTATAACCTCAAAAGTTTTTTTGAAAAATAATATTTCAGGGCACCTGGGTGGCTCAGTGGGTTAAGCCTCTGCCTTCGGCTCAGGTCATGATCTCAGGGTCCTGGGATTGACTTCCGCATCGGCCTCTCTGCTCGGCAGGGGGCCGGCTTCCTCCTCTGTCTCTCTGCCTACTTGTGATCTCTCTGTGTCAAATAAATAAAATCTTAAAAAAAAAAGAAAAGAAAAATATTTCAGACCAAAATTGTTAATTCATCCTCCTTAACTATAATTTGGTCCCATCTGCTTTAATACAAGATTTTTTTTTAACACAGATTTCCTTGAAAGAGACTAACTGTCACTAAGCTGGTTAGTTTATAGTGATAGTTTTTATGAAAATACAGCTGGAGAGTAAGAATTCTGTAAACCAGTATTTCTTCTCAGATATCTAAGTGTTTTCTAATCAGTGTTCTAAAGCAGTATTGTCCAATAGAGCTTTCTCTGGTTATGTGAATGTTCGATATCTGTGTCCCATTATAGTACCTCCTAGCCACAGGAGCTATTGATTACTTGAAATATGACTAATACAGCTGAGTAATTGCACTTTCAGTTTTATTTAATTTTAATTCATTTAAATTTTAGGAGTCATATGCAGCTAGTGACTATTCTATTGATGGTGTAGTTCTAGAGGTACTACAGAACTGTAAATGGTCTAAGTTCAGTGGCTCTTATGAAGTGAGGGAAAATAGGGAAGAAGCAGACAAGAACTCAGCTGTGGCCACTCTTGCCTGATTAGGAATAAGCAAAATACCAGATTGAGACTTTTTGTTTTTTAAAGATTTTATTTATTTGACAGAGAGAGATCACAAGTAGGCAGAGAGGCAAGCAGAGAGAGAGGAAGGAGGAAGCAGGCTCCCCGCCGAGCAGAGAGCCCGATGCGGGACTCGATCCCAGAATCCTGAGATCATGACCTGAGCCGAAGGCAGAGGCTCAACCCACTGAGCCACCCAGGTGCCCTGAGACATTTTTTATTTTGAAAACAAGATCATTCTTCATTATCTGTAACAGAAGTGTTCCTCTTCATAAAACTTACCATACTTTCCTCATTCTCCTTATTCAGTAAATACTTTTGTTATGTGTATTGTAGGGACTGAAGTAGGTGCTAGATTTAGCACACAGCCAGTTAGACTAGTCCCTGTCCTATGAGGCTTGGAGCTCCTCTGACATGTTCTCATTACTTGGGTGTGTGTGTGTGTGTGTGTGTGTACCACTAGAGTTTATGTGTCAGCCCTCTGCTATGGGCTTACCGTCTGTTTCACACCTCACATTCTGACCCAGAATGTTGCTCAGATGTTATTTGGCCCCCAGATAACTGCACCCCTTTATGGGTATGCCTAGAAGTCAAATTAGTTGTGAGGCCTTGTTATTTAATTTCTTAAGTCCTTTTTCTTACTGAGAACACCGCAAAGTTAAAGATGCGAAAACAGAATTTGGCTGAGCATTGTTTGCTGCTTCTGTGGGGATGGGTCTTGAGTGATGAGCTAGGATTTACTGTGCTCCCACGCGCACCCACAGGAAGTAGGAACAGTTAATGGGTTTATTTTTTCCTTCCCCTTCTGCCTCTTTTTTCCTTTCCAGTCTTTCTCTCCTTTCCCCCTTTCCAGCTTACCCTCTTCTTTCCTCTGGCAGTGGCAATAACAATAACAGATAAAACATTACCACTTTCTTCAAGATTAACTGGTATTCTTGGTGATGAGATCTGTTTCTTTTCAATGTAATTCATATAAACTTTGCTTTTATATGAGTTTTGTTAATAGATACTAGTTTTTTTATTACTTAGATAATGGAAATAGAAGAGCAAAAGCAAAAGCAGTTGGAATTACTTGAACAAATTGAACGACAGAAGTTAAGATTAGAAACTGATTGCTTCAGGGCTCAGCTGGAAGAAGAAAGGAGGAAAAGAACACAACAGATTGGGGTAGGATGCAGGAAATCTCATCCCTACATAGATTGTTGGGGGATAAGAAAATATGAGTAGTCGTAGCATTCAGGAAAGTAGAATGCATTTCTAATTTTTATTTGGTAATTTTTTTTCTTTTAACATTGTATGTATGTGCATATGTAGATAGATATAGATATATGTATATTTTCATCTTTCAGTTTTTAGAAGGTACCAGTATATGTGACCTTGATTTATAAGTAATGTGTATTTTGAGCTCTTGGACATGGTACTCAAGGAGAATGGTGGGTTACTTCATTTCTTAATAACGGAAATGCCAGTCTTTTTTTATGAAAAATAAAGCTATATAAAAGTTACATTGTAGAACTTCAGTGTATATAAAATACTTTAGTACTTGTTTCTGGATTTGCCTTTTAATTAGCAGCTTTGTCTTTTATTAGGTTGGCACTGCTCCAGCACCATGCACTGTAACTTATGATGAAGATAATCATAGGCAGATGATTCATAACTATCAACATCAGCTTTTACAGCAGAACAGGTATTAACTAGGTTACAATTTGTATGTGATATACTGTGTGGCTGCCTCTTCAGGGTTTATTATTTGGTTTATATGAAGATCCAATCAGGATTCCCTTAGAACTACAGTATATAGGTTTCCCAAAGGTCAATATGAATGTTACCCTGTTTTCATCATGATAATGACCATCTCTAAATTGCTCTTGTTAAATTTAATGTGTAGATGAGAATATAGAGCATTTTTTTCATCAAGCAAGAATAATGTTGGGCGCCTGGGTGGCTCAGTGGGGTAAGCCTCTGCCTTCGGCTCAGGTCATGATCCCGGGGTCCTGGGATCGAGTCCCACATCGGGCTTGCTGCTCAGTAGGGGACCTGCTTCTCTCTCTGTCTCTCTTTCTCTGCCTCTCTGCCTACTTGTGCTCTCTCTCTGTCAAATAATAAAATCTTTAAAAAAAAAAAAAAAAAAGAAAGAAAGAAAAAGTAATGTTTGTTTTTTTGTGTTTGTTTTAGGTTTCACAGACAGTCTGTTGAAACAGCCAGGAAACGATTACTTGAATATCAGACTATGTTAAAAGGAAAGTACTCATCTGGGTTAGCCACTTCACTGACATCTGATTCTGTTAAATCAGTACTGCCACAGAATACTGAGAGACCCACTGTTATATCAGAGCATTGGGATCAAGGTCAGAGACCCAAGTTGAGTCCTAACAAATATCTGCCTGTACCATCCATACAGATCTCCAGATCAGAAGAAGATCATTTTCAGATTCCAAGACAAAGTCTCTTTCCACAAAGACAGGTAGAAATAGACATGGTAATCAATTCAGATGTTTTAAAAGCCAAGCAGTCTTTGGAATCAAAGGAACAGCCTAAGCAGTTCTCACGGAGTGAAGTACAACAGAGAGGCTATAAATTGGTTCATAAAGGTTCTCATATACTTTCAAAGCCTTTGTCACATGATAGGCTGCTAATAATACAGGATCCTAAAGAAATAGCTGAAATATCTTGGGCAACAACTTCTCAAACTTTAGATCCCCAGCAGAGGTTCTCAGAGAACAAGGAAAGTATACCCTCCAAGCTAACTAAACGTTCTTCATTCCAGCCAGCGGCAGCTGAGCATGCTTTTAGTTCTCTGCCTGCTACAGTTGAATCTGGAAAAATCCAGGAATCCTTTGTAGCCAGGAACAACAGTACAGTTTCTATAAGTCCTTCTGTAATCAGCCACATGCAGGGTAAGTCTTTGCCAACCTCAGAAAATATCACAGCCCACCTGGGTAATTTGAAGGCTCTCCAAGAACAGTTAGACCTACAGAAGGAGGTTCTTCGGTCAAGACAGGAAGCTCAGGAACGATTGCTTTTGTACAAACAGAAAGAATTGGAAGGACAAACTGGCCTCTCTGTCTCCCTTCCATTAGTATCTCTGGATTCATTCTCTACACTGCCTTCTGCCAGAGCTGAATCGGGGAGCATCCAGGAATCTTCTCCAACCAGGGATGATACTGCAGTTCCCTTAGGCCATTTTGGGGTCCCACAACTTCCGGATAGGTTTTGGAGTTTTTCACAACCTGTCTTATCACAGCCAGATAATTTTAACTTTCTCCAAGAACAGTTTCATATTCAGAGGGACAGCCTTCAGGCTAGGCGAGAAGCCCAAGAGGTGTCATGTGTACATAAACAGAGTGAATTGGGTGGAAGAATATGGTCTGAACAGACTGCGCCCCCTTCTCTCCCTTCGCAGGTAGCTCAGCATACATTTACTTCACTTCCTTCTACTTGCACTGGAAAGATCCAGCTGCAGTATTCATCTGAGAGCGTGAAGGGTCTTCTCTCAAGCCAGTCTGAAAACCAGAAATCTCGGGATGGGTCTTTGAGTTTCCTACAGCAGTTCTTCCCTTTGCATGATAGTTTGCAGTTGCTCCGAGAACAGGTGACTACACAGAGCAATGCCCTTCAGGCCAGGCAGGAAGTCCAGGCAGAATTGCTTCTGCATAGACAGTGGGATTTGGATGAGTCTGGGCAAATGGGTTCTTCACTTCCACCAGCGGCTGCTCCATGTTTAGTTGCTTCACAAGCTTCTGCTAAAACTGAACCTAGAAGAATTGAGAACTTTGATTTATCTGAAAAGGAGAGTGTTATTCCCTCCAGTCATCCGGTAATCCCAGCATCTCAGGATGGGCCTCACAGTTTTCCACAGCATAACCTGCCAAGGCAAGAAAATTTGACAGCACTCCAAGAACAGTCGCATACACACAGGGTAATGCTTGGTGCTGAACAAGAAACTCAGGAATTTGTACACAAACCACATGAATTAGAGAAAACGGTTTCTTCTGAACAGACTAGCACCTCTATATCCCTGTCCTGGGTAGCTGAGTCTGAAAGATGCCAGGAGTTTATGCCAGGCAAGAGTGACAGTGCAGTTCCCTTAAGCTCTTCTACGATCCCGAGGTTTCAGGAAAGATGTCTGGGATTTTTACAGCCTACACTACCTCTGCAAGATAACTTGGAGGAACACCAAGAATGGCTGGACACAGAGAAGGCGGCCCTTCACTTCAGCCAGAAAAGCCAAGGAAAGGTATCTTTGGAACAAACTGACTCCTCATTCGAGCCCCAGGTAGGGCAGCCTTCATTTACTTCGTTACCTTCTGCTGAGTCTGGTACAACCCAGGAGCCTCCTTCAACTGAGAGTGACAGCAAAAGTCTTTCAAGCCATCTTCAGATCCCACAGTTGCAGGATAGGCTTTGGAGGATATCACAGCTTATTCGGCCTCAGCAAGATAATTTGAAGGCGCTCGGGGAAAGGTTAGCTACACAGAGAGAAGCTATCATTCAGTCTAGACAGGAAGCTCAGGAAGAATTACTTCTGCACAAACAGAGTGAGTGGAAGCAAGGAAGATCTCCTGAGCATGTTGGCTCCTCTTCCTTCTCACCCCCTGTTGTACAGCATTCGCTTGCTTCATTACCTCTTAGTGAATCTGGGAGAACCCAAGAACCTTGTTCAACTACGAGTGATAATACAGCTTCCTCAAGACATTCTGAGAAACCGGGTCTGCCTGATAGGCTTTTCGGTTTATCACAGCCTGTTTTACCTGAACAAGATCACTTGATTGCACTTCAGCAAGAACACTTGCATGCACAAAGCAATTCTCTTCCGTGTGGCAAAAAACCCCAGAAGTACTTGGTTTTGCCCAGACAATATGAATTTGAGGAGAAGTTATCTTCTGAGCATTTTGTCCAGCTTCCCCATGGTGATTTGAAAGTACTTCAGGAGCAGTTAGAAATACAAAGAAAAGCCATTCGATCTAGACAGGAAGTCCAAGAAGAATTAATTTTGCAAAGACTAAGTAAATTGGAGAAAAGGGTATCCTCTGAGCAGATTAGCTCTTCATCGGTATCCCAGGTAGCACCACCTGTTGCTGACTCTGAAAGAATCCAAAAGCCTCTTACAACCAAAAGTGACAGTACTGTTGCCTCAAGTCACTCCAAGATCTCAGCATCCCAGGATAGACTTCCGAGTCCATCACCGCCTGTTCTGCCTTCACAGGGTATTTTGGCAGCACGGTTGGGCTTCGAGAGGGAAGTGGTGCATTCTAATGAGAAGGGCCAGGAAGAACTGTTAAACAATCAAACAAAATCGACTGCAAGTGAATCTTGCGAGCATCCTATTCCCTATTTGTTTTTACCCACAGAAAAGAAGCATCCATTTATTCCACTCCCTTTTGCTGAAGTTAAATCTAAAAACCATGATGAATTGTATTCATCTAAGAATGAACAGGCAGCTCTCTCAAGCAATTCCATGACCCCCAGACTTCAAGATAGACTTGTGTGTTTTTCACAACCTGTCTTAACTCTGCAAGATAACCTAGGACTTCAGAAGCAGTTGGATCTACAAAAGAAAGTTCTGCATTATAGCCACAAAGCCCAAGAAGAATTGCTTGTACAGAGACAGACAACACTGCAGCAGCAGGTACAGAAACATCAAGAGACTTTGAGGGATTTCTTTAAATATAGTCAGGTATGTATGAAACTTGAATACCTAGAAATTAAATTGATGGCGGTAACCCTACTCAGACAAGCTAGAAATTTTCTTAAATTTCGGGCCTAAATAAATTCTCAGTTACTGAGAATAAATGGTTTGACCTTAACTGCTTTAATTTTCTACCTTAAACAATGTAGAAATTAAAACACTAAAGTTGATTCTACCTTGCATGGTGTTCATAAGGTTAGTAGTTGTTTGAAGCCCAGCTGATTTCAGCCTTAGTTTGACATAGCCAAATGCAAATGCTGTTAAAAACGCAGGTTGTCATTTGAAGTTTTATTATAAAGGGCTTTGAGCTTGCCCTAAGATTAAATTGCAGGGGCAAGTACGTGGCTCAGTCGGTTAAGCATCTGTGTTCAGCTCAGATCATGATCCCAGGGTCCTGGGTTCGAGTCCCCTGTCGGCCCCCTGTTCAGTGGGGAGTCTGCTCCCACTGCCCCTCCCTCCCACTCGTGACCTCTATCGAAAAAAAATAAATCTTTTTTTTTTAATTTAAATTGCAAAATAATTAGCAGAATTTCTTCTATGCAGGTAGCAAGTCTTGTGCTTTCTGTATAGCACTTTCTTGACATTTGTATTTGAATCAAAATTAGTACCACCTTTTTCCTTAAGTGACAATATCACTGTCTGTTCTAAAATTGACTTGATTTTAGGCTAATAGGCAGTTAGATCTGTTGTTACTGAATTGGTGAGAAGACTCTGGCAGGATCACCTTGATGTTTGTAGTTTCTCTGTGGGGAGATGAATGCATTCTCCTGAATGTGAATCTATCCATTTTATTTTGTTTTTGTTATTTTTTTTTAATATTTTATTTATTCGACAAATAGGCAGAGAGGCAGGCAGAGAGAGAAGGGGAAGCAGGCTTCCCGCTGACCAGAGAGCACAATGCAGGGCTCTATCCCAGGACCCTGGGATCATGACCTGAGCCGAAGGCAGAGGATTAACCCACTGAGCCACCCAGGTACCCCTATCCATTTTATTTTAAAAAGCCACTTCCTGAGTCTATGATTTAGCTTAAATAGAATTCTATAAATCCTTTAACATTCAAGAGAAGGCCGAGTTGGGTTCATGAGAACTTGAGTTATAGGGATTTCCTGGTCATTTTAAGGAAAAAGTAATGGGGAGAGAAAATTAGGGAGGAGTACAAAAGTGTAATGTCTTACTGGAAGATACAGTGGAGGTTAAATTTTTAAGTTCAAGCCCTGTGAAAGGTGCTTTTCAATGGAAGTCTCACCTTTTCTGTATTTTAGAGGCATTTCGCATTTTTAAAAATCTCTGAAGTTGTAATATTGTGATTGATGGAACTATTCAATTGAGGTTCTTATTTAAGAAGGGTGATATGCATCTGGTGAATTCTTCACATGATCCCTCATCTTGTGTCATCCCCACCCTCAATTGCCCACTTCTTCAGATAAGTAAGCCCACAGCTGAAGGTGATACAGAAACTCAGAAGCTCAGAGAGTGGCTTCCTGTTCTCCAAGACCTAGCAAGGGCTGATCAGGAAGGCATCAGTCCTGCGAATAGGAGCAACTCTGGTGATAATCAGCTGCTTTCAGAAGAGAGTGGTGTCCAGCAAAGTGGTACGATAACTCCCATTTTTTTTTTTTTATTGTAACTATCCTGATTATTCTTTGCTTTCACCTCCAGCAACCTGCTGGCTGAAGGAAAGTTTGTAGTATGTTAACAGATTGGTACTGTGCTCAACTTTGTCACTTACTTTGATAGGTGAGCATCTGGACAAAGAACTGGGCAGAAGATCCTCAAAGCCACCTGTAGCAAAAGTGAAATGTGGATTGGACTTGAACCAGCATGAACTCAGTGCTATACCAGAGGTAGAGTCACCAGCAAGTGGCAGAACATCTATACTAGGTAATACGGTTTGATAAAATGAGATTTTTTTAATAGTTTGCCAGTTTTCTACATTTTTTCACAATGCTGAATTTTTTGTCTTGAAGAAACAATCTGTGAGTATTGGTGAAAAGAAAATAATGGTTTACATAAACAGTATTTGGACGTGAATGTGGCATTAGGTAACTAGTTTTTTCTCATATGTAGTGAAAATATTTTTACTGTAGGCAAAAATTCTTCAGTATCCTCTGCTTCTGACACTCTTGCTTCATGTCTGCCTTCTAAACTGTTTCTTTAGGAGTAACTCTATTTTCTTTTCTTCTTGGCTGCTTTCCTTTTCTTTCTTTTCTTTTCTTTTTTTTTTTAAAGATTTTCTTTTTTCTTTTTATTTATTTATTTATTTAACAGAGACAGAGATCACAAGGAGGCAGAGAGGCAGGCAGAGAGGCGGGGGGAAGCAGGCTCCCCACTGAGCAGAGAGCCTGATGCGAGGCTCAATCCCAGGACCCTGAAATCATGACCTTAGCCAAAGGCAGAGGCTTAACCCAGTGAGCCACCCACATGCCCCACTTGGTTGCTTTTCTACTTCAATACCTTCACTGCTGTTTTCTTACATTTTTATAGGATAATTATTGCTTAAAATCCTGGTTTTAAGGACAGTTACAAGTATATTTCTTCTCTGTACTTCTAGATGCAGTTATTAGGAAGAGTGCTCCCTGCGATCTTTAGTAAATAGCCCTATTTGAATTTCATAATTATTTTTAAAATTCAGACTCAAATGATGAAACTTATCAAAGCACATCTTTTTTTAAGGGGGAAGACTGTCTTTGTCACTTGAAAAGTACATAAGAGTATAATATTAACAACTACTTTGGTCTTAAGCCATAAAATATTATACCTTTGTTTCTGACTTGAAAGAATTAAGGAAGGTAGAGATTCAGAGTAGCTCTTAAGAATCAGTCCCCTTGGGGTGCCTGTGTGGCTCAGTTGGTTAAGCCGCTGCCTTTGGCTCAGGTCATGATCTCAGGGTCCTGGGGTCGAGTCCCGCATCGGGCTTTCTGCTTGGCAGGGAGCCTCCTTCCTCCTCTCTCTCTTTCTGCCTGCCTCTCTGCCTGCTTGGTCTCTCTCTGTCAAATAAATAAATAAAATCTTTTAAATTAAAAAAGAAAAAATCAGTCCCCTTTCTGCTTCCTTATTGTGTCTTATGGAAGTTGTAACAATGATTTTATTTATTCCTTAGCTTTGAAAGATTCTATTTTGCTGTCTTTGGCAAACCACAGCTCTCTGGGAATTAGTGCTCTCCCTAATTTAGAATGCGCCCTGGGAAATTCTCACCATTGACTCCCATGTTTTTGTTTGTTTGTTTGTTTGTTTTATTCCTGTGATTTAATGGGTCATGTTTGAGAGTGTAAAAATGTCATCTTGCCTAAAAGGGAAAACTGCATAGCATATAGCTCACCCTTCACCACCACCTCCTTATCCTTGAGCCCTCTCTTTTCAGGGACAAGTACTTAGATGTAAATTTTTTTTTTCTTTTAAAGATTTTATTTATTTATTTGACAGAGAGAGATCACAAGTAAACAGAGAGGCAGGCAGAGAGAGAAGGAAGCAGGCTCCCCGCTGAGCAGAGAGCCGGAAGCAGGCCTCGATCCCAGGCCCCCAGGATCATGACCTGATCTGAAGGCAGAGGCTTTAACCCACTGAGCCACCCAGGCGCCCCTTTTTTATAAAGGTTTTATTTATTTATTTAACAGACAGAAATCACAAGTAGGCAGAGAGGCAGGCAGAGAGAGGGGGGAGGCAGGCTCCCTGCTGAGCAGAGAGCCCGATGCAGGGCTTGGATCCCAGGACCCTGAGATCATGACCTGAGTCGAAGGCAGAGGCTTTAACCCACTGAGCCACCCAGGCGCCCCATAGATGTAAATCTTGATACTGCCCTTATCTTTATCTCTCCAACACCCAACAAAAATCACCAGTTCTCAGTTCTCTTTGTTCAGCTCTGGTATCTGTCCACTTGTTCCCACTCCCTCTCCTGAATGCAGCCTATTATTTCTTCTTGAGTGGCTACTATAGCTTCCCAAGTCTCCCTGTTTCCAGCCTCGCTGAACTCTAATTTTCCCATGGTACATTCTGAGTAATCTCTCTCTGCATCTCTGTGTTTGAAACTCTTCACTGGGCTTCTGTTCATTTGGAGGAGTAAGTCTAATTTGAGTCTGAGTCTCCAGCTTCAACCTGCCAGGCCCTTCCTGATCTTGCTCCTCCCTTCAGGATGGGGCTGATAAAGGGCCCCTTCACTGGTAAAGTGGGCCTGAACTATCAAGCTTCCCTCTCTTGGGCCTTTGGAACTTTTATCCTAACCTTTATCATACTTCTTGGTAATACTTTTAGTTAAAATACCACAAGCAGGGGAACCTGGGTGGCTCAGTGGGTTGGGCCTCTGCCTTCGGCTCAGGTCATGATCTCAGGGTCCTGGGATCGAGCCCTGCATCGGGATTTCTGCTCAATGGGGAACCTGCTTCCCCCTCTCTCTCTGCCTGCCTCTCTTTCCTACTTGTATACTCTCTTTTTCTGTCAAATAAATAAGTAAAATCTTTTAAAAAAATACCACAGGGAAATGGTTTTAAAACACAAATAGAAGGGCACCTGGGTGGCTCAGCTCGGGTCATGATCTCAGGGTCCTGGGGTCGAGACCCGCATCGGGCTCTCTGCTCTACAGGGAGTCCTGCTTCCTCCTCTCTCTCTGCCTGCCTCTCTGCCTACTTGTAATCTCTGTCAAATAAATAAAATTCTTTAAAAAAAAAAAAAAGCAAATAGTGCTAAAAGTTTATAACATGAAACAGCATTTTTTCATGCCCCTACCTACTGCTTACCCCTTAACCTTACCAGAGGCAGCCACTCTTTAAGTCTTTTATGAGTTTCTTCTTATATTTACCACATGACTTCGCAATGAATTTTAGGAAAAATTAAGCTAAATTACCATTATGCTAATGTATAAATGTTTTTCACTGCCAAGGTAATTAGTGTTGTAAAACTTTCTTGTATCGTTTCCTTTTTTTAATTTGCTTGAAGTTTCTGTTGCCTATCTGTCTTCTAACACTAATACTTCTATCACATACCTCTAATAGAAGGTGAGATCACACCAGTTTCTCTGTGAAACACCTTCCACTTGAAAGTTGGGGGAGCTCTGTCATGTGTTCTTAATAAGGGTGTTACTGCTTCCAAATAGGACAAGAATTGGCTCTTGGGGAGTTGAAAAAGTCTTACTCTTTATGTACCAATGTATAGGTGTACATAAAAAGATAAACAGTATCTGTAGTTATTAAAATTTCATGGCAGTAGGAGGCATGTAAAACAAAAGATAATGGCTACAGACTCCTTGGGCAGGCGATGACAAGTCCTGTTGAGAAAGACTCATCCATATTGATCTTCCAGTTTCTTCTGTAGCTCATTTCTGCTTTTGGTTTTTCTTTCTGGAAGAATTTTCTCAATTTTTTTCTAACTTATCAATTTTCATTTTGACCATCAAATTGCAGTTTCTAAAAGTTTGCTCTTTTTCTGGTTCTGTTTTGTTTTTCTTTTTTCATAGCATGCTGCTGTTATCTCATGGGTGTAATGTATTACCTGCTTTGAATGTATATAGTGTTTTGTTTGTTCGGGTTGCTGTATTTTCTTAGTTTGTCTGAATTCTTCTGTTCCTTTTTATTTGTTTCTCATTTTTCAGAGGCGTTTCTCTAATGTCTTGCATATTTGAGTCGGATGCTGAAGGCTAATTAGAAACTGTAAGCAGGGGCCTTGTTTCCTGCTGAACTTCATTAGAAAAGGGGGTGTCTCACTGGGTACCCTCAATTTAGTATCTGGAGTTCTTTTCCTTAAGGCAGTTCAGAGTTTAATTTCTTTAAGATCCTCCAATCTTGAAACAAGTCTGGTTGTTGCTATCGTGGAGCCAGACGTGGGAGCATCTGCATTGAGGTGCGTACTGGAATACCCCTAATTACCTTATGGCATTCTCACTGCTTTCCACCACTGCTTCCTTTTGGCACCAAGCCCCGTTTTCAGAGTGTACTGGATTCAGTTTCTCCAGAGAATTAACCTTTAGTCTTCTGTGGGGATGATGCTGAGGGACAGGGATCCTAGGAGATGGGATGGCTCTGTTCCAAGTAGATATTTCTAAACAGTCTCCTTGACTTCCATTCCCTGGTGACACTTACTTTATGTAATACTTGGTGCCTTGAATTCCCAAGCGATTCTACAGTTATACAGAGTAGATTAGCTTCTACTTTGGGGAATCTCCCATTCCTCTGTTTCTTTACTGGTCTGTTATTTTTGCATCAAAGTATAACATTAAGAGAAGTACACAAATCCTATGTGTTTATTTCAGTGATTACCACTGTAATAGCCACCCCTAGGTAGCCACCACTCAGGTCAAGAACTAGAACCTTAGAGAACTCCACAAACCCTCCTCTTGTGTCCTCCCAATTACAGTCTCTCTGTTTCTCCAGGGTAAACCTCTACTTTGATTTCTTATACCACAGATTAGCTGTGGCTGTTTTTGACTTTATGACCACAGACTGTATCTTACAATACTATTAATGGTTAAATTCTCCAGGCATTTTTTTTTCAGAGTGATTACTCAATCCTGAAATATTATTTGGTGTTAGAAATGAGACTGTCATTAAAAAGTTAGTAAAATCAGAGGCGCTGGGTGGCTCAGTGGGTTAAGCCTCTGCCTTTGGCTCAGGTCATGATCTGAAGATCCTAGGATCGAGCTCTGCATCGGGCTCTCTGCTCAGTGGGAAGCTTGCTTCCCCCCACCCTCACCCCCGCCTGCCTCTCTGCCTACTTGTGATCTCTATTAAATAAATAAATAAAATCTTAAAAAAAAAAAAAAAAGTAAAATCAAAGTGAAATAATTTAAAGGACTGTGTGAAAGATAAGTGGTTATTATTTTCTTGCTACATAGATTTTTGCCTGTAATCTAAATTGCCATTTTTGTTTTAACTACTAACTGTAGAAATGTAAGCGAAAATCTAATGAGTCCATATTTTCTTCCTTCCAGGTAAACCAGATTTTTATCAAGACAGGGACCCCCTAAGGGTTTCAATAAGCCGAGAACAAAGTTTCTTTGGGAGCCCACTGAACTGTGATGCATTTGGTTGTCTTGACCCTATTGCCCAGGAATACGTTTGTAATGATGAGTCCAAGGAAACAGGTGAGAGATAGAGAATAAACAGTGGAATCGCTGTGCACAGGATGTGTGGATGGAAGATATTTAGTGGCACTTTGTAATGAGAAGTGGTGAATAACTTTAGTGACTGTTGGTAATAGAATCATTATGGTGCATCTGGACTTGTTAAATGAAGGGGGTAAAACCTGTCTTTATGCATTGAAAAATGTCCAGAATGGTAATCACCAAGGTGTTGGTATAGGTTTACCTTTGTTGGAGGCTAGGTTTCACTTTCTGTTTTATATATTCATGTATTATAGGTTCTTATTTTCTTTTTTACAAAAAAACATGTATTATTTCTTTGCACAAAAAGCTGAATGAGGGAGTAAAGTTTATTTAGAGAATAGTAATTTTGCCTTTAAATTATTTTACTAAATAAATGCTAATAGGAAGTATATGAGGGTATGAGGTTTTCATCGTTGGCAACCTCTACAGATTTTGTATTTAAGCCTATTTGTAACAGTCCATATTTAATATTATTAAATATTATCTTTAAAATATTCCTTGGCATTCTAAATGACATGCTTTGTCTTTAAAATATTTGGAAGAGAGGGTTACAAGGAAAAAACTTTAAATCACTTAATCCTGCCTTCCAAATACAACCAGCATTAAATTTTTTTTCACTTTTGAATTTCTGCAAGTACCTAACAAACTGTTTCATGTGTAATATTGTTTACCCTACAAAGCATAGTTCTAGTTCATACTACTGCGTCAGTTCCAAAGTATCTTTTAAGCAGTTACCTTTTCTAACCAGATTTCTTTTTATTTTAGCTGTCACTATAGTTTAATAGAATGAGAGACAAGAGAGAGCCAACAATTTAAAATGAAACTGTTACCATTCTTTTAGATTTAGCCAGTGGACTGTTGGTGTCCTCTGGTCAGAGAGGATCAGGAACTTACCTATAGTTGAACAGGGCTGAGTGTCCTGACTTGTTGCTGTGAGGTAGAATGCTTACAACAGGGAACTGGGAGGTGTCTCAGTACAGGTATTAAAAAGGACTTAACTGCCTGTAAGATTTGGGCTTGAATAAGGTGATTTGGGGGAGGCTTCAAGGAAATGGGGTGCTGCTTATGAGTATTAGATGTTTTCAGGAAGCAGGGGCAGTTCCATTATTGGAATTATCCAGGAGGTGGGAATAACAGAGTGAGGCTTATGAAAGCTGTAACTAGTGAAGAAGAAGTTACTCATATTTAAAAAAAAAAAAAAAAGCAAGAAATTAAAACATCAAAGTGCAATAAGTGGTTGCTTATGACTGGTAGGAAAAGGATAAATTTTCCTTCTTTATAACTTTTGGTGCCTTCTAAAATCATAATGAGCACGTACTGCTTTTTTTTTTTTTTTTTTTTTTTTTTTTTTTTTTTTTTTTTTTATTTATTTATTTATTTGACAGAGAGAGATCACAAGTAGACAGAGAGGCAGGCAGAGAGAGAGAGAGGGAAGCAGGCTCCCTGCTGAGCAGAGAGCCCGATGCGGGCCTCGATCCCAGGACCCTGAGATCATGACCTGAGCCGAAGGCAGCGGCTTAACCCACTGAGCCACCCAGGCGCCCGCACGTACTGCTTTTATTAGAAATTATCATTCTCGACGCGTCTGGATGGCTCAGTCAGTTAAATGTCTGACTATTGGTTTTGGCTCAGGTCATGATCTCAGGGTCATGGGATCAAGTCCTGCGTTGGGCTCTGTGCTCAGCATAGCGTCTGCTAGGGATTCTTTCTCTCTCTCTCAAATAATTTTTAAAAATTTTTCTCAATTAGACTCCCAAGGAGAGCCCAGCCTCTAAGAAAAAAAAAAAAAAAAAATTTTTTCTCAATTATATTTTACATATTAAAAATATATAAATCACATTTTTGTCTCACTTAATTCAGGCCAAGATAAGGAGATGCTTGGTCATTTTTGTGGTTTGGATAATACTCTGATTTTGTCTGTGTTTAGCTGTGAGTACTGGTTGCCTGATTTTTGTCTTGATCCATCATAGGCACAGAGCAGCCTTTCCTATTGGTATTCTGTGAAACTGTTCACATTTAACAGGAGAACACTAAGGCCTCTCTGATTGTGCCAGGGCAGCTCCTGGTTCCCGGGGACTGCTTTTCTCTTCCTCGTAATCATCCCTACATTCATATTGTTTCTGTTTTAGAAAAGAACGTGCCAGCTTTACTTCTCTGTTCCCTCCTTTCCTCTTTATTCACGTCCTCATCACTCAGCCTGATTTCTTAGTAGCTTTATGATGGGATCACTAACTTCCAAGCTCTGTGCCCTTTCCTTTTGTTGGAAGGTGGGAAATGGTGCTTTGCTTTGGAAGAAAAACAGGAAATTCTTGTGTGTCATGGGAAGACGACTGTGTTCAAGGCATTGCTTTCATGATGCTACTTCCCTTTTTCAGTAATGGGTCCCTTGTATCAGTGAGTCCAAACCAGTGATCCTCGTTTCTCTTCCAGCTCTTTCAGGGCCGTCTGTACTGAATTCTGCAACATTTCTCCAAAAGAAAGCACCTTGTTCCTTTCTTACTTTTATTTTCTACCTCTTATTCTACCCAAATCTTCCCCCGGGGGAATCTTCTTGGTATGTTACAGATAACAGTATAGTGTTATGATTATGAATTGGTAAGCCCCAGATTAACTTATCTCCCCAACTAGGTTTTGAAATGAGGTGCCTAGGAAAAAATAACAACTTACTATAAAATTTCACTGTATCTTAGTTTCTCTACTGAAAATTTTAGTGTGTTTAGAAGAACCCAAGTAACGATTTATTGGTTATATCAGTTAGGTCAAAATAATACATTTTAATGTGTGTGTCCTGGGTCTTTGAGAAAACATTTCTTACAAAAACGTTTAAGAAACATAAAAAAAAAAAGAAACATGCTTTTAGTGTGTATGATGTCTCTTAATAAAATTATGGTGATAATGAAACACAATTTTAATTTATATATTTAGTGGCACAGGTTTTGTTTTTGTTTTTTTGTTTTTGTTTTTAAAGATTTTATTTGTTTATTTGACAGACAGAGATCACAAGTAGACAGAGAGGCAGGCAGAGAGAGAGAGAGAGGGAAGCAGGCTCCCTGCTGAGCAGAGAGCCCAATGTGGGACTTGATCCCAGGACCCTGAGATCATGACCTGAGCCAAAGGCAGCGCCTTAACCCACTGAGCCACCTAGGCGCCCATGATGGCACAGTTTTAATCTTATTCTGTTTCAGAGCCACAGATAACTACATACTTTGACCAGCTTTCCCATAAATGTTGACTGTTGGAGTAAAAGAAAAATAAACTCAGAATAGCTGAATTCTTAACTGAGCCAAATAATTTTTATATATTTTTATATGCATTTTTCTCAACTCAATATGATCTCAATTTTGAGATCATACTGTATTAATGATTGAATATTCTTGCTTCACTTAATAACAAAAGCATTTCCCAGCACACTGGTAATTTTCTTTCCGTAGAATATAAGTACAGTTTTCCAGGGAAAAGCATATTATGCTGACTAGGAAATGTTTTTAATGAATAATAAAATGAATGTTTTGGTCTAAGACAATTCTACAAAGCAAAATATGAAAAAAAAAAACTGTAGGAAAATAGAAATGATATCCTTTGGTGCTAAGAATTTGACTTGTAATAATCTAAACTACCCCCCCTCTCCCCTTAATTTCAGTAAAGGTCAAGGAGGCTATGGCTGAGAATCATGCCGTGGAGGAAGAACAGATATATCTGAGTCCAACTATGAAGCTGGATAATGTTAGTAGTGTCTTAATGTGTCCTCCATTGTTAGAGCTGTTTGGTTTCATGTTGTCTTTTAGTTTATAGAAGTTGTGAAATACTGAAGTCTGTGTTCTCTGAGATCTGCTCTTACTGAAGTGGATCAATGATGAAAATAGCCAAATCTGAGCATCAGAAGACCTTCCAGTCTACCTGATGCATGATCTCTCTAGTTCTGAGAAGCAAAAGTTACTTAAAACAATAAGGGCATATGTCTGGAGGTGTGTGTGTGTGTGTGTGTGTGTGTGTGTGTGTGTGTAAAGGTGACTGAGTATAACTGAGGACTTGATAGATGGTGGGTGTGTGTGTGTGAGACTAATGAGTTCTGAGCAATGATGAAAAGGTTTTACTGCTGACCTTTACAACTATGAAGGTTTCTACACTTGATCTGAGCTCAGAATTGATAACTGCTAATGTCACTGATTTGAGTTTTTTTCTAGCTGTTACTTCCTACATTGTAGTCTTACGTTCCTCTTCATTTTTAGGCTGAAACAGAAGAGATTTATCATGAGCCGTTATCATCAGTAACTGTTTCTACTGGGAGCTTTTTAAGTTACGAAAACACGGATCTGAGCCTTACAGATCCAGGTAATAAAGTCAGAATGTTTGTAAATAAACTGAAAGACCAGCATCAGTCGAGGTCAGTACAGTGGTGAGAGCAAACATTGAGAGCTTGTCCCAGTGTGCTGAGAGGGATTGTTTCTTTAAATCTCAGTAGTAAACTGTTGATGCCTGAGAGAGGATAATGGGCAGTATGATACCCTAAACATTATTGGAAGTTCCAGGCCTGCAGACCCACAGGGATGCTCTATGGTTCTCCAATATTTTCAGAATTACCTGCTATTGTCACATTTTCCCATTCAGTGGGAACCTGTCTGAGCAGATTTCTTAATTGCTCAGATCCTCATCAGTGTATACTGCTGTGCTTCCCTACCAAAACTTGTCTCTTAGGAAGTGCCCAGCCACTAAGTATTTTCATTAAACTCAATTTTTAGGGTCATTTTCAGAGCTGGACCCCAGGGAACAAGAATCTACCACTGGTAAAGAAGAGGAAAGAGATATTTTAAGTTCTGTACTTCCCTCATCACAAGTTCATTGTCAAAGGCAGGATTCTCAGGAAGTTCTTCAAGCTCTGTTGCCTGCAGTGGAAAAGTTTACACCTGGTAAGACACACATGCAGCAGATGATAGGCAAGCACAGAAATGAAGCAAATCTGATGACTGAAAAAAACAGACTTGAGGGTAAAATTATTTTTAACACTTTTATATAACCTTTCATCCTTTTAGTTTTAAGGAATGATGGTTTGAGCTTCATGTCTTTATGGCCTGCTGCGGCAGTTCTGACACAATACATGGAAAACAGCATTTAATGAGAGAAGATCTGGAATGAGTTAGGCTGAAGAACATGTCGCGGAGATGAACAGATCTTCCTTTACCATTGCAAAGTTAGCTTAACAGCTGAGGCAGTATTGCCAATATTGAGAATAAGATCAGACCTCGAGTCCCTAGTTTGATCGTTCCTTTAGCTGGGAGATAATAAACACATTGCTTACTCCTTCATCTTCCGTTAAAAAGATGTTGGAGATTAAATGATATAATACACATGAAGTACGATGCCAGGCCCATAGTAACACCCTGTACAGGAACTTTTCTTCTTTTTTTAAATCACAGATACTAAAATAAGTGAGAATAACCAGCACTTCTAGCAAAGCAGTGATCATAGTGTCTTCTTCTAATTAATGTCATAAGACTTTGGAATGTGGAAAATGGAAACTTGGTCAAAGGTTTTGGTCATTGAGAGTATCCTCATTTTTTGTATGTGGGACATAATGATAGGACTTAATTTGAAAGTGTCTGCTGACAATGAAAAAAATGGAAGTAATTTCATTAAATTGCAGTTACCTAAAATTAATCTTTCTTCTCAACATTACAACAGTTGACCTTGACTTTCCGGAGTTGGAACACACTTTTCCAAATTTGCATCGTCAGCTATTTAAACCCTTAGAACCACATCCAGATTTTGATATATCATCATATTCTGGGATTTCTCAAGACAGCAGAGACTTTTACCAGGTACATTAATGTCGGTGCTTCATTGCTGTGAATTTCTAAAAACAAGAACAACAACAAAAAAAAGAACAGTAGTTCCTCACCTTGCTGCCAATTAGAATGACATGGAAAGCTTTTAAAAATCCCAGTGTCCAGGCTGTACCCAGACCAATTAAATCAGAATCCCTAGGCGTGCTTAGATTATCAGAAACTCTTTTCTGATAATCAGATAATTTCTGATAATGGCTCCCCAAGCGATTCTGATGTGGAGCCAAGATTGAAAACAAGCTGTACTAGAATTTTGTCCTGTCAGCCTTATCTCTGGCTAATGAGTACCATGCATAAAATGCTCAAGAATATTTTTATGGTTTGTGTTTATTACTAATTTTATAAAATTTAAGGCCTCTTTCTATATAGTAAGGCAGCTGAGATTTGAACCTCGGTCTTTCCACTCCCATACCCTGACATCCCAGGCTGTCCTACATAATAGTTCCTGCCTTTGAAAATTATTTCATTGTATTCTAAACTATGGTTAATTTGCAGTTTTCTAATAATTTTTGTCAAAGTCTCTTTCATATTAACTGAAATGGAAGAATTGGGTTTAAGTAAAGTAATAGTGTGAAAGTGAAGTGGTAATTAAGGCAGAGTAGTATCATAGGAACATGACTATTAATCCAGTTGGTAATACATAATCAGTATTTCAGCCTTAACCTGTTGTTTTCCATCAGAACTCAGATTCTTCGTGTGAAAGCCACCACACTGTTGCAACACCCAGAAGCACAGTTTCTTTTACAGCACTGAAAACCAGCCTGAATTCTTCTAACACAAGCCCAAACCAGCAGCTGGACCCTCCTTTGGCTCATGCTGCTGCTCAGATATTTGCCACAGAAAAGACTGAAGGTATGATTAAGTTAAAAAATACTTTTGCTTTGGGGCGCCTGGGTGGCTCAGTGGGTTAAAGCCTCTGCCTTCGGCTCGGGTCATGATCTCAGGGTCCTGGGATCGAGCCCCACATCGGGCTCTCTGCTCAGCAGGGAGCCTTCTTCCCCTCCTCTCTCTCTGCCTGCCTCTCTCCCTACTTGTGATCTCTGTCTGTCAAATAAATAAAATCTTTAAAAAAAAAAAAAAACAACTTTTGCTTTATTTACACCCATTACACCCATTTTCCTTGGTGTGCCTAGCACCACTTGGTCAGTCCTGTCTTCACCCATTTCCAGTGTCACAGCGTCTGTTTCTCTGTGTATTCATTTCAATAATAGAATAATGCTCAGTTTGCATTTTTACAATTCTGAACTTGATAAAATAAAAGCAAAAGTCCTGCTCAACCCTTAGAGTTTTAGGTATTCTTCTAAAACTTCTTGTACAAACTTTATATATACACACACATACATATTTTTATTTGAGATACACATGTACATTTTAGTCTAAGTTCCATCATTAAAATCAGTATTCTCTCTTAGGGAAGAGTCCTCATCATTCCTAATAACCATATTTTATTAGGCTAGGAGAAAATACATGGTAGGAGCAGAATTATTTGAAAATCACTCTGACCATTCTTTTAGTTTTCTATTCATTGTAATCTGGCTTCATTATTTATAATTTAGTCAGACTATTAGAGATTGTATCCAGGTTTTACAACATGTAATTATGGTTAACTTATTTCTTTCAGGATCTGAACAATCTTTTCAACAGCTTCTGCCAGAATTCTCTTCACAGGAGGGGAGCCAACATATTGATCTACCAAGTATTTTTAGCATTGAAGCAAGAGATTCTTCCCAAGGCATGGAAAGTCAGAACTATTCTGAACAGACTGAAATACAAAATAAGAAAAAAAGTGTTCATTTCCACCTCTGTGTAGAAAATTTACAGAGTTCAGTTTTCAGTTCCTCTGATGAGGCTAATGTATTTCATCCCTTAAGTCTACAGTATAGCACGCCGTGTGGGTCTACCTCTAGTGAGTGCTCAACAAAAGCCCAACCCCAAGGCAGAAAAGAAAGACTGGGCTTTGAAGAACCATCAGAAAGAGGACTTGATGGAGATAAAACTGAAAGCCTTGGGGTTTTAAATATAAATTCACATGTGGAGGAAATGGATTCTCAATCCTGTGTCAGAACAGTAGAAAGGGGAACTTCAGTTCAAGCACCATATTCTGTTGAGAATGAAAAGTATTTTAAGAATTCCACTAAGACAGAAACTCCAAAAATCCCAGGAAACCTTTCTCACCTAGGAGAGTCAGAGCTCTTTTTAAGTTCTGGATCATTACAGAGCTCTATTCCAGTGTGGGTAAGTGAAATGTTGTATATAAATTCATTTCCAGAAGTCTTTTGAAACCAAATTCAAGAGAAACAACTGAAATTCTTGCTGATATTCCTGAGATAGTCAATCTCGTAATCATTGGAAATCTCCAAAAGGTCTGGTCCCAGTTGACGCATCTTTTTTCTGATGGCTTGACCTGTGCTTCAGCCTCTTTGATCTGCTTGTTTCAACTCCAGTCACCTGAATATGGTTTTCACTTTCTAGTAGTTTGTTCTTCTACTGATAAACATAGATTAGAAATTATATTGACAGCAAGAGTGACATCTGGGCCACATTGTGTGTTTTATTTTGCGGGTTTTTGGGTGGTTTTGTGTTTGTTTTGCAAATTCTTGTTCAGTAATTAAAGATACTTCCTCTAAAAATGTGGTTTGGCAACAGTGGCCTCCATCTGGCTGCACCGCACCAGCTACTTATCTAGATTACGCCCTCAGGTCCTACACAGCTCCCAGTCAACCTGCATTTGTACTATCTGTGTAGCCCCATAATAAGCATTTGGGCTTACAACCCTTGCAGTAGCTACTTTCAGACAATTATTTTGCCCATCCCCAAAGTCCTAAGTATTTCTAAAAGTGGGTCAGGGGTTGGGGAAGGCACCACTGTGGTCTTCACGGACCACCATTGTTCTTCCTCTGTAACAGATTATTTTTGTATTTTTAATGTTTTAAGCATATGGTTTCCTTTTGAATTTTATTGCACAGGAGACAGAGTCTGGCCATGGTATAATAGAAGAACCAGAGCTTACATTACTAAGCACCAGTGATATCAGTATTGCTGAAATGGATCTTGCAAATCTAACACTAGAAGAAAGGAAAGGAAATGAGGCAAAAAGCAGTTCTCAGGTAAACTTCATAGCTCTCTTTAATATGAATACACCTCATTAATAGAGCAACACAATAAACTGAGAGTAAGGCAACAGGTCTTTTAAGTAGTTTCTGCATGGCATTTTTTACATTAGAATTGTTTGCCAACTAATTTCCTTCCCCTTTCTGGGTACAAATGCACTCAACTACATAGTGAACAGGCAGAGGTTACTGTGCTTACAAGCACCGGACAGCAGACAGAAAGAGATCAGCTCTCAAACTGCCCGATAGCATTGTGTTGTGCCATTTAATAGCCCTAAAGACATTCATCTTATGACGCTATAGTTTTCATTAGGACCTGGAATTACTGGAACTCAGGAATGAATTGATTCAGTGATATATTGATTTTGTTCCAAAAAAGGCAGTGGAGCTCTAGAATAGGTAAAAATCAGACCCGAGGGGGATACCTTTTAAGTTTATTTTGTGTGGGTCAGTCCCAAAGAAAAAATGAAGATATATTTCAAGTTATGAAACACAAAAATGGGGTTTGAGTTCTGTTAGCTACAGGTTCTTTTTTTTTTTTAAAGATTTTATTTATTTATTTGTCAGAGATCCACAAGTAGGCAGAGTGCCAGGCAGAGAGGGGAGGAAGCAGGCTCCCCGCAGAGCAGAGAGCCTGATGCGGAGCTCGATCCCAGGACCCTGGGATCATGACCCGAGCCGAAGGCAGAGGCTTTAAATCCCCTGAGCCACCCAGGCGCCCCTAGCTACAGGTTCTTTATAGTTTTCTCCAGTGCAAGCAAACCATTCCTCCTGGCCCACTTCACTGCTTAGGAGATAGTCATTGGAGGGAATCATGCCACAATTTAATTCTAGTTAATTAATAAGGACTCTAGGTTATGGTAAATTCATTGATCACAGAACTGCAGCCTGGAAACAGAAAATCTAAATCCCAACCCACCAACTATTTGATGCAGTCTATTAAATTACCCTCTTACAAAGCCCAGATTCTCTATAGTATTGTGGCAGGACTTTTCTTACGGCCTGATACTATATTAAATTACTTATCTAAAAAATGGCTCCATACCTAGGACTGGTTGCTGTGGTTACTGATAAGGGTAATTTGGGAAAGCAGGAGACAAGTAGGGCCGATGCAGAAGTGGTTTGGAAGAACTTGACAGGAATGGGGGTGAGGGGGGAGCTTTTGGCTAGAGTAGGCTGGTCAGATAAAACATTTTAATAGGAATAGTCTTTTTTTTTTAACTTCCCTTCCCAGAAAACTTAAGTCTTATGAGAACCAGCACAAAGGAAGAATAGAATATAAGTTTATGGGACACAGATTCCTATACTGCATTTAAGGATTAGAGTAAGGCATCGCTGCCTACCTCCCCCAAAGACCACATCTGTCTATCTGAGGAAACCGGGGATTTAGAAATTGTTAAAGGTTTTAGAACCTATGCTTGTGATACTGTTCAGAGATGAAGCCATAAATTCATCTATAACTTTTTTTCCTTTTATTTGCAATTAGGTGAGTGAACTTCTACCTTTTGTAACAGTAACAGAAACCTTGGATTATCCAGATGTATCTGAACACTGCACGGAGGAGCACATGTTTGTGTCTGCAGGTAGGCCCTTGAGCATCTGAAATGGTTAGTGTTACCCAAGGGGCCAGCAGAGTTCCCCATTCAGTTCCAATAGTCACACTGCCCCACAATCTTGTATACTACTACCACAATATTAAAAGCTTCTTCTTTTTTTTTTTTTTTTTTTTTTTAAAAAACAGAAACCCCTCCAAAGATTATAGCTCTACCTGGGAGCTTACAAGAAGCATTTATAAAGAGGAAAAAATCATTTATAGAAAGATCCTCCCAGAGACAGAAAGAAATAAAGAATAAAATTCGTATTTCTGAAAATTCTCAAATCAAAATAGCTAAGGAGAAACCTACAGGTATGTTCCACATAATCTGCATCAGCTCGCACAGAGAATGAAGTATTGTAATATTTGCCAAGTCACTTGTTCTCTGCTCAGGCTCATCTGTGAATCGCCTGAAGGGTGTGAATAAAGTTAAGGTTAGAGTGTCACTTCCTGAAGACAGAAAGACTGCAAAAGCCCTCATGCATCAAAGAGCCCTAAGGTACAGGTGGTGTGTGGGGGTGTATGTGTGTGTGCGTGTATGAATAGGAATTCACATTCCATCCTTAGTTCTGCGTATACATTTCTTACAGATCATACAATCAGTTAGCTGAAGTCAAACAGCAAAGGGAAGAGAAAGCAAAGCAAGATGCATACACCCAAAACAGAGCAAGGGCTAAAGAATTTCATAAGGTGAGCTAGGCCCCCTACAATTTTTCTGTGTCTAGGGTATACTACAATGGGTAACATACTAAATGTTTGGTTTTTTTATTCCCTCCACAGCAAACACTGGAGAAACTTAGAGCCAAAAATACATGCTGACTTTTCTACTAAAAGTGTAAAGTTTTTTTTTAAATTATGTGTAACATAGGCAAAAATTATTTAAAGCCAATAAATTTTTATTTAAGGAGTTTTTATATGTGATTACTTCCACTGCCAGTCACTGCTCATCACCATAGTTCCTCCAAAGTTAGAATCATAATCTTCAAAACAGCCCTGAGAACGAGAGTATATATACATTAGTTAAACTTGGGAGACATTTCTTTCCCACTTGACCAATCACAGAAGCAGCTAAATCTTGTATCTCCTCAGGAAAACATAGCACTATTGAGTAACTATTACATCCTATGGAGAACTCTAATATTTGGTCACAGCGTTAAGAGCTCTTGGTTTTAGTCCCGCAAGCCCTCTTTGAAATGACCTATAAATTATAGGTCATTTTTTCAAACGTGTACATACCTTTTAAAAAGAACTTGATCAATCCACAGTTGTCACTGTCACTCCTATATAACAGGAACATAAAGTAAGGTTCCATTTCCAGAGATGATCATGTAAACTGAAGCCAGCCTCCCTCTATTAAATACAACATTACAAGTTGCATGGTTATTTACAATATGGAAGGAATTAGCAAAAGACATCTCTTAGAGATCTAGGCATGCACTGTTCAGTATACTAGCCATGTATGTTCAGATGAGAAGCTGAAATAGGACCATTACCAAATCAAGTATGGCTTCTGTTAAATTTATACTGGACAGGGCTAATCTAAGGCAATGGAAATAGAACATAGTTGGTAAAATGTTCCCAATAGGCTGAATGCTAGCAAAGTAGCAGAAAGAAAGAAAACCTAATGGGAAAATTTTTTTATGGTCATGTCCACAGCAAATGAGAAACTGCATTCTCAAAGCCTTGGTAATGACCATTATACAGTGCAACAGCAAATCTAACTTGCCAGAGTTCTTTCAGCTGGGTTTCTTGCATCTCCATTTGAATACGGACATAATTTAAGAACTCCCCACCTATGGAAAATTTTAAAGTTCAGACTATACTTTTCAAAATGCAGTTAATTAGGTTCCCAAGTATCCTGAAACCCAGTTCTATACTAATATGTGCTGAAAATTGCCGACTTAAAACTACAAAGTTGGAATAACTGCTTTCAATCCAATTCATTTAAATGTTGGGAACAAAGATATTTTAAACTAAAGCTATATTCATTTGCATTCATACCCTAATTGGCATGAAATGCCCTCCGGTTAACTCCAAAGTAACTATTCACGTTTCAGTTAACTTTTACTTTAGAGCTTTTGCTGGAAAGCACAGATCTCATTTAGATGGATGTTCAGAAAGGCTACTTTCATTCAGCGCATTCAGAGCAGTTGAACATTTTGCCCATCATCATAACATCACAAATCACTGGCAAACAGTATAAACACAAACTGCAGCCTTTCAACATCTAGGGTTTTGTGTTTAAAGTGGTGAGGTAATGAACTACCAGGACTAGTGGCTTTCAAAATTAGGTAGATTAATGGATTCCATCTCCTAGGGCTTCTTAGGGGAAATCTTACCTATAATCTTTGGCATCCAATGTCTTTACTTCAGGGCCCTAGAAGTCAAATTGTAGAAGTGCACTGACTGCTATTTTGGCAAACAGATCTAAAATCATTCCTTAACTGTTTCTAATGCTTAAGTCTTATTTCTTCCACTCTACTCCATGAACGTAAGAGAAAATGTTACAGGCCTCATTGTCACCACAGCAATAAACTTGCTGTGATGGAAGCATAACCTGTGTCTCAATGTAGCCACATTAATTTCTGGACACCATGAACAATGGTGCCCATTTCCATCTACAATGAGGCTTTATTGAAGTTCCTCTCCATCTTAAAATCTATACAAACTTTCTGCCTCTCTGTACTGAAGTCCTGCTGTTTTGCTAACCAGAAAAAAACAAGCAGCCACTAGAAGCAACTGAAATTTAAGCCTTACCTGTTTAGGGTCTGAGTGTGGATCTGTCTGGTTCTCAATTTCAAACACCCTAGAAAAGGAGAAGCATTACTTCCTCTTGAAAATTATCTCAAGCTGAGCAGTATAAAAAACCGTTAAGAATACTGTTTCAGTAAAAATACCAGGTTTAACATGCACGAAGCCAAGAAAACCAACGATGCCAGATACCGAGTTTCTATTGCACTGTCCTTTGAACACCCAGCAGGAATGAGCTGCTGAGGGCAGATACCATGCAGTGCGATCCTGCCAGATATATAAACACCTCTACCTATAGGCTACAATGCTACCTCCTGAGAAACGTCTCTACAAATTTCAGTTCTTGTAATTATTCCTGTCATTCCAATAAGACAACTACTTTACCTCCATCTTAAGTACATAAACCTAGTCCTGATTATCTTTCCTGTCTCTGTATAAGGCACATACAGAACTGTTAAGTCAAATCACTAAAAGAAACTTATTAGAAATCAAGATTAGTTGCTACTATTAAGCAGAATTCCTTAAAAAAAAAACCCTCAATATCTCTGTTGTAATATATCCAAATATGTTATTAGGATGAACCATAGGAACTACTTAATAAAGATACAAAAGAGGGCATTTTCATGTTACTCCCTAGACATGCAGTCTCTTCAGTTTGTCAAGTATTGTGGCAAATATTTCTATCAAGATCTTGATATTTTTGTTGCATACCCAGATAACTACTGCACACAACAGTATGCTGACCTCACAACTTACTTTTCAGAACTTTTGGATCCTTAATAAATTTCAACAAAAACTGGATTTTCCACCTACCTCTAAATATGAGTGAGTTCAAATCATATTCACCCCTATAGATAAAACATCAAAAGATTAAGGACAGTTTTAAGTTTGATTAAAATCCAAAACCTAAATATATGATTAGTATCCAAACTGTTTTTTTTAAGCTATAACCAGCTCTGTCAGAATTAAGTTTTAGTTCATGTCTGTATCATCCAGCAGTTGAACAATTAAATTCATCATCTGAACTGTAACAGTACCCCAAAGATTACACTGTCCCCAATGAAAACTTACCTAAACTATCACCCTAGAACAGATTATTGGGATACACCAATACCTAAGATTTAAAAAACATAACTATTAGGTCAGAGTTTTAGCAGGTAATGTTAAGTGTCCTGCAGTTCTTTCCCACAGATCTAACACATAGTTCTGTGAATAAAGGAAACCACACAAATACTCTATGAGGCGTTTCCAACGATGTAGGTCTACAGAAAAAGCCCCATCGGGATAGACCTCAACACTGTTTAGTTTAAAATTGGAAGATTCCACAGGAAAAACAATTAGAACTGTGATCTGTTCTAAGTCTCTGAGTTCAAAGGTGTGCAAAAAGCCAAGTATTTACAAATTAAATCATTCCACATATTTTACACATTAAGGATTTTTAAAATACTTACAGGAAGGAGTCAGTCTATACTGAGAATAAAGACCAAAGACTGAAGGTAAGTACAAAATAGCTACTAGAGAACCACCAAAAGAAGATTTCCATACTTAAGTCTTGATTTCAGCAAACTCCAGTATCACAGTTTATTTTGTCTAGGACATCCCCAGATTACAGCTAAGTGTTTAATTTTTTTGCCTCATCTTAAGAGCGATCATTATTTGATGTCACTTATAAAAAAATATGGGAAAATATTAAGGTGGCTATATTGTTGTTCCCATTCAGAAAATCACTGGAAGATAAACAAATTGGGTGCTTTTTAATTAAACTTTGCATCATTCAGATTTAGGTAATCTTGTGTCCTCTAATCATTTCTAACATTACACTGTTAAATCCTATATCTTATTTTAGATTATGCTTTGGTTTAAAATAAATGCATGAAACAGAAATATCCAGTATTCTGATTATTTCAATATAAACTAACTTAGAGTTTATGGAAACCCTTTCCTGCAAGTAAAGTGAAGCTTGTACCTTCCCCTATAAAATGTGTGACCCCTAAAATTCGTTTTTCTGAAACATCAAATTGTAAAATCGCAAAATGTCTTTTAGTAATGAAACCCGTGGAGGTATGAACTGTCTGACAAAAGTAGATTTCAACAAATCTGATCGACTCACCTAAAAGTGTAAGATGTACCTTTAATCCCAGACATTGTGTTCAAGTGAAAAGCCTACAAAAAACAAGGCATCTTTGTTTCATGTCAACATTAAAATTAGAATACTAATTCAGTACAGCTGAGATTTCCCTTATATGCTTCTAGTTAATTTTACAGTCCTGGAATCATCCTTCAGGTTTGTCAGTACCCCCCACTATGACTTTAATCTGTCTTAGGGACTCTTGTTCCTTCTTGAAGATTTTTTATTTATTTGACAGATCACAAGGAGAGAGAGAGGGGAAAGCAGGCTCCCTGATCAGAGAGCCCGATGCAGGGCTTGATCCCAGAACTCTGAGATCATGACCTGAGCTGAAGGCAAAAGCTTTAACCCACTGAGCCACCCAGGCACCCCGGATCTTGTTCCTTCTTATCTGTATCAAAACTCATACTGAGCCATGAGTTCTGGGTTGCAAAAGAGGATTTATTTTTTGCACTTTGTCTAAGTCTTTGTTCACAAACTAAACAAAAACAGCAAAAGTGCGATCATAAAATATAGTAGACATTTAGTGGCACAATCAGCAATATACAGTAGTGATGAAAATTGGTAGTTAAAGAGTCTAGGTAACTAATAAGTTATTAGAGTACTACACATTTGAAGCTAAAGGTCACTTTTGAGTGAAACAGCCATCAAAATCGTTTCAGGTACTCTTGAGGAATGGATGGTTGGTTGTCCATCATTAGTGATTGTTTCAGGATTACAATCTCTGTACTTCCTTGAGTTGAATGCACAACTAACACCTAGAAGTGCTTACCCTGAAATGAATAAGTATAGGCAAAATGGATCTTCTCTTTATGATTTCTCAAGTGATTATTTCTGCTATTCTAGCCTCAATTTTCTGTGATAATTTCACTGTTTTTAAAAATATTTTTTCTAGTAATTCTTTAGAAGTTTCACTAACTTGTTCAGATTTTCTTCTCTCCTTAGCAGGTTCTCTTTTATCACTACACCAACATATGTATTTGTATTTATCGTCTTTACTTTCTATGAAAAGCTGTTTTCTCTCTTCTATTTACCTTAACATTCATATTCCTATCTCTTTTCAGGCCATTCTATACTCTTGTCCAATGTTTTTAGACTTTGATGCTCTCTTTTTAGACAAAGCAGCTTCTTCAGTACATTCCTCTTGTTCTATATACACATTCTTCATCTTTGGTACTTGAGAACTTATAATGAACTCATTATGGTCCTGCATTAAAAAAAAATCACCATTAAATGACTACTAAATTTTATTGTTTTAATAATTACACACATTACTTAACTCTAGATTACTTAAAATAACCTGGTGACTAAGGCATGATGTTAAAAACCCAAATTCGGCTTATTTTTTTTTTTTTCATTAGAAAATCCTAATTAGACATCTAACAGCAAGCACATTAAACTTATTAACAGTTCTGGGTAGGAGAAGAATCAATGAAACAAGATGGGATTGGGAGGGAGACAAACCATAAGTGACTCTTAATCTCACAAAACAAACTGAGGGTTGCTGGGGGGAGGGGGGTTGGGAGAAGGGGGGTGGGGTTATGGACATTGGGGAGGGTATGTGCTATGGTGAGGGCTGTGAAGTGTGTAAACCTGGTGATTCACAGACCTGTACCCCTGGGGATAAAAATATATGTTTATAAAAAATAAAAAATTTAAATGGAAAAAACCACTTATTAACAGTTCTGAAAAGCCCATGTTCTCATCAAGTATCCAATAATTCCTATTTTTATTCTTAAATTTCCTGTACCACATCTATTGAACCTTTCAAAAATTAAATTCAGAATCTAAGACAGTAAACTAGTGGATTAAATTCTTCCTGAATAACTGCTTATCCTCCGAAAATCAAATGGGACAAAAATGTCACTTACCACCAATTTGATATCACATTCGCCATTTTGTTCAACATTTGTTGCAGACCCATCCTCTGTTCTGTAACATTAAAACATACTCTCAGACGACAAAATCATCCAGACCCTATCAGTAATATACTGTCATGATCTACAACTAAAATAGCAGTATTAGTTAGTAAGGAGAAAAATTATGTTGTCATGTAGGACATCCCAAAATGGATGCCTCATGTGCCAAGCTCAAAGCTCAACTACAACCCAGATGGCTTACTGTATCTGTACCTCCCCATTAATGTTAATGTATAAACAAATCCATAACATTAATATGTAACAAGTAACACTTATAAGTAACATAACAAACAACATGTAACAGGTTACTTGTAACCCCATAACATAACATGTAACAAGTAACACCAAAATTTAAAAACATTTAATTTGATAAAATCTAGGACCAAGGAGCACCTGGGTGGCTCAGGTCGTGGTCTCAGGGTCCTAAATTGAGCCCGCTCAGCAGGAAGCCTGCTTCTCCTTTCTGCCTGCCTGTGATCTCTATCAAATATATAAAATCCCCCCCCCAAAAACAACAAAACAAAAGACCCTAGGACCAAAATTATGTCACATGATTAAACTCACTCTGACTCTTCAATAGGCGACAGAGCTCCATCATCATCCAAGTATTTGTATCTACGACTATCAAAATCTTCTTTTTCTAAATCTTCACCAACATTCATTTGTTTCAAGGATTCCTTGAGGTAGTATTCATACTTCAGTTTTTCAAGGTAGTTGAAAAATCCTCTTGCCACTGCTTGCTAAATATCAAAAACACTTCATGTAATGATGTTACAAAATGCAGAATTTTCTTCCATGAGTTAGCAGATGCCTTATGTTCCAAAATGGAAAGGATCCCTTTACCAGACTCTTAAGCGGTCTTGAATTACTCTCTGCTGTATATGGATCACATATACCCGATGCTAGCTCCAAGAGGAATCCACTATCTACCTAGCACGCTATCAAATTTACCTAAGTTGGTATACCAAGAAAAACTCAGCACATATCTTGTATTGTCTGGGGATTTCATAAGACATTTTTAAATACAAAGAGAAACAAATCCCATGTTCATATAATCAGCTTTAAACATAAAAGATCAGTATTCTTTCAAACCACCCATTCTAGAGCAAAGTTTATAAATTACGCAATCATTTAACTCAAGTATTTGAGAGTCTAATGCTAAAAATGTTATTTGTCAGGCAATTCTGTCAAAATCAAATATTCAGTACCTGAAAGAAAACGGCCTCCATGGAAGCCACTACACATAGAAGATATGGATGGGCTTGACTTAGGTTACTGTAAAACTGGGAATCACTAGAGTTTTAGGGATGATATTTAAAGACCTGGTGAGATCAAGGGATTTTGTATCAACAGCCTTGAAGCACCTCATAAATGGATACATTCACTGAATACACCCAGGTGAAGTCTGTGCAAAAGGATAGACTGGTCCTGAAGTGGCAGTAAGTGTACAGAAGAGTATTATCAAAGTTACAGATTCCATCCATGTTCCTCCAGCCATATCTAAATTCTCAAAGTGGCCAACAAGTCATTTCAGACATTTCAGCTATGCGTATCCACACATATAAAATACTGGCTCACCTCAAAGGTTAAAATCTTTCTCCAAGGTAATGGTTTCCTTGCACTCTCGGATTCTAAAAATGGGAACCCAGATCCTTTGTCTTGAACTTGTTTCTTATTTATTTGGGAACGTCTACTGGTTTTTCTCCCTTTTGGTCTTCCTTTTGGTCTTCCTGTTGGTTTGTATTTCTTCTTTTTACGTTTTCGTTTTCTGTTTTTGAATCTCTCAAAAATAGCTTTTAAAGTCAACGGTCTTGGTTCGAAAGAGTCGTCACTAGATGAATCCCTTGCTTGAGCAACTTCAGGTAAATGAACAAACTTTCTAGTACGGTTTCTTTGCACCCTTTTAGGTGAGTAAGGGACACACTGAGTTTTAAATAGGCTGCTACCAGAAGAGTTATCACTAGAAAAAAGGGGAAAGAATTAATTGTACTTTTATATTACTAAATGCTTATTACCACAAGCTACTTTTCTTCCACAGACCAAAAGCAGGAAAAAATACTCGAGATAATTTTTAAGATGGGCTCAGGACTAAACCAACCACCTTGTTCTGACCACCTAAAATGGACCATAATGTCATGTGCCATACTGCCAATAGCACTTACCAAAAAATGACCTTCCAAGAGAAATAATTTTAATTTCCAAAGGCAGTCTTGTTTACTGCTAGAGCTTGTTCTAAATAAAACAAAAGTAGCCTAGCAAACATTTAATTTCAATACAATAGAAATGCTGATTTGATTTCCCAGTTAACTAGCTATTTCCATCATGTATATATATGTGCCAGCACTATTATAATGTGCATTACCTGAACAACCTGATTTTTTAAGCAAGATACGCCACTGATACCTATTTTCCTGTTGTTAAGATTAGGATGATTTAGCCAGGAAGAGATACCAAATTGGCCCAGAGAATACTCTCCTGTTTCCCCAGGATTAAGAATCTGTCCCACTGTTAACTACATAAACTGAAGACCTGTGTAAAACAAGTTTTCTTTTTCTTTCCTTATTCTTGAAAATTATCTCTATTACTTATCCAGTAATAAAAATACAGTGAAGTTATCAGTAAATTTAGTCAGTTTTGCAGTAAAAATCTAGTGGGAGTTGATTAAAATAGCACCTACCTTTCACTGTCAATTTCCACAGCTGAATTAGATGCCATTATAGAGTTGAGAAATTCATTCCCGTTACATACTCTCCCAAGTCCTTCTCCAAATTGTTTATTCACCACTTGTAATTTGCTTCAGAATTCTGACAATTCAGTAAACGTGATGTAGTTCCTCTGAACAATGCCAACAGAATACAAAATTGGATGTGGTCAGATTATGTCACATTTTATATAAAGGCAAAAATCATATACTAGGCCTAGGATTTTTATGTTAAGAATCATCCATTTCAAATCAAATTCTAAACTCTGGAAACTGAATTCCCAATTTCCATTTTTCAGTTGTCTTCTCAATCTATCCAGTGGAGTAAGATTCCAGAACAGTAAGTACTGTCGTTTCCAAAAATAAAGGTTAAACATCTTCCCATGATACAAAATGTAATTGTACTAACTATGCAATATACAATTAAAAGTATTCACATACAATTAATGGCCAAAAGCCATTTTTCAAGAGCTGATGGGAACTCCTTGGAAAAACTTATACATACAAAGTCAGAAGGCAGTGTTGCTTCATTGTATCAGGAAAAATAATCAGCATTTACTAGGTCAATCCAAACTACTGGATTTCCATTTACAGCCTCTTCTCATTCATCAAAGTCACTCGTTAAAACCTCTTCCTTGGCATATTACCTCCTTGCTATTATGAGTACTAACAAATTATGAATTCTCACTTTTCAATGAAAGGCTAACAGACCACACAATGGTGCCCTTTGTCTTTTTATAATCTCACTGGAAAATCCGACAATAGGGGGCAAAAAAAGAAGTCTATTTTACTACTTCATCTCCCTTACAGGGCTACCAACATTCTTCCGTTTCTGTGTTGTCTTTAGTATACTTGAGAATGACAACATAGTGAAGAAAGCAATCCTAGGATAAAATGACAAAATAGCTCAAATACAAGAAATCAAAAAGGTCAGGAAGATCTTAAGAGATCTGCAAAATGTCCGATGGACTCGTGGTAATTTCACGGTATGTTGTTTTTTTAAAACACGAAAACCTAAGTATTCAGAAATAACTGCTCAAAAACGAAATTTAACAAAAATTGGGTCCAACGGCACTGCTATTATACCAAAAGGTTAGGTTATTACAGCACAGTGGAGTTAACTCAAAAAAGCCGCTTTTCCGGAAACCCTGCAGAAAGCATTCCTAACCAGCGTACTTCTACATCCCAAGATCCGGCGGGAGGCCCAGCGGCGAGGCGGCACGCTTTCGCACTGCTAACAATCCCTCCAACCTCTTGCTATGCCTGACCTTGGGGCAAGTGTGTCCAGGAAGCACTTACCTCACCTCCTGCACGGAAGGCGTCAGAAATGGTCACCTCGCACTTAGGAAAAATCACAAAACGTGTACTTGTCCGTAAAGCCTAATTTTAACATCTGCATCCAGACACACGGCAGCACGTCCATGAACGCGGAGGCGCGGGACACACAGCGCAGCCACGAAGCCTTCCGCCCTCGGGGCCTGCTTTCCGCGACTCGAGCCTCCCGAGCAACGCGAGGATCCCGGGAAAAGCCAGCTCCTCTCGCTCACCAGGCCCAATCCTACCTTATTCCTACCCACCCAGGTTCGCAAATGGCTTGCACCAAAACTGCCGGCCCACTCAGGGGCTCTGTGGCGCACTCGCACCCCGCAACGCAGGCCCTGGAGGTCTGCACGCCAAACCTCAGTGCCCCCACAGCCTACCACTGCTCACCTCCACAACCTCGCGGAACGAAAAGAGGGATTCTTCCGCGACCCAGCTACTAGTGGGAACGAAATCTCGCGAGAACAGTCGGACGCCACGAGGAAAGGGCGCCATTTTGACAACCGCGAGGGGTGGGGCGGTGGGCGGTGCCTGAACGCCCAAAAGCGGAGGAGGCGGGGTTGACAGACAAAATCAGGATTCAGGTGCGGATTTCGTTAACCTAACGGGTAAACGTATCCGCTGATGACAAGAATAAATTGTGGGGCCAACTAAACCGGGCGGATGTGAGCTGAGAGGAGTCAGCCGCTCGGCTCTTTGCGGTGTCTCTCATTTGGTGAACTGTCTTCGGGTTTTCTAAAGACTTCGGGGGCGCGTGCGTGGCGGTGAGTGTGGTGCCGGCTGTGTTTTGTCATGCCTGCTTTTGCCTTCAAAAATAGTGAAACCGTATGAAACTGACGGGCTTGTGCTTTGACCGTGACTCCAAATGCGTGACCTTTGTTCTGGAAGCCGGTGTTACTCCATAGCACACCCCATTCCCCTCTCCAACTTTGGACCTGTTTCGTTAGCTCCCTCTTGCCCTCCAGACTGAGGGTCAGTGTCCAGGACTTAGTTAACATCTCTCTCTCTCTGTCTCTCTCTCTCTCTTTCTTCTGCGTTTTGACTCCTTAGCCTCCTGAACGGCTACTGAGTGTTGCAACCGTCTAAACTAGTTTAGTTTTGGTGGTTTTCCCCCCTTAAGGGAGTTCCAAAAAGGATTGAGCTGGTTTGATGTGTCCACTTTCAACCCTCTTGGATCCTGTGACACACCTGTAAAGCTGCCTAGTCCTGTGTACTTAGTGTCATCCCAGGATTCAACAGACCTTGAAGGTAATCTGATCGCCTTACTCAGTTTCGCTCTAAATATTGAAAAATTCCAGGCATAAAATCTAATCCTCTAGGCATCTCCACAGCCTACAAAACACCTGGAAGCTCCAGGACAGGTAGGACATGTCTTGCTGCCCTGTGTGGGAGCAGGCCTGGCTATGTAATTTGTGAGGCTCAGAGGAGATGAAATGCAGGGTCCCTTGTTCAAAAAGCAGGGGGAAGCGCCACTAAAAGTACTAAAATATAAGTGGGTCTCCTTTCTTCTGTATTATCTCCTTTGACTTGTCATGGTGTTTTAACTTTCTATTGTCAGTTATAATAGCATGTTAATAGCGTTATTATTATTATTAATAGAAATTTGCTGTTTAATGTCAAAGTAAAGAAAATTTTTAAATATAAATTGTTAGCATTAATTTTACTTCGTATAGCATGCAATGCCAGTTTTAAGTACAAATGTAAGAACTAACTTGCAGGCAGAATGGGTGAAATTTCACAATTCATATTTTGTAGCTCACACAGACATGTATTTTGTTCTTGCTAGAACGTGGAAACTGCCCAAAACTAACTTACCTATATTTTTTTTTTTTTTTTTTACTTCTTGACGTATGCTCATTCTACCAACACTATGGAATCCTGGGACTTGGAGTCTCACAGAATTCCCACAGATGGTGGGTCCACCAGATTTCTGCACTCATGGGGTTTTATAAATGCTTTATGTGAATGAGGTAGCAAGGAATAATGGTGGACATGCACCTTGCCCCTCTGGCCTCTGATCCTGCACAGGCTCCATTGTCTATTGGCCTTAAAATCTCAAATAAAAGGCTAAGAATTTCAGGCTGGTGAAAACAGAGCATAAAACCAGTGCCATTCTGAGCACATGGTCCTGTGTCATTGTACTAGTTGCACACCCCTGAGGCCAGCCCTATCCCAGAGCGTTATGAGTCTGAAATACCGTGAATATTCAATGAATAACTATGGCTGAACTGGTGCCCACTAGGAAGGCACTTGGAAGACAGAACCACAGCCCTATCTTCAGAAATCATGGCCTAGATGGAGGAAACAAAGCAAACAGAGGATAACTCTGAGTGCTGTAAGATGGCTCTGTACAGATTCTTCCTTCGAGGAGCTGAAATGTGTCATTCAAACACAGGTTAACCCACATGGTAGAATGTGAGCATTTCTGGCTTTACAGTGGGCTACATTTGGTTTTGAGTTATTTCTGCCATTTTAATAGCTGAATGATCTCGAGTAATTAATATATTCTCTCTAGCCTATTCCTCTTTTGAAAATGAGATTTATAGTATCTATTTGGTGTGAGAGGTTCTGCGAGATTGTCAAGTGCCTAACATGGTACCTGTTATGTTGACCAGCAAGCTGTCAATAAATAGTTATCGGCTTGGTTGCTAGAGTTGGTCTACCCTGTTGGGCACTGTCTCTGCAGCTCCACTTATCCAACTACCTCCCCTTTTCTTCCCTTGTCTAGACCCTCCCTCTGGGTTACTGACTCCCAGCAATGGAATCTGGAGGGTAAACATCCTGTGCTTCCTATGGCCCAAAACTGTCCTCCTAGAGCCACACCTGAGTTTATATTAGAACCTTTCTAACCCCCTTCTCTCATCATTCCAGCTCCAACCTCCCCTCCTCTCTCCCACATAAACACATTTATATACACATTACCACAGTGCCTGCTGGGCTGTTGGCTTGCCTGAAGTTCTACATTTCCAAACCAGTTATTCAACTGTATCCTCCCCGGGGGTTGGACTTTGTTTTTATTTTGGTGGGGAAAGGAAACAAACAAAAAAATCTGACCTTTTAAAGACAGCAAAGCGTGTAAAATTAGGATTGTATTTGAATTTAAACTTGCCTTTATTATTCCTACTATAAACAGAAATAGCTAGAGTGCTTTATTTTCCTCATTATAAATAGACTATTGAGCAGATTTTGACATTTCTTTCTTTTTTTTTTTTTTAAGATTTTATTTATTTATTTCACACATAGAGAAAGCACAGCCAGGGGGAGCAGCAGAGGGAAAGGGAGAAGCAGGCCCTCTGCAGAGGAGGGGGAGCCCAATGTGGAGCTTAATCCCAGGACCCCAGGATTATGACCTGAGCCAAAGGCAGCTGCTTAACACTGAGCCACCCAGGAGCCCTGACATGTTCTTAATTAGTACTTTTTGATAAAGAAAATATAAGATATTAACATTTGGAAAATCTATGTGAAGAGTATACAGAAATATTTATATGTATTTTCTGTCCATCTGAAATTAATTTAAAAAATAAGTTAAAATGTTTCATTCCTGAACAATTATAGATGTTCAACTGAAAAATATGCTTGAAATCATTGGAATATGATTATATAGAACTTTGGGCCCATTATCAACAGTTGATATTTTATTTGGGAGACTAGATTATGTGTATAATGTAATTTAAGGTTAATAAAAGTTGGTATTTGATGAAGTACTTATGTAAATGTTAAGTCCTAAATGTATGAGATTTGCATGTTTGTGGAGGATGTATTGTTTGAAATTATCAAAAGCAGAAACCCAGGGATGCCTGGTGGCTCAGTCAGTTTTAGGTTCTTAAACTAAGGTGTTCTTAAACACCTGAGGTTATGATCCCAGCGTTCTGGGATAGAGTCTCACATAGGTCTCCTTTCTCAGCAGGGAGCATGTTTCTCCCTCTGCCTGCTGCTCCCTCTGCTTATGTGCTCTTTCTTTCTCTCTCTCTCTCTCTCTCTCTGTCAAATAAATAAGATCTTAAAACAAAACAAAAATCAGAAACCCAGTTTCTAAGAAACCTGAGAATCGTTGGAAAATTTTTTTTAAAAATGGGGGCAGGTGGGATTTTCCAAGTGATATTGAAAGACCACCTTTTACTTACTAAGAAAGCTTGTAGCAGAGACTGTTGAGATTAATAATTAATGAGGTGTTCCATTAACAATTTTAATGAGAATCTGAATAGTGCTCTTAGAAACACTCTTAAAAGAGTTTTGCTTGCATTCTTTGTTGCAACTGGCTGAGATTCCCTGCCCACATTACTTTTGGTTGAGTTTTTTTTGTTTCCTTCATTTTATTTACTTCCCTCTGCTTGCACAGCTTATCACCTGAACACTTAAGGTAAGATACTAATCTCTGTGGATCTTTGCCTACCTATTGTAAAATATGCTTAGCATATATATATTTTTTAAGATTTTATTTATTTGTTTGACAGAGATCACAAATAGGCAGAGAGGCAGGCATGGGGGGGAAGGGGCGGAGCGGGGGTGGGGAGCTTCCTGCTCGGCAGGGAGCCGGATGCAGGGCTCCATCCTGGATGCTGTGATCATGACCTGAGCCAAAGGCAGAGGCTTTAACCCACTGAGCCACCCAGGTGCCCCTGCTTAGCATATATTTTTAAAACATCAAACTATAATTGGTTAGGTCATCAGAATGATGGAACATTAAAGCTGCTTACCAAGAAAGTATTTTTATTTATTTTTAAGTAAAAGTAATTATTTGAATTTCAATAGCTGCTCATTTGTAGAAGTTTGCATTTCTCTTAGTAATTTAAATTTTCTTTTGTAGAAGTGATAGCCTAAGAAGCTTGTTTAAGTTTTAGCCTATCAAATACAAACTAAAAAACACAAATTATCTGTGAGAGAATTACTTGAGCGTCCTATACTGTTAGCTACAACCATTTAAACAGTTACTTACAAACCTTAGAAACTACTTTTTGCTTCAGGACCTGTGTTTCTTAAACCAACCATTAGTAAACTGCATGTTTGAGCCACATATATGACTAAAGAAAATGAATCCTGTGCCTTCTTGGTTTGGCATTTCCTTTAGTCTATTTTAAGTGTTGACTTTTAAAGTATCAGTATTAAAAAAGGTTACTTGGGCATTTCTCACTTGGAATGTTAAATACTGGGAACTGTGGTTGCCTTTCTGTGAGGAAAGAAATATAAATGCCCTTTGCCCTTTTTATATAACTGAACTCTTGTGTTCCTTTCCAGAGCAACACTCTTCATGCACGGTGAACTCTTGTGATCATTAGCCTACCATAGCTTCGTGTGTATATCCTCATACCTAAAGAAGAAAGAAATGGCTTGTGCTGAGTATTCTTTTCATGTGCCAAGTCTCGAGGAGCTTGCTGGAGGTAAGTACACTAATAACTTTGAGTTTTTTTAATTATTCTAAGGAAAAACTTAAAAAATAAAAATATTCTAAGGTATGATTTATGCAATAATATTTCCAATGTAGAACTCATTTTCCTGAGGTGCCTGAGTGGCTGGTCAGTCAAGCGTCTGCCTTCAGCTCAGCTCATGATCCCAGGATAGAGCCTTGCATTTGGCTCCCTGCTCAGCAGGGAGTCTGCTTCTCCCTCTCCCTCATTTTCCTTTTCGATATCTCTTTGTACTTTTTTTTTTTTAAAGATCTATTTATTTCAGGGAGAAAGTGAGAAAGAGAGAAAGCATGAGCAGGTGGAGGGGCAGGTGGAGAGGGAGAGGAAGAGGGAAAGAATCCCAGGCAGACTCTGCCCCGAGTGGCGCTGAGCTTCAGGCTTTGTCCCGTGACCCATGAGATCCTGACCTGAACCATAACCAAGAGTCAGATGCCCAACCACTGGAGCCACGCAGGCACCCCTCTTCATACTATATTTATTGAGAGTCCAAAATTATGACCTCCCCCAAAAAAACTAAACTCACCCATTTGAAGATTCTTGTTAAGATACTAACTTTACAGTGTGAAAATGAATACAATAATCTGAGCTTTAAGTATGTGTGATACAATTTTAACTTTTTACTAGTTACAATATTCTTTAAATATATAAACTTCTGTGGTATGTTAATCATGTTCCTAATATTACTACTATTTCCCCTTCTCCTGATATGATAGACTGCCAATGAACTTGCTTAGATTTCTCTGCGTGTATTTTTATACATTTCCCCTTATTCAAATAAGAATTTAAGGCAGCTTCACAAGATTAATTAGGAGGGGTGATAGATAAGAAAAAGAAAAGAAAAATAGGAACATGAAATGAACTGAGGAATAGTACTAACCCAAAACTATATAGCCTGTCAGAAAGCTAACATTTATTTGACAGCCTTTAGGTTCTGATGATACCTACAGAACCCTCCCTTTTCAGTGCACCCATCCTGATGGTCTGGCTGTCTTCCTGATAAGGCTGAAGTCAAGAAGTATACTCGGGTTTGCTTGGTTGTGGCTTTCTTCTTCTGACCTTCCTTTTTAGGTGGCAGCTGGTAAACAACCTATATCACTAGTATTCTTTGCCTGTATTTCTTTTCTGTCTTCCCTGGTATGCTGGGATAGCCAGGAATCATTTCTTTGAGGGCCTTTCTACATCTATCTCCTCTTGAATGTTTGTGTTTTATGTGTCTTCTATATGTATAGGATATATTCAGTACAAAATAGAAATGGAATCTGAGTTTTTTGGCTTAAAATTTATTTTTAGTTTTACAGAAAATCCTATAGCAAAAGTTTGGTCTCTTTGAAATTGATAAAAAATAGATTTTATTATACTTCCATATGCTGAAATCTTACTTAATCTGTTCATAAGTGTGGAGTCTTTAGGGAGGGAAATTTTCCAGGCAACTTGGTTTTTGTTTTTATATAGATAAAGGATCTGGTATGGAATGTCTACATGGTTAGATTTAAGATGATTTCATGTTTTGGAGAATCTGATTCTATAAAACCTAAACTAATGGCTGACTACTCTCAAAGAGATTTTTGTGGAATCTTATCACCCTTAGAAGTACATTGCTCCTAGGGGCACCTGGGTGGCTTAGTGGGTTAGGCGTCCAACTCTTGATTTTGGCTCAGGTCATTATCTCAGGGTCATGAGATCAAGTCCTATGTTGGGTGCCACACTGGGCATGGAGCCTGCTTAAGATTTTCTCTCTCCCCCTCCCCACTCCTCCTCTCTAAAAAAAAAAGGAAAAAGAAGTACATTGCCCCTATATTTACAACTTTGAAATGTTTGCTTTTTTACCTTTTTAATTGAGTTATATCTCCATTAACGTACACTAGTCTTAAGTGTACAGCTTGATGAACTTTAAAATGTTTACACCCATGTCACTACCATCCAGACTGATATATATATAATATTTCCAGCATCCCAGAAGACTCTTTTATTTACTTTTCCAGTCAGTATCTCTACCCAAGAGGTAGCACTGTTCTGACTTCTGTCACCTTAGATTAATTGCCTGATTTTGAAGTATATATAGGTGAAGTTATATATACTCTCTTGTGTCTTAGTCCTTTTGCTTAACATTTTGTCTTCAAGTGTCAATGAAATTGTTGCATGTAACTGCTTACTTTCTAACATTTAAATATATACATTTCAATAGGTCTTTGGAATTCTGTCCCCAAAAGGAAGGTAGTCCTCACCTTAGTGCAGTGTTTATCTTCAGTGGTTTAAATTTCTACAGATTTGTAGTATTTTTATGGGGGTATCTGTTATTATACATTTGATTAATTGTGTGTCTAATGTCTAATTACACTCAATAGGAAGACCATTCCCCCGTCCCTTATTTTTTTTAAGTAAACTCTATGTCCAACCTGGGGCTTGAACTGAGATCCAAGAGTCACTTGATCTACTGATTGAGCCAGCCAGGTACACCCCTCCCCCCAACTTTTAGTAATACATGTTTAGATTGCAAGTATGATACCCAAAATGTTGAGGGAAGATTTGATATACGATGGCAAATTTTTACCTAATGTTAAGTAACCTTTTTTCCCTCGTCTTTGTCAGTTCTGCAGAAGGGGCTAAAGGATAACTTTGCTGATGTCCAGGTCTCTGTGGTTGATTGCCCTGATTTGACTAAGGAGCCATTTACATTTCCTGTAAAAGGTAAACAATTTTTGCAATTCACTTTTTTCAGTCCGAATCTTTTCCTGAAACCAGAATTATTATGAAGGATCATCTTAAATTATCTACAAATAAAGGATATTGTCCCAAATTGTAGACCAAATTATGCTGAATTTCTGTGCTATTTTCTTATATTGAGCAAATTTCATTTTATACTTTTTGGAAAATATTGTTTTATGCACTTCTATTATTTTCATAGGTTATATAATGGCTATTCAATAGTCTAGAATCCTTGATATCACATGACAGTTTTTTTTTTAAAGATTTTATTTATTTATTGGACAGACAGAAATCACAAGTAGGCAGAGAAGCAGGCAGAGAGAGAGGAGGAAGCAGGCTCCCTGATGAGCAGAGAGTCCAATGCAGGGCTCCATCCCAAAACCCTGGGATCATGACCTGAGCCGAAGGCAGAGCTTTAACCTACTGAACCACCCAGGCACCCCAACAGTTTTTTTTTTAAAGATTTTATTTATTTATTTGACAGAGAGACAGAGAGATCATAAGTAGGCAGAGAGGCAGGCAGGGTGGGGGGCGAAGCGGGCTCCCCGCTGAGTAGAAACCCTTGTGGGGGCTGGATCCCAGGACCCTGAGATCATGACCTGAGCTGAAGGCAGAGGCTTAACCCACTGAGCCACCCAGGCGCCCCCACGTGACAGTTTTGTTTTTAACTGTTGAAGTGACTGTTTATAAAAACATAAATTTTTATGTTTTTATTTATTTATTCAATACCAGCAGGGATCTTAAAAGCCTTGTATTTGGGGAACCTGGGTGGGTCAGTGGGTTAAGTCTCTGCCTTCAGCTCAGGTCATGATCTCAGAGTCCTGGAGTCATGATTTCAGGGTCCTGGGATCGAGCCCCACCTCAGCCTGCATCAGGCTCCCTGAAGGGAGCCTGCTTCCCTCTCTCTCTCTCTCCCTGCCTCTCTGACTACCTGGGATCTCTGTCTGTCAAATAAATAAATAAAACCTTTATTTAAAAAAAAAAGCCTTGTATTTGAATCATCTGTGAAATACTTATTTATCAAGTGATTATCCAGCCAATGTTTAAAGTAAGAAGGGATATTAATATTGGTTAAGTAAATATAATTTGTATGATAATGGAAACCTATATTTGATATCTTAATTTTGACAGTAATCCTGCAAGGTCAAGACTAGCCCCAGTCTATAGATGAAAAGCTTAGAGAGGCTAAGCAAACTCAGTAGTAATCATAAGCTGGATTAAAATTAAGGTCTGTTTTGGGCCCCTGGGCTCTCTGCTCAGTGGGGAGCCTGCTTCTCCATCTTTCTCTGCCTGCCTCTCTGCTACTTGTGATCTCTGTCTGTCAAATAAATAAAATCTTTTTTTTTTTTTAAAGATTTTATTTATTTATTTGTCAGAGAGAGTGAGCACAGGCAGAGGCAGAGGGAGAAGCAGGCTCCCTGCTGAGCAAGGAGCCTGATGTGGGACTCCATCCCAGGACGCTGGGATCATGACCTGAGCCAAAGGCAGAGGCTTAACCCACTGAGCCACCCAGGTGCTTCTAAATAAAATCTTTATAAAAAAAAAAAATAAGGGGCACCTGGGTGGCTCAGTGCGTTAAAGCCTCTGCCTTCAGCTCAGGTCATGATCCCAGGGTCCTGGAATCAAGCCCCATATCAGGCTCTCTGCTCAGCGGGGAGCCTGCTTCCTCCTCTCTCTCTGCTTGCCTTTCTGCCTACTTGTGATCTCTGTCTGTCAAATGAATAAATAAAATCTTAAAAAAAAAAATTAAGGTCTGTTTTGAAAGTCTGACCTTCTCCCATTATACCCTACTGTGATGAGCAATTTGAGATAAACACTCACACTACTCCCTCTTTGATTATGTAACTGACATCTTTGTTAAAAAGTAGTTTTGTACAGAAGTCCTGGACTCTGCTTCTTTGTCTGCCACGTACCGATTTCATTACCCTAGTTAAGCCAACTAATGTATTTGGGCCTCAGATATATTAAGATGGAGAGATTTGGCTTTTATGTTCCTTTTGGTCTTTCCAGTTTAAACAGTCTTTGATTTTAAATCTACCTGTAAATGCTAGAAGTTTTGTGTTCCAGATGACAAATTCTCTTTGTATCTTTTTTTTTTTAAAGATTTTATTTATTTGACAGAGGAGAGACACAGCAAGAGGGGGAACACAAGCAGGGGGAACGGGAGAGGGAGAAGTAGGCTTCCTGCTGAGCAGGTCCAGGGCTTGATCCCAGGACCCTGGGATCACGCTTAACAACTGAGCCACCCAGGTGCCCTTTTGCTTTGTACCTTAAAAGCATTTAGCATAGTGCTTTTTTATAGCCATGCTTCTTCCAATTATAAAAGTAATCTATTCTCCCCACTACGTAAGTAATTAATTAGTTAAAATAAAATGTAAAATCAGAAAACAGAAGAATACAAGGAAAAGAGAAAATGGCTAACGTTAATTCTGTCATCCAAAGAATTTTCTAGTCAATAATTTGTAAGCCTTTAAATTATAACACTAAGGAACCTAGATATGTATGTTTATATATGAATGATCTTTCACAAATGTAGTTAGGTACTTTCTACATTCAGGGCTTACTGAAGTCACCAGTGACTTTGGTATGTTCACTAGTATTTTCTGATCTCTCACATATTTCATAGTATCTGGTGGCTGTTGCCTGACATTTTCTCTCCCCCTCCTTGGTTCTTTTGCCTTTTCTTCCTTGGTATCTTTCCTACTTCCATATTCTTTCTTCCTTATTTTGTCTAGCTCCTTTCTCTTTCTGGCAGGCTCTTAAATCCTGACATTTTCTAGAATCCATTCCTTAGCCTCTTCTTTTTTTTTTTTTTTTTTTTTTTAGATTTATTTATTTATTTATTTGACAGAGAGAAATCACAAGTAGATGGAGAGACAGGCAGAGAGAGAGAGGAGGAGGAAGCAGGCTCCCTGCTGAGCAGAGAGCCCCATGCGAGACTCGATCCCAGGACCCTGAGATCATGACCTGAGCCGAAGGCAGCGGCTTAACCCACTGAGCCACCCAGGCGCCCCCTTAGCCTCTTCTTATTCTATACAATCTCTCCGCAGTTTTCCATCCACTCCTGTGGTTTTAAATTACTACTTGGATACAAGAACTTGAAATCTGCACATCTCACCTTGGTCTCTCTTTTTCTTAGCTATGGATCAGTAATTCCAGCTGTCTACAGGATATCTCTGCCTAAATATACTAAGGATATCTAAAATTTAACTCATTCCTTCACCGTAGTTGTCTATTCTCCCTTGTTCTTTTTCTTAATTTCCTCTTCTCCATCTCTACAGCCAACCATTTTTAGCTCATTACTTGTATGTTCCCTAGACTACTAAAATAGTCCCCTAATGGTTTCCTTCGGCTTCAACATTACTGGGGGCATCTGGCCAGCTTACTTCATAAAACATATGACTCTTGATCTCTGTGTCATGAGTTCAAGCCCCACATTGGGGGTGGAGCCTACTTAAAATTTTAAAACAAAAACAAAAACAAAAAGATAACTTCAACATTACTATCACTTATGAGAAAGATTCTTATCCATGAGTAATTTCTCCTGATACCACAGAAGACATTTCTAAAATCCCTAATTATAAGTGGGATCTGTAAAAATTTTGGACATTTGCCCTCTGCATAACTGAAGAAATAGAGCAATTATATCTACTTTACTTTGTGATGTTAGTGTGAAACTGACAAGACTACTTTTACGCAAACAAAAGATAATTAATTCTCTCTCTACATTTGGAAAAAAAATAAAAGAATGGGCCTTTCCCAGATTGTGTTCTAGCTGTACCTATGATGTTAATTAAAAATGTAAGTAGAGGGCGCCTGGGTGGCTCAGTGGGTTGGGCCGCTGCCTTCAGCTCGGGTCATGATCTCAGGGTCCTGGGATCGAGTCCCACGTCGGGCTCTCTGCTCAGCGGGGAGCCTGCTTCCTCCTCTCTCTCTCTGCCTGCCTCTCTGCCTACTTGTGATCTCTCTGTCAAATAAATAAATAAAATCTTAAAATAAATAAAATTAAAAATGTAAGTAGAAAGTTAACAGCATCTGAAGTTATCTCTAATTACTTGGATTTCTATAAACAACCTTGGGAACAAACAACTTTGATTTCCTAGTATGGATTTCTTAAGGAACTAATAACTCTAACAGAGCAAAATATTCTATATTAAAATACAATTTTAACCAAGTCCCAAAACCAAAAGCACAGATCTTTAAAGGAATAAGTCATTACAGACTAATTCTAGAAATCTCATACAATCCCAACTTTGGCTTCAATTCTAGCCTTGCTCTGTTACCAACTTTCTGTTTCCTTTATGCTACCAACTATATCAAGTCATGCTTGGTTATGACAATACTGGAAACATAAGTAGTTAGAATAGGATAGGGATCATAGCTATTTTCATCATCCATCCCCTGCTACTTGTAAAACTGAGAATGGAAAAGTTACCTACTCTTAATAAATTAAATTAGTGCCTTTTGGCATTTTATACTTAAGTTAGATGTATACCTGTTTTTAAGATGACTTTTTTTTTTAGGCATCTGTGGGAAAACTAGAATTGCAGAAGTAGGAGGTGTGCCTTACTTATTGCCTCTTGTAAAAAAAGAAAAAGTAAGTGTACTTTTTCTCTTCACATTCACATGAAGATTAAAAGAACTGGGTTGATTCCTCTTATTATTAGAAGATCCATGGACCAATATGGCAAGGAGGTGTTAATAGACTCAGTCAAAAAACATAAACCAAGAGAGCTGTATGAGTTATCATTTAAATAATATTTTTTCTTCTTGTTTAGGTTTATGATATAAATAAGATTGCAAAAGAAATCAAGCTTCCTGGAGCTTTTATTCTTGGAGCAGGAGCAGGCCCATTTCAGACTCTTGGGTTCAACTGTGAGGTCAGCATACATTTAATTATTTTATTCTATTTTACTGATTTGACAGTTGACTTATCTTTTTTTCTTTCATACCCCTATCAGAAAGTCTGCTTTCTGAATGAACTAAAAATTATCGATGTCACCTTTCTTCACAGATTTGATATTGTTTGATACAGATTTGGACTATAGCACAAGCTCTAACTGTTATGGAGCACAGACCTCTAATTTCAGATTTTCTTGGGGTCTGCACTCAGATGAGTGTGAAGTCCTAATGTGGTCTGCTGAGGACCATGGATTGTGAAAGATTTTAATTCTTACACATCAGAGAATTCCTAGCTTCACTATAAATCTTTCCCTTTGATATAAGAACAGCTTTTAATCAGAAGATGAATGGAATAATTAATAATCTCATTAATTCCCTCTTTCGGACTAAATAGTAAGGACCTACCCCATGGTATGATGATTACCTATGAAAGGTACTATCTATTTCTGTGTATGTTAGTATATTTATAACGTAAAAGCATCACTGTTTCTTCACATCTCTTAAATAGAAGAGTGAAGGACCTCTTCAGTCTGCCCATTCCTTCACCTCTTCAGAAGTGACCATTAGTCAGTAGTCTTATAAGTTCTTTTGTAGAAAGATTGAAATAATTTTCCCAGTGTTCAATATAGAAAAATACTTTTTAATCTGAAGTCATTTTAAAGCACAGTTTACAATGTTATAGAAACACTGTAAGAAATACTGTAAACACTTTACAGAATATTTTTTCAATTTTTTGGATGTTTGAAAATCTTTAACATTTTGAATCTCAAATTAAATATTTCATACTTCATGTTTTCTTACTAGGTCCTGAAAATAAAATATCTTAAGTCGAGAATAAAGATACTTCATTATGTTACTCAAATATTCTCTTTGCATATTGATGTCAGGGTTAACTAATTTACTTTTCTTATTTACTTTTATTTTTAGTTTATGCCAGTCATTCAAACAGAAAGTGAACAAAAACCTCCAGTGAATGGAAGTTACTTTGCCCGTGTTAACCCTGCAGATGGAGGGTGCCTTCTAGAGAAATACAGTGAGAAATACCATGATTTTGGGTGTGCATTACTGGCTAATCTTTTTGCCAGTGAGGGTCAACCTGGAAAGGTGATTTTTTTGTTCACAAAGACACAGTATTCTCCAAAAATTCTCAGCTAAAAAGTTGGACTTTCATTGCCACAAATATGGTTTTCTTAAGAAAAGTCAAAACTAGCTATGTCAGATTCCTTTAAATAACCCAGTTATAAAAGATTACTATGGTACTTATAGGCAAGGAGAAAGTCTTATTTAAAACTGAGGTTAAGGGGCGCCTGGGTGGCTCAGTGGGTTAAAGTCTTTGCCTTCAGCTCAGGTCAAGATCCCAGGATCCTGGGATCAAGCCCCACATCAGGCTCTCTGCTCAGCAGGGAGCCTGCTTCCCCCTTTCTCTCCGCCTGCCTCTCTGCCTACTTGTGATCTCTGTCTGTCAAATAAATAAGTAAATCTTTAAAAATAAATAAATAAAACTGAGGTTAAGAATACTCAGTAAGCAAACAAACAAAAAACTTAGTGAGCAGTACCTTTTTTTCTGAGGAATAAAAGGTTAACAATATTCATGTGTGGAGTGAGTAGAATACATGAGCCATTCAGTTGAAATAAATAGATAGTGCCTACCTGCAGTTAGTCTAGAAGAAATTTGTTCATTCCTGGTGGATCAGATGTTGGTTGATCTAGACAGAAGTGGTGGTAGCAAAATATTATAGCAAGGAGGTGGGAAGGAAAATTAATGCTTCACTTCATATTTACTTCCTGTAGAACACAAAAAGATGATTACAGTGTTAGCAGTTGTGAGCACTCTCAGATTTTTAAATAAAGGTAGCTACTTTAGCTACTTTGAAAAACAAAGTAATGACTTTTAAAGGCCTGATTAAGGAGTGTATGGGTGGGTGGCTCAGTTGATTAAGCATCTGATTCTTCATCTCAGCTCAGACTCAATCTCAGGGTTGTGAGTTCAAGTCTTCAGACAGGCTCCATGCCGGGTGTGGAGCCTTCTTAAAAAAAAAAAAAAAAAGACCTAATTAAGTGGAAGTAATACAAATCGAGAGTTTTAAGGGAAGAGAGAAAATGCAATCACTGTCTCCTCCCCTCTGAATTACCAAAGGTTAACTAACCCCTTTAAGCCAGGAATTCTCAACCATTTACCACCTTGACATATAAAGGTAAGAATCTCTAGAGCTCAGTTGAGGACTTTTGCTGTAACTCTCTCTGTCCAAGAAAGCATAAATAAGACTTATTAGAGTGAATAATAATTTACTATATATATATATTTATATGTATATAATATATATCATTGACCAAGACAGGATTGAGATATCTCACTAAACTCCTGTGTGGGTGCTCTAAGCAAACAGGTGAATATTTGCTTTATGGCATTAGACTATGTGTTTCACTTTGATAGTTATTCACATAAAGTTTTGCAACTTAGGACAATGGTATGCATATTTATGTCCTCTCTAGGTCATTGAGGTGAAAGCAAAAAGAAGAACTGGAAAACTTAACTTTGTGACTTGTATGAGACAGACTCTTGAAAAACATTATGGAGATAAACCTGTAGGGATGGGAGGTACCTTCATAATTCAGAAGGGAAAAGCAAAGACTCACATAATGGTAAGGGCCTTCATGTATATACGTGCATGTGTATGTGGGTATGTATGTGCATATACTTAAGATCTTAGGATTTTTTAATATACATTGAGAATTCTGTCCTTAATGATACCCTGTACCTATACTTTTACTATGATTGTATTACTTTAAAACTTAAAAATGACAAACAATACTGTAAATCACACTGTGAGATAATGTCTAACTAGGGTCTTTTTTTCTTTCATGTTAATAAATTAAAACTTTCTTTTCATTCCATTTGTTTTTAAGATCCAGAGAGATGTGAGTAGAAGCCTTAGACATGGATTATCATTGTTATTGCCAGAATTCCAAATTCCATACATAGACTTTGTTATTAAGATGGTTGTGGTAGGGACGCCTGCGTGGCTCAGTTGGTTAAGCAGCTGCCTTCGGCTCAGGTCATGATCCCAGGATCCTGGGATCGAGTCCCACATCGGACTCTTTGCTTGGCAGGGAGTCTGCTTCTCCCTCTGCCTCTCTGTCTGCCTGCACTCGCTCACTTTCTCTCCCTCTGTCTCTGAAAAATAAATAAATAAAATCTTAAAAAAAAAAAAAAAAAAAGATTGTTGTGGTAGATGGGATGCCTGGGTGGCCCAGTTGGTTAAGCATCTACCTTTGACTTGGGTTGTGATCCCAGAGTGCTGGGATCAAGTCCTGCATCAGGCTCCTTGCTCAGCAGGGAGCCTGCTTCTCCCTCTGCCTGCTGCTCCCCCTGCTTGTGCTCTAACAGGTAAATAAATAAAACCTTAAAAAAAAAAAAAAAGACAGTTGTGGTGTGGTGCCTAGTGGCTCAGATAGTTGAACATCCAACTCATTATTGGCTCAGGTCATGATCTCAGGGTTGTGAAGTCAAGCCCAGCACTGGGTTCTGCGCTGGGCATGGAACCTGCTTGGGATTCTCTCTCTCCCTCTCCCTCTGCCCCTCTCCGTCTCTCTCTCTCTTTCTCTCTCTCACTCTGACTCATTCTCAAAAAAAAAAAAAAAAAAAAAAGATGGTTGTGCTTATGGGCAAAGCACTCATTATGAGATTTATAATCTTATGGGCTAATTGCACAAGTTTAGAAGACATTAAGGATGTATTACTATATAAAGCAAGACCTGGGGCATTTGGGTTTTAAAATTATTTTTGGAGGTGAATGAATCAATAGTATTTAAGTTATTACAACTTAATTTCCTTTCCATTTTTTTTTCAGTAAAATCATCAAAAGTTGTTTGGTTTTAATGTTTTTTATCCTGATAATTTTATTTTTTATTGTTTTTTTTTTTAAAGATTTTATTTATTTATTTTAGAGAGAGAGAGTGAGAGAGCATGTGCGTGAGTGGGGAGGGGCAGGGGGGAAAGGAGAGAGAGAATCCCAAGCCGACTCCATGCTGAGTGTAGAACCCAGTGTGCTCAATCCCACAATCCTGAGATCAGATCTGAGTAGAAATCATGAATCAGATGCATAATTTACTGAATCACCCTGGCATCCCATCCTGATAACTTTAAATAGCAAGCCAGTTGATTTTGCAAAGAAAAACACAACACTGGGAAAATACTTAACTTTCCAAATTATTAAAAACAGAATTTCAGGGGCGCCTGGGTGGCTCAGTGGGTTAAAGCCTCTGCCTTCGGCTCAGGTCATGATCCCAGGGTCCTGGGATGGAGCCCCACATCGGGCTCTCTGCTCAGCAGGGAGCCTGCTTCCTCATTTCTCTCTGCCTACCTCTCTGCCTACTTGTGATCTCTGTCTGTCAAATAAATAAATAAAATCTTAAAAAAAAAACAGAATTTCAGATAAATCTATTCATAAATACCAAACAATTATAGGATTTTAAAATATGCAAGCATTTAATATACTTCATTACTAACTATGGGCATACCTTGTTTTATTGTGTTTCACATTATTGCATTACACAGATACTGCATTTTTCATAAATTGAAGGTTTGTGGCAACACTGCATCAAGCAAGTCTTTTGGCACCAATTTTCCAAGAGCATTTGCTCATTTCCTGTCTTTGTGTCACATTTTGGTAATTCCTGCAACACTTCAAAAACTTTTTCCTTATTATATTTGTTATGGTGATCTGTAATCAGTGATCTTTGATGTAACTATTGTAATTGTTTTAGGTCGCCACAAACTGTATCCATATAAGATGGACAACTTAACCAGTAAATGTTGGTATGTTTTGACAGTTCACCAACTGGCCATTTATGGTCTCTCTCTCTTTGGGCCTCCCTATTCCCTAAGACACAACAATATTGAAATGAAGCCAATTAATAACACTACAGTGGCCGCTAAATGTTCAGGTGAAATGAAGAGTTGCACCTCTCATTTTAAATTAAAAGCTAGTAATGATTAAGTTTAGTGAGGAAGGCATATCAAAAGCCAAGAAAGGCCAAAAGCTAGACCTCTTGTCCAAATAGTTAGGGAATTGTAAATGCAAAGGAAAGTTCTTGAAGGAAAATTAGAAGTGTTAGTCCAGTGAATACAGAAATGATAAGAAAGGAAAAACAACCTTATTGTTAATATGGGTAAAGTTTTAGTGGTCTGGATAGAAGATCAAACCAGCCACAACATTCTCTTAAGCCAAAGCCCAATCCAGAGCAATCCTATGAAGGCTGAAAGAGGTGAGGAAGCTGGAGAAGAAAAATCTGAAGCTAAGAGAGGTTGGTTCATGAGACTGAAGGAAAGAAGCTGTCTCTGTAAATAAATTCTTTAAAAAAAAAAAAAAGATACTGTGAAGATAGTTGAAGTGACAACACAGGGTTTAGAGTATTACATGAACTTAGTTACTAAAGCAACAGAGGACTTACTCCAATTTTCAAAGTTCTCCTATGGGTAAAATGCTGTTGAACAGCCTCAGATGCTGCAGAGAAATCATTCCTGAAAGGAAGAGTCAATTGACATGGAAGACTTCATTGTTGTCTTATTTTAAGACATTGCCACAACCATCCCAGCCTTCAGCAAACACCACCAGCCTGATCCCTCAGCAGCCACCAACTCAGAGGCAAGACCCTCCACCAGCAAAAAGGTTATGAGTCACTGAAAGCTCAAATGATGGTTAGCATTTTTTAGCCAGAAAGTATTTTTTAAATTAAAGTATGTACATTTTTAAGACATAATGCTACTGCACACTTCAAAGGCTACAGTATAGTGTAAACATCACTTTTACATGCACTGGGAAACCAAAGCATTCACTCAACTTGCTGTGTCGCAAATTCACTTCATTGCAGTGGTGTGGAACAGAACCCACAGTAACTCCAGTATGCCTATAGTTACCTAATGCACATCATATCTCTAAAACTCACCCATCCTGTGACTGAAAAGTTTTTGTACCCGTTGACCAACACCTCGTTTTCCCCACCCCCAACTTCTGGCAACCACCATTCTAGTCTCTTTCTCTACGTTGAACTGTTTAGATTCCAATAAGTGATATCATGCAGTATTTGTCTATGTGTGGCTTATTTCACCTTAGCATAATGTCCTCCAAGTTCATCCATGTTGTCACAAATTATGAGTTTTCCTTCCTTTTTAATTCTGAAAAACATTCATCTATATATCACCATTTTATATACATGCACATACATATATAATTAAATCATACACACACATAAAAACAATTTTAAACATATTTAAAAGATTCATTTATGAGAGAGAGAGAGAATGAGAGCGAGCATGAGAGGGGGAAGGTCAGAGGGAGAAGCATGCCCCCTGCTAAGTAGGAAGCCTTATGTGGGACTTGATCCCGTGACTCCAGTAACATGACCTAAGCTGGAAGCAGTCGCCCAACAATAGTGCCCCTATTGAAATCTTTTTAAAGATTTTGGGAGCCACCCAGGCTCCCAAAATACATTTTTTTTTACCCATCCATCCACTGATAGATATACCCAGTAGTGGGAGAAGTGGGATTACTTGATCATATGGTTCTGTTTTTTGAGGAACTTTCATACCGTTTTCCATAATCATTGTACCAGTTTACACACCTACTAATAGCATACAAGGGTCCCCTTTTCTCCATATTTTGGGTTTTTTTTTTTTTTTATAATTGCCATCCTCACAGGAGTGAGGTGTGATATCTAATTGTTTTGATTTGCATTTCCCTGATGATGAGTGATATTGAGCACTTTTTCATTTACCTCTTGGCCATTTGTATGTCTTCTTTGGAGAAATGTCTAATTCAGTTCCTTTGTCTGTTTTTTAATTGGGTTGTTTTTTTGCTATTGAGTTGTATGGGTTCCTTGTATATTTTGGATATATGGCTTGCAAATATTTTTCACCATTCCATAAATGGTCTTTTCATTTTGTTGATTGTTTTCCTTTACAGTGCAGATGTTTTGAATTTGATGTAGTCCCACTTGTTTATTCCTTTTGTTGCCTATACTTTTGATGTCAAATCTAAGAAATTATGGTGAAATCCAAAGCCTTTCCCCTTATGTTTTCTTCTAAGTTTTATATTTTAGCTCCTACAGTTAGGTCTTTGATGCATTTTGAGTTAAGTTTTGTTTACATATATATTAAGGGTACAGTTTCATTCTTTTGCACATCAATATTCAGTGTTCCCAGCACCATTTTTTGAAGACTCTCCTTTTTCCATTGAATGGTCTTGATACCCTTATTGAAAATTATTTGCTGTATGTGCAAGGGTTTATTTCTGGGATCTTTATTCTGTTCCACTGATGTTTAGGTCTGTCTTTATGCCATTGTCACTGTTTTGATTACTTGTAGTAAGTTTGATATCAGGAAGTATTAGACTTCCAACTTTCTTTTTTCCCTCAAGATTGATTTTGTTCTTCCGGGTCCCTTGTGATTCCATATGAATTTTATGATGGATTCTTCTCTATTTCTGCAAAAAACTTATTTGGGATTTTGACAGGGATGGCACTGAATCTTTAGATCACTTTTGGTAGTATTAACATCTTAACCATATCCAGTTCATAAACACAGGATATTTTTCCTTTTTTTAATTTCTTTTTCTTTTCTTTTTTCGAAGAAAAAAGTGCTGAAGTGAGCATGTTATTTTTCCATTTATTGGAATCTTTTTATCTTTTTTAAAGATTTATTTTAGAGAGTGTGCACATGTGTGCATGTATATTAAGTGTGGCGGGGGGCAAAAGGAGAGGGAGAGAAGTAGACTCCCTGCTATGCCCTCAGAGCTCCTTGTGGCCCTCCTAGTGGGGCTGGGGGTCCATGGGAGAGGGGGCTCAAGGGGTCAGTGGGGAGCTGCACATAGGGCTCGACTAAGGGCTTGATCTCCAGATCCTGAGATCATGGCCTGAACCGGAATCCAGTTGGTCACTCGAAAGACTGAACAACCCAGGTGCCCCTGTTGAAATCTTTTAAAATTTCTTTCAGCAATGCTTTGTAGTACAAGTTTTTGCCTCCTTGATTAAGTTTATTCCTTAGTATTTTATTATTTTTGATGATTCTTCCAATATCTAATGCCTTGCTTCCCCCTCCCCCCCACCCATCTACTGGTAGCAGTATGAGATTTAAAATTAGGATGAGGATATATTTCCAGGAAACTGAGAGGCTATGAAAAACAAAAAGGTAGTAATAGACTCCTTCTTTCATTTATTCATTCATACATTTTAGCTTATATGCTTGATTGGTGATCCTTTTGAAAACTAGGGTATGTAACTTGTTTTGATTCTAAAATAAATAAATATATAAGAAGGCTTAAATTTTGAACTTCATAAAGTTATATATAAAATTTTAATAATATTCTATATATTTATAATGATCTTTTATTGTAGCCTGCAGAATTTTCTTCCTGCCCATTGAACTCTGATGAAGAGGTGAATAAATGGTTGCGCTTTTATGAGATGAAAGCTCCTTTGGTTTGTCTGCCAGTTTTTGTCTCCAGAGACCCGGTAAGCTTATGTCTGTTTCCCATATTGCTGTGTCATACAGTGATAATGCTTAATTTTTAGGCTATTCTTTTGAAATTAGGCACTGTTGTGTTGTTATTTAAGAGCTAGGCGTGTCTCCAGAATTATCATGAAAGATAAAGGAGCAGGTGGCTAACCACCTTATGAATTAGGCAGGGCAGATTTTACCTTTGAGCAAATGAAGGCACAGGTATTTTAAGTAACACCCAAAGTCATGTTATTAAATAGTAGAATCAAGACCAAGATTCAGGTCTCCTATCTTATTTGTTGCTCATTATACTATTCATTATATTTTAATATTATACACTAGAAAAAGATGTAATACAGACCAAGTCAAAGAAAGTAACTACCAGAATACTGACTAGTTCATATTTTTGATCTAACAATTACATATACGTTCTAGGAATTTATCATTAAATATATGCAAAAGTATGTGAAATTATTAATTAAAAAAGGTTAGTCATGAAAGCATTACTATGATAGGATTGGAAATAATCTAAATGTCAGTTGGGAAGTGCTGTGTATGTACAATAGAATGCCATGTAGGTGTAAAAGAAAGAAGACGCTCTTTTATAATCTGATACACTAAGATGTCAAGTGTATTGTTGAATGAAGAAAAGCAATATTCAGCACAGTATGTATAAGGTGCTACTATTTGAGTAAAAATTACAAAAGTAAATCTTTTTCTGGAAGGATATATAAGAAACTGCTTACACTGGTTGCCTGCAAGGAAAGGGAGTAAGTAGTAAAGGCAGGAGATGGAAAGACACATTTTAATGAATATATCCTTCACCCTTTGAATTTTGAATTAAGTGAATATGTTACTTACTTAAAAAATAAAATAAAAACTATTGTAACATTAATAAAAAGATCTCCTTTCCCCCTTAAACAAATTTTATCCAAAATGATTTGAATGCTAATGATAGCTTGTCTGTTGTCATAGGGGTTTGATTTGCGATTGGAGCACACTCATTGTTTTAGTCATCATGGAGAAGGTGGACACTACCATTATGATACTACCCCAGACACAGTGGAATATCTTGGATACTTCTTGCCTGCAGAGTTTCTATATCGCATTGATCAACCAAAAGAGACCCATTTATTTGGGCGAGATTAAGTCAAATGAAAAAGAAATAATTAACTAAAGTTAACTAACTCATTAATTGATACTACTATAAAATCCAATAAAAATGATCTCACTACTTAAATCCCATTTTTTGATCTTTAAGTGAAAGGTATGTTGACATTTACACTATTGTTTCGTGGAACTACCTTAGAGATTTTTGGAAACCAAGATACATAATGAAAATGTTCTTCATTATTTTTGTATTCTTTAATAATAGCAAAATCAGTCTTATGTTTATACCTTAAGTATAAAGACAATCAGGAATCATATGATTTATTCCTACTGTCTACTAGTAATAAATTTGTGTAACATTATTAAATTTTTCAAATTAGTCTCACAACTCCTAAGTGGATATTTCTGGGTATAGAAGCAGTTTTGCAAATGTTGATAGTTGCTGAGTCTTAATACTGAATTTAAAAAATCCATTTCAGAAATCAGAGTATACTTTTTTCCATGGAATAAGGTGGGCCAAGGAAGCAACTTTACCCCTTTTGCTGGGGCTGAACCATACTCAGAAGTTTGCAGTTTGCCTTTCACAAACATTGGCAACTAGGTGTTAGGCCATGATGGCCCCTTTGTTTGGCTTGCCAATTGGAAGCAGTTGGTACCTTGTCAGTTATTTGCCAGAAAGAAAGGGAAAAGAAACAGCATCAAAATACAACACTGAAGTAAGTTTACTTTAATTTACCAATGAGGCTATTGCTAAACATGACCACTGTCCTTTGTAAAATAAAAAATTATACTATTTTACTGATTGTAATTATCAAAGTTTTCCTCAATATTCTTCTGTAATAATTTTTAGAAATCAACTGTCTAATCTTAATCTTGCTAATGCTAATCATGTGCAAATTTAGGAGTTCTTTAATACCAAACACATACTAAATCTTCAAAAAATATTTTTTGATTGTCTTCTTTGGATGTTACCTATAACATGTCCTGTAAGTATAAACTCCTAAATGTTATTTTTGAATAAGTACCAGTCTGAAGCAAAAAAATGAATAAAAATTTTATATTCACAATATTATGTTTCTTTTTAATATCTTACCTCCAGACGGAAAAAAATCTTACTGTTCATTGGTGTAACAAAAGCATATTGGACTCTGCCCACTGGGATGTGATCCAGGAGGGAAAGGGCTTTGTTAACCAGTGTAGCACTAATGCCTTTAACAGGGCCTAGACAAAGCAGGCATTCAGTATTTGTTGAACGAATGAGTGTGTGGAAGGTTATGCCAGATGCTTCACCATATGTGGGGCTCGATCACTCAGTCATTTATATAACAGGGAAAAACTCACAATAAACAGATATAGAAGATGACAAATGGTATTAAGGCCTATTAAAAAAAAATAAAGCACAGGGTGGACTGTTGTGTCCATCTCACATGTGACAAGATGGACTCGTCACCCAAAATTTGGTTTGGATGTTGGATAAAGTCACACACAGCCCAACAGGGTATGGAAGGATTTACTGCTTGCATCATGAGGCTTTCTGGGGAAAGCAGGACCACTCCCAAACAGGTCCAAAAATAGCTTGAGAGAACAAGGAAAGGAGACTGACTTGGGCTTTTTATGGTGGTGAAGGGTTAGGGTCAGCATGATGATTCCATATACAGTTTAAACTTCCCACAAGTGTCAAAGAAGGAGCAGCCAGGCTTATCAGCTTGCTCAAATATGGAACAGAATGGCAAGAGGGAGGAGCAAGGCTTAAAAGCTGTTGGCAGTCAAACATAAAAAACACCATCAGACTCTTTATTACCTGCTTTCTATAAAGGTAGATCAGGAAAAGACTCTGGAAGAGAGACATTTTAGCAGAGACCTGCAAGAAATGAGAAAGTGAATCATGAAGTTATTTAGAAAAACATCTTTCCTGGTAGATTTAAAAGTCCAGAGGCAGGAGGGGACTTTGTATGTTTAGGAAACAGTAGGGCCCCTGGGTACTCAGTCAGGTAAGCATCTGCCTTTGGCTCAGGTCATGATCCCAGAGTTCTGGAATCAAGTGTCACACTGGGCTTCCTGCTGAGCGAGGAGTCTGCTTCTTCCTCTGCTCTTCACCCTGCATGTGCTTTCTCTCGATTTTGCTCTCTCAAATAAATAAAATCTTAAAAAAAAAAAAAGAAAAGAAACAGGTTTTGAACAAAATAAGATAACTAGCTAACACCTAGTACATGCTCTAAGAAGCAGTTTTGTAAATGCTATATATGTATTTCAAAGTTATATGTTAATGCCATATTCACTTTAAAATGAGAAATGTGATGGGGCAACTGGCTGGCTCAGTCCATAGAGCATGTGACTCTTGATCTTGAGGTTGTAAGTTCAAGCCTGTGTGGGATATACAGATTACTTAAAAAAAAGGAAAGCAAGCAAGAAAGAAATGTGACAAGTATGCCTAATATCAATTGTTGGAAGAGGTTCTGAACAGCCAGGAAAAGCAAGCAAGAAAGAATAATGACTGAAAAAGAAGAAAAACACAATTTTTGTGGCAGAAGACATGATTGATTCTTAGAAAACCCAAGAGAGTTTATAGTGAAATTATTAGACTGAATTCAAGATTCCAAAATATAAAACCAATGTATAATAATGAGCTGCATTTCTTCATACCAGTAAGAAATAGTTAAAAATGTAAAATTTGAAAAATATCAATTACAATATTATCAAAAGTATATAGCAATATTTTCATTTAACAAAGATTATATAATCATGGAAAAAATTATAAAACTGTTGAAAACTTTAAAATATGCAAAATAAATACTTATATCTAGGAAAATGCAATATCATAGAAGCACCAGAAGCATTTCTTGTCAAATCTAAAAATTCAGTTCCATGCCAGTCTAATGCCAGTGTGGCGTTTCATAGAACCAGTTGATTCTAAAATATGGGATAGCAAGGTACCAAGATAAAAAGAGGTTTATCAGGACAACAAGGGGTATTGGATGTATAGATAACAAAATTTATAAACTTATTAAAGTAAGAGTGTGGTTTTGGCACAGTGATGGACCATCAACTCAAGACACTAGAAAATAATTTCCAGTCCCTGTTGAAACCCTTACATCCATTTTCATCTAGTATTGATCAGTTAAAGTTCTTGCCTACCATCTCCAATGTTTTGATCATCCACAGATATGTTCCTGTTGTTTTAGGTTTTGATTATCAGTCACTCTTGCCTGCCTTTTTACGTATCTACAACCACTACTTCTATTATAAGCTGGATATTGGTTGTTCTAGGTATCTCCCACTGGTAAGGGTTTCTACCTTTCTTTTGTAAGGTAGATAAAGTGAGAGACTGATTTCCTCAATGTAATCAGTGATTGAGCTGGATTGGGGTAGGTTGCATTTTAAATAAGACTCAGGCCCCTACTTAGAGCCTGTTACTCCTTGTGTTCCTTGGAGTTTTAATTGAGATCCCAGAAGATCTCTTGTCTCCTCAGTCCTGAAAGGTAGTGGTGAGGAGGCTCATTTCTTCCCTGAGGAAGATTTGAGTTCCATGAACCCTGACCAATTTTCATAGAACACTTCCTTTAAACAGGACTTAGTCTCATATATGAGTCTGCATGGAAGATTTCACTCTGTTTTTTATACTTAGGTCTTTAACTTAATTGGAATTTTTATTTATGATGTGAGATGGGGGAATGTAATTGGATTATTTTCCATACATGATTGTTGGCCTTGTTCCTCCCTTTATCCATACCCCTTTCCCTGTAACTCTGCAGTTCCTTCAACTGAAAAGGCTGAGAGTGTCCCTTCTCCCATCCTTGACTTTTAGACATGGCCATAGGCTATGTGGATGTCAGACAGGTAATGCAGGCAAAGCTTCCCTCTTATACCTCTGCTATCCCCATAAGAACATACCCTGAGCAGCCTGCTAGTCCAAGAACAATGGGAAACTTATGGTACAGAGTTCTCTGAATGACCTGTGGTCCTAGATCTTGAAGTAGAACCCGCCAGCTGAGCCCAGCCTAGATTCTGATTCTTGGGTGTGTGCCCTAACCCAGATAAGAAAACAGATGCCAGGACCAAAATGCAGAAGTACAAGAACCTTAAAAAGGTGAAATAAGAAATAGGATTAAAACACTTAGCACAGTGATGGGCTCAAATAGAGCCAATGATAAATATCAATCATTTTAAAGTTAAAACCTTTTACAAACTTCTGCATAGAGAGCACAGTGTTTCTCAAATATGATTGTGCATAAGAATCACAGCTGAGCTTCCAAAAAATAGGTCTCTCTTGAAAATTCACATTCCTAACAGATAGCCCCATACATTGTTTTGGTAGAACTGACACCATCGCAATCCTATTTTCCTAAATATCTTAGGAAAGGAAGTCAAAAACTCAATATCTTGGTCAGTACAAAACTTGAAAAGACTCATGACTGATGGGGGCCACAAATGGTCAGGAAGAAAGTCTTGAGGGGCACCTGGGTGTCAGTTAAGCATCTGACTCTTGATTTTGGCTCAGGTCATGAACTCAGGGTCATGAGAGTCCTACCTCAGGGTCCTTACTAAGCATAGAGTCTGCTTAAGTCTCTCTCCCGCTCTCTGCCCCCCCATCAACCCACTCAGCACACACTCTGTCTCTGAAAGAAACGAGAGAAAGGAAGAATGGATTCTTGAGACTTCTTTTTCAAGATTTCTCTGGTGCTTGTCAGTCAGCTCAATATTAACTATCGGTGAGATCTAAAGGGAGTCAATGAGACCCTTTAAGAATGTAGGAGCCAGCTCCGGTTTGATCTTTATCAAAGCTATATAGGCTATAGTAAGGTGAACATTTTTCTGCTTCTATCCCTCATTAATGGTAAATGCTATTAGGACACCTGAGTGGCTCAGCCAGTAAAGGGACTGCCTTTGGTTCAGGTCATGATCTCAGGGTCCTGGTATCCAGCCCAATGTCCGGCTCCCTGCTCAGCAGGAGTCTGCTTCTCCCTCTCTCTCTGCCCCTCCACCCCACTCATGCTCTCTCTCTCAAATAAATAAATCCTTAAAAAACGATAAATACACAATTCCTTAGAGTTTTGTAATATAAAATAATCTAGCCTCCTCTGTGGAATTAATACTGATGACATACTCTTGAGGACTCAGACTGAAGTTATATAATTGCTTCTTCATCTTTCAAAGTACTACTTATTCTCAGTTACTCGGGCATGAAATAAAAATTAAGCTCAGATTACGTGCCAGCGTCTATTACGCTTCCTGGAGATAGTCGCTCTCCAGGAGGTTACAGCTAAGAGGAAAACATAATAAACTAATTGTGCAGTACAATTTTAAGTAGTGATAAGCACGATTTATGTTTTTCCTCAAATTACGTCCTTATTTCATAACTCTTAAGACACGTTTCTCTAGGTGTAAACTCTCAAATCTCAGCATTGTCAGAGGAACTCTAATCGCGAAGACCCAGGGATCCATTCATTTCCTTTTCCCTGCCTCTCTCCGGCCTTCTTGAACTTCCCATACACCATCACTTGAAGCAAACAACACTTTAAAATGCAGACGGACATCGCGCACCAGCCAATCCACGCCCTCGGCACCAAGGTCCCCCTCCCCCTTCTCCCCCAATCCCGGCCACGCCTCCTACAAACCAGGAAGTTTTTCCTTACGCGGCGCTGGGAAAGCCGGAAGCGCTCCCCCGGAAGCCCAGAGCGCCGGCGCCTCCAGGAGCCTACGAGGGAAGCCAGGGGACTGCGGTGCATTCTGGGAAAGTCGCTTGGCTCAGGGCTTTGTTTCCCGCCCCGCAGCAGTGTTTGGTTTTCCGAGGTCCGCGGAGGTACCGCAGTTCCCAGCTTGTGGGCGCTCGTCGGGGGCGCCTCTGCTTCTCATCTCCGGTTTCGGCTTGCGCGGGTGTCCTCCCGACACCTCCCCCCGACGCCGCCAGCATGTCTGGAGTGCGCGCTGTGCGCATCAGCATCGAGTCGGCCTGCGAGAAGCAGGTCCAGGAGGTGGGCCTGGATGGCACTGAGACGTACCTGCAGCCGCTGTCCATGTCGCAGAACCTGGCGCGCCTGGCCCAGCGGATCGACTTCAGCCAGGGTTCGGGCTCCGAGGAGGAGGAGGCGGCGGGGGCCGAGGGCGACGCGCAGGACTGGGCTGGCGCCGGCTCCAGCGCGGACCAGGACGATGAGGAAGGTTAGGCCCGTGTGTGCTGCTCTCGGCCGCCGGCGGGTCTGGGGCACCCCCCCACCCCCGGTACCCGCCCACGTAATGCCACTCCGGCTCTCCCGCGCGGAGAGAGATGTGGTTGCGTCGGTGTCAGAACAGTCCCGTGCGGAATACTGATAATGCTCACTGGGGTCTTTTCGCAGCTGGGCAGTTGATGGCGCTGCCTGTCTCTTAATTCTCCTTCTCCTCCCGCACCGTTTCTCGAGTGGGAGCATTTGAGACACTCACTGATGAAGTGCTCAAGTCTGTAATGTGGCACACTTGGTTAAGAGGCCTGCGGTTCATATCGCTGCTCTTGCCATTATTGTCCGAGTTACTTTGCTTCCCTGAGGAATGGGGATGATGCTGATAACACCTGCTGAAAAGAGAGAGGTCTGTGTTGACTGGAATATGAGGTCAGGTCTAAGAGGTAGGCGGGGGCGAAATCGTGTCGAGCCACCAGGCCCAGATAAGCATTTGGGTTTTGTTTTTTTTTTTTTTTAAAGATTTTATTTATTTATTTGACAGACAGAGATCACAAGTAGGCAGAGCGGCAGGCAGAGAGAGAGAGAGAGGAGGAAGCAGGCTCCCCGCAGAGCAGAGAGCCCGATGTGGGGCTCGATCCCAGGACCCTGGGATCAGGACCCGAGCTGAAGGCAGAGGCTTTAACCCACTGAGCCACCCAGGCGCCCCGCATTTGGGTTTTATTAGAAGGACAGCTGATAGCTTTTGGAAGGATTTTAAGGAAACAGGTGATTGTACGTTAAATAGATTGCTTCGTAGCAAAAAGGTAGCAAAAAAAGATCCGTTGTAGCAAATGGGTTACAGGGAAAACAAAACTGAAAAGAGGGAGCCTAATTAGGAGAGAATAGTAGAAAAAGTGTGAGTGGGTTTTGGATTCTCATTATTATCAGGGATTAAAAAATACAATTCTTGATTTAGGTATGTGCAACAGACCCTGTGTAAATAGGAATTTAAAGATGGGTTCTCGAGCTAGTGGTGTTAGAACAGTTGGGGGTCCATTTGGGAGTAAAATATAGATACTATCTCATATTTCACACTCCTGATTACTTTCACAAGGATTGAAATGCAAATGAAAATATTAAAAAATTGGAAGTTGTAGGCATAGAACTTTGGCAGCAGAAGAGATCTTAAGCACAATAGGAAACACAAATTATAAAGCCAAAGAGAGATTAATTACATAAAATTTTAAAGTAATGATAAAAGGTGCCACCAACAAAGAAAATAGAGGAGAGACTGGGAAGACTATTGGCAACCTATTGGACACATACTGGTTGCTGTCCCTGATGTTCAAAGATTCCTTGCAAACTGGGAGAAAAAAAGATAACTCACTCGAAAAATAGCCTGGGGGCGCCTGGGTGGCTCAGTGGGTTAAGCCTCTGCCTTCAGCTCAGGTCATGATCTCAGGGTCCTGGGATCGAGCCCCGCATCGGGCTCTCTGCTCAGCAGGGAGCCTGCTTCCCCCTCTCCTCTCTCTCTGCCTGCTTCTCTGCCTGCTGGTGATCTCTGCCTGTCAAATAAATAAATAAAATCTTTAAAAAAAAAAAAAAAAAAAAAAAAATAGCCTGAAGGTATAAACAGCTGGCTGAAAAAGACATGGGATCTTACTAGTAGGGAGAGGCAAATTAAAATATTAAAACACTATTTTCGCGCATACCATTAGCAGCAACTTAAAAGACTAAATATCTGTGTTGGGAATGTGAATTGGTGAAACCTTTTTGGAAGCCAGTTTTGCAGTTCAGTATGTGTCAAAAGTGTTAAATATGCATCTCCTTTGGACCCAAAAAATCACAGGTAGGAATTTAGCTTTCAGAAAAAGTTGTACACAGATGTGTGTTCAACGTGTTTACCACTACTAGCATTAGTGAAAGCAACCTACCTGTCCATGAAGTAGGAATGGTTAAACTTACCATTATAAACTTATCCATTATATATGGATATATAATATACATGCTCCAGAACGTCAAACAGAGTTAAAAGAATTAAATAGATCTATATGTGCTGGCATGGAAGTCTCTCTAGGACATAGTAATTGGAAAAAAAACAAGTAATAGAAAAATGGAAGTAAATATATGTGAATGCATTGAAAAGTATTTGCATGGGCATACCCCAATTGTCAGTACTGTTTACCTCTCAGTTTCGCTCTAAATATTGAAAAATTCCAGGCATAAAATCTAATCCTCTAGGCATCTCCACAGCCTACTCTATAACTCTATTTGAACTCTGGGCAGTGAGCAAGTAGTGGTGAAATTTAGCAAAATGATTTCAGAGCTTGGAAGGCATGTTAACATTGTTTAGTATCTGAATATTGCCATTATAGGTTATTTGTATTTTTGTACTTTAAAATATTTTGGAAATGCTCTCCAATTATTCAAGTTTTAAGATCTGGTAGAAAAAGGTTATTTGTATAAATTTAAAAAATACTGCAATACGTGGAGATTAGATACCAAATTTGTTTTGCCAGTATAGGAAATGCTAACTTAAATATTTACAGAGATTCAAGAAAGGGTGGACAAAGTGGGATAAAACAGGAAATAATTTTAAATAACTTATTGTTTCTTTTTTCATACTTGTAACATCTAAATAAGATTTGTCTTCTAGTTATTATAACTCATACCTGTGAATTTCTTTTTTCCTTTTTCTTTTTAGGGTTGGTAAAATTTCAGCCTTCTCTTTGGCCTTGGGACTCTGTGAGGAATAACTTGAGAAGTGCCCTAACAGAGATGTGTGTTCTCTACGATGTCCTCAGTATTGTTAGGGATAAAAAATTTATGACTCTTGATCCAGTCTCTCAGGACGCACTTCCTCCAAAACAGGTATGTGTGGGTTTCAACTGAATAATGGTACCATTTTATTAAGTCCAGGACCACTTCTCAGGCTATGGGCCTACTGTCTCCTTTACCTTTCATGCAAAATTAAGTCTAGATGAAGATCTAAAGACTAACGGGTTTAAAACAAACTGGCATAAAAATAGCATCTCCTTTATTTACTATTTTATTAATGGCCCTGTGACCTTCAGAAGAGTGAAGTTTCATTAATAATGTAATATTTTAAGGCTTACCAAATTCCCCCTCACTTTTAAGATTTTTAAAAAATTTTATTTATTTATTCGATGGGGGGGCAGGCTCCCTGCAGAGCAGAGAGCCCGATGCAGGGCTCAATCCCAGGACCCTGAGATCACAACCTGAGCCAAAGGCAGAGGCCTAAACCACTGAGCCACGCAGGTGCCCCCACTTTTAAGAATTATTTATTTATTTTAGAGAGAGATTGAGAGCAGGAGCTCAGGGAGGAGCAGAGGGAAGGGGACAAGCAGACTCCAAGCTGGGCAGAGCTGGTGTAAGTTCTCGTTTGTAGTCCGGTGTGGTGTTTGTGGTTTAACATAAGTTTATTTGAGTTGATCGGAGAAATAGGTTCAGGTGGTTATCTTTCAAAAAACGGTGTTACCTGATTGTCTTTAATTTCTCAGTTTTCTCTTGAGTAGTTATTTTATTATTAAGAGAATGTTGAAATCGTTTAAAAATGCAGAACTACACTATTCTTTCTGATAGAATCCACAGACACTGCAGTTGATATCGAAAAAGAAGTCGCTTGCTGGAGCAGCCCAGATCCTGTTGAAGGGGGCAGAAAGACTGACCAAATCAGTTACGGAAAACCAAGAAAATAAACTGCAAAGAGACTTCAACTCTGAGCTTTTGAGATTACGGCAACACTGGAAACTCAGAAAAGTTGGGGATAAGATTCTGGGAGATCTGAGCTACAGAAGTGCAGGTATAGATCATTGTTAAAAACTATGCATTTAAACTACAGTGTGTCAAAAAACTATACAGGATTGACTAGAATGTTGCATATTGTATAATATATTGTATAATAAATATATTACATTTTGAGGTTTTAATTTCTGTACACATAAACCTGATAAGCTGGAATTACTTTTATCATAGACATTTATTTATAGAATTGAATTTAAACTATTTATATATTTACCTTTGAGTACATTTAGCAAAAATTTTATTTTAATACTGATTTTTTCCCCAGATTTTTATTTAAATTCTAGTTAGTTAACATACAATGCAATATTGGTTTCAGGAATAGAATTTAGTGATGTATCACTACATCAACACCCAGTGCTCATGATAACAAGTGCCCTCCTTAATCCCCATCACCATCTAACCCATTCTCCAACCACCTCCCTCACCAGCCCTCCAACATTAAGAGTCTCTTAGGATAATGTTTCTCATCCCACCCCCCCAATCCTTTATGTTCATTTGTTTTGTTTCTTAAATTCTACTTATTTGTGAAATAATGTTAAGGTATTGTTCTTTCTCTGACCAGCTTATTTAGCTTAGCACGATACACTCTAGTTCCATCCACATTGTTGCAAATGGTAAGATTTCATTCTTTTTGATGATTGGGAATATTCCAGTGTGTGTGTGTGCCTGTGTACCACATCTTTATCCATTCATCAGTTGATGGACATTTGGGCTCTGTCCATAGTTTGACTGTTGTTGACAACACTGCTATAAACATCAGGGTGCACATGCCCCATTCAAATCTGTATTTTAGTATCTTTTGGGTAAATAAGTAGTGCAATTGGTGGGTCATAGGGTAGCTCTATTTTTAACGTCTTGTAGAACCTCCATACTGTTTTCCAGAGTGGCTGCAGCTGCATTCCCACCAACAGTGTAAGGGGCTTCCCCTTTCTCCTTATCCTCGCCAATACCTGCTTTTTCCTGTGTTGTTGATTTTAGCCATTCTGACAGGTGTGAGGTGGTGTATCATTGTGGTTTTGATTTGTATTTCCCTGATGACAAGTGATGTTGAGCATGTTTTCATGTATTGTTAGCCATCTTAGATATCTTCTTTGGGAAAATGTCTACTCATGTCCTCTGCCCGTTTCTTGACTGGATTACTTGGTTTTTTCAGGGTGTTGAGTTTGATAAGTTCTTCATAAATTTTGGAAATTAACCCTTTATTGGGTATGTTGTTTGCATATATCTTCTTGTATTCCATCGGTTGCCTTTTAGTTTTGTTGATTGTTTCCTTCACTCTGCAGGAGCGCTTATCTTTTTTTTTTTTTTAAAGATTTTATTTATTTATTTGACAGATAGAGATCACAAGCAGGCAGAGAGGCAGGCAGAGAGAGAGGAGGAAGCATGCTCCCTGCTGAACAGAGAGCCCGATGCAGGGCTTGATCCCAGGACTCTGAGATCATGACCTGAGGCAGCATTTTAACCCACTGAGCCACCCAGGCGCCCCAGGAGCTCTTATCTTAATGGAGTCCCATTAGTTCATTTTTGCTTTTGTTGAAGATTACATGGGTCCGTTTCTGGATTTTCTGTTCTGTTCTATTGATCTGTGGGCCTGTTTCTCTGCCAGTAACATAATGTCTTGATGACTACAGCTTTGTAATACAGCTAGAAGTCTGGAAATGTGATGCCTCCAGCTTTGCTCTTCTTTTTAAAGGTTGCTTTGGCTATTCAGGATCTTTTATGGTTCCATACAAATTTAAGGATTGTTTGTTCTAGCTCTGTGAAAAATGCTGGTGGTATTTCAATAGGGATTGTGTTAAATGTGAAGATTGCTTTCAGTATTAGACATTTTAACAATGTTTGTTTTTCCAATCCATGAGCATGGACTGTTTTTCCATTTCTTTGTGTCCTCTTCAATTTCTTTTATAGGTATTCTGTGGTTTTCAGAGTACAGATCATTTACCTCCTTGATTTGGTTTATTCCTAAGTATCTTACTGTTTTCACTAAAGTTGTAAATGGGATCATTCCTTGATTTCTTTTTCTGTTGCTGCTTATTGGTATATAGAAGTGCAACAGATTTCTCTTTCTTGATCTTATATCCCATGACTTTGCTGAATTCATGTATGAGTTCTAACAATTTTTTTGGTGGAGTCTTTCTGGGTTTTCTAAATAAGCCATCATGTCATCTGCAAATAGTGAAAGTTTGACGTCTTCCTTGCTGATTCAGATGCCTTTTATTTCTTCTGTTGTCTGATTGCTGAGGCTGCGACTTCCAATACTATGTTAAATAGTAGTGGTGAGAGTGGACGTCCCTGTCTTGTTCTTGAGGGTAGAGGAAAAGCTCTTAGTTTCTTTCCATTGTGGGTGATAGTAGCTGTGGGTCTTTTGATCCTGGCCTCTATCATGTTGAGGTATGTTCTCTCTCTCCCTACTTGCTCGAGGGTTTTTATCAAGAATGTTTGCTGTATTTTTCCAAATGCTTTTTGTGCATCTTTGAGAGGGATCTCATCCTTTCTTATATTGATGTGGTGCATTGTCTTGATTGTTTGCGAATATTGAGCCGCTCCTGCAGCCTAGAATAAATCCCGCTGGATCTGTACATTTAGCAGAAACTCTAAAGATTGTGTTTATATGTTAACACATACTAAATCATAAATGACGTTTTAGTCAAGAGGCTAAATATCTTCTCAATTAGGAGCTTACCTGTAACCCTTAAAAACTAAGCATAGGGGCGCCTGGGTGGCTCAGTGGGTTAAGCCGCTGCCTTCAGCTCAGGTCATGATCTCAGGGTCTTGGGATCGAGTCCCGCATCGGGCTCTCTGCTCAGCAGGGAGCCTGCTTCCCTCTCTCTCTGTCTCTGCCTGCCTCTCCATCTACTTGTGATTTCTCTCTGTCAAATAAATAAATAAAATCTTTAAAAAAAACTAAGCATAAAAGGAAAAAGATTCTTCCATTTTATGTTAATTCTTTTTTCCTCCCCTAAGTCATCTAAGCTGTTTTCACATCCTGGGCAAAAGAGAGAGGGCAGTGAAAACACTTTGCTGCCTTTTTCTCCCATTCAGCCAAGGCTGCAGGAATATATTTTGTTGGCAATGTACCAAAATTTGATGAGCTTGAATTCACATCTTGTATAATTCTTTGTTGTTGAGCTCTAATAGGTTTTTGGAGGTAATCATGGTAATGGTTTGTAAGCTGCTAAGGGATATTCAGAGAAGCTACACAGTAAATGTTTACAAGATTTACAGCTCAGTAACGTTAAAGCTTTGAATATCAAGGGATGAAGCAAGGAGCCCTGGTTGTGATTATTGTGACTACAACGTGATAACAATAGTTGAGTCATATTTTAAAAGGACTCATTTGCCAAAGTAAGCCATTACTGACCCCCAACCCCCATCAGTAGTACTCAAGTTGAGGTGTTTTAAGTCAAGACACTGGAGCACCTGAGTGTTTCAGCATTCAAAGGAATTGAGGAATTCTGAATTCTGAAGGTAGCATCCTACTCTGAAGATGAGTTCAAGATGACAAAACCTTTTTTTTTCCTTTTTTCTTTTTCTTTTCTTTCTTTCTTTTTTTTTTTTTTTAAGGTAAATACCTTTTTTTCCTGCTTCCTTTTCTTCCTTTTGCTTACTATCCTTCCCTCATGTCCCCCAAAACACATTTTGGGTGGGAGTTTAATTTATGATTCAGTAATGTTACATTCAGTGAAATATTTACTGTATTATTTACTAATGTATGTTAAATTAATGTGTTAACTGGTTCTTATTTTCCTGTTTTTAATACCCCATTAGGATCTCTCTTTCCCCATCACGGTACATTTGAAGTAATAAAGAATACAGATATTGATCTGGATAAAAAGATACCTGAAGATTACTGTCCTCTTGATGTTCAGATTCCTAGCGATTTAGAAGGGTCTGCCTATATCAAGGTATTTGTCAAGTATTTTAAGTAATTATTACTTACCCCAGAAGTTAATTTGCTAACACCTTTTCATGTTTTTATTGTCCCATAGGTTTCAATTCAGAAACAAGCTCCAGACATAGGTGATCTGGGCACAGTCAACCTCTTTAAACGACCTTTGCCCAAATCCAAACCAGGTGTGGTTATGTTCTGTCCTCTAACTTATAGTTGTGTCTGAGCTTATGTTTCCAAATAAACTGATGATAAATGCAGAGGGGAAAATAGGTACTTCAGAGTAAGAACAATTGCAAATTTATTATTTATAACCTGTTCATTAACCATTAGTGAATAGCTGTGCAGTTTTTTGTTTTTGTTTTTAAGATTGAACTTCTTCACCAATTTTCTCTGTGTAAAAGAAAGGAAAATTTTTGTGTTTTGGAAACAATATGCTCTGATATAGTGTTTTCTGAACTTTTGATATATGTATTCAGATCACCATTTAATTCATGCATAATATAGTTAGATAACTGATATATACATATGTTTCCTGTCTTTCAGGTTCCCCACACTGGCAGACGAAATTAGAAGCCGCACAAAACGTTCTCTTGTGTAAAGAAATTTTTGCACAGCTCTCTCGGGAAGCTGTTCAAATTAAGTCACAGATCCCTCACATTGTGGTGAAAAACCAGATTATCTCTCAGCCCTTTCCAAGTAAGAGCAGCCAACCCATTCAAGTTTGTAAATAGGATTTTGTGGTTTGGGGAGCAGGACAGAGTGGGGTAACTATATATTTGGATGTGTTGGGGGAACAGAGCAAAGAGGCAGCCTCCTAGCTATAATGGTAGCTCATAAAGCATGCAGGACAAACCTCATTCTGTCCTGTGTCCTAAGTAGCTTAACTCCTGGCTTTTAAACAGTGCATGTTAAACATTTGTACCAGTAACGCTGTTACTTGGCAGCAGTGGCTGTGAGGTCTATGCTAACACCATTTATGGAAGATTTTTCAGGGATCCTGTCTTGATGTCTAAGTAACAGTGGTTATTCAGTATCTATAATATTCCTAAATTTGTGGAAATTGGGATTTTAATTATATTACTCAAGAGCAGTCAGACCTGCCTCAGAGATCAGTTTGTAGTTAGCTGTGTACTTGTTTTTTTTTTTTAAGATTTTATTTATTTATTTGATAGACAGAGATCACAGGTAGGCAGAGAGGCAGGCAGAGAGAGGAAGGGAAGCAGGCTCTCCACTGAGCAGAGAGCCCAATGCGGGGCTCGATCCCAGGACTCTGGGATCATGACCTGAGCCGAAGGCAGAGGCCCTAACCCACTGAGCCACCCAGGCGCCCCATGTGTACTTGTTTTTTATATAAATTCTGAGATGTATCTTCTTGGATCTTGTCAAAGGAATGGGTTTTTAGAATTGAAAAATTCCATCTTGGTTTTCTTGGCAACAGGGAAAAGTACCAGTCTTCTCATCAGTAAGACCAGTTACAATCCCGTATTTTATTGTTTTTCCCAAAAGTGGTGTTGTGTTTTGTTTTTGCTCTTTTTAAAGGCAAAATTTAATTAGTTTAATTAGTTAACATACACCTTCTGTTCACTTGTCTAACCATAGCTTAAGGTCAACAGCCACATTGCATGTCAAAGAATTTGTATTGTTAAAATGCATCATAGTTTATCACACTCACGGATAGTCATTTTGGTCTGAAAATGTTAATCATGAAGCCTGATCTTCAGTTTCGAATGGATCTTTTGAGAACGGGCTGTGATTGTACTTTTTGAAGACAACCATGCATTCCTATGTCTTTGATTGATTTGCCTCTGTCCTGCTTCTTTTTATAAATAGGCTTACAGTTACTGATTTCTTTGTGCCATTCCTCAAATGATAAGAAATCCCAAAAGTCCGCTACTGAGAAGCCAAGTCCGGAAGACCATCTTTATGTCTTAGAGCATAATTTGCATCTACTAATTAGAGAGGTAATGAGCGAAATGTTCCTTCTTGCATGGTGGGAGGCATGTCTGGTGCAGCACACATGCATAAGCTCCTCTCTGTGACAGTCACTGTCTCTGTGCAGTATCCTTGCTCTGGGCTGGGGGAACACACAGATAAGCAGGATTATCAGTCTGTTCCTGAGCATCGCTTGTGGTGGTGGAAATATACCACAGGTTACATCTAGGCGTGTAGGAAGAGCAGGCAGGGTACGGGAGGGAAGGGTAGTTCTGGTTGTGTGATGGGAACAGTGTCTTTCCAGAGCCTATGAACAGTATAGTTGGGTTGTTTCAGGATGTATTCTACTCCAATTATCTAGAACTGTGTTTCCAGGGAGCTGGCTCACAGTTTAGGCTAATTTCAAAAGAACCCCCTGAGAAACTTCACAGAAGTGTGTATTCCAGTCTCCCCTGCCTTTAACGTATAAGCAGTAGTTGTTTTTTTAACAACTTTTAAAAAAAATTTGTAACTTTATGGTGACAGAGGTTGGTTAGACTTGTTATGAATCATTTTACCATATATACAAAAATCATGTCGTGTGCCTTAAACTAATCTAAGTTGTCAATTATACTTCAACAAAAATATTAATAATAAATGGCTGTTCTTGTTACAGTTTCATAAACAGACCTTGAGTTCCATCGTGATGCCTCATCCAGCAAGTGCCCCTTTTGGTCACAAGAGAATGAGACTTTCAGGTCCTCAGGCTTTTGATAAAAATGAAATTAATTCACTACAGTCCAGTGAAGGGCTTCTAGAAAAAATCATTAAACAAGCAAAGCATATATTCCTGAGGAGCAGGTAAGGATGAACAAAGCAACTATTTTTCTTGGAAACTACAGTCATTTTTCCTTTATTAGTTAGTTACCTTATACACATTATTTTTGCCATGAGATGACCTTCTTTCCTAGGAAGAGGAGGGTGACTGCAGGGAAAGCATTTGCATCTGGGGATGGTCCTTTCAGGTTTGGAGAAGTCTGAGCTCCGGGGCTCCTGTCACTTTCAAGATGGTTTCTGACACTGGCTACAGTTTTGAAAGACACCTCGCTAGGAATGTGCCTTAGAACTCCTCACCTTCTTCAGTGACCCATCCACCAGAAACCTGTTCCTGAACTGATTTTAATCTTTTCTTGAAGCTTTCCCTATGTTTTGGCTGTCCCACTTCCTAAGACTTTAGAAGGCACTTTCCCATATGTTGACTTATCTAGGTCTTCTTCTCTGGCATAGGTGGTGTGAGCCCATTTTCACTGATGGGAAGGTTGAAACCTAGAGAAGTTTTGTAGCTCCCTCACAGTTAGACAGCTGAAGAGAGTGGCAGAATCAGGATCTGCGCCCAAGTCTGTGTAGCTCCAAACCTCACGCTCCTCTTACTTCTCTACACATCATTTACAAAAGAACTTAGCATGATATGACCTCAATATATCTTTTTCAAGTGCTGGAGGTGCTCTTGTATTTTATTTTTGGTCCTTAGTGAAGAGGGCTATTTTTACTTTTCAAAATTGTGCCTGGCGAGAACTCCAGACCTTCAGGTATGGGCCCACTCTGCTCTAGGTGATAGTTTTTGATTTTCATTTTTTCCTACTAACACAAGTCCTGGTTTTAATGGTGCATTAGTTTGTATTCTTTGAATGGAAACTTAATGTCTATAGCTTTTAGTAAAATGAATTAGGAAGACATGTTAAAGAAGCTAGGGTGGTGCTTCTGGAGTAAAAAAATGTGTCTAAGCCAGAGCTCAGTCACCTGCTAACTAACTTTAGTTTTCATGTCTGTGGCCCTCTACGTGTTTATCTGTCAGTTAAGGATACAGGAGTCTGGTCTTAGGATCAAATTAAACAATGTATGCAGAAGTTCCTTATAAAAATCAAGTATGGCAGATTACTATTGTTCCTTCCACTCGTGCATTTCTTTTTTTAATTTTTTTTAAAAGATTTTCTTTATTTATTTGACAGAGAGAGATCACAAGTAGGCAGAGAGGCAGACAGAGAGAGAAGGAAGCAGGCTCCCTGCTGAGCAGAGAGCCTGATGTGGGGCTCAATCCCAGGACCCTGGGATCATGACCTGAGCCAAAGGCAGAGGCTTAACCCACTGAGCCAACCAGGTGCCCCTCCACGTGTGCATTTCAATTATAGAAACCTTTACCCAAAAGTCAGGGGCATAGAAGTAGCTATTTTTAGAGCCATTATGCATTTCAGAGTATTAGTCACAGTCTTGGAAGCAGCAAAGCTTGCAAAATGCTTCCATTTTCCCCCAATTACAAAAGTGATGTTCCAATGTATCAGCCTCATCTGTATCAATACCATACACAGCAAGACTGACTGCTCATGTGTTTTGATGTGTGTGTGCCAGGGTGTGTGTGTCTTTAAAAAAAAAAACAAAAACAAAATCTGGAATCATAAAATTTTATGTCCTGCCTTCACTTAATATTGTAAAGTTTTTAAATTTTTCATTTAATGTTTTTCAGAGATATTTTAATAGATATGTAATACCTCATCTTGTGAATAGTCCCCGATTTCTTTTACCAATTCTCATGTGCCAGATACTTTTTATTTCCAGTTTGTTAAAACATAATATAAGAATGAATGCTCTTGGATATAGCCCAGTCTGCCCTAGGAATTTCTGAAGCACTTTCAAACAATCCCAGGAAAGGAAGAGAAAGTTAAGGGATTGAAAGAAACCCGTACCAGAGCAGAAGCAGTAAAAGAGCAGATCCCAATGCCCCTTGACCTCAGTGGCTGTTTGCATGTCTTCTGGCTTTTTCCTTCTCTTCCCAATCAAGTGCTAGAATCAGAAAACTGGAACCCAAGGGCCTTTCATGATTTATGCTTTTTCTGGGCAGTGGCTGTTGATTAGCATGTATAAAAAGGATGATTACCGGCTGTAGTGTTAATACCCCTGGGCTTTTGGCTCTGGAGTTAGGCTACCAGTTTTGTGCCCTAGTTCACAGCTGTGTAACCTTAGGCACATCACTAAACATGGCTGGACTGAAAAATCGGGATAATAGTGGTATGTATTTGACAGGGTCATTGGTGCGTACATATAGACTTGAATCCTCTCTCTCAGGTGTACATACATTATTTATCTTTCTTGGAGTGTAAGATTTCCATTGTGCACAAAGTCTCTCTGGCTTCTCAGGAAAACAGTTGTCATTACGTGAGTGATGGGCCTTAGTTGTGGGTGTGTCCCGTGTTACCAGGGACCAAGGACTGTCATCTGTGAGTGGTGTATGTTCTTTTTAGAGCTGAGGTTTGTACCCTAAGAGTACCTTTCTTCCCTGTGTTCTGGTAAGCCTTCCTGAGAGAAAACAGATTGGAGTTCAGAGGAAGTCAGCCTGTGCAAGAGCACGTGTCATAGTGGGGCACTGAGCACCTGCGCCAGGCAGCCTGAAGAATGCTCTCATCCCCTCATCTGACTTTTTTTTTCTTTAAAGAAAAGTCTCTGCTCTTCAGGTGTGGTATTTTTGAAAAGTAGTCCTCTTTTTTTCACGTAGCCTTAACATTAATAAGTATTTATAATCTTACTGGTTTATATGGTGCCTTTTTAAAAATGTTGACTTATTCTCTTTAAAAGAACTGCTGCGACCATTGACAGCTTAGCAAGTCGCATTGAGGACCCTCAGATACAGGCTCACTGGTCAAATATTAATGACGTCTATGAGTCTAGTGTGAAGGTTTTAATCACGTCGCAAGGCTATGAACAGATATGCAAGTAAGTGTCAAGAATATGTCATTCATTTAAAATGTTAAGTTGCTTTTATGTGTTGATGTTTGTTGAGTGATTACATTGAGATTTTTGGATTTTATTTGCTATGGTGACATAACATTCTGGTAAATTTCATCAAGTGTAGAGCGTCTGGATGAGAGGTAAGAATGTCTGAAATAGTGCCTGGTATGTAAATGTCATGTGTTGAGGGGGAAGCTACCACACCTCAGGCTGATCTGCTTGAGTTGCTGGCTGGGGGCTGTGGTCTTGAGCCTGGGGTATTTGAAGTGAGTAGGACCATTTATAGTAGAGCCTTTTCTCTCCATATTGTGCCTAGAACAGCCTGAATTTTGTGGCTTTCTCATGGCCACAAAACTATGGCGTGGTGCTAAACTTAATCTAATCCAGTTCATGATTTTGCCCTTAAAATGGGGCTGAGAGGGACGCCTGGGTGGCTCAGTTGGTTAAGCAGCTGCCTTCGGCTCAGGTCATGATCCCAGCGTCCTGGGATCAAGTCCCACATCGGGCTCCTTGCTCGGCAGGGAGCCTGCTTCTTCCTCTGCCTGCCTCTTTGCCTGTGCTCGCTCACTCTCTCTCCCTCTGTCTCTGACAAATAAATAAATAAAATCTTTAAAAAAAAAGGGGGGGGGCTGAGAGCTGTGTCCATGAAGGGCATGAAATGACTTTTAACCCCATCATTCACAGAGAGGTGTTGTTCCTGATTTACATTCAGAAATCACAAGCTAGCATGCAGAGACGGATTGGTGGTTGCCAGACGTGGCAGGGGTGTGGGGTGGATGGGGGGCAGAATGGGTAAAGGTGTTCAGAAGGTGCAAGCTTCCAGTTATAACCTGCAGGGCATAGTGTGGCGACTATAGTTCATAATACCATGTTGTATATTTGAAAGTAGCTAAGAGAGTACATCTTAGAAGTTCTTATCACAAGAAGAAAAATGGGTAGCATGTGAGGAGGTGGGTGTTAACATACTATGATGATCACTTCACAATATGTACACTTACTAAATCATTATGCTGTATGCCTTAAACTAATTAATGCCATATGTCAGTTACATCTCAGTAAAACTGCGGGGGAGTAAATGAAGTTAATAAAATTAGCAAGTAGCCACAAAAGGCATTTTTGGCCTCCATTTGAGCCTCTCTGACATTTAACAACGGCAGGATACAGTGGGGGCGCCCTTCCCTAGGCCAGTCTGAGTGAGCCAGCGGCAAACATTCATCAAGGCTGGTGAATGCCTGTTTTTTTTTTTCAAACGTTAGTTGCTTCTTTCAGGCAGACCTAACCAGTCACAGTGGTCTCTCCAGTAAGCAAAACACACCAGAGCATGAGAGCAGGGAGGGTCAGAGGGAGAAGCAGACTCCCTGCTAAGCAAAGAGCCCTAAGCGGGACTCGATCCCTGGAGCCCAGGATCGTGACCTGAGCCAAAGGCAGTTGCTTAACCAACTGAGCCACTCAGACACCTCAAATATAATGCCCTTAAATTGTACTTTTTTAATACTGAGACTTTAATTTACTGTTTTTTAAAAATGAAAAATAGTGAACATGATTTAGAAGATTGAAAACAGAAGATAAGGGGCACCTGGGTGGCTCAGTGGGTTAAAGCCTCTGCCTTTGGCTCAGGTCGTGATCCCCGGGGTCTGGGATCGAGCCCCACATCGGGCTCTCTGCTCAGCAGGGAGCCTGCTTCCCTTCTCTCTCTCTCTGCCTGCCTCTCTGCCTACTTGTGATCTGTCTGTCAAATAAATAAATAAAATCTTTAAAAAAAAAAAAAAAAAAAAGAAAAAAACAGAAGATAAAAGAATACACAATGGAAATCAGTCTTGTAGCTTCCAGGAAAAGATGGTGGGGTGAAGGTAGATCCTGGTTTTCTTCCCCCATACCTAAAGAAACAGAATAATTGGGATGACTTGGGGTGTGGTGGGAGAGTAGTGGTTGAGTAAGATAAAAGAAGTTTGGCTTGCATTTTAACTGTTAGGGCTGGGTAAAGGGGCCATTGACTTTCATATTTCTTTTGGATATGTTACTCTATATACAGAATCTATAGTACTATATACTTATGTTTGTGTTTAAAAAGGTCCATAATAAAATGTTAAGAGAAAGAGCACAAAGGAGTGGAAAAGGAAAAAAATTATCAATGTTGAGTTACTTACATTAGATCTAAGACCAGACAAATGTGAGACTGGTTCACAGGACCCAGTGGTTATAAACTTCTGTGAGGAAGAGTTAGTGATAAACATAGCCTTGATAGCATCAGGAAGGAAAGGAGGTCATAGAACACCCTTTCCTCATCTTTTGTAGCTGGGGTCAACTTATGCTACTTAAAAGTTCAAAGTAGTTCTCTCAGAACTTTCCAGGAGCAGGCATTTCCTTTCCTCTCCTTTCCTATTCTTTTCTCTTCTCTTCTTCTTTTTCTCTCTCTTTCTCTCTCTCTCTTTCTTTAATTTGAACGAGAAAGCATGAGCCAGCAGAGGAGGGGGCAAAGGAAGAGGGAGAAGCAGACTCCCCATCAAGCTCAGAGCCTGATGCAGGGCTCGATCCAAGGACCCAGAGATCAGGACCTGAATTGAAGTCAGGTGCTTAATGGACTAAACCACTCAGGCTCCCCCAAAGGCAAGCATTTAAAACAGTTTCTACACATCCTTCCAGAAAGTCTATGCATTTACAAGCATATATATATATATATATATATATATATATATATATATATATATATATCCTGCTTTTTTCCTACAATATTTTGTGCCTTAAAATATTGAGATATAATTCACATAACCTAAAATTCACTATTTTTAAGTATACAGTTCAGGGATGCCTGGCTGGCATAGTCAGTAGAGCATTTGACTCTCAGTCTAGGGTTGTGAGTTCAAGCCCCAGTTTAGGTGTGGAGCCTATTTAAAAAGATTGAAAAAAAAAAAAGGTGCCTGGGTGGCTTGGTGGGTTGAGGCCTCTGCCTTTGGCTAAGGTCATGGTCTCAGGGTCCTGGGATCATAGGGTTCTCTGCTCGGCGGGGAGCCTGCTTCCTCCTTTTCCGGTCTCTGCCTGCCTCTCTGCCTACTTGTGATCTCTATCTGTCAAATAAATAAATAAATAAAAAAAAAAAAAAAAAAAAAAACAAGTGTACAGTTCAGTGGATTTTAGTATATTCCCTATGTTGTAGAACTGTTATCACGGTCTAATTCCAGAACATTTCCATTACCCCCAAAAGAAACCCTATACCAGCAGTCATTCCCAGTTTGTGTGTGTGTGTTTTTTTTTTTCCAACTCAGCGGCACTATATTGGTGAATAAACATCCTTATCACTACCTCAGATTTATTTCTTTTTTACAGCTTTATTGTGTTCATTGTGTGTACCACAACTTTTAATCAGCCTTTTGCTGCTGAACATTTTAGTTGGATGCCAGCAAAATAATTTGTACACGTGTAAGTCTAGGTGTAGGATCAAGTCCTACAGGTGTAATTGCTGGCCAGAAGATACGGACCTTTAAAATGTTCATGAATGTTACTAAATTGCTTTTTCAGAGTAGCTGCTGTAACTATGCCCCTATCAATAGTCATCTCAGAATTTTTAAAATTTGGTTAGATGTACAAGCTTTTTTTTTTTAAGACCTCTGAATTCTGTCGTTTTCTTGAAAGAAACGTGTAAACTTTTACTTTGTTAAAATTATACTTCTGTGGAGATAATTGCTTAAATGTCTTATTCTTAAATGTTCACTGTAAAATAAAGTCTATAAATCAGGTACTCTCAAATAGGGAAAGACAGAATGCTATTTTTTCTGCACTATTCATCTAGTTGGTTAGATTTGAAGAATTTTACGTTTCTTGTACGTGTCATATGCTATGCTAAAAACTTGTGAATTGGTTTGGAAGAATGTCATTGCATGTTATTTTGTGAGTTTCTTTGACGTAAGCCAAGTTAATAGAGGCATAGTCTGACTTGTTTGAGGATTGTTTCAAGAGAGGGCATAGAGTTAACAAATCTTTTCCCTTTCTGTATGAGAATTTGCTCTTTGGTTAATTCTCTAGCTTTTGTTCCTGAGTAACTTGATTAGAAAGGATGCCATCTGCGTTACTAGGCAACATTGGCTTTTGGAAAAAATGATCCCAGACTGGTAAAATGGGTCCGGACTGGTAGGGATTAGAAATGCCTGATAGGGATGGCTGTGGATTTCCCCAGATGGGGTGACTTCTAAAATTGGGCAGTATCATTTGTGGGGCCCTTGGAAAGCATACCTATGGAGTGGTTATGAGAACATGTGGCTCCCTCTGGGAATGAGGTTTCTAAGTGACAGCAGGTCCCACATGAGCCCAGTGTGGATCTCTGCTCACTGCAGCGAAGGCGGAAGGCCTGCCCGAGGAGAGGAGCAGTGGTCAGTGGTTGGTCGCAAGCTCTGCTTCCTTGCCTGCAGCCTTCTGAGCGGACTGGTGCTCAGCGTGGCCTCGGGAAGGCCAGCAGGAGTCTGATGGTTACGTCGAACCCCAGAAAGTCCTATGGACCTTGCCCCTATGGGTGTAAGCACAAGTTATCCAAATTGGTATTTTCTGTTTCTTTGATGTTAAGGTTTAATATTTGTGGGACTGTATAAGGTAATTTTTGAACATTTCTGATTTTTAGTATGTGTGTTTATCAAGGTCCATCCAGCTGCAGTTGAATATCGGAGTTGAGCAGATCCGAGTTGTGCACAGAGATGGGAGGGTGATTACACTGTCTCATCAGGAGCAGGAGCTCCAGGATTTCCTTCTGTCCCAGGTAAGGGTTCATGGCTGTCCTGAACCTCTCGTAGCGCTTAAAGAACAAAGTGAGTAAGGAGTAGTTCAAGTATATTAAGTTATAAAAAGAAAGCCATTTTTTCTGCCATTTATTTAATATTTTACAATTTATGGGTTAACTGAAAATGTTGATAAACTGCCCTAGATTTATTTCCAGTTAGTTTGTATTGACGATGAAGGACCAGCTCTGAGATTACAAACTTTTTTATTTCTGACGTCTGCCAAGATTTACGTCAGCCAACCCCTTTGGGACCTCATAAAAGTGAAGAAGTATTAACCTCAGAAAACCAGAGAAGGGCAGATCACATAGAAAACTGTAGTGACCATTCGCCATAACAGTGGAATATTCTGCTTAAGCGCTAAGAAAAGATTCTTCAGTATTAAGGAGCAGCATGGAAAGTGCTGGGTTCTAGTTCCAACTTCACCACACGTTTGCTTTGTGACACTGGATAAATTTCTGGACCTTTCTTTCCTGTTCTATAAAATTAAGAACAGTATTTTTCCTATGTTCTTCATGGAGTTATGATGATCCAGTGAAAAACCAAGTTGTGGGAGAAAGCATGGGTTTAGAAATGCTGATATACCATTCAAAAAATTCACATATTTCATATAAAATTAAAAAAAAATACTGATGCTCTCCATCCTAGAAGCAATAATCTATTATCCTGACTCTGGTGCCAAGTAAATGAAATGCATCTGTGAGGTACAGTACCTCTTGGTTGCTTGCTTACAGCTTACACCTTAAATGACTTTGGTCACCTGAAGCATGTATACACAGAAATATATTGGAAGGCTGGTGGGTAGCTCCCAGAATTGATGGGGAGGCTTGAAGATCCTGATTTGCTACTTCCTTCCTCAATAGGGGCCGAATGCACTCCAGATGGCCCCAGTGCATCAGACAGGATTTTAACAGGAAGTAGGTGGCATGCTCATATTACTAAGGATTTACAAAAGTGTGGGTGTCGGAGAACGCCTGGGAGAGCGTGGTGACCTAGTGCTAGTAATAACCAGGTAAGCAGGCCTGGGGGGCTTAGTGGTCACCAGTCCTAGGCCAAAGAGATAAGAGGGGCGCTTATGGGTGCCCTGAAGCAGAGTCCTGTGCACCAGGCCACTTGAGAAAAGCAGACACCTTCTGTCACAGGATACAACCTCACAGGGGAGTGTACTGGGGTTATAAGTGCCCTGACCTTACTCTCTTCCCCGCCATCCTTCTGGCTTCCATTACCTGAGTGGTTCCCGTTGTCTGAACCCAACCCAAAGCCAGAGGATGGAACCATATGGGTGATCCTCCCTGGGCAGAGGAGGGTGGTGAGTGGATTTGAAGAAGTAACTGGAAGAGTCACCCCCTGCTACTTCCGATGTTGATCCACATTCGTGGCCGAGGTGGGAGTCTCCACTTGGCTAAGCTTTGGTCCTATTCCTGTGCTCAAGCTGGCCAGTGGACAGGGAAAGTGAGTCTCAGGCCATTTTAGCCTCTGCAGTGGAAGGTGGGATCCTCCCCGCAACAGTCACAGAGGAGGATTCCCGTGCTAGGCAGTGAGCACCCCAAAAAAAGTTTACAATCATGATGTCAGGTTACTGCAAAGGAAATCTCCATGGTGAAGATGCATAAAGTGTCCTTTTCTTCGTTCGCAGATGTCACAGCATCAGGTGCATGCAGTTCAGCAGCTCGCCAAGGTCATGGGCTGGCAGGTGCTCAGCTTCAGCAATCATGTGGGGCTTGGACCCATAGAGAGCATTGGCAATGCCTCTGCCATCACCGTGGCCTCCCCAAGTGGGGACTATGCTATTTCAGGTACGGGCCGCTGCCTTGAATGGGACGAGATCTTCTAGAGTTTGGACTTAATGTTCCCCTGTATTCATTAGACATACTTCAGAGTAATTTCTCTCTGCAGTGAGTTCATATAGGAGTTATGTTAAACGTTTATCTGATCATGGTGCTTATTCAGAGCAACAGATTATTGATTCTCTTTCTGGTGGTCATAAAAAATGTTTTGTTTGGGGACACATTTTCCTAAGAGCTCTGAAAACTGCCTTCAGCATTGTTACCCTGAAGTATCAAACCAAACCTTTGATGGATAAATGCTTTTGGGAAATGTACTGCTGCAAATAGGCCAAGTTACATGTGGTCCCCAAAGAGGTGAACGGATGGACCAGAGAGGAGAGGGGATTTTTAAGCCCCGACTCTGTCCAGGGCACTTTAATGAACATGCGTTATCTAGTTGAAAATGATCTTTGGAGTACTTGCTCTTTACTATGGTCTTTTCTAATACCTGCTCTAAATATTTGAAAGAGTAATTAGAAAACTTAGCCCACAGAATCACAGCTTGTGAATCTGCAGGCTTGGTCATTACCAGGTCTTTATTGATAAGAGTTTCAGAATGCCCATTTCTTCTTTGCTGAGTGATGAAGCTTCATTAAAACCTGAAGTTCTTAATTCAAAAAAATCTTGTCTGCATCTCTCCCAGTCCTGATTCCAAATGTTTGAGTTTCATATCAGGTGTGTATTACATGTTTTAGAAAAAATATAGATTGATCTTGTGAAAATACATAGGACATTTGACTTTCCTAAGCCAGAATTCATCTTGCTCCATTTTTATGGTGCAAACAGTAATTCATGAATACTTATATTGGCCTAGTATATATAAATAAGCAAGCTTTGGGGGTTTTGGGAGAGGGTGGTTAGCATATTAAAACTGACCGCCTCTTTTTAACAAGAGCTTTCAAGTTGGTAGACAAGGTTTTTGTATTCGTGGTAGAATGAAGTTGTGGGACCCTTGTTTTCTAGTTTGGAAATTACATTGATATTTTGGTTTTGCTCCACAGTTCGTAACGGCCCTGAAAGTGGAAGCAAGATCATGGTTCAGTTTCCCCGTAACCAGTGTAAAGATCTTCCAAAAAGTGACGTTTTACAAGATAGCAAATGGAATCATCTTCGTGGACCGTTCAGAGAAGTTCAGTGGAATAAAATGGAAGGTCGAAACTTTGTTTATAAAATGGAGCTGCTTATGTCTGCACTTAGCCCTTGCCTACTATGATTTTTGTTTCCAGAACCGTTTCTAGTTTATTTTTTTCCAGAGAAGTTTCCAGAAACGGACTTGAGAGAGATGAACTCTAAGCACAAGGAAGAGAAACTTTCCAAAAGAGCATTGTTTAAAAAAAAAAACAACAAATGTTTACCTAGCATTTTGAAACATTTCACTTTATAAGTGACAGTGCTTTGAAATGCAGACACTTATGTACAGTGATAGGATATAAGTAGGGGAGATGCAGAACAACTTTTTTTATGCAGTTAACTTGAAAGGTTACTAATTTATGGGTTTGAATTCAACTTTTCAAGTATCCCTTTGATGTTGTCATCAAATAAAGCATATGGTTAAAAATTCCAGATCTTCTCTGAACTCTTATAAATATACTGTGTCTTTTGCCAACGCGTCTCATTCCACTATTTGTTGAAAAGATTGCGTAAGGATATCTAAACACTCTTGTGAGTCAGGAATGCTGACTCATCCAGGAGCATGAATGCATAATTCATAATCCTGGAGCATTCCTCCAGGAGCACACTCACCCCAGAAGCAAGTGGAACAGCACACAGTGCCTGCAGGGGGAGCCAGCGCTTGTCTCAACAAACCAAGTACCTCTTCCTTCAGCTGTCTTAGGTATGGCCAGGTCTGACACCAAGACTGGTACTTTGAGAGCTTCCTGGAAGGTGCAAGCTGAAGGCACAGAGGGTGTAATGGACCTCTAGGGCTTCCTTGGGTCCTCTCTTTTGGTCTCTTTCCCCCACGTGAGTGACCTCCACCCATTCGGACTGGATGTGCTCACACCTCTCCGCACCTGCCCCTGCCCTTCTCCAGCCTCCCCCCAGGAACCCTGGCCTCCTCTTCCAGTGAGAGTCTCCTCCTGTCTTATTCCTTTAACATTCTTTCCTGGGGGGAAAATACTAATGGATTGGTGGATTGGAACCACCATAAGTAATACATAAGCAGTGTTTTCCTTGTGAGAAATGCTTTCAGTTTTTTAGAAGATAACCCTTTTAATCATGTATAAGGTGACTCTGAAGTAACTTTAAAAAGTTTAAAAGAAAAATGGAGTTTGTAAGCCCCAAATACCGTAACATCTTCGTATTTGCTTTTCTGTCCCCTTTTAATCCTTCTTTACACAGAAATTTTTTAAAAAATCAGTCTGAATCTGAATTAATAAGCCTTTTCAATGGTAGCCCACAAAAGTTGCCTTAGCTAATTATCCTGAGCTCATCTGGACAGCTCTTCTCCCACGAGGAGTCTTACGTGATTTTAAGGGCTCACACTCTGATACAGCAAATCTCCATGGACTTTTGCCAGAGGATTAACATTTTAAAAAATTTCCATCCACTGCAGATTGGTATTTTGGTAAATAAAAATGAATTAGAAAAATTAAACTTTAAAGGGATACCAAACAAAAACCCTCCCATTTTATGATAATAGACATAAAATTGGCTATCAAGCAAACATTTCTGGATGCTGCTGCTTCTCTCTCGTCATGAGCTAGTTCAACAGGACCACGCTGAGCGGAGCAGAGAGCGCATGCACAGGGACGACCTCCTGTTCTCTTAAACTTCATCTGAGGAGAGTAGAACAGTTGAAGACTGACACCATCTTCATATGCATTCCTGTCTCCATTATTTTAAATCACTGGGTAGTGAAGAGCCATGACCCACTACAGAAACTGAGGTAATGGTGGGGGAGGGGCAGGAAATGGCAGCTCTTGGGCCTTGTGTCGATTCACATTTTCCAGCTTATTGTTGCAGCCTGAATAACCTGGTGTTGGAAAGAGGCGCTGTGAAACTTGGGAGACCAGTTGGAGAAAACCAGTTAGTCCCTCACTCTGTGTTCGCAGGCCGGCAGGAGCATCGTTCAGATGTCGGTTCTCCCTCTGCTCAGCTGCATCCATTTGGCAAGGCTGCCCCCTCGAAGCCAGTTCCCTTGGGTGTACAGCGAGGACAAGGATGCCCCCTGCTCACCTCAGTGATGGTTCAGAGGCCTCCCTCAGTACAGTTGGTAAGGGGCATGAAATTCCAAAGTGCTGTGCAGATACCAAACATCAAACGACTCTAAAAGTCAAGCGTTTTCGAATTTGGGAAGCAGTGAAGATGCCACCTGTATTTTCATTTACCAGTAGGAGAAAGCATTTCAGAATGTCCTGCATTGTTCACATTCACAGATGGTAAAGACTGAGTGCATCTGTGGCCATGAAAATTGTCTTTTTCTCCAGCTCATTTTGATAGCCATGCTGTGTGGTCCGTCTCCATACCTTCATTCTCCCTTCACTTCCTGCTCCACGTCTTCGCGGCCTTATGTACTTGGGGCCAAAGGCTCTTGGAATTGCACTTTAGGATGGGAACGGACATCATAGGTCATTCATCCCCAACAAACCCTCCGTCTGAAATAGCAAGCACCGGGACGTGCGTGCGACTGACACTCCATCAGTGACCGGAGCTTGGTCTTTGTTCTAGAGCTTGCTGCTTCCTGTCTACCGGTCTACTTCCAGAAATTCATCCTGGAGGCATACTTCACAGAGCACAGATTCACAAAGACTGCTGTGTAAGGGTTATCAAGGAGGTCTGTAAAAGTGAAAGATGAGACCAATCTAAATGTCCAAATGAGAAGGACTACATTATAGTAATAAGGGAGCCTCAAATACCGGTGCTCATTTTTAGATCTCTAAAAGTTGAGCTCAAAGGGCCAAGGAGTTTTTCTGCTCCAAATATGCTGGTTCTCTTTGATTAGGAACCAGGAAAACTTTTGCATATTATGTATTTGTTTCCCTGTTTACTGATCATAAAACATTTGTTGCAGAACAGACTATATTTGGCTTGAAATAAGGGATGAAGGAGATTTTTGAGACAGAAAAGTAGCAGACATAGAACAAGGTAGAGAGCCCAGAAATAAGTCCACACTTAGAGTCAATTAATCTATGACAAAGGCAGCAAGAATATATGGGGAAAAAACGGTCTTCAATGAACAGAGTAGGAAAAACCAGATCACTTTCTTACATGATACACAAAATTAACTCATATGGATTAAAGATGTAAATGTGAGACCTGAAACCATAAAACTCCAAGAAGAACACATACGCCATAATCTCTTGGGACATCAGCCTTAGCAACGTATTTATGGATATGTCTCCTCAGGCAATAGAAGCAAAAGCAAAAATAAACTATCGGGGCTTCATCAAAACAAAAAGCTGTACAGAAAAGGAAACCATGGACAAAACAAAAAGGCTGCCTACTGACGATATTTGCAAATGACAGACTCAATAAGGGTTAATATCCAAAATATATAGAGAATTGATAGAATTCCACAACAGAAACCCCCCAAAACAACAAAAAAACTGACCAGAAAAAGGACAGAGTATCTAGATAGTTATTTTTCCAAACAAGAAAAAGACAATAAACCCGTGAAAAGACTCAACATCACTGATGATTAGGGAAATGCAAATAAAACCAGAGTGAGATAGCACCTCCCACCCATCAGAATGGCTAAAATCCCAAAGGCAAGAGCAAGTGTTGGTGAGGGTGTGGAGGAAAGGGGGCCCTCGTGCATGGTTGGTGGGAATGCAAATGGGTGCAGCCTCTGTGGAAAACAGTATGGAGGTTCCTCAGAAAACTGAAATTAGAGCTACCATGTGATCCAGTCATTCCACTGCTAGATATTTACCCAAAGAAAGCGAAGAGATGCGCACCTGTGTTTGTTAAAGCACCATTTACAACAGCCAAGGCATGGAAGCAGCAGTGTGCATCCACAGATGAATGGATAAAGATGACGGTGTATATACACAATGGACTTACTCAGCCATAAAAAAGGGTGAGATCTTGGCATTTGTGAGAACATAGACACAGAAGGTATAATGCAGAGTGAAATAAGTTAGAGAAAGAGAAATACCATAGGATTGGAATCTAAACACAAAGGAACAAACTCTTAGAGGACAAATGAGTGGTTCCCAGAGGGGAGGTGGGCGGGGGATGTGGGCCGTAGATAAAGGGGATTAAGAGGTACAAACTTCAAGTTCTAAAATAAGTCACAGATTAAAAGTACAGCACAGGGAATAGTCAATATTGTGATGACATTATTATGGTGACAGATGGTGACTGCACTTACCGGGGTGAGCACCGAGTAATATATGGAACTGCTAAATCATTGTTGTACACCTGAAACTCCTAGAACATTGCACGTTGATTGTACATCAAAACAGAAACCAATGCTTCCTGAGGTTAAAAATGTACACTTTGCTTAGAATCTTGACTGCATTTATTTATTAAAGTTTTTATTTATTTGACAGATCACAAGTAGGCAGAGAGGCAGGCAAAGAGAGAGGAGGGAGCAGGCTCCCTGCTGAGCAGAGAGCCTAATTAGGGGCTCTATCCCAGGTCCCTGGGATCATGACCTGAGCTGAAGGCAGAGGCTTAACCCACTGAGCCACCCAGGCACCCCCTTGGCTGCATTTATTTGTGTGATTAAAAAAAAAAGGAGGGGGGTGCCTGGGTGGCTCAGTGGGTTAAGCCTCTGCCTTCAGCTCAGGTCATGATCCCAGGGACCTGGGATTGAGCGTCCCACATCAGGCTCTCTGTTCAGCAGGGAGCCTGCTCCTTCCTCTCTTTGTCTGCCTCTCTGCCTACTTGTGATCTCTCTCACTCTGTCAAATAAATAAATAAATAAATAAATTTAAATTAAAAAAAAAAAAAAGCCATGTCTAGCTCAAGGCATTAAGAGAGTTTTCACTGGAAGAAAGCAGAGACTATTTCTGTAAAAGGATAAGACAAATGATCTCTGTCAAATAAATAAAAAATCTTTAAAAATCTTCTAAAAAAAAAAAAAAAGATTAACCCTAAGGGGCAGGAAAAAAAAAGTAACATATAATCTGAAAAACTTCCTGTAATTTAGTGAGTATACCAAGTTGCTAAGGCCTGTGGCATGATTTCACCTAAATGCATTCACAGCATTTGACTCAGTTTACAAGTACTCCCAATCCAAGCCCATTGGGACCCCCCCCCCCAAAAAGGCAGCAATAGAGAGTTAGTATCTGTGTTTGGTATTTGAAAAAGCCCAAAGGAAATCTTACACTTACCCCACAAAACTTCATCAGGTTGCTTTGCCAAAACACCATGAAATCAAAGTGATACCCCTGATTATTTCATTTTGACCAGGAATTGTATTTAAAAAAATTTTTTTTGAGGATTATTTTTCTTAATAATCTCTATATCCAACATGAGGCTTGAACTCATGGCCCCAAGATCAAGAGTCACATGCTCCTCTGAGCCAGCCAGGCACCCCTGACCAGGAATTCTAAATGACACTTTTATATTATTAATAAAAGCAGAAAATTAAATTATTATTTAATACATTCATTTTGGTTAGTAAAATATTCTTGTAGACCATGAGGGACCTGAAGGATAAAGACTTAGTATTTTAAGGGCCAGACTCACCTGCATAATCACAGGTCTGTTGCATCCAAGGAATTCAACCTCCCTCTGTGTCCACATTATAAGGTCCAATCTACAGCAAAAACTTCAGATTTATTTTACATGAACAATGCTTTTTCTTCCTACCCCAAATGGTCTCTGATAAGCTTCACCATAAAACCCACCAATATGAGAAAACAATGACTCTGAAGTCCTGAAAGAGGGAAGGATTCCTAGGAACAGGGCTAAAAGTGTAAGGGCCTATTTAGCCAGAGCGATGCCATCCGGTTAAATAATGACTTTGTTGTTTATACAGTAAAACTTAAACTGTCCCTACCCCCCACTTCTCCCAGGGGACTTACTTAAAACAAATACTGGAAACTAGTCCCAGGTAACAAAGCCCAAATACAAGGGTGGGTCAGGCCAGGTGGAGGTATTCAACCAGTGGGGGCACATACTGTCTCCTAGCCACCAAGGAGTATGGGCCCCACCCTTTGGGCACCTTTTGGACGCCAATTCTGACCAAGGTGATAGGCTAGTTCAAATATCTACTATAGGGTATATTGTAATTCAGTTGGTCACTTATGTGTGACCTAGCAGGACCGTGCAGTTTTCTCTGTTATAATCTCATTGGCTACCTGTGCGTGACCAGGCCCAACCCCATGGCCTTTGCCCTTTAAAGCTAGTCTGTAAGGCAGAGGGTCGTCGCCTCTTTGCAAGAGATGTCCCTGGCCGGTCAGTTTGATTCTTGATGCTTGGCGTGAAATAAAGCTTTGCTTGACCTTTGCTTTGTATCAGTCTCGCTCCTTTGACCATGGACCCAACAAAAGCATTAGTTAACAAGAAGAGGAAAGATGTATTTAGAAAGATGTATTTTCGTAGCTATCATTTGGAAGAAAAGTGATTTTTTGGTGAACAAGTGGAATGTATCGATGCTAGGGACTACATGGTGCAGGCAAGAAGAATGAAGTTTAGGAATAAGTAGAGACACAAAATTCTGCCCAAGAAACATGAAGGGAAAGCAAGCAAATTGTAGGACAATGTGTATAACAGAATCCCATTTGCCTGAAAGGAAAATGGCCGACTACTGCGACGTGTGACTTGTGTATGCAGAGACACGTTCATATATGCCTAAGTCTAGAACGATGCTATTGTTTTCTCTGAGGAGAGGTGAGGGAGGGAGAACTTTAGAGTTTATATAGGCTCCGGTATCTTTTTAATATTTTTTAAAAGATTAATTCATTTCACATAGAGAAAAGAGCAAGCGGGCAGACAGAGAGGGACAAGCAGACTCTGCACTGAACCTGGCACCAGTGGTGGGGCTTGATCCCACTTCCCTGAGATCAGGACCTGAGCCAAAATCAAGAGCCTGACGCTAGGTGCTGTGGTATCATTTTATTTATTTTTTAAAATTTTATTTATTTATTTGACAGACAGAGATCACAAGTAGACAGAGAAGCAGGCAGAGAGAGAGAGGAGGAAGCAGGCTCCCCGCTGAGCAGAGAGCCCAAAGCGGGGCTCAATCCCAGGACCCTGGGATCATAACCCGAGCTGAAGGCAGAGGCTTTAACCCACTGAGCCACCCAGGCGCCCCCGTGGTATCATTTTAAAGAAAGATTTCTCAGGGCTCTGGGTGGCTCAGGCAGGTGTCTGACTTTGACTCAGGTCCTGATCTCAGGGTCCTGGGATCAAACCCCCACCCCACACCCCATGCTCACACATGTGCGCTTTCTTTCAAATCTCTTTAAAAACAAAAAAAAGATTTCTCACCTTTGCAATTAAACCAAGCTAAAACACCAACCTGATATTTAGAGGGCAGTGGCAGTTGAGCACGGAGCAGCACGTTGCAGGGGTTGGAAAGGTGCCAAGCCCAAGGGGAGCTGTGTTCATGGACAGACACAGCAGCACCTGATCGCCTGGTTCTCCCACGCTGCCTGGGTCCGGAGTGAGCCCCGCCCACTGTGTGCCCCTGCTCCCCCACCACCCTCCTCCTATTTCCAATGAGAAATGAGAAAGTACAGTATATGCCTTCTTAATTTCTCAGATTGCAATCTGCAAGGACATTCTGTTGACAGCATGAATGTTCCGTCCTGCATCTCACACGCTGTCCGGCGAGGTGGGACACTGGCCACATCTTTATTTCGGCCCTTTCCAGAAGCAGAAAGGATTCTGGAAGCAAAAACTTCAAAATTAATTTGGGAAGATGCAGGGCAGAATGGTGGGCTGAGGAGGGGTTGTTTTCCAAGATTGCTAAAGAATGCTTATAGTTAGAATCAGTATTAGTACCTGTGGCCGAGGCTGAGTGGTTTGCTTGTGCCCACAGCTGATGGAAACCTCCCCCAGGGCCTCAGAGTGCTTGGCAGGAGTGGGGTCACACACAAAGGAAAGGTCTTTTATTTCCAGGCTTTATTTCATTCTTTAAATTTTCACAGCTTAAAACATAACTTATAGCTTAACATTTCCAGTAGCCACCCTCTAGGACATAATACTTTTTTGGAAAAAAAAGACAAAAAACCTTTAGGTTCTGGCCTCAAACACTTCCCACAAGAATGTTCTGGATGGAGGGAGCTTTAAAAGTACAAAATAAAGAAACAGCCAGGGGCTAACTTTTCATGAGTGTGGGGGGGTTATTTTACACTTGGGTTTGCCCACAGAGGCCTTCCTCTCCCTCAGTATGCTCTGCCATTTCTTTTTCAAGATCTTATTTTTAAGTAATCTCTCTACCTGACATGGGGCTTGAAGTCACAACTCTGAGATCAAGAGTCACGTGCTCCACCTCCTGAGCCAGCCAGGCATCTCTCCACGCTTCCTTGTATTCTGAAGACGGCCATGCCTGACTTCTGACGCGCCAAGAAGTTCAGCTCTGGAAAGCAGGGAGTGTTGAAGAGGACACAGAACTCCAGCAGCCGCTGCCCAGATCCAAACCGGTTTCCTGCCCATGGGCCTTCTGTGTGAAAGAGGAGAAATGAATGAATCAGATGACCCTTGACCCTCTTTGTTTGGGTACACCACCCGGCTTCCTCAAGGCCCTGGGACCTGGCTCCTCCGACTGCTGCCTGGGGAAAGGACACAATTGTGTACAGAAGGTGGCCTGAATGTGAGAACCTTCTGTGACCCGCACACCAGCTACAAATGAGGCCTGTGGACCAATGGCACTCTTGCTTTTCGAATCAAACAGTGCCTTTAAGAGTCCTTCTGGAAGATCACAAAGCTCCTGTCTGACTCCTCCAGGAAGAGCTCTTCTTGTATCCTTGGATTATTTAGAGATAGGCTTCTTACCAACTTCCCCAGGCAACTTCTTGCTTGCCACATGGCAAGCAGAAGAGATGGGACATTGGGGACTTAAGGAAAAGAGGAGGAAATGTTCTAGCTCTCCTTCATGTCTGCATGGGTGAATTTGCAGTTGGAGGCTGAGGACTTAGCTCCTGACCTTGGCCTCCACTGTAACTGGGGTACTTCCTTTGGTTTGTAGCTAAGAATGTTGGAGAGAGAAAGAATGGAAAATAAATTCATTCCTACTTTAGAGCTTGCCAAATCGAAGGCTGGATGGAGACACTTTCAAGTAAACACAGTGACTAACAAGCTAAGAGAATGAGAGCCAAGGCCAGCTCTGAGCCAGTCCCTCATTTCACCTGGAGCCCCAGAACCCCAGAGCATTTTCTCACTTGGCAGCGTTCAGTAGAAGGCTTATTGCTTTCCAGATCCTTGAAGAATCTTCATGCTTTTTCTTCAACTGCCCAGGAGCTCCATGCATACTGTGGGCTTCATGTGATACCCTGGTGAGGTAGGTGAGCGGCAAGCATCCCTAAGCCCACTTGGGAGAGCGCAAGGGCCTGACTGGAAACAAAGAGTTGGTGACTGAGGGGCGGAGATCTGAAGCCTCAGGTAACGTTCCAGTCATTCCAGCCCCCACGCAGGCTCACTTTCACACAAGTACCATGACCCAGCTTGTCAGGAAGTCCTTTGGACACCAGTTGCTGCCCACAGTGGCTAAGAATATCCCGGTTCCTCCCACTGGTTTAAATTGAGGCCATAGGAGGGGATAATCCAATTAATGTCAGAATAAGAGAGGAAGAGAAAAGCAATCTTCTCCCTAATTCCTGTTTCCAGTGCTGGTCCCTCATGCACAAATGAAGTTCTTCACCTTAAAGCTTCCAGCCCAGGGCCTGGCCCTGCTCTGAGCACCTCAGGCAGCCTCGCAGCTTCCACCTCTGCCCGGCAGGCAAACCGTGGTAGAACTTTTCACAGAAGCTCCCCGGGCAGAGGCTGGGCGGGAAGAACACAGATTGCTTGTTAGGGCTGGCTGCACGCTCCGTCTGGATGTGCCCTGGCCTCGGCCCCAGAGCGCAGTTGAGCAAGCAGCCAGGCCTCCCTGAACTTCTTGTGAGTGCTAGAACTGATTTTGTCCAACCCAAGTCCTCAACTCCACACAGCTGATTTTGTTCACAGCCCTAGCGCCTTCAGGAATGGCTGGTCAAGGCTGGCCAACAGGAGGATGGGAGGGTGGTTCCGCCATGTTGGCCCCTTTTGTTGGAAAAATAACACTTTCCCTCTGAGGTAGGAATGGAACTGGGCGCAGCCTTGGTTAACACTCCACATCCTGCAGCTCGATCTCCTCGGTGGTGCTCTCTGCAAAACAAGAGACAAGCCCAGGCAGGTGCCCATCAGCCCGGGGATTGGGGGGGGGGGGTTTCTTGGGGAGACCAGGCTAACAGGCATCCCCCAACCATGAATGCGTGAATGGATGATCACAGGGCCCAGAGAATTACCCTTGAGTTTGTGTCTTCTCTTCCTCTGGAATTTGTATGCACACTTGTTACACACCCACATGAGGCTGATTAACAGCGCAGCCACAGCAGCGAGAAAAGCCAGGAAGACGGCAACAAAATGGAGGTCTTCGTAGAGGATCTCTACGGGCGGGGAGGGGAACGGGGAGACAAGGTCTCTTTGAGTATCATGAATCACTCCCCCCCACCAGGGCTGGCAGTTCAGCGGGGGGGACCCCCCCTCACCCCCCACCCCGTCTTGCCTGACACGTGCAGCACGATGGTGCCAAACTGGCTGCTCCCCAGGCGCTCCGTCACCGTGATGACGTAGTAGCCGGAGTCCCTCACGCCCACACTGAAGAGCTGGATGGAGCCGTTGTCGAAGGTGCAGAGTCGGTCCTTGTGGCTCTGGGAGATGTTGGCCTGAGTCCCTGGCTTCCACTCCACGATCTTCTGCGCTCCCCAGTTAGATGTATACCTCCACTCGATGGTGGGGATGCCATGGCAGGAGTACTCAACCGAGAGCAGGATGTCCTCCTCCACCGTGGCATTGATGGCGGACTGGGGGATGTACAGTGACACGCCCTGACCTGCGGGACCCGGTGACAAAACGGAGGCAACTTATATAGGAGCTGACAGGGGAGGGGACTGCCGGGAGTCGTTCATTTATTGAGCAAATACTTACTAAGTGCCTGTTCCGTGCCAGGCTGTTGTCTAGGTTCTGGTGCTGGCCCAATATGTGTATCCCCAATCCCCGCTGCCCAATCCTGAAATTCCTATATTGAAGCCCCAACCTCCAGCAGGACTATAATTGAAGATGAAGCCTCCAAGGAGGTAATGGAGGTTAAATGAGGTCATAAGGATGGGGCCCTGATCCAGCAGGATTAGTGTCTTTATAAGAAGAGACACCTGAGTGCTCTGTCACTCATTATCTCTCTACAGGGATGCAAGGGGGAAATGGGAGCAAATACTCAGAGATTGCAGCAAGAAGGGAGAAGGCAGCTGTCTACAAGCTAGGAAGAGAGCACTCACCAGAAACTGCCTTGCTAGAACCTTGATCTAGGGCTTTCCAGCCTCTGGCACTGCAAGAAAATAATTTCTGGTGCTTAAGCCCCTCAGTGTGTGCTATTTTGTTACAGACTAAAACTGAACAAGACACAAGGTTCTTGTGTGCTCAATGGACAGTGAACCTCCCCGGAGGCTCCATTCTATAAGGGAGACATACAAGGGTGAAATAAACAAGATCATTTTAGATCATGGCAAGCACTACTGACCAGTGGGGGTGGGGATGGCACACAGAATTAAGATAATGGTCAGGGAAGACTTCATGGAGGAAATGACATCTGAATGGAGACCGGAAGGGCAGGCAGGCAGCATGTGGACACTCGCAAGAGGAGCATCTCAGGCAGAGGGAGCAAGCACAAAGACTGAAGGGAGGGCAAGTACTGGTGAGTCTCAGGGACAGAAAGGCCAGCATGCTAGAATGCAGTGAGCAATGTGGAGAGACAGAGTGAGGCTGCAGAGCAGGCAGGACACAGGCCATGCTGTGAGGGGTGGGAGTGGGGCTTTACTCAAGGCTGATGGGAGCTATAGGGGGGCTTAGGTGGAAGGTGATATTATCCATTAAGCTTGACAATGTTTGCTGTGCAGAACATACTGGGGGGTGAGGGGACAAGAGCCGAAGCAGGACGAGCCATCAGAGAGCTGCTACAGGGGTCGGACGAGAGATGGAGGTATAGCCTCACAGAGCATGAATGTGGTCTGATTTAGGCTATGTATTTGGAAGCAGAGAGGACAAAATATGCTGACAAACTAGATGTGGGTATGGGGGAGGCAGAGGCATCAGAGTTTTCTGTGTGCGCATGCAGATGTGTCATTGTGCCATTGAATAAAGTTAGGTGTGTACACCGTTGTACATGTACTATGTAGGTACCACGCACAAGCCCTGCGCCAACCACATTACACACATCGTCTCAGCAAGGTCTCATCCACAACCTACTGCAATGCCATCAAGCACAGAGCAAGCCTCACCGTCCACAGGACTAATGAGCTTGGCAAAGTTCACTCTGCAAAGCAAAGAGTCACACAAAGGCTGCTGTTGAAATGTTTAACCTCTAAGCTTGGATCAGTAGTCAGTGATTGGTGGTGGTGAGCACAGAATGTGACAAATAGCCCACACCCTGAGACGACTGGATAGAGTTGGCTGGATTGGATAATGAACAGGGCAGGACCAAAACTTGGAGCCCTGCCCTCGGTTTCCACCTCCATTTCCCCCTCAGTCTTTGAGAGCCCAGCTGCCCCGAGCCCCTGCCGTGTGGCTCCAGGTAACCACACCTGTTCCTTTTCCAGGCCTGTCTCACTGTCCCCTCTCATCCCCAGCACATTCCTTTAGTGGTCCTCTCCTACGGCTCTTGGCAAGGTGACTATGAACAGCCTGATAAAAGGCATGTGGAAAAACCGAGAAGTGGTAATGGTTTTCAAGAATGACAACTGCCAAGGAACAAAAATACATTTTCTCCCAACTCTATTTTAAAACATGTTAAATTCAGAGAAAAGTTTTGAAAGGCAAGTACAATTAATATGTATCCTCTCCTTAGTTTACTAGTTATGAACATTTCGGCACATTTACCCTTTTCTCTCAGGAAAAAAACAGAGGTCAAATTCCAGGTCAGCCCTTCTTCTTCTCTGTGTCCCCTAACACAGTCCCTGATGCATAGTGATAGGTCAACAGGTATTTGTTGACTGAATGAATAAGTAAATGACAAAATACTTAACAAGAAAAGTGAGATTTCCTGGTAGAATTGTTGCTGCTGAAGTGGTATGAAAAATTAGCACATTTAAAAGGTAACACACAAATAAGAAAGAGAACTATAATTTAGTCAAGATTTTATGTGCCAGTTACTAGATTATATACTTATTGTACTTAGCAATCCTTCCCTAATGTTTTACTTAAGTCAGCAACATGCCCATGTAGCTAGGAAATGGAAAAGACGGGACTTAAATGCAGTTCTGTCTGATCAAAGCCCTATGTTTTTCCCTAAAGACACCACCAAGATATTAGAAATAAATGAGGGAAGCAAGGGCAAACATGGACTATTGGGACTTCATCAAGATCAAAACCATTTGCACAGCAAAGGAAACAGTCAACAAAATCAAAAGACAAGGGACAGAATGGGAGAAGATATTTGCAAACAATGTATCAGATAAAGGGCTAGTATCCAATATCTATAAAGAACTTATCAAACTCAACACCCAAAGAACAAATAATCCAATCAAGAAATGGATGACATGAACAGACATGTCTGCAAAGAAGACATCCAGATGGCCAAGAGACACATGAAAAAGTGCTCAAAAATTACTCAGCATGAGGGAAGTACAAGTCAAAACCATAGTGAGATACACCTCACACCTTACAGTCAGAATGGCTACAATTAACCAGTCAGGAAACAACAGGTGTTGTCAAGGATGCAGAGAAAGGGAAACCCTCCTACACTGTTGGTGGGAATGCAAGCTGGTGTAGCCACTCTGGAAAACAGCATGGAGGTTCCTCAAAAAGTTGAAAATAGAGCTACTCTACAACCCAGCAATCGCACTACTGGGTATTTACCGTAAAGATACAAATGTAGTGATCTGAAGGGGCATGTGCACCTGAATGTTTATAGCAGCAATGTCCACAATAGCCAAACTATGGAAAGAGCCTAGATGTCCATCAGCAGATGAATGGATAAAGAAGATGTATACATATGTGTGTGTGTATACGTGCACACACACACACACATACACACATACATACACACAAAATGGAATACTAGGCAGCCATCAAAAAATCTGAAATCTTGCCATTTGCAATGATATGGATGGAACTAGAGGGTATTACACTAAGCGAAATAAGTTAATCAGAGAATGACAATTATTTTATCTCTCTGATATAAGGAATCTGAGAGGAAGGGCAGAGTGTTATAGGGGTCAGGGAGGGAAAAAATGAAATAAGACGGGACCAGGGAGGGAAACAAGCCATAAGGGACTCTTAATCTCAGGAAACAAACTTTGGGTTGCTGGAGGGGAGGGACAATGGACACTGGGAGCGTATGTGCTATGGTGAATGCTGTGAATTGTTTAACACTGATGATTCACAGACCTGTACCCCTGATACCCCTGAAATAAATAATACATTATGTTAAAAAAAAGAAAGAATAAATGAATTCAGTAAAGTTGCAGAATGCTGCTTTTCTGCCCATGGTCGCTGCCGAGTAAGCATCATTAAAGTCTCCCTCCCACCACCATCATGTCTAAATCAGAGTCTCCCAAAGAGCCTGAATAGCTGTAGAAGCTCTTTATCGGAGGTCTGAGCTTTGAAACCAAAGAGAATCTGAGGAGCCATTTTGAGGAATGGGGAACACTTATGGACTATGTGGTAATGAGAGATCCAAACACCAAATGCTCCAGAGGCTTTGGGCTTGTCCCATAGGCTACTGTGGAGGAAATGGATGCAGCCATGAATGCAAGGCCACATAAGGTGGATGGAAGAGTTGTAGAACCAAGGAGGGCTGTCTCTAGAGAAGATTCTTAAAGACCTGGTGACCACTTAACTGTGAAAAAGATTTTTGTTGGCGGCATTAAAGAAGACATTGAAGAACATCATCTAAAGAGATTATTTTGAACAGTATGGGAACATCAAAGTGATTGAGATCATGACTGACCAGGGCAGTGGCAGAAAGGGGTTTTGCTTTTGTAACATTTGATGACCATGACTCTGTAGATGAGATTGTCATTCAAAAATACCATACTGTGAATGGCCATGACTGGGAAGTAAGGAGAGCCCTATCTAAGCAAGAGATGGGTAGTGCTTCTCCCAACCAAAGAGGTTGAAGTGGTTCTGAAAACTTTGGAGGAGGACGTGGGGAAGGTTTTGGTGGTCATGACAGCTTTGGTTGTAGAGGAAACTCAGTGGGTGAGGTGGCTTTGGTGGCAGTCCAGGTGGTGGTGCATATGGGGCAATGGTAATGGCGATAATGGATTTGGTAATGATGGAAGCAACTTTGGAGGTGGCGGAAGCTATAATGATTTTGGCAATTACAACAATCCATCCTCAACTTTTGGATCTATGAAAGGAGGACATGTTGGAGGCAGAAACTCTGGCCCATATGGTGGTGGAGGCCAATACTTCACCAAACCACAAAACCAAGGTGGTTATGCTGGTTCCAGCAGCAGCAATAGCTACGGCAGTAGCAGGTTTTAATTACTGCCAGGAAACAAAGTTTAGCAGGAAAGAAGAGCCAGAGAAGTGACAGGAAAGCTACAGGTCACAAAAATTTGTGAACTCAGCAAAGAAGCTGCTACAAAGAAGACATGTTTTAGACAATACTCATGTGTCTGGGCAAAAAACTTAAGGACTGTATTTGTGACTAACTGTTTAACAGGTGATTTTAGTTTCTGTTCTGTGGAAAGTATAAAGCATTCCAACAAAGAGTTTTAATGTAGATTTTTTTGGCAACCATGTTGTTGATTGCTAAGTGTAATAGTCTGATCATGAGGCTAAATAAAGTCTTTTTTAAAAATTTTATTTGTTTATTTGACAGAGAGAGATCACAAGTAGGCAGAGAGGCAGGCAGAGAGAGAGAGGTGGAAGCAGGCTCCCTGCTGAGCAGAGAGCCCGATGCGGGACTCGATCCCAGGACCCTGAGATCATGACCTGAGCCGAAGGCAGCGGCTTTACCCACTGAGCCACCCAGGCGCCCCGAGGCTAAATAAAGTCTTAAAAAAAGTTGCAGAATACATAATATATAGAAATCTGTTGTATTCCTATATACTATAATGAAGTAGAACAAACATATTAAGAATATACTCCATTTACAATTGCACTAAAAAGAATAAAATGCCTAAACTTAATCAGGGAGGTGAAAGACTCCAATGAAAAAAATCAAAGAGGAAATTTAAAAATACACAGAGACAAATAAAAATGAAAATACAACAATTCAAAATTTGGGATTTAGCCAAAGCAGATCTAGGTGTGAAGTTTATAGCAATATAGGCCTACCTCAAGAAACAAGGAAAATCTCAAATAAACAATGTAACAATACATATAAAGGAGTTAGAAAAAGAAAAAGCCCCAAGTGAGCAGAAGGAAAAAAATAAGGATTAGAGCAGAAAGAAGTAAAATAGAGACTGAAAAAAAAAAAAAACAGTGGAAAAGATAAATGAAACCAAGAGCTGATACTTTGAAAAGATAAACCAAATTAGTATTAGCTAAACTTAAGGAAAAAAAAAAAAAAGGAAAACCAAAGCAAACCAAAACCAGAAACAAAACAAAAACAACAACAACAAAAAACAAAAAACAAAAAAAAGGAAAGGAATCAAATAAAAAATGAAGCAGCAATAACTACCTATACCTTAGAAATATAAGGAAATGTAAGAGATTATGAAAATTTATATGCCAACAAATTGGACAACATAGAAGAAATGGATAAGTTACTAGAAACATACACTCCTCTACAAATGAATCAGGAAGAAATAGAAAATCTGAACTGAAGAATTACTAGTAATAAAATTGAATTGGTAATCAAAAAACTCCCAACAAACAAAAGTCCAGGACCAGATGGCTTCACAGGTGAATGCTACAACACATTTAAAGACGACTTGGGATGTCTGGGTGGCTCAGCTGGTTAAGCATCTGCCTTCAGCTCAGGTCATGGTCCCAGGGTCCTGGGATCCAGTCCCCCATAGGGCTCCTTTGTCCATGGGGCGGGCGCCTGCTTCTCCCTCTGCCTGCCACTCCCCCTGTTTGTGCTCTCCCTCCCTCACAAATAAGTAAACCTTAAAAAAAAAAAAAAAGATTTAATGCCTATCCTTTTCAAATTATTCCAAAAATAGAAAAGGAAGGTAAACTTCTAAACTCATTCTATGAGGCCATTATTACCCTGATACCAAAATCAAAGACCACCCCCCCCAAACAAAAGAAAAGAAAGAGAGGGAGAGAAAGAACTATAGACCAGTATCTCTGATGAACATTGATGCAAAAATCCTTAACAAAATATTAACAGAAATCAACTATATGAGAAAAACATCATTCATCACAATCAAGTGGGATTAAGCCAAGGATGCAAGGATGGTTCAATATCTGTAAATCATTCAACATGACACATCACATTAACAAGAGGAAGGATAAAAACCACATAATTATCTCAATAGAAGCAGAAAAAGCATGGGATGAAGTACAACATCCATTCATAATGAAAACCTCAATAAAGTGGGGTTAGAGGGAACATACCTCAACATAATAAAGACCATTCATAAATCCCATAGCTTACATCATGCTCAATGGTGAAAACCTGAAAGTGTTTCCTCCAAGATCAGGAACAAGACAAGGATATCCACTCTAACTGTTCTGATTCAACATAGTACTGGAAATTCTAGCGACAGCAAGCAGATAAAGATTTAAAAGGGTCCATTCTGGTAAGGAAGAAGTAAAATGGTCACTGTTTACAGATGACATGACACGATATACAGAAAACCCTAAAGATGCTACCAAAAAACTATTTGAACTGATAAATGAATTTAGTAAAGTTGCACAATACAAAATATACAAAAATCTGTTGCATTTCTATACACTAATACAGTAGCAGAAAGAGAAGCAGAATGAAAACAGTTCCATTTCCAACAGCACCAAAAAAGAACAAAATACCTATGAGTAAATTCAACCAAGGAGGTGAAAGGCCCATACTTTGAAAGCTATCAAACATTGATGAAAGACAATGAAGATGACACAAACAAATGGAAAGCTATACCATGGATGGTAAGAATTAGTAGCATTAAAATGTTCATATTACCCAAAGCCATCTACATATTCAATGCAATTCCTATCAAAATGCCAACAGCATTTTTTTCCCCAAGATTTTATTCATTTATTTGACAGAGAGAGATAGAGATCACAAGTAGGCAGAGAGGCGGTGAGGGAAGCAGGCTCCCTGCTGAGCAGAGAGCCCAGTGTGGAGCTTGATCCCAGGACCCTGAGATCAAAACCTGAGCCAAAGGCAGAGGCTTAACCCACTGAGCCACCCAGGTGCTCCAACAGCACTTTTCACAGAACTAGAATAATCCTAAAATGTATATGGAACTACAAAAGACTCTAAATAGCCAAAGCATTGTCTAGAAAGAACAAAACAGAAGGTGTCACAATCCCAGATTTCAAGATATACTACAAAACTATAGTAATTAAAACAGTATGATATTGGGGCCCCTAGGTGGCTCTGTTGGTTAAGGAACTGCCTTCAGATAGAGTCACAATCCCGGGGTCCTGAGATCGAGTCTTCCATCAAGTTCCTTGCTCAGTGGGGAGCCTGCTTCTCCCTCTGCTTGTGGGTGTGCACTGACAAATTAACCTTAAAAAAAAAAAAAGAAAAGAAAACCACAGTATGACACTGACACAAAAACAGACACAGATCAATGCAACAGAATACAAAGACCAGAAGTAAACCCATGATTATATGTTCAATTAACCTATGACAAAGGAGGCAAAATTATACAATGTGGAAAAGACAGTCTCTTCAATAAATGGTGTTGGGAAAAGCGGGCAGCCTCATGCAAAAGAATGAAACTGGACCACTTTCTTACGCCATACACAAAATTCAGCTGAAATGGATTAAAAACCTGTGAGACATGAAACCAAAATATTCCTAAAGGAAAACAGAGGTAGTAATCTCTTTGACATTAGCTTTAGCAACATTTTTCCAGATAGGTCTCCTCAGGGAAGAGAAACAAAAGCAAAAATAAGGAATTGAGATTATACCAACAGACAAAGGAAACCATCAACGAAGGAAACTATTAAGACAAAAAGGCAACCTATTGGAAATATCTGTAAATGACATATCCATTAAGAGGTTAATATCCGGGGACGCCTGAGTGGCTCAGTTGGTTAAGCAGCTGCCTTCGGCTCAGGTCATGATCCCAGCGTCCTGGGATCGAGTCCCACATTGGGCTCCTTGCTCAGCAGGGAGCCTGCTTCTCCCTCTGCCTCTGCCTGCCATTCTGTCTGCCTGTGTTCGCTCTCTCCCCCCCCCCTGATAAATAAATTTTTAAAAAAATCTTAAAAAACAAAAAAAAGAGGACGCCTGGGTGGTGTCCTCTGCTTTGGGCTTGGGTCATGATCCCGGGGTCCTGGGATCAAGCCCCGCATCGGGCTCTCTGCTCTGCTCTCCTTCCTCTCTCTGCCTGCCTCTCTGCCTGCTTGTGATCTCTGTCTGTCAAATAAGTTTTTAAAAAAAAATTTAAAAAAGAGGTTAATATCCAAAAATACATAAGGAACTTACAGAACTCAATGCCAAAACAATTAAAAAATGGATAGCAGATGTGAGTTGCCATTTTTCCAAGGAAGACAACCAAATGGCCAACAGACACATGACAAGATGCTCCACATCACTCATCATCAGGGAAATACAAATCAAAACCACAGTGAGATATCACCTCACACCTGTCAGAGTGGTCACAATAAAAAAATAACAAGTGTTGGTGAGGATGCGGAGAAAAAGGAACCCTCATGCAATGTTGATAGGAATGTAAATGGAAACTGTGGAAACCAGTATGGAGGTTCCTCAAAAAAACAAAAACAGGGGCGCCTGGGTGGCTCAGTGGGTTAAAGCCTCTGCCTTCGTCTCAGGTCATGATCTCAGGGTCCTGGGATCGAGCCCCACATCGGGCTCTCTGCTTGGTGGGGAGCCTGCTTCCTCCCCTCTCTCTCTGCCTGCCTCTCTGCCTACTTGTGATCTCTGTCTGTCAAATAAATAAATAAAATCTTAAAACAAAACAAAACAAAGACAAAAACAAACCAACCAACAAACCCTGAGAACAGAAATACCATATGATACAGTAATTCCATTGCTGGAATTCTAAAGAAGCCAAAAACACTAACTTGAAAAGATATTTTTACTGCTATGCTTATTGCAGCATTTTTTTTTTCTTACAACAGCCAAGCTATGGAAGAACCCTACATGTTCAATAAATGAATGGATAAAGAAGTGACAGGGTACACACATACACACACTCACACTGGAATATATTACTCAGTCATAAAGAAGAATGAGATCTTGCCATTTGCAACAATATGGATGGATTTAGAGAGTATGATGCTAAGTGAAATAAGCCAGAAATTCAAATACCATAGGCTTTCACCGATATGTGAAATTTGAAAAACAAAATGAACAAACAAAAAGCACAATCAAACCCATAAATGTAGAGAAGAAATTGATGGCTACCCGAGAGGTTGGGGTAGGGAGATGGGCAAAATGGGTAAAGGGGAGGGGCACCTGGGTGGCTCAGTGGATTAAGCCTCTGCCTTAGGCTCGGGTCATGATCTCAGGGTCCTCGGATCGAGTCCCGCATCGGGCTCTCTGCTCAGCAGGGAGCCTGCTTCCTCCTCTCTCTCTCTCTGCCTGCCTCTCTGCCTACTTGTGATCTCTGTCAAATAAATAAATAAAATCTTTAAAAAAAATGGGTAAAGGGGAGTGGGAGGTACAAGCTTGTAGTTATGGAAGAAGTCGTGGGATGAAAGGGACGGCACGGGGAGTGTAACAGATGGTGTGGCCAGTGCTATATGGTGACAGATGGTAGCTACACTTGTGATGAGTATAGCATAACATAAAGACCTGTCAAGTCATGATGTTGTACGCCTGAAACTAATGTAACATTGTATGTCAGTTTTACTTCCATAAAAAAAAAAAAATACAAAAACTGTTTTTTCCACTTGACTTTGTAGCTGTTACCTATTTATCTAGGTTTTCTGGATTTCTCTGATCCCAGATATCAGCAGCTGAAATAGTGATTACTGGAAGATTCAGAAAACCACATTTGGAACTCATGACAAATCTGTGTATTTCCTGGATAGTCTGTGTGAAACATGTTGGTCAAGGTTATAGAAGACCAGTTCCCTAGGATACTACCAGCACTTTCAATATGCTTAGAGGTCTTCATTTTAAGCATTTTAGGTACTAAACTGAAAAGCAAATAAAAATAACAAGCCCAAGTTTCTGAGGTGCTGATACACGTGGAAATGGGCCAACTAGATGGTTGGTTTCATGTTCTCTTGACCGTAAGAACCTCCCCCTAATCAGGGCTGCCTGAATCAGGGCTGCCTGGAGGGTCAATCAGTAAACATAGGACTCTTGGTTCCAGCTCAGGTCATGATCTGAGGGTTCTGAGATTGAGGCCCACAGTGAGCTCCCTGCTCCATGGGGAGTAAGCTTGTCTCCCTCGCTCTTTGCTCTGCACTCTCTCAAATAAATAAATCTTAACAAACAAAACAAAACAAAACAAAAAAACCCTCCTACTAATCAGACTAGCCAGGCATTTAACTAGGTTTTTGGAACAAAGAGTTCTTTCTTCTATCTATCTGCCACATATAATTAGTAATAAATGGTCTATAGCAAAGTTGGAAAATTAACAGTTCCAAGAACTTAAAGGCAAACTGCTTGTCACCGGTTTAAGAAGCTGAATTAATGAGTAACCACTTCGGCATCTCATGCTAAAATCATTCAGAACAAGTTAGAGAACACTAATAGCTACACCACTACTCGGACCTGGCTCAAAGGTTCTATTCAAGGGGGTTCAATGAGATTTTACTTGTAATATGGACGCCAGCATCCACTAAACAGCAGCAGTTCTGTATAGACAAGGAATACCTACAATGTGGTACTAAGTTAAAAAATAAGTTTATAGAGCAGCATACGATTGTTTATATTTGTATAAATATGTACGTGTTAACTAGAGAAAAATGGAAGGGATTGCCTCAGAGACTGGATGGCCACAGAATTTTATTTTCCAAATTACACATTTATATGCTTCTGAATTTCAGGTATTTATTGAAATAAGAAATAAAATATATTTTAAGAAGTGTATTTTTTTTACTTTTTAAGGTTCTGCTGATTAGACCAAGCAATCTGGTGGCTTAAAGAAAGTTTCAGGGTTGACCTCGCTTTACATCTTCACTTGCATTCTGTATGACAAGCAGAGAAGTCCTCAATTCTACCCATTTCCCGGATAGCTGCAGATGCCGCCTTTAAGGAAGGAGTCAGAGAACTAAAGATTTTAGCAGGGAAGTCACTGGAGCACAAACCCACGGGCTTCCTGAAAGCCTGACTTCCTGGCGCTGGGGAGCCCCACTCAGAACCACCCAGAGGGAATGTGCCAGCAGTGAATTCGGCTGGAATGGAGCATGCAAACAAATGGAAATGGGCGGAAATAGAATTCTCAGAATGAACAGCTCCTTATGCCTTTTCAGACACACAGATTAGGGAGGTTGTATTTGGCAGCTTAAAAAAAAAAAAAAAATTGATGATTTAAGATGCATAGACTTCCTGAACTCGCAAGGCAAGTCCGTTCTATTCTGAAGACCACAGTTTCGATGAACAAGTGCGTCAGCTACTGCGGAGACAGGTGGCTGACGAGGCCTCCGGGTTTCCGCGGTCACAGAGGGGACACCTACATCGGGACAACTGGTGTGAGCAGGATCTGTGTGGTTCCACCAGGAGCCTCTTCACTGTGAGATGGGGAGAAGTACCTTCACATTCCAGAACGAGGGTAGGAAAGCTTCCGGAGGAAGGCTGTGGCGTCGAGGGGCGGGACACGTGTGGGGCCCAGCAGGGCACAGCACATAGGCCCCCACGCTTGCCTTCCTTGGCTCAGCTCTGTGCCATGGGTCTGGGGGTACCAACCCTCCAGGTGTGCCATGCTCTGAGAGTTCTTCCAGGATTGGGGAGTTTCAGTGCGGAAAGCAAACCAGGACAGCTGGTCACCCGGAGCCTCGGAGAAATGTCCAAGAGGAAAAAGAAAACTCCAAGCGATACAAGAGTGGATTTCTGAGGCAGCCAGGGGTGGGGTGCAGAGGTGGAGCAGGGTGAGGACCGAAGCTACCCCTCCCTGACCCGTTAGGCTCATCTCCTAGCTCATTTCCACCTCAGCAATCCCACCACACCCCTCCAGTCACTGAATGCTGCCCCACCTGCCATCCCGTGCTCCGCCCCAGGGCACTGGCTCTCAGGGGTGCTGGCCTGGGGAAGAGCATTAATATCCCCATTTTTCAGAGGAGCAAACTCAAGTTCCCTGGGGTTAGGGAATGCGCTCCACGTCAGGGTAAGTGGCAGAGCCGAGAATGAAACCCTGTGTACTTTTTTGCTGTCCCGCTAATGAGCCAGGGAGTCTCAGGAAGGAGAGGGAGAGGACACTTGCTGCAACGGAGGCTTGCAGAGTACGATTTTCAAGGTGCACGAAGGCGAGGAGGTGCACACCAGGCTGGGAGAACTGTGAGCCCACCCAGGGCAGTAGGACGGAATCCTCTGTGCCCAGACCTGCTGAGTAAGAAGGGAGGTTATAGCGGGAGGTATCTGTGACAGGCTGGAGACTGTGTGGGAGTGAGTCCTCCAGATTCCCCAGCCTGGTATTCACATAGAGGCTCAGCAGCATCTGAACCTGGCTTCTGGAAGGGCCATCTGGCGGCAGAGTTATTCTTTTTTTGTTTTTTTTTTTTTAAGACTTTATTTAAAGATTTTATTTATTTATTTGACAGAGATCACAAGTAGGCAGAGAGGCAGTCAGAGAGAGAGAGGAGGAAGCAGGTTCCCTGTCTAGCAGAAAGCCCGATGTGGGGCTCGATCCCAGGACCCTGAGATCATGACCTGTGCCAAAGGCAGAGACTTAACACACTGAGCCACCCAGGCGCCCCAGATTTATTCTTTATGCACATGCTTGCACTGCCTGGAGCCCACCACCTGTGCCGGTCCTATCACCTTCCTGAGAACCCATGAATGGAGGCCAAACAGTGGAGGGGCAGCCCGAGACCCTGCACTGGGGTGGCTGGGGGTGGGGGGCCGGTGTGGATGGGTAGCGGTGGAGCATGAGACAGGGCATGTGTGCAGAGTAGGTCTGCCCTGGAGCTCCTTACTCATCACCCAGCTCAGCCGAAGAGTCCAGCACAGTGCCTGGGACTTTGTGGGCACTCACAATAGCCTGGCACGAAAGAACAAATAAAGACATGCATATTCTCCCTGTCCAACTGCTGCCCTTTTGGAGAGATCAGGGATTGGGGGGGGGTCTGGGTGGAGTTTACAGAAGTGTTGGCAAGACCCCCTTCCTAGCCCCTGATCTGCTGAGGGTCAAAAAGCTCAGAGGAGAAACAGCAGCTTTAAGCTGCAACAAGAACATCCACATCGCTGTCTAACCACTGTCCTTCTTGAAACAAGCAAGCCTGGAATATTGCAAATAGTTCCGTGTAAAAGCCCTCGCGTCGGAGCTTTTGGGTTTAGATGCCATGAAGTGTGGAAGATGGACTTCTGCACAGTTTTCAGGCTTTCTACCCCTCCTGTTAGCTCAGGTAGTAATTCCCCCGTCAGCACCCCATGACTCCGGGACCAAAGCTTAGCTTGTCCTCAACGGAGCTCCTGGCGACTCCTTGGGGAGTCACCCAAACAACATGGACAGAGGGGCAGGTTGAGGCAGAGGCTGGCAGGCTGTGCCCCTGTCATCGTCTCCCAACCAGAAAAGAGATCTATGTATCACTGCAAAATAGCGCTAGCTGCCGTTTTGGTCAGTAACCGAAAGGGTGATCAGGTCGGTAACCTGATCAGAACTAGGTGTCCTGGGCCACTATCACAGCCTAGCAAAACCCGGGCTGGGAAAGTTGAACGACTGCGCCACTATCAGCTGGGAAAGATGGAAGTTTGATAACGTTGTATTGTCAGAAGTATGCAGAAGTCACATTCAAACAGGACTGTGCGAATTGTAGATGGGCGTAACCTTCTTGGAGGGCAATATGGTAGAATCTAGAAAAAATTATTAGCCCTATACCTCTTGATCCAGAAACTCCACTTTTATGAACTGATCCCACAAACGGTAAGGGCACACAGATGTAGATTTGATCTCTGAAGCACAGTGTGGTTGACAGCCGAGAAAGACAGGAGACAGCCGAGAAAGACAGGAGACAGCCGAGAAAGACAGGAGACAGCCGAGAAAGACAGGAGACAGCCGAGAAAGACAGGAGACAGCCGAGAAAGACAGGAGACAGCCGAGAAAGACAGGAGACAGCCGAGAAAGACAGGAGACAGCCGAGAAAGACAGGAGACAGCCGAGAAAGACAGGAGACAGCCGAGAAAGAAAGTCGGGACCATCATGCTCAATGGTAAGGGGCCAGTAAAGTAAAATGGGTTCTTAGGCTACCCATGACACGTTGGACACCGGCTACCTGGAGTTAGCACACACGCCACAGGTTAAGGGTCTGTCTACAAGATGCCCCCGCTTTGGACACCCACCACAAGTCCACGCCCCCCCCCCACAACTGGCTATAAGTCATAGGTTTCCACCACCCCCTCTGCAGGTTTAATAATTTGCTAGCATGGCTCAGGGAATTTAGGAAGCACTTTACTCACTATTACCTGTTCATTATAAAGGACACAGCTGGGGCGCCTGGATGGCTCAGCTGGTTAAGCATCTGTCTTGGGCTTGGGTCATGATCCCAGGGTTCTGGGATCAAGCCCCGCATCGGGTTCCCTGCTCAGGTTCCCTGCTCAGGGAGGAGCCTGCTGCTCCCTCTGCCCCACCCCCCCATACTTGAACAAGCATGTGCTCGCCCTCTCTCTGAAATAAATAAAATATTTAATATAAAAGGACACAGCTCAGGAGCAGTGATGTCGAAGGGATGCACAGCTGGTACATGGGACTGGCTGCGAAGCCTCGTGCTCTCTCTGGGCTCCCTCCAAGCCTTGCTGTGTTCACTAACCCAGAGCTCTCAGAGCTTCTCCAGTTCAGGTTTGGGGGAGGCTCCTTACTTGGGAAGAAGTGATGACAGCACTGGCTGTTGGTGACTGATTCAGTCTCTAGCCTCTCTCCCATCCCCAGAGGCTGAAGGTGGGGAGGGAGTTTAGGGCTGAAAGTTCCAACCCTCTCATCCCACAGTTAGTTCCTCTGCCAACCAGCCTTCCTCTTCCAAAAGCCACCTTGTTAGCCAACAAAAAAACAGACTTAGCACTCTGGAGATTCCAAGGGTCTTAGGAAGTTTTTACATCAGGAACCAGAAAGTAAGACCAAATATTCTAACAGGAGAGGCTCCCAGCACTCCTATCACCCAGGAAATTACTAGGATTGTAGGGACTCTGCGTCAGAAACCAGGCAGAGAAGACCAAATAAGTATTTCTTACTGTATCAAACTTGGTGAAACAAATGATCAATATTCACATTCTAATAATACAGAGGCATTTAAAAAAATACACTATATTTATATGCACGGATATTAGATTATCTCAAAAATCATGAAAAAGCACAAGGCAGAACAGTACATAGAAGATACTTCTATTTAATGATATGTATGTACACACACACGCTCATCTGTATATGCACAGGAAATCTCCAGGACGATTCCCTAAACACCAGGGCTGTGGTGGTCTTCGGGGAAGGATGGGATGTGTGGGTGGAAAAAAACGTTACATTTCACTTTATATCCTTCTGAACAGTCGGGACCATTTTAGCAAGTTTGGGAAGGACTTAAAAAAAAAAAGGCGGGATCCTAAAAACAAGTAAAATGCATGCCAAGACTGGGTCTGAGCTGCAGGTGTTTCGCACTTGAAAGCGTTAGTAATTCACCTGTGCACAATTAGCAAAGTGCTTCACAAGCCCTATCTCCCTCTGGGAGGCTGGCCAGAGACTTGAGTTCAATAACTACGCTTTTTGCTTTTTTTTTTTCCTTTTAAGGAAAAAAGGGGTTAAGGGTTGGGGGAGGGGTGAGCCTGGTGGTGGGTATTAAGGAGGGCACATACTGCATGGAGCACTAGGTGTGGTGCATAAACAATGAATCTTGGAAGACTGCATCAAAAACTAACGTATTTTATGGTGACTAACGTAATACAATAAAAAGAAGAAAAAAAAACTTATTGTCCTTCTTCTTGTCTAAAAAAAGATTTTAAGGGGTGCTTGATTTTTTTTTTTTAAGATTTTATTTATTTGAGAGAGGGAGTGTGTGTGCACAAGCGGGGGAACAGCATAGGGAAAGGAGAAGCAGGTCCCCACCCAGCAGAGAGCCCGATGCAGGACTTGATCCCAGGACCCTGAGATCATGACCTGAGCTGAGCTGAAGGCAGAAGTTTAACTGACTCAGCCACCCAGGCGCCCCCAGCCATATGTTACCACACAGCTGGAATTTGCTAGTGCACATGGAGATGTGTGTTTCTGGTTTTTTTGTTTGTTTTGTTTTGTTTTTTGAGAGAGTGAATGAGAGTACGTGAGAAAGGGAAGGTCAGAGGGAGAAGCAGACCCTCTGCTGAGCAGGGACCCCGATGCAGGACTCCGTCCTGGGACTTCAGGATCATGATCTGAGCCAAAAGCAGTAGCTTAACCAACTGAGCCACCCAGGCACCCTGAGATGTACTTCAAGTGTAAAATGCACACTGGATTTCAGAGATTTAGTATATCAAACAGAATGCATTTTTTTTTTTAAACATGGACTACATTTTGAAATAATACCTTGGGTATACGGCTAAAAACATATCATTAAATTACACTTGTTTCTTTCTACTTGTTAAATGGGGCTTGCATTCTATTTCTATCGCATTGGTTTAGAGGATTACTTCTCACCACCTTGCGAAACAAAATCCTGTTCTCTTGAAGTGACTCTACCCTCTCTTCTTTTTAACATGATAAGTCCCCCAGTTTTTTTTTTTTTTTTTTTTTTTTTAGATTTATTAGAGAGGAGAGAGATCACAGAGGGAAAGGAAAAGGGAAAAGCACACTCCTTGCCAACTGACATGGGGCTTGATCCCAGGACCCTGAGATCATGACCTGAGCCCCGAAGGCAGCCATTTAACAGACTAAGCCACCCAGACGCCCCCACCCCAATCTTTCTTCTTCAGTTTTCAAACATGTTAGCAACTCTACTGGGGTGGGGGGTATGGCATCTTTGTAAGCACCTCCAACAGCCCCCTGGACGCCCCATCCAGCATCCTTGCCTACCAGAACATTCTCCTTAGCCTTCAGAGGAAGCAGCCACTCTGACCACAGCCCTCTCTCATTTCTGTTTACTGGTCAACTGTTCCCACTGGCCTCATCAACCCTTCCCCTCCGACTCCTGCCACTCTCCTCATTCGTAATCCTCACTCCCCTCCGCAGTCAGCCTGGCTTCCAAAGCCCATGGTGTTCCAAGCACTATGGCCAGTTCCTTAAACACCATTGTCCTCTGTGTTCTCTGACCAGAACTGGGTCAACAATGCTCTACTTCCTCTCTGCTCAAACCTGAGCAGTCGACACTGTGGGAGACCGTCCCACAGCAGACACTCCCACAACAAAGCCTACAGTTTCCAAACATTCAGAATATCACATTCAAGATGGCCCTCCCTACTACCAATCTCACAATGGCTTTTTTCATGTAAATTGGCTCCCTCTTCCATGATTACTCTGACCAGTTCCCTCCAATCTCTTCAGACCTGCAAATTCCTCTTTATGCTTAGCTGGGCACTGCGGCCCACCTCTCCTGCTTGAAACACTCTTGTGCCTTCTGGGCCCCCAGACTCACCAGGCATCCTGGCGTCCCCTCCTGGCTTCTTCTCGGTCCACACCGTGGAAGCGTCTCTGGCTTTCTAAGAGGGTAGCTCTGGCTTTTCCTCAGATGCTGGGAAGAGCACAGGTGCCGGTGGGAGCAGAGGGTGGCAAGGGAGGACAGGGTGTGGGCTGGGGGAGCCCAGTGCCTTCACACTCCACGTAACTAAGAGACCTGGGTGCCGTATGGATGGCACCACACCCGAGCTCCGTCACTCTGCACAGCCCTTTCCCTCTCTGACCGGCCAGTTCCTCATTTATAATTAGGGACCATCACCATTCAGTTGTCAATGATCCAATTAAAAACAAACCCCAAACCATGTGGGTGTGAGAACTTGATACCCAGGAACAATTCCAAAGGTCACAGAAGGACCTCCCTTCCCTGATTTCTCACCCGGACAAAGCCCGGATTCCAAGCCCGGAGAATTCAGTCCACTCTTCTTTCATTCTACAAGCACGTGGGCAGGGAAGTGAAGGGAGTGACATTTATAGGGCACCAGCTTGGGTCACTCACTCTGTGTGGAAGGACATTGTTAATTTGGTCCTTGAGAGTGTCCTACAGGCACTCTCAGAGCCCCCCAACTTGCCCCCAGAGAGGGCCTTTCAGCCGGGCTCCCGGCCGCAGCAGACTGCACCAAGATGGGCCACCGGACCTCATCTACTCATTCCACCACAGCTGAGGGTCCTGATGGAACCTTGACATCCTCAACTGAACATTAGATCACCTGGGGGAAGCTTTTGAGCATCACACCCCGGGACCACCTGGGTGGCTCAGTAGGTTATAAGCATCTGTGTCTGGCACAGGTCATGATCTCAGGGTCCTGGGATGGAGTCCTGGGTCAGGCTCCCTGCTCAGCGGGGAGCCTGCTTCTCCCTCAACCTCTGCCCGAGGCTCCCCTTCTTTGTGTGCCCTCTCTCTCTCAAGTAAAGAAAATCTTAAAAAAAAAAAGAAAAAAATTCCTACCCCAGACTACTGAATTCAGAATCTTTGGGGGCAGTGTGGGAGAAGGATTCGAGGCCCCTGTGGTTCTTAAAAGTCCCCACTGTGCAGCCAAGACTGGTAAGGACTGAGTGAATCCACGCTAAGGGGTTAGCAGCCGGAGCTCCCAGCCCTTCAAAGGGGGCACTGACAAAGCCTCAAGTCAAAGCAAAGACTGGCTGCCAGGTGCAGAGCAGAACGTTTGAGGCACCTGTGTCAGCCCTTGCAGTGAGCTATGAGGGGGAAAAGAATTTTTCTGGCATCCCTCAAACTTTATAATTTCTAGCAATGCTTTGGGGTTAGGGAGGAATTCCACTGCCCTCCGCATCCTCCAGAGCTATAATGTGGTTGTACTTGACATGTGAGGGCATCAGAGTCCCTAAAGGGCTTGTGAAAATGAAGTGGCTAGGCCCCTCCCATTTCTCCTTCAGTAGGTTAGGGGTGAGGCCTCAGAGTTGGCATTTCTAACAAGTTTCTAGGTGACACTGCTGCTGGTCCCAGGACCACGCGGTTAAAACTTTGGCAGTTATGATTCTGCAAGCCCTTTGGGCACAGGGGACACTGAGGATGCTCCCAATATCCCCGTAGCCCAGCCCCTTCTCTCCTTCTGAACCCCGCTTACACCACTATGCCACACAGGGGACCCGCCTCTGCTGTCAAACTTCTCATCCTGGTGAAGGGAAGACGTGGGCCCTCTGGTCATTGCCAGAAGGACAATCGGCTGGTAAAGATTGAAAGGAGGCAGGTACTGATAAACAGAAATGAGGCTGTGTGGGTATAATGGATGCATTCATGGACTCTGGGGTCAAAATTTAGGTCTGCCAGTAACAGCCTGACCTGGAGGTAAATTCCTTAGTTTCTGTCACCCTCTGTTACTGTACTTATGAAATAAATATATTGTAATAGTGCTGTGCTCACCTCCTGCAGCAGAATGAGGTTTCAGTGACACAATACAGGTGGGGAGCTTAGCATAGTTTCTAGCACTTGGTGATCGCTCAATAAATAGCAGCTAAAATTAATGAAAATTCTTTGACGAGCCATGGAGCTGCTCACTGAGATAGTGAGCTCCCCATACCCAGGGGTGTGTAAGCAGAAGCTGGAATCAGATCTGGGATTGAAGCCGTGTATTTGAGACCAGGAGGAGGAGCCTGGTTCTTCAAGTCCCAAATCACATAGCAGGTATAGACTGGAATGGGCATTTGTAAATCTGTGATTTCCTTGTGGAAGTGTGCTAAGACCTGAAACTCCTCTTGGTGGAATTCCTCCTGGAATCTTCCTAACAGAAGCAAGAGCCGCCCTTGCTGGGACGCTGAACTCTTCTGAATAGCCATGGGCTGTATGACTCATGGTCGGGCCTGGACCAGTGCCCAGCCTGGGGAACTGGAAAGTGGGCTTCTCAGGCACCTCTGCAGGTAATGTGTGTGGCACAGAGGACTAAGGAAGAGACAAGATGCGATGACATCCCAATAGTTCTTTGGGAATTTTTAGGATGACTAAAGGCCCCTGGCAGAGGGGTACAGAGCAATCACAGGATTCAGGCACACTCCTGACGGGGTACCACACTTAGGGTATGAAGTTGCTCCTTCAGAGAGACTATAGGGCCAATTCCTCTTCATCCTGAAGATTTTAGTTTAAACATCACTTCTTCCAGGAAGCCTTTCCTAATCTCTCAACACCCAGTTAGGTTCCCAGCCTTATGTGCCCATAACATCTGTTCCTAGCAACACACTTACCCCAGTCCCTTGTAATTCTTTTTGATGAATGGCTGATCCTTCTAGATCAGCTGTGAGCTCTGAACCCAGGGGTGGGTCTGCCTTCTTCGCTATTGGCTGTTGAATCCCCGGGGCCCAGGTCAGTGCCTGGCCCTGTGGGCTTTTTGTAAGCACCTAATGGAATGAATATCTCTAGGCGAGTTCTTCGACCGCCCTGAGTCTCACTTTTTACCTGTAAAATGGGTGCGAATTGTACTTGTTTGCAGGACGACATGGGTGAACAGAAAGTCGCCTTTGCAGTACTTGCTGCAAAGCACGAGCTCAATACACGGCCACACACAGTGTTGTCTTGTGACTGTGATTAACAATCAAAACAACTCAGGACAGACTGGCTTTTCTGCTCTTCCATCGGCTGGAGGCTATTCTAAGTGATCTTTCTAGACCACACATCTGGCCGTATCTCTCCTGGGTCTGCTCTCAACTCAATTTTCCATCCCCATCTCAAGACTCTACACCACCCAATTCCAGTTCACCAGACAATGGCCCACTCTGGGCCTCTGTCTCCTCTTTCTCAGTGGGGAGACCCTGACTGCCTGTCTCAGGTGTGTGCTCCGTTGAGGCCCCTCCTCCCCCTCCAGGGGCACAGTTCCCAGCCTGCTGTGCGTTCACATTAGAGGAATGACGCTCATCTCCCTGCTGGAAGGAGCAGGTGAGCGCTCCCAGGGTGTGATAGGATGGGTGGACAGCTCATTCAGGCTGGGGCTGTCACAGTCCCCTTGACCTGAAGGAGTGAGCTCTGGTTCCACTACCCCTGAAATCCTGGGCGTGGTAGGTGTGGATGACGGCAACAGGGAAGAGCGGGTCTGCTGTTCTATTTCTGGGCATTGGCTCCCAAAGGGAATGCGATCCATTACCCCGGAGAGCCTGAGGCAGGGATCTGATACAGGTGCAGAAGGGGAAATCATCAGGGGAGCCTCACGTAGGTCCCCTAGTCATGCTTGGTGCCAAGGGACCCACACCTCCCTCCTGAGTCTCTGGCACCAGGGTCAGGGCCTATCAGAGGAACTACTCCAGCACCTTCCACCTAAAAGTCTTCCCAAGCTCCATTCTTTTACCTGCTATAGAACTTATAAGATGAAATAAGAAGAAATTTAATTAAATTTAACCAAGTTTAACTAAAGAACAGTCCCCCTGGGCACCTGGGTGGCTCAGTGGGTTAAGCCGCTGCCTTCGGCTCAGGTCATGATCTCAGGGTCCTGGGATCGAGTCCTGCATTGGGCTCTCTGCTCAGCGGGGAGCCTGATTCCCTCTCTCTCTCTCCGCCTGCCTCTCTGTCTACTTGTGGTCTCTGTCAAATAAACAAATAAAATTAAAAAAAAAAAAAAAAAAGAACAGTCCCCCTGCTACTGGCACAAAGGGAGAAGAGATGGTAAAAGTGTGTCTGTGTTTATGATTTCCCGTTGCTCAGAACTTTCTCCTTCCTTGGCAACCTCCTACTCGGCCTCCCAGACTCACTGTTCAACTTCTAGAACTCTTCCCAACTCCAACCAAGGGAAGTAAATCCCTTTCTCTGTGTCCCCAGGGCCTCTAACATTGAATCATCAGGCTGGAATCTGATTTTGCCCCTGGGCCATGTCATCCCCTACAGCCGAATATCCTTGGCTGTGGGCACAGGGCATCTCACACAGTAGGTACTCAGGAGCTTTTTTTTTTTTTTCTTAAAGGTTTTATTTATTCATTTGACAGAGAGAGACACAGTGAGAGGGAACACAAACAAAGGGACTGGGAGAAAGTGTGTTGGGTCCCCAATGTTGGATCCCCCAATAATGGGTCCGTGATTAAAGGAGTGAGACTGATATAAAGTGAAGGTCAAGCAAAGCTTTATTTTGCACCAAGCATGGAAAATCAAACCGACCAGCCAGGGCCACACCTCTTACAGAGAACGTGACCCCTCCCTGCCTCACAGACTAACTTTTCAAGAGCAAAGGCCATGTGGTTGGGCCTGTCCACACACAAGTGGTGAATGAGATTGTAACACAGAAAGCTGCACAGTCATGCAGGTCACACATAAGTGACCAACTGAATTACAATTCACCCCATAGTAGACATTTGGACTAGCCTATCACCTTGGTGAGAATTGGCGCCCAAAAGGCGGAGCCCACACTGATCGGTAGCTAGGGAGACAGTATGTGGGCTCCACTGATTGGATGTCTCCACCTGACCCGACTCATCCCTGCGTTCGGGCTCTGTTATCTCTAACTGACCTGACCCACCCTTGTATTTGGGCTTTATTACCTGGGACTGGTTTCCCAGACTTGCTTTTAAGTAAGTTCCCCTAGCAGGGCAGGGTCAATTTAAGTTTTACTGCATAAACAACAAATTTCTGTTCAGCTGAGGTGGGGCTGCTCTGGCTAAATAGGCCCTTACAAGAGAAGCAGGCTTCCCACCGAGCAAGGAGCCTGATGTGGGGCTCCATCCCAGGACCCTGGGATCATGACCTGAGCCAACAGCAGACGCTTAACTGACTGAGCCATCCATGTACCCTTCAGGAACTGCTTACTGAGCAAACATAACTCCCCAGCAAAGCAGCCTTGTCTCCTACCCTAAGCCAAGGGGGAAATATCTATAGGTTTGTCAGGATAAAACCATGAATAAGACATAAGTGATCGGTGCCTGGGTGGTGCAGTCCGTTAACTGACAGACTCTGGATGTCAGCTCAGGTCATGATCTCAGGGCCATGAGATCAAGTCCCACATCAGGCTCCATGCTCAGTGCAGAGTCGGCTTGAGATTCTCACTCCTCCTCCCTTTCCCCCTCCTGCTCATGCTCTCTGTCTCTAAAAAGTAAATCAATAAATCTTGAAAGAAAAAAAGATGTCAGTGAGACTCAGCTCCACAATGGTGGGCCTCCTGAGAATAGAAGGTGGAAGAAACACGCACACTTCATAACAGGCTCTTTCCCTAGGACAAGACTAAGGGAAGGGACCCAGAAATAGCCTAGTCCAGGGGCACAGCCTTGCCACACATTAGACTCACCCAAGGAACAAAGCAGTATGGGGAACTGCCCTTGGAGACACCCACTTCACTCTATAGAGTAGGTTGTGGGTTGTCCTTACTTCTCACAAGCCCCCCAGATGCTTCTAATGTGCAGACTTGGTGGAGAAGCACCAAGCCAGCCCACCCTCCTTGCCATGTGCACTCAGAGGAGGAAGGTGCCTTGTCTGCATCCAGGGTTTACAGCCAGCAGTGGGACTGGGACCCAGACTCTTCTTCTGCCGACTAGGGATTCCCGGGGAAGTCTCCTGTGGGGTCAGCATGGCACAGGCCTGAGCTCCCGCAGGGTGCATCTCAGCACAGGGAAAGGCCAACATGCTTCCTGCACCATATGTGAAGGAGGAACATCCTGTGCTCCCCTTAGGGTCCACTGTGTCATTCCCCTATGCTCACAGGGCTGACTGATGCATCCCCCGCCCAGCAAACCAGTGACAGGAGAAAATTATTTTCCAACTCTGAACGTGCCAGTCTAGCCTCTCTCCTACCCTCATTTCTTCTTGATAAATAAATACACTCCTTCCACAAGCCCATTTTCCAGGGAAAACGCAGGTGCGGGCAGACCAGGGTTCTAAATGCACTGGAGCAAGGAGGCTTAGTATCGGCAGGATTGTGGAGTGGGGTTTCTGCCAAGATCCTGGGAGATGCTTGCTAAGGCAGAAGCCCACTTCCTCTTCTGTTTTGTTGTTGTTGTTGTTGTTTTAGCATGTCTAGACCCCGTCAGGCCCCAGAAGGAACAGTATACCTATTTTTTGAGTGCCTGCTGTATACTTAGAATTCTCTTCTCCATCTTGCCCTATTGTATACACGTACTCCTATTTCAAGACTCAGCCTCACCTCCTTCAAGAAGTCTTTCCTGCTCCCCAGATAAGCTGCCTCTGGCTATGGACAGAAGCAACACACATCCTCTCAGGAAGGGCCTGACTTCGATCCAGGCCAACAGAGATTATAGCAAAGCTATTGATTAGATACTGATGCATCCTGACTTTAGACAATTTAAAATATATTTTTTAAAAAGTCCTGCAGCGGGGACGCCTGAATGGATCAGTCCGTTAAGGGTCTGCCTTTGGCTCAGGTCATGATCCCAGGATCCTGGGATCAAGCCCCTCTTCAAGATCCCTGCTCAGTGGAGTCTGCCTCTCTCTCTCTGCCTGTTGTTCCCCTTGCTTGTGCTGTCTCACTCTCTCTCTCTCTGTCACCTAAATAAATGAAATCCTTAAAAATAAATAAATAAATAAAAAAGAAAGTCCTACAGCAGATTGGTCAATGAAAAGCAACCAAGCTAAACAGCAAAAAAGAAGAAAAATAATAATAAATGAGAATAGGTTTAGGGAACTCTGTGAAATCATCAAGTGTAATAACATTTGCATTATAGGGATCCCAGAAGGAGAAGAGAGGGACAAGAGGGCAGAAGACTTATTTGAAGAAATAACAGCTAATCTGGGGAAGGACACAGACATCCTGATCCAGGAAGCGAAGAGAGCCCCTAATAAGATTAATTCCCAGAGGTTCACACTGAGACACATAATAATTAAAATGACCCAAAGTAGGGGTGCCTTGATGGTTCAGTCAGTTGAGCATCCACCTCTTGGTTTTGGCTCAGGTCATGGTCCCAGGGTTGTGGAACCAAGTCCTGTGTAGGGCTCTGCACTCTGTGGACTCTGCTTAGGATTCATTCCCCCCTCCTCTCCTTCTGTTCCTTCCCCCACTCACACACACACACACACACACACTCTCTCTCTCTCTTTCTTTTTTTTTTAAGGATTTTATTTATTTATTTGACAGACAGAGATTACAAGTAGGCAGAAGGGCAGTCAGAGAGAGGAGGAAGCAGGCTCCCTGCTGAGCAGAGAGCCCGATGTGGGGCTTGATCCCAGGACTCTGGGATCATGACCTGAGCCGAAGGCAGAGGCTTTAACCCACTGAGCCACCCAGGCGCCCCTGAACTTTTAATTTTAAAAGCAGCAAGAAACACCAGAAAGTTTATAGTAGCAATGTCCATAATAGCCAAACTATGGAAAGAACCTAGATGTCCATCAACAGATGAATGGATAAAGAAGATGTGGTATATATATGTAAATGGAATACTATGCAGCCATCAAAAGAAATGAAATCTTGCCATTTGTGATAATGTGGATGGAACTAGAGGGTATTGTGCTTAGCGAAATAAGTCTATCAGAGAAAGACAACTATCATATGATCTTCCTGATATGAGGAAGTGGAGATGCAACGTGGGGGGGCTTGGGGGGTAGGAAAAGAATAAATGAAACAAGATGGGATCAGGAGGGAGACAAACCATAAGAGACTCTTAATGCACAAAACAAACTGAGAGGGGCTAGCGAAAGGGGGTAAGGAGAGGGTGGTGGGGTTACAGACACTGGGGAGGGTATGTGCTATGGTGAGTGCTGTGAAGTGTGTAAACCTGGCGATTCACAGACCTGTACCCCTGGGTCTAATAATACATTATATGTTTATAAAAAATTATAAAAAAAAATAAAATAAGGGGGAACAAAAGTAAAAAAAAAAAGCAGCAAGAAAAAAGAAAACAGTTACATACAAGGGTAACTCCATATAGCTATCAGCTGATTTCTCAGCAGAAATTCTGCAGGCCAGAAAGAGTGGCATGATATGTTCAAACTGCTAAAAGGGAAAAACTTACAACCAAAAATACCCTACCTGGCAAATTAATCATTCAGAATAGAAGGAGAGAGTTTCCTAGACAAAGAAAAGTTAAAGGAGTTCATCACCACTAAACCAGTCTTACAAGAAATATTAAAGGGAATTCTTTGAGTGGAAAGAAAAGGCCATCACTAGAAGTAAAAAAAATTGTGAAAGGGAAAAAATTTCACAAGTAAAAGGGAGCATACGGCAAAGCAATAGGTTAATCAGTTACAAAGTTATACAAAAGATTTCCCTCCACCATGCTGGCTCACACAATCTCTAAAAAACAAAACCAAAAACCATTCAAATGGAGGGGGAAAAAAAGCCAAGATAGCAATACTTCTACCAGAAATTAATAAGCTATAAAATAAAGACTGTAGCAAGAGATAAAAGGACACTACATAATGCTAAAGCTATCAATCCAACAAGAGGATAGAACAATTGTAAATATCAACGCACCCAACATAGAGTTCCCAAATACATAAAGCAATTATTAAGAGACACAAAGGAAGACATTAACATAATACAGGGATAGTAGGGGACTTTAACACACCACATACATCAATGGACAGAGCATCTAGACAGAAAATCAACTAGGAAATAGTGGCTTTGAGCAACACATTAGACCAGATAGACTAATGAATATGTACAGAACATTCCATCCCCAAAACAACATCCCCAAAACATATTCTTTCAAGGGCACATGGAACATTCTCCAAGACAGATCACATAGTATGCCACAAAACAAGTCTCAATAAATTTGAGAAGACTGAAATTATATCAAGCATCTTTTCCACAACCATATGAAACTAGGAATCAATTACAAGAGAAACACTGGAAAAACACAAACGCCTGGAGGCTGAACAACATGCCCCTAAAGGATTCAATGAAGAAATCAAAAAGGAAAGGGGAAAAAAAAATCCATGGAGACAAATGCAAATAAAAATACCACTGTCCAAAATCTTTGGGACAGAGCAAAGCGGTTCTAAGAGGGAAGTTTATGGCAACAGGTCTTCCTCAAGAAACAAGAAAAATCTCAAGTAAACAATCTAACCATACATATAAAGGAGTCAGAAAAAGAAGAACAAGCCCAAAGCTGGTGGAAAGAAGGAAAATAATAAAGATTATAGCAGAAATAAATGAAGAAGACTGAAATAATAGTAGAAAAAAAATTAATGAAACCAAGAGCTGGTTCTTTGAAAAGATAAAATTGATCAACCAGACTCATCAAGAAAAAAAAGAGAGAGGACTCTATTAATCAAATCAGAAATGAAGGAGGGGGAAAAAAACAACCAACAACACTGAAATACAGAGAATTATAACAAAGTATGATGAAAATGTATATGCCACCAAACTGTACAGCCTAGAAGAAATGGATACATTCCTAGAAACATACATGCTTCCACAACTGAATCAGGAAGAAATGGAAAATCTGAACTGACCAATTATTAGTAATAAAATGGAACCTGTAATAAAAAAAACTCCCAATAAACAAAAGTCCAGGACCAGATGGCTTCACAGGTGAATTCTATGATGCATTTAAAGAAGATTTATTGCCTATTCTTTTCAAATTCTTCCAAAAATAGAAGAGGAAGAAAAACTTCTAAATTCATTCTATGAGGTAATGAGATATTATCCTAATACCAAAATCAGACAAAGATACTACCAAAGAGAAAAAAGAGGGGAGGGGGAGAGAGAGAGAGAGAGAGAGAGAGAGAGAGAGAGAACTACAGGCCAGTATCTCTGATGAGCACAGATCGCAAAAATCCTCAACAAAATATTAGCAAACAGAATTCAACTATACAGGGGCACCTGGGTGGCTCAGATGGTTAAGCATCTTGTCTTCGTTCAGCTCAGGTCATGGTCCTGGAGACCTGAGATCGAGTCCTGTGTCTGACTCCCTGCTTGGTGGGGAGCCTGCTTATTCCTTTCCTTCTACTGCTTCCCCTGCCTGTGCTCTCTCGCTCTGTCAAATAAATAAATAAAATCTTAAAAAAAAAAAAAAGAATTCGACTATATGGTAAAAAAGTCAGTCACCACAATCAAGTGGGATTAAGCCAAGGATGCAAGAGCAGTTTAATATCTGCGAGTCGTTCAAGGTGATACATCATACTAACAAGAGGAAGGATAAAAATCACATGATTATCTCAATAGATGCAGAAAAGGCACTAGACAAAGTGATATCTGTTCATGATGAAAACCACAACAAAGTGGGGTTAGAGGGAACATACCTCAACATAATAAAGACCATTCATAAAATCCACAGCTTACATCATGCTCAATGTAAAAAACTGAAAGTGTTTCCTCTAAGATCAAGAACAAGACAAGGATGTCTACTCTCACTGCTCTGATTCAACGTACTGGAAATCCTAGCTACAGCAAGCAGACAAGACAAAGAATTAAAGGGATCCATACTGGTAAGGAAGAAGTAAAATGGTCACTCTTCGCAGATGACATAATATTACATATAGAAACCCCTAAAGACTCCACCAAAAAACTATTTGAATTGATAAATGAACTCAGTCAAGTTGTAGAATACAAATTAATATACAAAAATCTGTTGCATTTCTATACACTAATAATGAAGTAGCGGAAAGAGAAATTATGAAAACAGTTCCATTTGTAGCAGCACCAACAAGAACAAAATACCTGCGAATAAATTTAACCAAGGAGCTGAAAGACCTATACCCTGAAAACTATGAGACATTGATGAAAGAAATTGAGGACAACACAAGCAAATGGAAAGATAGACCATCATGGGAAGAATTCATAGCATTAAAATGTCCATATTACCCAAAGCAATCTACAGATTCAATGCAATTCCTATCAAAATGCCAAGAGCATTTTTCACGGAACTATAATAATTGCTCCTAAAATTTGTATGGAACCACAAAGACCCCAAATAGCCACTCGATCTCTAGAAAGAACAAAGTGGAAGGTATCACAATCCTGGATTTCAAGATATACTACGAAACAGTAAGGTGCTAGCACAGAAACAGACACACAGATCAGTAGAACAGAACACAAAGACCAGAAAGAAATACATGATTATATGGTCAATTAACTTACAATAAATGAGGCAAGAATGTACAATGGAAAGAAGATAGTCTTTTCAATAAATGGTGTTGGGAAAACTGGACAGCTATACACAAAAGAATAAAACTGAACCACCTGTCTAATCATACACAAAAGCTAACTGAAATAGATTAAAGACCTAACTGTGAAACCTGAAACCAAAGAAAATAGAGGCTGGGGACACCTGGGTGGCTTAGTCGATTAAGCATCTGCTTTTGGCTCAGGTCATGATCTCAGAGTCCTGGGATCAGAGTCCCCGGTTAGGATCCTTGCTTCTCCCTCTGCCTGCTGCTCCCCTTGCTTGTGATCCCTCGCTCTCTGACAAATGAATAAATAAAATCTTTTTAAAAAAGGAAAGAAAACAGAGGTACTAATCTCCTTGACATTAGCCTTAGCAACATTTTTCTAGATATGTCTCCTCAGACAACAGACACAAAAGCAAAAAACAAAGGATCAGGACTACACCAAAATAAAAAGCTTTTGCACAGCAAAGGAAATCATCAAAACAAAAAGGCAACCTATTGAAGAGATTTGCAAATGATATAACCAATAAGGAGTTAATATTCAAAATATATAAAGAACTTACACAGTTCAACACCAAAAAAACCAAACAGCCTGAAATGTGTTCAGATCTGAACAGATCTGAATAGCCACTTTTCCAAAGAAGACATTCAGATGGCCAACAGACACATGGAAAGATGCTCAACATCACTAATCATTAGGGAAATGCAAATCAAAACCACATGAGATATCACTTTGCACAAGTCAGAATGACTAGTATCAAAAAGACAAGAAATAACAAGTGTTGGTGAGAATGTGGAGAAAAGGGAACCCTCATGCACCACTGGTGGGAATGTAAATTGGTGTAGCCACTATGGAAAACAATATGGCGGTTCCTCAAAAAAATTAAAAATAGAAATATCACCTGATCCAGTAATTCCACTGCTGGATATTTACCCAAAGAAAACAAAGACACTTATTTTAAAACATATATGTACCCTTATGTTTACTACAGCATTATTTACAACAGCAAAGATATGGAAGCAACCCAAGTAGCTCAATCTCATGACCCTGAGATTATGACCTGAGCGGAAATCAAGGGTTGGACGCTTATTCAAAGGAGCCCCCCAGGAGTTCCCAGTCAATCATTTTTAAATAATGTTGTTGGTGACAGATGATGACTATACTTACTGTGATTAGCACTGAGTAATGTATAGAATGATCAGATCAATATGGCATACATCTTAAGGTACTATAACATTGTATGCCAATTATTCTCAGACAAATACATAAATGTTAAAAGGAAAAGTCTTACAGGGAATGAAATATAGAGGCGTCCTCAGGTCCTGGTGGTAATGGAGAAAAGGGGCGTCTCCTGACTGCGGCCTCCTCCCAGACCAGCACAGAGTTCCTCAGATCTCCCGTGGAGATCGGAAATGGAGAAATCTGGATGACTTTCTGGTTGAAAGTCCTTACCCCTCCCTCAATCCTTCATTTACTCCTCCAAGCATTTTTCTGAGCACTATCCCCGTGGAAAGGAAGTGTTTGGCCTGGGGCTACCCTGGCAGCCTGGAGGTGGCCCCAGCCTTCCCTGTCCTCTCCCTAGCACTGAACCTGCCATTCTGTGGGAGGGAGGCTGCTTTCACCTGCCTGAGGGCTAAACACGGAAAATTTCAATGTCCATCCAGACAGGGCTGGCAAAGTACAAACTAGAATATTTCTGTGATGACTAGGGGTAGCAGTCAAGAGGAAAGAGCAAGATTGCTGCTTGTCAATGCAGAGAGAGCTGAAAAGAAAATGTGTAAACACTAGGTTTCAGAACACCAAGGCTGTGAACCAGTTTCCCCACGGTGGCCTGCCTCCTCCAGGAACACGTGCTGTGAGTGAGAGCTCGGCAAAGGCCTGGTCCCCACGTGTCGGCAGCATCTTTAGGTGTTGGGTAAGAATGGCGGCTGGAAGCAGTTTGGAGGGTTGAGAAACAATGGAAAGGCCACTGCAACGCCAAACACACCCACAGACCTGAAGGACTAACAAGGTTATTTCTAGTTCAATAGGCAGCCAGAGGTCCCTGTCCTATCCCAGCCCTTCTAGGTTTCTGAAATCTGCGAGTCTCCCAAGCTGGACTCTGGTCAGAGCACGGTAAGAGTCCAGTGCTAGATTGCCTCGGTTTGGACTTTGTGCAAGCAACAACCTCTGCGTGCCTCAGTTTCCTCACTTGTGAAACAGGGATCGTGTAGCACTTAGAGGGTTGCCTTGTGGATTCGGGGATAAAAATCTTGTCGAGTCCCAGGGATGGTGAACGCACACGTGCTAAGTCAGTGCCAGCTCTTACTGTCGGTGCTCCCACCTCCCACGGCCCCACAGTCCTTACCCTGAATCTCAGCGGACTCATCTGTAACACGGGAATGACAATGATGTTAATGATTAGAGGAGAAAGAAAGCTGTGTTAGGATCTGTGGTTTGTGTCAGCGGGAGTTTGTGCCGCTGTGAGTTACATTAAGGCTCATCAAACTAGGGAGATTCTACGGCCGAGCCACCCAACGCCCACCACTCTATGCGCAGTAGCGAGGACCACCTTCGGCCTGAGTTCAGGCCCCAACACCCAACCCCAACCCCCCAGACTCCCTTTCTTCAAGAGGGTCGGCTGTGGGTTCCTCTGCGTGAGGGGAGAGGCCTACAGAATGTACTGGGACCCGGGGAACCCTGCGGGAGGGCGAGGGATCCCCACCGTAGTGGGCGGGGCCCCGTGTACCCTTGGGGTCGGGGACACCTCAGCTGCAAGTCTGGTTATTCCAGGAAAAAGAAATAGAAAATACAGTAGAGGCGGCGGCCACGGGGCCGGGAGCCGGTTATCTCCCCGTCGGCTTCCGGCTCTGATAACGCCTTGACGGGCGGGGCCGGACCGGGCACCCCGAAGTGGCCCTGGGTGCCGGGCCGGGAGAGCCTCCACTTGGCCAGGTCCCTCCGCCTGCGGTCGGAGCCCTAGAAGAAGCGCCCAACCCCGGAGGAAGCAGCACGTCCCCTGACACCCGGGGCCCCCGAGGTGGGCTAGGGCCTGTGACCGGGGGGCCGGGGGCGCGACCCGCGGGACCAGCCAGCTGCTCCGCACCGCCGCCCCCCCGCCGCCACCCTGCGCCGGGAGCCTCCGGGTCGCCCCCTGCCGGCCCCTCCAGCTCCGCTGTCCGCCGCACCGCCCCGCGGGGCTCCGCTCCGCCGCCAGCCCCCTCCCGAGCTCCGCCGCGACTCCCCGCGCCACCCGCCGTCCCCGGCTGCGCCCCGAGCCCCGCGGCTGCTCCACCGCCCGCGTCCGTCCGCTCCGCCCCCCTCCCGGAGCCCAGCCGAGCTCCGCCGCTCCCCGCTGTGCCCCGCGGTGTGTGTGGGGGGGGCCCGAGCCCCACAGCCACTTCTCCGTCCCCAGCGCCACCCCTGCCGGCCCCCGCCGGCCCCCACTGCGCCCGGAACCTCCCTGCCGCCTAGCGCTTACTTTGCAGACACCGGGCTGCGGCCAGGAAGAGGGCCAGGAGCCCCAGTGATACGCCGCGGTTCTTCCTACTCCCGCTCGCCAGAGGCCTCATGAGCAATCACTGGGCGGCTCGGGCCGGGCATGGGCGTCCTGCGGCGCGGCGCGGCGCGGCCGGGCCCGGCTGTGCGCTGTCACCGCCGCGGTGCTGCTCCCGCCCGCCGCCTCTGCCCTCCTCCCCTGAGTCCGCAGGTCCTCCAGGGCCAAATGCTGATGAGCTGTTTGTATTGTGGCTGAGCCAGTGGGAAGAAGTGGGAAGGAAAGAGGAGAGACAGAATGGGAAGCGGTGAGAATGCACACACTCAGAAGTAAACAATGGCAAATAATGAGCCAGTCTCCTTCCGTTCACACCCAGTTCACTGGTATCGATTCCAGATTCGGCTGGATGCTGGACGCTGGACGCTGGACGCTGGATGCTGGATGGCGGGAGGGAGGGAAAGTACCAGCTGTTGCCTGAGGACCAAGAGAAAGGATCATTATAATGGCTTCAGGGTCAAGGAGGCTTTTAGGAAAGTGAAGGGATAGCCTGGGGTGGAGGGGTGAGAACAGGGGACAACAAGGGAGCCTCAGGCTCGGATACTAGTGACACCCATCCACCACCCATCATCTGCCCATCCACCCATCCACCCATCCATCAATCAACCTTCCCTCCATCCCTCCATCCCTCCATCTATCCAATTGTTCGCTGACGACCTGCCTGCTTGTTTGCACAGGGCCTGGCACATGATAGATACTCAGAGAGTACTGGGGGAATGTTTGAGCCAGAGAATGTTTGGTTCAGGAATGTGCACCTGGGGCCCTCGGAGTCCGGAGTCCGTGCCTGGATTGCTAAAATCGGAGGTTACAGACCTGGGACCTCCTGGAGGACCATCTTGCCTGTCTCATGGAGAGGCCCTGAACTAGGAAAGATGCCAAGATGACACAGCCTGAGCCAGCTGGGAGCGGCCAAGAGAGATTGAGCCCTAATGACATGATTTGAGCTCCGAGATTCTGTACACTTGTCTTACCTCTTATAAGCAAGTAAATACCTTCTTTGGGAGAATTTAAACTAGATTTCTATGATGTAGAATTGAGAAAGTCCAGGCGAATGAAAGTAAACTTCTTGACCGTTTTCTGTTTTCTTTATTCCATCTGTGAGGATTTAGGAATCATTCATCCAACTTGGATCAAATCTGCCTTCATACCAGGCAATGTGCTAGGCTCTGCAGCTCCAAAGATGACTAATGTAGGGCTCCTAGTCCTGAGAAGTTCACTAGTGGAGACCGACTGGTCCCAATTGGGAAAAGTGTCCAGGCATGAGGGCTCTTCCTGCTGAGGTCAAGGTGAGAGGAAATGGACTGTTCTGCTCACTGGAGTACACCTGATACCTGGCACATGGCAGGTGCTTAATAACTACTTGTTAAACGAGAAGAACTGAAGTCTGAGAAAGTTAAGAGAAAAGGAAGAATTTCATGAGATTGAGCGCTGATAAAGGCTAGAGTGACCCAGTGACACTGAGTCTAGCCGTGGAGATGTGACATCAACTCTCTGGAACTCTGAGGGGACTGGCCTGGGCCAGAGATGGGCAATCCTGTCCACACACTGGGAGTAAAGCACCAGGACCAGGGTGTCCCTCCAGTTCAATGGAATCAGATGCTCTGGGGTGGGGCCTGGCATTAGTATATTTCAAAAGCTCTCTGAGGGATTCTGATAGCCAGCCAGGGCGGAAAACCACTGTTCTGCATTAGTTAGATGCTTCTTCTGGTCATGTTCGATGACACTTAAATCTTAGATTGTCAGATCTTTTCTTTAGAGTAGGATTGCCTAGAAGAGGGAGATAGCACGAGTCCATTTAAGACTTGATTACATTGACCATTTCCTTTCCCCTCTCTCCCTCCCTCCCTTTCTTTCTTTCTTTCTACGAATACCTATTTTTTGGTTTGTTTTAAAAATTTTATTTATTTACTTACAGATTTTATTTATGTATGTACAGCACAAACGAGGTGGAGGAGGGAGAAGTAGGCTCCTTGCTGAACAGGGAGCCCCACATGGAGCTCGATCCCAGGACCTGGAATCATGACCTGAGTTGAAGGCAGATGCTTAACCGCTTAACCAGCTGAGCCCCTCAAGCACCCTCACCAATATCAAGTAAGTGCCTGCTTGATCCCAGGCATGGCCTCAATCTGGTTGAGGCAGAGAGGGAGGAGCGGGGAGGAAGACTAGAAAAGTAGATTGGGACTAAGACTTGAAGGGGTCCGCATATTCAATACTGAGGGAGCTTTTTTTTGCCAGAAGGATAGAATTCACACCTAACCTGATATATTGACTCCTCTGCCACAGTATATGCCACTGGAACTTTTCGGTATTTGGGGACTCTTTTCACCAACCAACCATTCTGGGAAAGAAAAAAAAAAATCAACACCCACCAGTGCTTATTTTCTCAAAAACTTTAGAGCCATTTTTTACTTCCAAGAGAAATAAATGATGTGTGTGTTTATATCGTCCAAGCTTTATAACAGCCGTAGGTCCCCATAGAGTTCTCATTTTTGAGATTTTTAAACTTTAAATATGCTATGATTTTAAATATGCTATTTCATTGTTCCTATAAGGACATACGAATTTGTCAAACCATATATTCTGGTGTTTTGTTCTGGAAAACTGATCAATGCTTTCAGATGATCTGTTAACTTCTTGATTCTTGCTTCTTTCTTGAAAATAAGCTTCTTGTTGGGGCAGCTGGGTGGCTCAGTCAGTTAAGCATCTGACTTTTTTTGGTCTCAGCTTAGGTCATGATCTGGGGTTCGTGAGATCGAGTCCTAGGTTGGACTCCACTCACACTGTGGAGTCTGCTTGGGATCCTCCCACCCTTTCCCTCTGAGTCTCTCTCTCTCTCAAATAAATAAATAAATCTTTTTAAAAAAGAAAGAAAATATGTTTGTTGTGTATTGCGCATGGACGTTGTTATGGTGTGAGATGGGTGATGAGATGCAAGAGGATGGAATGTTACTGTACGGGAGACCTATAGAAACTGTGTTAAAATTGGCTCCTTGGACCTGCATTTTTATGGTGCCTTATAGTGTACTAAGTAAGGCTCTTACACCAAACTGGTTTGGTCTACACTGCCTGCTCCATGCAACCTGAGTGCGCAGCCTCTGTGATCAGAAGCTGTGGTAACTGACGCAGGCAAGCCTTCTCCCCTATTAGCCAGTAGTCCTTTTAAGGGTGAGCGTATTCTCTTTTGTCCTGATGGCAGGAGAATAGAGAGGCCGGGGACACAGCGGAACTGTGGCTCTGGAGTCAGACAGACCCAGGAAAAGCCCAGTTCTTCTACTCTAAACTTTGTGACCTTAGGCAAGCGATTTAACATTGTTTTTTTAAGGTTTTAAAATATTTGTTCATTTGAGAGATAGGACGCACGTGCGCCCGAGAGAGAGAGAAAGAGAGAGGGAGAGAGAGAGAGACTGACTCTGACTGAGAGAGTAAGAGGCAGATTCCCTCTGGAGCAGGAGCTCAATGCGGGGCTTGATGCGGCTGGTTCACTGGACCCTGGGATCCTGACCTGAGCGGAAGGCAGACGGTTAACGACTGACCCACCCAGGCGCCCCATAATTTAACATGTCTTTACAGCAGTCTCCCTAGCTGTAAGATGGGATTCCTCTATTACTACTTACTGGTGCTGCTGTGAAGGTCAGTAAGACACAGGTGGGAAGGCGGATGATTCCACGGAAAACCCTGGGTCCGTTATCACAATGTCCAGCTCATAATAGGTGTGTAATGGGTACTCAGTAATGGAATAAATTTCCTTGAGGCATTCTTGCTTTTTAGTCTTGGGCTCAAAGATGATACTTCTGAAGGGCAGAGACCATTTCTTCTAGATCTTCTATGGATGATGCTATGCAGGGCTGGGCATATTAAAGGTATTCAGTAAATATGCAGTGGGGGCAGTGTGGTGGATGGTGTAAGGGCCTATTCAGGCAGAGCGGCCCCACCCCGTTGAACTGCCATTTTGTTGTCAAACTTAAATTGACTCTGCCCCACCCCTCCCAGGGGAACTTACTTAAAAACAAGTCTGGGAAACCAGTCCCAGGTAACAAAGCCCAAATACAAGGGTGGGTCAGGCCAGGTGGAGACATCTGATCAGTGGGGTTCTGTTCGACGGTAGGCTTGATTCTTTTTTTTTTTCTTTTAAAGATTTTATTTATTTATCAGAGAGAGAGAGAGAAAGCACGCAACCAGGCAGAGAGGCAGGCAGAGGTAGAGAGAGAGGCAGGTTCCCCGCCAAGCAAGGAGCTGGATGCGGACTTGATCCGAGGACCCCGGGATCATGACCTGAGACGAAGGCAAGTGGCCCAACCCACTGAGCCACCCCGGCATCCCGATCAGTTTGATTCTTGATGCCTGGCACGAAATAAAGCTTTGCTTGACCTTTGCTTTGTATCAGTCTCGCTCCTTTAATCACGGACCCATTACTGGGGGACCCAACGTTGGGGACCCAACAGATGGCAAAAAGTCTAACTTGAATCCTGGTCTTAGCCATTCCATTCCAGAAATGATTTTGTATCACTGGGTCTCAGTTTCTTCATTGGTAAAAATGAGATGTGAGGCATTGAGTACATGGTCTGGGGCAGATGCCGTTTGCTTAATCTCAGAATATGGTCTTCAGTCCAACATAACAAAACAAACCTAAAAGTGAGAAAGACAAAAGCGGTTTTCCTGAACTAGCCAGCGTTTGTGAGCTAGCTGGCCCACAGGGTCTGACTTTACCTTCCCCGCGCCTGGATGGGCTGGGTTTCCCACCTGACAAGGCAGGCACTGAGCTGGCCCAGCCCGATTTCAATAAAAGTCAATGAAAAAAGTCACAAAGTCAGGGCACAGTGAAGGAGTCCTGGCAAAGTAACATAGGTCTGATCAAAGTTTAAGAGTCATATTCTTACAATCACAATTTACCACTGTATTCAACAAAAAATTACCATGAACTGCACGCCACACAGAATTTTCTGATCCCGTGGACCATTGTGGAAAACACCAGCATAGGAGCAGTCTTCATGGAAGAACATTTTCTCGCTGATGTTGTTTAGAATTGCCAGAGCCTGGGGATAATAAAAACTTTTAGGTGGGTCTTATTCTTATTTTGAAATTCTCTTAGACACTGAAACTCCTTCTTGCTTAAGGGGCCAACTGTTCCCAGCCTCTGGATCATCAGGGATTGAACATAAGCCTGTGCCTTTGGGCTTGATTTCTTTGATTTCGTACAACCTGAACATTCTCATCTCAGCACAAACAACATTCTCTTTGAGAGGCTTCCAGGAGCCCTGTTCTATTGACCTTCATAGTCACGGTCCCATGTCTTACAACCAACCTGACTGAGGTTTAATTAATGTGCAGGAAATGGCATCCGTTTAAAGTGTGCAATTTGATGAGTTTCATTATATGGATACACCCATGAAACAATGACCATGATCGAGATACAGAACATTTCCAACACTCTAGATGGTTCTCTGCGCAGCCCGTCCATCCTTCTTTCTGCCCTCAGCCCTAGGCAACCACTGGTTTGTCAAGACCAATGTGTTTGCGTTCTCTAGAATGTTACGTAAGTAGAATCATATAGCGTGCAGTGTTTCTTTTTCACCCAGCATTGTTTTGAGTTTCACCCATGCTGTTTGTTATGTCCCAATAATGGGTCCGTGATTAAAGGAGCGAGACTGATACAAAGCAAAGGTCAAGCAAAGCATTATTTCACGCCAAGCATCAAGAATCAGACCGACTGGGGCGCCTGGGTGGCGCAGTGGGTTGGGCCTCTGCCTTCGGCTCAGATCATGATCTCAGGGTCCTGGGATCGAGCCCCACATCGGGCTCCCTGCTCAGGGAGCCTGCTTCCCCCTCTATCTCTGCCTACTTGTGATCTCTCTCTGTCAAATAAATTAAATCGTTTAAAAAAAGAATCAGACCAGCCGTCAAACAGACCGGCCGGGGCCAACCCTTACACAGAAGACAACCCCTCCCTGCTTTCCAGACTAACTTTTATAGAGCAAAACCCATGTAGTTGGGCCTGGCCACGCACAAGTGGCCAATGAGATTGTAACACACAGAGAAAGCTGCACAGTGATGGTAGGTGACCAATTGAGTTACAATTTACCCTATAGTAGACATTTGACCCAGCCTATCACCTTGGTCAGAATTGGCGCCCAAAAGGCTCCCAAAGGGCGGGGCCCATACTCTTTGGTAACTAGGGAGACAGTATGCATACCCCCCCTACTTATCGGATGTCTCTACCTGGCCTGACCCACCCTTGTATTTGAGCTTTGTTACCTGGGCCTGGTTTCCAGGACTTGTTTTTAAGTAAGTCCCCTGGGGGAAGGGGAGCAGGGACAGTTTAAGGGTTAAACAACAAGGTTATTGTTGAACCTCAATGGAAGCCTCTGGCTAAAATATAAAAATATAAAGTGTCAGTGTTTCATTTCTTGTTCTTCCACTACATGGCTAATCTGCAGCTTGTGTATTCATTCACCTGCTGATGAGCATTTGGGTTATTTTCCATTTTTGCTTATTGACATCAGCCTGTTTTATTGTCTTCATTGCACAATGATTATATGATATCATCTTGGGGTTTTAAAATTTATTTTATTTTTTTATTATTTTATTTTATTACATTTTTTAAAGGATTCTTTAAAAATCTTGTTTTTTGGGGGCTCCTGAGTGGCTCAGTGGGTTAAAGCCTCTGCCTTCGGCTCAGGTCATGATCTCAGGGTCCTGAGATCTAGCCCTGCATTGGGCTCTCTGCTCAGCAGGGAGCCTGCTTCCCTTCCTCTCTCTGCCTGCCTCTGCCTACTTGTGATCTCTGTCTGCCAAATAAATAAATAACATCTTTAAAAAAATTTTGTTTTTGTTTTTTTAATTTAGTTGTTTTTGTGACTCCCCTCTTCTCCTGAGCTGAAGCAAAAAAGACCTTAGTCTCTTGTTGTTCACCGTACCTGCCATGGGGGACGCATGATAGGAGCTCCTGAGGGCAATAATTTCAGTTACTTCATCTGTGTAATTAAAAAAAATGATTTATTAATTTATTTGAGAAAGAGAGAGACAAGGAGAGGGGCAGAGGGAGAGGGACAGAGAGACTCTTGAGCAGACGCCCTGCTGAGCAGGGAGCCCAACACTGGGCTTGATCTTACAAACTGAGCTGAAACCAAGGGTGGGACCAAGCACCCCTCTTCATCTGTAAATGGAACATTAACCATACTATCTCACAAGGTTGTTGTGAAGATACAGGTCCATTACTACCAATGGAAAGTCAGCGCTGTCCTAAGTCTCTCAGAGGTAGTAATTGACTCAGTCATTCAATCAATTAATATGTCCCATGTAGAAAAGTGCTGTATCATTCTACCCATTTCACAGATGGGAAAGTTGAGACACAGAGTTAGTAAGTGCCAGAGCTTCAACTTATGCTCAGGCTGTTTGGCTTATGAGACACTCCATTATTCTGTTTCTCTACCTTACCAAAGGATAAGTTGGTCAAGTCAGTGTTACTATATTTTCCCAGTAAATTGACTGTGAACCCTTGTTTGTACATGTGACCCAGGAGACGCCTAAGCCCTTTTGAAGGCCATGTGAGGGCCGGCCGGACAGTGGGGGCCGCTCCTGAGGGTGTCCACGTTAGCATGTAAGCCGCCTGTTAACAACGGCAGGGGACCAATCAATGTCAAATGGTCAGTGTCAGGGAGGTGCCACCCCCCAGGGATGGGACACCTATTTTCCAGTTTGGACCATAGAACACTTTACAAAGAATAACTGTTTAAGAATATTCTTAGAGTTACAGCTTGTAAACCCTGTTTAGAGCCTGTTGTCTGAGTGGGCAATCTGGTAGGGGCCCTCGGATCCAGGGAAGGGCTGGAGGGAGGGGAACAATAGCTGAGCTCCTCGTAGTAGCATAGCTCTGCGCTGGGCTGCTTCCAGTTCCGGTCATGATCCCGGAGTCCCGGGATCAAGCCCTATATCAGGCTCAAGTCTGGTTCTCCCTCTGCCTCTCCCCCTGCTCATGCTCTCTCTCTCTCACACACAAATAAATAAATAATATCTTAAAAAAAAAAACAAACAAACCCACAGGGGTGCCTGGGAGGCTCAGTGGGTTAAAGCCTCTGCCTTCAGCCCAGGTCATGATGTCAGGGTCCTGGGATCGAGCCCCGCATTGGGCTCTCTGCTCGGCAGGGAACCTGCTTCCTCCCTCTCTCTGCCTGCTTGTGATCTCTGTCTGTCAAATAAATAAATAAAATTTTAAACAAAATAAAAAAAAATTTAAAACCCCACATATTTATTAACTCACAGTTTCTGTACTCAGGGACACTTAACTAGATCCTCTGCTTCAAGGTTTCCTACAAAGGTGTAGTCAAGGTATTGGTCCAGGGTCTCTCAGAAGACTGCTGTCAAGTCCAGCTGTAGTAGGATCTGTTTCCAGGCTCACTGAGTTCCTTACAGGCCCTGCACTGAGAGTCTATTCCTTCTTGGCTGTTGGCTGGAGGTCACTCTCAGTTCTTTGCCACTCGGGACTCTCCGACATGGAAGCTTACTTTATTAAAGTCTGCACGAGAGAGAATCAGCCAACAAGATGGAAGTCACCGTCTTTTATAACCCATTCATGGAAATGACATTTCATTACTTTTGCTATGTTCTGTTCATTAGAAACAGGCCACTAGGTCCAGCCCACACTCAGGGACAGAGGATTCATGAGGGCTTGCCCACCGGAGGTGGAGATCACTGGGGCTATCTTGGCAGTCTGCCTACACCACCACCTCAGGGACTCCAGTGTGTACCAGGGTTGAGAACCACTGCTCCAGAACATGGACGTCAAAAAGCCCTCCCTTATCTCAACTCGGTTGAAACACTAAGGGAAGCTGGAGTGATGAAAGGGATTTCAAGGTTCTATCTGGGAACAGTGTGGTAACTGAAGAGTTCTGTCAGCCAAGGTCAAAGGATAAGACAGATATGGAATATGCCATCCATGGTCTAGACTGCCAAACCAAACACAGACTTTTGGAGTAAATGGTAACCCTCTCCAGTCTCCTCCAGTCTTCTAACAATAATTATTTTTTTCTCATTTGTTTGTAACCTCACTTGTTTAAGCCGAGTTATAGGTCTTTCCTCAAACAATACTGTGAGTAATAGCTAACACGTTTTGAGGGCTTACTAAATGCCAGGCATTTTTCTAAGTGGTTTATATCTAAGGCCCCATTTAACTCACAACAACGTAATGAGGGGAGTTATGATTAATACCGTCACTTCTAGTGAGGAAATTTAAGCAGAGAAAGGGTTTTGTTTTTTTTTCTTTTAAGATTTTATTTAATTATTTGACAGACAGAGATCACAAGCAGGCAGAGAGGCAGGCTCCCTGATGAGCAGGGAGCCTGATGCGGGGCTCGATCCCAGGACCCTGAGATCATGACCTGAGCTGAAGGCAGAGGCTCAACCCACTGAGCCATCCAGGCACCCCAGAGAAAGGTTTTTATTTATTTTTTAGAAAAGAAGAGAAAGGTGGGGAAGAGGGTGGGGAAGAGGGCAGAGAGAGAGGGTGAGAGAGAGAATCTTACGCAGTCTCCACACCCAGCATGGAGAGAATCTTACGCAGTCTCCACACCCAGCACGGAGCCCATGGGGCTTGATCTCATGACCCTGAGATCATGACTTGAGCTGAAATCAAGAGCCAGATGCTTAAGCAACGGAGCTACTTAGGTGCCCTGAAGCAGAGAAAGATTAAGTAACTTGCCCGGGTTGCGAAAAATAAGTGGTGGGACTGAGATTCAAACATTTGGATGGTCTGGACTCCAGAATCCCTGCTCTTAAACTCCTTGTTTAATATAAAAAATCTTCAGTATCTATACTTTTCCATTTATGTTTGTCATGACATTGCCATTTATAAAGTGAAAAATTGGAAACAACGTACCTGTCCAGCCACCGGAAAATGGTGAGGTACATCACGATACATCTTTATGATGACAGAGCCCGATGTGGGGCTCAATCTCATGACCCTGAGATTATGACCTGAACCAAAATCAAGAGTCAGATGCTTAGCCAATGAGCTACCCAGGTGCCCCTACCATAGATTAGTGCATGGAAAATTAGGGCATGGAAAAATGGCCCTCTGTTTCAGAGACTTACAAGCCTGCAGTCAAGGTCAACTGCAACAATTTGTCTGTTTTTGAATTTCATATCAATGGAATCATATTCTTCTGTGTTTGGCTTCTTTCAGTCAACATAACATGTCAGAGGTTACTCATTATGTTGCATTTTCCTTTTTACTGCTGAGTAATATTCCATTGTATGAATATACCATGATTATTTTCTTATTGATGGACATTTGGGTATTTTCTAGATCTTGGCTATTATGAATAAAACTGCTGTGGATATTCATGCTTTGTTTTTATGTGATAATAGGTTTCACTTCTTTCAGGTATATACCAAAGAGTGGAATTGATGGGTCATGTTGAGTTTGCTGGTATGTTGAGTTTATGAGAAAAGTAAAGGACAGTTTTCCAAAGTGGTTGTAACATTTTACACTCCCAACAGCAATGTGTGGAAGTTCTGGTTGCTTCTCCATCCTTGCCAAATTATGTCCAAATTTATAGCTGTCTTGTGGTTATAAAGTGATAACTTGTACTTTATTTTGGGGGGTTGGGAGGACTCCCCCCCCTTTTAAAAAGATTTTATTTATTTGAGAGAGAGAGCAGGAGCAGGGAGAGGAGCAGAGGGAGAAGCAGATTCCCTGCTGGGCAGGAAGCCCAACTCAAGTCTTGATCTGAGGACCTTGAGATCATGACCTGAGCCAAAGGCAGATGCTTAACCAACTGAGCCATCCAGGTGCCCCAAAGAGGACATGTCTTTATAAAGTATTATAAAGAAAATAACACAGATGTAAAGCTTTTATTCTACCTGGGTTTATTAGTCAAATAAGTTCATTATTTGTTATAAAATTTTCTAACAACAATACAAACTTGATATGATGAAATTTTCAAATGTAACTTCTACATAATTGTTGAGAACTAATGAATTAAATAGACGTAAGTAGTGTTACAGGATTTTTTCCTTTGGTGCCTGTGGTTCTTGGTCATGGCACTTTAAAGAATGAAGTGGTAGACCAGGCGAAGTGGTGGGCAACAAAGCAAGGTCTACTGAGTGAGAGTACAAAGCTCTCAAAGCGGGAGGGGACCTGAGAAGGTTGCTGGGATGACACCTTTTTATCCTGGTTTCAAGTTTGTCTGAGAGATAATTCAAACACTTGCCCAGATTCCTCTGATTAGCCCCCTCTGTGTGTCTCACGTTCCTTTAGGACTGGACTTCTCTTGTGCCCTGAACCATCCTTGCTTTCCTATTCTATAATGGTTGCAGATTGAAGGTGAGGACTTAGGGGTGGGAAAGGTGGGGAGCAAGAGGACAACCCAGAAAGGGAGACAGAGACAGGCAAACTGGACAGCAAAAGGACAGAAAGAGGCAAACTGGCAGAGAGCTGGAAATTAACAAAGATGAAAAAGAGTGACAATAGAGGAAGGGAGGTATGTACAGGGCAAAGGAGGAGAGGGACAATGAGAAAGCAGGAAAAGTGCTAAGGAGTAAGAAGATGTATGTGGGGGGGAACGGACAAAAATAAAGTGAAGGGGGCAAGGAAGGGAAGGGAGGATGGAGATGGGAGATGGCAGAAGGGAGGAGGCCAACGGGAGGGAGAGAAGCCAAATCCCATGTCATCCATCTAGCAGGCAGCCTGGGTGTGGCCCAGGACTGGAGGGAAGTATACTTGCCAGTGAGATTTGTCTCCTGCTGATGGGCTGATGCCCAGGAAGCAGAGCTGAGCTGTGCTGAGAGCATCCCCCATTAATATCAGAGGCCCAGACAGCCCTAATGGCCCCTGAGCCTGTAGGCGGCAAAGGGACTGGCGTGCTAATATCATGGGTTGGGCACATGCCAGGCTGTGCTCGTCATAGAGATGGTGTTGCCTGGGGCCATCCTGGGGGCTGATGCCAGGCCAGGGACTAGAGACTCTGAGTCATCTGGAGGGCAAGAGTTGTTTGCTTGGGATGATGGAAATGTGATGAGTCCAGTTCCCTCTCCTGGGCCAGACCAAGGTGACAAGGAGCCCCTGTGAGTATAGCTCATGGTCAGAGAAGCAGCTTATGTCAGCTGTGTTATTTAGGAAATGGTCAGTCCTTTGGGTTCATTTGGTCAGTAAATGGACACAGACCCTGGATCCTACCAGTCCTCAGAAAGCTTACAGTCTAGTCACCAGGAGATGACCGTCAACGAAATTATTAGTAAGACTGAAATAATCTCCTATAAGAGATAAATACTGTAGTTCATTTCAAATCTCAGAGCTGGAGAGAGATTTATTAAATGAATGAAAGAATGAGGGAATGAGGAATGTTCAACCCACTTATCTAGTATCACGGAGGAAGAAGGGTTACTTGTGAAATTATTCTTTGCACAGGGATTGAATGCATGGTAGACTAGATGTCCAGTTCAGTTTTATTAAATGAATGACTGATTACATTTCACTGCAATACTCTCCAGGAAAGTAGCACTCTGTGCTGTTGTTCTTGCTGGTACTTTAACACAAACTTCATGTTCATGTTCATGTCTTTTTTTGCTAATATTTGTAAATCACATTACCTCCATTCTGTGAGGTGGGCAGAGCTAGAACTGAGGGTCAAAGAGGCTGAGTATTGTGTCCAGTTGAACGACTAAATCCACATCTGGAATGCGGGCTCCTGACAGCTAATCCAGTTCTGATTCCATTGCCCCGTGTGGCCATCCACATGCCTAATAATGGCTAATGGAGGCATAATGCCTCTGAGGCAGTTGGGGTTGGGGGGCAGGGACTGATGGTGGTGGAGGTGGGAACTACGTGCTGGCACTAACGTAGTAACATGATACAAATTATTTCATTTAACTCTGACAACGACCTTATGAGGTGAAAATTATTATCCTCATTTTAGAGAGAAGGAAATCGAGGCTCAGAAATACCAAGTAACTTGTCCAAGGTCAGAGCTGGGATTCAAGTCAGATCTACTGCTCTTCAATGCTCACATCTTTTTCCCCAGCGCCTCATGGTTACTTGAGATTTTGGAGAGAGAAGAACAAAGTGATAACGTGAAGTTTCTGAGACTCTTCGGGCAAGCCACAACAATTCTGGGGCAGGATGGGAGTGGAAGGCTGGAGACTGCATCTCCAGGCCTCCCTCAGGGGCACTTCAAGATTTCTTCCCTGTTGAGTGAGCACACTGGATTTTCTCTGGCTTCTTTTCCAGAGATACAAAGAATGAAAAGTTCCCATTAGCTGGGTGGTTGGGCTTCCAAGCAAATTCAGGGACAGACCAACCAAAGTTTGGTGGGGCAGAGTATGGGAGAGGTTCTGAGGGGAAAAGAAAACAATTAGCCCTCATTCTCTGAGGTAGAATTCTACCTCACGCCTACCACTGACCTGGGTCATTTCAGGATGTGTAGGATGGCCTAGCCTCTCAGCTCATTCTTCTTCCTTTCATTCCATCTGCTTCAGTGACCACTCCCACGACCTACCCCATGCTGCTGCCGCTCCCAGGAACAACTTGACTTCTGACATCTCAAGTGGTTTTCTTATAGCCTCCTTCCTGCTGCCATTTGGAAACTTACAGAAGCCTCCAGAGACTGGAGTCCTGAGCTATGCGCATTATTAGTCGGGACTTTTCCAGTGGCAAGTGATAGGACCCCATGTTAAACTTGCTTAAAGAAAGAATGATTCTGCTGTTTTTTTTTTTTTTCTTCTTTTGACTGTCCTAAATTGTTTATTAGGTAAGAATTTTACAGATATCTCTGACAACCTTCACTCTCTGGTCTGATATGGTGAAACTCTGACTCTGTATCCATCTCTTACACTGGCTTTCCTGCTCCTGTACCTGGTTAGTTGCTGGAGAAAATGTGCAACAGTGCAGGTTGGCAGCCCTGCAAATTCATGATTTGTCATCTTAGCTGGAGCCTCAGTGTAGCCGGATAACCTTTTTATTTGTCCTTGAATAACTCCCCTCATTCATTCATTTGTGCAATAACATTGGATTCACACATTAGAAAGCTCACTCTGGAACCTGACAGTTTGAAGAAATCTGCAATACCTACTCTGATTTGGAACCAATAAATAGGTCAAGTTCTGGGGCGCCTGGGTGGCTCAGTGGGTTAAAGCCTCTGCCTTTGGCTCAGGTCATGATCCCAGGGTCCTGGAATTGGGCCCCCGCATCGGACTCTGCTCAGCAGGGAGCCTGCTTCCTCCTCTCTCTCTGCCTGCCTCTCTGCCTACTTGTGATCTCTGCCTGTCAAATAAATAAATAAAGTCTTTAAAAAAAATAGGACAATTTTTTTTATAAACATATATTTTTATCCCCAGGGGTACAGGTCTGTGAATCACCAGGTTTACACACTTCACAGCACTCACCAAAGCACATACCCTCCCCAATGTCCATAATCCCACCCCCTTCTCCCAAACCCCCTCCCCCCAGCAACCCTCAGTTTGTTTTGTGAGATTAAGAGTCACTTAAAAAAAAAAATTAATTCTAGATCACATGAACTTGAAAAAAAAAATAGGTCAAGTTCTCAGAAAGCCCCTTGGGCTTCCTTAGTAGTTTATGTGATACAATCTAACACCTTGATTAATTTGGCATAGAAAGCCTGGCCCTTCCCTAACCATCAGCCTTAGCTCCTTGCTGCCTGTCTTCCTACTTTCTGACCTGTGAACGCTCAGGTCATTTCTCAACAGACCCATCCTGTTCATGCTCTGAGCCTTTGCTTACACTGTTGTCCCCACCTTGAATGCTCTTCTCACTTTCTTCACTAGTAGATTCTTGTTCGTATTTAAAGGCTCAGCTCATGGGGCACCTGGGTGGCTCAGTGGGTTAAGCCACTGCCTTTGACTCAGGTCATGATCTCAGGGCCCTGTGATTAAGCCCCACATCGCATCATTGGGCTCTCTACTCAACAGGGAGCCTGCTTCCCCTTCTCTCTCTGCCTGCCTCTTTGCCTACTTGTGATCTCTCTCTGTGTGTCAAATAAATAAGTAAATAAAATCCTTAAAAAAAAAAAAAGGCTCAGCTCATGTGTCATTTCCTTCAGGAAGCCTAACCCTTCTTCAAGATGGGGTGCCCCTCCATCATGCTTCTGTAACATTTTGGGTATATCTCTATCACAATACCAACCTCTATCTTGCTGATGTTACCTGTTTTCCCCCACCAGCTGGTCTGTTCTGGGAAGGCAAGTGTTAGGTCTAGTTCATTTGTGCTCCTCAGGGTCTGGCACATGGAAGGGAATGGAATTGAGCGGAGATGACCTCTGATCCCTTAAGCTTTTCTAGCCACCTATCTCTGCAAGCTTTACCCGCACCATTTTTCTTGCATGCCCTTAAGAGCTGCAGCCTTCACTCCAAGAGAGTAAAGTGCATTTCAGTCCCATGGGTGTTATGCTGGGTTTCCTGCGTATGCCACAGAGCAGATGTCCTATAGAGCTATTAGGCAAACCATTCATTGGCTTCCTGGTACACCACCCTTATTACAGCTCTGAGCGTACACTCTGAGAGGAAGACCTCTCCCAGCATTTGCATTCCCACCTCCCCTCCACCATCACGGACTCCCCAGATTTGAGAGACTCTTCTATTAGGATGAATGATTTCCCAAGATGGTACTTGTTCCTGATATAAAATTGGCCCCCGGCCAACAGTTGCCCAAACATGCTTGGCTAGGTCTAAGTCCACATGTAGGTTTGGCTTAGCTTTTCAGAGCAAGGGACTCACTTTCACAAGAAGTTGGTTTGAGCATAATTTTAAAAATCAGAAGCTTGCTTTCCTCAGAGAGCCTCGTTGGGTGAGTACTATGCCCCACCGAGTGGTCCAGGGAGAATCTCTGACCTGATGGGATTGTTCTTGAAATGCAGGCCGCCAGGTTGTGTGAAAAGACAGGGAGAGAGAAGGCTTCTCTCTTTAGACCTTTGAGTCACAAGATGGCTGCTGATTTCTTGGGCCCAAAGAGAAGAAAGGCCATGGCTCACAGGAATTCACATTATTTAACATTAAATATCCCTAACATAGTTCTGTTGAGCAGTAGGAAAAAAAAAATGAGTTTCCAAGGGTAGTTCGGTGTTCTCATTAGGAGGGGATAAAAGGACAGCCCTGCAGGGACCAAGTCTGACAAGCTTGAGCTTACCTTCTGGGCTGCCCCCCGAGCCCAGAAGAGAGAAAGTGAGGGAGCAGCCACAAGGAGCGGTGCAGCAGAGAGGAGAGAGCAGGGCATCTGCGGTCAGCTGATGGGATCCAGACCCAGCCTGCATACCAGAAAAGCTCATTATTTATTTATTTATACATATATTTAAGATTTTATTTATTTATTAGAGAGACAGAGTGCATGTCCCTGAGCCGGGAGCTGGGGGGAGAGGGAAAAGCAGACTCCCCACTGAGCAGGGAGTCGGATCCAGTCTGGGGCTCGATCCCAGGACCCTGAGATCATGACCTGAGCTGAAGGCAGATGCTTAACCGACTGAGCCACCCAGGTGTACTTCTTTGTGGTTTTAACACATATTTATGCATTGCTGAACCCCATAGTTACATTGTGCCTATATATAAATGGAATTCTATTTTTGTGAATTTTACCTGGCGTGTCTGTGTAAGTAATTTGTGTTATGTGCATGTATTTGTGTCACTTCTTTAGCTCAGTGTTATGTTTGTAAGATTCACCTATGGGGTCTCAAGGTGGAATCCATTCAACGCTGCATGATTTTCTGTTGTATCAGGGGGTGGCAGGCTATGGCCCCCAGGCCAAATCCAGCTGGTGGCAGTCTCTGTATGGCCCATGACTGAGGATACTTGTCACATTTATAAAGTTATAAAAGAAAAAAATAAAACAAAACCAAAATTATGAGATAGAGACCTGCAGAACCTAAAATATTTGCTCTTTGGCCCTTCATGGGAAAAGTTTTCTGACCTGGATTTCTTTGAATTTACTGTAATTTACTTTTCTGTTACATTCTTGATGGGTATTTGAATGTTCTACAGGTTTTTGGCTCCTGAAAACCCTGCTCTGGGCTTTCTTGTACATATTTTCATGCACACACGTATGTGTGTTTCTCTAGGGCGTGTAACTAGGAATAAAAATATACATTTATTCAAATTGAGCAGATCACCTCCAATAGTTTTCCAAATTGGTTGTACCACTTACATTCCCAATAGCAGTGTATGAGAATTCTACTTGTTCTATATCCTCAACAACACTTAATAATATTAGCTTTTAAAATGTTTGCCTATTGGTGAGTATGTAGCGTTATACCATTGTTGTAATTAGTACTTTCCTGTAATGAAGTTTATTGGATATTTATATATTTTTCTCTTGGCAAAATGTTGGCCAAAAAAAAAATGTATATGTATACTCTTTTTTTTTTTTTGCCTTCACATTAAAAACTTGAAAATACCTGGAATTGATTTCTGTTTTACTTATATGGGTAGCTAATTGTATCAGCAGCACTTATTAAAAAACTACCCTTGCAGGGCGCCTTGGTGGCTCAGTGGGTTAAAAGTCTCTGCCTCTGCAGAAAAATCATTTTACAAAATCCAGCATCTGTTCCTGATTAAAACGCTTCAAAATATAGGGATAGAGGGAACATTCCTGAACTTCATCAAATCTATCTATGAAAGACCCACAGCAAGTATCATCCTCATGGGAAAAAGCTTGTGTCCTTCCCATTGAGATCAGGAACACGACGAGGATGCCCACTCTCACCACTCTTGTTCAACATAGTATAAGAAGTCTTAGCAACAGCAATCAGACAACAAAGGGAAATAAAAGGTATCCAAATTGGCAATGAAGAAGTCAAACTCTCTCTCTTCGCAGATGACATGATTCTTTATATGGAAAACCCAAAAGACTCCACCCCCAAACTACTAGAACTCATACAGCAATTCAGAAACGTGGCAGGATACAAAGTCAATGTACAGAAATCAGTGGCTTTCTTATACACCAACAATGAAAATACAGAAAGGGAAATTAGAGAATCGATTCCATTTACTATAGCACCAAGAACCATAAGATACCTGGGAATAAACCTAACCAAAGAGGTAAAGGATCTGTACTCATTTCCCACTTTCTTATCTTATTTGATTCATATAATCACCCTGAAAAGTAGGTTTGTTTTTTTTTTTTAATCTCCAGTTAACTAGTGAAGAAATAGAAGCTCAGGGGCATGAAAAAGATTTTGCTCCAGTTCGGTTGGCTTTCTTCAGCTCAAGTTCAGGACTGTTGGCTTCAGTCTGGTTCTCTTTCCCTGCCCATAGTTGCCTACCCTGTTCACACCTTTGAAGATGTGTTGTTTTTTGAAGATTTTATATGTTTACTTGACAGAGAAAGACACAGTGAGAGAGGGAACACAAGCAGGAGCAGTGGGAGAGGGTGTGAGGCTTGATCCCAGAACCCCAGGACCATGACTTGAGCCAAAGGCAGACGCTTAGCGACTGAGCCACTCAGGCACCCCATGAAGACATGGGTTTTGTCATATTTTGTAGTGTCTGTTCAGAGCAAAACTGGGAGAGCTAGAGAAGTTAGAGTAGGCCCAGGAGAGAGTCTACATGGATGGGCTGGAGTTTGGATTTTCTATTTTCTATTTAACAGTGGATACCATGTTCTCTTCTATAAAGAACCATAGTTCAGTCAACAGATTGTAGTTCTCATTAAATTTGCTTTCATATAGACTTTCAGTTCAGTTAAATTTTTTATTATTATATTGGAAGAAACTTGAGGGGCATATGTTCATACTCCTGGTGCTTGTTGCAATGTTTTGGGGGCAATAAATACAGCAGAATGAATACATTTTTCTCCTGGTCTTAATCCAGAACACTTTCCTTTGGAAGCTCAATGTTTAATACCTCAAAGAACCACGAGGTGGTGTTCTAAGACTGCCCAGTGTAGGTTGTACTTGCTAAAAAAAAGTCTTGGGGACAGAGACAAGGAGCTGAACTGTGATGTTTAGTTTGAAAGAAGGAGAATGGAGAGAGAGAAGAGAAAACACCTCTGAACTTGTCATTCTTTGTATTTACGGTTGAGGCACTATATGCTTTTACTTAGGCATTCATGACTCCCTCACATCTGATGCATTTTCTATCTCCTCCAAACCAGGGGCTCTCCTATCTTTCTTTGTACTTGATACAAAGGTCCAGCACGTAGTAGGAAATTCTGGTAAATTCTGCTGGCCTGAGATGGCTACCTCCATGTGCAAGTCTGACCCCCTGTATCTCTTCCCTGAGTTCGGCTTCCTTCCTGTGCATTCCCTTTCTTAGCTGATGGCATCTGTTGCCCTCTTACGCCAACCTTGGTGGCGTTGGTGTATGGTTGAATCCCTAGAGCCATCTGCTGCTAGCCAACCCTCCATGACTCTCTGGTGGGCATTCAGTCCCGTTCCCTATAAAAGTTTAAAAACTTCAGTTCTCTCCTCACCCCCTCTCTCCTCTTTCTTGCCACCCTTCCCTTTCAGGAGATAATCCCTCACCCCCCAACTCACAGAAAAAGTAAAAGACATCTAGCAGAGACTCCCTCAGCTTCCAACCTTCTGCCTTTGAACTTCCTCAGATTCCCATCTGTCTTCCACTATTCTCCCCCATGAAGCTAGTCTTTGATTTAGGTCAAGGTGAATCCTATCTACCTCAGCTCTTTCATTCTTTGGTTTCATTTATCTATCCATTCTTCAAAACATAATTAATTATTACTGTGTGTGAGGTTCTGGGAATACAGTGGTGATTCAAACCGACGAGGTGTAGTAGGAGAGACAGCTGTTAATTGAATAACAAACCCTCTAGATGGAAGTGGAGGTCAACATTTTCTTGCTACACTGAGATGTGCTAAGAAAATATGGCTTTTCAGAAATGTCCACAGCTGCCAAACAATGGGAAGAGCCCAGATGTCCATCGACAAATGAATGGATAAAGAAGATGGGGTATCTATATACAGTGGAATATTACTCAGCCATTAAAAAAAATAAAATCTTGCCATTTGCAATGATATAGATGGAACTAGAGGGTATTATGCTAATCAAAATAAGTCAATCGGAGGAAGACAATTATCATATGATCTTGCTCATATGTGTAATTTAAGAAACAAAACAGAGGATCACAGGGGAAGAGAGGAAAAAATAAAACAAGATGATATCAGAGAGGGAGACAAACCATAAGAGACTCTTAATCATAGGCAACAAACTGAGGGTTGCTGGAAGGTCGAAGTGGGGGGGGGAAGGGGATAACTGGGTGATGGGCATTAAGGAGGGCACGTGATGTAACGAACATTGGGTGTTATACAAGACTGGTAAATCACTGACCTCTAAAAAAAAACCTTTGGGGGCGAGGGAAAAGGGAATATGGCTTTTCAGTTCCTATGACTGATATAAGCCAGTTGTGGTACCTCAAGACTAAGGAATCTGATTAAACACACCCAAGCAGGCAACTTCCTCTGATAGAACCACTTACACTGCTAGGGGAGGCCCCTGCTTGACCCCAAAAGAAGGGAAGACCCACCAAAAAGCTGGTGACTGTGTTTCTTATGTCCCACCACCCTGTATTTGTGGTTCAGCTCTCCTCATGGGCTGTGTGTTGTGGGGAGCAGAGAGAGAGAGAGACCCACTGGGGGCAGAATAGGTGTGTGGTACTTATGGCTACAACCAGAGTGAAGGATTCTGGGAACCAGCAGGCAAGCCCAGTGGGTTTTCAGGCTGGGTCAGTGCCTAGGGTTGTTAAATCCCACATGTGACAACCTAAGGATGACAGTTGAGGTGGGAGCTGAGCGAGTCAATGACTATGGGGACTCAAGTGTGAGGAGGTTTTCAGCAGAGCCTGGCAGGGAAAGGTCAGGTTCAAAGCGGAGGGGTCAGAATCTCCTTCATAGCTCCCTAGTAACTGTCACTCATATCTGCAACTCCACCAGTAGCTGCTTCTCCTCCTGTCTCAACATTTCTTCCAATAGTTTATAATGTGTGCTTGAACGACTGAGTGCTTTCTTGATAGCTTAGCTATTTCCTGTTTCTACGCAGGCTCCTTCCTCAAGCCTCCCTCCATAACCTGAACTCCTAAATTAAAATCCCGTTCCTGGTATTTACTAGTTAAGAGAATGTGGGCAATATTCCTAGATTTTCTGAGTCTTAGTTTCTTTATCCATAAAACTGGACATCGGTGTGTCTACCTTGTCAGATTATCATGGACATGAAATGCACGGATGTGTCTAGCAAAGTGCCTGTCCATAAGAGGTGTGAGTATAGATGTAAATTCTCTCTTTCTTCTTACTTGTGTTCGTATTTCATCTCCACTGACTAGACAAGACAAACACCTGTGGAAGGGCAGGGTCTGGTGGTCCTTGTATCCAGTGCCTAGCACAGTCTTTGCCCCAGAAGAAGGGATGCAAACCTAGGAACTAGGAGGGAGAAAGGAGACAAAACTGGAGGAGTTAATTTTCCCCAGCTGTGGTAGTTCCCTTCCAAGATGGCTCCAGTGATCCCTGCCTACTGGTCTGCACACTTGTTGGTCTGTGTGACCAACAGCATAGGGCAAAAGTGATGGAATGTCACCACTAAGATTAAGTTGGAAAAGACTCAGACTTCTATTTTGGGTGTCTTTCCCCTCTCTCTCTTTAATCTCTCACTCTGGGCAAAGCCAGCTGCCATGTGAGCTACCTGATGGAGAGACCTGTGAGGCAAGGAACTGAAGCTGCCAGTCAACGGCTTGTGAAGACCTGAGGTGTGCCAACAACCATGAGACTGGTCTTGGAAGAAAAATTTTCAGCCCCAGACAATCTGGGAGATGATAGCAGCCTTGGCTGTCAACTAACTTGACTGACATGTTAGAGAGAACCACACAGAACCACCCAGCTCAACTGCTTTCCAGACTTCTGACAATGGGAAACCATGAATTTATAAATGTTCATTGTTTTGAGTTGCTAAGTTCTGGGGTAATTTGTTCTAAAGTAGCAGGTAACTAATACAGATTTTGGTTCTTGGAGGTGGGGCACTACCATATCAAAAACCTCAACTGGGAGTGTCTTTGGGAGTAGGCTATAGGGTTTTTTTCCTTTTAAGATTTTATTTATTTATTTGACACAGAGAGAGAGATCACAAGTAGGCAGAGAGGCAGGCAGAGGGAGAAAGGAGGAGGCAGGCTCTCTGCTCAGCAGAGAGCCTGACATGGGGCTTGACCCCAGGACCCTGAGATTATAACATGAGCCAAAGGCAGAGGTTTTAACCCACTGAGCCACCCAGGTGCCCCAGGATAAAGGTTTTTTTTTTTTTTAATTTATTTTTTATAAACATATATTTTTATCCCCAGGGGTACAGGTCTGTGAATCACCAGGTTTACACACTTCACAGCACTCACCAAAGCACATCCCCTCCCCAATGTCCATAATCCCACCCCCTTCTCCCAAACCCCCTCCCCCCAGCAACCCTCAGTTTGTTTTGTGAGATTAAGAGTCACTTATGGTTTGTCTCCCTCCCAATCCCATCTTGTTTCATTTATTCTTCTCCTACACACTTAAGCCCCCATGTTGCATCACCACTTCCTCACATCCCGGGAGATCATATGATAGTTGTCTTTCTCTGCTTGACTTATTTCGCTAAGTGAGGGCTTAAGAGTAAGGAAAATCTTACTGGAAACTTGAAGACCGGCGATCCTTAGGGAGTGGCAGAAATGATAAGTAACACCATCGCCTGGTGAAGTGAAAGTAGACAGTAGACAATCTATTGAATGCAGTGGGTGATCCAATTGATGGGATTTCCAAGTGAAGAATAGAAGGTGTCTCCTGACTGCTCCCTGTGGCTTGTTGCGCAATGTGAGAAGAGAGGGATAACCAGGTGGAAGCACTGTGAAGCAAAAGGAAGCCAGGACTAGATTGTTTTGAATCTTCTCAGTCTGTCCAGATGGCAAACGGTGCTAAAACTAATAACTGGCTTTCGAGCAAAGATCAAATCAAGGACGCTGCTAGGAAAAGCTGAAGACAAAGTGTTACTGTTAAACCTTTGGTTGAGATCTTAGAAATATGAAAGATGGTGCCCCTGAATACCCCAAATAGCCATCTCAAGCCCAGGCTCTGACGATCTGCAGTTGGGTGCCCCACGGGGCCTCAAAGTTTGCACTTCCCAGCTGAGCTAGCATTCATCCACCCACACTTGGGACTTCTCTTGGGGTCCCCAAAGGCAAACCACTCCCAAAATATAGAATAACTGGGTTTTTCCACTGGGTTTCACCACTCTCTACTGATGCTCTCCTGTAAAATTCCTTATTTTGGCTCTTACCACTCACTCCTCCTTCACATATGCTGCATATCATCCATAACGAATGCCTTGGGGTCCCTCACACTTAGGCTTTCTCTCACCTCTCAACCTCATGCAGCTGTTACCTCTAACTAAAATACTTCCCTTCCCCATCCCTCTGCTGGCATTCTCTCGCCCTTCCTTTGGGCTCTCCCGAGTCCCCCAGACTCGGTGAGCTATCCCCGCTAGGTGTTCCTGTGGTGTGGACAATGGGGAATGGAAGGTGAGGGGCGATGGGGGATACAGCCCTTTGAGAAGATAGAGCCCTGGTCATTAGGAAGAGCCGTTGTGCAGAAAGTCTATGGTTGAGATTCACCTTGAGACCCAAATCTGTGACTACTGGAAAGGAACAATTTGGTCAGGGCCCAAGGCAGCTGAGTCATGGTCCAAGCTGAGTCCTGAACATCCCTCAGATCACCAGCCATATCTATCCTAAGGGACAATGACCAAAGCCCGAGACTACAGTGCCTTTATACTCTCCATAAATAGGCTGCTTTACTTTTTTTTTTTTTAAGATTTTATTTATTTATTTGACAGAGAGAGATCATAAGTAGGCAGAGAGGCAGGCAGAGAGAGGAAGAGAAGCAGGCTCCCTGCTGAGCAGAGAGCCCGATGCAGGGTTCCATCTCAGGACCCTGAGATCATGACCTGAGCCCAAGGCAGAAGCTTAACCCACTGAGCCACCCAGGCACCCCTGCTTTACTTTTTTTTTAAGAGCCTGGATTAAGAGAAGTTGATTCCATTGGCCCCTAGAGATGGCATCCCAATAGCATCGTTGACTCTCTCCCAGAGTTCAGTTCTTCAGAGAGAAGAGCCGACAGAAACCGGGCAGCTCTAACCCTGACCTGGAGGGCAGGAATTGCTTGCTCAGCCACTGGTTTATGTGTGGCCCCAGATAATTCACTCCTCCTCTCTTGGTAGTCCTTCATTCACCTGTAAAATGGGTATAATAGTTTTTACCTACCTCAGAGGTGCGTTGGGAGGTATAATTAGTGGTGGTTAGAATACTTTGAGAGGCACAGATGAAAGGTCTTATATAAGTACACATGATTATTATGACTAATGGTATTTTTCTTCTTCGAACACACGGGGAAACAGCCCTCTTAATTTGAGCCGCGTCTCAGCTCCCCATTCAGATAAGAGACAGCACACCCTCTGGGCTGGCCACACAGCAAACCTTTAATCCTTTGGAAATCTACAGACATCCTAAAAGTGATTTGAATCTTTCTCTTATCCACCCTCTTTTGACATTCCTTTAACATGACCTGACTTGAAAAGTGGCAGTTTTATGTATCGTGAATAACCTGTTTAATCCAGAGCATTTCACCAAGTGTAAAGGAGAGAAAAATGCTCATTGTGGTTCACAGGCACTGATTAACCCAGTATGAGCTCAAACTTTTCCCAGACTGCAGAGAAAACCCAGACATTTGTGTGCCAACAAGGGACCACTTTCCAAAGATGGGAACCAAAGTGACTTATGAGGGGGCTGCACTAAGATCCTGTTTGATCTTGGGGTTTCTGGGATTTGGGACCCCTGCAAGAAGAGGCTTGCTTTGTAGCTCCCACCCAACCCCTCCAGACCCATCTTGGCGAGCATTACGTTTAGTGCAGCCTGCAATGAGGTTTTTGGCCCAAAACATACCTCCAGAAAGGAAAAAGAGTCAATAATCTTGGAGCAAACTAAGAGCTGTAATCATAGAAGAAAAATAGCTTTAGTTTGGAAATTAAATCAAGCTCAGTCCTCTGAGTTTATGGCTTTCTGCCATAAGCACCATTACTATGTATTATTGTCACTTGCCAGATGAAGCTATGAGGATACAAATCTTCCTCCATGAAATTTATGGGCCTCGAGGCTGTCATCTCAGCCCTGGTACCCCTCCACCCCTCTTGCAGGGTCTAAGAGGCTGCTTTTAGGTAGCTGATCTTTTTTTGTTTTTGTTTTTGTTTTTAAAGATTTTATTTATTTATTTGACAGACAGAGATCACAAGCAGGCAGAGAGGCAGGCAGAGAGAGAGGAGGAAGCAGGCTCCCTGCTGAGCAGAGAGCCCGATGCGGGGACTCAATCCCAGGACCCTAGGATCATGACTTGAGCCGATGGCAGAGGCTTAACCCTCTGAGCCACCCAGGCGCCCCAGGTGGCCAGTCTTTATGTACCCTCCTGATGAGCTTTGAACACAGCTTCCCAGTGGGTATAATTTTTTTTTTTTTTAAATAATATGGGTTTTGACGACAGTTCTCCCCTCAACAGCCTGAGCTGATCTTGTCCCAGTTCTTGAAGAAAAAAAAATCCAGATGGCTAAAGGTTATCCAGAGCTTGCCATGTCCATGAGAAAATGGGCTCTCCCAAGCCTTCCCCAAGGGGTAGTGTGATGTGGGAAGCGGGGTGGGCCAAAGTGGAGTTTCGAGTTCCCTGCTTCTTACCAAGTGGTGGCCTTGGTCGATTAACCTGAATTAGAGACTGAACTTATATTTTCTTCTCTGTAAAATTAAACTTTTTCCTGTGGGTTGTTGTCATGATTAAATGAATATATGCAGGGTATTTTATAGGAGGTGCTCAGTAAAGGTTGATATGTTTCCTTTTCTCCTTCAGTTGAAGCAAGGACATGTTCTGTATGTAGCCCCAGAAAGAGCCAACGGTACCTGCTATCTATAGGCTTGTAGCCATGTCACGTAGCAGGTAAGAGCCAGAAAGTCTGGGTTTCAGTCCTGGCTCTGTTACTTACTCATTATGTGACTTAATGCAGGTCACCTAACCCCTTGAGCCTCAGTTTCTCCATTTTAATAAAAGCATTAATAGTATCTCAGACCAAAGCATTTCTTTGCTTGTCATTGCTTTGATACTTATATTTGATGGTTTGAACTTCATGTCTGGGCCAACCAAATCTTCCAGTCTTTTGCTTCCTTGTGTCTTGCACCCTGTCAGGATGACTGGAACATGGCTGGGTTGGGATGGAGGCCATGAGCCCCCCAGTTGTAGTCTGTGACCCATTCCATACATGATGGTGGTTACCAGTGTGGGATCCAGGTCAGTTACACCCCCACTGAGTCTGGGTTCTGTTACTTCCTGTTGGTGACCTTGGGAAATGACTTTTTCTCTGAATCCTCCTTTATCTCATCTGTAAAAAAGGACTAATGATATCTAATATTTGCTTCAGGGGATTTTGGTGAACTTTAATATTGGCTAATAGTTATTGAGCATTTAATCTGTGCTGGGCATAGGCTAAGTGCTTCAGGTGAGTTTCCTCATTTAGTTCTCACAACTTTGTGAGACTGATACTATTATTGTCATTCCCATTTTACAGATGGGGAAAACTGAGGCTCCAAGAGTAATCCATCTTGTTGAAGGTCACTTAGCTATTATATAACAAAAGTGGATTAACACCCACATCTTTCTGATTCCAAAGGTAACCTCTTCACCAGAAAATGAGATACTGAGAGTATAGCTTGTGGTCAAAATAAGCCACTTAACTGTGGTAAACAGAATATATGGTATGGTGAGATCAACAATTCTTTAGCTTTTGGGGATGACCAAATGCCCTGAGGACAGAAGCCAGAGATTCACCTCAGTCCCTGCCACTCTTTCTTGCTGTATCTGCTCTCCCAGTGATCGTCCTACTCTCTCTGGAAAGGGAGAAGGCCACCATACATCAACATAGCTGCTTCCTTGTCAAGACTGCATCTGGCTATCTTGCTGAGGGCTGAATAAAAGTAAAGGAGTAAAGCAAATGGCTCATTGATCAGATGCGACTAGAGAGGTGATTGTGTAAGGCTGGGCTGGAAGGGATAGAGGTAGAGTACAATCAATGGCTAATATTGGGTCTTCCACTTGCTGCCAATGGAATGAGGTTGGTCCTAATGAACGTTTGTAAAGGGTCTTTGAAATTTCTGAGATAAAAGGCCATGCCCCATTTTTCAAGGAGCTTTACTGGTTCTCATTGATCTGTTTGTCTGCTATTGGGGATAGAGGGCAAATAAATCATCTGTGAATATCAAAGCCATGTTACACCACCCTGCATCCTCACCACCTCAGTGCCCTGGGTATGATGTCTAGGACAAGGGTATATTCATCTCTGTTTCTATGTGTGGTTTGGAGGATCAACGGGATAATGAATGTAAATGGCAAGAGGATGTTGGGAAAGGGATTTGTGAATCGTGTAAGAGGTTTAGAGGACTCACCAACATGCCAGGGCACCAGAGGGCAATAAACCAGTGCCTACAATAACAGGCAGTGTATGATAGCTGCTCAAACATTAGTTGACAGTGTGTAATGGAATGTGATATGCAGATGCCTTCTGGGTATCGTGGGAGCACTTATTTACTGGGCTCAAAAACATACCTAGAAGTGTAGGACTCAGATCCATTAAAAATAAACACAGGAAGTTCTCGATTGCTCAGCAGAGAACTTAAAAAATACTACATTGTGTCTTACAGATTACAAACCCAGTGTTGTTCTTAATAATTTCAAAATAAATGAGTGGGTCAGTAATTAACTCTTATCTCCCAGCTTCAAATGTGCTCTTCTTTACAGGAGAACCCCCTTATCTGTGGTTTTATCTCCACGGTCTCAGTTACCCCAGGTCAACCGTGTTCAGGAAACAGAAGGTCAGTAGATGTCTCAAGCTAGGTCACAAGGCCTCTGTCATTCACCTCATCTCATCTCCTCACGTAGGCATTTGATCATCTCACATCACCCCAAGAAGAAAGGTGAGCATAATACACTAGGATATTTTGAGAAAGAAAACGAGAAAAAGTAATGTAAAGTAATGTGAATACATTACTTATGTTACCCTGTATTGTTATCATTGTTCTATCTTATTAAGAGCTGTTGTTAATCTCTTACTGTGCCTAATTTACAAATTAAATTTTGTCATTGGTATGTATGTATAGAAAAAAAACAGTAGATAGAGTTTGGTACTATCTGCCATTTCAGACATCCACTGGGTATCTTAAAACATATGCCCCATGGATAAGGGGGCACTCTTGTACTAAATCACCTTTCTCCTTTGCTGGCTGTTCCTGGGTAGCACCAGTAGGCAGTGCTAGAGGAAGGCCGGAAGAGGAAAAATAGACATGGACATGACCCTGTCGTTTTGCTTCTGGTGCTTCCCAGCATGACACCAGCAACGTTGCTTCTTCACCATGGTGGGGCCAAGTTAGTCCAATAGCAGCAGGTGAATCCAATTGGTAGTTTTCCCAACATTTCTAGAATCAGCCTCGTGGCACAACTCTTCCCTGCCTGACATGGGCCAACAGTGCCAGGAAGCTAGTGCCTCTTCCTCTGAGGTTTGGACCCCAGTCCCATCAGGTCTTTCCTCCCAAGTTTCTAGGTATTACTAATTCCAACTTCCATTAGTTTCCCTAGGCCTAGGGGTGGGAACTACTTCCTGCACCTGTTACCTCAGTGATAGCTTAGACTTTTCTTTTGCCCTTTCAATTCTTCCAAATCTAGCTAACCACTCTTTGCATTAAATTTTCTCTTTCCAAATAACTGCTGTGGTAGTTGGTGTGGTATGGACTGCACTCTGACAGGTACTCTGAGTCTTGATAACTCTTGAGAGCTCTGATGAGAAGTTCCTCCCTTTTTAGGGGCCTACTGGGTCCTCTCTGTATAGTCACCTTTCTGGAAGCGGGGCATAGGGCTCAGCAGCAGTTAGATATGAAGAGGCACTGCTTATTCCAGAACATTCAGAGCAGTCTAGGGGTCATATCTTCAGTGGAAGATGGAATTATAAATATCTCTTTCTTGGCGTTCAGGACTTTTTCTCTCGGATTTTTAAAATAAAATTTTGGGGCACCTGGGTGGCTCCGTGGGTTAAGCCTCTGCCTTTGGCTCTGGTCATGATGTCAGGGTCCTGGGATCGAGTCCTGCATCAGGCGCTCTGCACAGTGGGGAGCCTGCTTCTTTCTCTGACTCTCTGCCTGACTCTCTGCCTACTTGTGGTCTCTCTCTATAGCATAAAGAAAGAAAAATATTTAAAAAAATAAAATAAAATTCTGGAAGAGACTTTAAGGACCATTTAGCTCAATGTCTTCATTTTATAGGTGAAGAAACTAAGGGAAGTTGATATTTGCTTGAGTTCAGTTAATTAAAGCCATTGTTTGGAGTGGAACTCCTATCTTTGATGCTTATCCTATGCATTTGTCACTAGATTATGTCATACTTAGAAACTTACATTGGCCAATTCCAAATCAGTTGGGTCTCAGGCACATGTGGGCCATGTAGGGTGGTTGTACTTTCTGGGGTGATAACGAAAGGATGGCTCTTCAGGATTGCACTAAGATGTGGGCCTTGTATCCTTTCTGGAAGCCTCACATCTTAGATGCCATGGAGAAATATTATGATGATGGGAGGGAAAATAAGTTTGCTTTGCTGGCTTCTTGCCTTCTAAACATTGAAGTCCCCAAGCCTCAGGCTTTGAACCTATTCTTTACCTATACTCACTTTTAGGTGATCTTTCCTACTTCTTACTTTAAGTTCATTCTGTACTCCAGATTTATGTCTTTAATCCTGACCTTTCAGCTACCTTCCAGACACATAACCAACTGCCTATGTATCATCTCCCCAGGGATGCTGGTAAGAAACTCAGTCTTGCCATGCCTGAAACCGGACTTTTCATCTCTTCTCCCACCCCATCCCACCAGTTCCTTCAGTGTTCTCCATCCTATAAATGGTAGCACAACTCACTTTGCTGCTCACGTCAAAAAGTCTTGATTTTTCTCTTCCTTCACTTCTACATATAATTCTCCGCAAACTCTGTGGGTTCTACCTTCAAAATGTATTCAAGGGTGCCTGGATGGCTTGGTCAGTTAAGTGTCTGACTCTTGATTTCAGCTCAGGTCATGATCTCAGGGTTCTGGGATCAAGTTCTATGTTGGGCTCTGTGCTCGGTGGGGGGTTTGCTTGGGATTCTCTCTCCTTCTTCCTCTGCCCCTCCCACTGCTCACACACATGCTCTCTCTCTAAAATAAATAAATACATCTTTAAATATATATCCAGAATCTAACTTCTCATTTCCTCAGTTGCTCTACTCTACCCTTACCAAGACCACTTTCTAATTTCCTAACTGGTCTCATGTTCCCACTCTTCTTATCTCTCATTCTATTCACATAACAGCCAGACTCAACTTTTGAAACTTCAAATCAGAAAACTAGAATCACACACACAGTGAACCCTATGATCACTTCAGTTTGCTGTCTGGAAATGCTTTCCAGACTGTGGTGCTGCAGGGGTGAATCCAAGCAGAACATGGCAACCTTGCTGAGCCGAGGAGAAACTCGAGTTTGGAGGGGCCAAGGTGGCTAAAACTGACAAAGCAGAGTAACGAAGAGGGGGCAAGGGGCCGCACAGAGGAAGAAATCTTTCTAAGTGTCCCTTCGATTCTGTTGCTGAGTACCAAACTATGTAAGCATAGGATAAACCGCCAGGAGACCAAACAGAGAATGCCTAGATCCTAGAAATTGAAAAATTCTAAGTGCTTATGGCTAGAAAGCTGGAAGATGTTTGTGTTCTAATCAGTTGAGGGGTTGTTCTAGTGAATTCCTAGAGCATTCAGTAAAAACCTCAAAGGGCTAGTGCCGTATTTATAGGGTTAAACTAATTCTAAAGTGGAGACTACTTCAGACCTGCACAAGCCAAACTTAAAAACAAGGCTCAAAAGGATCAAGCTGAACTCCAGGTAATTTACCTACCTGACCAGAAAAAAAATCGAGTACTTTTTATAGAACAAGATGTGACACTCAATAATATAAAATTTATAATGTCTAGCTTCCCAACAAGAATGACTAGACATTACAAGACATAGGAAAATGTGACTATAGCTGTTGATGTTTTAGGGTTTTTGCATTTGCTGCTCTCTCAGCCTAGAACTCCCTTTCCTCAGATGTCTGTGTAATACCCCAGTTCATTTAAGTATCTGTTCAGTTATTACCTCCTAAGGGAAAGCTTCCCTAACACGCAAAATCGTCCTTACCTGTCAACCTCAGTTCCCTCATCCTGTTTTTATTTTTATTTATATTCACAGCATTTGATCATTAGATTATATGTGCCTTTGATATGTCTTTGCTTTGACATGTCTTATATAAACTAAATATTCAGTCAAAATGAATTGATAAAATTGAATAAATTGATATTGATATTGAAATGGAAAGAATTGATATTCAATGAATTGAATTCAATATCAATGACTTGACATTAAAATTGAGTGACTATGATAAAATAGGTTAGCTCCCTTTGGGTAAGGCTAAGCATGGTTACTTTCATTTCCAATAGATGCCGGCAAGATTTTTCTGTATATAAACACCAGTCTGACTTTACCTAGTTATCTCATCAAATTTACATAACCTTACAAAGTTAATATTATATGTATTTATAGATGCTGTTGATTTTTTTGAAAAAACAATTATTGAGCGCCTACTATCTCTCTCTCTCTCATATGTAAATATTGTCTCTGTCAGCAGAAGGTGCACAGTCTGGTAAGCCAGAGTCAGGCCTACTACCCTGAAACCTTGCATTTGTATAAGTAAATGTCTTGCATAACTGTGGTGCAGCAAGTTATTATGAACCTAACCTTAGGACCAGTGACAGGATGTTACAGGGTTCTTATCCTGGTCCTAAAATTACGTGAAAAGGAGAAAACCCTCATTTCTGGGCTTCCCTGACCTAGCAAATTCCTCCCTCCCCGCAGGCTAGTGAGACTCCTGAAATGTGGGCACTCCCTATGGGAATCAAGGAATGTCCCTCACCATTTGCATCATTATGTACCCTTGATTTTATGTGTAATTCCTGTAGAATTCTACTTTCTGGCTTACTTCAATAATAGCATTCCCAGTCAACTCCTTCCTCACCTGTGCTTCTAGTCAGTTACTGTGTTCTGGGACCCCGAGGTCTCTCAAATCTCTCCATTTCTCTCCATCCCACTGCCACTGCCCTAGTTCAGGTTGTCATCTTCTTTAGTCTGGGAAACTACAACCTCTTATTCCTCTCCCTCATCTCCTGCCTCTGGTGTTGGTCCTTACAATCAGTTCTTGAAAACTGATCACCTCATTTCCCCTTCTTACAATAATTCTCTCTTCGGAGTACCACCTGAAGTCCTTGGCACCGTAGAGCAGAGGATGGCATTGAATTGTGCATGTTCCACGCATCACCAGCTGGCTAAAGTGCTGGAAAACCAGAGTAAAAGCACCACTCTTTGATTCTGAGTTGCCATTCTTTCTGGGCCTCAACCTGGTCTCCGGCCCATGGTCTGGCCAAACAGAACAGCCTAGAGGGTAAGAATGCCGGGCAAACAATGGCAGTAAGTGCCTCACAAAAGCCAACACTGAGTGTTCTGCGGGAAGCAAAGAAATAAATGCTTGAGGGGCGCTTGGGTGGTTCAATAGGTCAAGTGTCCAACTCTTGATCTCAGCTCAGGTCTTGATGTCAGGGTTGTGAGTTCAAGCCCCATGTTGGGTTCCATGCTGGGTGTGGAGCCTCCTTAAAAAAAAAGAAAAGAAAAGAAAAGAAAAGAAATAGATGCCTGACTATGCAATGAGTGGCACGGGGAGGTTGAAGGAATTGATGCTTATATTGAATCTTAGGGAATGAGTTGGGAGTTTTCCAGGTTATCAAGGTGAGTGAGGGTCTTCTAGGCTGGGCATGTGTCACGGCAGAGGTGAAGAAGTGTCACACGGTAAAGGGTTTGATACATCCTCTGCATGGATTTGGACATATCCTGACAGAGAAATCACTGATGGTTTTAGAATCATGCTGAAAGATGACTTGGCAAAATTGTATGGGATGGTAGGTGAGGACTGGAGGCAAGAAGCCAGTTGAGTTGAGAAACTACTGCAGGCATCTAGGGAAGAGATCATGAGTGGGCAGAAATAACACCTCTAGCTCCCATTGATTCAAAACTTACTATGTTCCACCCACATAGTAAGTTCCCATTTTATCTCATTTTACCCTAACAACTGTCCTATGAAGCAGGGACAGAGGCAGTTTGCCCAGGTCCCACAGTCAGTAGCAAAGCTGAGCTGGAAACCCAGGTAATGGCCCCAGAGTTCACGTTCCACATCATAGGGATGGACTCTTAGGATATTAAGTAATTAAGGGATATGTTCCCATTTTCCTCCCAGAACAGTCCAGCTCAGAGCGCTTGATTTGGCTTGTGGGAGTGTCACCAGAGGCCAACCCTCTTCCCCTGGGCACAGAGGCCATGAGTCAGGCCATCTGAGCTGACAGCTGGGCTGGTTTTGGGTTTCCCCTGAGTTTTGCTTTGCTTTGTTTCTGCCTCATCACACCAAGCCACTGGATTTGAATTATGAGAGTTTCTGTGTCAGGCTGGTGCCTGCAGATGCGTGACAAATGTGCTCTCAAAGTTGGAAGGGATGTTCCCCGGGGGCTGAGTGTAGGGTACATGAGTCTCATCAGAAGGGCCCCAAATGACAGACAGCCTTCAAGATTTCCTGCCAGCTTCTAGAAGGCAAAGCAAATGTCTATTTTCTGCGAAGAACTACAAGAGAAGGGAATGAGTTACCAGCACTGTAGCTCGCCAACGAGGTCGGTCTTAAAGATCAAAATGGCTAAAATTGTCGAAGTTTGTATTTCCCAGATCATTTCTACCTCATAGAGGCATGAGTTAATTTTAGGCTTTAAAATCAAATACACTTACCATCTATTAGTGATGACTGTATCATCATGAGTCTTTTGCCAAAACAGACCAGTTTCAGCTCCATTGGCAGCTGGCTGACACAGAAGTAAAGCAAGCAAGAAACTGGCTCCTTGAGAATCTCTGTGTCTGAGAAAATTCCAGCAGCTCTGGTGTCCCAGCTGGCTTACAGGCCTTCTTAATGTGACAGCATTCCCCAAGGGGCCTTGAGCCTGCTAGACTCTCTGTCTTGTAGCCCAAGTCCTCTGCCCCAGTCCACACTAAATAACCAAAAATATTTAAACATTTAAACAAAAGTTAAATTTTTAAAATTTCAAATTTTCATTGGCTGCCTTTTCATTGTGTTTAAATCTGCAAAGTTCAAAGAGTCACGTCTTCACCTTTAGTAAAGCTCTGACCAAAGCCATTTCCTCCGAGAGGTCTTCCTGACCACAGAGTACAAATACCAATGTTCCTTTGTCCTGCCCACACCATTATTCCCTAACCCAGTTGCCATGCTTATTTTTCTCCATGACACTTAACAGCACCTGGTAAGCCCATTGTTTTCCATCTATTTCTTCTTACTTACAAAGTTCCATGAGAGCAGGAACTTTCATTTTGTTCATTGATCTATCTTCAGTATCTAGAAGATTCTAGTTACATTAGTCTCACATATTCTGAGTCCACACTGGTCTTTAAGCTGCATATGTGCTCAAAAGCTTTTCATTTCATTCATTCCTTTACCGTACCTTCCTGGTTGGTACATGTTTGCTGTTACAACACTCCTGATATGTGGCAGAATTTTCTTTGATTCTGAGAATCATTTCTATTGTCAAAGGCTTTAGCCATTAGAATGTACAACATGATTCTTATCATTTGTAAACTTCTTCTTCTTTTTTTTTTGAATCTCTGCCCCTGTTTCCATTGAAGGATGCTCCTTTCCTTAATAATCTTAGCAAAGGCTTTAAACTCCCAGGACAAGAGAAATAAAAGCAAAAATAAACTATTGGGACGTCATCAAAATAAAAAGCTTCTGCACAGTGAAGGAAATAATCAACAGAACTAAAAGGCAGCCTACAGAGGGAGAAGATATTTGCTAATGACATATCTGATGAAGGGTTAGTATCCAAAATATATAAAGGACTTACAAAGCTCGACACCCAAAGAACAAATAATCCAATTAAGAAATGGGCAGAAGACATGAGCAGATGTTTCTGTGAAGAAGACATCCAGATGGCTAACAGCAGACATGAAAAGATGTTCATCACTTACCATCAGCGGAATATGCAAATCAAAACTATACACCTGTCAGAATGGCTAAAATCAACAACACAAGAAACAAGAGGTGTTGGTGAGGATGTGGAGGAAAAGGGACCCTCCTGCATGGTTAGTGGGAATGCAAACTGGTGCAGCTACTCTAGAAAACAGTACGGAGGTTCCTCAAAAAGTTAAAAATAGAACTATCTTAAGATCCAGCAATTGAGCTACTGAGTATTTAACTCCAAAAATACAAGAATAGTAATTTAAAGGGATCCATGAACCCCTGTTCTTATAGCAGTATTATTTACAATAGCCAAGATATGGAAGCAGTCCAAGTATCCATCAATTGATGAATGAATAAAGAAGATGTGAAAAAAATATATAATATTATTTAGACATAATAAAGAATGACATCTGGGCACCTGGGTGGCTCAGTGGGTTAAAGCCTCTGCCTTCGGCTCAGGTCATGATCCCAGGGTCCTGGGTTAGAGCCCTGCATTGGGCTCTCTGCTCAGCGGGGAGCCTGCTTCCCCGCATCCCCACCCCCGCCTCTCTGCCTTGTGATCGCTGTCAAATAAATAAATAAAATCTTAAAAAAAAAAAAGAATGACATTTTGCTATTTGCAATAACATGGATGGAACTAGATAGAGAGTATAATGTTAAGTGAAATAAGTCAATCAGAGAAAGGCAAATACCATATAATTTTAGTCACATGTGGAATGTAAGAAACAAAACAAATGAGCAAAGGGGAAAAAAAGAGAGGCAGATGCAGAAACAGACTCTTAACTATGGAGAACAAACCAATGGTCACCAGAGGGGAGGCGGGTGGGGGGATGGGTGACATAGGGCATGGGGATTAAGGAGGGCACTTGTGACGAGCACCAGGGGACGTGTGGAATTGTTGAATCTCTATGTTGTACGCCCGAAACTAAGGTAACACTGTATGTTAATTAAGTGGAATTTAAGTAAAAACTGAAAAAGCCAGAAAAAGCCCCCCAAACTATCTGAACGTAGCATTGTGCCCTAACAATATGTAAAAGGGCAAAATGACTGTTTATACCACCACATGCTGGTCAAGAGCATCTTGGCTCCACAGTTCAACTTTATTTTTTTGTTGACATTTGTACATCACAAGTTCACCAAGAGCAGAGCTTCTCTATTCCCAGATGTGCATAGTGTGAAGCCACTGTACCTATCACCGGGCCTCCTTAGTGTGCCTCTCAGAGGCCCTGAGAAGTCCTGCTTCCTCCCTGTGCTTCTGCCGTGCCCTGGGCCCGGGATGGCCTCTCTTGTCCACTTGTCCAGCTCAGGCTCCTCTCCTCCTGAGGCCTCTCTTATGGCTCCCGCCCACGACACAGAACCCTCTAGTTCTTTCTCTGCACCGACTGGCTTATCTCCTCAATGAGGCGAGGAGCAGCAAGAGTCCATGGAAGGAAACCCTGGACTTGGAATCAGAAGTTCAGCTGTGGGCTTCATATCTGCTTTGTCTTGGGCAGCTATGTCTGAACTGGGTTCCCCCTTCCCCAGTAAAACAGTGATCACCATTCGTCCCTGGACAAAGTTTTAGGGTCAGATCTAATCATGTAGGAAAAGGGCTTTGCAAATGATCCAGCCTTTGCAAGGTTCCCAGACATTATCATCATAGGATTTTTGTGTGTTACACTGTAAAGGAAAAAAAAAATTCTGTTATTTCCTTTATTCTGCATCTGATACTCTGAATATTTTGGTATCCGGGTACCGATTGTGTGACGGTTTTTCCCACGTGAGGCACTTCTGCAACACAAGCTGGGTGTCCTACGACTTAATTTAATTCTGATGTTATCTGCTTTGGAGAAATCATCAGGCCCTACAGGTTAAGACCCCAATCCCACAGACTGTCCTGCTCGCTCCCCCTACCCCCTTCCCCGACCTCAAGTGCAAAGGCAAGGCCAGATGTTACCCATGTATCTGACTGGCTGGAAATCAGAGGTTGCCACAGCGCTTTCTCTGACTTGATTAATTTGCTCAGTTGGCCCACAGAACCCAGGAAACCAGTTTACTTGCTTGATGACCACGGAAAGGATAGAACCCAGCACCGCCAGGTGGAAGCGATTTGTAGGGCAGGTCTGTGGGAAGGGGCGTGGAGCTTCCATGCCTGCGCTGGGCGTGCCTCCCACCCTGTACCTTGATGCGTTCATCAACACAGAAGCTCTCCCCTCCCTGTCCTGCTGCGTTTAACTCGAGGCTTCCCACACAGGCACAAGTGATTCCATCATTGACCATTGGTGATGGGACTCAGCCTCCCAGCCCCTCTCTTCTCCCTGGAGGTGGTGCGAATTGGGGCAGTGGCCTGAAAGTTCCAAGTCTCTAGTCGCGTGGTTGGTTCTCCTGATACTCAGTTGCCCTTCCTTAGGGGGCTTTCCAAAAGTCACGTGATTACCATAAACTCAAGTGTGGTTTGAAAGGGGCTTGTTATGAGCGATAAAAGATGCCTTGGTTGCTCTTACCACTTCGGAAATTCTAAGCATTTCGGGAGCTCTAGATGGAAACCAAATATGTATTTTTTTTTTTAAGATTTTATTTATTTGACAGAGATGACAAGCAGGCAGAGAGGCAGGCAGAGAGAGAGAGGGGAAGCAGGCTCCCTGCTGAGCAGAGAGCCCGATGTGGGGCTCGATCCCAGGACCACAACCCGAGCCGAAGGCAGAGGCTTTAACCCACTGAGCCACCCAGGTGCCCCCAAATATGTTTTTTTTATCACAGATTGTAACAGCATGGTGCTACATCTAGACCATCATGACCCACACCAAGAACTTGACAGAGGCCTCAGCTGATGGGTGGTGGCAGGTGATGGAGTATATTTTGAGGACAGTTGCAAAATTCAACTCCACTTGAATCAGCTGTGTTTCCTTCTGGGAATGTCCATATGTGCGCCAGGGTGCTGAGAGAGAGGATGACAAAAAGAAAGAAGGTGACTTATTAATTAATTAATTAGCATTTATTTTTTAAAAGATTTTATTTATTTATTTGAAAGAAGGAACACAAGCATGGGGAGGGGGAGAGGGAGAAGCAGGCTTCCCACTGAGCAGGGAGCCCTATGCCCTCAAGCCGAAGGCAGACACTTGACAACTGAGCTACCCAGGCGCCCCCAAAAGGTGACTCTTTAAAGAGCTGTGCATTCACTCTGTATAACCACTTGGTATATTTACATTTCCTGAACACTTTGCAGGCCTTTGAACATTCAGTCATTCGCTGAACATTTACTGAGAGCCTGTCATGCCCTGGGCACCAGGGAGACAGAGAAGAATAAGACCTATCCTCCATCCTGTATCGGCGGGTGGAGGGATCTGGCCTGGGGACAAGCCTGATGCGACAATGGTGACATGTCTAGGGAAGGGAGGGACCACCCGCTCAGACCAGGGGGTAGTGGATTATCTTTTTTTTTTTTTAAAGATTTTATTTATGCATTTGACAGAGATCACAAGTAGGCAGAAAGGCAGGCAGATAGAGAAGAAGGGAAGCAGTCTCCCTGCTGAGCAGAGAGCCCGATGCGGGGCTCGATCCCAGGACCCTGAGATCATGACCTGAGCTGAAGGCAGAGGCTTTAACCCACTGAGCCACCCAGGCACCCCTGTGGATTATCTTCTGAGTACTGTTCTGCCCGCAGGGTCAGGGGGTATGGCATGCAGGTAACGTCAGTGGTGGGAGGGAAAGAGAGCATCCAGTGGAAAGGCATCAGTCCGACTCTATTGTATTCCTGCTCCCACCTTCCTAGTTCTCTCAGGGCTGAGCCCTGGTTTCTCAGGGGCCATGGGGCATGGATATTATCTCTATGACCCCAACCAACTTCTTTAGAACCCCTCTCGGCACCCTGCCTTGGAGGAAAAGGCTGAATCAAGGAGAGAAGGTAATGAGCCCTGTTTCTTGGCTGCAGCAATGCTGCTGAGACACGGGACGAGCGAGTTGAGTCGGCCTCCAATTACTGATGATTCGGGTTTTCTAGGCTGCCGCTGGGGGAGGCGGGGAAGCTCAACGTCTGTTAATCAAGGAAGCCCATTTTCCTTTTTCTTTCCTTTCTTAATAACTTAATAAATCTAATCACATTTTAAAATTTAAAATCATATATTATTTAGTGTAAATAATAAAAGTGAGCACTGGGGGTGGGGCTCATTGCTACGGGAGGGTCATTGCTTCTAGCTCTCTTAGCAGGTAGAACCAGGACATACCTGCATATATAATAACCTGTAGGTACCCACACATCTGTTTCTGTACTTACCCATCTGCATTTGTATTAAATTAGGGTTTTTATTGATGCCCTTGACTCTTTATTTTTTTTAAAGGTTTTACTTATTTATTTTTCTGAGAGAGAGCATGAGCAGGGGGGAAATTGGAGGGGAAGGAGAAGCAGACTCCCCACTGAGCAGGGAGCCCAAAGCCCTTGTTGGCTTGATCCCAAGACCCTGGGATCATGAACTGAGCTGAAGACAGACGCTTACCCGACTGAGCCACCCAGTCCTCCTTGATTCCTCTGACTCTAATCCGATATGATATGGGTCATTCTAACCTTCCCTCCTTGCTTACTGGAAACATCTTCCTTTAAGAGAAACCTGCCGATGGACATCTAGGTTCTTTCCATAGTTTGGCTAGATGTCCATCAACAGATGAATGGATCAAGAAGATGTGGTATATATACACAATGGAATGCTATGCAGCCATCAAAAGAAATGAAATCTTGCCATTTGCGACAACATGGATGGAACTAGAGCGTATCATGCTTAGTGAAATAAGTCAAGCAGAGAAAGACAACTATCATATGATCTCCCTGGTATGAGGAAGTGGTGATGCAACATGGGGGCTTAAGTGAGTAGGAGAAGAATCAATGAAACAAGATGGAATTGGGAGGGAGACAAACCATAAGTGACTGTTAATCTCACAAAACAAACTGAGGGTTGCTGGGGGGAGGGGGGTTGGGAGAAGGGGGTGGGATTATGGACATTGGGGAGGGTATGTGCTTTGGTGAGTGCTGTGAAGTGTGTAAATCTGGTGATTCACAGACATGTACCCCTGGGGATAAAAATATATGTTTATAAAAAATAAAAAATTAAAAAAAAAAAAGAGAAACCTGCCTCCTGCAACCCACCATCCAACCCCAGGATACATGCAGAGCAGATTCATAATTGTTCATTCCTACCTCTCTAAGAAACAACTTCAGAATAGGGTGTATGGGACAATTCCCTTGGTCATTAGCCTTACAGTTTCCAGGAAAACAATCTTTTCCAAATTTTCTCAAGTGACTTAGGTTAGCTTCATTCCCAGCCCCTCTTTGTAACACACACACCCAACAGTGCATCTTGCTGTGTTAAAATTATTTCCTCCCATTTGACTTGGAAGAAATACTGTGCGTTGGTTTGTCCAAGAACCTTGACTCCTGAAGTTTCTCTCAAGTCAGAGAGAAACATTTCAAAAGCATTTCAGCAGACATGGCAGACAGAGGAGTCCTCTAGAAGGTTTTTGCAAATGGTAAACTCAATTTTTTCCCCAGATATTTATAATTACAACAGTTTCCCTTGCTTATTCTGGAAGATGGGAAAATTTTTATACTCTAGCCAAGTGTCAAGAGTAAAGTGGGAAGAATTTCTGAGCTAGCTATGGGGAGCTCTTTTCTTCCTCCCAATAATATGTGTATCCTATTCTAAAAACATTGTTGTACCCTGAAGGAAAAACAATTTTAAGTGTCCAGAAGATGAGTTTGAGAAATCAGTCCACGGTGGTCTGGAAAACATTGGTTTCTCCTGGGAGAGGAAGGGATTTTAAAAGTCGAAATGTGCTCGAAGACAGATTAAAGCAGAAATTACAAACTCCCCCTTTTCGGCAGCTCATCTGGGCGGCTGCGCAGTGAGATTTTCCCTCCACTTAGACCCTTTCTTCCAGAATCGAGAGCCCTTCCATCTCTCCTTTCTCCAGGCGTTTTTGCCTTGGCACCTGGTGAGAATTCAGGAAATAATTGTGGAGTAGCTAAAGACTAGACCTAGGTCAGCCCTGAAAATCTACTTAATTTCAGAGTTATTTTCTATTCGGCAATAAACACTTTTGTCAGCCCTGAAAATCTACTTAATTTCAGAGTTATTTTCTTAAGTGGCTTGGCTCCAGACTTAAAGCGTTGGAGGAGCCCTTCCCGCCCTCCGCAGCCCTTCCCGAGGGGGTTAGCAGAGCCCCGCCGCCTTTATGAGCGGGCCCGCAGAACGTTTGTACTTCGGTGTCTTTAACAGCGAGTGCCTTTTACTCACCAAAGCAAGAACCACAAGAGGGACTTTTGCCAAAGGTAGAACACTCTTCTCCTTCCTTGCTCCAAATCCATGAATTTGCCCAGAGCGTGTTTCAATGAGGAAAAGCTAATAAAGGTCAGCTTTGGCGCGTTTTTTTTTTTTTTTTTTTTTTTTTTTTTTTTTTTTTTGCCTCCCAGGTTAATAGTACTTGGAGCCTATAGAGCCATTCTATCTGGGGGACTGACGGTCCTAAAGACTTGCCCTCCCTCAGCCCAGCTTCCTCACGGGGTGACCAGCTCACAGTGCTGTCAGGGTGGAGGGGGCAATTGGGTGCCAGTGCTGGGCTGGGCTCACCATCGGGCACTTGGTCCATCTAGAGTCTGGGGGTTGTGGGTCTGGATTTGTGGCAGTGGACCTGTTACGGGGAAGCTGAAGCAGCAGCCCGCACTAGCAGGGCAGCTGGGTGCTCGGGAGAGCAGCGGGGTCGCCCTGTTCCATTGAGCAGGTTGCTTCTGCCCACGGCTGCGTTTCCAGGAGATGAGGTGGGGGAAGAAAGGGCCCGTGGCCCAAGTCCCACCCTAACCCAGTATGACCACTTCTTTTTTTTTTTTCCCCCCCAGTATGACCACTTCTTAACTATGTTTATGAAGACTCTATTTTCTTCCTTCTTTTCCTTCTTTTTAAAAAGATTTTATTTATTTATTTGACAGAGAGAGAGAAAGAGCACAAGCAGGAGGAGCAGTAAAGGGAGAGGGAGAAGCAGACTCTCCGCTGAGCAGGGAGCCCTATGAGGGCTGGATCCCAGGACCCTGGGATCATGACCTGAGCTGAAGGCAGATGCTTAATGCACTGACCCAACCAAGAACCCTACAAAGACCCTATTTCCAAATAAAGTCACACTCTGAGGTTTCTGTTAAACATGAAGTTTTTGGGGGTGGGGGTTGTAATATTCAACCCCTACAGGCTGCATCAAACTGGGTGAGAAGGTGCTTTTTTTTTTTTTTAAGATTTTATGTTTTTATTTATTTGAGAGAGAGTGAGAGAGAACATGAGGGGGGTTAGGGTCAGAGGGAGAAGCAGACTTCCCATGGAGCTGGGAGCCCGATGTGGAACTCGGTCCTGGGACTCCTGGATCATAACCTGAGCTGAAGGCAGTCGCCCAACCAACTGACCCACCCAGGCGCCCGAGAAGGTGCCTTTTAAAATTTACCATTATCAAGCTGTATCCTCTATCTTTTTTTCTAATGTGTACAAAAGTGTCATTCGAACTGGTAGAGGTTTTAGATATCTTCTGTGGAAGCAATCAACTATGCAGGATCCATTAGTTGGCAAGCTTATAAGGCAGAGACCCTGTCTGATGCCTCTTTGGTAATTGTCATAGCTTGTGCAGTAGATGGGGTTCTCAAAGATGTGTGTTGCAATGACAGTAAAGAAACCTGAAAAGAAAACTTCTGATTCCAGATACTACTTGAAAACTTTTTCCTTTCTTTTTCTCTTTCCTTCTCTCTCTCTCTCTCTCTTTCTTCTTTTCTTTCTTTCTTTCTTTAAAGCACAAGTGAGTGGTTTTTAACCTGTTTCATCTTATATTTTTCTGCTTTTCTGGTGGATTAGAAGTCTCTTGGATTCGCATGGGTTAAGTGGGATAGGTTCTACCTCATCACTGAGCTACGCGGTGTTTCTTCAAGTGTGCTCCATGAGGTATTAGCATCATAGGAGAAAAGGGTTTTGTGGTTAAAGACTGGGCAGCTACGTGTTTGCTATGCTCTTTCTGGAGATTAGCAATATTTTATACTGGCTTTGTAAAGGTTTGGACAAGTCCTGTAGTGAAGAAACCTATTAAACTTTGTTTAATCCAGTGTATCTCAAATTAACTTTCCTCCACACCCCTTCTTTTGTGAATGAATAACACCTACGATGATCCATGGAACATCATAGGTGTAAGCAATAAAGTCTGAGAACCACTGGAGCATGGTCAAGAATATGAATGTTGACATCAGGCTCAAATTCAAAACTTAGATTCATTGATTTTTAGTAACTGAACCTCTCTGAGCCTGTTTCCTCATCTCAAGGTGATGTTCTAATGCCACTTGCTTTACAGGATTAATTGAAATAATGTAGATAAAGCGCTTAACACAGAACCTGGGATATAGGCATGAGTATACTAAACATCTCCTGTTAGATTATCATTTATTATTATTATATTATCATTTGGCCTTATGACAGCTTATAGCATTCTTAGGGGTCATTTGGGGGAAATGACAGTGTCGATTCTAACAAAGAAGATCAAGTTTTCAAAACAGTTGTCAAGTTTTCAAACCGATTTTTATAAAAATCTACCCTGGAAAGAAAGTTGGGTTTTTCCCCTCAGCTCCTCAGAACTCCGGGGATGACACTCACCAAATCCAGTTCTTCTGAACCTGAGGAAGACTCCTTCATGTGCCAATCAGTTGTGAGTTCTTAGGTCAGAAGCCAGTGATGTTCACCTAGAAGAAAGTCAAGCCCAAAGTGTCAGATGAAGTTCTGTGTTTCAAAAGGCATTTTACTGGCTTACCTCTGAGAGCGTTGTGGTTGGAGTAGGAAGAGAGCAAATAGATCAGGGGGAAATGTCTTGAAAATGCCTGGGTTCTAGAAGCACCCATCTGTCCTTTTCTGACACATGTACCACAGAAGATGTCACAGAGTCCACTGACAACTTGGATAAGGCAGTGAGCACAGCTTCATCTACCCCAGTGCCCAAGAGAATGGGAAGCAAGACCACGTTCCAGAGGACGATATGCTCAGGCTCTTGTCTCGTGGCCCAGGGGTGTGGGTTGAATAAGTAGCTATTCCTGCAGGACAGAGAAGAATGTTAGCCTGACCTTGAGAGATAGTAAAGGGAGGGAGCTCCTACCTACAAGTGTGCAGAAGCATGAGTCTAAACACAAGTGCATAACAGGCTTACGGTCTTCGTTGTTCTCATCTTCCTAAAGACAGCAGACTTATTATTGCCCCTTGGTCGGAAGGTTGAACACACCATCTTTCCCTCTATTAGCACTTTTCAGGAAGGCATTGTAGGTACAGATATAGCCAACAAGAGAGCATATGGAGAAGAGAGAATTTGTGTGATATGAGGTCTTAACTGCTTTATGGATCTCAGGGGCCATTAGGAGGGGAGAAGAGCCTGGGCTTCAAAGTCCCATGGACCTAGGTCCTAATTCTAGCCCCCCCACTAGGAAGTTTCCTAAATGTTGCCATACATCAGATTCTTTATATGAAAAATGGGGTTGATGATAGCATCAATGCCATAGCATGGTTGGGAGATCAGATAAGGTGTTAGCACAATGCCTGCCATGTTATAGGTGATATATTTTAGTTACATCATAATCATTATCTTGGAAAGGGGAGACCTGAGGGGTCTAGAGTAACTGGAGAAGACCTCAGAGGGAAAGCTGGAGTCACCTGGCCTTGATGGAGCAGCGTCAGAGAGAAGAGTAGTGAACTGTAAGAAGAAAAAGTGTGTAAGCAAAAATCATAAAGGAAATTGGGAATCAGAGAGTATGGGTTGGACAGAGGGACATGGAATAGGTTTTTAGGCCATATTTCACAGAGTGACATATTATTTGATATCTCTGTCTCTATCTCCACTTTTACCCATATACCCATATCCATTTCTATATAGTTTCCAATGAGATCACACATTTCTTAAATGTAACAATGCCATGGCATTATCAGCACCTTTCCATTTCACAAAACCCCTTGGACACATGTATGACAAGAGATTGAAGGCAAAATGGAAGTGGGATACTTGTTGGAGGCAAAGGGTACTGGATAGGATTCAGAAGCTTGTGATGGCAGTCTAGGTGAAGAGCAGTGGCCAATTCAAGATATACTGTGGAGGGAGGATTGGCAGGACTTGGTGGTGGACTTAATGGGGAAAGTAAGAAAGGAGAAGAATAAAGATGACTCACAGGCTCTAGGTGCCATCTAATGGGCTGGGGATGGCCGAGAGAGGAGATTTATAGGGGACCATCAAGGGTTTTGGACGTATTAATACCAAAATGCTGTGAGATGTTTCAAGAGGAAATTTCAAGAAGGTAATTAGATACTTGAGTTAAGAATTCAGAAGATCAAGGCTAGAGATAAACATATTGGGATTATTTACAATGTAGATTGGATGGTTCTGAAAGCCATGGGGACAGATGAGATCTGCTAGGGAGACAACACAAAATGAGAAGAGAGGCAGGGTCTCTCTTGATCATTGGTGCTGGGTTTCTTATTCCTTTAGGAAAATAAATGTGCATCACAGGACCCAGCCATGTCAGGATATCTGTGCAACCCCAAGTGTGGTAATTGTCTCCCCAATTAGATTGTGAGCTCCTTGCTAAGTTGTTTTCTATTTCCTTTGTACTCTTTTCTCCACCTGTACTCTCTTCTCTCATGACAGTGCCTACCGAGTACTAAGCAGGTCCTCAGCACATACTCAATTGAGTTCAATAATCAGGGCTAATGAAGTCAAGATATTGCATTGAACACTATAGATGGATGGCTTAATTCCTTAGCCACACTAGAGCTCCTTGCCTTGGCAAACCACTTCCCAGATACTGTTGCTTTGGAAGCAGGTGTGGAGAGAAGAACAAGATACTGGGTGTGAATGGAGGTAGCTGGCAACATTGTAGGATAGTCAATATTGAGAGCACTCTTTCTTTGTGATCATCAGCTGTTATCATCTTCAGGTGTTGGACACTGAACAAGGCCATAAAGGCTACTCACTTCTGGGTGTTATTCCTGAAGGGGTAGGTGTAGTTTCCACTGCCTGTGTCCACAGAAGGGGCCACCTCGCAAACCCAATGAAGAAATGACCACACTGTATACAGCCACCATAGTGCCCTGCTTGGCCAGAACCACAGGGCATAGCATCTACAATGGAACAGAGTAACGGGGAGAGGGAGGTGTTACCACTTTCTAAATATGCATCCTCTGAGTTTCCTGGTAAATTAAAGATGATCTGAATCTTCTCTTGTAGATCTCAGACCAGGCAGGTGTTTTTCTTTTGCCTCCCAAGTACATAGAGAATGGAGTACTAGAGCTGAGAAGCCCTCTGTCCATTCACTTTCCCCCACTGCAGTTCTAAAGAATGAAATCATGCACTACAAACCCATGAGCTGGAAACGTGACTGATACACCATTGAACCGCCTTGGTGCCTACCCACTGCCTGCAGCAGGCATGAGGTGTGCTGCCCGTCTGCTTGTCCGTGCTCACGGCAGACATCAGTAATCGATCTCCGCGCTCTTCCCCACTAGCGCTGGACAAGGCCTCACACTCCCTTGCAGGAGAAGCGGTCAGTCAGCTCTAAATGAAACCTATTGGTGGTGGATGTTCAGCAAATGTTTGTTGTATGATTGGGCGAGTAAATGAGTGCTTGTTTTCTAATGGCTGAGTCAGTGACCAACACAGGGCTCTACTGTGTACAAACTCCATAAATACATGTTGACTGGATGGGTGGGTGAGCACGGCGGTGATGCCAGTGTCAAGGAGAGGCGACCTTCTGGCCTATTAGTGCCTTAATGAACTGGGGCAGAGGTGAGGGATGGATTTGCTTCAAAGCGTGAACTTTTGTTCCTGACACATCCACTTTGTGTCTTTCCTCCCCCAGGGCCCAAGGGAGGGGGACAGCTGGGGTTGAATGGAAGGGCTCGGGGAGTCCCTTGGAAAGGGCTCTCAGATGATGCGAGGGCTAAGGATGTGGGAGGGTCTGACTGGTGGCTGCAAGAGACAGGAGAGAGGGCTTTGGAGCAGAAAAGAGAAGTGATGTGGTGTATGAATTAGAATCGTAAGGGTGATGAACAGCTGGCTGTGATCAGGGACATTGGGAAGCAGTTACGCATGTGGGAGGGAGAGAGAGCCATCCCTGGAATCAGACGACAGAGACTGAGTCCCACCTCGGCCAGTCCTGCCTTCATTCGGAGGCACCTGACCCGAGAGCCAACTGTGTGTGTGTCAGGCGTCTGGGGGTACACAGAGGGTCAGGTGTGGGCCTGGTGCTGAAGAGAGGAGATTATACTCATACTCTTCCCGAGGTTGACAAAATCATCCTTAACTTCCTTTTTGGATCTTAAACTAAAGCCATGTAAATCTGGGCAGGCCACTCAGCCTCTTTGGGCTTTCCCTTTCCTCCGTTGTCAAATGGAAACAAGTTTGCACAATTCCTAAGGATATTTCCACACCTTTCTGTAGGCAGTGCTGCGGAGGACAAAGAGCAGCGGTATAAGGGGGCCATGAGTCAGGAACAGGAAATAATAAGTGCATAACATATGAACTTGGAGTGTCCGTTTCTGTCCTTCAAGGGGGCCATGCAGGAGTGGATCCGCGAAAGTGTTTTGGGAGTAAGATCTCCAATGCCCCTTCTTGCCTGAATCTCAGTGTGGTGATGCGCTACTCCATTGGCTACCGGGGAAATAAGAAAGCCAGAGGATGGGACGGTCCTGGACTTACTCCCAGATGACAGATGGAAACAGCCGACAAACCCTAGCAGGCTGGTCTTCCAGAGCTATTGCAAATGGCTCTCTCCACACCTTCTCTCCAGGCTCGTTTTTCCTGGGATCTCCTGCGGCAGCCCCATCTCTGTTGGTTAGAGCCCTGCCAAATATCCCTGTGCTTCTTGTTTGTTTGTTTAATTTTTCTTTTAGAGAGAGAGAGTGCGAGAGAGTGGGGAGGGGCAGAGGGAGAGAGAATCTCAATCAGGCTCCACGATCAGCATGGAGCCTGATCCCCTGACCCCAAGATCATGACCTGAGCCAAAATCAAAAGTTGGATGCTAAACCGACTGAGCCAGCCAGGTGCCCGTACATCTCTGGGCTTTACAAGGAGGGTATTAGACGTGCTGGGCATCGGTTGATAGCCTGTCCTTTGGAAGAGAGAAAGCATACAGCCTGGAAGTAAGCCCTTCTGGAGTGGGTGTTGTGGGAGGATAAACATTCATTGCCTGCAGGAGAAAACATTGGCCCGGAAGGTTGTACTTGAGCCCTTCCTGATGGGGTCTTGCCCGGCCTCCAGAGACTCACCTCTCTGGCATCAAGACCTCCCAGTGCACTGGCTTCCGGGCTCTCAGGGTAGGGCCAGGACTTCCCTGCCTCTGGGCCTTGGAATATGCCCTTCACCCTTTGCCATGAGGTAAACTTCAGTTTACCCTCAAAAGTCCAGTTCAAAGGTCTCCTGTCGTAGACAGAACAATGACCACCCCCCACCCAAAGATATGTTCACTTCTTAATCCCACAACCTGTCAATATCACCTTATGTGACAAAAGACAGGATTCAGTTGGGATCTTAGGAGGAGGACTTTATCCTGGTTTCTGTGGGTGGGCCCTCAATACAATCACCTGTGTCCTTATAAGAGAGGCAGAAAGAGTCTTGAGGAGCCTTGAGAGAGGAGAAGGCCAAGTGGGGACGAGGGGCAGAGATTGGGGTGGCGTGTTCATGAGCTGAAGAATGCCAACAGCCACCAGAAGCTGGATGAGGCAGGCAATGGGGTTGCCCCCAGAGCCCAGAACAGCGGGCCTCGTCAACACATTCACTTAGGGCCTCTGGGCTCCAGAAGGGCGTGAGAATACATTTCTGATGTCTTCAGCCACCGGGTTTGTGGTCATTTGTTATAGAGGCTGTGGGAAAACTATGCATCTCCTCTTTGTAGTTTTCCATGACCCCTTCCAGGCAAAATGGGTCATTCCTGCCCTTGCACCTGCGAATCTGTCCTATCATGCTGAGCACACCGCCTACTGCTTCCTGCTGGAGGAACGGAGCTTTGGGTCAGCTGCTGTCACCACCTGCCTCCACAGATTCCAGACCCTGTGATATGGAGGTAAATCCTGTGATGACTTTCCCCATGTTTCTTCTGGCGGTGTGGGGAGGGAGAAAGTGCATCCCAGGCCTGATAGGGCCGTGGGTCAGGAACAAGAAATAAATGCATAATGGATGAAATTAAACTCTGTGAAAAAAACCGCCTCATCCTGAGGGAGGCTTGGTGAATGTGTTTGCTGTTGCAAGCATCTGGGAAATTGTCCCCCCGGGGAATGAATGGTTGGTATTCGGTCCATGCTAATGATAATTGGTCCCCCCTGGAGTATGTTCTTTCACCTGATTGTCCGAGGTGGGGGGTTGCAAGCTCACAACCAAGAAGGTCATTTTAAGTCAGAAAATGTGTCTGGGGGCACCTGGATGGCTCAGTGGGTTAAGCGTCTGCTTTCAGCTCAGGTTGTGATCCCAGAGTCCTGGGATCGAGCCCCGCATCAGGTTCCCTGCTTAGTGGGAAACCAACATGGCATGAGTACAAGGAGTACAAGGATTGGGTGGTATGTGTCCACTGTGCTGGAGAAAAGCGCATGGTGTTTGCTTTCTTATCAGCTCCCTCTCTTTCGTGCAAATGCGTCCGACCATCACGGCGCCCTAGCACCAGGTACAGAGATGGTTCGAGAGCCCCTCACTCTCGTTCTCTCCAAGCTGCCCTGCAGATGACTGAGCACAGTCATGAACCAGGCTTGGGACCGGACACTCTCTATGATCTCAGGCGGAGCCCATCATTCTTCAGGAGGGGGCTACTGCTGATATCCCCATTTTCCAGAGGGAGCCTCTGAGATTCAGAGAGTCGAAGTGCCTTGCTAGGGTCGCACAGCTGGCCTGCCATGGAGCATGGTTTCAAACTCTACTCTCTCTGGCTCCCACTGCTCTGCATGTCACTTCCCACAGAGACAGGAGAGAAGGCCTGGCTTCCCCACCTACTCCCTTCCTGGCAGGAGCATTTCTCCTGGAGATAACTACCCTGACACCCTGATTAAGCAGTCAGGCTTTGGTGAGTTTGGTCAAAATTGTTCTTGGTTCCTGAGAGGTCTCCCTTTGGGCCCAGATGAAATGGAGGTCCTGATCTGGGATGCTGGGTGTCAGACCTTGACCAGAACTGACCCCATTGAAGAACTGCTGCCCTGAACGGTCACTGTCAAGTTTGTCCTGGGCATCCTTTAAAGTTTAGCCCAGAGACCTGCATTCTATCCTTGCCGGGCCATACCTTAGCCCTGCAGGCTGGATCGAGGTGACCCTCTCTTGGCTCTTCATTTTTAATCTATAAAAGAAGAGGGATTAAAATACTGACATCTAAGATTCTTTCCAGTTCAAAGATTTAGTTCCAAGTTGTCTTAAACAGGAAGCATTTGTTTTTCCTTTTGATTAGAAAGCTTACTGTGGGGACACCTGGGTGGCTCAGATGGTTAAGTGTCTGCCTTCGGCTCAGGTCATGGCATCGTGTCCTGCATCAGGCTCCCTGCTCAGCGGGAAGCCTGCTTCTCCCTCTGCCTGTTGTTACTCCAGCTTGTGCTTGCTCTCTCTCTCTCTATCTCTCGCAAATAAATAAATAAAATCTTTTTTTTTTTTTTAAAGATGATCTCTCTGAGAGAGAGAGATAGAGATCACAAGTAGGCAGAGAGGCAGGCAGAGAGAGAGGGGGAAGCAGGCTCCCCACCGAGCAGAGAGCCCGATGCGGGGCTTGATCCCAGGACCTTGGGATCATGATCTGAGCTGAAGGCAGAGGCTTAACCCACTGAGCCATCCCCCAGGTACCCCAATAAATAAAATCTTAAAAAAAAAAAGTTTACTATGGGAGTCTTTTCCTGCTTTGGGGGCTGAGAAGGTGAAATTATTAGGAGCCCACGGGCCCACTCTTTCCTTTTCCCCTCCTGATATTCTACTTCATTTTCTTTCCCCCCAACGATAGAAATTAGGTTGCATAGTTGTATTCTTAACCCTCAGAGGAGAGGACTATTTGAAGATCAGAACTGCTGCTTCTTCCTGCAGACCTCATGCAAATTATTGAATGACTGTGTGCCCTGAACTGTTTTATGGCATGAATAAAGCATATTAAAAATTTCAGGAAAATCTTGATGGGTATAATGAGCGTGTGTGCTTCTCACTTATTTAATGAACATATTCTTTAAATGATGTATATTCACAAAAACCTCAGATTTTCAAGGTCAACACTAGGTAACTCAGTGCTGGGATAGAGAGCTGATGAGAACCTTCCAGGTAGGAAAAGCTAGGCCAGGACTCCAGGCTGTCCTGGTGGCAGGGGGTAGGGGGAACTGTGGACAGCTTTGGGCCTCAGGTCCCTGTGCACTTGTATCCTGGAAGGTAGTCCAACACTCTCCCTTTTGTGAGCTCCTTGTCCTAGTTCTCATGACCCTTCTGACATCAGGAATTACTTCTGTTCTTAGGTTGGGCCTTTGGGGGAACCCAAAGTTCCCCTGAGTCAAATGGGAGGACCAGTGGGAGACTGTGTGGTGAGGGTACACGTTTGGGGCTGACACAAAGGAACTGTGGGAATCATCTTGGAAGATGTGTGTGCTCACTCTCTGAGCACCTTCTGGGGAGCACAGCCCGGTACTTAGAGCAAGCCAGGCTCCAAGGTAGGGGTCAGAACACAGGGATGGCTTCAGGCTAGATGGTCATAGCTGGATGAACCTGGTCATGCTTCTCTCCTGCTTTCAACTTCCAGTGGCCACTTTTCCCTTTCTCTGACCTCATTTGCCTTCCTCTCTGCTAAACCTTTTTGACCTGGCTCTAGCTACCCTGGTTTTCTTAGCGATTCTGGAAATCTCTAGCACATTCCCAGTTCAGGGCCATAGAACATGCTATTCCCTCTGCTTGGAATCCCCCCACCCCCGCCAGATATCACATGGCTTATTCTCCTCTTCCTCCAAGAGGCTCAAATGCCACCTCCTCACATAGCATTGTGCCTTCTTTTCTTCCCTCTATTTTCTTCTGAGCCCTCTCCACCTGACATTATGTTACAGTGGGTCATTTGCAGTTTCTCTCTTAGCACTTAGTGGGGACTAAGTGCTAGGAAAGCAGGAATTTTGTTGACTTTTTTCCCCACTACTGTGTCCTCATGCCTAGAACAGTGCTAGCACATAGTAGGTGCTCAAGAAATGCTTGTGGGTGAAGGTTTCAAGGGAGAGAAGCGACTCGTCAGCCTGGCGTACAAGTCATGTGGGGTTTTGCCTTTGTCTGCATTACGGCACCATGGCCTTTGCATCATCACAAACACCTGCTCATTCTGCACAACACAGCACAGACACCTTCTCTGGGATGCCTCTCTAAGTTCCCAAAGGTAAACTATTCCCTCTTCTGCAAACCCTGGGCTCCGTTGCAGCAGGGACTCACCCCATGGGGTGAGTTTGTCCATTATTTGTGTGTTTGTCCATTTCCCTTGGCCTGAAGGCGCACAAGAACCCCATCTCTGTGGGGTCGGGCAGACCCCCACACATGGCAGTCCCTCTCCTCCGAGTCAGGCCCCTGGGTGATCCCAAACCACACCACGGACTGGTCTGAAGCTGTCTCTCCTAAAGGTCTTGCTACATCTGCAGATGATATTGTTGGAAAACAACCCCTGGTCACAAGAAATATAAACAGATTTTTAAAAATGGGGGCTCTGTTTCTCAGTCCCTGGAGTACCCAAGTCAGGGTCTGTTCGTCCCAGATGCCCAGTTCTGGGTTAGTTCGAGGCACCATGCAAGGAGAGAGTTTTTATTCTTGGCATTGGCTTTCTGAGATGACAGCCTTGCTGATGTCGTGAGGCTGCCTTCCATCAACAATAGGGGGAGACTGTGGGGACTTCCCTACCAAGGAGCTGACATGTCACTGCAGACAAGTACTTGTCCAGTACAGTATGGCTGTGACTGACTGCAGGAGGAAGGCAGCCCCCAGAAAGGCTGTCTACCTGGTGGGGAGGGTAGAATGGTGGGGTGGGGGTGGGGTGCAGCTCTGACTCACATGGCCCCATTTCTGTGTCTCATCTGAAAAGCAGCAGTGTCTGGAGCAGCCCTCCAGCTGCCTCCATGTCCTGTTCACCGGGGACGCGACGTGGAGCACGGCCCTCGCCGCCATAGCCCTATGCATGCCATCCTTCTCCGTGTCCTGTGTTGCAGGTGCGCGGATGCAGCGGGTGGTGAGAATCGAGAGATGACAGATTCTGGACTCAGACGGGCGTTTGAGCCCCATTTCTGCCCCATGTCAGGTGTGTGGCTGGGTCACATGACTTAATCAGCCTAGGCCTCATTTCTTCGCCCAGAAGGAGGGGAGAGTGATTCCCACTTTGCAAAGTTCTGCAGGAAGGGAAGGAAGACATATGTGTAAAGCTTCGTGCAAATGCCTGTTACAGTTACCACTCAAGGGCAGAAACCATGCATCCTGGTCGATCTCCTACAGATCCTTCAATCATGTTCTGCTTGGAGCTGATGCTAAGTGAGGGGATGTGTTTCTTACTGTCCGCAGAGTGTCCCCTGTGGCTTTTGAGAGCTTGTTCCTCCAAGCAGGAAGGCAGCTCGGCCTCCTCCCCTCTCTTCTCCCTGTTCGGAGCCCAGCTCTTCACAGGCACTCATTCTTTTTTTCTTTTTTCTTTTTTTAAAAATATTTTTTTAAAGATTTTTATTCATTTGACAGATCAGAAGTAGGCAGAGAGGCAGGCAGAGAGAGAGAGAGGAGGAAGCAGGCTCCCCGCTGAGCAGAGAGCCTGATGCGGGACTTGATCCCAGGACCCTGAGACCATGACCTGAGCTGAAGGCAGAGGCTTTAACACACTGAGCCACCCACACACTGAGGCGCCCCCACAGGCACTCATTCTTGAGCCCTCTGCCATCTGGAGCCCTCCCAGCCCCAGGACCGCTCCAGCCAAGAACTGGAGCCCCAGATGCTTGGCCGGGCCCAGCCCCTGTCCCTTCTGCAGCAGTGGGCACTGTGACTCCTCACTCATTGAAATGTTCTCTGCTTTTCTCACTTACCTCTTTTCACCTTCGCCCGAACTTTCCAGGTGTTCTTTCTCAGTCTCCTTCCCACACTTTCCTCCTTCTTCGAGCCGTTTAGTTTGCAGCGCAGACTGGGGTTTTGACCTGGCCTCCTTTCTCCTCTCATTCCGTTCATGACCCTGGGTGACCCTCTGCCCCTGGGGCTCCCCATCACCTCTCTGTCATGGTTCTTCATCTTGCTTCTCTCTTGGGCTTCCTCTGATCCCTCAGGGGATGGGGAACCTCTGTCTCCCTCCAAGCTGCATCCCTGAGGTCCCTGCCTCGGCGAATGCCCCCACCGTCTCCCGGGCCAGAATGCTGGCGCCGACTGGGACTGCTCCCTCCCCTCACCACCATCAGTCTTCAGGCCCTGCCTGCTCCACCTTTCAATATGGCGCCGACGCACGCTCCTCTCTCCAACCAGGGCCACTGCCTTCACTGCCTTAGAGCCAGCCAAGAATGGACCCTGAAGACTGACTGAACACCAAAAGAAGGGGGTGGGGGAAGAAAAGGGGGAAAGAGAGAGAAAGAAAGAAAGAGTAGGAAGAGGGACTGAGTCAGGCTCCACTCTGCTTTCATGAGGACTGGGCAATGTTTTCCCTCCGGGCCACCCTCTCCCAATCAAGTTCTGAGATCCTGCTATTACAGAACTGAAATTCCCTCCAGCTGCTTGACTCGACTCCCTTCAGCAATTTCAGCATTTTCTCTTTAGGATCTTGAGAGAAGGTGGGCATTGATGTTTCTAGATAGCCTGCAGGGGAGGAGAGAGAGGCCAACGGGAGTTCTGCAGTTGTTTGATGGTGGAGCGGACGGATGTCCTGTGGGAGTAAGCAAGGTGGGCCAGGCAGGAGAAGGTGCTGGGCTGGTGCCGGTCGGCGGAGGAGCTGGCCACTTGCGCCAGGAAAGAGGACATGTAACTGGCTGCCTGGTATGTGCCGGGCATCCTGAGTGTGTTCTCATTTCACGTTCTTGCACTTTTACCGAGACTCGGGGAGATCTGTGTTGCTTCTCAGGAAGGGCTCTGAGCTGAGACAGAAACAAGCTTTGCCCAGGTATTGCTGATTTAAATGTACTTCTGGGCAAGATGGCCCAGCCTCTGCCAGCATGGGGTGGAGAGGGGTTGGGGGACAGATGGTCACTGCGTATACTACTGTTTGGGGACAAGAAATAGGAAGGGAGATGATCACCTTTTCCTGTGGGTTCTTCCTGCCCCGTGTATGCCTGTGTGCCTACTCCGCACCTGAAGGTGGTAGGCTAAATTCATCAGGTTACCTGTCTTTATGAATAAAGTTTTATTGGAACAATGGTCACACCCACCTGCTTATGTACTGTTTGTGGCTGCTTTTGCCCTTTGGTGGCAGAGGTGAGTAGTTGAAACAAGGGACCACACAGCCTGCAAAGCTGGAGATATTTACTATCTGTCTTTTTTACAGGAAAAGGTGGCCAACCCCATAATTTTGCCTAGGGAAGCCTCGATGGGAGGTTGAAACCTGATGAACCTGACAATAGTCGGTTATTGTGCTTTTTATAGTGTATCGCTCATGCAGTTAACAAGCTCATATTAAACTCTAGTCAAAGGCAGCACTTTGCCAGGTAGGGGCTTAGAAGGCAAAGGTGAATGGGACTGGGCTGTGTCATTGAGAGGCTCACAGCCCCAAGGGGGAGCACAGAAATACATGCTGGCAGTACTGTGTGCTGAGTGTCTGTGTGTCGTGTGTTGCGGGAAACAGAGGGAGAGAGCTAGTCACGTTCTGGGGGCCCAGGGAAAGTGGGCCCAAGATGAGATGATTGTTTGGTGACTTGGAGGAGGCAAGGTAGCTAAGCCTCATTCTTCCCAAGAGTCCAGCTCCTAGGAAGCCGTGGACAAATCAGACCATGTCTGTGATCTTGGCTGGCTCCAGCACCTGTCCACTGGGAAGGTACGGTGGGACTTTGGTGACGACAGCTGTGATGGCCAAGGCCAAGAGCAGCTCGCCCGTGCACGTGGAGCTCGTTCCAGAGCACATGGTGAATCTTCCGTGGAAAAAACCAATACCAGAAAGCTAACTGGGCTGGACACTGCAGAATCAGGAGGAAGTGCAGTGACCTCAGAGCTACAAGAGGGAGATGCCAAGGCCAGCTCCCCTTTGGTGACATGGGCTAGGGAACCCTCTCCCCTCTCTGGGCCTCAGGTCCCCCTGTAAATGAAGTATTGACCTCCTAGTTGGTGGTGTGTGGACTAAAGGAAGTACCTTCAACGTGAAAGCATGTGACTCAGAATAGATAGCTCAACAGGCTTTCTTTAAAGGATTGGGGGACAGAAGAAATGTTCAGGAACTCGCTATTACCCTATTCTGGTTCTTTCATCCATTCCCTGAGAGCTCCCCTAATGATTAGGAATTAGGTCCTGGATCCAAACCTTGTCTCCCTCGCTTAGCAGCAGTGTGACCTTGGGCCAGGTCAGGGTCACAGATTTTACATCATTCACCTTAATTTCCTCATCTGGAAAGTGGGACTGACCATAGCTTTTGGCTTGGTACCCTTCTACAGGATGTAAGAAGGCTCAGCCAGGCTCCCAGCACCCACTCAACTGCCCTGAGTATGCATTTTTGGATTGTTGACAGTTTGAGAATCAGACAATATATTCAAAAACATCTTCATACAAAGCTCTCAATGCATGGCAGCCACTGAATAAAGATCTAAGGGGATCCGAATCCTCTTGGCCTCTCATTTTCTTTATGGGGAAAATTTTCCTTGCTTTCTCTTTTTTAAAATATCAACCCTGGAGATTTCCGAGAAGCCAGGATGGAGGCACGTGGAAAGAGGGAAAGGTTTTGCATCATTTTTTTCTCTGCTCTCGCTGCTCTTGAGCATAAATGGGTTGGAGTAAACACAGTATCTCATTTGCGGAGTGAAGCTGCTGGAAAAGCTTGTGACGCTGGTGCTCAGGAACGAGTCTCTGTGGCCCAGGGAGGGGCTCCTATTTTGCGTCACGTGGTGTTCTCTTAACCCTCTTTTGTGCCCATTCTCAACTCAGGTGCATGCCGAGACTGTGAACTGGCTCATGGATGGTGTTTCATTCCTCACCTCGGTCCCCAGACACAGAGGTCTGATGCCACCACTGTCCCTTCTCATGGGGGCAGCCTGGGACAATTTGCAGAGCCAGGGCCCTCTCTTTGGGGACAAAACTGAGCCTAAGCTTTCAGCTCCTCCCCTCTTCCTCCACAGAGGAACCCATGATTACTAATGAACAATGAACTTGTTCATTACTAATGAACCATGGTGGCTTAAGCAGGATGAGAATGCAAGGTGGTTTCTTTCTTTTTTCTTTTTTTAAAGAACTGATTTATTTGAGAGAGAGGGAGATAGTGAGAAAGAGCATGAGGTGGTGGGAGAGGGAGAAGCAGGCTCCCTGCTGACATCACTCCCCATTGTGATCACTCACAGTAGTTGTAATGAGAATGTAACACTTAGTGGGAAATAAGACGTTACAATAGACAACAACAACGCATGATTGACAGGATTTCATTGAATCCTCAGAATATCCCTGTGGGTAACAGCTCCATAGTTGCAGGAGGAAGCTGGCTCATAACAGAGAGGTAAGATTCCAGAGTCTCGCAGCTGGTGAATAACAGATCTGTTACTCAGCCTAGGTCTGCTCATTTCCACCTGCAGTTTTGCCTACTTAGGGCAGCTGAGTAGGTGCTGGGAGCATGGCTGAGCCTTCTTATGTCCTGTAGAAGGGTTCCAAGCCAAAAGCCCCCCATTTCTCCTCAATGCCTGGAGGTCACAGCTTTTGCTGCATACAGTTGCTGAATACAGCTGTGCTAACTCTCCAGGAAAACTGCGGATTCTTTTTAAGAGGAAAGGGAGGCTGTGGCAGAGGAGACTGGGGTCATTTTGGGAAGGGGAACCATGCAGCACCCAAGGTGGGTGCTTAATGAAATGGTGAGAAACTGATACATTCTCTTGGGTCCTGGCAGAGAATGTTAAAGGTGCTAAGGACTCTCAGAAGTCCAGTCCCTTCATTTCCTAGGAAGCACAGCCCCAGAGAGAGTAGTAACCACTCGTTCAAGTTTAGATAGCTAGGTAGTTGGAAATCATAGCAAAAATAGTTGCGGTCATGTTCACAGGTGTCGTCTCACGTCATCCTGCAACGATCCAGAGACAGACACATCATTATTAGGCTTATTTTACTCATTTGCTGCTGATCATTCTGGGGCTCAGAATGATCTTGTTTGAGGTCACACAGCTTACAATAGGGGAGGGAGGCGGCTCTTCTTCTGAGTCGATCCAGTTACCATAGCTTTGGGCCTCAATGTGCTTAGCAGGTGGGAAAACCACAATCCCTCGAAATCCATAATCCTAGACTTCATATTAAGTAATCTTGTCTCGTGCTCACTATATATTCATATTCATACTTGTCACCCTAAATTGGGCTTGGACAGCATGGTTGCTGCATCGAGGCTTTCCATCCTAATCCCGCCCATCCTCAAGCACAGACACACAGACATACCCAGCCACCTGGTACCTGGTCAAGGATGTGTCTCCAAGGTGGGGGGTACAGGGGGGTGGGGGTGGTCAGAACCTATCCAAGGGTGTATTCTTTTTTTTTTTTTTTAAAGGTTTTATTTATTTATTTGACAGAGAGAAATCACAAGTAGATAGAGAGGCAGGCAGAGAGAGAGAGAGGGAAGCAGGCTCTCTGCTGAGCAAAGAGCCCGATGCGGGACTCGATCCCAGAACTCTGAGATCATGACCTGAGCCGAAGGCAGCGGCTTAACCCACTGAGCCACCCAGGCGCCCCCCAAGGGTGTATTCTTGAGTATCCCCAGGGGGAAAGGCCCCAGGGCTGTTGATGGGTCATACTTCACATAGATGGGCAGGGGAGCTTCCTGTCTGGACCTCAGCTTCCTGGCTGTGCTTGGTCTCAGCCAGTTGAGGAAGGAAAATGGCTTGTCAGGGGGCCATATCTTCATCTCACTCGTCCCTCCTGCCCCTGCAGCTGTGATATTAATGTGGCACAAGACGGTGTGCTGTAAACACTTGGGGCACCGTGCCAGGAGCCTGGTCCCCCAGTCGTGTAGTGGGATGAGCTCCACTCCAGCTGGCTTTCCCAGCCAGGCACCCCAGCAGGCCGTAGAATACCCTCTTTATCTTTGGCCTTGCTGCCGTCCCTTTCCGCACGTGAGAACACACGTCCCTTTAGCAACCTGCCAATTCTTACATTTGCTATGCAGCCATGACTGACGTGCTGCTAAGCCCCCGAGAAAGCAGACCCAGGGATCCTCTGGTCAGACACCTGGCCCTCAAGGATTAACTATGTCATAATCTATAACTCCAGTGATTGCCAAGTGCTTTTCTGGGCTGTGCCAACCCTCCTTTCTTGGCCAACCCAAGGGGCTGTCAGTGTGATATTATTTTTTCCTCATTATTCTGATGGGAAACAAAGATCAGTGAAGATCTGACCTGCTCAACATCAATGCAACCAAGAGAGCAGTCAAGGTTCTCATTTTTGTGCTCTTCCCCTGACATTGAGATAACCTTCTGATCTGGGGCTTCCCACCGGGGGAGATTCTGGTCCCTCAGGTGTGCTCCACGCTGCTTGTCGCCTACACAATGTGCCTGGACAGGGTGCCTTCCACGGAAGGTGGCACTCAATCTGGGGGTAGGGATGGGTGGAAAATTTTAATTAAGATGTGGCTTAATCAGGTCCCCGGGTTGGCCTGGTAGAGGTGGCATTTGGCAGATTTTTCTTGTCAATGCTGCCAAATGTTTATACTATTTATGCCTTTTGATAAGAGTGCACTGTTCTTAAGGATCCAAAATAATGCAACCATCCTCCAAAGGATAGCCTTAGCGTCATTCCCTGATGACTGAGCTTCTAGGAGCAGATGAGTAGAGATGGGGAAATTTCACTTGAGGTTTGTATGGAGATAATAAGGTGAAAATGTCAAGCAGGCCAATAAAGAATCTGTGTTGTACTTAGATACATATACACACAATAACTCCCAGCCTTAAATCAAGTTTTCCGATTTGTAAAGAGATTTCAGGTACATTTCATACAGCCGCCCTGCAAGAGAAGCAGTCTTCCACAGAGGAGAAACCCGAGCTTCAGAGAGAATTACAGAATTGCCTCAAGTCTTCCAATTAGTAGATGGAAGATATGAAGCTTGAACCTGGTATGTGTATATGTTTGCTCATCTACATGTGAGTATTATATACACGTTTCCTTATATGTTTAAATATGTATTTACATGTACTCATGATCATATGTCAGCATAAGAAACATGAGGCACACTCGGAGTTGTTTGACTTGTTAAAACCTCTTGGGGTGATGTGTTTATCCAGTCTCTCTCTCTGGTCTCCAGAATCCTGGCTGCAGTGGTCTAGCCCGCCCTGTCCAGATATTAATCACACAACTGGAGGGACCTTACAGGGACTGTAGAAAGATCTAGTGGATTTAGGGACGCCTGGTTGGCTCAGTCGGTTAGGCATCTGCCTTTGGCTTGGTTCATGATCTCAGGGTCCTGGGACCGAGCCCCATGTTGGGACTCAGCGGGGAGTCTGCTTCTCCTTCTCACTCTCCCTCTGTAATTCTCTCTCTCTCAAATAAATAAATAAAATCCTTTTTGAAAAAGGACCTGGTGGATATAATTATTAGTGCGAACACATACATGCATGACTATAAGGAGAATTTCCCTGCATCTCCAGTTCCATCCCACCAAAAAGGCAGCATAAATGCATAGCCAAGGAGGTGGTTTCAGTGTGGTCCGGTCTGAGCTTCCTCTCCTCCCAGGCCCTGTTGATCCTCTCCTACATTTGTCATGCTGCTCATGCATCTTCTTGCCCAGTGGCATGAAGTCTTTGGACACTAACAACCTTGCTCTGCTCCTTACTAGTTGTATGCATTTGGGTAAATTACCTAACTTCTCCATATTCCAGTCTCCTAGTCTCTAAAATGGGGTTTGTCATAATAGCAGGATGGCCTCCTATCTCATAGGGCTATGGTGAGGATTACAGGTTCCTAATAGATGCAAATCCCATTTGTCGATAGGTAATAATCATGAAACATCATGTGACTGTGATGGAAAGTAAATGCTAAGTAAATGCCACCCACTTATATTGTGCAAGGGAGCGCTGACTCCCAAGTCCTTAATTGCACACTCTGAGGATGTGATTATGATCACTGCGATCCAGGGCATTGCCAAGGAGGGGGCTTCCCTCCACTGTATCCTGTAACCTGCATGATGCCAGAGGCTGACCACAGCCCCAGGGACAGCCGTCGGTGCTGATGCTCTCTGAGATCTTTAGCCTGCCTCCCGGCATCTTCGTCACCCTCCCTGTCATTGTGGGGAGGGCTGGCAAATGCCTCATGGCAGGAGACAGAGCTTCTTGGTTACGATCCAGATTGAAAATGGAGGCTGCACCATGTAGAGCCACAAATACTGGGACAGCTCCTAAGAAACACATGACATCCCCTGTTTCCCCGTTTTCGAGACACCCAAAGAATGTTCCTCTTGATGCCATATAGAATCAGTTTTGGGTGGAAGAATTTAAGTTAGGAGCTATATAGACTCTGGAACCATATTGGCTGATTTTTGATCTCAGCTCTGCCATTTAGTTGCTGACTGATCAGGGCCAGTTATAAGCCACTCCATTCCTCCCTTTTGTCTGTAAAATGGGGATGATGATGGTAATATTTATCTTACAGGTTGTTGTGAGAATTAAATGAGTTTGTCTGCGTAAAACTTAAAACCATGCCTGGCGCAGGGTAAACCCTATGCAAACACTGTGGGATTTATCATGAAACATACAGTGTTAGCCCCCAGGAGAGTTATGGTTTATGACCATAAAGGATCTAGTGTTCAGTGAGAACCGTATAACCAAGCATTGAGAACTTTATAACTTGCTCTATCGATAAGAAGAATTTCAACCTGTGGCAGAAATTGCTATGTAATCACCAAATCCTGTTCTCCTTTTCTCTGGAACAAAAAGGCTACTTTTCAGGCTACTTTCCCAGCATCCCTTGCAGATAGGTATGGCCGTGTGACTATATTCTGGCCAGTGGGGTGCAGGCGGCTATGATGTGTGCTCCTTCCAGACTTGGCCCATAATTGTCTTTCATGTGTGATTCTCCACCCTCTTTTTCTCTTGTTTGCTGGCTGGATGCAGAGATCCTAAGGAATGCTTGAGCCCACAGATATTCTCATCTCTACCTCGACCTTCTGAACCAGATGACTCTGGTTCCTGAGCCCTTCCAGGCTAAACTACTGGGTCCATGGGATTCACATCAGTGTCCTCTTCCCTAGGCATCTGGAGTCCAGCTTCTTCCCTTCTGATTGTGTTAGGTACCCCGCTTGTGTTTGCTTTCCATCATCCCAATACATTCACATTTCCTGCTCTGTGATCTCTTTCATTCTTTCACCGCTTTCAATTCTTGTGCTGTGTTTTTGGAGGGAGTGTTTTTAAAAACTCAATTACTAGTGTGTTTGGGGGCAGACACAAACACAGGTACTATCCTTCATGGTTAAACAACAATCTTGTCTGGCCATCTGAAGGTCTAAAATAACTTCAGAAAGAGTGATTTTGCTTTGTTTAGTTATGGTTTGGGATTTTAAATCATGAAAGTACACATGTATAATTCATCTGCATTTAATGAACTGGATAATTAATTTTAAATGGGAAATTAAGAAAATATATCTTGTCTTTTCTTTTTTCAAAAGATGATGGGACTTTCCGGATTTGCCTCATGAACAGACAGCTTTTTCATTTTCATCAGTGACTTGGACTCATACCTAAGTCGGGCTTTGGGAGGCTAGCTGGCTCCTTTGGTAGGGTATGGGCAAGGGAATGAAAGATCAGGTGGGCAGTTGAAACACTCAAGTGTCTCATTCTCTCACACCTGTGGGGTCACACCTTTCGTGGCTCTTGGGATTCAAGCATGAAAGTTTCATGACCTCAGCCTCTCTACTGAAGTTACTAAATAGCTTTCACGTATGTTTCAAAACTTTATTTTGGCTCCTCTTGTAATGATCAGTTGAGAGGAATTTGGATTGATCTTTACATTTTTGGGCTTTAGTACTTGTGACTATCAGAAGGTATCAGAGGGTCTGAGAGGCCACGCCTGATTCAGGGCTCCTATCTGTCCCTCAAGGGGACTGAGCCAAGCAGGTTTCTGGATGAATTTGAGGGACTCCTTTTAACCACTGTGACCATTAGAGGGCGCCTGGACCTTGTGAGAGCACAAAGCCCTGGGGGAGAAGGAGGGCTGCGGGAGAGTGGCAGTGATTCTCTTACTCAGTTTTTCACTTTGCTAATTAAGAAAATATTATGCCTGGGAAGCCGCATGTCTGTTTCCTGAGGACTCATGGACAAGTCCATTTAACCCTTACAGGGGTTTCTGTAAATCAAATAGTTAAACTTTCTACTAGTAGTAATAATTATACATATTTATGCTGATGTTGATAAAATGAGTTACAACTAATAGAATATTTGATAATAATAATTTAATTATTGGGGCACCTGGGTGGCTCAGTTGGTTGAGCATCTGCCTTTGGCTTGGGTCCTGATCCCAGGGTCCTGGGATGGAGCCCCAGGGCTGGCTCCCTGTTTGTGGGTGGGCGGGGGGATTATGCATATGCACTTTCTCTCTCAAATTAATAAATGAAATCTTTTTATAAATAAATATTTTATTTATTTATTTGACAGAAATAGAGAGAGCACAAACGGGCAGAGAGGCAGGCAATGAGAGAAGCAGGCTCCTGGCTGAGCAGGGAGCCTGATGCGGGGCTCTATCCCAGGACCCAGGGATCACAACCTGAGCCGAAGGCAGATGCTTAACTGACTGAGCCCCCCGGGCACCCTAATAAATAAAATCTTTGAAAAAACTCAATTACTAGTGGTATCAAGACCAATCACCTGTTTCTAGGGGACTTGGAAGTGCCTCGTAGTGCCCTGCCTGAGGACCTGAGCCTACCCAGGGTCAGTGTGTGTGAGAGCAGATGGTGGCTGCACTCGACAAAGAATCCGCATAGACTGCTCGTCTACTTGTTTCTACTCAGTCTCTACTGAGGCTTGCTCTGTACACTTAAAGGAACAGGCCTGGAAGGAGCAGCATAGGGCAGCAGAGGGAGGGCACCAAAGAGCTGGGGAAGTCAGCAGGTCTGAGGACTCCCCCCACCCACCCCAACCACCTACCGAGTCCTATTCTGTCACCTGCCACCTAGCGTTCCTATTCCAGAAAAAAGAGACACCAGGGACCCATCCCCTTGAATAAAAACAAACACACCGACAAAAGAAAGCCCACAAGTTAAAAAAAATAATAACCGTTCAAGCTCTTGCTCTCCTTACTCTCTCCTGATTTCACTTCCTCTCTTACTTTTACCTGACAATGCAACATTGTTTGCATGTTTTCTGATGCGCCTCTTTCTTATGACTCTGGGTAAATGATGAACTACTGATCAATGAGCGCTGATTCTGTTCTTTCTGGAATTCTCCCTGGCCTCAAGCCTACAGCTGAAAACCTAATGAGAACATTAGAGATACTTGCTAGTCTGTTTCATGAATGACAAGACTCTGGCTGTAATTAACTAGGGCTTTCTTTCTCCTTTCTGCCTCTCTTTGTCTAATCTCCGTGACTTACCCCCTTTCTTCATGGCTCCACTCCAGAAAAGGGAATAGCTAAAGCCCCATAATGAACCCCACTCACAAGTGTCTTCAGAAAGAATCCTCTTCAGGACTTTAAAAAACAGGTTAAACCTCCCAGAATCGCTTAGAAGGGTCCTGAGGTTCAGCGGTTATCCCCTTAATCTTGAGTGACAGATCCAACCAGCAGGTTGGTCATGAGAGCCCTTTGCCTCAGTTTTCCCATATGTATAATGGGGTTAATAGCACCTGCCTCCTACCTTCTCCACAGGAACATGGTGAGATAATGTTGTAACATGCGGTGTGGCCCTTAGATGAAAGGTACCATATAAATATCAAATGCTATTAAAAACCCTTGATTTATGGAAGATCATGGAAGCTTCCCTGCTTATGGGGTTCATGGCAGGATGGATGAAAAGACAGGGGGTTGCACCCCAGGACTTGTTGGCGCTGGGACCTGGCAGCTGCCCGTGAGAATTTGAATCTGAATGTGAAACGAGTGCCAAAAAACTAATTTGGCAGTGATCCCAAAGGAAATGTTAAAATGCCTTAAATTTTTAAAAAATAAATTTATAAAATAACTCACCTTTGTTATTACATCAAATAGTTTAGAACTCTGGCCGTTAAAGCCACAGTTCCTAGCCTCTTCCATTCCTAACTCCTGTCCGTTTCCCTAGGGCAGCCACTTGTCATCTTTTTACTGGTTTTGGTATTACTCCTCATGTCTCTAAATGAAAATGTTTAAAGTCCTGGGTTTTGATTGTTTCACATTCAGAAATCAGTTACTGAATTTCTGCCATTGGTCTATTGTGATTTTCCATCATCTATCCCCCTCCTTGCAACCTTTGAATTTGGCTATATCACTATTCCACTTCTTTTATCCGTTTCCTTGAAAACTTTGTTACAAACTTACCATTCTATATCTTTTTAAAAAAATTTAAATTCAATTAACCAATACATAGTACATCATTAGTTTCAGAGGTAGTAGTGGTCAACAATTGGTCAGTTGCATAAAACACCCAGTACTCATCACAACATGTGATGTGCTCAGGCCCCGGGAACCCGATCCCCCCACCCATCTCCCCTCCAGTAAACCTCAGTTTGTTTCCCAGAGTCCAGAGTCTCTCATGGTTTGTCTCCCTCTCTGATTTCTTCCCATTCAGTTTTCCCTTCCTTCCCCTATGATCCTCCATGCTATTTCTTATGTTCCACATATGAATGAAACCATATGATAATTGTCTTTCTCTGCTTGACTTATTTCATTTAGCGTAATAAACCTCCAGTTCCCACCATGTCGATGTAAATGTTAAGTATTCATCTTTTCTGATGACTGAGTCATATTCTATTGCATATATGAACCACTCTACTCATCTGTGGAAGGACAGCTCAGCTCCTTCTACAGTTAGACTATTGTGGACATTGTCATTAAGAACATTGGGGTGAAGGTGCCCCTTCTTTTCACTACCTCTGTATCTTTGGGATAAATACCTAGTAGTGCAATCGCTACTAGTGCAGTAGCTCTGGTTTTTTTTTTTTTTTTTTAAACTTACAGAATTCCTTTATTGTTAGGTGTGTTCCCTCTTACCTTGTTATTCTTTTTTTAAAAATTTATTTATCTTTTTATAAACATATACAGGATTTTTATCCCCAGGGGTACAGGTCTGTGAATTGCCAGGTTTACACACTTTACAGCACTCACCATAGCACATACCCTCCCCAATATCCATAACCCCATTACTTTGTTATTATTTACCATTTTGTCTTCATTACAAGCTGTTGGAGCTTTTCCTTTTACAAAAATAATTTTTTTGAACATTTTTAAAACATATAATGTATTATTAGCCCCAGGGGTACAGGTCTGTGAATCGCCAGGGTTAGACACTTCACAGCACTCACCATAGCACATACCCTCCCCAATGTCCATAACCCCACCACCTTCTCCCTACCCCTCTCCACCTGGCGACCCTCAGTTTGTTTTTTGAGATTAATAGTCTTTTATGGTTTGTCTCCCTCCCGATCCCATCTTGTTTCATTTATTCTTTTCCTACACCCCACATTGCATCTCCACTTCCTCATATCAGGGAGATCATATGATAGTTGTCTTTCTCTGATTGACTTATTTCGCTAAGCATGATACCCTCTAGTTCCATCCATGTCATCGCAAATGGCAAGATTTCATTTCTTTTGATGGCTGCATAGTATTCCACAGTGTGTGTGTGTGGGTGTGTATACATATATATACATATATATATATATATGTATATATATACACCCCATGTCTTCTTTATCCATTCATCTGTTGATGGACTTCTAGGTTCTTTCCATAGTTTTGCTATTGTGGTCATTGCTGCTATAAACACTCAGGTACATGTGCCCCTTCAGATCATTATGTTTGTAACTTTAGGGTAAATACCCAGTAGTGCGATTGTTGGGTCATAGGGTATCTCTATTTTCAACTTTCTGAGGAACCTCCATGCTGTTTTCCAGAGTGGCTGCACCAGCTTGCATTCCCACCAGTAGTGTAGGAGGGTTCCCCTTTCTCTGCATCCTTGCCAGCATCTGTCATTTCCTGACTTGTTAATTTTAGCCATTCTGACTGGTGTGGGGTGGTATCTCATTGTGGTTTTGATTTGTATTTCCCTGATGCTGAGTGATGTGGAGCACTTTTTCCTGCGTCTGTTGGCCATCTGGATGTCTTCTTTGCAGAAATGTCTGTTCATGTCCTCTGCCCATTTCTTAATTGGATTATTTGTTCTTTGGGTGTTGAGTTAGTAGCTCTGTTTTTAACTTCTTTTTTTCCCCCTATCTATTTTTAACTTCTTGAGGAACCTCCATACTGTTTTCCAGAGTGGCTGCACCAACTTGCCTTCCCACCAAGACTGTGAAAGATTTCCCCTTTCTCCACATCCTCGTCAACATTTGTTGTTTCCTGTCTTATGAATTTTAGCCATTCTGACTGGTGTTATACCCTTAATTTATTTTTGAATACTTAATCCAAATAGGCATTCTGTTAAATACCCTGAGTGTGATTCCCCCCAATGCCCTCTCATGGGGCTCTATCATCAGACTGCCTGCCCTCTGTGTGCTACAACTGTAGCTACCCTGGGATTTCCTCACTGCCTCCATGTCTTGGAGCACATGTCTTCCTTGTTCTTGGCCTCTTCTTTTGTTTTGCTAGGGAATATCCTCAATAGCTTCCCTTCAAAGTTCTATTAAAAATAATTTCTGAGGTTTGAAAGCCTAGACGTGTTTTTATTCTGCTCTCAACATAATCGATAGATGGTTCAGGTAGAACATTCAAAGTTGAAATGATCTTTCTCCTAAAACTTTGCAATATAACTGGCATTATTATAAGAAGAGGAAATTTTGGGGTGCCTGGGTGGCTCAGTTGGCTAAGCACCTGCCTTCGGTTCAGGTCATGATCTCAGGGTCCTGGATTGAGCCCCACATCAGGCTCCCTGCTCAGTAGGGAGTTTGCTTCTCCCTCTGCCTGCCACTCTCCCTGCTTGTGCTCACTCTCTCTTTTTCTGTCAAATAAATAAATAAATAAATAAATAAAATCTTTAAAAAAAAAGAGGAAATTCGGACCCACAAGAGAGACACCAGAAATGTGCACACAGAGGATGTACCTGGTGAAACACAGCCAGAAGGTAGCCAACTGCAAGCCAAGGAGAGAGGCCTCTGAAGAAACCAAACCTGCTGACACTGTGATATTGGCCTTCTGGCTGTGAGAAAATACAGAGCTATGAGAAAATACGTTTGAGTTGTTGAAGCTACCGGTCTGTGCTGTGTTTTTGTGAAGCCCCAGCCAACTAACACACTGGTCAAGTTCAAGCAACAAGTACAGATATAAACAAACTTCAATTGGCTCCTTTTAATAAGGGGAATTTATTAGCCACATAACTAATAGGTAGTAGACTGGCTTTGACTGCTGCTGCATTTGGGGAGCCCCACGACATCACCAGATGTGGCTTCTTTCATCTCTCAGCTCCATGTCCTACCTTTCTACCTTTATTCCCTGGATCTGGGTGGGGTTGGGTCATACACTTTAAGGTTCAATTCCATGGAAAAGAATGTCCACCTCCTTTTCTGTAGCTTCAGAAAAAGTCTCCTTGTTCTTTGCTGGCCCTTTGGAGTTACATGTTCTGACCCAGTTGCTGAGACCAGTGTCACATATGCCCCTTTGGAGCTAGGAGTATATGTGGGAGGTCATTCATCTTTGTCCAAACTGCATGAGTGAGAATGGGAAAGCGGTGATTATCTCAGTAGAGGGAGTGAATGTGGGGGAGATAAACAACAGCAAAAGCTTATATATGCTAGGTTCAGTTTTTATTTCTGACTTTAAATGCATTTGCATGATATAAATCTAGGGATTTAAATAGTGGAATAATGGCGAGAAACTGGCAGGATTTGATTGAAGTAGTATTTAGTGAGCATTGACTGTGTCTCCGAAAGGTGAGTGAGGATGAGGACAAAGCACATTTCTTTTTTTTTTTTAAATGCAACATACAAACTTTATTTAACAAAAGTAACAGGTTAAGTCAAACAGGCACTTATATTAAAGAGAAAAACCAACTAGAAATTTTATCTTAAACACCTTCTAGTAACCTACTTGCCGTTGCATTTAACTGAGCTCTGTTGCTGTGAAGAATACAGCTCATGCACAGGTATGGATCAACAATTTGTACATTTTTCAAGTATTCACTGAATACTACCCTTATATACACATATACATTAAATTTGAAAAAGACTTAATTGACAATCCCCAGGTAGACTTCATTTTTGTTGCTCTTTTGGAAGAGGTCGTCGAAAGAGAAGAATATGTGGTTTTGGCTCATGAATCATGTAGTGAACCCAGCCTAGACTCTGTTGGACGCCAAGTCTCCTCCACTCCTCTTCCGACATCAGATGGGTTTTCGGGACTTGTTTGGAAAGTTCTCTGGGTAACGTGACATGCTGGTACTCGTAGTGCTCGTCGAAGTACTTGTCCAAGTAGTAGATCTGCTTGTAGGCCATGCTGCGGGCGGGCGGGAGCCTCGGGCTAGAAGAGTGGGCGCGGCGGGCCACACGACCGCCTCTCCCCGGGGCAATGACTGGACTGCGACCAACCGACAAAGCACATTTCTTAACTTCAGTGACTGTGTGTGTGGTCAGTGATTGTTGCAGAGTTTCCGTTTGTGGCTGGGCGGGTCATCCTAGAGCACTTGTCCGTGACCTCTGTCTTTGTAGTGGGATGGAGAGTTATGGTTCCTCTTATTGGTCAGTACTCTGAGGCTGACCAATTTCTCTTCTCTGCAAAGAGAAATTTATTTTTGGAGAAAGTTTTTTTGAAATTTATTTTGAAGAAGATGGCACCACATCTTCTTGATCCATTCAAAGAGAAATTTATTCTTGAAGAAATTTATTTTTGAAATTTATTTTGAAGAAGATGGCACCACATCTTCTTGATCCATTCATCTGTTGAAGGACATCTCAGCTCCTTCCACGTTTGGCTATTGTGGACATTGCTGTTATGAACACTGGGGGGCAGGTGCCCCTTCACTACATCTGTATCTTTGGGTTAAATACCTAGTAGTGCAATTGCTGGGCTGTAGGGTAGCTCTATTTTTAGTGTTTTGAGGAAACTCTATATTGTTTTCCAGAACGGCTGCACCATAAAGGATGAACACCTACCATTTGCATGGACATGGATGGAACTGGAGGGGATCATACTAAGTGAAATAAGTCAAGCAGAGAAAGACAATTATCATATGGCTTCACTCATATGTGGAATGTAAGAAATAGTGCAGAGGACCATAAGGGAAATGAGGGAAAACTGAATGGGAAGAAATCAGAGAGGGAGACAAACTCTGAGAGACTCTGGACTCCGGGAAACAAACTGAGGGTTACAGAAGGTAGGGCGGTGGGGGATGGGGTAACCGGGTGACGGGTATTGACGAGGGTATGTGTGGTGATGAGTGCTGGGGGTTATACACAAGTAATGAATCATTGAACAGTACATCAAACACTAATGATGGTTGGCTAACTGAACATAATAAAAAAATAATAAAAAATTGGAAAATTTAAAAAAATGTATTTCAGAGAGCGTATCGTCATAAGTCCTCCTATCCTTAAAATTTTGCTCCATTCCAATACCCTCTGTACCTCAGTGCAGGTACTCATGTGCCTTTCTTTGACTGATGGCCTTCAGGCTGATGTTAGGGTAGAGAAAGTGGAATGGTTTCTTTTTGGGAAATCTCTTAAGACTTGAGAACTGAAAAGCCTTTATCACTCTCCTCAGAAAAAAATGATTTCTGGGCTTTGTTCTATGTTCTATTACTGATTCATTGGATAGCCTTTGATCAGCAATTCCAGAGCTCACTGCCTCAGTTTCCCCATTTAAGAACAGGTCTGACCAGACCTGTTTCATTCTCTGATAGGTAAAGATATATAACTGGAATTTTGCTTTTTTCCTTTCCTAAATTTATGCCTTCCATAAGCTGTTCTCATTGCCAACTGATGTCAGTTAAAAGGAAGGTGGTAATAATAATAAATAATAATAATAAACAACTAACAACACCAGCTATAATAGCTTAGCTTAATGGAGTGCTTTTTACACGTCAAGTCTCTGCTAAGTGATTATTTTTAGTACTCACAAAACTTTGTGGTGAGTGGTCTCACCACATCATCTCCATTTAACACAGAAGGAAACTGAGGTACAGAGAGGCTTATCTGGAGCTATTGTTCTGAACAATATACCACTAGCTTCCTGAACAGCATGAAGGAAAAGGCTTAGGGACCAACACCCAGCTTCTGTCCTAGGGCTGCCCAAGTTCAGTGGCCGACTAGGGAACTGAGAAAGAAGCATGGCACTCCCAGATACCGACCCTCAGTCCACAGGGGAGGGAGTTGAGGTGAAGAGATGGAGTGACTTGCTCAAGTCACCTAACATTACCTTTTTGCCAACAATGACTTCCAAATACCTTTGAGCCCCTATCAGAACTAACACATTGATTGTGAATTAACAAAATGTTTTGCTCTGATAACACTGGTTTCCAGTGATAAAAAGAAAAGTTGCAAGCCACCTGCATGGCTCAGCGGGTTGAGCATCTGACTCTTGATTTCGGCTCAGGTCATGATCTCAGGGTGGTGAGATCCAACCCCACATGGGGCTCCACACTCAGCACGGAATCTGCTTCTTCCTCTCCCACCAGTTGTGCGTGCGTGCTCTCTCTCTCTAAAATAAATAAATAAGTAAATAAGTAAATAAATAACTATGATGTAAAAAGGAAAGAAAGTTTGTAAGCACTTTCTTCCAGTATGGGTACTTTCCATTTCAAAGAATGAATCATGCTCTTCACATCTGTATACTCCATTCAACTCAAGCAAACTTCTGGTATGCCTGCAGGCTCGTCATTGTCATCCCAGTGTTTGCTGTTGATCTCATTTGACACAGGAAATTTATCACTAACTCCCATTTTCTCTGTAAGTCTCATATTGTTTTTCTGAACTTTGGCCACGACTTTCGAAGCTTTGGAAATACATGATTTACTTACTTATTTTTGTCATGAGGAACACAATTTGAGCCTTGCCTCTGTAGGTTTTTTCTCTTCTCCAATGACTAGATTTGCCTCTTTCTTTTCTTTTCCTTTCTTTCTTTCTTCTTTCTTTCTTTCTTTCTTTCTTTCTTTCTTTCTTTCTTTCTTTCTTCTGATTAACCTATTTCTTGAAAAACAAGCCCACTGGTCTTTGTTTGAACATGAAATAAGAGCATGTAATGGCTTTATGCTTGATACGTTTCCTAACAGATAGGGCACTGGGCATGGGAGACGAGTGGATTGCCCCACCAGATCAACTTGCTAGATTGAAATAGTATTTTACATGGGTAACTTCCGTTTTTAGCTACTGTGGAAAATCATCACTTTTAGTGATGCACTTTTCTTAGTAGAGACTCACAGTCTCTATGTAGATTCACTTTGTTTTTGCTCTTTTAAAAAATATATTATTCTTTTTTTAAAAAGAGATTTTATTTATTTATTTGATACCCAGAAAGTGAGAGAAAGAGTATGAGCAGTGGGAGCAGCAGGCAGAGAGACAAGCAGACTTCCCTCTGAGCGGCGAACCCTGGCCCAGGCTCAATCCTGTGACTCTAGGAACATGACCTGAGCTGAAGGCAGTCGCCTAACCAGCTGAGCCACCCAGGCGCCCTGCTCTTTATGTTTATGATTTTATTCTGTAATGTGATGTTGTTGTCATTATTTTAATCATGACTTTTATACTTCAGTGAATCATATTTGAGGGCTTGATCCAATTTTAAAAATTGGTAACAGAACATAATGCCATAGTTAATGTAATTGTGCTAATTTAGCAAACATGAACAATAATATGCAGATGGTGTAGAATACTTCAGCTGAGACAAAATACTTCTTGTGGCTGTGCTTGTCATAGCAATATGTGTCCTCAACTTATCGAAGCTGTTCAAGTCATCATCACACCACTCTACACTTCTTTTTAAAAAAGATTTTATTTATTTACTTAAGAGAGAGGAGAGAAAGAGAGAGCACAATCAGGGGAGCAGCAGACAGAGGCAGAGGGAGAAGCAGACTCCCTGCTGAGCAGGGAGCCCAATGCAGGACTTGATCCCAGGACCCTGGGATCCACTTCATGCCTGACACTTTCTACCTCAGGAGTATGATAAGTTTCCCATCTTTATTACTCCATTCACCTGCTGTCCCTACCCTCCATTTTTATTGTTGTCATGACTTTCAGTTGTACATATATGATAAACCTGTACAATGTGATTACTGTCATTTCAAATTATCAGTTGTCTTTCTGAGGAAATTTCAAGACAAACCACGGTATTTTATATTTACCCATAGCTTCTGATGTTCTTCTTTTCTTTCCTTAGAATTAAGTTTCTGTTTGGTAGTTTTTCCCCCAACCTGAGGAGTAACCTGTAGCATTCTTTCTAGTGTGCGTCAACTGGAACATGGGAAAATCTCTCAGCTACCTTTTATCTAAAATGTCTTTGTGTTATCCTCATTTTTAAAAAAAGATTTATTTATTTGAGAGAGAGAGAGTGTACATGAGCAGGGGGAGGGACAGAGGGAGAAACAGACTTCCCACTGAGCAGGGAACCCAATGTGGGGCTCCATCCCAGGACCCTGGGATCATGACCTGAGCCAGAGGCAGATGCTTAGCCAACGGAGCCGTCCAGGTAGCCCTTATCCTCAGTTTTGAAGGCGATTTTTCCTGAGTGTATATCAGAAGATGGGAAGGTTTTGGACTGAAGTTTACGTAGAACTTTTCTTCTAAGGCTATATTAGCTCAGTAATACTATCCTGCCATTAAAAATGACAGAAAGTCCCAAGAGCAAGAACCCATAAGTTGGAGAGAGCACTAAGGCTGTCTAGTCAAGACGGCTTTGACCTAGGAAAAGGCTAAGTAACCTTTTCGATAGAATGCTCACAGCTCCGCCTGTACAAATGTCTGCTTTGAAGCCAAGGGGACTTTATTGTAATAAGCTTTGGGGAAAGGAAGGCTTTGATAAAGGTGTGTCCCTTCTACACATGACATGAAAGGTGACATGCCAGATGTGGTCTCGCACCACATAAAACAAGTCTGTAGGAAGAAGGATCAATACATGAAAACTCTGTTTTCTTGTCTCTGTGCCTCTTTCCTGAGGGCTGAGAGCCCTGGTGGCAGGTGTTGCTGGGAACGCGGGACAGCAGGCGTGCGTCTGCTCCGTCTGTTCCATGGAGCTGGCGGTCTGGCCCGGGGCGCAAGGCACGGGCATCCTAGTCAGGCCTTGAAAGAGCGGCAGCTACAACAGGACTTAAAGGCCCAAGGATTAGGGTAAGGGAGGGGAAATGGGCAGGGCTGGTGTTGCTGTGGGAAATATTTCTGGAAGAGCTGGATTTTTGAGACCCACCTTGAAGGGTGTATGGAAGCCGTAGGTGGCAGAAGCGGCAAGATGTGGGGGAGGAGGGCTGAGAGAGGAACTAAAGCACGACAACGTGAATATGGGCTTGGCACAACAGGCGTCTGGCCAGAGCAGAGGCGGCACTGCAGGGAGTCGATAAGAGACTGCAGTCCTACAGGCTGTGAGGCAGCGCGGGCTGGGTGGGGCCAGGATGTGGCTGGGGAGTTGGGACGATGAGCTAGAGGTTATAATCTGATCTGATCCGGGAGGCACTCTGTGGAAAACTGCCAAGTGAAAAAACAGAGTTTGAGAAGGGGCTTTCCTGGCACAGACCGACGATGGAGCAGAACTCAGAGCCACTGCGGGCAGGGGTGGGAGTCGGAGCCCAAGGAGGAAACTGGAACCATTTCAGAACAGTGCTGTCCAGTAGGAAAAGAAGGCAGGCCACGTGCAGAATTGTGAATTTCCTATTGTCGCACTTAAAGGGTAGAAAAGAAAAGTTGAAGTTAGTACAAATAATAAACTTATCCTGAGAGACTGAAAATAGGACATTTCAACATATAAACAACATACAAATTATTAATAAACCACGTAACAGCTTTCTCCTCCTGAGGTATTGCACTCCAGTGTGCATTTACACTTAGAGCGCATCTCAATTTAGCTGGTAAATTTTCATGGGAAATTGTTGATCTGTACTTAGATGTTTTTAAAAGTTCCAGCTGAAAAGTTGATTTGCATACTCAAATTGTTCCAAACATACTTAAATGTTTTCCAGTGACTGAATTGATTATCATTTATTAAATTAAAAGTTGAAAGGAGGAGTGCCTGGGTGGCTCAGTAGGTTAAGTGTTGGCCTCTGACTCAGATCATGATCTCAAGGTCCTGGGATCGAGCCCTGCTTCAGGCTCCTTGTTTAGTGGGGAGTCTGCTTCTCTCTTCCCTCCCTGTCCTCATGCTATCTCTGTCTGTCTGTCTGTCTCTCAAATAATAGAAAAATAAAATCTTAAACAAACAAACAAGAGCTTGAGTGGGAGTTCCCTTGGAATTGTGTTTACCTTGTTGCACTAAAGAGCAGAGGGGGCAAGTCAATTTCTTTGTTCCGGGAGAGGATAAAGATGATTGTCTTTTTTTTTTTTTTTTGATATTTTTTTTTTTTTTTTTTATAATTTTTTATTTTTATAAACATATATTTTTATCCCCAGGGGTACAGGTCTGTGAATCACCAGGTTTACACACTTCACAGCACTCACCAAATCACATACCCTCCCCAATGTCCATAATCCCACCCCCTTCTCCCAAACCCCCTCCCCCCGGCAACCCTCAGTTTGTTTTGTGAGATTAAGAGTCACTTATGGTTTGTCTCCCTCCCAATCCCATCTTGTTTCATTTATTCTTCTTCTACCCACTTAAGCCTCCATGTTGCATCACCACTTCCTCATATCAGGGAGATCATATGATAGTTGTCTTTCTCTGCTTGACTTATTTCGCTAAGCATGATACGCTCTAGTTCCATCCATGTTGTTGCAAATGGCAAGATTTCATTTCTTTTGATGGCTGCATAGTATTCCATTGTGTATATATACCACATCTTCTTGATCCATTCATCTGTTGATGGACATCTAGGTTCTTTCCATAGTTTGGCTATTGTGGACATTGCTGCTATAAACATTCGGGTGCATGTGTCCCTTTGGATCACTACATTTGTATCTTTAGGGTAAATACCCAGTAGTGCAATTGCTGGGTCATAGGGCAGTTCTATTTTCAACATTTTGAGGAACCTCCATGCTGTTTTCCAGAGTGGCTGCACCAGCTTGCATTCCCACCAACAGTGTAGGAGGGTTCCCCTTTCTCCGCATCCTCGCCAGCATCTGTCATTTCCTGACTTGTTGATTTTAGCCATTCTGACTGGTGTGAGGTGATATCTCATTGTGGTTTTGATTTGTATTTCCCTGATGCCGAGTGATATGGAGCACTTTTTCATGTGTCTGTTGGCCATCTGGATGTCTTCTTTGCAGAAATGTCTGTTCATGTCTTCTGCCCATTTCTTGATTGGATTATTTGTTCTTTGGGTGTTGAGTTTGCTAAGTTCTTTATAGATTCTGGACACTAGTCCTTTATCTGATATGTCGTTTGCAAATATCTTCTCCCATTCTGTCAGTTGTCTTTTGATTTTGTTAACTGTTTCCTTTGCTGTGCAAAAGCTTTTGATCTTGATGAAATCCCAGTAGTTCATTTTTTTCCCTTGCTTCCCTTGCCTTTTGCGTTGTTCCTAGGAAGATGTTGCTGCGGCAGAGGTCGAAGAGGTTGCTGCCCGTGTTCTCCTCAAGGATTTTGATGGATTCCTTTCGTACATTGAGGTCCTTCATCCATTTTGAGTCTATTTTGTGTGTGGTGTAAGGAAATGGTCCAATTTCATTTTTCTGCATGTGGCTGTCCAATTTTCCCAGCACCATTTATTGAAAAAGGCTGTCTTTTTTCCATTGGACATTCTTTCCTGCTTTGTCGAAGATTAGTTGACCATAGATTTGAGGGTCTATTTCTGGGCTCTCTATTCTGTTCCATTGATCTATGTGTCTGTTTTTGTGCCAGTACCATGCTGTCTTGATGATGACAGCTTTGTAATAGAGCTTGAAGTCCGGAATTGTGATGCCACCAACGTTGGCTTTCTTTTTCAATATCCCTTTGGCTATTCGAGGTCTTTTCTGGTTCCATATAAATTTTAGAATTATTTGTTCCATTTCTTTGAAAAAGATGGATGGTACTTTGATAGGAATTGCATTAAATGTGTAGATTGCTTTAGGTAGCATAGACATTTTCACAATATTTATTCTTCCAATCCAGGAGCATGGAACATTTTTCCATTTCTTTGTGTCTTCCTCAATTTCTTTCATGAGTACTTTATAGTTTTCTGAGTATAGATTCTGTGTCTCTTTGGTTAGGTTTATTCCTAGGTATCTTATGGTTTTGGATGCAATTGTAAATGGGATTGACTCCTTAATATCTCTTTTCTTCTGTCTTGCTGTTGGGTGTAGAGAAATGCAACTGATTTCTGTGCATTGATTTTATATCCTGACACTTTACTGAATTCCTGTATAAGTTCTAGCAGTTTTGGAGTGCATTCTTTTGGTTTTCCACATATAGTATCATATCATCTGCGAAGAGTGATAATTTGACTTCTTCTTTGCCGATTTGGATGCCTTTAATTTCCTTTTGTTGTCTGATTGCTGAGGCTAGGACCTCTAGTACGATGTTGAATAGCAGTGGTGATAATGGACATCCCTGCCGTGTTCCTGACCTTAGCGGAAAAGCTTTCAGTTTTTCTCCATTGAGAATGATATTTGCGGTGGGTTTTTCATAGATGGCTTTGATGATATTGAGGTATGTGCCCTCTATCCCTACACTTTGAAGAGTTTTGATCAGGAAGGGATGTTGTACTTTGTCAAATGCTTTTTCAGCATCTATTGAGAGTATCATATGGTTCTTGTTCTTACTTTTATTGATGTGTTGTATCACATTGACTGATTTGCGGATGTTGAACCAACCTTGCAGCCCTGGAATAAATCCCACTTGGTCGTGGTGAATAATCTTTTTAATGTACTGTTGAATCCTATTGGCTAGTATTTTGTTGAGTATTTTCGCATCTGTGTTCATCAAGGATATCGGTCTATAGCTCTCTTTTTTGGTGGGATCCTTGTCTGGTTTTGGGATCAAGGTGATGCTGGCCTCATAAAATGAGTTTGGAAGTTTTCCTTCCATTTCTATTTTTTGGAACAGTTTCAGGAGAATAGGAATTAGTTCTTCTTTAAATGTTTGGTAGAATTCCCCCGGGAAGCCGTCTGGCCCTGGGCTTTTGTTTGTTTGGAGATTTTTAATGACTGTTTCAATCTCCTTACTGGTTATGGGTCTGTTCAGGCTTTCTATTTCTTCCTGGTTCAGTTGTGGTAGTTTATATGTTTCTAGGAATGCATCCATTTCTTCCAGATTGTCAAATTTATATTGCCGTAGAGTTGCTCATAGTATGTTCTTATAATAGTTTGTATTTCTTTGGTGTTAGTTGTGATCTCTCCTCTTTCATTCATGATTTTATTTATTTGGGTCCTTTCTCTTTTCTTTTTGATAAGTCGGGCCAGGGGTTTATCAATTTTATTAATTCTTTCAAAGAACCAGCTCCTAGTTTCGTTGATTTGTTCTATTGTTTTTTTGGTTTCTATTTCATTGATTTCTGCTCTGATCTTTATGATTTCTCTTCTCCTGCTGGGCTTAGGGTTTCTTTCTTGTTCTTTCTCCAGCTCCTTTAGGTGTAGGGTTAGGTTGTGTACCTGAGACCTTTCTTGTTTCTTGAGAAAGGCTTGTACCGCTATATATTTTCCTCTCAGGACTGCCTTTGTTGTGTCCCACAGATTTTGAACCGTTGTATTTTCATTATCATTTGTTTCCATGATTTTTTTCAATTCTTCTTTAATTTCCCGGTTGACCCATTCATTCTTTAGAAGGATACTGTTTAGTCTCCATGTATTTGGGTTCTTTCCAAACTTCCTTTTGTGGTTGAGTTCTAGCTTTAGAGCATTGTGGTCTGAAAATATGCAGGGAATGATCCCAATCTTTTGATACCGGTTGAGTCCTGATTTAGGACCGAGGATGTGATCTATTCTGGAGAATGTTCCATGTGCACTAGAGAAGAATGTGTATTCTGTTGCTTTGGGATGAAATATTCTGAATATATCTGTGATGTCCATCTGGTCCAGTGTGTCATTTAAGGCCTTTATATCCTTGCTGATCTTTTGCTTGGATGACCTGTCCATTTCAGTGAGGGGAGTGTTAAAGTCCCCTACTATCATTGTATTATTGTTGATGTGTTTCTTTGATTTTGTTATTAATTGGTTTATATAGTTGGCTGCTCCCACATTGGGGGCATAGATATTTAAAATTGTTAAATATTCTTGTTGGACAGACCCTTTGAGTATAATATAGTGTCCTTCCTCATCTCTTATTATAGTCTTTGGCTTAAAATCTAATTGATCTGATATAAGGATTGCCACTCCTGCTTTCTTCTGATGTCCATTAGCATGGTAAATTCTTTTCCACCCCCTCACTTTAAATCTGGAGGTGTCTTCGGGCTTAAAATGTGTTTCTTGGAGGCAACATATAGATGGGTTTTGTTTTTTTATCCATTCTGATACCCTGTGTCTTTTGACAGGGGCATTTAGCCCATTCACATTCAGGGTAACTATTGAGAGATATGAATTTAGTGCCATTGTATTGCCTGTAAGGTGACTGTTACTGTATATGGTCTCTGTTCCTTTCTGATCTACCACTTGTAGGCTCTCTCTTTGCTTAGAGGACCCCTTTCAAGATTTCCTGTAGAGCTGGTTTGGTATTTGCAAATTCTTTCAGTTGTTGTTTGTCCTGGAAGCTTTTAATCTCTCCTTCTATTTTCAATGATAGCCTAGCTGGATATAGTATTCTTGGCTGCATGTTTTTCTCGTTTAGTGCTCTGAAAATATCATGCCAGCTCTTTCTGGCCTGCCAGGTCTCTGTGGATAAGTCAGCTGCCAATCTAATATTTTTACCATTGTATGTTACAGACTTCTTTTCCCGGGCTGCTTTCAGGATTTTCTCTTTGTCATTGAGACTTGTAAATTTTACTATTAGGTGACGGGGTGTGGGCCTATTCTTATTGATTTTGAGGGGCCTTCTCTGAACCTCCTGAATTTTGATGCTCGTTCCCTTTGCCATATTGGGGAAATTCTCCCCAATAATTCTCTCCAGTATACCTTCTGCTCCCCTCTCACACTTTCTTCTTCTTCTGGAATCCCAATTATTCTAATGTTGTTTCGTCTTATGGTGTCACTTATCTCTCGAATTCTCCCCTCGTGGTCCAGTAGCTGTTTGTCCCTCTTTTGATCAGCTTCTTTATTCTCTGTCATTTGGTCTTCTATATCACTAATTCTTTCTTCTGCCTCATTTATCCTAGCAGCGAGAGCCTCCATTTTTGATTGCACCTCATTAATAGCTTTTTTGATTTCAACTTGGTTAGATTTTAGTTCTTTTATTTCTCCAGAGAGGGCTTTTATATCTCTCGAGAGGGTTTCTCTAATATCTTCCATGCCTTTTCGAGCCCGGCTAGAACCTTGAGAATTGTCATTCTGAACTCTAGATCTGACATATTACCGATGTCTGTATTGATTAGGTCCCTAGCCTTCGGTACTGCCTCTTGTTCTTTTTTTTGTGTTGAATTTTTACGTCTTGTCATTTTGTCCAGATAAGAGTAAATGAAGGGGCAAGTAAAATACTAAAAGGGTGGCAACAACCCCAGGAAAATATGCTTTAACCAAATTAGAAGAGATCCAAAATCGTGAGTGGGGAGAAAGGGGATAAAAAGAGGTTCAAAAAGGAAGAGAGAAAAAAGAAAAAAAAAAAAAAAAAAAAAAAAAAAAAAAAAAAAAAGAAAAGAAAAGAATTTTTAAAAAAGAAAACACCTAAGAAAAATGTAAAAAATATATATATATATATTAGATAAACTAGTAAAAAATCGTTAAAAAAGAAAAAGGTAACAGTTAAAAAAAAAAAAAATTTTACCCGAAGGCGAGAAAAAAAAAAAAAATGAAAAAGAAAAAATTAAATTAACTGCAAGACTAAAAAAAAATCACAGGAAAAAAGCCATGAGTTCCGTGCTTGGCTTTCTCCTCCTCTGGAATTCTGCTGCTCTCCTTGGTATTGAAACCGCACTCCTTGGTAGGTGAACTTGGTCTCGGCTGGATTTCTTGTTGATCTTCTGGGGGAGGGGCCTGTTGTAGTGATTCTCAAGTGTCTTTGCCCCAGGCGGAATTACACCGCCCTTACCCGGGGCCGGGGTGAGTAATCCGCTCGGGTTTGCTTTCAGGAGCTTTTGTTCCCTGAGCGCTTTCCGTAGAGTTCCAGAGGACGGGAATACAAATGGCGGCCTCCTGGTCTCCGGCCCGGAGGAGCCGAGAGCCCAGGGCCCCACTCCTCAGTGCGCCCTCAGAGAACAGCGCCCAGTTACTCCCGTCTGCCTGACCTCCGGCCGCGCTCCGAGCTCACCGAGCCTGCGACCGGTTCAAGGTAACACCGAGCTGCGAGATTACTGTCGGCTCTGTCTCTGTAGCCGGCTTTCCCGTTCCAATACCCGCAAGCTCTGCGACACTCAGACACCCCCGATCCTTCTGTGACCCTGCGGGACCTGAGGCCACGCTGACCCCGCGTGGGCTTCGCCCCGGTTTAGCCTCTGGAGCGATGTCCCTCAGCGGAACAGACTTTTAAAAGTCCTGATTTTGTGCGCGGTTGCTCCGCCGCTTGCCGGGAGCCGGCCCCTCCCCCCGGGGTCTATCTTCCCGTCGCTTTGGATTCACTTCTCCGCCGGTCCTACCTTTCAGAAAGTGGCTGATTTTCTGTTTCCAGAATTGCTGTTCTTCTTCTCTTCGATCTGCCGATGGATTTTCAGGTGTTTGCAATCTTTAGATAAGCTATCTAGCTGATCTCCGGCTAGCTGAAGCAGTCTCAGCTTGCTACTTCTCCGCCATCTTGACTCCTCCAAAGATGATTGTCTTTTGTCTGCAAATGTTCCATCATCAGTTCCTTGAAGACAGGGACACAAAATTCTGCTCACTTTTCTTTTTATCCTCCCCCAGCTCAGGACCTGATGAATGGTAAGCACCTGTTAAATATTGACTGGCCTAAGGAAACCATCCGACTTAAGTCTTGAATTCCTTTCATCCTTCTCAGGACACATGCTTTGTTGATATTTGTCTGAATTTATAGTTCCTCTGGGCACCTTCTGGTCATTATCAGCCTCGCAGAGAAGGGACAGAGAAGCAGGTTCCTGCCTGCCTCTCAGGGACTTAGAGTTAGAGAACATTGAGAAGAGGTGCGGGCTTGGCAGAACTTGATCTGAGAATTCTCTCTTTTTTTTCTTTGTTTCTATCCTTCTTTCCTTCCTATGCCTGTTTTTTTTTTTTTTTTATTCCTTTCTATAAGGATTAATTTCTGAAGCGAAAGCAAAAAGTGGGCCAACAGTATTAGAAAAGTCTGGAGATGTCTGATCTCACACTAGAATTTCTGCAGAGGGCCTGGGTCACTGCTCTGTGAGAGGACAGCTCTCAGGGGAGACAAGAGTGAGTGCTGGCCTGGATGCCACCTGCAAGGCCATTCCCATCACTCTTGGGCCCAAGTCAAGCACTGGGCTCCCTGGAGCCTCACTAATCTGTTTCTGCGCAGCTTTCATGTGGGAGAGCCTTTTTTTTTTTTACAACTTTTAAAAAGATGTATTTATTTATTTATTTATTTATGTTCAGTTAGCCAACATATAGTACATCATTAGTTTTTGATGTAGTGTTCAATGATTCACTAGTTGTGTATAACACCCAGCGCTCATCACCACACATGCCCTCCTTAACACCCATCACCCGGTCACACCATCCCCTCACACCCCTCCCCTCTGAAACCCTCAGTTTGTTTGCCATAGTTAAGAGTGTGTCATGGTTTGTCTCCCTCTGATTCCTTCCCATTCAGTTTTCCCTCCCTTGCCCTCTGGTCCTCCGTGCTGTCCTCTGTTCCACACATGAATGAAACCACACGATAACTGTCTTTCTCTGCTTGACTTATTGCACTGAGCACAATCCCCTCCAGTTCCTCCATGTTGGTGTGAATGGTGGGTATTCCTCCTTTCTGATGGCTGAGTAATATTCCGTTGTGTATATGGACCACATCTTCTTTATCCATTTGTCTGTTGAAGGACATCTTGGCTCCTTACAGAGTTTGGCTGTTGTGGACACTGTTGCTGTGAACACTGGTGTGCAGGTGCCCCTTCTTTTCACTACATCTGTATCTTTGGGTAATACCTAGTAGTGCAATTCCTAGGTCATAGGGTAGCTCTATTTTGAACTCTTGAGGAACCTCCATACTGTTTTCCAAAGTGGCTGTACTAGCTTGCATTCCCACCAACAGTGTAAGAGCGTTCCCCTCTCTCTGCATCCTCACCAACATTTGTTGTTTCCTGTCTTGTTAATTTTTGCCATTTCGGCTTGTGTAAGGTCTTTTTAATTTTTAAAAAATATTTTATTTATTGGAGGGGCACACAAGCAGGGGAAGGGGCAGAGGGAGAGAGAGAAGCGGGCTCCCTGCTCAGCTGAGCAGAGACAGATGCTTAACCAACTGAGCCACCCCGGCATCCCCCCTAAAAATCTTTTTTAAAGTATGGTTTTGGATTTATGAAATAATTGAACAGATAGTACATAGAGTTCCATATATCCACTTCCCCCACCACCATAACCCTCACCTGACACATAGTTTCCCTATTCACAACTTGCATTAGTGTAGCGAATTTGCTAAAATTCATAAACCAATATTAAGACATTATTATTCACTGAAGTCCATAGTTCATAGACCCCAAAGGCTTCTCTTGCTCTTGGACATACTGCAGGCCTTGACAAATACATAATGACACATAACCACCATCATAGTATCATATAGAATTGTTTCACTGCCCTCAACATTCCCTGTGTTTCACTTATTTGAGAAATCAAAAAGACAATAATGTTTCATGACATATGAAAATTAGGTGAAACTCGGATAGCAAGGTTTGTAAATTAAGTTTTGTTTTTTTTTTTGCAAACTTTACATTTGCTTACATGTTATCTGGGACAGCTTTTGCTATATAGAAGAGTTGAATAGTTGCCTTGGGAACACCCGGCCTGAGAAGCTGAAAATATTTACTTTCTGGCTCTTTACAAGAAAAGCTGACCACTAATCTAGATGATAGCTCTGGAAAGTTTGAATCGTTACCTCTCAGCATATCGAGGGGACGTGAACCGAGGAGGTTTCTTCTCTACCCTGACTGATTTCAGATACAAAATGTCCCCTCTGGAATGTTAGCGATTATTTCCATAGTCAGCTCCTCCCTGGAGTCCCTTCAGCCATTTTGTTATGAGTCTTTATCACTTATGTCTTGATTTTTCTTTTTTCTTTAGATTTTATTATTTATCTGAGCGAGAGAGGGAGAGTATGAGAGGGGAGAGGGTCAGAGGGAGAAGCAGACTCCCCGATGAGCAGGGAGCCCGATGTGGGACTTGATCCTGGGACTCCAGGATCATAACCTGAGCTGAAGGCAATTGCTTAATCAACTGAGCCACCCAGGCATCCTTGATTTTTCTTTTTTAATGTGAATCTCTGACAAGAAGTGTGCAGCTGATATGTTCATAAGGCATAAAATTGTGGCTCAAAGAACTTAGTCATTTGTTCATATACTGTTCTCCCTGTCTCCAACAAACATTCACTTAGTATTTGCTTTCTGTTGTGTGAGTCCTGGTTAGCAAAGAGAGAAAAAAAAGCAGTCCCAGTCCTTGGGAAGGTCAGAAAGAAGTGCAGATAACAGATAAAATGCCAACTACAACACAGTGTGGTAAGTACTATAAAATAAGCTTCAGACACCAATAATAGAATCACAGGCCCAAGAATCCAAGAACCGCCAATTATTTATTTAACAAATGTTTACTTGGTGCCTATTAAATACTACATACTACATACTAGGTGTTGAGACTACTATGGTGGGCAAGACAGATCTTTAAGAGCTCTTAGTCTACCTTATATTTATCATAAATATAGGAGAGATTTTTGAGGCCACCTGATGTAATCCTCTTATCTGATGAAAGAATCCTTGCTCCAGCTGTCTTGGCAACTGTCACTGACATTGATGTGGTCTACTCCAGTGAGAGGAAACTTATGGATTAATTTGCCTGAGGTTGGACAATGATACCTCTTGGTTACTATGTTTTATTTAATTGAAACTGGGACTCTCAGTAGAAATTATACATTTCAGAGCTGAAAACTGTTTGCGGAGAAAATCTATTCTGTTATATATTATTTTATTTTATTTTTTCATCATGATAACTATACTCTTCAATCCCCATGACCTATTTCACTCATCCCTCATCCACCTTCCTTCTGGTAACTGTCAGTTAGTTCTCTATAGTTAAGAGTCTGTTTCTTGGTTTCTCTCTCTCTCTCTCTCTCTCTCACTTTTGATCCTTTTTTCACTCGTTTTGTTTCTTCAGTTCCAGATATGAGTGACATCATATGGTATTTGTCTTATTTTGCTTAGCATTACACTCTCTCGTTCCATCTATGTGGTTACAAATGGAAAGATTTCGTTCTTTTTATGCCTGAATGATACTTCATTGAATAATATTCATTCAATATACTTCACATATATAAAATGTGTGTGTGTGTGTGTGTGTGTGTGTGTGTGTATGCACTCCATCTTCACCCACTCATCTATCAACGGACACTTGCTCTGTTTCCATATCTTGGCTATTGTAAATAATACTTCTATAAACATTGGGGTGCATGTATTCCTTTGAATTACTGTTTTTTGTATTCCTTGGGTAAATATCTAGTAGTGTGATTACTAGATCATAGAGTAGTTCCATTTTTAACTTTTTTTTTTAAAAGATTTTATTTATTTATTTGACACAGAGAGAGCAGGAACGCAAGCAGGGGGTAGTGAGAGAGGAAGAAGCAGGCTTCCCACTAAGCAGGGAGCCTGATGTGGGGCTCGATCCCAGGATCCTGGGATCATGACCCAAGCTAAAGACAGATGCTTAACGACTGAGCCACCCAGGCGCCCCCATTTTTAACTTTTTGAGGAATCTCCATACTGCTTTCCACACTGGCTACAAGTTCGCATTACCACCAACACTGTAGGAGGGTTCCTTTTTCTCTGCATCCTTGCTAACACTTGTTCTTTCTTGTGTTTTTTATTTTAACCATTTTGACAGATGTGAGATGATATCTCATTGTAGTTTTGACTTGAATTTCCCCAAAGCTGAATGATGTTGAGCATCTTTTCATGTGTCTTTTGGCCATCTGGTTGTGTTATTTGGAGAAATGTCTGTTCATGTCTTCTACCCATTTTTAATTGGATTATTTGGGTACAACTCTAAGTCTTTCAACAGAGGGAATTTAATATGGGGAATTGATTATGGAAAAGATGAAAGAGCTTAGAAGCCAAGCATGAGAAGGTGAGACAATCCTGTGATTAGTAACAGCAGAATGCTGCTCCATCCCTAGGTCCGGCTAGACAACAGAACAAGGAAGCCTTGTCAAAGCGTGATGCTGAAACTGTGGTTGGAGTTAGAAATGTGGTGGGAATAGCCAGTCAGAGGTGGAACCACAAGGTGAGAGGTCACAGAAGCTGGGGCTCAGAGGTGATGGCCACTGCTAGAAGTGCCACCCAGATTGGGAAGGACAGAATTGTCTTGGTTTCTGCTTTCCTCTGCCAAAGCATTTCTCTGGCCTCACTCCCAGAAGCCAGTAGCCAAGAGTGTTTGTGAAATGCAGAGAATGGGTCCAAGAGTGAACAATGGCTTTGTTACCATTCTTAATACATGTGGCTGCTTCCAAATGGTCCCTGTGGAGTGCCCTGGCCTCAGGGCTGCCTCAAAGATAGTTCAGCCTTTGCTGGACTCTTTGCTCAATGTACCTTCCCTTCCCTTGTTCAGTTACCCTCCTGAGCCAAGAAAGACAAGGCTGGGGAATGCCCTCACACTGGAAAGTCTCCAGAGTACTGGCTAGAATCACGAGTGGCCACAGAGGTATGAAGAAAGCTTTAGCCAGAGCTTTACCACTAAGTCCATTAGCTCAACAAGCTATTCAAGCATTGGTTAACCTACAAGTAGGGTTGGAATGAATAAAGACACCTGTCTGGTTGTAGGAAAGCAATGAGATAATTTGTGTAGAGTCGGACACTCAGTACACAATAACTATTATTTGCTCATTTACACACACTTAGTGCCTCTTGTGTGCTAATGTCTCTTCTAGGGTAAATGCCATGAATAGAGAGATGACCAAAAGACATTTTAGTGAAGTTTAATACTTTTTTTTTTCACTTAAAAAGGATTTAGATTGACTCTTCTCATCTTGCCTTGTTCACACAATTTAGTTGACAGAACCTTCTCAACACATAGTCCAAGGTGATGCCTACTTCCTGGAGGGTAGGGATGCATGCATATGGGTATTTTCTGAACCAACCAGTCCAACCACAGCATGCCCCTTCAGGTCCCAGAAATTGGTACCTGGAAGTAGCCACGGGCAGACAGGTGATAGCCGAACATTCCTTTGTATACTTGACAAGCAAGGCTGAGAGCTTGCTCCCTTCCACACTCGTGTGGGTCAGAGAGTGGGTCCTACCAATCAGAATCAACAGCAACCACTGGCAGTTGGTTAGAAATGCAGGATTTCAGGCTCCAGCTTAGCTTTAGTGAATCAGAACCTACAATTTAACAAGATCCCCCAGGTGATCGGAATGCACATTAGAGTTTGGGAGGCACTAGTGTCATTCATAAAGTTAATACTTTGCTCAAGCTGGTATCCCAGGCTTCTCTGTGGGACTTCTGAATGTGAGACATGCTGTGCTGTTTCTGGGCTTGGGGGAATCTTTCCAAGTTCCCATAGAGCGAGCTCACCCTGTTTTACCTCTTAGACAAGCTAAGAAACTGGATAGCTGCTACATGTTCCTGGTATTTCTCACAACACAAAGAGAAAGAAGGAAAAGAAAAAAAAAAAAGAAAAGAAAGAGAAAGAAGGAAGGAAGGAAGAAGAGAGTGGGGGTAGGTAAGAAAGAAAGAAGAACAAAAGCAGGGGAAGGAGGAAGAGGAGGAGGAGGAAGAGGATGAGAAGAAGGGAAGGAGGAAGGGAGACAGGAAGGGAGAAGGGCCAAGTTCACTTAGGTACAGTCAGGCTCTAAGCCAGAAATGCCTAGGCTGTGCAGGGCTGGAACTCACTGCTCAGCTCTGAGACCAACCCTTCCTCTAAAACTAATGTGGGCCCAGGACCCTATGCATAAGCAACTTAAAATGACCTCTCTCTTGCCATGAGATTTGGGCAGTGGGCAATGGGCCACCTTTTAACAATCTCTGAAACAGTCAAACTCTGATTTTAATCCCTGGTTGCCTTCCCTGCCTGCATGGAAATTACTATTTATTCTTAAACCTGAGATTAAATGCCAACTCTTCCATGATTCCCTGAATCTAAAACTTACGCCAGGCCTTCAATACCCTTTTAGAACTGACCTTCCTGGGACGCCTGGGTGGCTCAGTTGGTTGAGCAGCTGCTCAGGTCATGATCCCAGCGTCCTGGGATGGAGTCCCACATCGGGCTCCTTGCTCAGCGGGGAGCCTGCTTCTCCCTCTGCCTCTGCCTGCCATTCTGTCTGCCTGTGCTCGCTCTCTCTCTCTGATAAATAAATAAAATCTTTAAAAAAAAAAAAAAAAAAGAACTGACCTTCCAGACCATGAAGCGATGCTAACTCTTCCACTGCCAGCCTCCTCTGTGACCTCTTCTAATCCAGGCCGGCCTCACACCCTGCCCCTCTTCCCAAGGAGTAAGGCGCCATGCTTTGGTGCTGTGGGCAGAGGATAGGAATGGTTCAGGTGTTTTAACAGAGGCCTTCTGGAGTCCTTAATGAAGTCCGTCCAGTTAGCACTTGGAGGAAGGCTTCTGTCCATGTAGGGAAAAGCAGTAAGAAGAGGAGCAGAGAACTTCTTGTGTATGCTCCTGGGAAGCCACATCTCTGCCTGCATGTTGGGCTTTGTTAACATGCAAAATGAAGGGGCGCCTGGGTGGCTCAGTGGGTTAAAGCCTCTACCTTCGGCTCAGGTCATGATCTCAGGGTCCTGAGATCGAGCCCCGCATCGGGCTCTCTGCTCAGCAGGGAGCCTGCTTCCTCCTCCCTCTCTGCCTGCCTCTCTGCCTACTTGTGATCTCTGTCTGTCAAATAAATAAATAAAATCTTAAAAAAAAAAACCATGCAAAATGAATTTGGCAAAGATGGGTTCTTTCTTAGGCTGGGTCTTCCCCAGCAGCACAGGGCAACAATATATTTATCCTACAGCTATGTGCGCAAAGGGTGAGGAGATCCTGAAAAACTGTAGCTCTCAACCTAGAGATTGGCTGGGGTTGAAGCAGCTGTGTGTGTGTGTGTGTGTGTGTGTGTATTGGGGGGTTTCTTGTGCACACAGGTGGGTGTGTATTGCAAATCTTACAGGCTAGATGTATAGGCAAATGGGCTATATCTCTTGAGAGAGATTCCCCGCTGTTTCTAAATCATTTACCCATTGATAACCACCTTAAATGAGTTTCATTCATTCATTGATTTGTTCACTCATATAGCAAACATATTATGATGTACACACACAGAGGTTAGTAAAATAGCCCCCACCTTCTAAGTGGTTACAGCCCTGCTTGCTTGGACCTCACCGTTTATGAATGAATCCATTCCTTGCCTGTCCTGCCTCCATCCCAGTCTTACCCTGGGAAGACTCCACAACTCTTCTCTCTCTCTCTCTCTTTTAAATTAGGAGACTTTATTTTATTTTTGGCAGTTTCAGGTTTACAGAAAATTGGGCACAAAGTATAGAGAGTTTGCCTCACTTCCCCCCTTCTTTCTCTTATTAGTAACACCTCAAATTAATGAAGTGCATTTGTTACAGAGATGAGCCAATATGGATACATTGTTTCCTAAAAATCAGTTTGCATTAGGGTTCTTGGTGTACATTCTATGGGTTTGGGCAAGTGTATAATGGCACATATACTGATTACAGTATCATACAGAACAGTTGCACTGCCCTAAAAATGCCATCTGCAGCCCCTTTTGTTCTTTCCTATTCTCAGGGTCTGCCCCATGCCTCCCAAGAAAAAGGTAAGGTTACACTCACTTGGATTGAAATCAAGGTGCAGCGTATCTTCAAGGTGCCTTGCCCCACCCACCCACTGGGATTTTGGCTGTTTGACCAACCAGACACCTCTGAATCTTCACCAATCTTGACAGGAAATTCACCCTGCCTACTAAGTAGAAAGATCCAAAAGATGAGAGGAGGCTGGGTCTCCAGGCACAGAAAGTTATAGAGAATCCAGTAGGCTAACAAGGCAATTTAATACCACCCCCCTGCCCCGCCCCACTGAGCAGCCTCAGGATATTTCCCGAAATGCCAGGATTTTAGAAATGGCTTTTCTTTAATCTTGATGACTCACTCCTCCTGAGCCAGCCCCAGTCCTTTAATGGTGCATTTTGCAGATGTAATTTTAGTGGTGCTACAACGTGCCTAATGAAGTGATAATTTATGGATGCACCTGTATACGAGGCAGCAGAGGGGGCCAGTTTAAGCCAGTGCAGAAGGGAAGCCAAGGAATCAACCCAGCTGAGAAGTTGCCCATTTCCCAGGTCGTACTGTTGGCTCCACGTTGGCTGCTGGGAAGTCTGTGGTTGGGAAGGACCCCGCCAATCTATTTTATATTTTATCTTTAAAATCATTATTCCAGGAAGGCTGCAGGGCAGATGGTAGTCATTCCAGTTTGCCAGATAATATCTGAATCTGCTGGCAACAAGTTTAGCTGGGTTGGGAGCTGTGAAGTTCCTCCTTAGGACATTGATCTGTGGAAGACAATAAGAAAGTGAGATTCTTCGTGGTCTGTAGGGCCACCCCAGGTGACAGCCCAGGAGGCCAGGTCTGTCCTCAGTAGTCCTTCAAGGGCTCCTGATGCTGCTTCTCCCCTATCCCAGGATCCTGTCCGGGGACCCCTGCCACCTGCTGTCCTTGCAGCATCTACTCCCTCTGTCATGGAACTCTCCATAACCCACTGTCACTGTCTTCTTACTTGTCCTTGACCCCGCTGGACCCTACACTCCTTATTTTCTCACTGAGGTGTGGATAGACCATAGAACAATGTCAGCGTTGTATACGGCTTAAGTGGTAGAAATGAATGAACTGAATGGCCGTGGTGGCTCTTTTATCTCCACGAAAGGCTTCTCTGTGCTATAAAACAAAACCCTCAGTGCTATTTGAAATAGCTTAGCATGTGCTCATTCCATTTGGTCACCAAGTCCTATCAGTGTTATTCCCTAAAACATCTCTGGAATCTTCTCGGTTTCTACCTAAGTTAAGACTCCGAGTGTCTCCTGGCAGGGTTGGCAGAGAAAACGCAGAATGCCTAGCTGCATTCAAATGTTAGAAAAACAATACAATTTATGTTATTAAATATAAATATGTCCTAAAAATTGCATGTGACATTCTCATTCTAAAAAATTCATTGTTCACATCGATTTCAAATGTAATTTGGTGATCCTCTACTAAACATTTTTTTCTGTTGAGATGAAATATACATTAAATTTACCCTTTTAGCAATGTCGAGTATACAATTCAATGACATGAAGCACATTCACAATATTGTGCAACCATCCCAACTGTGTTTCCAGAACTTTTTCATCATCCCAAATAGAAACTGTACCCATTGTAGAAGAACTCCCCACTCCCTCCCCCATGCCCCCGGAACATCTACAATATTTTCTGTTTCTATGAATCTATATTTTTAAAAAAGATTTTATTTATTTATTTGACAGAGAGAGATCACAAGTAGGCAGAGAGGCAGGCAAAGAGAGAGAGGAGGGAAAGCAGGCTCCCTGCTGAGCAGAGAGCCCGATGTGGGACTCGATCCCAGGACCTTGGGATCATGACCTTAGCTGCAGGAAGAGGCTCTAACCCACTGAGCCACCCAGGTGCCCATGAATCTGTCTATTCTAGGTGTCTTCTATCAGTGGGGTCATACGGTATTTCTCCTTTTGGGTGTGTCTTTCTTCACTTAGCATCATGCTTTCAAGGTTCACCCATGTTGTAACATGAATCAAAACTCCATTTGACATTAATATACCACATTTTGTTTATCCATTCATCTGTTGATAGACATTTGGGGTGTTTCACATTTTGTCCACTGCTATGGACATTGGGGTATAACTCTCTGTTGAAGTCCCCACTTTTATTTTTGTTGAAATTCACTAGAAGTGAAATTGGCAGATCATAGGGCAATTCTATGTTTAACCTTTTGGTGGACCGTAAAACTCTTTCCACAACAGCCATCTCATTTTTGTCTTCCCACCAGCAGTACACAAGGATTTCAATTTCTCCTCATCTTTGCCAACACTTCTTATTTTCCCTGCTTAAAACAATTATGTTTAGAATAGCCATGAGTGTGAAGAAGTATCTCATCGTGTTTTTTCCCATTTTATTTTGTTATTATTGTTTGAGACCTACTCTTTTAACATCTGGCAAGTGCAAAAGACAGTATTGTTAGCAATGGGGGCCATGTGGTACAGGGGACCTCTAGAGTATTTATCTTGCATAACTGAAACTTGCTAGCCATTAACTAACATCTCCCCATTGCCCCTTCCCAGCCCCTGTCAACCACCATTCGACTAGGGAAAATATTTTCTTCCATTCCACCATTTCCCTCCATACTTCATGTCATTTTGATTTGCATTTCCCAAATAGCTAGAGATGACGGAGCAGTTTTTTACTTGCTTATTGGCCATTTATATGTCTTGTGGAAAACTATCTACATAAGTCCTTTGTCCATTTTTGAATTGGGTTTTTGTTTTGTTTTGTTTTGTTTTGTTATTGTTGTTGAGTAGTAGGAGCTCTTTGTATAATCTGGAAATTCATCCCTGGTACTGTATATCAGATATATGATGGGTCAATACCTTCTCCCACATTATGAATTGCCTTTTCAAGCATCTTGTATTCTTATTTGCTAAATCTGGCAAATCTATGTGTGCAAGAGTCCATCTGCACCAGTGTTTTTCAGCTGGAGGAGTTTGCTCCATGGGGATATGTGGAAGTATCTGGAGACATTTTTGGAAGTGATGATCAGAAAAGAGTGCTGCTAGCTTTTAGGGATATGGGCCAGGGATGCTGCTAAATGTTTTATGATGCACAAACAGTCCCAGTAACAAAACACTACCCAATCCAAGAAGTCATGGTGCCAAGTTGAGAAACTCTGTATCTGCTGCTTATCAGCTCATCACCATCTGGGATCTTCTGTGGCTCACAGTGCCCATGATGACACAGATCTTGCAGTATTCCCGAGGTTCTCCGAGACTTTGTTCTACTGCTATTGGTAGAGGGGGAGAGACACTGTGACAGTGGGAGGAACCAGATCACAGTGAGGCATGTTTAGAAAAACACCTCGCTCACTTTTTCCATGGAGGTTGATGGCCATGAACTTACTTTGGCAGCTCTCAAGGACCAGAGCAAGTTTTATTTCTGATATGAAGCATCCCAGACAAAAGAAATACAGTAACCCCCACTTAATACATGGGAGATACATTCTAAGACCCCCAGTGGATGCCTGAAATCACAAATAGTACCTCACCGTACATATACTGTTTTTTAAAAATATACATACATACCTACAATACAGTTTAATTTATAAATTAGGTATAGAAAGAGATCAACAACAGCTTATAGTAAAATATAACAATTATAACAATATGCAGTAGTAAAAGTTTTGTGAATGTGGTCTCTCTCTCTCAATATTACACTGTACTCACCTTTCTTCTTGTGATGTTGTGAGATGAGAACATGATGATGATGTGAGATGAAGCGAGGTGAATGACATAGGTACTGTGAGCCGGTGTTACATTATTATTGACCTTTGGACTATCTATCATCTGATCATCTGCTTCTGGACCATGAATGACTGCGGGTAATTGTAACCATGTATTACAGAGGACAACTGTATTTATTGAGCACCTATTATAGGCACTTTCATAAACAATTATTTAATTTAATTCTCACAATGACCTTGGCAAGTCAGTATCTTTTCCCTTTTACACATGAATAAATTAAGTTTTAGAAAGGTTGTAACTTTATGTACTTCTTAGATTGGGCTGCCTTCCCCCCACTTTGTACTCCCACATGTAGCTTATAGATGGAAGAATAGTAGAAACATAATATTTGTCAGGTAGATGAAAGTTACATGGAAGAACTTGGATTTGCCTTTCTAGTCTAAATGTAGGCTTTCTGAGAGACAGGATCATTTGCTGTAATTTTTTTAAATAGTACCTTGAGTACTTAATAGTTTATTGCTAAGGACATAATGAGGGTTCTCTAAGTACTCAGTTCTTTGAACTAAAGTGAACTGAGTTCTGTTTTTTTTTGGAGCAAATTCATGTCTCTGGAACCCGATTGTTTGCCTTGTATGGGCCTTCCATAGATTCCCAGAGTCTCAGAGCTGACAGATAACTTGAAAGTTATCTACTACGACATCCCACCCGGTGTCAGGAGATCCTCTTTAGCAGTTGTTCTCAAAGTGTGGCCCTCAGATTAGCAACACATCAGCCCCTGGGAATTTATTAGAAAAGCAAATTGTCTGGCTCTCACCTAGACCTACTGATTCAGAAGCTCTGGGAGAGAGCTGAGTGATCTGTGGCTTAACAAGCTTCCCAGGTTTCTGATGCAGAGAAAGTTTGAGAACTTCTCTATTGCAATCTTGGCGGTATGATCTCTTTCTTAGACCTGCCCACTAATGAGTTTCACCGTATTATCAGATTGTCACTCAATTTTCATATCATTTTAATTGTTAGAAAGTTTCTTCTTATTTTGAGCCAAAATCTACAGTGATTCCTACACCTTCCCTTCTCCTGCATTCTGGAGCTAAACAGAATGAAGTTTAAGAGATTAAATGTTTCTCTACACAGATAAAGATAGGCATTATGACACAGTTTAAGAGATTAAATGTTTCTCTACACAGATAAAGATAGGTCAGTATTAGGGCGATGGGGGTAGGGTGGACAGGAACAGCCTGGGTTGCAACTCATCCTGGGTGATTTGGAATGTGGCCCAAACCCCTAAGGACTGCCTAGGACCAGATCAAGGCTCCAACATCACAGCCGGCATTAAATTACTGGCTTCACAGGCTTTTCTTTCTTCTCTTCCACTGGATTTCCGTGTCTTTAACAAAGCAGTATAGAGGGAACTCTCAGGGGGATTTCCCCATCACCTGCCACAAACACGAAGCAACCAACACTTGACCTTACATAAAAGGGAGCCTCGACTTCTAGCAGAGAAACTTGTTTTAACACTCTTCGCCTGTCTTTTGAAGATTCTTGTACTCTAAATGGTGGAAAGAACTTTAAGGATCATCTAGTATATCTCATACATATGAAAACAGAGGCCTGGATTACCAAACTGACCCTTGATCCTGGGATATCTGGTTCTGATCAGTTTTATTTTCATACTATCACTTACTATCAAGACTTTCAAGGCATATCTCTAAAGGCAAGGGAAACAAAAGCAAAAATGAACTTTTGGGACTTCATCACAATAAAAAGCTCCTGCACAGGAAAGGAAATAGTCAACAAAACTAAGAGGCAACCCATGGAAAGGGAGAAGATATTTGCAAATAACATAACAGATAAAGGGCTGGTATCCCAGATCTATAAAGAAGTTCTTAAACTCAACACCTAAAAAACCCCAAATAATGAAGTCAAAAAATGGACAGAAGACATGAACAGACACTCCTTCAAAGAACATACAAATGGCTAAGAAACACATGAAAAAATGTTCAACATCACTAGCCATCAGGGAAATTCAAATCAAAACCACAGTGAGATACCACCTCACACCAGTTAGAATTGCAAAAATTAATAAGACAGGAAACGACAATTGTTGGCAAGGATTTGGAGAAAGGGGAGTCCTCCTATACTGTTGGTAGGAATACAAGATGATACAGCCACTTTGGAAAACAGCATAGAGGTTCCTCAACAAGTTAAAAATAGAGCTACCCTATGATCCAGCAATTGCATTACTAGGTATTTACCCCAAAGATACAGATGTAGTGAAAAGAAGGGGCACATGCACCCCAATGCTCATAGCACCAATGTCCACAATAGCCAAACTGTGGAAGGAGCTAAGATGCCCTTCAGCAGAAGAATGGATAAAGAAGATGTGGTCCATATTTACAATGGAGTACTACTCAGTCACCAACAAAGATGAATACCCACCATTTGCATCAACATGGATGGAACTGGAGGGGATTATGATAAGTGAAGTAAGTCAAACCGAGAAAGACAATTATATGGTTTCACTCATAAGTGGAACATAAGGAATAGCACGGAGGACCATAGGGGAAGGGAGGGAAAACTGAAGGGGGAGAATAAGAAACCTTGAGAGACTCTTTTTTTTTCACCTAAATTTCTTTTTTTAAAAAATTTTTATTGTTATGTTAGTCACCATACAGTACGTCATTAGTTTTTGATAACTGTGGGATACAAACTGAGGGTTTCACAGGGGAGGGGGTGGGGGATGGGGTAGCCTAGTGATGGGTATTAAGGAGGCCACCTGTTGTGAATGGCTCTGGGCATTATATGCAACTAATGAATAACTGAATGCTATATCAAAAACTAATGATGTACTACAGGTTGGCTAACTGAATATAATAAAAAACCATTTTCTAAAACAGTTTTCTCGAGATATTAATTCACATGCCATAGGACTCACTCACTTAAAGTGTACTGTTAGAGCTAGATCCATAGCATGAACAGAGAGCAGGCCCCAGGGAGCCCTGAGCAGCCCTGCTGCCACCAAAGGGCTAGGTACCCACACCCAGGAGGAGCCACAACAGCAGAAGGTGGCCCAGTCTCTGTGACAGCAACGGCTTGCAGTGACAAGACACCAGGCAGCTCACAGCCACCCGCCCTCAGTGCTAAATGCAGACACCAAGCCCAGCACCACCCACAGTAGCGCAGGGAGCAACAACACCCAGGAGGCTCACACCAAGGCACCTGCCAGCAGGGACAAGAATGTCACCATGAGGAAGATTGTGGAAACAGCAAACAGTGCAACAAACAGTTATGGTTTCATCAACAGGAATGATACCAAGGAAGATGTCTCTGCATGCCAGACTGCCGTAAAGAAGGACCCCGGAAGTAACTGTGTGGGGGAGAGGTTGCAGGAACTATGGGGTTTGATGTCCTCGGAGGACCTTGTTGGTGTCCCAGTAGAAGGCAGGAAATATGCAGAGGAGCACATCCTAGCCATAGCGCAGGGGTCCTTCTGCGGAAGTACCAGGATGAAGAGAGTGGGGAAAGAAAGAGGGGTGGGAGAGTGCTCCCCAAGGCGAGGCCCCACCGCATCCACCCTGCCCAGGCTACCGATCCCACCTGCATCAACCCCCGCACTCCACCCCTCCCTTGCTGGGGGAAGGGATGGAGGGGGCTGACAAGCAGGGTGCAGGAGAGCAAGATAAACCAGTGAGACCATATACTGATGGGGTTACAGACAGTGATTCTCAAGGGCCCTCCATGCCAGAAAATGCCCAAAGAGGACAAGCAATGAAAACATGGGGAATCAGAGATGAGACCCAATGTCGACAGTGCTGCACCTGCAAACATGAAGGCAGACGCCCAGAAAACCTGAAACCGCAAGATGGCATGGACACCAAAGCAGTCCATCCACCCGCTGAAAATTCGGCCGCTCCAGAGGGCAGGACAGAGTAAATGCCGGCTGGCCTTCTCCACAGGGGTCTTTCATCCTCCTACCAGAAGAAATGACTATGACATTCCAGCAATAAGAAATGAGTGAAAGGGGCACATGGGTGGCTCAGTCCTTAAGTTTCTGCCTTCGGCTCAGGTCGTGATTCTGGGATCGAGCCCCGCATTAGGCTCCCTGCTCCCTGGAAAGCCTGCTTCTCCCTCTCCCACCCTGCCTGCTCGTGTTCCCTCTCTCGCTGTCTCTCTGTCAAATAATAAATAAATAAACAAATAAATAAAAATCTTAAAAAAAAAAAAAAAAGGAAGGTTGGAGCCAAGACCTCAAGTGTGTGCCTTTTCTGTTGACCAGATGACTAGAACTACCTGCGCTATGCCCCAGTGCTTTTCCTAGTTTTACCTAAGACCTCTCTTTTTGGTAATGACCTGTGTGTTTGAAAGCCTGATTTTTCTCAATACACCTTTAGAGATTTTTAAATTGTTTCATATTTGGTCAAGTTGAAGTTTTAAGAACCTCATTTTTAAATTTGTAATAAAAGCTTATAGCTTGATTTTTTTAAAAAAAAAGTCAACACATGGCAAGTACATGTTAATACCTGTCTTCAATAACACACAAGGGGCATCCTGGTGGCTCAGTCAGTTGGGCATCTTGGTGGCTCAGTCGGTTAGGCATCTGCCTTCAGCTTAGGTCTTAATCCTAGGGTCCTGGGATCCAGCCCCTTGTGGGGCTCTGTGCTCAGCGGGGAGTCTGCTTCCCCCTTCTCCACCCTGCTCATGCTTTCTCTTGCTATCTCTCTCTCTCAAATAATTAAAGTCTTTAAATATATATACATATGCAAATAAAACTGTTCAATGGTTTTTGACATATTACATTATTTTCTAAAATTTATGGTAATTAGATATAACAAAATTTGCTACTTTAACCATTTTAAGTGTATAATTCAGTGGCATTAATTATATTTACAATATATGCAACCATAACCATTATTTCCCAAAGATTTTCATTACACCAAATACAAACTTAAATCTATTAAGCAGTAACTTCCCATTCCCCCTCCTTCAAGCTTTGGTAAACTTTAATCTATTTTTGCTTCTATGAATTTGCCTATTCTAGGTATTTCATATAAATGATTTATACAGTATTTGTCCTTTTGCATCTGACTTATTTCACTTAGCATAATAGTTTCAAGTTTTACCCACATTGCAGTATGTATCAGAACTTCATTTTTTAAAATAGTTTGTTGTACTCATACACTACATTTTGTTTATTCATTCTTTTGTTGGTGGACACGTGGGTTGTTTATGCCTCTTAGCTATTGTGAGTAAAGCTGCAATGAACATTGATGTACAAGCATCTGTTTGTCTTTGCTTTCTATTCCTTTGGATATAGACCCAGGAGTGGAAACTAACAAGATTTTATTGAAACACTAGTATTTTAAATTGGGAAATATTTCAAACATTGAGAAAAGTAGAGAAATGATAGACATTACCAACCTCCTATGAAAATAAAATAGCTATTAATGGTCTGCCATGTTTAGTTTAATTTTTTTTTTTTTAATTTGAGCACGAGAGAGCACCGTGAGCAGGGAGAGGGAGAGAGAGAATCTCAAGCAGGATCCCCTCTGAATGTAGAGACCAACATGGGGCTTGATCCCATGACCCTGAGATCATGACCTGAGCTGAAATTAGGAGTTGGATACTTAACTGACTGAGCCACCCGGGTGCCCTGGTTTGAATTTTTTTTAAAGAATCAAAACATTAAAAAAATAGTGAAAGCTCATTCATTCCTTTTCCCTAACTTTACTGCTTCCCAAGCCACTATCTCAAAGTTTCTGCATATTTTTCCCATGCTTATTTTTATAATTTTACTATATAAATCTCCATGGGTGATTTACATATATAAATGGAAGAAGCAATCTACATTATAATTTGAGGTATTTAAAATTATGCATAAATTTTGCAATATTGAAATATTCTTTTAGCTCTTTTTTACCACTCAACATTATGTTTGGGACTTTATCCTTGTTGACATATTTGGTTTGTTAATTTTAATTGTCATATAATATTTAACAATATTTAATTAAATTTTAAAATATTCTGGGATTCCCCTATAACTGTTAAGTTTAACCTTCTTGTGTTTATTTTTGTTATTGATATATGTAGATTTCTACTATCTTGTTTTGTTCTTTTTCATTTCTATGTTTAGTTTGAATTTATTTTCTGCTCTTTTTTTTGCCTCCCATTAGATAAATCAAGCTTTCTTTATTTCCTTCCCCTCCTCTATTGCTCCTGCTCTTTCTATTTCTATTCTTTCAGCAGCCACCCTTAAAATTTTAATATGCATACTAAACAAACTACAGTATCTCTTCTTTTGTCTTGAATAATACAGGGACACTAAGTGGCTTTAACTGATTCCTCCCTCCCATTTTGTGTTATTATTTATTAGTATTTTAGTGCCATATTTAAAAAAACACCACCAAATTAATTATTATTATTGTTGATATCGTTTCATTAAAAATTGCCTGTTCCAATTTTCCTTTTTTTTCCTTTTATTTTGCTTCTTACATCTCATTCCTTCCACCTGGATTCAATTTCTTTACTGCTGAAGTACATACGTTAATAGTTCTTATTTATCTGAAAATGTCTTTATCCTTATGTGATAGTTTAGCTGGGGCTAGTATTCTAAGTTAATAGCTATTTTCTCTCAATATTTTGGAGACATTTTTCTAGAGTCTATTGATGCTACTGGGAAGCATGCTGTTAGTCTAATTACCATTTGTGGTGATCTGTCTGTTCTCCCTGGCTACTTTTAGAATCTTCTTTATATCTTTGATGTTCCAGGATTTCTGTTACTAGTTGGAGATTCTGTGTTATGTGAATGGAGGTCTCAATTCTTCAATTTCCCATGAAGGATTTACATGAAGATCCATGCTAGAAGAAAGACAGTCAGCAGGAATGAGGCAAGCACAAAGCAATTTCTTTAGGACAGATGGGAGAATGGGCAGGCCCAGAGGTGGTAATTGCACTAAAGCTACAGGGTTTTTTTCTTTGTGTGTAAGTGGGGTCTTGGATCATGGACAGGCTGATCTCTAATGGAGGATCTTCCAATCATTTCGCAGGGGGTGCTCCTCCCAAAAGTTTTTGACTTTTCAAGGTTTGTACCAGAACCATTATGGCAGCATTTTTCCATGGAGAAGGGGAACGGCAATGCAAATGAATTGTAATGAGCCTAGAGGTTACCCTGGGGCAGAGGTGTTAGAGGAGAGCCCACGTTCTGTACCTGTTGTTCTTGATCTGTCAGCCTGGGGATGCTGGAAGCCACAAGGTCAGGATGTTGTGAGCCACAGAGTCAGGATGCCATGCCCCCAGGCTTCCAAAGTATAACCTATTTATCACCACCCTTGCCTCCAGTTCGTGTCTAACTGTCTACTCTCAGTTTCAATACAGTATGCCAAGATATGGAATTCTAAAATTCTGTTTGGATATGTTGTGCTCTTTTCTGTGGATTTATGTCTTTCATTAATTCTGGAAAACTTCAACTATTGTAATTCAAATATCTTTATTTCTTTCCTTCCAGAACATTTACTGGATATATATCAGACCTTATCTCTCTATCCCGAACATTCTTTCATATAGTTCATTTCATTATCTCTTTGCATTGTATCTTGTTAATTTTTATTTCTAGTTCTCTTATTCCTTTAACCTACTGGCAAAAAAAAAAAAAAAAAAACTCTTCAGACCCTTTTAAAATGGAGGGTCATAGGCAAAGGGAAAGAAAAATAAGACAAAATCAAAGAGGGAGGCAAACCTTAAGATACTCTTAACTAAAGGAAACAAACTGAGGGTTGCTGGAAGGGAGGGTTGCTGTAGGGATGGGTATTAGGGGAGGCATATAATGTGATAAGAACTGGGTGTTATATACATCTGATGAATCACTTAACTCTACCTCTGAAACTAATTATATACTATACATTAATGAAATGAATTTAAATAAAATAACAGTTTAAAAACTTTAAAAACCTTTAAAAAATATATAATTTCATATTATTTTGATATCACATGAGTACAAATTTCAATGTAATGCAAACATCTCTATGTAAGAGACACAACATTAAGGCATGATGTAAATCACCACCTCCTAAACAACAAAGGATAATAGACATGTTGTCATATTCCTACTACCTGTGTTATTTCTTATCCCAATACATATACCATTAGGCACCGAGAGTTGGAAGATTTTCTTGAATGTAAACTTCAACAGCTTCTATTTTGTGTTTGATCTTATTTATTATTTTCAAAATTTCCTGCATTTTAAATCTCTTTATAACTTTTCTTTATCCATAGCTAAACTTACTTTATTCTGTCATAATCCTAAGCAATTAGATATTAATCACATGAACTACTAATGTCCACAAATCTAAAAATCAAATGCAAAACTCTTCAGCCAGGTTGCATAAGATATGTATTTAAACACACAAAATTCCTAGTGCTGGGGCACCTGCATGGCTCAGTTGTTAGGTGTCTGTCTTCGGCTTGGGTCATGATCCCAGGGTCCTTGGACTGAGCCACGTATCCTGCTCCCTGCACGGTGGGAAGCCTGCTTCTCCCTTTCCCACTCCCCCTGCTTGTGTTCCCTCTTGCTGTCTCTCTCACTATCAAATAAATAAAATCTTTAAAAAAAAATTCCCTAATGCTTTGTGACTCATCTAAATTCTATTTTAGAAGAAGTGATGATTTCAGTTTCTATATTTTGGACTGTTTTTTAAAATGTATTTTAAAATGATTGATAGTAACTGGAATAATTGTAATTTTGTAAATTAATCAAGATTCCCAAAATAGGGACACCTGAGTGACTCAGTTGGTTAAGCGACTGCCTTTGGCTCAGGTCATGATCCTGGAGTCCCAGAATCGAGTCCCACATCGGGCTCCCTGCTCAGCAGGGAGTCTGCTTCTCCCTCTGACCCTCCCACTTCTCATGCTCATCCTCTCTCTCACACACTCTCTCTATAATAAATAAATAAAATCTTAAAAAAAAAAAGATTCCCAAAATAAAATGCCATGCTCAGTTCTATTTGCATTTAAAAACCCATCACATGTGCCTGGGTAGCTCAGTTGGTTAAGCTTCTGTCTTTGGCTCAGGTCATGATCCCAGGGTCCTGGGATCAAGTTCCTCATCCGGCTCCCTGATCAACAGGGAGTCTGCTTCTCTCTCTATACCTCCCGCATGCTTGTGATCTCTCTCTACCCCCACCCTCAAATAAATGAATAAAATCTTTAAAAAAGAATACATGAAGGGTGCCTGGGTGGCTTAGTAGTTAAGCATCTGCCTTTGGCTCAGTTCATGATCCCAGGGTCCTGGGATTGAGCCCCACATTGAGCTCCCTGTTCAGCAGGAAGACTGCGTCTCCTCTCCTGCTCCCGCTGCTGTGTTCCCTCTCTCTGTCAAATAAATAATGAAATCTTTAAAAAAAATACATGAAAATTCTGCACATCGTCATGATGAAGCTTATTTTCAATATGCAGTACTTTAATTTTGATGACATGGTTTGTTCCGACAGGTCCTTTTTCAGGCTGAACACTAAAATGGCAAATTCCTATAGATTTCCAAGTGGGCCTGGGGCCAGGGGTTATACCACTTCCTTCCTAATGATGATGGATGACTTTGATTTACATTTTCCCCCTGACCAGCACTCTGGGCATGATGGTAACTATAAGCTGAGGCAGCTGTGTTGCAAAATATGAAACACCACAGTATCTAGAGATAAATACTGTCAGCGTAATTGAAAACCAGAGCTGCCAAAGAAACCGCCAAGATTAACTGGACTGCTGTGTTTACTTTAATGATGCATGTTCGTTTTCATTTAGCAGTGACACAGCAAGGATTGAAATACTTAGAAAGTGTTCTCAGAGTTGGAAGAATGCAATATCTGACATAAAAATGGTAGCAACCAATATTACATCTTTGAAATTATCATATAAATAAGTGAAACTGGAGTAAGATATGCAGAGGTCAAACTAATATATAGGATGTTGATAGGGATTTCACCAGCAAGAGGACCAAGAACATTTTCCCAAGGTGATTAATAATTGTCCCAATTTCAAGCAATAAATCCACCCAGCAAATTAGTGAGCCCACTAGAATGAAAACTCTTAGTGCAATATCCAAAAGTTCTCTAGTAACCAAATGGCCCCAAACTAGAGCCAAGTTGATGTTCTTCATTAACAACATTAACATCTTCATTAACAACACATGAACATGAACATGGGTTTTCATTCAGGCTTGGTGGTGCTAGTCAGGCCCCATGGTCGGCTCGGCCTGCAGAGTAAGGATCACCTTCCCTGTGTACAAGCAATGGCCCCTCTCAGGGGATGGATCATATCTATCGTCCAGCTGACTTGTTCTCTTTTCAGGTGTCTAATAAGTTATTTGGCCCATCCACGATTCACAATACTTTTTCTTTAAAAAAAATTTATTTTATTTTATTTTTTTTATTTTTATATTTTTCATTTTTTTATTTCTAGAAATTCTACTTTAAGATATCTACCCATTGTTTTTCATAGTGATACCCTTTTCTTTGGGTTTATTTCTTCATTCATCAATTTAAATATACTATGTCATATCTCTTACGTTTCAATTCCATTGTCTCAAGTTTTTAGGGCTCAAACCCTGGTATTTACTGTGTCTGCTGACTTGTGCACATGGTGATCTTTTTTTCCTTACATGTTTTTATATTTTATTACTTTTTGTTACAAGTTTTTTAAAAGATTTATTCATTTCTCTTAGAGAGATAAGAGAGCAGGGGAGGGGCAGAGAGAGAGAATCTTCAAGCGGACTCCACGTAGAGCCTGACCTGAGATGGAGCTCAATCTTAAGACCCTGAGATCACGACCTGAGATGAAACCAAGAGTCAGATGCTCACTGTACTGTGCCACCCAGGTGTCTCTATTATTTTATATCTTTTGAGAGAGGGAGAGTGTGGGAGTGCATGCAAGAGTTGGGGGGGGGAGGAGCAAGGGGAGAGGAAGAGAGAATCTTAAGGAGGCTCCAGGCCAGCGCAGAGCCTGATGAGAGGCTCCATCTCATGACCCTGAGATCATTGGCAGAGTCAAAATCAAGAGTCAAATGCTTAACTGATGGAACCACCCAGGCATCCCTACAAATATGTTTTTATTAGAATTTTATTGGAATTATTGGCATAGTAAAAATTATTTTTTCTTCCAATTTTTAATTTAAATACTAGTTAGCTAACATACAGTGTAATGTTGGTTTCAAGAGTAGAATTTCAGGATTCATCACTTGCGTATTACGCACAGCGTTCATCACAAATGTCTTCCTTAATCCCCATCACCCATTTAGCCCAACTCCACCTACCTTCCTCCAGCAGCCCTCAGTTTGCTCTCTGTAGTTAAAAGTCCCTTAAAGTTTGCTTCCCTCTCTCCTTTCCCAATATCTTTTTTGTCTCTTAAATTCCACATCTGAGTGAAATCATATATTTGTCTTTCTCTGACTGAATTATTTCACTTAGCATGATATACTTTAGTTCCATCCACCTTATGTACTTTTAAAGCTGTGATTGTGAGCTCATCACTGACTAGACTTGCTTGTTTTTTCTGAGAGAAATCTTTGTGGCCTGGATTGGCCTCCTGCCAGAGAAGTTTTCCATTTAATTCTTTCAGAATTAAGTGAGGTATTACTGGCTTGGGATCAATTATTAGAAGAGTTTCTTGGCCTGGAGTTTCTGAGACCATGAGAGTAACCAAAAAGGAGTAACCAAGAGAAGATGAAATGCATGTCCTCATGAAATAAAGCTCCAGGTTTTCATATTCTCAACTGAAACTATTTTCTTTTTTTTCTCCTCCTTACTTAGATTCCAAGCAAAAACAGGGACATTCTTTGTTGTCATTTGGTGCTGGTGGGTGGATTATTATTATTTTTTCCTAGTTTACCCTTTTACTGAGCTTCTGCTTGTAGATGACCCTGGCTGTGTGTATGGGCCTCAGTTCTAACTTCTATTCTTTGCAGGACCAAGAACTCATCTTCATTTCTCACAAGGTGGTAAAATCCCAATGCCAAGTTATTGGGTTCTGGCATTTTCCTCAGGAAGCCACAGACTCTGTTCTCACTACTTATTCTTCTCACTACTCTCCTTCATACCTTTCTCTTGTTGCTGATGTTTGTCTATTTCTTCCCTTTTCTTGTGAATTCATATATGCTTTTAAAATGTTATCTTTCTGGTCATAAATATATATAACATTTCCAGGGTGTGAGAGTGGAGGACTTTCAGGTAGTTTACCTCTTTCTTCATATTGCCAGAATTGTAAGCCACTAGCAAGTTCCTTAATCCGTTAAACCTCAAGTTTCTCACCTTTGAAATAGAAATAAAGATACCTATCTTTGCTTTGAGAGTAGAATGCCTGATCCAGAATCTGGCATGTGGTCAATACTAAGTGGTCAAATAAGGTTCACTTCTTTCCTTGAACTATATATAATGTGCTATAGCTACTTCCCACCTTACTTGGCACAAGTAACCCAAGGAAAGATCTAGGGTCATAAATACCAGGACCCCTGGAGGCATTCATTCTGATTGATTCTGCTCCTGATAGAGGAAGTAATTTGCCAAGGTGATTTTTAGTACACTCTGGAAAATACCAAGTAAAGAAGAGTTATAGAAAGCCATTCTATTAGGCAGAAATCAACAGTGAGAATAGACCAGGGACGTGCCCAAGTGAGAATTTTTTTCTGTTTCTCTTCAAGCATTTCCAGACTTGCTCCAGACTGACATGAGCCCTCGTGGCAAAAGGAGGTGTTTCTGAGTATTTTAAGCTTATTTATATACATTCCTTTATTCAAATTCAGCATTTAGGGGAGAGGAGTAAGAGGATAGTCACTTTTATGTTAAATGAAATAAAAAACATTGTGCCAACATTATTAAAATTTTAAATTAAAGAAAGAAGATATTCATACATAATCCCATGGTCCTAAAATATTGTACCTTTAATTATCCATGATCCTTTCTAATCCTTTTTCATTTGCCTAAATTTTACCTTCTTTCAATGCTAGTATAGAAATAATTTTACATTATGCTTTTTTATATAAGACATATATAAAAATGTTGGGGCATCTGGGAGGCTCAGTGGGTTAAAGTCTCTGCCTTCAGCTCGGGTCATGATCCCCGGGTCCTGGAATCAGGCCCCGCATCAGGCTCTCTGCTGTGCCTGCTTCTCTGCCTACTTGTGATTTCTGTCTGTCAAATAAATAAATAAAATCTTTAAAAAAAAAGAAATATTTTTCATGTCATCCCTTACTCCTTATGTTTATAATTCCTTTAAAAAGTTTTTGTTTGGGTAGAATATACATAACGTACTTACAATTTTAGTGTTTTTTTTTTTTAATCTCTTAATAAACATATAAGATGTTTTTACCCCCAGGGGTACAGGTCAGTGACTTGCCAGATTTACACATTTCACAGCACCATTTTATTGTTTTTAAAAATATCTTATTTATTTTTTAAAAGATTTATTTTGAGAGAGAGAGAGAGTGTGTGTGTGTGTGTGTGTGTGTGTGCATGTGTGCACCTGAGTGCACCTAAGTGCACTAAGTGAGGGGGGAGGGAGAGGAAGAGGGAGAGAAGCAGGCTCCCCATTGAGTTCTCCTGAGATCATGACCTGAGGTGAAATCAAGAGTCAGATGCTTAACTGACTGAGCCACCCAGGCACCCCATCATTTTAGCATTTTAACTGTACAACTAGGTAGTATTAACTATACTCACATTGTTGTACAACTCTCATCATTTCCAGAATGTTTTCATCTTTCCAAGCTGAAACTCTGATACACTGACACACTAGCTCCATCCTCTTAACAAAACAAGACTGTAGGTCAGGTAAGGCAGTCAGTTGCTGAGGTCTGCCGTGCACCATCACAGGCATCCAAATTCTGCAGATGGGAAAGAAAGGTAAGGTTCCCTGACCATTTTGGCTCTCCTTGCCCTCACTTCTCCACTCGTGAAGAAGTGAGGGCAAAAACATCAAAACTATTTTATATAGATAATAACATTCCTCTTATCCTGATGCATGTTACAAAATAACAGTGATCAGAAAGAAACCAAATAGAAACCAAAACAACAATAGAACAGATCAATGAAACCAACATCTGGTTCTTCAAAAGGATCAACAAAATCAATAAACCTTTAGCCTGACTCATTAAAAAAAAAAAAACAAAAATCAAAATAAAAATGAGAGAGAGAAAGAGAACTCAAAATCAGAAATGAAAGAGGAGGAATGACTACCAAACACTAGAGAAATACAAAGGATTATAAAAGAATATTATGAAAAATTATATGCCAACAAATTGGGCAATCTAGAAGAGATAGGTAATTTCCTAGAATCATCTAACCTCACAAAACTGAAACAGGAAGAAATAGAAAACTTGAACAGATCAATTACCAGCAGTGATATCAAATCAGAAATAAAAAAATCCCAGAAAATAAGTCCATGTCCATGACTAGGTGGCTTCACAGGTGAATTCTACCAAACATTCAAAGAAGAGTTAATATCTATTCTTCTCAATATATTCCACAAAATAAAAAAGGAAGGAAAACTTCCTAATTCATTCTATGAAGCCAGTATTAGCCTGACATTAAAACCAAATAAAGGCACTACAAAAAAGAGAACTATAGGCCAATATCTCTGATGAACATAGATTCAGAAATCCTCAACAAAATATTAGCTAACTGAATTCAACAATACATTAAAAAAAATCACTCATCACAATCAACTGGGATTATCCCTGGAATGCAAGGGTGGTTCAATATTTGCAAGTCAATCAATATGCTACATCACATCAATAAAAGAAGGGATAAAAACCATATAATTGTTTCATAGATGCAGAAAGAATATTTGACAAAGTATAACATCCATTCATTATAAGAACTCTCAACAAGGTAGGATTAGAGGGAACACACCTCAACATAATAAAGGCCTTATATAAAAAAAACCCACAGATAACATCATACTCAATGGGGAAAAAATGAGAGCATGTCTCCAACATTAGAAACAAGACAGGGATGTCAATTCTCACTATTATTACTTAACAATGTACTGGAAGTCTAAGGCATAGCAATCAGACAAGGGGAAGGAATAAAAGGGATCCATATTGGTAAGGAAGAAATAAAACTTTCACCATTTGCGGTTAACAGATACTATACATAGAAAATTCTAAAGTCTCCACCAAAAAACTGCTAGAACCAATAAATGAATTCAGTAAGTTGCAGGATGCAAAAATCTGTGGCATTTTTGTATACTAATAATGAAATAACAGAGAATTAAGAAAGCAATCCCATTTACAATTGCACCAAAGATAATAAACTACTTAGGGATAAACATAACCCAAGAGGTGAAAGACCTGTACTCTGAAAATTTTTAAACATTGATGAAAGATATTGACGATGACACAAACAAGTGGAAAGATAGTCCCTGTTCATGGATTGGAAGAACAAATATTGTTAAAATGTCCATAGTATCCAAAGCAATCTACAGATGTAATATAATCCCTATCAAGATTCCAGCATTTTTCAAATAACTAGAACAAACAATCCTAAAATTTGTAGGGAACCACAGAAGACTCCAAATATCCAAAACAGTCTTGAGAAAGGAAAGCAAAGATGAAGGCATCATAATTCCAGATTTCAAGTTGAATGACAAAGCTGTGGTAATCAAAACGGTATGGTACTGGCACAAAAATTGGCACATAGATCAATGGAAGAGAATAGAAAACCCAGAAATGAACCCATAACTATATGGTCAACTGATCATCAATAAAGCAGGAGAGAATCTTCAATGGTAAAAAGACAGTTTCTTTAACAAATGGTTTTGGGAAAACTGGACAGCTACATGCAAAAGAATGAAACTGGACCACTTTCTTTCATCATGTACAAAAATAAACTCAAAATGGATGAAAGACCGAAATGTGAAACAGGAAACCATCAAAATGCTAGAAGAGAATACAGGCAGTAATTTCTCTGTCATTAGCCATACCAACATTTTTTTCTAGGTATATCTCCCGAGGCAAGGGAAACAAAGGCAAAAGTAAACTCTTGGGACTACATCAAAATAAAAATCTTCTGCACAGCAAAGGAAACAATGAACAAAACTAAAAGACAGCCTACTACTGAGTGGGAGAAGATATTTGCAATCTGACATTCTGATAAAGGGTTAGTATCCAAAATATATAAAGAACTGATATAACTCGGCAGCCGAAAACAAAATAATCTAATTTAAAAATGGGCAGTAGACTTGAACAGACATTTTCCCAAAGAAAATCTATAGCTGGCCAACAGACACATGAAAAAATGCTCATCACTTGTAATTTGGGGAATGCAAATCAAAACTACAATGAGATATCACCTCATGCCTGTCAGAATGGTTAAAATCAACAATAGGTGTTGGAGAGGATGTGGAGAAATAGGAACCCTTGTACACTATTGGTAGGAGTACCAACTGATACAGCCACTGTGGAAAAGAGTATGGAGTTTCCTCAAAAGGTTAATGATAGAACTCCCCAGTGATCTAGTAACCACACTACTGGATATTTACCCAAAGAGTACAAAAACACTAATTTAAAGGAATACATGCATCCCAATGCATATTGCAGTATTAGTTACAATAGCCAAGATATGGAAGCAGCCCATGGGTCCATCGATGGATGAATGGATAAAGAAGATGTGGTGTGTATATATATGGTGGACTATTACTCGGCCATGAAAAGAATGAAATCTCACCATTTGTAATCACATGGTTGGAGCTAGAGAGCATAATGCTAAGCAAAATAAGCCAGTCAGAGAAAGACAAATACCATATAGTTTCACTCATATGTATGAAATTTAAGAAACAAAACAAATAAGCAAAGGGGAAAAAAGAAAGAGTCAAACTAAGAAACAGACTCTTAACTATGGAGAATCGATGGTTACCAGAGGGGAGGTGGCTGGGGGATGGGTGAAAGAGGTGAAGGGGATTAAGAATGCACTTATTGTGATGAGCACTGAGTAATGTATAGGCCTATTGAATCACTATATTGTACACCTGAAATTAATGTATCACTGTATGTTAGCTCTACTGGATTTAAAATTAAAACATTAATAAAAACAGTAACTGATTGAAACCATATAATGTGCAATTTAAAAGATTTGTTAGTGCAATAGAAGGGAAATTTCAGAAAATCAAAATTGTATAGAATTTATAACATGCTAGAAACTGTATCACAGCAGGAAAAAGAATTGCTATTCAATCTGCTTTGTAGAAATTGGATCTCAGGAGGGAGAAGAATAAACTTGGAGTTATACCATAGAATGGACCTTCAATAAACCAAAGAATAAACTATTTAAATACAACCCATTAAACAAAGGAGATTGAAGTAAAAAATTAGCATAATTGAATACTACCCAAGACTCTGATGCGGCAGCTCAAATGTCACTATTGCCTGGCTCTGGGGATTGTTCATGTACAAAATTCTATGGTAGCAGAAGACGTTGTAAATACATGTTAAAAAGGAAAAACATGGGTTGGGGAATTTTATTTCTGAAGAAGTATAAAGATTTTATAGAAATATATCACTGAGCACCTGGGTGGCTCAAGTCAGTTAAGTGTCAGCCTTCGGCTCAGGTCATGATCTCATGGTCCTGGGATGGAGCCCCAGGGCCGGCTCCCTGCTCAGCAAGGAGTGTGCTTCTCCCTCTTCCTCTGTCCCTCCCCCTGCTCGTGCTCTCTTTCAATAAATAAATAAAATCTTTAAATATATGTAAAATATGTATATATAAATTTTATATATTATATATATTTAAATGTAAATATATATGCATTTATGTGTGTGTGTGTGTGTATATATGGTTACAATTTGGATTCCACTTTGAATGTAGTAAAAAATGAATAGATGCTTTGTTGCTGATGGGAAAGATACAGCATCTTATCACGTGCTAAATGTCCATCCTTGTTAGTGATTAAAAACAGACAAATAAAAACAACTCAGAGATACTATTATATCCCTATTAAAGTAAAAAAAACTAGTGATAAAATCCCATGATGACAAGTCTGGAAAGAAATAGTTTCACGAGAAATTGTGTATTAGCGCGGTCTCTTTAGAGATCAGTGTGGTGATCCCCCTCAAGTGTTGTAAAGGTATTTATAAGTTTTGACAAAATAACTGCTTGCTGCCACAGGGAAACACTTATTGTTTAATGCTAAAGGTGTTTATAACCATATGAATTATAAAAACATAAAGGGAAATAAATAGACATGTGCCTAGCTGTTAAAAATGGCAAATACATGGGTGCCTTGGTGGCTCAGTTGGTTAAACATCTTATTCATGATCTCAGCTCAGCTCTTGATCTCAGGGTTTTGAGCTCAAGTCCTGTATTGGGCTCTGTGGGGGGCATGAAACCTCCTTTAAAAAAAAAAAAATGGCCAAGCTGTTTGATGTAAAGTGAAAGATCAGAATGTGGACTATTGTTCTCTGCTGGCTACTATGGTATAAAGCTCTATATATACATTGATAGATAAGAAAACTAGTATTAGTTCAATTTACAGAGCACTTGCTAGGAAGTACGCTAGCTTCTCAGAGACAGAAAAAAAAAATTCAAAGACACCCAGATAAGAGCAGATATTTTCATTATGGTAAGTGATACCAAAACAAATGTAACAGCTAGAACTTAGGGGGTAATTAATATGTCCAAGTACTATTCTAAGCACTTAACATAACTCTTAAATAATTATCCTGATAACGCTGTGAGGTGGAAACCATTATTACTCTATTTTACAGATGAGGAAGCTGTGATAAGAGAGGTCAGGTCCTGTGCCGAAGGTTATGGAGCTCTGAAAGAGGTCAGCCTAAGGTTGGGCTGGAGCTTCAAGATGGAGCAGCTAACCCACACTGGGGAGGACTGGAAGCGTTTTCCCTGAGAGGGTGATAACCTGCTCTGAGTCTGGCAGGACAGGAGGGAGACAGATGGGGGAAAGGTCATTCCTAGCAGAGAAACTGGGTGACTACATGCAGAGAGGAGAGGCAGTGTGGCACGCTGTATACAGGGACCGAACACAAGGCAGGTTGCTGGAACACGAAGCTGCGTGGGGAGAGTAGCAGATGTGGGAGGAGGTCGAATCACTAGGGCTTTACAGGCCACGCTGAAAACTTGGTCTTGGTTTTGTCAAATTTGACCTTAATGGTGGAAGGGAGAAGAACTAGCACTTATTGTTCACCAACATGTGACAAGAGTTTTATGTGCTTGAAAAGGGTTATTTCAACAGATTATATTTTTTCTATAAAGTTTTCTCTAGTAAAAAGAAATAGAGACCACAGGTGATTTTAATCAGGCAGAAGTCTCTGTGACAACCTATCCCATTTCAACATTGTAAGAAAGATGCTGCCTGAATTAATGTTACAAAGTACTGTTTTAAATGAGAAAGTGATAAGAATAATATCCACAAATTATTTATCCTAGATAAAAGCTTCATAAGTATTATATTATTAACCTTAAAGTGACAGAACCAATTAACCAGAAACCAATTTGTTAGAACTACAAATCCTCTTTTTTGAAAGGTATTTTTTTCTTTTGATGCTTTTATTAAGTTTTCAATTTTAATTCCAGTATAGTTAACCTACCGTGGTATATTAGTTTTAAGTGTATGATACAGTGATTCAACAGTTTTATACAGTACTCAGTACTCATCATGGTTAAGTATACTATTTAATCCCACCACCTACTTAGAAACACAAACCATCTTGATCTCACCTTGTGATTTGATTTTAAGGAGAAATAAGCAGAAGACAAGAAAAGCGTTGATATTAAAATATATTAAGAGAAAGCCAACTTCTGAGTCAAGTCCTAAGGTCGATGAACGTTCGTTGCATCTCACTGCCTCTGCCCTGTGGCATGTGGAATGAGGCCTGGCATCCAGAGCAATGGCCACTGACCCTTCAGGATGGCAATTATCAGCTCAGTTCATTATGCTATATTTAATAAGGCTGGAAAATTGAACAGACTGAATAGAATATTTTTTTCAAATGAAGGATTCATTCATTTTAGCAAATGCTTACTGTTATTAACTTTGTGTGGGGCCTTTCTAGGAGTTGGGTCCTCGATCTCACAACCCTGAGATCATGATCTGAGCTGAGACAGACGCTTGACCAACTGAGTCATCCAGGTCTCCTGGAAGGGAGCACTTGAGCTGAGACTTGTGGTGTGGAGTTTGGTCAGGTAGACAAGTGGGAAGGAAGTGTACTTCAGGTTGGGAAAAGTCCCAACCCCAGGTGGAAAGGCTCTGAAGCCCTACTGAGCATAGTAGGTTTGCAGGCATATAAAGAGTTCTGTGTGGTGGAAGATAGAGTTGGCAAGAGGTGTGTGAGACGGTGAGGCTGCTTGGTCCTCAGGGACCAGATTCCCAAGGGCCTCAAAGAAGGTGGAATTGGATGGATCATGATTAGATTCTTGTAATCAAAAGCTTACTCCGGAGGAAGAGCAGAGCCATCACGGAGGGGACAAGAAGGGTGGGGATCAGCAAGACAGAAGCCATCTCCGGGCATAACATAATAGCTGTTATCTCATAAACTGGGATGCCTGGGTAGCTCAGTCATTAAGCCGCTGCCTTTGGCTCACGTCATGATCCTAGAGTCCTGGGATCGAGCCCTGCTTCGGGCTCTCTGCTTGGTGGGAAACCTGCTTCTCCCTCTCCCACTCCCCCTGCTTGTGTTCCCTCTCTCGTTGTGTCAATTAAATAAATAAAAATCTTTAAAAAATTAGCTGTCTCAACTGCAGCTGATGTGGTAAAGAGAAAATGCTCCAGAGCTGCTGAGGGAGACAGCAGTGGTGAGTGTGGTGGAAAGTGAGAGGAGAGTGGAAGAGGAACCCAAGTTTTTGGCCCAGGCCCCTTGTGGTCGTGGTACTTGTAGGTAAGATGAAAGCAGGAGGAGGTTATGGGGGTTGAGACATAAGTCCTTTCATACTTTAATCACCATAGGACCAAGGTTATTCCATCCAGTTTTTGGTGATGGAATAGCTCAAGTCAGACCAATCTTTGAGGTCACTGAGGGAGTCGCAGTGCACCATTTTTCATTTCTAAGAAGCAAAAATGGATCCTGTTCAGTTTTTTTCCCTTTTAAAGAATAATTATACAACTTTCACATGACCCTATGCCTGTTGGAAAAGTTCAAGTGTTGTAATTTTCCTTTACTAGGTTTAGCAGAATAAATTAGCAGTTCTCAAACTTTCTGAATTCAGGACTTCTTTATAATCTTAAAAATTATTGAAGAACTCCCAAAGCTATAGTTGATGTGGATTATGTCTGTGGATATTTACCTCATTAGAAATTAAAACTGAGCAATTTAAAAATAGTTTATTAATATATTTTAAATGATTCACAATACATGTTAACAAAAACCCCGTTTAATGTTGATATAAACAACATATTCCTAAGTAAAAATATATTTTCCAAGCAAATATTTAGTGAGAGTAGTGGCATAGTTATACAATTAGGGTAACCTGCTCAGTAACAGGTTGATGTTCTCATATATGCTTCTGCCCTCAATCTGTTGCTATATTACACATCACATACCTCTGGAAACTTCCGTACATACGTGAAAGAATGGGAATAACAAAAGCAAATTATACTTTTGTTTCATTACAGAAGTAGTTTTAACCTCACAGATGCCCTGAAAGTCTCTCGGGGACCGCGGAGGCTCCTCCTGGGCTACTCTTTGAGAATCCTTGAGCTAAGTACATTAGGGGATCATCATAGTTGAAATATAATTGGGTTTCACCGAAGTGCTTAACAGTCTCAAGAGAGACAGCAGCCACCCCTGCCCACCCAGGTTCTTCTTCAATTTAGCTCGGCTTCCACACAGCTTTGTGGCATTTCATGAGTCACACAGCTCTCTGGGCCTTGGTTGCACCACCTGTGAAATGAAGTGGTAAAACTAGAATATCTCGCAGGATTCTTCATGCTTTAACTTACCATGCATTAGTAGATGCTCGGTACATATATTTTGAATGAGTGTGTGAAAAAATGAATAAAGACAGACTTCATGATGTTATTGAAAAGGCTTTGCATTGAGTGGAAACTTGTACCAGAATTCAGGGTCACAGACACACCTATTTTGGGGCTAGGTGTCCTCAACAGATGAAGTAAACATGTAAGACAATGAGGAATGGTGGGATCCATGAGGAAGTGGAGGGCTCATATCCTAATTAAAGAAAGAAAATTTGAAGTTTGTATTAGGCACTATTCTAGACCAACCTCATAGGCTGGTTTGGCCTGTGGGCTTTGAGCTGGAACTTTTGAACCAGATGGTCACTTGGGTTCCTTCTGATTTACTGGACCTCTTCCTGGAAGACCAGATGCCTCATTACCCCCTCTCTTCTTTCCCCCAACCTAAAACTATTCATGGGAAGGGATATAATAAATTCATTCATTGAAGCCAACTTCAACCAATGAGACCAATACCATGTGACATTTGCACTTTTACAGTGTTAGTTTTAAGCCAATATCGAGAAACTCTGATACTGGAGGTTTAGAATCAGTGATGAGACCAGAGCAGAGAGCCTTGGCTGTGTCCCAGAATCCACGCTACATGTGCCTACATGCCCAAACCTGGGAGTTGAAGCTCTGCCTATAAAGATCTTCTCCAGAGAATCACTAGGTGCTTTGATCATCAGAGGCATTTCTCCTGGGAATCTATGTCCTGAGGAGGTCTCAGGTATTGTAGGCCCCCACCTGGAGCCAGGGCCCTCCTTTCTAATAGGAATTCACTTCCTACAGACACCCACAGGAATTTTCTAGTTAACCAGCATCTTTGATGCCATATATCAGGGCTTCCTGAAGAACACTGCTCCTCAGGTGGGATTTTTCAGAAATGTTGAGATGGGCAGCCTGCTATCTTCCCAGAAAACATGTTGGAAAGCCAATAAATCCCTTTCTGAGTGCCTTGCCCTCCTCCTCCACACTCCATAGGGCCAGGGCACTAGGGATGTACTAAGGAGAGCCCTTACTGAGCCATTACTAGAAGAACAATAGAAGGGTAAGTGAAGGTAGAGGGGCATTTTGGTCTCCTAAAAATGGTGGATCTACAGTCTGGATTGCCCTTCAACTAACCAATCCTATATACCATCCTGATTTGCCAAATGCCTTCAGGCAGATATTACTCTCAAATCCTGGGGTCTCAGATAAGAGAGTTCTAGGCCTCTAAGACTTCTTCTTTGGTCACTAATATTAAGGGAAATGCAGCTTTCTCCACTGATATAAATAAAAGCTATTACAATCAAGATTATTACAAAACAAGTTTCAAGGATCAGGGAGGACCCACCTATTTTAAGAGAGTATTAGATACACACAAAAAATTCTAGGTCCCACAAAAGAATCATTAGAGTTTTGTTGCAATGGAATCTGACTGTTACTCACCCCTCAAATAATTGTCAGACCACTGCCTTCTTTGTTTATGAATTGTACACACATAGGGAGTCTCAAGAACATTTGGAGACTGGGTTTAGGAGTTATGATCACGTACCATGTGCCCAAGTTACAACAGAGGTGGCCATGAAATTTGAGCAATGGAGGACAGCAAGGCATAGTGAGAATGTCACAGAGATGATGCAAAGTAATCCCTTTGTGTGGTTTGTGTGGGAAAAGAGGAAGATGGAGGAGTCTGGGAGTGAAGGGGAGCCCTTTTCCTCTGCTCTTCCTTTTAGTATACCTGTGATAGAAGACTGTCTGTCTTGATTCTCTGGCACCAGGGTTTGCCTCAGGCCTCTGGAAAATGAGACATCATCACGCACTTGCCTAGTGGAGGAAAAAATGAGTGCGTGAAAGTGAAGATTCCCACTGGGCAAGGATGTGGACCATTAACTCTCCTTCTAGAACTCAACTGAAGTGTCTCTTAGATCTGAACTTTGGGGGTTTTTTTGTTTGTTTGTTTTTTTTAATGACAACTTCTAGGGATCTGACCTCAATATGCTCTATTCCACCCTATAAAATAGAAGTACGCTTCGGAACAAGCTGCTGGGTCGCCTCCCCAAGTACCTCAGACACCTTCTGGGTGCAGTCCTGGCATTCTCCCCACATCATCTGTACCAAATTTAACTTGAAATTCACTGAACTCAACACAATACTTTTAATTACTATTTTAATTAATATCTTATTTTTAAAGACTTATTATTTATTTATTTATTTGAGAGAGAGAGAGAGAGCATGGCAGGGAGAGGCAGAGGGAGAGGGAAAGTGAGAGAATTTCAAGCAGACTTCCCACTGAGCAGGGAGGCCAACAGAGAACTTGATCTCACGACCCTGGGATCATTCCCTGAGTTGAAATCAAGAGTCAGACGCTTAACCAAGTGAGCTACCCAGGCGCCCCTTTAATTAATATTTTAAAACTTTTTTTTAATAATCTGTCTTCCTCACTAGAATATAAACTTGTTGAGGCCGGGGATGATGCATGTCTCATTCCCAGTTGACAAGATCAGTTAACAGGGTAGAAGCCTACCACATATTTTCCAATGGTTAAGTGAATGATTTTATCACTGGGCTTTGGTTTGGTGGACTAATTGCCCATGTGCATTCTACATTCTGTTCCTTTTTAATTCTTAGGTCCTGTTTATGTTTGACGGAACTTCTTGTGTATTGCTAATGGTTCTTTCCTTGAAATGGTCTTCTGCCATTGCCTTGCCTTTCAGTTTAGTCCAGTCCCACTAACATCTCTCAAGTTTGGTGGTCTGGGGTGCAGGTCTCTGAGACGTGCAACTGGGGAGGGTCTGAATCTTGGCTCTGCTATTTTCTATTTATGGGAACTTGGGCAAGTTATTCACCTTACAAACATTAGTTTCTTCATATGAAATAACAAGGACAAAAATATCTACTTCATAGAGTATTATGCTGTGATTCGTCTTACTGCTCAGTACGTGGGCACACTGCCTGATGTGCCATAAATTCTACAGCCAATACTGCTTTTTGCTCAGCGCCTACTGCTAACCACTGGCCTGTGTTAACCACTGGCGGTACAGAGATGAACAAGATGCCTTTTAAATCTCCTAATTGAGACAGAAGTGGCCTAAGCACCAGATCTGGGTGTGGGGGTGAGGCAGGACTGGTTCTCAGGTCTCAGAGCTTGGAGCAGAGATGAGAATGAAAGAACTGTGGGAGGGGAGAGGTCAAAACGTCTCACCAGGTGAGTTAATGGTCTGAAAAGGATGGGCGGGGTGAGACTCTGTAGATGGGGCACCGGGGTGGCTCAGTAGGTTCGGTGACTGCCTTTGGGTTGGGTCATGATCCCAGGGTCCTGGGATCGAGCCCCACATTAGGCTCCTTGCTCAGTGGGGAGCCTGCTTCTCCCTCTCTCTCTGCTTGCTACTCTGCATATTTGTGTGTGCCCTCTCTCTTTCTGTCAAACAAGTTAATAAATAATTCTTTAAAAAGAAAAAAAAGAAGAGTGTAGAGAGGACAGGCCCAGGGGTGGCAAGTGGAGGCCGAGGCAGTCCCCAAGCGCAGATTTTTTTTAAAATAAATCTTTGAGACCTCAGTGTAGTCTCAGGTATAGAGAGAGGTGTTAAGGGCTGGCCAAATGCTGTTGTCAAGGAGTTTAGAGGCTATAAAGAAAACTGATGTGAAAGCAAACAATATTATAAACTGGGGTAAGGGTGCACACAAAGTCTAGAGGAAGCTCAGAGGAGGGAGTGATTACTGCCGGGGCATGGGAGGGACTGTGTGGTGGGTGTGGCAGGAACCGAGGAAGGCTTCAGAGAAGAACAGCCTAGGAGGATTTGGAGGATGAGAAAGAATTTAGTGGGGGTGAAGGATGGAGTGGGTGGAGGGTTGGGACCTAAAATGGAGGAATGAAGCAGAATGGTATGTTTGGGCGTTTTCAAGGTTCTTTCATGATTAGGGCTTTATCTGGACTCTCAGGGGTGCATGGACTAGGCTGGTGAGGCGTTTTGGGACTCCTTTTCCAATGGACAGGTTAGACTCATGTTTCTTTACAGAGAGTGGGTCCCACTTGGGTTAAAGAAGGCCACCATGATCCCTGAGGCAATCCCTCTCTTGTTCTCAGTCTTGGGGGGCTGGGTAGGAATACTGGCTTTGGAGTCTCATAGGACCATGCCATTTATCAGTTGTGGGGCACTGAGAAAACTGCCTCACCTTTCTAAACTTAGAGTTTCCTCATCTGTAAAACAGGGATAGAAAATGTTGCACACTCGACAGGGTTGTTGTAATAATCAAATGAGATAATGCGCATAAAGGGCTTAGTATTGAAACCAATACATACGCTTGGTACAGAAAGGTAAACGTCATTCATTCACACATGCATTAGTTCACCATTTAACATCAGACATGGGGAACACAGGTATGAACAAGGCCCAGTCCCTGCCCATAAGAAGCCTGTGCTGAGTATTTGTGTGGGAGTACAGGCAAGTAAACAGGTGATTACCGCGAGTGTGATGGGTGCTGTGGTGAAGGCGCACGCAGAGTGTTGACGGGAGCACCAGTGAAGGGCACACTGTTTGCCATGATGATGACAATCGTCATCAGAGCGTGGGTGAAATGTTGAGGAGACGGCCCAGTGCCCAGGAGTCAGATCAAGACCAGCTTCGAAACTCAAGTCAAAGATGTCAGCCTTATCCTGAAGGTCACGGGAGCAACAGAAAAATCACAAGCAGTGGAGGGACCTCTGCATTCAGGAAGGTCCCAGGTAGACTAGTTAGGAAGCTGTAGAATTCTAAGTGAGAAAGAATGAACTACAATCAAGGAACTGAGGGTCCTAATGAGGCCCAAGAGCTGTGATCTACTGTAGCAGTAAGAGGATCAAACTGATGGCAATTTTCAATCAGAGTCTAGGATATGAAGAATCACTTAAGGAATATTTACTGTATCTCTAAAAACATGCAAAAGTGAATACTGTTATGCTGAAAATAAATAAATTAATTTAAAAAAAGTCTGCAGAATGGGATAGCCAACTTCATCATCTCACACTGTATTATTGAAAATGACACCTCAGCTAATGCTAGCTAGAATACTATTTCTCTATACTGGTGTCTCCCACAAAAAGTTTTGTTGTTTGAGTACCCTGTGCTGCGTTTCAGTGAAATATGGTTTGATCTAAGGTTATCTTTCTCTTCTATCAATGCATGGCCTCAAAGTTACCATATCTCCAACCTGAGGAGTGTATTGAGGAAATAATGGACTGGCAATCTCACACAGTTGGTGCTCTAGAAATGCTGGGTTCCTCTGCTTTATATATGTCTGAATTGCATCCAAAGGAGCTAAACATATTCGTTAACATTATCACTCACAGGTTTCCGAGTTGAATGCTAGGCATTGTCAATCACATCTTGTATTTTACTGTGGGTTCTCAAAAATGAATGTTACAGGGGGCGCCTGGGTGGCTCAGTGGGTTAAGCCGCTGCCTTCGCCTCAGGTCATGATCTCAGGGTCCTGGGATCGAGCCCTGCATCGGGCTCTCTGCTCGGCAGGGAGCCTGCTTCCCTCTCTCTCTCTCTCTCTGCCTGCCTCTCCATCTACTTGTGATTTCTCTCTGTCAAATAAATAAATAAAATCTTTAAAAAAAATGAATGTTACAGGAACACTGCAATCACTTACACCAATTTTGTTTCTTTTCTTTTCTCTTCTCTTCTCCTTTCCTTTCTCTTTCTTTCCCTTTCCCTCCTCTCCCTTCCCCTCTCCTTCCCTTTTCTTTTGTTTAGCTCTCATGTAATTTGGATGTTTTCTGTCCATCTGTATTGTCCGAGGGTTAAGGAAGAATTTCAGAGTGTTTTCCAGACACTATTTCATGGCTTCCAATAAACTCTTTCCTTGACTCTTCCACCCCTCAGTAACTATACTCTTGGCTTGAGACAGGTTGAATGCACTGATCTCTTCTAGCATCTCTGGCTATCCATGCCTCTTCTATCCTTTCATAAACCTTGGTTCGAATCAGAAGCTAGGGGATGCCTTCCTCAGGGACTCAATCACACGCACTCAGTATCCCAGGTAGGAAAGTTAACTCTTCTGCGTTTTTTATCTGTACCATTTTTACATCCCTTTCTTTTGTCTAAAATAATTGGGGTGGAAACTCCTAATGAAGTTTTTCATACTATACTGAGCCTGTTTGACTTAAAATAATCTGCTTCTCCAGGGTACAGACACAGAACCATTTGGCCCGAGACATCCGGATTCCAAGAACTCCTGAAGCCCTGCTTCTTTTGAGGCCAAGTTCAGGTTCACCTTGTGAGTCCTTCCTCTGTAGTAGCTGTTCAAATGACAAGCTCACACAAAGCACTTTCAAACTAATACTGAGGAGTAAATCTTAGTTAAAGGGAAATGTGCTATGGTAATTACTTATAGGTGTCTTGACATAAAAACAAATCAATAAATCAAAGATGTGAAGATTCTGGTTGTGAAACGGAATACTCAGCATGTATTTTATTAGCTAAAATGGATGATAATTCAAAACGCATGCTATAGCACATCTATAAAGTGTAATGTAAAGGAAAAGAACTCTTTTACTTGAGGCTGGTGAGAGTCTGGTAGGAACTTTGGGAAAGAGAGCAGAAGGTTGGAAATGCTGGGCCGGGGTCCATCACAGAGACTGTGGGAGTCTCTCTTAGAGGGTGTGAGTGGGGAAGAACAAATTTTTTTTTAAAGATTATATTTATTTGACACACATACACACAGAGAAACAGTAAGAGAGAGAGAACACAAGCAGGGGGAGTGGGAGAGCAAGAAGCAGGCTTCCTGCTGAGCAGGAAGCCCGATGCGGGGTTCCATCCCAGGAACCTGGGATCATGACCCAAGCCGAAGGCAACCGCTTAACAACTGAGCCATGCAGATGTCCTGGGAAGAACAAATTTAACATTTATTGCTCACCTATGCTGTGCTGGGGGCCATAGTAGGCACTTCACAGACATCTTTTTAAATCTTTTTTTAAACATAGACTTCATTGTTTAGAATGGTTGTAGGCAATATTGAGCAGGAGGTATGGAATTTTCCTATATGTCTCCCGCCCCAACACATGCTTAGCCTTCCCTATCAATAACACCCCCCACTATTGTGGTATAATTGTTACAACTGATGAGCCTACACTGATGTATCATCACCCAAAGTCCATAGTTTGCATTAGGGTTCATTGTCAGTGTTGTACCTTCTATAGCTTTGAACAAAAGAAATGATGCATATTTACTATTACAGTATATATGTACTATATATTTATACATAGTATATATAACATAGTATATATATGTATATATATATAGTATATATATAACAGTATGTATATCAGATATATCATATATCACAGTAATATCATATATCATAGTATATATTTATACATAGTATACATGTTATATATACTATGTATACTATGTATAAATATATACTATGATATATAATATGTATATATGTACTATTTTGTATATATTTATACATAATATATATGCTATGTTATATAGTATATAGTATATATATACATAGATATGTATGTATGTATATATATGTATATGTATATATATGTATATATACATACATATTATGTATACATATATAACATAGTATATATAGTATAGTATATATATGTTTATATATATGTGTATATATATGTTTATATATGTGTATATATAAACATATATATACTATACTATATATAGTAACTATATATAGTATATATAGTATACTAGTATAGTATATATAGTTATATATAGTATATATAACATAGTATATATACTATAGTATATAGTATACTAACATATACTATGTTATATACTATAGTATATATACTATGTTATATACTTCACAAAATGAAGGACATTTTGGTTGCTTCAAAGTTTAACATTCACATGGAGGTTTTTGTCCGTATGTAAGTTTTCAAGTCCTTTAGGTAAATACCTAAGAGTATAATTGCTGTATCATATGGTAAGACTATTCTTTTTTTTAGTTTTGTTGAGGTATAATTGACAAATAAAATTGTAATAAGTGTAATGTGTCCCATATGCTTAGGTTAAAAAAAATCTTTTTGAATTTATTGAGATTTGTTTTGCGGCCTAACATGTAATCAGTTCTGGAGAATGTTCCATTTGCACTGCCAAGCTATCTTCCCGGAATGGCTATGTCGCTTTGCATCCCCACCAGCAATGAGTGAGAGCTCCTGTTGCTTCACAGTTAGCATTTGGTGTCGTCAACGTTCCAGACTTTGGCCATTGTGTAGTGGTATCTCATTATTTTAATTTACATTTCCCTGATGATGTATGATGTGGAGCATCTTTTCATGTGCTTATTTTCCACCTGTATCTTCTTGAAGAGATGTCTGTTGAGATCTTTTGCCCATTTTTTAATCAGGATGTTTGTTTTCTTATTGTTGAGTTTTTAAAATTTCTTTGTATGTTTTGAATAACATATGTTTTAGATCCTTCATCAGATATGTCTTTTGCAAAAATATTTCCCCGTCTGTAGTTTCTGTTCTCATTCAGTTGACAGCGTCTTTCATAGAGCAGGAATTCTTAATTTTTTGAATTCAGCTTTGCAGCTATTTCTTTCATGGATTGTGTCTTTGGTGTTGTATTGAAAAAGTCATCGTCAAACCCAAGGTCACCTGTATTTGTTCCTGTGTGATCCTTTAAATCTTAACAATCCCTCCATCTCTGTCTTACGATGTGGGCTTAGAGAGGGTGAGTGGTTCTTCAATGCCACTAAAATAGCAAGTGGTGGGACTGGATTCAAACACAGGCCTGTCCAACCTCAAAGCCAAGCCAGGAGGCTTTCTCCTTACTCTGTGGCTGCTGCCTCAAGAGCAACTCTCAGTGGCTATCAGATTGGCTCTTGTCTACGGTCGGACAAGGTCTCTGTCAACACTGAGATTCTAGGTCACAGATTAGAGCACAGAGAAGAACGGGCACTTCTTTTGCCTTTTTGATTCAAAGACCTACTAAATTTTATCTTCATGTGCCTGAAGGGTACTCCTCCCATGTCACTGCCATTCTTTCTTACAAAGGTAACTCACCGAGGGTGATGACCTCTAAAATTTTGGCTGAACTGGGTGACCGAGCTCCTCATTTTTGCTGGTAGGATTTGAGAGACTTTGGGGGAGATGGTGCATGAGCAAATGGAGAATTAGCGAGGTTTTACAATGTTGTTACAAACTTTATGATGTGAGTTGATTGTTTCATGTAGCCTCATAAAACAAGTCAGAGATGGCGGAGGGTGATTACCTCACTCCCCTGCTTTCCCAGTAGAGATGAAGCCTTCCTTAGCATGCAAGAGTTTTCCTGATGCCCCACTCCAGCCAGCCCGGTTTTCAGATTTTAATATGTTCCTGTAGTAGGTGTGGAGAAAAAAATGAGGAAGAAGGGAGGAAACCCATCGGCCCAACTTGTGGCACTGCCATTCCTGGCAAAGATGAATGATTAATGTCACAGCACAACACCAAAACTTACAGAAACAGGCCCGCTTGGCTTGGATAGTAAATGAACAAGCCAGTTACACCTTCTCCTGGATGACTGGCAAAAGTTTCGTCGTCATAGCAACTCCCCCCCATCGTTTGCTCTGCTTACACAAGTTATCAGCCTCTGTCCCAACCCCAAGCTACCTAAGAAGGAGGAGCCGGGTCTTGTTCATTCCTTATTTATAATTAGCTTCCAGTGAGGGGGAGGGACAGGCAGGGTTGCCTCCTGCTCAGGCTGCTTGCCTGAATTACATCCACAAATGCCTCGGAAGCAGCAGGCTGACTGCATCGTTCTCTTCACATTCCTGGGTCTGTCTGGGCTGGTTGGCGCAGTTACCAGAACATACCACATTGGGATTGTGGAAGAATACTGGAACTATGTACCCCAAGGGAAGAACGTTGTTACTGGAGGCAGTTTTTCAGACGACAAGTGAGTAAAGTTGGGGTTCTCACAGATTCCGGGGTTCGCTTTTTTTTGACTCTGTGTGGAGAAGATTATAGTCCTTCGGTAGTGAGGGTGAATGGGGGTGAGCTGATGTAAGCCCAGGGGAGAGGTTTTTTTGTTTGTTTGCAGAGCCCTCACAAGGGTGGGCATGGAATGTGGAAGAGATATTCTTGGCTCTATTTGTTGAGCCTTGTCCATGAAGTGCTACACACAAAACCACGTGTTTTGAACAATGGCTTACTCTATAGAAGGACAATTTCCACTGAGCACTATTAGGGATTTCCAGAGGGTTCTGGACAAATGTTTGTTAAAAAAAATAATAATAATAATGGCAACCCTTTGGATAAACATTTGAGAATTTTCAGGAAATCTTCACTGTTAAAACACACACTGTTTTCTGAGTTTTTATTTTTGGGATGAAACATCATAATTGGAGATACGTATGCTATAAGTAGTTAAGTTTTGTTTTGTTTGTAATGTTTAAACGAGGTGCAATTATAATGGATTTGGCTGGTATTTTAAGAGTTTCCCCAAGTCTTCTTAGAAATAACTTCTTCACTGGTGAGAGGTTTGTTTTAGCTCCGACTATTTCAGTCTGAGGGCAATATTCTAGTTCCCGGGCCCATGGCATCACTGGGTGAGATGGTGTCGGAGTGTTGTATGTCCCTGATTTTTTTATTTTTTGCAGAAAATAGCCCTTTCTCTTTCTTTCTCTCTCAGGGTCCAGTGTCTTAAATCTCTTATTTGTTCCCTGGAGCTCCCTCTTAAGTCATCTTCCACCCCCAGGAGCTATAATGTATACTTTCAATATTGTGGTTTTTAGAACATCTTTTGAGATGTTCTGGCAACTTCTGTTGGATATCCAGGTATTCTGGCTTCTTTCTGATAGGAAGAACCCAATTCATTCAAAATCCAAGTTCCATTTTCTAAAGATGAAGTTAGTTGCTAAGATTCAGGAATACCATGGAGCCTTCCAACAAGTCTTTAAGAGCCAGGCCCCCCTGCCCTAGGAGAAGACCAAATGTCCAGTTGCTTAGACACATTGCTTCTGGGTTTTTCTGACAATACAAAGGTGGCATAGTCTTGTTTGGTTGAAGAAGGATGAAACTCATGCCAGCCAGGCTGCTAAGAAAGACTCTTCCTTAAACTTTGTTCTAGGAAACTTAATGTCCAGAGGCCTGTTTCCAAAGAAAGCTCTTGACTTCTTTCAATCTCATACGTGCTGACCATTGGTTGTGGCAATCTTTATTGTGACACATGGATATGGGATTGAGAGGCTACCCTAACTGCCTTTGATTGACCTTCCCTAGAATAGAGCTCCGATGTCCTTATAAAGGGCTCCATGGAAAACAGTCATTGTGGGCAGCTAGTGAACATGAGTGAGACTGTCCAAGATTTGTATGCTGAGCACAGCGAATACAGTCTTTAAGCACAATGAGACATTGGATTGCCTTTCCCTGTGGTTGAGTAAAGAGCTTAGAAGTCTATCTTTCTCCTAAAATGTCAGTGTGGCTATTTGTGAGCATTTGTTATAACCCAGGAGTTCCACCAGAGACTTTCAATTCATTATTGTTTGCAGAAGGTATTATTTCCACTTTTCAAACCAGGAACTGAGACCCTGAGATTAAGTACTTGTTGGAGTTTACAGAGTAAAGGCGGAACCAAAGTAATTTTTCTGCCATGCAACCCATTTCTTGGTAGAGGTGATCCTGTCCCACTTAATTAAACTCAGCTGTGACGGCAGCTGGAGATTCCAGCAAAAAGAACTTTCTAGAAATTCCCAATTCTTACCAAAGGGAGATGTAGTCTCACAGGTCACTCTTCCCAGAGAGACGTTAAAAATGATCACTGGTGTCAGTGGCTAAACTGGTTACCTATTTGGGTTCATTCAAAAACCCAACGTACTTTAAATACTCAAATGCTACAATGCTCTTTTCACAAAGCTGAGTGCAGAAAGACATTAGGGGCTCCCTATTAATTATTTCAGCCAGAAGATGGTGCTTTGAAGAACATACAATAAAGTGTTTGAAAATAGTTATGGTGGGACGCCTGGGTGGCTCAGTGGGTTAAAGCCTCTGCCTTCGGCTCGGGTCATGATCCCAGGATCCTGGGATCGAGCCCCACATCGGGTTCTCTGCTCAGCGGGGAGCCTGCTTCCTCCTCTCTCTCTGCCTGCCTCTCTGCCTACTTGTGATCTCTGTCTGTCAAATAAATAAATTTAAAAAAAATAGTTATGGTGAAAAAGAAAAAAAAAGAATAGGCATGACTAAGACAGTTCGGTGTCAGCTTAGGGTAGGGTATTTTAACAAATGGTGTGGTCCCAGTTGAGAGGACTCTTGCCCTTGGAGTACAGCTGGCATTCTAGATGTCATGCCCACAATGCCCAAGTCCCCAACTGTGTGAAGCTGGTGTCTACGCAGGGCTGCCTCCTGCCTCTGAAAGGGAGAGCCGGGGTTACATGGCCCATAGTGGCTTTTATTAGCCATGATACTCGTGTGGCAGGCGGCTCAGGTCAAGTCCCTAAGAAGGCACTGCTGACTCAGGCTTGAAGCATATGGGACACATGTCATGATTTCCAGGTGTCACAGCTACAAGAGGTGTCACAGGGGAAGATGTCACAATTGTGGGACATATGGAGCTCAGTGTGCGTATTCTAGTTCGTGCCATTTCCCCAGAAGCAAAGAGCCATCTTGGATAACGTGACCATGCCTCTCACTCGGCCTCTGGCACTTCTGAGGACAGTCTACTGTTGAAGATATTCAGACCCAGAGAAATGCCCAATATTTGGAGGGCCATGTGCCTAGTATCCTACTGGCAGTCGGAAGAGCCTGGAATAGGAATAAGAAGACCTGTCTTAGAAGTCCTTGCTCTGCCCCCAACTTGCTGTGAAACCTTGAACATCTCACATAATTTCCTGACCATCAAGTTCATTAATTGGTATGACAAGGGAGTTGAAATATAATCCTTAAAGTCACTTGAGAAGTGTAATTCCAAGGAATCAAAAATAATTTTTGAAACTGAATGAAGAACATCTTACCCGATTCTCGAGTTCTAGAAAGATTTTTACAATGGTGAGAGAGACAGATGATTTTGCAAACTTTCAGTCTAGGATTCAGAGCTGGAGAAGATCCGAGAGTGGGGATATGGGACAAATTTTGAAGTAGTCCATATTTTTCTTTGCTTATCCATTACCCCACCCACCGGTTCTTTAAGAACTATCTCTAATTCTTCATGCACAAAGAATTTCCCCACAACCCTGCCTTATTCTGATCTGTTTCCTTCCTCACCGATCAAGGAACTTGGTGTCTTCCTTAAGCCTTAGACATAGCATTTCCCTCTCCCTGCATTGCTCTGTGGGTGTTTGATGTACCCACTGGTCACTCTGGCAGCTGAAAGATAAGCACCATCATGGCAGAGAGGGAGGCCCAGAGTATATTTAATTTTGTCCCCCCTTCCCCCAAGCTTTGGTGGTGACAGTAATCCATGGAGGACTGAGCACAAGGCTATTCATTTGGAATTATTAAAAACTAGTCACTATGTCCATATAGTTATTCCAGTTGCTTAATCTTTGAGTACGGGAATGGCAAAACTGAGGGGAACAGAATGGTGAGTGCCAAAGTGTCTGTGATGTAAAAAAGCTTGGAAACCAAAATTAGGCAGTACCGAGAGCCTAATAAATCCCGATTCACAAGGATTGGATAGGAAATAAATTGGGGTCATTTTGCCAAGGCTCCAAAGCAGTCAGATGGTATAATTTAATTTTCCGTCTGGGTACCTTTGCTTAATCATAGATTTCAGAAATATAATCGAGACTGTAAGCACTCATATTTCCTAGAAAGCATAAAATTTGGGAGTTATATTCTATTTAGAAGTAGATTATCCAGATGAATATATTCCTCCTGTTCCCCCTTGGGCCTAATGGGGACACTGGGCTCCTTTGATTTGCCTGGGGATGGTGTCAGCATTTGATCCATTCATGCTTGTCCTGTTCTGGCTCATAAAGGGCTTAATTAAGGTGTTCCTGTGCTTCAGTGGTAAAGCCAAGTCTTTAATGGAACCAGAGTGGGGTCACCTTATTTAAAGCTACAATTCTCACCAAAGACCTCATTAAGCAACTAACACACATGCAGGATTTTTCTTCCCAGTAGAATGTGGGGTTTTCAAGGGTGCAAACTCACCGGCAGAACTACCCCTGGACGTGAGTGAGGCCGACCACTGCTCAAACCCCAACGTGTAGGGTCTGTTAAGGAGTTTATGTAACCGTATCACTGCGTCAGCCCAGTTGATGGTAAAGGATTTTGAGGCAGGCCCAAGATGGGCATAAGGGAGACCTATATAAGAGCTACATAACTATCTGAAAGAAGAGCCAGTTAATTGAAGGGAAGCAGGTGAGGGAAGAGAGAATCTTGTAAGCTTTGAAATAAAGGGAAGGGGACCATCTCATCCGGGCTTGATCTTAGAGGGTGACTTTCAAATCTCAACTTCTGTTGGATCAGCAGAAAAAATCATGTGCTGGGTCTGATGCCATATGAATGTCTTGGGGCTGCTGTTATTCCCTATATCAGATAGTGATTGATTTGGCCTGCCAGTGGAGACCAGAATAGAATGCTTTAAACAAATTAAGCTTCTGTATTCTCTTACAAAAGAATCCCAGAGGTGGGCTGTCCAAGACTGGTGGGACAGGTGGTATGATGGGATTTGGGGGCCTTCTATACTTTTGACCCATGATCCTGATCATGTGACTTTACTCCTCAAGGAAGTTCATGGTCACAGTATGGCTGCTGGAACTCCAGCCCTCATGTCTATTTTCCAGGAAGAAGAGACGAAGGGAAAAGGTAGAAAGGGTACAATTCCTGCTGCATTAGCCCATTAGCCCTTTAATGGGATCTCATGGAAACCCCATACAACCAATTCTACATATATCTCACTGGATACTTGAAGCCATGAAGTGGGGGGAGAGGGGGTTAAAAATATAGTCTTTTAGTTTTGTGCTTTTGTTTCTGAGTAAAAGCAGGATTTCATTCTCTTACTAAGAAAGAAGGGAACATGAATATTGCAAGGCAGCAAGCACTCCCTGCTACCTTCCCCTACCTCAGTCCTCTCTGTTTCTCATCTTCACAAACACCCACTTAGTCCCCCTCTTATTTTTTTTTCCACCTCCAGACAGTGGGGTCCCAAGTCCCGGTTAGTAGCATTTGGGAGAACTCACAGACAGCGTAGCTAACCATCCTTGCGTCCTTACTCTGTTCCAGGCATTGTCATAAAGGTTTTCCATGCCAAGCAGGGGGGTGACAGAGGTCCTGTCCCAGGTCAGGGGGACTGGAAAGCCCAAGGTGGGTTTCCCTAGCTAAGTGTAGCCACGCAGTGGTCTAACAGAGATGCTAAGGCAGCCTCGCTTGCTGGGGGAAGTGTGTGGGTTCTTGCATCCACCAACAAGCTTACGATTCTTCTTCTACCAACTGAGTAAGTAATTGAATCTCTCTTTGCCTCGATATGCTCATCAGTAAGTGGGATAATGATAGTACTCTCTTTGGGGCTATAGGTGTTTCCTGTGGCTGCTGGAACAAATGACCAGAAACCGGGTGGCTTAAAACAGCAGGAATTTATTCTCTCCCTGTTCTGGAGGCAGACGTCTGCAAAGAAGATGTCAGCAGGAACACACTCCCTCTGGAGGCTTTAAGGGGGGATCTGTTTACTGACTCAGCTTCGGGTAGAAGCTGCTGGATGTGGTGGCGTGATCTGGCGTTTGTTTGCCTGCATTTTCCTATCACCGACTGTGTGTGTGTCAGATCTTTCTCCTCATCTCAGAATCCCTAACTTAATCCCATCTGCAGAGTCCTTTTCCAAATATGGGGATTAGGACTGGGGCTTGTCTTTGGAAGTCATTATCAGCCCAAAGAGGGGATTAGGAGGCTCGGATGACACCAGATCTGTAAAGGGGCTCAGATGCATGCCTGGCACCAGGTTAGCATGCCAGAGATGTTAGTCACAATGATAGCTTTCTTATCTCAAGGGGTCTCTGCTGAGCAGTCTGTTTCTGGGGGAAACAGACTGCAAATGGTCACATTTCTCTTTTTCTAATTAGAGCCTTGCCATAACTCCCACTGACTGAGCACCCACTCTCCCAGATGCTGTGTGTGGGTCACCACACCGTCTCATTGACTCCTCAGGAGGGCTCTGTTATGGTCACTGGTTTTCAGTCGGCATCAAGTAGGGAAGTAGGGAAACTGGGATTCAAGTTTATTCTCTTTTCCCTTTACTGCATGCATTTGTTTTTTAAGCCACCTCTGTGGGTTCTGAGGGGCTTCTGTGGACAGGAAGTAGGAGAAGGAAGAACTCAAGACTTGTGCAGGGCCAGGGGACCCAGGAGGAGAGACTGTGTAGAGGAATGAATGCATCGCTTGGATGGCTTAAAATGTATTAATGTAATTAGGGAGGGCGTGGTTACATCTAAGTGCAACAGGCCATCACCATCTCCACCCTCCTTTTGGCCACGTAGCCCTTGCCCCGGTCTAGTCCTGTTTTCTCAGTGCCCCTTCTCAAGCTCAGGGAACCAACATTGCGGGTCCCTCTGGTGACCATGATGGTTTCACATGTTTGCTCTGCTGAGGCTCACATTCACCCCACCTGCCCTCCACACACTCAGACCTGCAGGATCTATACGATGCACTTGTCACTTAATATAGAAAACTGGCTGCTGCTATTTATTTTCCACTGTGTGTGTTTTGTTTCCCAGCCAGATGGTAAATCTCTTGAGTGCATGGACAGACATTCATAGTTCTTGGCCCTGGTTCCTAGTTTAACGACCTGTGTAGTGTAGAGGTTTAACAACTGTTCATTGGTTGAAGAGATGGGGGAACAATTGACTGAAAGATCCAGGTCTTGGGGGACAATGGTGCTGGTGAGGTGCACGCACACACACCCCCTCCCTTCCCCGGTGAGCTACCAGCTTCTCAGAATCTGATCTAGAAGCCCATCTCTGCTCTGGTTAGATGATTCTCACAGACAGTTTCCTTCTAGCAATGGTTAACCTCTCCTGCTCTTAGAAGGCATCTTCCTTCATGTATTGCCCTTGGCCTTGGCAATGTAAATGTTCTACATCCTTATTCCGTCTTTAAAGCAGTTGCTTATAAGGAACTTTCCAGCCTAACTGGATATCTTCCCAGCATAAAATAGACACCTCCTCAGTTTGAGTGGAAATGTGAGAATGTTGGTTGGGGATGATCCTGAGGGGTAGTGATTGCTCAGTCCCTCACAGTGGGGCTGTCCTGTGGCTACGCTATAAATAACATGAAGCCCACCAACCTGTGTACTCCCGCCACTGAGTCCTCTCCAGCCATGTCAGAGGCTGGTTTCTGTGGACACCTTTCTCAAAATCACCCACTTGTTTTGTCTCTTGGACAAGTGTTGCACCTTCTAGGACTCGTAGGACACGGAGCTTCTATCCCGCTGTCACAAATGTATAATGTGTTCTTAGGGGCGATTTGCCACAGAGACTCAAGAGACTAAGAGACTGATTTCTCTTACTTTCCTCTGTCCCTGTCTTTTCCACTTTGGATAGTTCCTGTGATTTCCAAATAGTCACTATGTTCTAGTTTCAAACAGCTACTGTGGTTTTGTTTTGTACTGAATGCTATAGAGAGGTGATTTCCCAGCTTGTACATGCATTCAGCATTGTGTTAGTTAGAGCAGGTCAGGTTGTGCTATAGCGACAAACAACCCCCAGATCTCAGGGGCTTAACACCACAGAGGCGTATTTCGAACCACTGGGGTTTATAGAGGATCATGTGGCTCCAAGACAACTGTCCTCCTGGGACAACTAGTAAGCCAGGTTGCTGGGATTGTGAGGCTCAACGATCTTCACTGGACCCTTTCCCTGCAGCAGAGTTGGGGCGGGGGGAGATCTTGCAATGGCAATGAAATGTCCTTGCCTGGAAGTGACACATGTCACTTCCACTCACAGCCCATTTGCCAAAATCCCATGGCTCCATCTATCTGCAAAAACTCTTTGCTCTGCCATTCTGCTGGGAGGGAGGAATCAGCTTGGGTAAGCACTGGACAGCTCTGCTCTAAAAACTGTTTGGTGAACTTCGGGAAAATATAGAAGCCACACCAGAAAGTCTGATTCAGTTGCTCTGAGATGGGGCCTGGGGATCTCAATTTTTGGAAACTGTCCCAAATAACTCTGATCCAGTTGATACATGGATGAGCATTTGGGAACTACTGCTTTAGAAAACCTGGTCCCCTCTCGGGGTGACTATTGGCTGTCTCTGGGATAAGACTGACACTCGTCCAGGATTGTGCAAAACAAGTCACTATGTATGTAACTCAGTGCTAAAATATGCAGCATGTGTAGTAAGTGCTGTGGGAAGGCAACAAACACTTCCCCTCCTCCTGACATGCTTGCCTCTTGCTTGGGTGGCTCTGCCAGACAAGTCGTGCATGATAAGGAGCTCTTGCTCAGCATGTATTTACATGAGTGTGTGTGTGTGTGTGTGTGTGTGTGTGTGTGTGCGCCTTTGCATGCTGGAAGCTCAGAGTAGAGCAGGGCAGAGAGTCAGAGGTCCATGTTTCCCTGCAGACCCTGTTGGAATGACAGAGCCCTCCCTATGAATAACCTCATTCTAGCTTTTTACCCATCAGGATGAGTCTAGAGAGGACACCAGTGATTCTGAATCTAATCCCTCTTCTGTTGTTGCTTTACTGGGTGGCCCGGCATCAGCTATAAAGCCAGGTAACTCTGCCTACTCTGGGGCTAATTAGCCAGACTGGGGATGACTCAGTTCTTCCTCTGCTTCTTCCTCCTCTTTCTCCTAAAGAGTCTGTTCAATTAGGACTTGTATTCAACTGCTGGCTAGCAGAAGCCTGGAAAACACTGGCTCAAATGTATTTTTTGGCTTCTGCAAAAGAAAGCCAGAAGTTGGCAATCTTCAGGGGCACAGATTCCTTTGGCTTTCCAGCTGACCACCCATTTGTAGGGTATGGCCCTATTCCCCCTTCTCTCAAGATGACTGCTGAAGCTTGTCATCCTATCTCCATTTCAGGCATAAATTGAGGAAGAGCAAAAAACTACAAGGGTGTCTGCCAGCTGAGTCCAGAGAAGTACCATGGAATGACACATGCGTACATCTCATTGGCTAGAAGTGTGTTTCATGACCATCCAAGCCTCGAGTGAGGCTAGGAAACATAAGAGCTTCCACCACAAAGCCCCAGTGTCAGGAACTCAGACTTTTTATCCCATCCCCTTGCACAGGGAAATATAGGGTTCTCCCTCACGGAGCAGAAGGGGGCCAACTCTGGCTCCCAGGCAGATACTCGCAGGCTCAGTGGATACACAGAGGCAGAGGGTCGAGAATGCCCACACCCGACCGTGTCCAGGTCCTCAGTCCTGATGCCTGAGAGTGGACTTGTCAAGCCAGAGGCTGAGCAGTGATTTTCTTCCCTCCAACTCAAGCTGCAGGCACTATGCTCCCTCTCAGGGCACCAATGCCCCCGTGGAGGAAAACTCACCCAAACAACGCACTTCGGGGTGGCAGTTATGTTTTCAGAGGGAAAGGCAGACAAGAAGAGAAATTTGACACCTCAGTTGCCCATCTCTTCTAAATAAAATGTGAGCTTGCTTTTATTATGAAAGTAAATAGAAGATACAGAGTAAAACACTCCCATGTACAGAAGAGGGTGGGTAAAGTTCTCATTCCTTCTGGCTCCTGCCTGTGTCCTCAGTCCCATGGTCCAGAGGTTACACCTTGGTGGTTTCCATGGCCAGTTTCTAAGTGTTTTCTTTGCATCTGTGTATATATGCGCATTGTTTAAAAAACAGAAATGGGATCACACTTTACATGCTCACCTACAATTTGATTTTTCCATGTAGTTTCTTGGTGCTCGCTCCATATTACCACCTGTAGAACCCCCTCATTTTGTTGTGTGGCTATGTGGTATGAAGATACCAGAATTTATTTATCCAGTCACCAGGTGAAAAACACTGTGGTCTTTCCAGGCTTTTTGTTACCAAAATCATTGTTGTAATACTCCAACCCTTTTGTCAGGATTCCTGTCTTGTGAGTGCCATTATCTGGGCATTGAATCTGGCAGGTTGGGGAGAAAGAGCTTTGCTGCCTCTGGGAAGACTAGACCTATGGTCCCTGGGTCCTCTGAGGAGAGCCTCAACCCATGGTTTTCCCCCTTTTCCCAGGAAACTCCTACCTACTGACTCCACTCCAAGGGCAGGGCAGGGCTGACACACGTGGGCAGCTGGGCAGGCTAGTAATCTGGTGCTCTGGGAAAATAAATAATACTGGGGCTCCTTCAACTGATATTTGGAAAAATACTTGTTCAGCTCTTATTTGGAGGCTAGGCTGAGTGCTGAGGAGAGAAGCCTGGTGGTGGCAGTTCTCACTGTTCTCTTGGACAAGAAGAAGGAACCCACTCTACAGCTTACTGGAGCAATCCTTCTTGGAAGAGATTTCAGGGACTACTTGTGTACATCTCCGGGCTCTCCTCCTTCTACCTCCCAAACTCCATCCGAAGCCCTTGATTCTTTCTGACCATATAACAATACTCATCCCCAGAGAAGTTCTGGAAGTTGCCATTTTCTCCAGTCCCAGTGTCATTTCCAGTTAATTTTATCCCCACAACAATGCCATTGAGCTCCCCAGTGACGTTGCAATGCCTGTTAGAGCTGAGGCCTAGGGGCTCCATCACTTAATTTGGCTCAGCTGAGGACCCCTGGAATTTCCCCTGCCTCCAAGACCAAGGCCAGTCTCTTCAAAAGGGGCTTTATTGCTACAGGTTTGCCCATGGCCTGTGACCCTATTAGGTGGTCTGGAGTAGGCTGGATGCCCCAGCTGGTTAGAACAAGGAAGTAATGGCCTTGTGAATAAATCACTTTTCTTTTTTTTTTTTTTTAAAGATTTTATTTATTTTATTTGACAGAGAGATCACAAGTAGGCAGAGAGGCAGGCAGAGACAGAGGGGGAAGCAGGTTCCCTGCTGAGCAGAGGGCCTGATGCGGGGCTTGATCCCAGGACCCTGAGATCATGACCTGAGCCAAAGGCAGCGGCTTAATCCACTGAGCCACCCAGGCGCTCCCACTTTTCTTTTTTTAATAATTTTTTAATTTTTTAATAAACATATAATGTATTATTATCCCCAGGGGTACAGGTCTGTGAATCGCCAGGTTTACACACTTCACAGCACTTACCATAGCACATACCCTCCCCAATGTCTATAACCCCACCATCATCTCCCTACACCCTCCCCCCAGCCACCCTGGGGGTGTGAGATTAAGAGTCTCTTATGGTTTGTCTCCCTCCCGATCCCATCTTGTTTCATTTATTCCTTTCCTATTCCCCAAACCCCCCACGTTGCATCTCCACTTCCTCATATCAGGGATATCATATGATAGTTGTCTTTCTCCGATTGACTTAAGAAATCACTTTTCAATTTGATTTTAAAGCCATGCTATGTTCTGTTTAAATGCTTCTCTCTTTAATTTTGTCATTCTATAAGCTTCTGTTTATAAATTATTAAAAGGGAAGGTGGCTACAAGCCCTGTTTGTCAGCAGGTCCCTGAGAGCAAGAGGAGAGCCTTTGGAAGGTCCAGCAAACTGAATATCATAAGATGACAGATCATTTCAGAGATGATCACTGGATATTCTCTGGTGTCCACAAACTCTGCCCCGGACCCAGCCATCATCGGATATGATGCCTTGTGTATTTTGGTTACAAAGGCGACCTTACAAATGAGCATGAGGAGCTCATCCCATCACTATTGCTGTTATGAAAGAACAACTCGAAGTATGTTCTGTCGGTAGTGATAGTATTAGATCATCTAGTTGTAGACAAGGCCACACCCAAAGTCCCCAGACTATCGTGTTACCTGGCTGCCTGTGCAGAGCAAAGAGAGTAACGATGTATCAAGTATGCCTCCAACCCCACATCCACAGTAGACATCCCGAATGGTTCCTTCTTGCCCCTGACTGAACTCAACCTTGACTTTTTTTTTTCCCTAAGCAGTCACTACCAACCAATCAGATCTAGTGCACAAGTTAAAACCTATTTGCCATCCTGGGCCTAGAGAATATTCAAAATCAAGTGTGGCAACGAACACTTCTCTGCAAATGTAGTTTGCCAAATTACCCCAGCTTTCACTTGCCAATCTGAGGGCAAATTCGAGGCCTTTTCTTTTTCTTTATTCCAAAGTCACTAAGCACCAATATATCCAGGCACTTACTCAGCACTACAATAAAAAAAGATATTTGAAAGATTTGTCTTCAATTAGCTCACAAACCAGAGATGTACATATCTTACTGTGACACGTCTTGGCAAGTGTTATTAGTGCTTGAACTGTGTGTGTACAGAAGGAGAAAGAAGAGTTTGAACTGACCTGGAAGTGTTCTTGGCAGGTAGAGAATGAGGGATACCACCCAGATGTAGGAAAAGAATGTGCGCAAGTCTTGGAATGCTGAAAAGACATGGTGCATCCTGGGAAGACTGAGCATGAGGTCTGGTGGAAGGGTGAGGCCATGGGAGGTAGGCAAGGAGGAAATGAGCCTGGAAAGATGCACCAAAGCTGGGCTGGATGCACCAAAGGAGACCACTCCTGCTTTGACTTGAGCTACAGGATCCCTGTCCCCTTGTTGACCCAGGCACCCTCTCCTCCATCTGCCTGCACTTCTGTTTTCTGCTCCATGGTGGGCTGCATGCCCGGCCACTTGACACGCTGCTCTCTGGCTCCATCATCCTTGCAAGTCTGCAGGGTGGGCAAAGCTTCCATTCATACTAGAGACTGCTGAGGAGCCTTGTAGTAGGAACTGCTTAGGAGCTTGTATCTGAGATGCTGGTATACAAGCATTGGATGATCTCATTGAGGAAAAAAGTATGAAGCCCTGAAAATATCTTGTCTTTGGCTTTTTGATCTATAGTGCTTTCCCCAAACTTCATGAAGCAAACATAAATCCATTAGTCAATACAGAGCCGCTCAGACCTCTCTGTGAGACTCCACCAAAGATCTGTGACCGCAGACCTCAGAGACCTGTGTGATTCCACACAGGTGCCTCCAACTGGCACTTAATCATGTATTGCTGAATGTCATTCCTTAATTTTCCCATTAGGTCATAAACTCTTTTGCATCCCTGTATAGCACATAGCATAGTGCTGGGAACATGGTAAACACACACTAAGGGTTTGTTCAGTGAAAAAGTGAAGCGGGAACATGTTGAATGAAATGGGGCAAATGGACAGCCAGACTTTAAAGTATTCTGTTTAGTTCTAGTTTGGTCGTGGATACCATTTGTGACTCTTGTTTTGTCATTTAACTCTCTTAGCCTCAGTTTCCTTACCAGTAAATTGAAGATATTCTTATCAGCTCTACACAGGTTACAGGGTTAAGTCCAACACCAAATAAGAAATCATGCATGCAAGTACTTTATGAACTGTTAAGGTAAACTATTAGGATTTTCTCTTAATGTCATGTAATCATAAAATATTTTCCTTCTTATTTTTAGACTTGCAACCTTATTTCTTGAAAGAGGGCCCAACAGGATAGGTGGTCTTTACAAAAAGGCTGTTTACAGACATTACACAGATGAGACCTATTCCACGGAGATCCCCAAACCTCCCTGGCTTGGATTCCTGGGCCCTATCTTGAGGGCTGAAGTGGGTGATGTGATTGTCATCCATTTAAAGAACTTCGCTTCCCGACCATACTCTTTGCATCCACATGGCGTTTTCTACAACAAAGATTCAGAAGGTAAATATCAATCCTGTATTATCTGTGTCTTGTCTCTATTTCATAAGAAAGGCAATTGTCAGCTACAGTTAAAGGGATCGAAGAGACAGTGATGACGCGGGTTGATTTGTCTTTTCCCCATCTCCTTCTCTCCCATCTCCATCTGCTCCTCCTGATAGAGAAAACTTCAAAAACACTATCAACCAACTTGACCTAATTAACATCTACAGAACGTTCTGTTCAATGACTAAAGAATGTATCTTCTTTTCGAGAGGTGTATTTTGAGAGAGTATATGAAAACTCCTCAGGGGGCGCCTGGGTGGCTCAGTAGGTTAAGCTGCTGCCTTCGGCTCAGGTCATGATCTCAGGGTCCTGGCATCGAGTCCCACATCGGGCTCTCTGCTCAGCAGGGAGCCTGCTTCCCTCTCTCTCTCTGCCTGTCTCTCTGCCTACTTGTAATCTCTCTCTGTCAAACAAATAAATAAAATCTTTAAAAAAAAAAAAAAAAGAAAGAAAGAAAACTCCCCAGGATAGACAGTAGGCTATGCATAAAATAAATCTAAATAAATTTAGATTGCAAGGTGTATTCTCCAATAACAATGGAATTCAATTTGATATAATCAATGAAATAAATCTTGAAAATTCTTGCAAACATTTGGAAATACACAGTATACTTCTAAGTAACCCATATGTAAAAGAAATCACTAGATAAATTGTAATTATAAATTGAACTGAATAAAAATGGAGATAAAACCAAAACGGAGATATAACCAAAATTTATGGTAAATAGCTAAGAAGTACTTAAAAGGAAATTTCAAGCTTTAGACACTTATGTCAAGAGAGAAGAAAAGTCTCAAATCAATAACATAAGCTTCCACCTTAAGAAACTAGAAAACAAAGAGGAAACAAAACCTAATGAAAGCAGAAAGAAAAAATAATAAGGACTGGAGCAGAAATTCAAAGGAGAAAACAGAAAAATAATATAAAATTGATTAAGCCAGAAGTTGGCTCTTTGAAAAAGATTAACAAAATTGAGAAAATTTATCTAGTCTGATGAAGACAGAGGTCACAGATTACCAAAATCAGGAATGGGAGATGGAACATCACTTTGACCATACAAAAATTAAAAAGATTATGAAGAAGGATTATAAGCAGTTTTATGCCAAAATATGAGACAACTTAAATGAAACTGACAAATTATTAGACAAAAATTACCCAAATTGACTTAAGAATAAATAAAAATTTGAATAGACCTATAAAAGGTAAAGAAATGGAAATAGCAATAGAAATAGACCTATAAAATATAAAGAAATGGAAAAAGCAAAGAAATGGGAATAGCAAAATCTTCCCTCAAAGAAAAACCCAAGCTCAAATGATTTCATTTATAAATTCTATCAACTACTAAAATAACAATAATGCCAATTCTTAACAAATTCTTTTAGGAAATAGAGGAATACTTCCAAATTCATCCTATGAGGCAAACATCATCTTGATACCAAAGCCAGATAAAGACATTACAAGAAAACTACCGACCAATATTCCTCACAAATGTAGACACAAAAATTCTTAACAAAATATTAGCATATTAAAATATGTTGACTTCAGCAACATATAAGGAGAATTATACATCATGACCAAATGGAATTTATCCTATGATTGGAAGGTTAGTTGAACACTCCAAAGCAAATGTATGTTGGGGAACTTGGGTAGCTCAGTTGGTTAAGTATCTGACTCCTGATTTTGGCGCAGGTCATGATCTCAGGGTTGTCTGATAGAGCCCTGGGTCAGGCTCTATGTTGAAGGTGGAACCTGCTTAAGATTCTCTCTTCCTCTCCCTTTTCCCCTTCTCCAACCCCATTCATGCACTCATGCTCTCTCTCTCTAAAAAAAAAATTTAAGAAAAAAATAAATGAATGTAATACAACGTATTAATAGAATAAAGGACAGAAACCACATGATCATCTCAAGAGGTACAGAAAGGTATTTAACAGGATCTAGTACTTATAAATTAAAAATTTCCAACAAATTAGAAATAGGTACTTCCTCATCCTGATAAAAGGTATTTAAGAAAAACCCACAGCTAACATCATGCTTCATTGAAGGGAGACCGAATACTTTCTTTATAAGATTGGGAATAAGGCAAAAATGTCTGCTCTCACTGCTATTATGAAATATTGTCCTGAAGATTCTACCCAATCCTGGACAGGTCTGCTAGCAGTAAATTCAGTCTTTGTTTATAGAACATCTTTACTTTACCATGCTTTTTTGAGGGGTAGTTTGCTGGATATGGTATTCTCCATTTGCATCGCTCCCCAGCCCCAGCACATTGAGTATGTCATTCTGCTGTCTTTTTGTCTCCAGTATTCAGATGGGATGTCAACTGTTAATCATGTCAGTATTCCCGTGTATGTGATGAGTCATTTTTCTCTCACTTCCAGTATTACCTCTTTGATGTTTTTTCCTAACAATTTGACAACAATGTGTCTATGTATAGGTTCTTTGTATTTATCCTACTTGTGGTTCATTATGCTTCTTTAATGTGTAGATTAATGTTTTTGACCAAATTGAATAATTTTGGGTCATTATTTTTACATTTTTTTTCTGTCCCTTTTTCTTTCTTTTTCCCTTTGGCAGGCTATTATTACACATGTTAATATACCTGGTGTTGACCCACAGGCCTCTGAGGTTCTGCTTATTTTCTTTGATGTTTTATTTCTTTGATCTTCCCACCCCCTCTTTTTCAGATAGGATAATTCTATTATATTCTAGTTCACTGATTCTTTTGCCATCTTGAATCTGTTGTTAAGGCCCTCTAGTGAATATTTTAAATAATTCATTGTACTTTTCAATGCCAAAACTCCAACTTTGTTCTTTTAATAATATCTACCTCCTTGTTGAGATTTTTCCATTTGTTGAATCATGATGTCCTACTTTTCTTTAATTATTTAAACATGGTTTCTGTTAATGGCTTGAACATTTTTCTAATAGCTGCTTTAAAGTTTGTATCTGCTCAATTTTACATCTGGAGACAGAGATAATTTCTATTGGCTGCTTTTTTTCCCCTGAGACTTGGTCACACATTCTTATTTCTTTGTATGTCTCATTTTGTTGTTCTTGTTGGAAACTAGAAATTTTTGAGCATATATTGGAGCAACTCTGGATTCAAATCCTTCCCCCATCCAAGGTTATTTTTGCTATTGGTTTGTTTTTTTGTTTAGTAATTTACCTGGGCTAAATCCATGAAATCTGTCTTCCCTACAATGTGTGGCCACCAAGGTTTCTGCTCTTTCTTTCCTTTTCTTTTCTTTTTCTTTTATTTTAGATTTCATTTATTTATTTATTTGATAGAGAGAGACACAGAGAGAGAGGAAACACAAGAAGGGGGGAGTGGGAAAGGGAGAAGCAGGCTTCCCGCTGATCAGGGAGCCCAATGTGGGGCTTGATCCCAGGACCCTGGGATCATGACTCGAGCTGAAGGCAGATGCTTAATGACTGAACCACCCAGGCACCCCTGTCTTTCTGTCTTTTTTCTCGTGTTCACTTTTAAGGCTGGCTTCTAAGGGGTCACCTCTAAATCTGCCTAGCTTTAAAGTTGGCAGATGCTGGGACAGAGATGTTCTTAAGCATCAGTAAATCCTCAATTCTCTGCAGCTGGAATTGTCGGTGGATAGAGAATACATTCAGAGTTTTGGTGGTTTTTGTCTGCCTTGGATCTTAGGGTTGTTTTTTGTTTTTAAATTATGTTAGTCACCATACAGTACATGACTAGTTTTTGGTGTAGTGTTCCATGATTCATTGTCTGCGTATAACACCTAGTGCTCCATGCCATCCATGCCCTCCTTAATCCCCATCACTGGGCTCACCCATTCTTCCATCCCCCTCCCCTCTAAAACCCACAGTTTGTTTCCCGGAGTCCATAGCCTCTCATGGTTCCTCGGATTTTGCTGGGCCCTTTGCTTCTCCTCTTTGCAAGCACACAGCATTAGTCAGCTGGGAGTAGGTAAATAACTGATGTTCAGCCGTTGTTCAAGCATAAACATTGCTGAATGCCTTTATTTGATTCTGCAGCAGTGAAATGGTTGTTTTTCTCAATTTCGTTCCATTTTACATTACTTTTGGGGGATAGGATTTGCTGACTTCCTCACTCTCTATCTCTCTTTTTTTTTTCTTAAGGTTTTATTTATTTATTTGACAGAGAGAGCGAGAGAGATAGCACAAGCAGGGGGAGTGGCAGGCAGAGGGAGAGGTAGAAGAAGGCTCCCCTGCTGAGCAGGGAGCCCGATGCAGGACTTGGCCCCAGGACCCTGCTCAACCAACTGACCCACCCAAGCATCACTCTCTTTTGATGAGTTTTTCTCTTGGCTACCATTGCAAGCTTGCTAGTCTGAAAGTCCCTGCTCAGTTAAATTTAGTGTTTACTGTGCACTAGACCCAATGCTGGATACTGGGGCTGCAAAAATGAATAAATACATAGTTGTTCCTTCCAAGTTCATCTGGGGAGTGCTGGAGAATGAACCCAGAAGTCAGTGGGTGGGATTAACATTGATTAAGCAGTTCCTAGTATGCCAATGCCTATGCTAGAACTCTTACATACAATGTCTCACTTATTTTTATTTTAAGATTTTATTTATTTATTTGACACACAGAGATCACAAGTAGGCAGAAAGGCAGGCAGAGAGAGGGAGGAAGCAGGCTTCTTGCTGAGCAGAGAGCCCGATGTGGGACTCGATCCGGAACCCTGGGATCATGACCTGAGCCAAAGGCAGAGGCCCAACCCACTGAGCTATCCTGGCAACCATACAATGTCTCACTTATTAATGGAATTAGCTAGTGCTTTCTTGATCTCCATATGAAATACAGTTAATTATTAGGACTACTTAAAAATAAATTTTATCATTTTTTTAAATTTCAGAAAAACATAAAGAAGAGGTAAATATCTCACATTCTCATTTCCTACTTAAAATAAGCTTAAAACAAAAGATTAAACAAGAAGTAGTATATGAACATGGTTAGAAAATTTTAGGGGTGGGGCGCCTGGGTGGCTCAGTGGGTTAAGCCGCTGCCTTCGCCTCAGGTCATGATCTCAGGGTCCTGGGATCGAGTCCCGCATCGGGCTCTCTGCTCAGCAGGGAGCCTGCTTCCTCCTCTCTCTCTCTGCCTGCCTCTCTGCCTACTTGTGATCTCTCTCTATCAAATAAATAAATAAAATCTTTAAAAAAAAAAAAAAAAGAAAATTTTAGGGGTGCCTGGGTGGCTCAGTCAGTTGAGCATCTGCCTTTGGCTCTGGTCGTGAACAGAGAGTCCTGGGATCAAGTCCTGCATCAGGCTCTCTGCTTAGTGGGAAGCCTACTTCTTCCTCTCCCTCTCTCTCTCCCTGCTGCTCTTCCTTTTTGTGTTCTCTCTGTCTGTCAAATATATAAAATCTTAAAAAAGAAGAAAATTTTATGAGTACAGAGAAGTATAATAAGAAAAGTAAAAATTCTTCTTATTTGGCTCTTATCTGAAAAGCAATCACCTTTAAAAATGTCTTTGTCTTGGAGATTTTCTCATATGACACACATAGAAAGACCTCCTTTTAAGTTATGCAATACCCCATTGTATGAATATATCAGTCTGGTACATTGATGATTATTGATGACTGATGATGATCATTTAGGTTGCTTTCATTTTGGGGTTGATACTGCCAATTCTACAACAAATATACCAGTTCATGTATTTTGAAAACCATTCTCAAAGATGTTTCTGGAGTAAATTCTTAAAAATAAAATTGCTGGTTATATTCAAATACTCTTTCTTCTTTCTTTCAAAACGAATCGGCAAATTGTCCTCCAAAAAATTGTGCACTCTTCTGCTATTTGTTTATGAGCCTGCCTGTTTCTCCTACAACTTCACCAATCCTCAATATTCTCAAACTTGATGGGGTGAAAACTTGTATATTTGAATTTCTAAAAGCCCACACATTCTAGAATACATAAAACCAAATGAATGTTTTTAAAAATATTCTTATTCTAAAAAAATAAATAAAAATATTCTTATATTGTTTAGGTTATATTGCTCAAAACCTTTGACAAATCAAAATTCCACTGACAAATCAAATAAAAATTTGATTTTGATTTGACAAATCAAAATTCCTTCCTGGGAATAACTTACAGAACAACTTAATAAGGTATCTCACCCTAAATCACTTTTTACTTTATATTCACGGTATATTTTGGATTCTAAATGATCTTCCTCATCTTGAGTGGTGACACCAAGGGTTTGTTTGGGGACTCCAGCCTTTCCAGAGTACCTTTCAATAATAGCCATCAATACCTTTCAATAATAGCCATCAATACTTCCCAATAATAAAGAGCAAAAAGAAAGCATGTAAATAAATTGTGCAAAAAAGAGTCTCAAGAAAAATTATTACTTGTGTTGATTTGTATCATATAATCAAAGTAAAATGAGTGATCTCAGTTGAAGCCTCTAGACAAGTCCACTATCCACCCACCTTCCCCCAGCTACTGACGCTCAGTCTCTCCATATACAAATTCAAACGCTGCAAAGCTATGCATTTTATTCACAAGGCTTTGGTGTATGGTGTACAATCATGCCACTCATTCATTATTTTATTCAATGGATAGGTACTGAGCACCCATTATACTAAGCACTGAGGTAGACCTTGCATACAAAATTATGAACAAAAAACCCTGGGTGGTTTTTTTTGTGTGTGGAATTGTAGTCTAAATTGAGAGACAGACATTAATTAAACAATTATACACACAATATTATACATATATAATTAAAACCTTGGGCAAGTGCTATGAATGAAAAAGTGATTTACTGAAATCTTATATGCCAGGTGCTGTGATAAATGTATTGTAGATCTTATGTCATGTAAGCCTCAACAACTCTGAGATAGGTCTGATAACTACCACCCTTTTCCAGATAAGAGCCTAAGGCTACTAGAAGAGAAGGAAATTTCCCAAGTTATAGCTAACAAGAGATGGATATAGGATTTGATTCCACTAGTCTAACTTCAATAGCTCTGAACTTAACCATTGGTTATACTGCCCTTCTCTCTGTGTGAATGCATTTTAGAAAACTGACCTAGTTCAGGGAGTTCGGGATTGCAGGTTTGTGAATGGATGGTGAATAAGTGAAAGAACAGAGAATGAATTTGGGTGTGTCCATATCCATCTCCTCGGCACCTCACCCCCCGGGCCTTCTCCCCAGTGCCATCCAGCTCCTCCCTTCTATCCAGGTGGTTATCAAACTAGTTTTAGCAGTGGACTTTCCTTAATTGAAAACCCTCCTTAATCCCCATCACTGGGCTCACCCCTCCACCCCTCCACCTAGCAAAACCCCAAATAGTGTTCAACACAGCACACTATTTTACTCTCCACTTGTCTCATGTGCTAATAATTCCTGTTCTTGGGGCACCTGGGTGGCTCAGTGGGTTAAGCCTCGGCCTTCAGCTCAGGTCAGGGTCCTGGGATCAAGCCCCTCATTGGGCTCTCTGCTCAGCAGGGAGCCTGCTTCCTCCTCTCTCTCTGCCTGCCTCTCTGCCTACTTGTGATCTTGCTCTCTGTCAAATAAAAGTTTAAAATAATAATAATAATAATAATTCCTATTCTGGTCAGCTCAACAGAACGGAGGATGAATGTCTTACTCTTCCTTCCTATCTTTCGTGAGAACTCAAACAGGTGCTGAATCAGTAGCAAGTGCCCAATAACTTCATTATTTCTTCTTATTTACTATTTATTATTAGAGAGAGAGCACGATGGAGGGAAGGGGCAGAGGGATAGAGAGAGAAGCAGACTCTCCACTGAGCAGGGAGCCTAATGCAGGACTTGATCCCAAGACCCCAAGATCATGATCTGAGCCAAAGTCAGATGTTTAACCAAGCCATCTAGGCACCCCTCTCCTTTCCCTTTTGAGTTGATGTTAATTGAGGTGGATTCAAATCTTCCTGATTGACACAAGAGACCCATCCGAAGGGGTCCTTATGAACGTTTATTAAGCATCTGGTTTTGTGCAGGACACTTGATACACATCATGTCAGCTAGTTCTCAGGTCCCTGTGGGGTAGGTATCAACATTCTAGCTTCGCTGACAGAAAACCAAGGTATTGAGAATTTAAGTAACTTTCCCCAATCCCACAGGAAACAAATTTAAATTTATTTGATTTAAAATTATTTGATTCCAAAGCTCAGTGAGCTCTGCTCACTGTACCAAGTGATCTCTGTAGGTTAACTATGTTTTATCTTTTCTCGGAAGGAGCCCTATACCCAGATGGAACTTCTGGAAGAAATAAGAATGATGATATGGTTCCTCCTGGCAGAAACTACACCTATGTCTGGCCAGTGAGAGAAGAATATGCCCCTGCTCCAGCGGATGCCAACTGTCTGACCTGGGTGTACCATTCACACATTGATGCTCCTAAAGACATCTGCTCTGGGTTAATTGGCCCGCTACTGGTGTGCAAGGAAGGTAAGGAGCTCCTCCACCCCCAACACACACAGAAGCCTATTCCCAAATGTATTTTGCCTCCCTTCCTTGCTCCATTTGAAGGTACCTTTTCTTCCATGTTTTCTGTAAGATTAAGGAGATTCTTTTAACATAGAAGGTTAGATTCTTCTAACAGCAGGGGCAGTAATTCAGACTTCTATCAAGGAAACATCATAGCATTCTGGAATTTAACTGCTTTAAGAAAGAAAGCAAACCAGGGATATACCATACTGATAGCCATTCATGCCAGCCCAACACTATACACAGGAAAGTGAGGAATGTAGCCAAATGGCTAGATTTGGTTTTGCTTCGATATTTCACATGCATGATCACTTTGTGATTTTCTTCCCTGTTAATTGCCTTAGTGTGTCTGTGTTCTGTCAGTAGCACTGGCTTCCTCCAGGAGCAAGGTTTTCAAGCCTCTGGTTGTGAGGGCTTTTGTTTTATGACTTTTCTCTTCTATGATTCTGTCATTTCTATTAAAATCCTTTGCTGCTTTCATGTTGTGATCACTCTTGTTCCTATAAGTCTTTGGCCAACTTCAAACTGACCTGATACCATTGGCAAAAGGCAAAAATCATCTTGATTTGATTCACTTTGAACTTTTTTCTCCACTTTTTTGGATGTCCCCCCTGGATAGGTGTCCTGAATAAATATTCAGGGGCAAGGACAGATGTGGACCGAGAGTTCATTATAATGTTTACTCTGGTGGATGAGAACCAAAGCTGGTACCTTGATGAAAATATCAGACATTTCTGCACTGACCCTGATTCAGTTGACAAAAAAGATGCTGTTTTCCAGAGAAGTAACAAAATGCATGGTGAGTGTCTCCAGTATTATCAAATATATACTGAATGCTTTTTATGGATCTGATACTGTGAGGGATGAAGAAACACAGAAAGTCTAACCTGGTTTTCTAGGATTGATAACTTGTGATAAGAATGGTTAGGAAGTGATAAAACACAGTCCATGTGAGAACATAAAACAATCTGAAAAGAGATGAGGCAATAGATATCCCCTGAATTGAGTATGACAAGCTATGGTACGGAAAATGGAAGAGTTAGTTATAATCAGGAAAGAATCAGGAGGTGATCCTAGAGAGGATAGGTAGGTTTATGCAGACAAGAGAAAGGAAAATGAATCACCACCATGTAACAATTCTGTGGTTTGCAACATTTTGCATTATTCCAGTAACCATTTCCTGAATGATTGCTAAATTTCAAAAATCATATTGTATGCTGTGTTTAAATACATACTTGTGAATTTGTTATATTTCCCAGCCATTCTGGTTTTTTTTTTTTTTTTTTTGAGAGAGAGAGAGACTCTTTTATTCTTTTTTTAAGATTTTATTTATTTATTTGTCAGAGAGAGAGAGCACACAAGCAGGCAGAAGCAGAGAGAGAAGCAGACTTCCTGCTGAGCAAGGAGCCCCATGTGGGACTCAGTCCCAGGATCCTGGGATCATGACCTGAGCCGAAGACAGAGGCTTAACCAAATGAGCCACCCAGGTGTCCCAAGAGAGAGAATCTTTTTTTTTTTTTAAGATTTTATTCATTTATTTGACAGACAGAGATCACAAGTAGGCAGAGAGGCAGAGAGAGAGAGAGGAGGAAGCAAGCTCCCTGCTGAGCAGAGAGCCCAATGTGGGGCTCGATCCCAGGACCCTGGGATCATAACCTGAGCCGAAGGCAGAGGCTTTAACCGACTGAGCCACCCAGGTGCCTCCCAAGAGAGAGAATCTTAAGCAGACTCCACACCCAGCATGGAGCCCAACACAGCTCAATCTCATGACCCTGAGACAATGATCTGAGCTAAACCAACAGTTGGATGCTGAACAGACTGAGCTCCAGGTATCCCTCCTAGACAATCTTTAAATCAACATTTGTTGAGCATTCACTATGTGCCAGACCCCATATTTGAAAATAGTGAATTTCTATAGTTATCCTTTCCATCAAGACAGACTACTTACTCACATCTGTTTTGCAGAAGAGTGGCTTAATACAGAATTTTAGGATGTGGAGATTATTAAGTAGTCTCATTCTTCTGTTTCCCCGTAGAGTTCTAAGGAACATAAAGAACATCTTCAATGTAAACAAACACCCCATGTCATTCACTGATAAATTTCCTCCATATTTGCTTCTCTATCTCCCAGAACCCACCCTAACCAAGATTTAGTTATAAAATCAGAGAGAGGGAAGGAGCTGAAGATCACCTCATCTCCCCAATTTTACAGATGAAGAAACTGAAGTCAAGAGACCATCAATGATTTGGGGTGCCTGGGTGGCTCAGTGGGTTAAAGTCTCTGCCTTTGACTCACGTCACGATCCCAGAGTCTTGGATCAAGCCCCACTTCCGGCTCTCTGCTCAGCAGGGAGCATGTTTCCCCCCCCCCCCCTTGCTTCTCTGCCTGCTTGTCACCTCTGTCTGTCAAATAAATAAATAAAATCTTTTAAAAAAAATGAGAGAGGCCATCAATGCCTTGCCTAAGGTCAAAGTGATAATTAGGGCCAGAGTTGCTTGAGAGAAGTTCAGAAACAACTCCTTCAAGGAGGAGCCCAGAGCAAATCAATGTTAATTTGGTTGTGTTTGATTCCAAAGTGCGTCAAGGTGTAAGCGTCAGTAACTGACGAATTCTATGGCGTCGCACACCCTCTCTCTTCTTTCTAGTGGTATTTCAGCAACCTTGTGTGAGGGGAGTATTTTAGTGTTTGGACAATATTTTAGGAGGGAAGAAGTAAAGGAGAGAAGGGAGGGAGGCAGGGAAGGAAGTGAAGGATGGAATAAAGAAAGACCTAAATTCTAGACATTGCTGTATCCAATCAACTTTTACCCACATGATTTACAAAATGGTGGCAATGATCTCAAATCTTGCTGAAAACTACTGTGATGGTTTACAACTCAGCTGCCCACAGAATTCCTCTCACTCTTTCAAATGAAAATGTCCAACACAAAGGAATCAATTACATAAAGCAAATACGGACTGTATTTAAAATAAAAATGAGCCTGAGGGTCCCTGGCTGGCTTACTTGTAGATCATGGGACTCTTGATCTCAGGGTTGTAAGTTTGAGCCCCACACTGGGTATAAAGATGACTTAAAAATAAACTCTTAAAAAAATAAAAAATAAGGGCATCTGGGTAGCTCAGTTGTTTAAGCATCCAACTCTTGGTTTCAGCTCAGGTCATCATCTTGTGGTTGTGGGATCAAGCCCCTTGTCAAGCTCCACACTCAACTCGGAGTCTGCTGGATATTGTCTCTCATGCACTCTTTCTAAGATGGATAAATAAATACAATTTTTAAAAATAAATAAATAAAAATAAAAATCAGCCTTATGCAGAAGTAGATGTTTGCAAACAATCAATCTTGCACATGTTGCATGGGGCACTGGGTGTGGTGCATAAACAATGAATTCTGGAACACTGAAAAGAAATTAAAAACAAAACAAAACAAAAAACCAGTCTTCTTTATCGATCTAATAGTAAAAGAGACCTAACCAAGAATAAAAGAACATAAACTTTAAAAAAATAAAAAACAACAAAAACTAGTCCATAGAAGATGCTCAATCAATATAAGATTTATTGATAATTTTATTTAAATTTACTAAAATTATTTAGATCAATTGTGCTGCCTTAATCATTGTTATCTTAGTAACAATTGCTTTTTCACTCAGTTTGAATCTAAGAAACGATGTTATGACTCTTGGTGGGTACTAAGGAGGGCACGTATTGCATGGAGCACTGGGTATGGTGCATAAACAATGAATCTTGGAACACTGAAAAAAAAAATAAAATTACAACCCCCCCCCCCCCCAAAAAAAAAAACAACTCTGAATCAAGTTTTCTTTTGCACTTGTTCAAGTCCTGTGCTGTTCAGATGATTCAAAAGATGAGGTCTCGGACTTCCAGCCCAAGTTGAATCAATTAAATGTTGCCCCAGCAAGACCTAATACCAACTGTTTTTTCTCCCTGCTTTCCTTTTTCCTGCTCACTTTGGTTACTTAAATTAAGTAGCTCCTATGTGCCTGCTTTTCTGCTGGGTCCTGACAACTGAGGAATGAGTGACACAGCGTTTCCAATGTCAGGGAACACAGTCCTGTAGGGAAGTCAGATATGAAAATGGAAGATCCTTGGAGGAAGTGGCTGAGCCATTCTGAAAGTCTGAGCAGTGTTCTGTTCACTTCTGACCTCATTATTGTGTTCACACAGCAGCTCCAAGGCTGTTTTTCCTGCGTGCTCATCTCTACTTTTATTAAGTGCTTTTCTCTCAAAAAACCCAGTACCTTTCATTCCTTTCTGAGACCATAGCTTATGAAAGGAGCCATGCTTTTCTGCACAAAAACATTACAACCAACGATCAGGGCTAATTTTTCAGCCATGTTAGTGTGTTACCGCCTCTACAGGGGAGACTCTTCCACCAGTGTGTTTCTGTTTTTCAGCCCTCAATGGATACCTCTTTGGAAACCTCCCAGAGCCTGAGATGTGTGTTGGTGAATCAGTGTCCTGGCACCTCTATGGGATGGGGAATGAGATAGACATCCATTCCATCTATTTTTATGGCAACACATTCATCAGCAGAGGGCATCGGACTGATGTTGTCAACTTGTTCCCAGCCACCTTCCTGACAACGGAAATGGTAGTTGAGAATCCTGGGAAGTGGATGATAACTTGCCAAGTTAGTGATCACCTACAAGGTAAAAAGAACGAAGACCAGTGTAGTGTGTGGAGGTTTCGAGGGAGAAGATTATACCACACAATGATGCTCGTTCAGTGTCTGTTGTTAGATAGGTTCTTGTGTTATACTTAATTTGAATATAGAGGAAAATGTACAATGCTCATTTATTTGTCATCCTGTCAACAGATATTTATTCATCAACTAGTTTAGAAACTAGTTCTAAAATCAAGGCATTTGCAACTCCCTATAAAAAAGCTGGGAGGTGAATGAAAGAAATGGTAAGACCTTCAAGGAGCCTACGGTCTAGTAGCTAGAATTAGTTAGAAATTCACAAATGAGTAAAATTTTAGGCAGAAAGATAAATGCTCTTTGTTTGTTAGAGTTATTTCTCTAGAACAAGCAGAGGGACTTCCTGAGAAATTAGCTCCTAATCTGAGTCTTGAAATATGGGTAGGAATTGAACAGATGCAGAAGGAAATAAAGGCTTCCCAGGCAGAGTTAGCACCATGAAGCAGGAAAAAGACATATTCTGTATGAGCAACTGTAAATAGAAAAATAACATTTTAGCATTGGAGATAAATTTATACATCATCTGGACCAACCCACCATCCAATTCTTGAATTTCCTTTTGGACATCTCTTTGAAGTAATTGTAGCAACCCCTTTCATCCCTGGGCTGCTCTGTTAGAATGCTCTTCTGTATATTGAGACAAGATCCAATGATAGTTGCAAAATCCTATTAGTTACATGATAAACATTTTTTTTTTTTACTTAAATGCCTATTGAATGACTTAGTCTTGGTCCCTTGGGACCACACAGAATGGGTCTCTACGCAGCTGGACGATAGGCTTATGCCGGAAGAGTGATAAGAGAAAAGCCTACAGAGGTAGAGCCTAGCGAGAGGAGATTTAAAAGGCAAGACTAAGAAGTCAGGACTGTGTCTGGAAAGCCAAGTGGGTTCCTCCACGTCCTTAGGCACATCAGTGACATAATCAGTCAGCAATTTAGGAAGATAAGTATGATATCTGTGTGCAGAAAGGATTTGATGGAGAGATTCTGGCCATTGGATGCTAGCTAAGAAGCATTGTCAACATTAGAGTTAGATATAGAAAAAGTCTGACCTAAGATGGTGAAAACAAAATAGATTTTTAAAAAGGTGTCAGTGGAATAGACACGGGAGAAGTAATGTGTGATTAAATTTAGATACCGACTCATTACCCACAGTCACCGGCAGGTACAGGGATGCAATTCTCCAGGGCATCTTTGATACCACATTCTTGTTCCTGTCAACCTTAAGCATCTCGTATTAACATTAGTCTGTTGGGTTATTCCAATTCAATTCAAGTCAATAAATGTTGAGTGGATCAGTAAATATGTACCAGATACTGTTCTGGGAAGACAAAGTGATCAAGACAAGATTCCCATTCTTATTCCCCCACCCCCAGTTTTATTGAGGTATAAATGACACATAGGAATTGCATATACTTAAGATTGAAACTTGATTGATTGATTGATTCATTCATGAGAGACAGAGGAAGAGCCAGAGGGTTCTAGAAGCAGGCTACCCACTGAGCGGGGATCCCAGTGCAGAACTCCATCCCAGGACCCTGGGATCATGACCTGAGCCCAATCAGATGCTCAACCATCTGAGCCACCCAGGCACCCCTGATGTTTTGATATACGCATACTGTGAACTCATCATCACAGTCAAACTAATTTACATATCCGTAACCTCGTATGGTTATCTGTGTGTATGTGCACGTCCATGCTAAGAACACTTGAGATCTCAAAGAGTACAAAGTTTCAGTTATGCAAGATGAATGCATTCTGGAGGCCTACGTACAGCATAGTGACTATGGTCAATACTGTAGTGTGTACTCGAAATTTCCTAAGACAGTGGATATTAAGCGTTCCTTCTGCAAGATTCCTTTTCTTACAGGGCCTCATGCTGTTATATGTAGGAAGAAACTAGTTCTAAAATCAAGGCATTTGCAGCTATTTGAGACTAGTAAGATTGCGAAGCAGGGACAGTGGTTGTGGACATAAGCTGGTGTTTGTACATTACTGAAATATAGTTTTTCTTAAATTGTCCATACCCTCAGAAAAAAAATTATCATAAAAAATTAGAAAATATACTTAATTTTAAAAATCAATAAACCTGTCTTAGGATAATGGTGTTACATTTTGAGGAACATTCTTTCTCTATTTTCTAGACTTTTATACACAAATGCATGTTACTTATAAAATGAAATGAATCTATTACTACTGCCCTTTATCTTAGTTTTCCCACTTATTAATATATTAGAAATATATTTCCACGTCAGTGAATATAGAGCTACTTTGTCAATATTAATCCTCCCAGTGTCCTTTCAAAGGAGATGATGAATTAGCCAACCCAAACTCTATGGCTTAATACTTGTATTTTCCCCCCATTTTCGGGGGGGCTATGATAAACCATACTGAAATCCTCAGTTTACAGATATGTTGCAATTTTGTCTCATATTTGTCTGATATTTCTTTAGGAAAACTCTTAGATTTAGAATTCTTGGGTCAAAGAGTTTGTTTTTGCTCTTAAAGTTATGGACGGATACGCATTGCCAAATTCCCTTTTACTCTTTGCCCTTAGGGTGTGAGCATTCCCCATTATCTGCCAACATTGAGAATTGTTAGTGTTTCCAATCTTTACCAATCAGATAAATGGGCAACAGTGTCACTTGGTTACTATTGACATCGAACTTTTTTTTTCATGTGTTTATAGGTCGATGGTATTTAGAAAGATTTTGTGAATAATCTATTGATGTCCCTTGCTCATTTTCCACTGGGAGATTGACTTTCCTCTTTTTTATTTGCCAAATATTTTTACACATTAATCTTTTGTCCTATGGGTTAAAATATCCCCCCACTCACCATTTATCCTTCCCTTTTAACTTCATTAAGGTCCTGTTTTCTGTACAAAAGTTTTGTTTGTTTGTTTACTTTTTTAGTCTAGGTTATTTTTTCATGTATTTCATTGATTTTCTCTTTGAAATATATTCTTGAAATTTTTAATGAAAAAATTTTGCCTTCAATGTTTACAAAGTCAAATCTAGCCGTCTTCTCCTGTCAGATTTGTTTTGTGAGCATTTATGCTCTGGCTTGTGGTTTTCCTCTCTTCTGCAGCTGGCATGCTGGGACAATATAATGTTGGTAACTGCAAAGGTGATATTCCTCACCCCAAAATGAAGGGTCAACAGAGGCACTACTTTATAGCGGCTGAAAAAGTCCTTTGGGATTATGCTCCTCAAGGCTATAACAAATTCAGTGGTCTTCCCTTAAATGCTTCTGGCAGGTAAGTACTCTTTGCTGGCCATTCTAACCTTCTCATAAGAGAGAACCCTGTTAGACCTTTACCTGGGACCTCACTGGTATCCCCAGCCCTTCTCCATAGATGACACAATGACACCACTTAAAGGGTTCTGAGCCCCATAATGTACATATGGCTGAGAATTGGTGGAGTATTTATTGTGTCATGATTGGCTGGTTATATTAAAGCACTACGTTCATTCATTCATTCATGAAACGTTTCTTGAGCACCTACTGGGTGTAAATTGCAATGCTAAGTGCCACGGAAAATACTAAGCTGCCAGAGAATAGAATAAGGCCTTTGCACATGTGGAGATGACTGTTTTGAAGAGAGAATAAGACAGGGCTCTCTTTCACTGGAGGTGAACTGGCCAACGAAAGTTACCCTTTGTGGTTCAAGGACAGCCTGCTAAGTTATGCCCCCTCTACCCAGAGTGTCCTTTTCCTACCTATCCAGCAAAATGTTATTTTTCCTTCAAAATCTAATCCTAATGCTACCTCTTATGTAATGCTGCCCCTGACTCCCAAGTCGTTAATCATTTTCCTCTCATAGCATGTAGTATTTTTCAAATTAAATCTAACAATCCATTAAGTAAGTGGATGTGGACCCTGTGAGTTGTTATTATAGAATCCTGTGCAATGATGTCTGTGAAATCATTTTAAAATGTGCAGTATGATACCAAGAATGGTCGTTATTACCCTATGATCCCTTTTGTGTTGGAGGGAATGTTTTTAAAATTCTCTTTTTGATGGATAAGATACCCGTCATTTGTTTCATCGTAAATCTATCTATCTATTTATTTATTTATTTATGCCCTTGAACCTAACCTAAAGAATCCATATGAACCATATATGAACCTGTTTGATATCAACACTCTAGATTGGCTAGTATTTCTCTGTAAACAGAATAATGAGGTTGGCATTGGGAATTTTGTCTTAGAAGCCTTCCAGAATTCTGAAGCACCTTATAAAAATGAAATATTAGGGGTGCCTGAGTGGCTCAGTCGTTAAGCATCTGCCTTCAGCTCAGGTCGTGATCCCAGGGTCCTGGGATCAAGCCCCGCATCCAGCTCCCTGCTCAGTGCGAAGCCTTCTTCTCCCTCTCCCACTCCCCCTGCTTGTGTTCCCTCTCTCACTATCTCTCTCTCTGTGTCAAGAAGAAAAAAGGAAATATTAAAGCATATTTAACTGATAATTAATGTGATATATGAAAACACAACATAAAAATTGACATGAGGGGCGCCTGGGTGGCTCAGTGGGCTAAAGCCTCTGCCTTCAGTTCAGGTCGTGATGCCAGGGTCCTGGGATCGAGCCCTGCATCGGGCTCTCTGCTCAGCAGGGAGCCTGCTTCCTCCTCTCTCTGACTGCCTCTCTGCCTACTTGTAATCTCTGTCTGTCAAATAAGTAAATAAATAAATAAATCTTAAAAAAAATTGACATGAGGGTTGCAGAGAGGTGTAAGGCAGTGTTCCCACCCTTGGATCAGAAAGAGGCTGTATGCACATAGAAAAATAACTTGGCAAGTTACAAAAAAGATCAAGATGAGTTGTTTGGACTAGTGAGTTCTCTGGGTGTTCAGAGATAGCTAAGATAGCCAAAGAACACTTCACAGAGGAAATGGGACTTGAGCAGAATCTTAAATAGTGGAGTTTATATAAGTGAATCTTTCAGAGGGAAATTTTAGATGCAGGGGTCAGTGAGATCAAAATGACGGGATGGGGAATTTGCACAGGGGAGTGGCCTAGAGCCATAGGGAGAGGATTGGGTAAACTGGATCTCAACCCAGAGGTCCTATAATCCTTTTGAACTTTATCTGATTGGAGGATGTAATCAGGTGAAGACGTTAGAGCAGGAAATGGCAGTGAAAATTACCATCTTGGAGGTTAGTGTTGTAGTAGCATGTATGCTGAGGGAGAACCTGGAACGAGCCGAGGCTCGTTCAAACACAAGGTGAAGGGGGCAGGTACGGGGGTTGTGGCAGTGGGGAGAAAGGCAAGGAAAAGAGGCAAAAAGGGTGCAGAGAAGGAAGGATGAACAAGATAAGGAGATAAGGCAGAGAAAGAAGACAAAGTCAGACTGTGTGACCGCAAGAGTGGTGGTATCATCAGCAAAACTAAGGCCTCGAGAGACAGTGCTAGTCAGGATTCACACCACTGTAGTTCCCAACCTGGGAATTTGGTATGTCGTGTATACAGTTTATACGATGACTCTCCATTGACTAAACTATTTGGTTAACTAGACACTCCATACCTTAATCATGCCAGATATGAAAGAGCTTACTAAAAGCAGAGAATATTCATATTGACATGAGCAAGAGAGAGAGGGGTTCTTACTCTGGAAAGAAACCGGTTAGCTCTTTACTTTGTAGAACACCATTCTGGGACTCCAGCGCCGGTAAGTATGGAGTTCACCTGCGTTTTCTTCAGTCGCTGGACCTCTGGGGAAGAAAGTATGGTGGCTAAGAAAGGAATGAGCTTGACCACCATCCAGCCCTCTGGAGACTTTCAAAGCTGCCTGACTATTCCTGGGAACTTGGTTGAAGACTGGGCCATCTTTCCTGGGGAGATGGGTGGGTGAATAAGCTAAGATAATGGAAGGAAGCTCCATGATTAAGGCATCTGGTGGATATGTAGAGATGTGGTCTCAGTCAGGTTCCTATTCTTTACACAGTGACTCCGAGTTCTACTTCACACAAGGGGACAACAGAATTGGAGGAAAATATTGGAAGGCTCAGTATATGGAGTATGTTGATGCAACTTTTACTCGAAGAAAGAGACTCTCTGAGGCAGAAGCCCATCTTGGAATTCTTGGTAGAATAAAACCATCTGTCATGTTTTGAATGGGGGGAGAGGTCTAGTGGGGCATATATGTACATGGAATGATTCTTCTTCTCCTGCCCGTATTCACTTCCCTCTGCCCCTTTTCATCCTCTTCTCCCTCCTCCTCTTGATATCTTTCAGGCCCCGTCATCCGGGCAGAGGTGGGTGATACCCTGCTAGTGACCTTTGCCAACAAAGCCGACAAAGTCTACAGTATTTTGCCCCATGGCGTGATCTATGACAAGGCCTCTGATGCAGCCCCAAACATAGATGGTGAGTCTCAGCCTGACCTCGTGGAGGAAAGAGGATGAAGGAACAGAGGACTTAGAACTGGCTAGCTTTGGTTCATATGATTTTCTTACCAGCCCTGAGAGCTTGTGTGAGCTTGTGTCTTACTCTTTCCTTACTAACGCAGATGGTGACACTCACCTCACAGGGCTTCGAAAGGAGCTCGAGAAAATTCAGAGTGGGGTCTGCTCCACAGTAGGCACTTAGGAAATGTTCATTTCTTTCCTTTTCCCGCAGTAATGTAATAAGTCTCAAAGTGAGTTACATTCACAGTCACCCCCACTTCCCTAAGATGGAAAATTTTTCAGCTGCAGGTTACACGGGATTCTGTGGGTGACAGCTGAGGGTAAAATCTAATTTCCAGGGTTTGGTTGACATCAAAATCCTACACATGGTCTTCGCTCTGTCTCTGTTGACAAATATTTATCTACAATCAGTCTTATGTGCTTACCATCATATTCAGCCCTCCCCATCACAGAGTAGGTAGCAGAGACTCCCTACATGTAAGAAAGGGAGCTTCTGCCCAGTGGCCACAGAAACTCGGCTTCCACTCATGATACTGCTCTTGGGAACCTCCTAGTCTCCTTGGAAGTCTTCCCCATCCCTGCAACAGACATCACAAATGTCTGGGATACTTCATGCCCAAGGATGGGGCTAGGCCCAGTTCAGAGCAGGCTTTGAGGTGATGGTAAGAGAAGAGAAGAGGGAGGACTGGAGGGAGAATTCCCCCTCCCCAGACCCATCATCATTCCCTGCTCCTGTAGCAACCTCTTTCCTACCTGTACTTTCTCCTTGGTCAGAGTGCTCATAGTCACTCTGTGTGTGTGTGTGTGTGTGTGTGTAGGAACATCACCAGTAACAGCCCAAATGTCTGTATTTTCTATCATTTACCTTAGCAAATTTATTGGGTACCATTTTGTAAAGCTCTGGACAAGGTGCAGAGACTTTTTGGCCTCAGCCTGGCTGGAGAGACTCAACGTATTCATTTGGCACTCCAATGTGTGGGTTGAGTGCCAAGTCTTTAGAATCAGACAGCCCTGAGTTTGAATCCCAGACCTGCCACTTACCAACTTTGTCACCCTGTGTCTTCCCTTACCTCCTCTATCTCATGGTTATTTGGGTTATTTCCCAGTTCAACCTAGATTTCAAACTGTTTAAGGATAGGGCTCTTGCTTAACTTTTGGGGGTACCCTCTGCAGTACTAAGTACAATGTATTCCACATACAAAGACACTCAATGAGAATTTGTGGATTTACATTTAATTGGTAGAGAGGCAATTATCACTCTTTTCATATTTGCTAACCCTAGTATTTGGATAAGAAAGAGTATCTGCAGAGACACTAAATGAAATCTTGGAAGAAGATAACCCTTGGATATAAGCTGCTTCTATCTCATAACAACAGACTGTGGCAGTGAGCTCCCTGGTAAGATACACAACTGGAAACAACTGCCTTCTACAAAATACATCAGAGAGAGGCCCCAGGGCTGGAAGACCCAGTCTGACAAATTTAATGTTCTTGGCTCTTTTTTTGAGAGTGACTTTCATCTTTCATCTTTCATCTGCTCAGGATTTCTGAAGCCAGGGGCTCATGTGAATCCAGGTGAAACCTTCACATACAAGTGGACGGTGCCTGAGAGTGTAAGCCCGACAGCGGGTGATCCCCCCTGTCTGACCTATCTTTACTTCTCAGCGGTGGAGCCTATCCAGGACACCAGTGCTGGCCTTTTGGGGCCCTTGCTAGTCTGTAAAAAGGGTGCTCTCAATGCCGATGGGACACAGGTAGGCCATCAAAGGGCACTAAATTCTCCTCAGGGTTGTATATGGGAAAGGGCAGTAATATGGCTAGGTATTAGAGGATAATATGGTGTAATAATAATAATATTTTTTATAATAATAATAATAATTTTTTAGGAAAAAAATTCTTTTGATTTTTCCTCCTTCATCTTAAAACTGACTTAAAATACAGAATGAGTATTTTATTTTTTGTAAATTTAAGATCTGAATTTAAATTTAAGGTAAGTTTAAGGTCTGAAAGTTACTGATGCCCACCCAGAAACCCAGGATTTCTGTTTGTTGTGGCTGGAATTTGGTGGGTCCCTGTCCCTGTGCATTGCTTTAATTCTAGAATCTTCAGAGATCTACATGTGTGAATTGGGACCCCTTCTTCTTGGACAAGGTTTCTCAAACTTGGCCACATGTTAGAATCACAAAGGGGACCTTTTAAACATCTTTCATTCCAGTGCTCCAAACCGATTAAACCAGAATTTCCAGGTGCTTTTCAGTGTGTAGCCAGGGTAGAGAACCACTGTAACTCACCACGGTAAGCTGCAAGTGAATCACTAGTCAAGGGCACAAGAAAGCATGTAGATAATTTCTTGAAAGTCCCAACTTGGAGGCATTGCTGGTTGCATTGACTAGTGTGGCAAAGCATAGTATTTCACGCTATGACTACATGATATTAAAAACATTGATGAAAGGAGGAAAATCTAATCATATAACCATTTCAATTTATTTCACTAATCAGAAATAGCAAGACTATTTATTTACATGGTATATTTTATAATGTTTGGCATTATAAGCACCCACTTCTAGGCTTTAGGGGATTTCTAGGTAGAGGACACAAAGTGTCTTGGTCCACCTCAGATTTTCATTTCCCTGCACAAAGTGCCAATTGTGGAAATATCTATTAGAGGCTCAATGTGTCACTGGTCCTCTAGGTGGGCCCTCAATAATGTATGTGTAATAAGATTGAACAGTTACACTGTACCCCAAAGTTACATAACGCAAAGCAAAATTACCATTCCTATTTTAAAGTTAAAGAAACTGAAGCCCAAAGACATTGAGTGATACCCCAAGTAGTAAGTAGTGAAACTCAACGGTAACAGAGGGCTTTGGATTTCCAACTTTATTTGTTTTTCCAATACAATACCCTTCTTCCTATAGCTAAATACTGAAGCCCAGGAAATTGAGTGCCAGAAAACTTCTGTGAGGTAGTTCTGATTTTGTCCCTATTGCATCCATTTGATGATACTTTGGATGCTTGCTAGAAGCACCTTGTAGCATGGGAAGGTTGTTGCCTGAGTCAAACACCAGTCATGGCCAGTCCATTTACATGAAGAAAAATTAATAGCAACCTGAAATACCTCACACCTGGGACTTGGCTGAGAGAGAAATCCATTTGGCCAAAGTTTTTTTCAATACGAAAGGTACTTATGAAACACATGCTAAAGCAGGTCTTCAGTAGGTCAAAGCTTAGGTCTCTTCTCATCAGGCAGATTGATAACACAAAAAAGAGGTATTTGTATCTCTTTCCAGGAAATTCTCCCAGGGGTGAATCGATGTCACAGAATCTAACCAGGTGCTAATAGAGCCCTTCACTAACACCCATGCCTTCTACAATGGAAATATCTATTAGATATTGGCCACTTAAACAGACTCCCTACTTTGACTCTCTTTCTCTCCAGCCATCTATGCCTATCTTATTTTGAATAATTTCAGACTTGCACAAAAGTTGCAAAAAAAAAAAAAAAACCCAAGAAGAATTCCCATATATCCCTCACCCAGATTCCCCAAATATAAACATTTTGCCTCATTTGCTTTATTAGCTTTCTCTTCATTTTTCAGTTGTTTTTTTTTTCCCCTGACCTCTTTGAGGTAGGTTATTGAATTGCTATCTCCTCAGCGTGTTTCCGAAAAGCAAGGTCATTCTCTGACGTAAATAAACATAATTATCCAGGTCAGGAAATTAGTCTAGATACAGTGCTATTATCAAATCTGAGCAACCTTGAAAATTTTGCTGTCTTCCCAATGTCATTCAAAACAAAAGAAAACTATGTTTTGCCTCATCCAATCTCTCATCTAGATCGTGTATCATCCCCTCTTCATGCCCCTGTTTCTCCTGTGATCTGTTTCTTCACAGGGAAGCAAGTGTGACTTTTCTAAAATGCAAATAATATCAAGTCATATCCATGTTCAACACCCTCCATTAGCATAACACACACACACACACAAACCCCATCCTCTAATGACTTCCTATCACACTTAGAATAAAAATCTATATTCTTTAGCCTAGACCTATGTGCCCAATCTCTGACCCCTTCTTTGATATATCTCTCTCACTCCCTCATGCCTACTTCTACTCCACCCATATAAGCCTTGTTGTTCCTTGAACAGGCCAACTTTATCCTTGGCTTAGTACCTCTTTCTTAGGCTCCCTCTGCATGGAATGCCTTCCCCTGATCTTTGCATAGCTGGCTCTTTGTGTCACCTCCTTAGAAAAGCCTTCCCTAAAACCCAGGCAAAAGTCATACTCTATCACATTCCCTGACTTTCATAGGACATTTTCTTTTTTTATTTTTTGTGTGTCTAGTATGTTTCCTCTAATGAGAATACAAGTAGCAGGGAGCAGGAAAGTTGTTTGTCTTATCTTCATTTCCCAGAACAATGTCTGATGTATTGTTGACACTCAACTGATATTTATGGTTGAATAAATGAAATGCAAGATAAGTACTCTATCTTCAAATTCATATTAAGAAGTTTAGGTAGCAGAAAAAGCTATGTTACACACACTCAAACATTAAACTTGTGGCCTGCAATAGACACTAAAAATTCTAGGACAACCTTATTTGCAAAACTCACTTCCGGTATCCACATTTCAACACTCAAAGTTGTATCATGATTTAGACCTCCCAGTTTCTCTGCTGCTCTGGGATCCTAAATCATACTGATGTAAGTACTCTTCACAAAAGATCTTTGTGCTGTGGACACAGAGGTGTACTCGCCATCACTCAGATGCATTTCATGCACAGGTGTGGGGTGGATTAATCCAACTTTTCCAGAGAAACAGAACCATAAGGACGTATATGTAAACAGAAACAGACATATTATAAGGAACTGGCTCACATGATTATGGAGGCTGAGAAGTTTCACAATCTATAGAGAGAATCAGCAAGCAAGAAACCCAGGAGACACAAAAGTCCCAGAGGGTTAAGACCCAGGAAGAACCTATGTTTGAGGTTGAGTCTGAAGGCAGAAAAAAGTCAATGTTTCACTTCAAAGGCAGAAGGAATTCCCTTTTACCTGTGGGAGGGTTAGACTTTTTGTTCTATTGAGTCCTTCAACTGATTGGATAAGGCCCACCCACATTGGGGAGAGCAATCTGCTTTACTCCATCTACCAAATTCAAAAGTTAATCTCATCCAAAAACATCTTCAGAGAAATGCCCAGAGTAATGTTTGACCTAATATTTGGGCATTGCAGCTCAGTCAAGTTGACACATAAAATTAACTATCACACAGAGTCCTATCACCTACTTTCTAACCTTTTCCTGGGCTTATTTCCCACCCTCATAGACCCAGGTACCTTCCAAATGACTTGCAGGTGATGAGGTTCTTCAACTCAACAATTTTGAGTAGTTCCTTCTTGTTTTATGGACAGTTGCAATCACAGATAACAATCACAATTAATGTTGAGCACTTAGGATTTGCCAGATGCTGTGTTGAGTACTTTACCTATATTATCTAATTTAACTTTCACCCCAAAAAAGGGAAGTGGTGACTACTTTTATCCTCCTTTTGCAAATGAGGGACTTAGGACTTAGGGTAAATCACTTGCCCCAGTTTCCTCAGTGGATAAGCAGAATGACATTAGAACCCCATACTCTCTTTTTTTGAATTAACATATAATGTATTATTTGCCCTAGGGGTACAAGTCTGTGAATCATCAGGCTTACACGTTTCACAGCACTCACTATAGCACAAACCCTCCCCAATGTCCATAACCCAGCCATCTTATCCCTAACCCCCTACCCCCCCAGCAAACCTCAGTTTATTTTGTGAGATTAAGAGTCTCTTATGGTTTGTCTAGAACCATACTCTTTTAAAAATATATTTGACCTGGGGCACCTGGATGACTCAGTGGATGAAGCTTCTGCATTTGGCTCAGGTCATGATCTCAGGGTCCTGAGATTGAGCCTTGCATCGGGCTCTCTGCTCAGCAGGAAACCTGCTTCCCCCTCTCTTTTTCTCCCTCTCTGCCTACTTATGATCTTTGTATGTCAAGTAAATAAATAAAATCTTTTTTAAAAATGTGTGAAAAAAAGTGTGTGTATATATGTGCATATATATGTGTGTATATATGTGTATATATGTGTACATATACACATATATACATGTATATGTGTACATATATATACATATGTATACAAACACATTTTTTTTAAAGTTTTTTATTTTTATCTTATTTTTAAATTTAAAAAGATATATATTTAAAAAGATATATATGTATATATATATACATATGACCTCTTCTCTCTAACTTTTTATATTTTACTTTAAAAAATTTCAAGTCTATATTATTCCTTTACATAGCTCATGATCTAAAATTATTGCCTTCTAAAACAGCACATGATAAAAGCAGTAAGTGAATATAAGGGATGGTGCAAGAATAAAGCAAAGGCTACCCATATCTTTGATAATACATTAAGAAAGCATCACTGAGGTGGGACAGCCAAACAGGCCTTTAAGGTTGACTTAGGGTGGCAGAGGTTCAAGTTGAAGGGACACATGCATGAAAGACAGAGGTCTGCAGAAACAGCAAGTTCAGATTGCTGCAAGGAGCTTGGCCTCACTTTGGTCAAACTGCCAGGAGGTATGGGCCAAGAGATGAGCCTGAGCAGGAAGGCAAGGACCAGATCACTCCAAGTTTAGACTGTATTGTCCAGTTGCAGTAGGTGAGAGATGTGATCAGTGGCATTGCTGGGGATCCCTCCAGAGCAGGCAGCAGGGTAAAGGGTGGGTTGGAGGAGAACACATTAGAGATAGGATGGTTGAAGGAAAGAAAAGCTGGTTCAGCTTTAAATAAAAGCATATTTCAACAATGCAGGATGCTACATGCTCAAACACGTCGATTAAGAATATACACAGTAGGGGGGTGCCTGGGTGGCTCAGTGGGTTAAAGCCTCTGCCTTCGGCTCAGGTCATGATCCCAGGGTCCTGGGATTGAGCCCCGCATCGGGCTCTCTGCTCAGCGGGAAGCCTGCTTCCTCCTCTCTCCCTACCTGCTTCTCTGCCTAATTGTGATCTCTGTCTGTCAAATAAATAAATAAAATCTTAAAAAAAAAAAAGAATATACACAGTAGGAAGTAATCCATGGTCCCCTCAATTTCAACTTATATTAACATAATTCAGCAAAGTCTCATGGGTTATGTGAATTCATTATTTCATTCAAAAACTTGTAGAGTGCCTTCTTTTCCAGGCATTTTTTTTCTTAAACTGGGAACATAGAGAGGAACCCAAAATGTCCCTACCCTCAAAAAACTACAATGCAGTGGGACAATGATCATAAACATAAATTCATAAACAAAATATTATTGTGGAGACAAGTGCTATGAAGAAGAGTAGAGTTGGGGTGAATGGTGAGTTTGCAGGCAGGGTGGAAGCCAGGTTACTCTTTTACACAGGGTAGTCAGGGAAGGGTACTCAAGGAGGTGAGATTTGTGCAGAGAACAGAACAGAGTAAGGGAGTGAGCCAGGCAAGACTGGGGAGAAACTTCTAGGCAATGGGAACAGCACATGAAAAGTTGCTGAGGCAGGAGTGAAGCTGGATGGTCACAGAAGAACAAAAGATCAGGGTAGCTGGAGCCGGCGTGGGGTGAGGACAAGAAGACAGCTGCCGAGAGGGGGAGGCATGGAAAATAAAAGGGTGACAACCAGCCCGAAAACAGGAGTCCCACAGTGTAGAAAATCTTCTGAATAAGGACTTATTTCTTCTTAGCAAGTCTAATGGGGAGGGAGAAGGATGTAATGAAGAAGATGAAATTTTAGGGTATAAAATGAATTTATCAGCATCATGCTCTGAATCCCGATTTGCAAAATGAGCCAAAAAAAAAATCTAGGGCTGATATCGGTCCTCATTTACTTGGTGTTAACTTTGAAAGTGAAGTAGAGAGAACAGTTTCCTCCAAGCTGTACTTTTTATACATTCATTTCTTTCTTCTCTGTAGAAAGGAATAGACAAGGAATTTTACCTACTATTCACAGTCTTTGATGAGAACTTGAGCAGGTATCTTGACGAAAACATTCAGAGGTTCACATGGCGCCCCTTCAGTGTTGACAAAGAAGACAAGGATTTTGTGAACTCCAACCGGATGCATGGTACGAACAATGACTTTCCCTTCTATAAGGGAAAGGATAATTGCATTTGAAGTGAAAATGTTTTGAATGTTTTAAACGATCCTAATTTTGGTTTCTTGGATATTGTTCTCAGTCACGAGTCAATTTTATTTCCTGACTTCATCTCAGAAGGTATGGTGAAATCTCCCTATCTCCCAGAGAGATTGTGAAACTTAATTAATACTTCTGAAATACTTCATCAGCTTGAGATGAAGCCACACAGAACATGAACTAGCGAAGATCACAGTACATTATAAAAGTACAAAATTACTGACAAAATGCCCTCCCTTGGGTTTGTAATCACATCATTAAGTCTGATAATCCAAGTGATCATTAGCAATATACATTCAACAGTAAAGCATCTCTTATCAAGTACATGAAGGACTGTCCAAAGTGCTAATTTGTAAAACGTTACCCATTCCTATCCCAGATCTTATTTTGAAGGAATTGCTTAATTCCCCTTCTCTGTGTCTCTTATATCAGTTGTAACAGTGGCAAGCCACCTTGTAATTGCTGTGAATTACACAGGATTCTCATTAGTCTTGGGCACATTACCCAAGGTGATAGAATAATGAGCGAGAGTCCAAACTCAAACAACTACTAGAGGGCGTGCTCAACAAAGGGGCCTGAAGCAAGCACTCTAAGAGAACAGGTGCCAAATTGCTCATTTTAGGACCAAGGATGACAACTATGTATTGCCTTTGAAATATTACAGGAGAATAACAAAACAGTCCCTAATCTCCCTTCCCCACAAAGATGTCCAAAAACGTCCAAGGTTCCAAGTGACCCACAGCAGGCAGCTCACAGACTCCTATGGTCCTGGGTGCTCCACGCCAACAGTATCTCCTTGGGCCAATGAAAAGCACTGAGTAACTCACTTTCAATACCATCGTCTACAAAATTGTTGTTATACCTGAATAATGAAATTTATTTCCAACCTTCCTAGTAACCAAAAAAAAAAAAAAAAAAAAAAAAAGGAGGGTGGAATAAAGTGGAAATGAGGAAACATAGCAATTCTTTCATGGAAAAACTAAGTTGCAAAAGAAATTTATCGTAAGACAGGCCTGTAAAGAGAAAGCATTAAGCCCCAGTGGACTGGGTCACATCCAGCCCGGCCCTGGTTTGACAGTGTGAAATACACTCTCATATATTGGATGTGTAGAATATGCCACCTTGAAAGTGCAAAGAAAGCAATGCATTTTAATTTAAATTTTACATTAATTATAAATTGAATTCTATCCCCAGGCTTACTTGTATGGAGTAGAAGGAAGAATGATGGCAACAGTACCAAAGAGAAAGTGCCTCATGGTAGATGGTACTTTGCATTACACCTGTTATATAGTTGATATTCAAAGGTGTTTGTTGACCTCCTTCCCTCAAGACCATCCTCAGTGACTTGTGAGCTGTCCTTGGGGGAGGGTGGGGAAGGGCCATGCCTCCAGGAGTTCTTGGGTTAGTCAACAAATATCAACTGGGTTAGGTGACAAGGCTACACAAGAAGACAAAACAGTGTAACTTCTTTACCAGGCCTCCTCATGGGCTTTGGCTACCTTTATCTGAGACTATAACCAGCAATGACATCATTCTTTCAGGAAATGTTTAGAGTACTAGAAAAAAACAAAATAGAAAACGAAAGTATTTGTTGAATGGATGAATGGATGTTCCAGAAAGAGAGGATTTCAACTAGAATTCCAAGGCAAGAGAAGATTATCTACCCGCAGCCAAGGATGAAATTATTAGCACCCCAAATTGCAAAAATCTCTTTAACATTCAATGGACAAAATTAACATAATTTATTTGCAAAAGAATTACCAAAGATTTTTTTTTTTTTTCAGAAAAGACAATGTTCTTCTCAGAAGCCTCCAGGCTTCTTAGACTTTGTATTAATAATCCCAGACATCCACGTAAAATTACCAAGTATCAGTGGTTCTGCAGACACAGAAATAAAGAGACACAGAAATAAAAAGTAATTTTTTCTAATAATGGGACTATAAATGAAGAGCACTCATAAATGTGATAGTTGTTCTTCCTACTATGGACATTAATAACGAGTAGGGCGGGGATAGAATCTTGATCTCTCTCAGGGACATCAAGCGTGAGACATAATTACATGTAATCTCCCCTCAAAAAGTGCTATTCAGTTAATATATTCATGCCTCACGGAGTTGGAATGTGGTTTCTAAATTCTTTTCAAGACATTTCTCCAGGTAGTCACTATCAGTGGACTGAAGTTGATGTAAAAGAGGAAAACAATTCTCATTGTGGGAGATACAGAAGGTCTTCATGACCTAAGTCATCATTATTCAAAGGCCCTTTACTTTATTGAGGTAGGGAAATGAAAGTATTCAAAAGGTAAAAGTATTTACTCGAAGATTGGCCCCTTATAAACTCAGCTCCCACTCCCCTGCAAAAAAAAAATCTCTCTCCTCTGACCAGACATTCAAGTTCAATATCAATCAATTGTGAATTTTCCAATGGCGCAGGATCCAAGAAATCAGTAAAGGGATGTCTGGCAACTCTTGGAATCAAATGCAAATCTGTTGGCAGATGAAATGAAAAACAAAATGAAATGAATTAGCAAGGTGAGAAAGGAACACTTGAAGGAGATAATAGGATAAGAACCTCAAAAGAAAATGATTTTCATAGCAAGAGTTCTAGAGCAGGCTTTGGGGAAATTGATGAAGTTCATAAATATATTTACAAGGATGAAGTTTTTCATAAACTGCCAAATGAAAATTCAAATTGCAGGATATCATATTACACTATCAAATAATTTTGTCAGAAAAAAATTATGCCAGAGAAAACCTGATTTATTTTTTATTGATTCTTAGGACTTGTGCCCTTGTGTATACATGGTTAAATATACTATTTTCACAATTTTCGTATATTTTCATTCTTCGTTGTTCAGTTTAGTCTCCAATTTGGATTGATTCCCGGTGTGACTTTTCTCTAGTCTTATCTACTCTTTGGTAGTAAGGATCTTCTGTAAATAGTTTAAACTTGAGCACTGGAACAGACTGCCCCCACACACTAATAATCCTCAACTAAAATGGCGTGTTTTCTGTACCTACAAGATCATCGTGGGCTCTGACGATGTTTTCCTTTCATTTAGCTATTAATGGCTTTATGTTTGGCAACCAACCGGGCCTAACCATGTGCAAAAAAGACAGAGTTTCCTGGCATATGATTGGAATGGGCACCGACACGGATATGCATGGAGTTTATTTTCAAGGGAACACCATCCACATACGAGGGACTCACCGCGACACCCTAGCCCTGTTTCCCCATACCTCCACCACAGTTTTCATGCAGCCGGACCATGCAGGTAAACTTGGCAGGATCGTCTCCGGTCACCAAATTCCTATCTTCAGTCACACACTCTAGAAGAAATTGGTTGCATTTGGGCACTTCAAGGCAAACAGACTTGGTTACAGTTGGACAATCCTAACTATTTTATTCCAAACACACCGTATAAAGAATAGAGATGTATCTAGAATGACACAAAGCAGAATTCAAGTCCTCCAAACAACCTTGCCACACAAATCCCAGGAGAGTGTTCTTGATTCATTCCCAGGAATGATTTGGCCCCAAGAAAAGGGGTATTTCTTGTTCTGTAAGGCACAAACATTTTATTTGTTGCTCTGAAGAATGTACCAGGCATGGACAGACCCCTGGATGCTTCCAAGTTATGGGCATGACCTGATTTCCCTTGTCTAGAGACTGATAATAGCCTTTTGATAAGTAACTTGAAGACTTCTCCATTTTCATTCTGTTGAGCACCCTTGGTTTCCCCAGAGGGGAAGGTGCATCGGGTCTGAAGTCTGTAGACGGCCCATTGAAGTGCCAGTACTCATACCTTCTCTTAGAGATTCCCAAACTAAGTACATAATTGGGGCATTTTTATAAAAGATAAAGGGCAACACATGGCAGCATATGCTACCTGTCACATGAAACATAAAGATGGCCGATGCTATGGGCACTCAAAATATTTCTCCAAGCCAACATTTTCATTAGTTTTTAAAAGAAACTGACTCTTGATCCTGACTTCAGTCATGATCTCAGGGTTGTGAGATTGAGAACTTTTCGGGCTCCTGCTCAGTAGAGAGTCTGCTTGAGGTTCTCTCTCCCTCTTCCTCTGCCCCTCTGTCTCCCTCCAAATCAATAAATGAATCTTAAAAAAAAAAAAAAGCAACCAATATGCTATCCAAGATGAGCATTTGCTGACTCTGTGTCCTCTATGAATTGATGTCTACTTCTTTATTTCACACTAGAACTAGTGTGAATGTTTCGATGCCCCTCAGTGTCATTGGTTAAAAACTTATGGCTTGTGCTTCCAAACTTTTGTCCAAGAACTGCCTGAAACTAGGAGCTCCATCCCTCCCTTATAGACTTTGAGGATTTAACCTTTCAACATTGGTATAATTAATCAGTTATGAATCACCCAAGCCAAGGGATGGCTTGGACACAATTATTTTTAAAAATATGCTCTTCAAGATCAAAGATGGGAGAAAAGGGAAATGGTTTTAATCCATAGAAACTGACATTCAAAGCTACAGCTGGCTGGAATAATTTTAGGGACTTGGTTAATTATTCCAGTGCCAGAAATCTGAGACTGCTTAATGGCTTGGTCATTTCACCAATTCCTATCCCATATCTACAGACCAAAAATGGTGCCCAAAATATGAGTAGACCCTAGGCTGCAACTCAAATATTTTTACTTTGTTCTTGTTTTTTAACCACTTTATTGAGATATGACTGATAAACAAAAACCTATAGGTATTTAATTTATACAAATCAACGAGTGATGTTGAACATCTTTTCAGGTGCCTGCTGTCCGTATGTCTTCTTTGGAGAAATGTCTGTTCATGTCTTCTGCCCATTCTTTAATTGGATTATGTGTTTTGGGGATATTTAGTTGTATCATTTCTTTATAAATTTTAGATACTAATCCTTTATTCGATATGTCATTTGCAAATATCCTCTCCCATTCAGTAGGTTGCCTTTTAGTTTTACTGTTTCATTCACTGTGCAGAAAACTTTTATTTTGATGTAGTCCAGTAGTTTATTTTTGTTTTTGTTTCTCTTGCCTCGGGAGACATATCTAGAGATGTGTTGCTATGGCTGATGCAGAGAGTTACTATCGGTGCTCTCTTCAAGGATTTTTATGGGATCAGGTCTCACATGTAGGTCTTTCATGCATTCTGAGTTTATTCTGTGTATGGTGTAAGAAAGTTGTCCAATTTCATTCTTTTGCATGTTGCTGTCTAGTTTTTGTAACATTATTTGTTGAAGAGACTGTCTTTTCTCATTGCATAGTCATTCTTACTTTCTTGAAGATTGATTGACCATACAGTTGTGGGTTAATATCTGGGTTTTGTATTCTGTTCCATTGATCTCTGTGTCTATTTTTATGCTAGCACCATCCTGTTTGATTACCACTGCTTTGTAATATAACTTGAAATCTGGAATTGAGATACCTCCAATTTTTTTCTTTTTCAAGATTGTTTTGACTTTCTGAGTGTTTGTGGTTTCATATAAATTTTAGGATTGTTTGTACCAGTTCTGTGAAAAATACCATTGGTATTTTGATAAAGATTGTTTTAAATCTGTAGCTTGTGTTGGGTGGTATAGACATGTTAATGGTACTTGTTTTTCTAACCTATAAGCATGGAATGTCTTTCTTCTTTCTTGTGCCATCTTGAATTTCTTTTATCAGTGTTTTATAGTTTTCAGAGTACAAATCTTTCACCTCTTTAACTAAGTTTATTCCTAGATAGTTTATTGGTTTTGGTGTATTTGTAAATGGGATTGTTTTCTTAATTTCCCTTTCTGCTGCTTTATTGTTAGTGTATAGATTGATTTTGTATATTACTGAATTCATTTATCAGTTCACATAGTTTTTTGGTGGAGTCTTAAGGTTTGCAAATCAAAATTGCAATGAGTAATTGTACCTGTCAGAATGAATAAAATAAAAAACGTAAGAAATAAGAAGTATTGTCAAAGATATGGAGAAAAAGGAACCCTCATGCGCTGTTGGTGGGAATGCAAACTGGTACAGCCACTGTGGAAAACAGTATGGAACTTCCTCAGAAAATTAAAAATAGAACTACCCTAAGACCAGGTATCACACTACTGGGAATTAACCCCAAATACAAAAATACTAATTCAATGGGATACATTCTCCCCTATATTTATAGCAGCATTGTTTACAATAGCCAAACTATGGAAGAAGCCCAAATATGGTTAAGGAGGATGTGGTAATATATACAATGGAATATTATTTAGCCATAAAAAGAATGAAATCTTGCCATTGGCAACAACATGGACAGAGTTATAGAGGAGTGAAATAAGTCAGAGAAAGACAAATACCATATGATTTCACTCATACATGGAATATAAGAAACAAAACAAAGGAGCAAAGGAAAAAAGGAAAGGAGAGAAAGAGACAAACCAAGAAATCAACCCTTAACTACAGAGAATAAAATGATAGGAAAAACAAACAGCTATTTATGCATCTAAAAAAAAAGAACAAATTGATGAGTTGGGAAGTAAGTATACATCTGTGAAGCTGTCACCACAAAACCTTAAACTCCTCTTCATTCTTAGAGAAGACAATTCCTTGGCTAGCGGAAAAACATGATGAACAGGTGAATAATGGGCTTTCTGGTGAACACCACACCCAGTGGGAGCTCTTCCTTTTTATTTATTTATTTGTTTGTTTGTTTGTTTATGTGACCTTTTTTAGTTTTTTCAATGTTCCAAGATTCATTGTTTATGCACCACACTCAGTGCTCCATGCATTACATGCCCTCCATAATACCCACCACCAGGCTCACCCAACCCAACCCCTCACCCTTCTCCCCTCCAAAACCCTCAGTTTGTTTCTCAGAGTCCACAGTCTCTCATGGTTTGTCTCCCCCTCCGATTTCCCCCATCTCATTTCTCCTCTCCATCTCTCAGTGTCCTCTGTATTATTACTTATGCTCGACAAGTAAGTGAAACCCTATGATATTGACTCTCTCTGCTTGACTTATTTCACTCAGCATAATCTCTTCCAGTCCTGTCCATGGTGATACAAAAGTTGGGTATTCATCCTTTCTGATGGAGGCATAATACTCCGTCGTGTATATGGACCACATCTTCCTTATCCATTCGTCTGTTGAAGAGCATCTTGGCTCCTTCCCCTCTTTCCACAGTTTGGCAACTGTGGACGTTGCTGTTAAATGGGAGCTCTTCTAATGTCTGCCCTTGGAGCGTCTTCTGGTTTCACAAAGACCCTTCCTGATGAGGGTCCTGCTTAGGGCTGAGGGGGCTAGAGCACCCACTGAAACAATGATTTCTTCTCATTCTCAAGGGGTAATTTGCAATACTTTGATATGTACAGCATGACAAAAGCTATCACTGTGCGTTGGACATGGGTAATGAGACTAATCACTGATCCCTTGCCTCTAAGAACAGAGTCTCTATGAAAGGAAAGGAAGAATTATTGATTCAATAACTCCATTGACAGTTAATATCTTCCAATAATTTTGTTTTATATAATTTTATGGTGGGTTCCATTAAGATATATCTACCTGATGCCAATCTAGAAAATTGCATCAGTTTATAAAATTACGTAATTCTCAGACATGATTGCTGGCATTATGTAGGGGAATCTAGTTGATTTTCTTTTTTTTACACTTGGCATTATGTTGACCTACCACGGTAATGAGAGCCTCCTTTGTTCAAAGGATTAATGAATAATAATAGCAATAATAATAATTTAATAGTAATACTTTACATGTGTATTTCACTGTATGTAGTTTATGAAATCCTTTAGGGCAAAATACATGATTTCAAAAATGTGCCCTAACTTAATTTAGAATATTAATCTTATAGGTAATTAGTTCATTTTAAACTGGGCTGGGCTAAGATAATCATACCTATTGATGACCTTCCAGGAGCAACTCTCTTCTAACAGGTGTGTATAGTAGGGAAAACCCAGAGAAATTATTTCTTGGTAGCAACTTTGCAAGTTTTCATTTTCAATTCCAGATGAATTTCAGATGGTATTTCCCACCCCATCCCCTGGTAAGTAAATATATTCACAGTGATTTATTCTCCTTGGAGTCTGGCTGGAAAATACAATATAAAATTGGTATTTTAAAGATCCGTCTTACAAGTTATTTTCTTGGGGAAGGGAATGCTGTAGATTGCTAGCAGACCAAAGCCACAACTGGAACAGTTGAGTTCCCTGCACAACGCCAAGCCGTTTCTGTTTCAGGTATTTTCAGGCTATTTTGTTCCACCATGCACCACTTCGTGAGAGGCATGAATCAGATCTATGAGGTCAACAGCTGTGGCAACAAGGACCCTTCAGAGCAGCCATATGGGATGATAAGAACCTTTTACATCGCTGCTGAAGAGGTAGAATGGGATTATGCCCCTAACAAAAACTGGGAGTTCGAAAAGCAGCACTTGGACGCAGGAGGGGAAAGGTACCACGGGCAAAGCCGCCAAGTCTCTTGGGTGGGGTTGCACATGCTCCATAGACATTTCTCAAGTGGGGACACCTAACATTGCCCTGGTTTTGTCTGTACAACTCTGGTGGACAGAGACTGCTATTGTGAGCACAAAAGAGGAGGCAAGCTGCCAATCTGCCTCCCGGGAGGAGCGTCTGAAGTCATTTGGGGGCAAACCCCGCAGGCTCAGGGCATCCCCTGCTCGTGGTGGCTGGTTGCAAGTGTGGCTGTCCCAAGCATGTGTGTGCCTTTGAGAGAGTGCCAAGCTTGAGAGGGTTAGGGAAAAGATGCAGGTCCCAGTAACAGGGGGACTGTGAAGACGAAATGGTACAGAAGGAGGCAGAGGCAAGGTGAGCAGGTAGCAGGTAGATTGAGGACCGCAGGGAAAGAGCCTTCATGGGATGGGGAACAGCCTAGGAGCAGGTAGGAGGCATTGCCTTGGCAGAGATACCCAAATTAAGATGGACAGGCTGTACCCAGAGAGTTCCCAAGACTGACCCTCCCGGGAGAATACTGTCAGCCAGCGCTAAGCACCAAAGGGTCCGCAGGGCTGGAGCATGGCGTGGTCCTGTGAGCTCTGGTGCCCTGCACACACTTCCCCTGTGTGCAATGGGGTAGAGTCAAACAGGGTATAGAGGCATCTGCCAGCTTGGACCTGTAGACCTCCTCCTCCAAGTTCATACGCTTCACTCAGAAACAGCCTGATGCTTGGGTATTTCCTGCCCCATATACAGACCAGGAGATTCAGTGCAGAAGGTTAAGGCTAACCACTAGTCATGGGTCCTAGAATTGAACATAGACCTTTTGAAAGACTGATCAGTGTTCTCACCACGAAGCCATGTTAATTTGCATGTATTTGTTCCTCTTTGTTCTGTATTATCAGCTCCCCGCCGCCCTGACCCCACTAATTCTTTTTTGCCATGCCACACACAAATCCTCTATACCCAGCTGTTCTGATTTTAACACGTCTTTTTTCCTGTTCTTACTTGTTGGCCTGTTTTGAGGGTATAGACTCCTGGAAAAGAGAGTAGAACAGCGTCACCTTATGGATAAATGAAGAAATGAAATGACTCTTCCCTTCTAAAAAGATTTGCCTCAGGGACAGGACAATTTAAAATTTGTTCCCATAACTCACCAACCCAATTATTAAACCAGACACTCCTGTCTTGCAAAACCAGTGTTGCCGATACCAGCTCCTGACTGATGCTGGGGCAGTGGAAAATGAAATGAAGAGTGATCCAGCCTTTTCTAAAATGATGATGTTTACTAAAAGGCTGCTGGAACTAAAGAAATAATGGCATAACAATTTTGTGGAATGTATATTCTTAGCCCATGAGAGTGTAAGAGACAGAGCCATCATGATTTTCTTGACACTTAGGATAATTTTGGTTTTCCGACCACCTGCTCTCTGGACTGGCAGGAGGCGGCAGCCTCAGTCTTCTGGGATTTTCTCCCAGGAGACAGAGATAGTGGGTGCTGGCTGTGTTTGCCCTCTGCCCTGCCACTCAGAATATTTCCCATAAATAAATGAAAACAAAGGAAAATGAGAACCTGTTCACATATTCAAAGTGCAATGGATCCATAGAAAGTAACAGTACAGATGGAGATGACCGGGCCTCCTAGAGGCACATCTGGGGCACCTCTGCAGCTGGGAGACCAGGGACAAATGCCCCTTCTGCCCCCCAACTCTTATGTCTCTGCCTTTTGAGCCAAAGCCTTGGGAGGAAGCACATCTGGTTTCCATACCACCTGTCAGTGTGGGTTATCCTTGAGACATTCATTCCTTCATCCTGGTTCACACAGACTCTCTGCCTCACCTTGGGGACCTAATATCTTCCCCTAAGGGCTTTCTCAGAACACACTGAGAAGGCCTTGGGATCCCAGAAAAGCAACCAGCGGGACTCATCAGCACAATGCCAGGGTTTGTGCTGTGGGAGACAATTCAAAATCTGAGAGAGAGTTGCTCTAGGGAAATAAAGCTGTATTCCTCGGACTCCTGAACTTGTGGACTGATAGGCATTTAATTTCATCAGCGTGATATTTGAGACAATAACAGCCATGTATGGAGCCACCATGTGACAAGCATTTTGTTAGGGTTTTCAAAAAACCCTACCTCCTAGTGACCCTCACAATGTCCTTGACCCACTTGGTGAGCCTCAGCCCAGCATCTCAGCTGACATCCCAGCAAGACAGCAGAAGAGCAAGCGCTTACAAGGTGCTCGGTGTGTGTCTGGTACAGGTCTTTACTGAGCTCAACCCACAGCCTCCCCACACCTGTCCCGGGAGGCCAATACATTGTCATGACCCCACTTTGCAGACCAGGAAAGCTGACAAACAGTAAAACATGGCTCCAGAGGCATCTGGGTCACTCCCGCAATGTTACTAGGACTCTCGGAAAATGAAAGTAGAAGAAAAATTCTCTTCCCTTGGAAAGCAGGTGGTCCAGATTGAAGACGTACATGTCTTTCTTTGTTAAGCATCTACTGTATCTAGGCATTGTACCCAGTGTTGTTAAACGGTGTTAAAAAGGACAGGCGAGTTTCCTTCCCACACAGAATTCATGGCGCATGGGGAAGACATGAGACCAAGCATACTGAGCGAGGTGATCACTATGAGAGGGGAAGGGCTGAGCACAGAGGGAGCCCACAGCAGGTGTGCATGGCCCCGTGTCGGGGAGAGCTAGGGAGAAAGCAGGTGGCCAGGGAGAGCTTCTTTGAGGAAGCAGTCTTCGTCCTGGGACTTGAGGAATAGGCTAGTTGAAGAGGTGGCAACTGTGTTCTTGACCCAGAGGAGAACACTTGGAAGGCCTAGAGGTGGGAAGCACACATGGAGCTTGAGAGAGTATGTGGTGCCAGTGAGGGAAAAGGAGGCTTGGGAGGTTGGCGGAGGCAGAGAGTGAAGGGTTGTGAGGAATTTGGGAACTGGGCAGTGGGTGGCCAACAACAGATTTTTTCACCTGTTGAATGTACAGGTTAGGATCACTCTGCCTATAGTGTAGAGGAGAGAGGGAAGGGAGGAGTATGAGAGGCACATAGAATGACCGAGAACAACCCAGTTCACACAGGTAAGTGAGGTCGGTGACTTAGGTTGGAGTGCAGGCAGTTTAAGGGAGGGAAATGGACATACCATGTTTTATAGGTAAAACTGATAGGGTTTTTTTCCCCATCGCTTGTGACCATCTATCTTGGTGGTGGATTAAACACATAGTTGACCCTCACTATTGCAGACTCCATGTTTGTGAATTTGCCTTCATGCTGAAATTTATTTGTAATACCAAAATCAAATTTTGTGGTGCTTTGGGGGTCATTTACAGGGATGTATAAAGCAGCAAAGGATTTGTGTCACCCGATGCGCACATTCCCAGCTGAGGTCAGACAAACAAGGCATCCCTCTGCCTCCTTGTTTCAACTTTCAGTGTAAACAGACATCCTCTTTGTGGTCCCTTTAGTGCTACTTTTGTGTATGTATGTGTGCTTTTTTGGGTGACTTAGCTGTTTAAAATGCCCCCACAGAGTAGCACTGCCTAGTGTTCTCAAGTATGAGAAGGCTGTGATGTGCCTTGCAGAGGAAATACGTATTAGATGAGCTTCATTCAGGCACGAGTTACAGTGCTATTGCCATGAGTTTAAAGTCAATGAATCAGCAATACATATTGAATAAGATGTCTTTATTTTTTTTAAAGATTTTATTTATATTTTTGATAGAGATCACATGTAGGCAAAAAGGCAGGCAGAGAGAGAAGGGGGGAAGCAGACTCTCTTCTGAGCAAAGAGCCAGATGCGGGGCTTGATCCCAGGACCCTGGGATCATGACCTGAGCTGAAGGCAGAGGCTTAACTCACTGAGCCACCCAGGTGCCCCTGAATAAGATGTCTTTAAACAGCAACACACATAAAATAAGGATATTTATTAATCAGCCAATGAAAATATTGTAACCAGAGTTTTAAAGAAACTGGATTGGTTTGTTTGTTTGTTTTTTGGAAGGTTGGAGAGGTGGCTTTTCCTCTATCCTTCAGGTTCTTCTGGCTGGTCTAAGAATTAAATTGACATGAGAAAATCAAATTTATGTACACAGGGAGAATCCACATAAACATGAGAGATTCCAAACAGGCAAAACTCGATATATAAGGAGAAGGGGGAAGGAGTCTGGGACTTCCAAGGAAAGGAGAGCAATTCATAAGAAGATGAAAGAGAGTAAATGTTAGGTAAAGAAATGTTGGCTGGGCAACTCAGAAACAAGGAGGCAGAGAGAATTTTAGCAAACAGACTTTGCTAAATTCCTCCGTGTCTCCCACCCCTAGTTCATATTATAATGTAGTTATAATGGGATTGGGTCCTCTACCTAAATACTTCTAGGCAGTTAGGGGGAAGGTCAAAGTTTTTCCTGGACCTTTTGGGTCCCGATTGTTTCCAGCTCAAAATAATCCACATGCCAAAACGGCATCTCTTAGGGGCATTCTTTGTGAACACCTACAAAACCCAACCTTGGATTTCCTCCAGGAGTCATGGTTCAGTATTCATTATCTCAGTGTTTGAGGTCACTTTCTAGAACACAATTCCTGTGAAGAACAAGAATCAACTATGCCTATATTTGTATGTGTGTATATGCACAATATACAACCCAGAGGTCTTTAAAGTGGAAAAGTAGAACGCAGTGCAGAATGATACACATGAAATCTGAAGAAATTCAGGGTGATAGAGTGTGAGTGTGCACATGTGTCAGGCATGTGCGTGTGTGTGAGGTTAGTTAGTCCCAACAAGCAACATGCCATCTTATGGGAGTCTCTAACTAAGGTTGGCCCCATGGAGCGTGCAGCAGGACTCTGCAATGATGGTCCAAGAAGTAAGACCAGGGCCAGAGCTGGCCTGCTCCCATCAAAACCCTCTGAGGTGTTTTCAAGTGCAGATCCCTGGCCCCACTTCCAGAGAGCCTGTTGCAGAAGTCCAGCTCCACAGGGGGGTCCCGATGGCAGCCGGGTTTGGGAAACCCTGCTCCAGAGTACCCCTGAGTCACTCAGAAGCACTCAAGGGTTTTCTACCTCCTGGCAACTTTAATTTCTGATGTTTCTACTTTACAGACACGGAGATATATTTATGAACCACACTGAAAACTGGATTGGCTCTCAGTACAGGAAGGTGGTTTACAGAGAATATACTGATGGAGAATTTGTGGAGATCAAAGCCCGACCGCCACGAGAGAAACACCTGGAACTCCTGGGTATGGCATAGATTGCAGGCATGCACTGCCAGCCCCAAGAGTGGCCTGAGAAGGCACAGCAGGGACAGAGCAGCCTGACTGCATTGATCCAAGTGTGACATCTTCCTGTCTTCCCATTGTCAGGGAGCACACTCATTCAAAGAATAGTCAACCAGATGGCCAGATAACACGCAAACAGCCATCCATATCACCAGGGTTGTCTAACCAACATCTGTCACCCTCAAGTCCCTTTCTCATCCCTCTGCCAAGCCAGGACATTTTAACTTGGAATAATTTGATGCCTCAGAAGAGCAGGCAGAGTATTTGCATAATTTGATGCCTCAGAAGAGCAGGCAGAGTATTTGCATAATTTCTTCAAGGTCCTGGATTCTCCGTGCACAGAGCCATAAGAACACACCATAAAAACAATTCAACCCAAAGAGAAACCCCTTATACGAGAGGAACGCCAGGTGAAAGGCCTGGTTTGAGTTCAGAAGGCCCTGAACTTGGTCTTCTCAGGAACTCCTGGGCCTGTCTGAAATCCTGGGCTGCCTGACCTGGTGATTAGAACTCAAAGAGTTCTTCTTCCCTGCTTTCACCTGGGAGTTGCCAAACCTGACCCCATCACAAAGATGAGATCTTTTGGCTGAGGGCTAATCTAGAAGAGTCTCTGAAATCCATTCCCCCCCCCCTTTTTTTTCTGTTCTCAATTTTAAATGCACAAGGTGACATATAAATAGTATGGCTTTACACAGTACTTTTTTCTTTTTTAAGATTTATTTATTTATTTAATTGACAGACAGAGATCACAAGTAGACAGAGAGGCAGGCAAAGAGAGAGGAGGAAGCAGGCTCCCCGCTGAGCAGAGACCATGATGCAGGGCTTGATCCCAGGACCCTGGGATCATGACCTGAGCCGAAGGCAGAGGCTTTAACCCACTGAGCCACCCAGGCACCCCCACAGTACTTCTTAATATTAAAAAAAGGCACCGAGATAGCTAGCTTGATAAATTATTACATGCCCCACCCATCTTCTCCACACCCTGTCTATCAACAGTGGCATGGGAGCTTGTTTGTGACACTGAAGAGTCAGCTGCAGTGATAACATTTCTTCCTTGGAGCTGTGTATGTCGAATGAGCTCCAGGAAAAAAGCTCACTGGTCCTGCCAACAAGAGCAGGTTGCCTCTCAAAAAGTCCCAGTTGGGGTCTGCTCAGTAAAATGACACAAAGCAGTGACACCATCAGGGGCAAGCCCAGCAGTGCTTCCCCCAGAAGAGCGTGAGGCCCAACTGCTCATTTTCTGCAGGTCAGGGACAGGCCTGTGCCCCTGAAGTTCCAAAGGGCACAGGGCAGGCAGCCCTTTGTTTCTTAGGCTCCCGGTGACCTATCAGGCCCCAAATCAGAAGACATTCACTCTCACCAGTACAGCAGGCCATGTGGAATGAAAGCAGTAATTAATGACAAATAATGATTTTAAATCATGCATACACTTTCCCCTCTCTGGAACTATACTCAACTTCGCAGTTTAAAAAACATGCATTTCTTTTCTAGCTTTAGCATGAAAAACAAAATAGTGTTTTTTTCAGACACTTCCTGAGTCATACTAAATGTTTTCTCCCAAAGGTAAAAATAGTCCAACAAAATTCCTGATTTATTTAGGACTCTAGTGGTCTTCTCAGAAAAGCAACTAAAATGATGGGTTGAATTGGTGAAGAGTGGATGGGTGCAGTCAGACCCCCTACCGTGAACGTAGCTCTCTATGAAAGTTGAATCCTAGGGACACCCAAGGATGCAAAGAAATCCCCAAGGGCCATAGGATCAGGTCTGAAGTGATTCCAAAATGGGATTCTGTTAACATCGTCCTTGAAGCGATGCCACATGAAGAGGCTGGTGTGTATGGCTGTGGGGCAGGCGCTGAGAAAACTGCTTTTGTGCGAGAGAGGCCCCTAGTATAGGCAAGGGGCATTGAAGGCACATGCCTTTCTGGCAAGGGTGTGGGCCTATTTCTGTTGGCACGCAGGCTGGCTGCTTCCAACAGAAGCGTACACGTGGGATTGCTGGAGAGAGCATGTCTCATCAAGGTATCCAAGTGGTGTTGGACATGCATGAGTGAAATCATTGTATTGATCATAAATCAGTACATAGGTGTTTCAATTTTGGTCTTACCTTCAAATCTCTTTCATATACAATATTTCATTGGATTCTCATTATAGTTTTTATTATTGATATATCCACTTACCAGATAATGAGCAATTTTGGACTTGCCAAAGGTTACATACAGAAGGATTACAATGGAAAGTCACCATATCATGTGGATATGGCTTTTCCTGGAGACCGTCTCTGCAGCAGTAAAAATTTCTGTATTTATTGAGCACTTACTGTGTTTCAGTGCCCTGAAATAATTTATTATTTCATTTAATCCTTACTATATCTTTATGAGAAAGGTGATATTAAACCCATTTCATGGATGAGGAAATTGAGTCAGGCAGGTCACTTAAGCAAGGTCTCTCAAATAAGTGAAGGAAGCGGGATTTGAACCCAGGTTGATCCGACTGCCAAACCCTACATGAGTATTTCATATGACATATATTGCCCTCTAAAGGAAGAAGCTACGGTTAGCTTTATTTTGCTAAAAACTAACTGCATATATATTCCTTCAGTGTTGAAAAGAGCAACGATAACGCTCACAGGCTTGTGCTTTGCCTTTAGGCCCAATGATTCATGCTGAGGTGGGCGACTCCATCCTGATCATATTTAAGAACAAAGCCAACCGGCCCTACTCCATCTCAGCCCAAGGTATTGCAGACATGGAGAGCGGAAAGCAGCTCCAAGCATCTGTCACAAAGCCAGGTAAGTTACATGGGAGATCTGCTCCATGCTGATAAGGACACTGGACTCAACTCTCTTCTGAACTTTTCTGATCTTTGAAAGCTCTTGGAAGGCTCATCTTAATGCCAACATGTTTCAGTCATCACATAGTCACTCTTAATACAGGATCATCAGTCATCTAATGACCAAGTAGTTATGCTGTTTCTAGGCATCCATTAGGGACCTAAATGCATAGTAAGACATAATAATAGCTGATACATATTGAATGTCATCTTTTGCCAGGTGCTACGCTATATTTTAAAAAAAAAAATTCATTTTCCTTATAATAGCCCAACAAGGTACACACTAACATATGTCATTGACTTTGATACCTTTGATTAGAATATCCATCATTATTTTTATCTGTTACTAAAAAAAAAAAAAAAAGAACACATGGTCAATTAGACCTTAGCATGCCACTGATCGAAAGATGCATCTTGATTTGAGTTATGTTAAAATGTAAAAAATGCACATCCTACAATTGAGGGAAATATTATATTGTTATGTCCATTTAACAGATGACTGAAGAACAGAGGGGTAAAGAACTTGACCGGATCATACATTAGTAACAGTGAAACCTCAGTTTGTTGGACTTAGAACCTCTGCTCTTAGCCATATGTTTCTTTTGAGTTGCTTAAAATGAATTCGGAAGAAAAAAAGACAAACAAGATGAACCATTTTAGTAGTAATACAGATTATGCCTAATGAAATTCTAAGTGGTGAAGAGTTTCAAGAATGTATCTGGGGATGTTTACAAAAGTTTCAGAGAAGGAAAATCCATAAAGATTGATTGATGATTGATTGATTGATTCAGAGCAAATAAAGTAGTAGTTAGGGAAAGATTTCTAAAAGAGGTGGAACTCTACCTGGGTTTTAAAATATATACTGAAGGGAGAGAAGGTCTCACACTTTAAAGAGCTTCCCGTAACATTTACACAGTTGAAATGTGGTTGTAGTAAATGTCAAGATCCTCTGTGACCTTCAGTTATGAAATTGAGAGCAATCATAAGAATAATTAGAGGGGAATTATATTCCATTTTACTTCTCATATATATATATATATATATATATAATACTAAATACTATAGTAATTGCAATAAAGGTCATATAAACCTGTAAAATGTTAAAGATGCATAGAAGGAAGAAGAGAAAACAATCTAATGCATCATGAGAAAAAATTAGCAAGATATTCCTATAAGGATGGGGTTGAGGAAAAGAAATCTTCACTGGCCACAATTCCAACCTCTCTTGCTGCTCCACACCCCACACTTCCCCCAATTCCTAAATCTGTCTTTTGCTGCTTCAAGAAATCTCTCATGAATATTCTAAATGTCTGTCTATAGGGAGATACGCAAACACATTTTGGACTATCCCTCTGATGAACTATTACACAGCCATTAAATGATGTTTAAGAAGGTTTTAATGAGGAAAAACTTGTAGTATCATGTTAAGCAAAATACAGGTATAGAACAAAGGTTAAAAAGGAAATAAACCAAAATGTTCATAATGGTTGCATCTTTAAGATAGTATTTTAAGTAATAGGGTGATGCTTATTCTACACCTTCACCTTGTTTGTACTTTCTACATTTTCTGTATTGGGTGTCTCACTTTTATGAAGAGGGAACTGGTTTTAGTTGGGTCAAAAAAGCAACTAAAGTTATTCATTTTTGATGGCAAAAAGTGACTCAGGAGGGGGAAGAAGGGTGCCAGTCAGGCTTGGGGAAGGGCTCCGACAGGGCTGTGGGCCAGCTGGGGTGAGTCCTCACAGGCTGCTATGCCCTGATGGTGAGGACTGGTAAGGGACATAGTTCTTCTGTGCTGACTGGCCTTCTAAGTGTCCTTAATAGGGTTATGGGGGTAGAGGGAAGAAGAGAATCCCCACAAGGGTCTCTGTCTGACAAAGTTGAAAGACTTGGAAGAGCCCAGAGATGGGGGTGGGTAGGAGGAAGAAATTAATTTCTTGCACAAAATCCAGACAGGTTGGAGAATGGTTAATTCAGGCATTCATGAGATAAACAAAGCAATCCCTCTCAAATTTCTTCTCCTTTTCCTTCTTCTTTTTCATGCTGCCACTCGACATACATGTCCTGAACATCTTCTTTTGTTTAGAACTGTGCTCCCCAGTGGGGTGAATAATGGATCATTCCAACTTTAATCACTCCCCTTAACCACTCGCTTTGAGGACGCTAAATATCAGTGGTTTTTCTTGCAATTAACAAGGCAGAGGGGCTATTATGAAAGGTAATGAAAACTAGACCCAAGGTTATATTGCTAACCTACCGGTGAATCAGCAAATATGGAGGAGTGACATACAAGCATCATTTTTGTTTTGCCTCGTGGCTTGCACTCATGTATAGGCTGTATGTCCAGATGGGGAGGGATGGGACCTAAACAGTTCAAAAAGAGATAGCTATTTTTATTTATTTATTTTTTTGATTAATTATTTTTATTAACATATAATGTATTATTTGCCCCAGGGGTACAGGTCTATGAATCGTCAGGTTTACACACGACACAGCACTCACCATAAAACATACCCTCTGCAATGTCCATAACCCAACCATCCTCTCCATAACTCCCTCCCCCAAGCAACCCTCAGTTTATTTTGTGAGATTAAGAGTCTCTTATGGGGGTGCCTGGGTGGCTCAGTGGGTTAAGCCTCTGCCTTCCGCTTAGGTCATGATCGCAGGGCCCTGGGATAGAGCCCCGCATCGGGCTCACTGCTCAACAGGGAGCCTGCTTCCCTTTCTCTCTCTCTGCCTGCCTCTCTGCCTACTCGTGATCTCTGTTTATCAAATAAATAAAATATTTTTTTAAAAAAGAATCTCTTATGGTTTGTCTCCCTCCTGATCTCATCTTGGTTAATTTTTCCTTCCCTACCCCTCAAACGCCCCACTCTGCCTCTCAAATTCCTCATATCAGGGAGATCATATGATAATTGTCTTTCTCTGACTGACTTATTTCAGTCAACATATTACCCTCTAGCTCCATCCACGTTGTTGCAAATGGCAAGATTTCATTTCCTTTGATGGCTGCATAGTATTCCAGTGTGTGTGTGTGTGTGTGTGTGTGTGTGTACACATCACAAGGAGATAGCACTTTAAATGTGGCTTTCATTTGAGACTTTTACAATGTGATTATCTTGCTAATGTATGTGAGTTTATTTGTGACTCCTCTGCAAGGTCACATCCCTGGGTCAGCCACAGGGGATGCATAGATGTGGTACCTGGAGTTCATTTGTTGTAGCATATGTATGAATGAACATTTATTAACTGCCTTCAATGCGAGGCACTAACCTAGGTATTGTATTTTATTTAATCTTCAGGAGAAATAAACACCTACAGGTGGAATGTCCCTAAAAGATCTGGTCCAGGACCAAATGACCCAAATTGTATTCCATCAGTTTACTATTCAACAGTAAACTTTGTGAAGGTAAGACTGAGAAAGAAACCAAAATGCTTTAAGTAATATGGCTTTAAATCAATTATTCAAGTTATCACAACTTGGGTGTAATGGTTGAGAGCAGAAATTTTGAACTATGGCCATGCACATTTGTTAACATTGTCTATGGTTGAGTTGAGTGGTATTAAGAAAACAAAATTCAAATGAGTAAATTTTAGAGGTCTCATTGGCTTTATTCAACAATTCATGATTTGGGCAGCTTCCCTTCTACAGATAGGAAGGATCTTTGAAGAACTGTACAAAATGAAAGACTTGTATAGGCAGAAGGGGGCAACACAAGGAAGTTATTAGCGAAGAGTGGATTCTTTTTTTTTTTTAAGATTTTATTTATTTATTTGAGAGAGAGGCAGTGAGAGATACCATGAGCGAGGAGAAGGTCAGAGGGAGAAGCAGACTCCGCATGGAGCTGGGAGCCCTATGTGGGACTCGATCCCGGGACTACAGGATCATGACCTGAGCCGAAGGCAGTCATCCAACCAACTGAGCCACCCAGGCGCCCCCTTGAAGAGTGGATTCTTTATGGCAGGGTCACCTTCCTTTAAGGGATAGCAGGGGTCTGTCAAGCAGATTACCTCACTAGTGCTAGTGATTGACTAGTTTAAGATTCTGTTCCTGGGAGAGATTGAAACTGGAATTAACCTAGGAAGTAAGTCTTGGTTTGGTGATATGGGTTTAGCACAAGTGACTCCATTACGTACCTGTTGTCTTTTTTTTTTTAATATTTTATTTATTTATTTGACAGAAAGAGATCATAAGCAGGCAGAAAGGCAGGCAGAGAGAGAGGAGGAAGCAGGCTCCCCGCTGAGCAGAGAGTCCGATGCGGGGCTCGATCCCAGGACCCTGGGACTGTGATCTGAGCCGAAGGCAGAGGCCTTAACCCACTAAGCCACCCAGGCACCCCTGTTATGATGCTTTTTGTTGAATCTCTGTGGTATTCATAGGTCACAGATTCAGGTTTACATTTCTTAAGTTGCTCATTCTCTTCATTCTTTTTTCAATGTTCCAGTCTTTGCAAGACCATTTGCTCATTTAGCAGCTATGAACATGCATTTCAAGCTTTTGAAATAATACAGTGCACCGGGGAGACTACTGTGATGATTATAAGCAGAACAATCCCCACTTTCTGGTGTGCACTTTGGAGCCAGGATCCCCAAGGCAAACCAATCAAAATAAAATAAGTCAAAGAAAGGCCAGGTTGAAGGAGTCACTTTCTAAAGCCAAGTGGCTTATTCAGTGGTTTTGTGTATCTGAGTTTCAACTTCCCAAGAAATGCTATCCAGGTGCAAGTGGTGGTGGCCACAGCACAAACATCTCCTTGTTCAGCTAAAAGGTAATAAAAGGCTATCCTATGATCCAGGACAACTTTGGCCTTGCAAAGATGGGGACTGCTCGTGAGATCTTTTTGTGATTGGGGCTGATCTGATTCAGATAATCAGAAGAATGTAGGGGGGCAAATGTGCTATGATTTGTATCTGCATTTGTGTTTAACTGAACAAAGTACAGTCATAACTAGAGAAAGGAAAAACAAAACATGGATATTCTGACCATAAAAGTTGGACTTTGTAAGTGATTCCTAAGTGGTGGTGGTGGGGATCAATTAAGAATAGAAGAAAAACTGGTCACAGGGTCTTTAGCATCATAGTCTTTGATGACAAATCCAGCAGTCTGAAACCTTAACCCCACCTTAACAAGGGCCTGGAAGATATAGATGATGGTGTTATCTTTCCAGACCAATGCCAGGGTAAAGGAAAGAAAGAGAAGGAAGAGTTTCATGTTTAGTTAAAGTACGAAGCTTTGATGTGGTATCTTGGATGGAAACAGTCTACCTCAACATAGGCTATTTCTTTTCCTAGTCAATTTGATTTGGAAATCTCCAGCGTTTGTACAGAACCAGATGATAGGTAGAGCCTTCTTCAGCTCAGTAGTTAGGAACACTTGATAAGCACTTCCTCTGAGCCTCAGTCTTACAAAAATATCAGAGTACAATAATAACTCTCTGTGAATAATTAAAGACTTTAACATTATCCATGGTTAAAGGTATAATGAGAGTTCATTATCATGGAATTCACAAGGAAATTTGGTTATTTCTGTAACATACAACATTTAAAAAATAATAATTGGAATTATACTGATAACATGATATTAAGATGTATCAAATTTCTAGGAATTTTACACAATTTCTAGAACATTTATAATATGTATCTGTACACATATAATATAAAGAAGGCTTAACATTACTTCTTATTTCATAATGTTTCCCATGTGATTTAATGTATCAAATTAGTGCAACATCTCTCTTCTAATAAGGAGAGAGGGCAAATCTTTTTTTTTTTTCTTCAAAGATCTATTTATTTACTTGAGAGTGAGAGAGGGTGAAAGGGGAGGGGCAGAGGGAGAACCCCAAGCAGACTCCCCACTGAGTGTGGAGCCTGATGCATGGCTCAGTCTCATGACCCTGAGATCACAACATGACCCACAACCGAGAGTCAGATGCTCAACTGACTGAGCCACCCAGGTGTCCCAAGAACAAATCTTTTGAAATATTCCAGGGACCCTCTCAAAATATCTTAAAAGTTGGTTCATGGCCAAAAAGACTCCATTTAAAATTTGACTCAGAGAAAGTTTCTCAAAAATATCAAAAGGTTAATTCTTGGCCAGGGGCTCCTGGGTGGCTCTGTTGTTCAGCGTCTGCCCTCGGCTCAACTCATGATCTCAGGTTCTCAGGATCAAGCCCCATGTCAGGCTCCCTGCTAGACAGGAAGCCTGCTTCTCCCTCCACTCCCCCTGCTTGTGTCTCCTCTCTCGGTGTCTCTCTTTCTGTCAAATAAATAAATAAAATCTTAAAAAAAAAAAAACTTGGCTAAATAGGATCATAGTTTGCTGTGAAACAGTAAGTAGTTATCCATGTAACCAGAGTCATAAGTCTTCACAAGGCAAATACAGAATGCTAAATAGTTCTAAGAAAATCTTAGCTCTTTTAGTAGAGAAGCACTCAGTTCTCTCACATAATCAAGGACTTGATAAAGACAACATTAAATACAAAATATTATTTTGGTAAAACAGAATCTTTGTTTTCTAGGCATATTACTTCAAAGGTAAAACACATACACACACAACCATTACTATTGTTTATCAAGAGCAAACCAGTCATCCAAAAAAACTTTGTCTTTTTAACAGAGAGGAAACCAAATTCTAACTTCATACCAGTGTATTTTTTTTTAAGTGTGATTAACATACTATTAGTTATAGGGTACAATATATTGACTCAACAATTCTATGTATCACTCAGCACTCACCACAATAAGTATTATTCACCACCTGTCACCCTACAACATTATTACAACACTATTGTAATAATGTTTGTGATAATATGTATGTAACATTTCCTATGCTGTATTCTTAATCTCCTAGGTTTATTTATTCTATAATTGGAATTTAGTTCCTCATAATCTCCTTCATCTAGTTCACCCAACCTCCCCATTGCCTCTCTGCAACTACCAGTTTGTTTTCTGTATTTAAGGGTCTCAGTTTTTGTTTATTTGCTTATTTGTTCTTTGTTTCTTTCTCCGTTCATTTGTTTTGTTTTTTAGATATTTTTTCTTACTTTCTAGAAGTGAAATCATATGATATTTTAATTTCTCTGACATATTTTTCTTAGCATATTACCCTCCAGTTTCATCCATGTTGTCATAAATGATATGGTCTCAGAAATCCTTTTTAAAGGCCTAGATGTGTGTGTGTGTGTGTGTGTGTGTGTGTGTGTATTCTTCTTTATCTTCATAATCCATTCATCTATAAATAGGCACTTGGGTTGCTTTCAAATCTTGATTATCATGAATATGATGCAATAAACATAAGGGTGTATATATCTTTTTGATACCCAGTAGTGGAATTACTGGAACATATGGCATTTCTGGTTTTAATTATGAGGAACCTCCTTACTGTTTTCCACAGTGGCTGCACTAATTTACATTCCCACCAATGGTGCAAGAGGGTTCCTATTTCTCCACATCCTCACCAACACTTGTCATTTCTTATCTTTTTGATTCTAGCCCTTCTGACAGTTGTAAGATATCTCATCGTTGTTTTGATTTGCATTTCCTTGATGACTAGTGATTTTGAGCATCTTTCATGTGTCTGTAGTCCATCTGTGTATCTTCTTAGGAAAAATGTCTACTCAAATCCTCTGCACATTTTTAAATTTGATTATTTGCTTTTTGGTGTTGAGTTAAGTTCCTTATATATTTTTAATATTAACTCATTATTAAAGATAATTTGGAAATATCTTCTCCCATTTAGTAGGTTGCCTTTTCATTTTGTTATTGGTTTCATTGAGTGTATAAAACTTTTTATTTTGGTGTAATTCCAATTTTTTATTTTTTGCTTTTGTTCCCCTTACCTGAGAGATATACCTAGAAAAATGTGCTATGGCAGATGTCAGAGATTTTACTGCCTGTGCTCTCTTTAAGGATTTTTATGGGTTTATCTCACATTTAGGTCTTTAATCCATTTCAGTTCATTTTTGTGTGTGGTGTAAGAATGTGTTCCGGTTTTATTCTTTTGCATGTAGCTGTTTGGTTTTCCCAACACCATTTATTGAAGAGACTGTCTTTTCCTCATTGTACATTTTTCCCTCCTTTATCATAGATTAATTGATCATAAGTTTATTTCTAGTCTCTCTATTCTGTTCTATTGATCTATGTCTCTATTTCTGTGCCAATATCATACTAGTTTGATTACTACAGCCTTGTAATATAGCGTGAAATCTGGGATTGTGATATCTACAGTTTTGTTCTTTCTCAACATTGCTTTGATTTGTAGTATTTTGTGGTTACATACAGTTTTTAGTTCATTTGTACTAGTTCTGTAAAAAAATGCTATTAATATTTTGATAGAGATTGTGTTGAATCTGTAGATTAGTTTGGGTAGTATAGACATTTTAACAATATTTATTCTTCTAATCCATGAGCATCGAATACCTTTCCAGTTGTGTCATCCCTGGTTTCCTTCATCAGTGCTTTATAGTTTTCAGAGTACAGATCTTACACATCCTTGGTTAAATTTATTCCTAAATATTTTGCTCTTTTTTGATACAATTGTAAATGGGATTATTTTCTTAATTTCTCTTTCTACTACTTCATTATTAATGTATAGATATGCACCAGTTTTCTGTATATTAACTTTGCTTTCTGCAACTTTGCTGAATTCGTTTATCAGTTCTAATAGTTCTTTGGTGGAGCCTTTAGGGTTTCCTATATGTAACATCATGTGATCTATAAATAGCGACAATTGTAATTCTTCCTTATCAATTTGAGTGCTTTTTATTTCTTCTTCTCATCTCATTGCTATGGCCAGGGCTTCTGGTACTATGTTGAGTAGAAATGGTGAGAATGGATTTTTTTTTTTTTTGTCTTGTTCATGATGTTAGTTTCATGAACTAACTCTGAACTTTTTTCAGAGTTTTTATCATAAATGAATGTTGAATATTGTCAGATGCTTTTTCTGCATCTATTGAGATGATTATATGGTTTTTATCCTTTCTCTTATAATATGATATATCACATTGATTGATTTGCAAATATTGAACTATCCTTGTATTCCTGGAGTAAATCCTGCTTGATTGTGGGGAATGATTTTAACTTTAATGTTGAATTCTGTTTGCTAACATGTTGTTAAGGATTTTTATATCCATGTTCATCAGAGATATAGGGATATAGGTTTTTGTTTTGTTTTGCTTTATTTTATAGTGTCTTTGTCTGGTTTTGGCATCAGGAGAACATACAGATCTTGTCCACTTATGAACCCATGGCAGCCTCAGGCAGGCACCTCAACAGCACAGGGACAAACCCTCCACTGTGCATCCATAGCAGACAAAGCAGATCCTTGCAGCTTACTTCTTTGAGGGCAGACACATTTCTGCCACAACAGCACAGGGCACACAGCCCACATAGGAGACACTCCTGTATCACCTGGTTCTGGTGACCAGGGTATGCTACAGGAACTCTTCTACAAAGGCCACTACTTTCAAGAGCAGGGATGTGGTTGGCTTCCCTACTACATAGAAACACACAATGTTAGACAAAATGAAGAGACAGAGAAATATGGGCCAAATGAAAGAATAAGACACAATCACAGCAAAAGAGCTAAATGAAATGAGATAAGCAATATGCCTAATAAAGAATTCAAACTAATGGTCATAAAGATACTGGATTTAAGAGCAGATGAACTCAATGAACACTTCAACAAGAGATAGAAAATAAAAAAGGATCCAGTCAGCAATGAAGTATTCAATAACTGAAATTTTAAAAAATATATATATACACACTACAGGGAATCAACAACAGATTACAGGATACAGAAGAATGGGTCAGTGATCTGGAGGACAGAGAATGGAAAGCAACCAAGCAGAAAAATTTTTTAAAGAATAAAAAGAATAGTAAAAATAAGGATATGTTAAGGAAACCCAACGATATCAAACATGATACTACTCACATTATAAGGATCTCAGGGAAAAAAGAGAAAGGGGAGCTGAAAATTTAATTGAAGAAATAATAGCTGAAAACTTCCTAAATCTAGGGAAGAAAACGGACATCCTGAACTAAAAAGCACAGAAGCTTCTAGTAAGATAAGGAAGTACACAGCAAGACACATAATAATTAAAATGGCAAAAGTAATGATAAAGAGGGGATTTTAAAAGCATCAAGAGAAAAGAAAATAGTTACATACAAGGGAAATTCTATAAGGCTCTCACCTGGTTTTTCAGCAGAAACTTCCCAGCCCAGAAGAGAGTGGCATGATATATTCAAAGTGATAAAAGGAAAAAAACCTGCAACTAAGAATACACTACCTGGAAAAGTTATCATTCACAGTAGAAGGAGAGATAAAGTGTTTCCCAGACAAACAAAAGTTAAGAAGTTTATCACCATTATACAAGCTTTAGGAGAAATGTTGAAGGAAATTCCTTGAATGAAAAGAAAAGGCATAACCAGAGGAAAACTCTGAAAGGAAAGACTTTCACAGGTAAAAGCAAACATATATTATAGGTAGTAGATTAATCACTTATAAAGTCAGTGTGAAGATTAAAACAGAGAAGTAGCAAAATTGATTATATCTCCAAAATTTAGCCAAAGGAAACACAAATGAAAAAGCTGCAAAATACGAAATCATATACATTATATATGGAAGGCAGTAGAAATATATTTCTTTTAGAATATGTCTGAATTTAAGCAACCATCAACAACATAAACTGCTATGTACATAAGATATCATATATAAATGTAATGGTAACCACAAATAAAAAACCTATAATTGATTTAAAAAATGAAGAGAAAGGAATCCAAACAACACCAAAGAAAGCCATCAAACTATAAGGGACTGTAGTAAGTGGCAAAGAAGATCATTACACAATGATAGAGGAAACAATCCAACAAGAGGATAAAATAAATATTTATGCACTGAACATAGAGTACCTAAATAAATAAAGTAACAGACATAAAAAGAGAAATTGACATAATACAATAAGAGTAGGGGACTCTAGTACCCCACTTACATCGGTGGATAGATCACCCAGACAGAAGATCAACAAGGAAATGGTGGATTTGAACAACAAACACATTAGACCAGCTTGAACTAACAGATATGTACAGAACATTTCAAACCCAAACAGCAGAATACACATTCTTTTCAAGTGCACATGGAACATTCTCCAGGACAGATCACATGTTAGGACACAAAACATGTCTCAATAAATTTAAGAAGATCGAAATCATATCAAGCATCCTTTCTGACCACAACTATATGAAACTAGGAGTCAAGTACAAGAAAAAAATCCTGAAAAGAATGAAATTACATTGAGGCTAAAAATATAATACCAAACAATAAATGAGTTAATCAAGAAGTCAAAGAGGAAATACAAAAAATAAATGGAGACAAATGAAAATGAAGTTACAATGGCCCAAAATCTTTGGGATGCAGCCATAGCAGTTTTAAGAGGGAAGTTTATAGCAATACCTCAAGAAGCAAGAAAAACCTCAAATAATTTAGCCTTACCCCTAAAGGAACTAGAAAAAGAACAATGACCAACATTAGTAGAAGAAAGGAAATAATGCAGATCAGAGTAGAAATAAGTGAACTAGAGACTAAAAGAAAAATAAATAAACAGAAAAGATCAATGAAGCCTGGAGCTGGTTCTTTGAAAAGATTGACAAAATTGATAAACCTTTTGCCAGACATATTAAGAGAAAAAGAGAGAGGACTCAAATAAAATCAGAAATGAAAAAAGAGAAATAACAACTGACATCACAGAGATATAAAAGATTATAGGAGAATATTATGAAAAATTACTGGAAAAATTGGACAACCTAGAAGAAATGGATAAATTCCTAGAAATATATAATCTTCCAAAACTGAATCAGAAAAATAGGAAATTTTAACAGACCAGTTGCTGGCAATGAAATTAAATCTGTAATCAAAACACTCCCAACAAACTAAAGTCTGTGACTTCACATGTGAATTCTATGATACATTTAAATGAGAATTAATATCTATTCTTCTCAAACTATTCCAAAAATATAAGAGGAAGGAAAACTTCCAAACTCATTCTACAAGGTCAGCATTACCCATATATTGTGTACTTTTGATATTAAATTTTTTTTTACTTAAATTTATTATAGTCTGAGCCAGCTTGACTCACATAAAATTTCTTTCCCAAGACTCCCTTCTATAAACCTTCTACAACTTCGTTTTTTACGTCTAAATTTTGTTCTTTGCTCTTCCTCTTCCTTATTCTGAAATAATCAGACTCACTCTAGGACAAGATTACTTTCTTTTCCCTCAATAAAAATGCATCTCCATTTCTCATACCTTCTTTTACCAAAAACACACAGCCTAGTTTCCTTACAAACAGAGTCATTTCCCTTATTGTTTCTAGTAGCTCGAATATATTGAATTTTTAACCATTAATCACCATAATTTCTAGTGAAAATAAAAAAGCAAACAATTGTTAACTGTCTTTTATACTAGCATTCCGTGGTTTGACAAATTTATAAATGCATTTCAAAATTTATAGAAATATATTCTACCTCATAGTAAATTTTTCAATGGAGCATACAACTTGTTTATTAATAAACCCAAATATCTTAAGTTTCTTGTTCATAAGAAGTAAAAAAAGTAAGTAAACCCATGTTCAGTAATTAGAATTTCTGTATTTTATCTGGAAATGATCTAGATATTGAGTTATTATTCATCATTTCATTTCACTTAGCAAAACTCTAAAGTTTTAAGTTATCAGAAAGATGTGAGGAGACTATTTAAGTAGACATACCATAAAATACCACTATTGATTAAAGGTTCACCTAAATATCATCAGCATTTTTCAGAGTTAAAACAAACAGTCCTAAAATGTGTATGGAAACACAAAAGACCCTAAGTAGCCAAAGAATCTTGAAAAAGAAAAACAAAGCTGCCGGTACCACAATTCTGGACTTTGAATACTATTACAAAGCTGTAGTCATCAAGACACCATTGTACTGGCACAAAAAACAGATACATAGATCCATGGAACAGAATAAAAAACCCAGAAATGGATCCAGAACTACAAGGTCAACTAATCTTTGACAAAAAAGGAAAGAGTATCCAGTCGAAAAAAGACAGTCGCTTCAACAAATGGTGTTGAGAAAACTGGACAGCCACATGCAAAAGAATGAAACCTGACCACTTTCTTACATCATACACAAAATTAAATTCAAAAATGGATGAAAGACCTAAATGTGAGACTGGGAACCATCAAAATCCCAGAGAACACAGGCAGCAACCTCTTTGACATCATCCGTAGCAACTTCTTACTAGACAGGTCTCTGGAGGCAAGGGAAACAAAGGCAAAAATGAATTGCTGGGATTTCACCAAGATAAAAAGCTTTGGGGGGTACATGGATGACCTAGTTGGTTAAACATCTGACTCTTGATTTTGGCTCAGGTCATGATCTCAGGATTGTGAGATTGAGTCCCCCCATCAGTCTCCATGCTCAGTGTAGAATCTGCTTGAGATTCTTTCTCTCTCTCTCTTTCTCTCCATCCACCCATCCTCCTACTATCCTAAATAAATAAATAAATAAATAAATAAATAAATAAAATCTTTGTTTTCAAAAAGGCAAAGGAAACAACAGAACTAAAAGACAACCTACAGAATGGGAGAAAATGCAAATTCACATCTCTGATAAAGGGTTAGTACCCAAAATATATAAAAACTTACCTAAACCAACACCCAAAAAACAAATAATCCAGTTAAGAAATGGTCAGAAAACATGAACAGACATTCTTCCACAGAACACATAGAGATGGCCAACAGACACATGGAAAGATACTCCATATCACTCATCATCAGGGAAATACAAATCAAAACAAGGATGAGATACCACCTCTCACCTGTCAGAGTGGCTAAAATCAACAACACAGGAAACCCCAGATTTTGGCAAGGATGCAGAAAAGGGAAATCTTCTTGCACTGTTGGTGGGAATATAAGCTGGTACAGTCATTCTGAAAAACAGTATGGAGGTTCCTCAAAAACTTAAAAATAGAACTACTTTATGATCCAGCAATTGCACTGCTAGCTATTTACTAAAGGATATAAAAATACAGATTCAAAGGGGTGAATGCCATCCAATGTTTATAGGAGCGTGATCAACAATAGCCAAACTATGGAAAAAGTCCAAATGTCCATTGATTAAAGAATGGATAAAGAAGATGTGATGTGTGTGTGTGTGTGTGTGTGTGATGGAATGTTACTTGATCATCAAAAAGAATGAAACCTTGTCATTTATAATGACATGGCTGGAGCTAGAGAACATTATGCTAAGGGAAAAAAGTCAGTCGGAGAAAGACAAATACCTATGATTTCACTCAGATGTGGAACTTAAGAAACAAAATAGGTGAGCATAAGGGAAGGGGGGAAAGAGAGAGAAGGAAGCAAACCATAAGAGACTCTTAATGATAGAGAACAAACTGAAAGTTAATGGAGGGGAGCAGAGGAAATGGGCAAATAGGTAATGGGTATGAAGGAGGGCACTTGTTGTGATGAGTACTGGGTGTTATATATAAGTAATGAATCCCTGAATTCTGCTCCCGAAATAATATTACACTATATGTTAACTAACTAGAATTTAAATAAAAACTTCAAACATTAAGAAAAGTTCACCTGAAAACTCTAACTCCAGTTACATCTATTAAATTCACTTGTTTTTTAACTTATGAAAATTTCATCATACAAATTATTTTTCTTGTTAACAAAATTCTTAACAGAGGTAATGTAGACTTATTTAATTAATAAACCCAGGTAGAATAAAATTTGCAAGTCTGCATTATTGAATGCTAATAATTCTAAAGACATGTACATTTTAATTAAGCTATCAGACTTAATTAGCTTTAATACTGAATACTTTTCCCGATCACATGAACCCAGAAAGCATTTGGGTTAATTTCTATTATATTTTCGAGAATTTTATAAATACTTAATTCATTTAAGTATTTAATTTTTTTAAGTCAATTAGAGCGCTTTTACAAAATCATTTTGGCAATACTATCTAACACACACACACACGCACACACACACACACACAGATATAAACAGATCTTATAGATTCTGTTCTAAAATGTTGCCATGAATCAAGCACAATAATACAAAATCCAGTAGTTATAAAAGAAGTTAGATCTAATTGTGTTACTGATAGATGGAAGAAGTTAAGTTTATGTATTAAGATGGTCAAAGCTTTTTATTACTATTTGTGGAGAAGATGTGATTTTTCATTTGCCCAAGTTCCAAAGAAACTCCCCAACTCCTTGTTTTTCTTCTGATAAGAATTACCTCCATGAAGTTTGTATTAAGAGATGACTAGAAAAGAGTTCCTGGAGAACACCAGGTAGAATATTTCCAGTCTCAAAGGCACAGGGAAAGAATGCCAGAACTGGCCAGAACTATTTCCTGAGGCCAGAATTTTTACAGTATTTGCAAGCTTTTTGTAATAAATAGATGAGGTTTGGGGGATTAGTAAATTGGTAATAGGTGGATTTTGAATTGTTTCTAGAGCTGCATTTTGGTTTTGTCAAGATTTGTGAAATAAGGGTAGTTGCTTTAATTCCTCAAAGAATTGGGTTGCAGCCTAAATGATATCAAGGGGCTGATGTACCCACCTAACCTCATTATTTTCAATTTGGCTTTTTAAAAATATATGTCAGGAGAGGATTTCCAGATAAGATGAAAATCAGAAGATTTCTATGGATTTAGAACTGTTTTTCTCTGGAATGTTTTAGTAAATCCTTCTACAAATGCTTGAGATGTTTTCCTTTCCCTCTGGATACATCATTTCATTTTTGCCAGGCAATCTAAAATAATTTCTGTCAGGGTCTCATTATCAGCTTCCAATCTGGTCAACTTCTTGCCACAAAACTACTTTAAAAATTCTTGTAAATATCTTGTCGCCTTTCATCCAGGAAAATATTTCTTGCAGTACTGAATACTCCTTGTATAGAAAAGCAGTCCCTGAAGAGGGTAAAAGATACTAATTTCCCAAGATCCGAAGTCACGCGCAAAGATAGACAAGAGAAAGAAATGGAAACCTGCATGTCCCAGACAGGCAGAAAGCCAAGTCAAGCTCTTAGGACATAAAAGAAACAGGAAGGCAATAGTTGTCTCTAGGAGAGAAATGATCAATAACCAACAGGTATGAATTTGGAAAGGAAAGGACAATGTGAAGTTTTATTTTCCTTTCTTAACTGGACACTACGGACAGATGTTCAGGAGACCTGACTCTTGGTAAGAATTCTTACCCTTTTCTGACTTTTGCCAGTTTTCTCAGGATCCCCACTTTAGGCTCCACTGTCTATTAGGATTTGGCAAGGTTTTTCATTCATTTTAATTTTAGTTTCCCCTGGGCTTTTTAAGGGAATAATGTAACAGTTTACCAAAAAAATCTGTCAGGGTCTTATCAACTCTGGGGAGGGGCATTATGAGGGACTCTTCTTTGTAGGTAAATATGGGGACATTTGAGTGGATATTGAAGAATTTGCACAAAACCTATGAGAATGGTTTTCCTCCTTATGTCTCAGTTGATTACAAATGAGGCATCAATTTCTGGGCCGGTGTTTTGATGATGGACTCCAAGGAGCATGTAATGAAGAAGTCCTAAGTATTGTTTCAGATACCTTTTGCATCTTTAATTTTTCATTAGACTTTTGCATTTGATCTTAGCCAAAAGGCCGAGAAACGATCATTAGACTTTTGCAAAGACACTTTGCATGAAGTTATTTTGGAATCTTAAAGCCTTTTGGAAGCTTTTACATTCCAGTTAAAATAGGTATCCCATTCTCTCTGCTTGATTTGGAAACCCTTGTTTGTAAGTGTACTTCTTAAATCAACGATCTTGTCTCATTGGAACGTTCCCCATGATGGCCATTGTAATTCTAGGTTGTCTTTAGTTAGATTTTGCCATTTTAGCAGTATATATAGCTTCTGGGGCTGTAGTTCCAAGACATAAAATAAGTAGATGTTCCAGAAGGTGGTATGCTCAACTCTTTGAAATTTGAGGGTCTCTCTCTCTCTCTTTCTTTTTTTTCAGCTATGCCTTTGGGTCTCTTGGAGTCAAACTAATACCCAAGGGGGCTGTGCCACTGGGTTGGGGATTATGTGGTATTTTACACTGTGCCTTGTTATTTGGACATTTTCTTGAGGTTTATGAATGACTGAGTGTCAATCTAACCTGTTCCGTGACCAACTTATTCTACCACAAGAGTCTTTAGGGTTTAGTAGCAGATGCTCTAACAGCTTTTAAGTGCTCAATCCATGCCCACCAATTTTGTAGCTTTTAGCTTCCGAGATTCCATTAGCAATAGCCTTTATCTATACAAAACAAGTAAAACAAAATTCTCTTTTGGACCCAGCCCAGCTTTCAAGTTAGATCCACTTCAACTCCAACCAGTAATGACCAGCAGTTCCCAATAGAGAATTTGGGGACTGAACCAAGGGCTGGGGATTCCAGTCCAATGGAGAACTGTGGAAAGCTAATTAGAGTGGGAGCTTGACACAAAGAGAGTAGAGCTCAGAACCACGTAGAACTTGTCCACAGCCCTCAGAAATGGTAAGAAAGAGAATTCAGAGGGTCTTCAGGTATCATGCCTGTTTCTCACTGTTCCTGAAAGCCATCAGGAGTGTTCTTTGGATTCCATCACTGCTACCAATTCTCTTAAAAAACAAAACTCAACTGAGTACACTCTAGAGTCCTACAGGCTTTATTCAATAACTTATGAATCAAGGAGCCTCCTACCTAACAGATAGATCAGAGTTCCAAAGAGCTGCACAGAATGAAAAACTTTCATAGGAAGAAAGGGATGGGATAAGGAAGTTACTAGTGAAAAATGGATTATTTGTGGCAAGGTCACCTTCCTTTAGGGGATGGCAGATGTCTAAGAAGCAGATTACCTCATTGGTCATGACCAGGTAACTCCAGATTAAGACTCCACTCCGGGGAGAGGTTGAAATGGTAATTAAGTTAGGTATTAAATCTCAGTTTGGTGATGTGGGCTTTGCATAAGTGACTCCATTTGGAGTCTATTATCTCTTTGTAAACAGTAGTTATTACAGAAACAGTATGGCCAGCAAAGTAAAAAAAAAAATATTTTCTATCTGATGCTTTACCAAAAAAAAGTTTGCCAACCCTCAATCTAAAGTATGGGTTAAAAAAAAAATCAACAAATAAAATCCCCATGTGTCAGTTACCAAATTTAGAACTTACACTACATCAAAAATTAATGATCTACTACATATTGACTAACTGATCATAATAATAATAATAAAATAATTTACAAGGTAGCTGGAAGCAAAAGAGGATATGTAAATAGATAATCATAAAATAAAAATATATTTTAATGTAATTTATATCACGGTTTTTGATGTGAGAAATCTATCATTTGTAAAGGTATTGCCATTGCTATTGGACTTGGAAAAGAAAGCACACTCCAAACATAACTGAAACTGCAAACTAGTTGAATAATAAGTAGATTAACTTTACTTAGCAATTCAAGATTCTGAAATTCTGAATTCAAGTCAGATATGTGTATATAAAACAACTAGTCTCTAATTACATGTCATAAATCAAAATCCAAACTAAAATCATATCTGATATATAATGTAAGCATTGTCTATTATTTTTAAGAGGAGAAAGGATTATCTAAACTTATATTTTAGATGCTGTACTAACATCCCTGAGTTGTATTGGACAGTGCAAGAGTTCAGGAGAGAAATACAAGACACCTGAAAAAATAAAATTACATATTGGAATTATGGGAAACCCACATTTGTTTATTCCTTTTTGCTTCCCAATAAATATTTATTGAGCACTTGTGATATGTGAATGGTCCTACCAATTTTTATGAAGGATGCAAATATTCCTGTCTTGAAAGAATTTATCATCTTTGGGGAAAATAATACATGTGCACACCCATAATTATAATACAACTTGGAGTCTGGTGAGTTCAGTAGGAATACAGGGCTATAGAGGGAGCATTAGAAAGAGAGTCTAAGAAGAAAGAACATTATGAGTAAAGCTGAAAATAGGAAAATAGAAGGAGTGTTTGGGAAATGTTCAGCATCCTACTGGCCACCATCTAAGGTACAAAAGGAAAGTAGTTTGGGGGAACTTAAGGTAGAAAAATCCACTGGGGGAGCACATGAGGACCTTAAGGACCTGTCGAGGGTTTGTATTTATCCAGCAGGAATATCACTGGAAAAACACTGAAGACTGCTAGATATGGGAGTGATGAGATTGACCTGATGATAGTCAAAAAGGATAGGCTGGATGCGAGGTGAGCCAGAGACCAGAGAGGACCCAATTTCTAGTCCAGGGTGAGGGATTAAGATCCAACACTAGAACCATGGTGGATGGAATGGGAAAAAAGTCACAGAATGGAGAGGTATTGTGAAGGTAAAAGAAATGTAAGATTTGACAGTAAACGAGATGGGACAAAGTGAGGAAGAAAAAAGAATTAAACACTGAAATCGTTTCCTGACCTAAACAACAGGAAACAACAGGAAACAGCATAGTACTATCAACAGAAATACAACTGTTTATATTATAAACAACTGAAGTTATAATACAACTTGGAGTCTGGTGAGTTCAGTAGGAATACGGGGCTATAGAGGGAGCATTAGAAAGAGAGTCTAAGAAGAAAGAACATTATGAGTAAAGCTGAAAATAGGAAAATAGAAGGTGAACTGAACTCCTCTCAGTTCGGGAGAAGGAAGTGTTTTGAGGGAAATAATAAAACCCACTTTAAAAATGCTCAGTGGATTGAACTGTTGCTGGAAGCACATCCAGATGGAATATCTAAATAGGCAATTGGAAATGTGGGAGTTTTCCTCCCAAAGGAAACGTAGGGCTGAACAATTTGCCATGGTGGTCATGCATGGTCCCAAATAATTTTCTAATTACCCATAGAAAGTGGAATATAAGACCTGTATATAGTTCTATAGTCTCACTTGGAAAGTGAACAGGAAAATAGAAATAAGCATTCAGTTATTCAACAAATATTTGTTGAACATCTTTTAGGTACTAATCACTGGACTATGCTCTGGTGACTCAGTGATGAGGGAGGGACACCAATTCAGCCCTCAAAGAGGTTGCCGTAGCTCATTTTAAGGAACATTCCCACATCTTCAGGGCTTCTTAATTATTTTGTGGTAGGGGACTGGGTGGCACAGTAGATTAGGTGGCTAACTCTTGGTTTCCACGCAGGTTGTGATCTCAGTGTCGTGAGATCGAGCCCCATATGGGGCTCCACACCCAGCATGGAGTCTGCTTGAAGTTCTCTCTCTTCCTCTGCCTCTCCCTTCACAAATTAATAAATAAATCTTCAAAAAAATAATTATTTTGTAGTCAACAGTCTTTTCACAGTGGCCTTCCTACTAACTTAATCTGTCTTGTTAAATTATTTAAAGGCTCCTCTAATTCAGTTTATTTTTCTTTCAGGATACATATAGCGGTTTGATGGGTCCTCTGATTATTTGCAGAGAAGGAGTGTTGAATGAAAAGGGAAGAAGAAGTGATGTTGATTATGAATTCGTTCTCTTGTTTTTGGTATTTAATGAGAATGAATCCTGGTATCTGGATGACAATATTAAGAAGTATCTCAATAAAGATCCACGACATTTTAAGCGCACTGATGATTTTGAGGAGAGCAACAGAATGCATGGTATATCAGAGGTTTAAAAAGAAGACCCTTGTTGATATAAGCTTATAGAAATTCCTATAACTGTAGTAGGTCCCCAACCTCTTTCTCTGAACCATTCTCCATTCCCAGGGGCACGTGGACTAGAGAAACTCCTTTAGACCTTTCCTTCAGAGAGAATGAACTAATCCATTGATTGGCTACCAGCAAGGTCAAGTGCAACTTTGGATCAATTATGTAGGGTGCTCTATCTCAGAACTCTGGGATCCCTAAACTGTAAAATTGTAAAGTAATTCCTAAAAAATGAATTATCACTTATGGGTGATATATAAGAATACATCATAACATCAAGCTAATCAAATTTAAGGGCCTGGTTACACTGACTCAGGAACATGAGTTCCAAATTTCTCTTTTAATGTGTCTATGCTATTTATTTAATTCTATGTACTTTAAGGTAGTTTTTTTTTTAAGTGAGAGTAATATGTTTTAATTGACACATTTGTACTATCATACCAAGATACTTCTGACCAAAATATACAAAAAGATAGGCCTTGCCCAAGGTCACAAAGCTTATATTGCTAACATTGATTAGAATATGCAGGCTGATTTCTGATTCAGCTACTTCTTCCCCTATAATTTTGCATCCCTTCCCCCAAAGTTTCTGAGTATGCTATTTTTAATAAATATAACTCATTTGCCTTGGCACAATGCACAGAATAAAAATTTAGTAGAAAGCAGAGGGAGAGTCCCCATCATGTCAACCCAGCTGGAGTTTGCTTTGGTCATTGTGAGGGCGTGGCTCAGTCCGTGTGAAGCTTTCCTCCTTTTGGCAATTCAGTCATGCTTAGGAACTTGCCCCAAACTAGTTCTCAGAAAGCAAAGCGTTAAGGGAATAGCTTCTACGTCATTTAACTTTGACTTATAGGACCTTGATTCTCTGTGCTTTAGTTCACTCATCTATAGAATGGTATAAATAAGGGCTGCTTCAGAAATAAGCCTGTAACCCACTCTATAAAGAGAATGTGCCAAACCAGCAAGCACACAGACAACACCCTGCTACCCAAGACGTAGCTTTTGAAAATAAACTGTGACCTCTCTTTTCCGGCTCTCTTTTGTAAGGATTTCTTCATAACCTGGCTTTTGGGTCTAGAATGGTGGGAACGTTGGTGTGAGTATGATGGTTATGTGTTTATTAGGCAGATGAAAATATGGGTAACTTAAAGATCTTGAACCATTTCTAAAACCAGATTAAGTAATGACCACTAATCAAAGACTGTTTTCATCTTCTTAGCTATCAATGGAAAGATTTTTGGGAATCTCCATGGCCTTATCATGAATGAAGATACGATGACAAACTGGTATCTGTTGGGAATGGGAAGTGAAGTGGACATACATACCATCCATTATCATGCTGAGAGCTTTCTTTTCAAAGTAAGTATTAGAAATATGCTTTGGGGAAGACTTTTTGAACTCAAAGAGTCAATGTATGTTCACTGTGAATAAAAATGACTTGTGAGGGTCGTATTAGAAAATGGAACAGAATAACGTGATTATACCCACCCCCCCGGTAGGTATTTCTTAATATGTGTATATATTTTGTTGTGCTTATGAGAAACTCTCCAAGCTTCAGAGGGGAGTTTTCTCATCAGTTGTATGGGGATAATTTTTACCACTCTGGATGATGCTGTTAATACTACATATAAAAGCCACGGTAGTAGTCTGTTACTTATCCTTAACCTTCCCCCTTTTCTTTTACTTTCTTTTTATTTCCTTTGTTTTCTATGTCATTTGCTAACAGAAAAGCCCTATCCAGTAGATACTTCAAGCTGGCTCCAAAACTTTATCTTGTCTTTTTTTTTTTCCGGCGCAGCTGAGCTGGGCTGGACCATGTGTGGTCTGCCTGTGTAGCATCAAGCTGTTCCACCTTGGTGGCACTCACTGTACAGAATCACCCCGGGGGTGCTGTTTAAGGAAGAGACTGCCAGGCCCCACCCCTGTCCTGAGGAATCAGCATACCATGAATAAGATCTAAATAGGCCATCATCCTGGGGTGCCTGGGTGGCTTAGTCAATTAAGAGTTTGACTTCAGCCTAGATCATGATATTGGGGTCCTGATATCAAGCCCTGCTTCTGGCTCTGTGCTCAGCGGGGAATCTGCTTGTCCTTCCCCTTCTGCCTCTGCACCTCCTGCTGCTCATTCTCTCACTCTTGAAAATAAATAAATCAAATCTTTAAATAAATAAATAAATAAATAGGCCATGGTCCCAAGAGCTTAGTGAAGTCTATAGGGAGAAAGAATAGAAAAGAATGATTACATCTAAAACGTGGAAGAACCTGCATTGGTCCTTTTGTGGTTAAACAGCAATAAATAGTAACTTTAACAAACGCCTAATATTTCCCCTCTGTGTATTTATTTAACATAGTTAAGACACCAAATATTAGTCTACAATGACTACAGTTTACATATTAAATGGCTGTGCTGCTTTTCAGAACTTGCCTTTTTCAATTCACATCTTTAAAAATACATTAAAAATTTATAAAATTTAATAAAACTATAAAAATCATTCTATATGCCTATACAGTTATTTTGTACACATATAAACTTCAAAAATTTAAGTACAATTGCCATTGAGCAAAAGCCCCTTAATTTAGTGTACGGTTCTATTTGGGGCAGCACATACGATAGCGTAATCAATACTGATTAACATCCTCATTACCGGGACGCCTGGGTGGCTCAGTTGGTTGGACGACTGCCTTCGGCTCAGGTCATGATCCTGGAGTCCTGGGATCGAGTCCCGCATCAGGCTCCCAGCTCTATGGGGAGTCTGCTTCTCTCTCTGACCTTCTCCTTGTTCATGCTCTCTCTCACTGTCTCTCTCTCAAGTAAATAAATAAAATCTTAAAAAAAAAAAAAATCCTCATTACCTCCTTAAATGTCCTTGTTGCACTTTCTAGAGGAAGGTACTTTCTCATGCTTAATCTTTGGCAGCCACTGATCTACTTTCTGTCTCTGTAGTTTTGCCTTTCCTGAAATGTCAAATCTATGGAATCACACCATCTACAGCATTTTGAAACTGGCTCATTTCACTTAGGATACACGTTTGAACTGCGTCCATCCTGCGTGTTATCAGTACTTTGTCCTGTTCGATTGTTGAGCAGTATTCCAAGGTGTGAATACACTGCAGTTTGTTAATCCACTTTCCCATTGAGGGGCATTTGGCTTCTTTCTGGGTTTTAGTTATCACAAATAAAGTCATTGTTTCCCCTCCCTTTCCCTATGATCCTCTGCACTATTTCTTATATTCCACATATGAGTGAAACCACAAGATAACTGTCTTTCTCTGATTGACTTACTTCACTTACCATAATACCCTCCAGCTCCAACCATGTCGATGTAAATGGTAGGTAGTCATCCTTTCTGATGGCTGGGTAATATTACATTGTATGTACAAAACACATCTTCTTTATCCATTCATCTGCTGAAAGACGTCTCAGCTCCTTCCACAGTTTGGCTTTTATGGACATTGCTACTATGAACATTGGGATGCAGATGCCCCTTCTTTTCACTTCATCTGTATCTTTAGGGTAAATAACCAGTAGTGCAATTGCTGGGTCATGGGGTGGCTCTATTTTCAACTTTTTGAGGAACCTCCATACTGTTCTCCGGAGTGGCTGTACCAGCTTGCATTCCCACCAACAATGAAAGAGTGTTCCCCTTCCTCCACATCCTTGCCAACATTTGTTTTTCCTGTCTTGTTAATTTTAGCCCTTCTAACTGGTGTAAGGTGGCATCTCATTGTAGTTTTAATTTGTATTTCCCTGATGACAAGTAATATGGAACATTTTTTTCATGTGTCTGTTGTCCATTTGTATTTCTTCTTTGAAGAAGTGTCTGCTCATGTATTCTGCCAATTTTTTGACTGGATTATCTACTTTTTGGGCATTGAGTTTGAGTTCTTCATAGATCTTGGATACCAGCCCTTTGTTTGTTATGTCATTTGCAAATATCTTCTCCCATTCTCTAGGTTGTTGACTGTTTCCTTTGCCTTGCAGAAGTTTTTTATCTTTATGAAGTCCTAATAGTTCATTTTTTGCCTTTGTTTCCCTTGCCTTTAGAGATGTGTCTTGCAAGAAGTTGCTGTGGCCAAGGTCGAAGAGGTTACTGCCTGTGTTCTCCTCTAGGATTTTGATTGATTCCTGTCTCACATTTAGGTCTTTCACCCATTTTGAGTTTATCTTTGTGAATGGTGTAAGAGAATGGTCCAGTCTCATTCTTCTGCATGCAGCTGTCCAATTTTCCCAGCACCATTTATTGAAGAGACTGTCTTTTTTCCATCAGACATTCTTTCCTACTTTGTTGAAGACTAGTTAACCATAGAGTTGAGGATCCATTTCTGGAATCTCTATTCTGTTCTATTGATCTATGTGTCTGTTTTTGTGACAGTACCATCCTGTCTTGATGTTCACAGCCTTGTAATATGCTTGAAGTCAGGCACTGTGTGGGCCCCCAGCTTTGGTTTTCTTTTTCAACATTCCCCTAGATATTCAGAGTCTTTTCTGGTTCCATGCAAATTTTAGGATTGTTTGTTTCAGCTCTGTGAAAAATGTTGATGGTATTTGGATTTGATTGCATTGAATGTGTAGATTGATCTGGGCAGTATAGATATTTTAACAATGTTTATTCTTCCAATCCATGAGCATGGAATGTTTTTTCCATCTCAGCATACAGATCTTGAATATATTTTGTTGGATTATTACCTAAGCAATAACATGGGTTTTGGTGATAGTATAAGTTGCATTGTCTCTATTTCAATTTCTAATTTTTAATTACCAATATTAGAAGTATAATTGATTTTTGTATAATTGATCATGTATCCTACAACTTTGCTAAAATGTTCTAGTAGATTTTTTGTAGATTTTGGGGTGATGGTTTCTTACATAGACAATCTTCTTTTCTGTAAATTGGGATGGTTTTATTTCTTTATTCAATCTGTAAGCCTTTTATTTCTTGTCTTGCCTTATTGCATTGGCTAGGACCTCAAATGTTGAATCTAAATGGTGAAAGGAAATATCCTCACCTTAGTCTTGGTGGGGGGGTGGAGGAAGTACTCAGTTACTCATCACTGAATATAAAGTTTGCTTTAGGGTTTTTGTAGTTCCTATTAATAAGTGAAAGGAGGTTTTTTCTTTTTTCCTATTCTTAGTTTGCTGATAGTTTTTATCATAAACAGATGTTAAATTCTATCAAATGTGTTTTCTGCATCTATTGAGATGATCACATTTTTCTTCTTTAGTTTGTGGATGATTTTCTTTAGTATATTTGTCATTGACATAGATTAATTTTCAAATATCGAACCAGTATTCAACCTCAGGATCAGTCATGCTTTGTCACAATGCATTATCTTTTGTATATATTGTTGGATTCATGCTAGTATTTTTTAAAGATTTTACACTTATGTTCATGAAAAATATTCATTATAGCTTTCTCTTCTCATATAGTATTAGGATAATGTATAGGTAAAGTACTAAGGCGTCAGGGTAATGCTGGCCTCATGAGTTGGAAGTGGTCTGTCCTCTTCTATTTTCCAGTAGGATTTGTTTAGTACTTATACTATTTCTTCTTTAAATGTTCGTAGAACTTGCCAATGAAGCCATCTGGACCCGGAGTTTTAATTTATTAGAAAGTTTTAATATAATTCCAGTTTCTTTAATAGATAATATGAACAGTGAACCTAGGTAATTTTCATCTTAAGGAATTTGTCCATACCATACAAGTTGTAGAATTCACAGATAGTTATTCATAATATTCCTTTATTATGCTTTCCAGTGCCTGGAAGGTCTTAGCGACATCCCCTCTTTTGTTCCTAATATTTGTAATATGTGCCTTTTTTTTTCTTGGTCAGTTTGTCCAGGGGGTTGCATTAGTTATTGTTTTATAACAAATTACCCCAAAACTTAGTGTCCTAAAACAACAAATGCTAACTCACAGTTTTTCTGGGTCAGAAATCTGGGAGTAGTTTAGCTAGTCAGTCGTGACCCAGCATTTCTCATGAGGCTGTAATCAAGATGTCAGCTGGAGCAGTAGTTGTCAGGTTTGACTGGGATTGGAGAATCCACATCCAAACTCACTCATGGGGCTACTGACTGAAAGCTTCATTTCTTCACCACATGGGTATGCCATGGGAGCGGACTTCCCCCAGGGTGAGTGATCCAAGAGAAGAGAGCAACAGAGAGAGTCTAAGTCTTTTAGAAGTAGAATGCCATCACTTCTTCCACATGCTATTGCTCTCACAGACCAACTTTCATACAATATAGAAGGGGACTACAAAGGTTATAAACAGCAGGAGGCAGGGATCATTGGGGGCATTGTGGAGGATGGTATCACATCTTATGACCTGTTCAAAGAATCAGTTTTTGTTTTCTTTGATTTATCTCTATTATTTTTCTATTCTCCATTTTATTGATTCCTGCTCTTATCTTTATTACCTTCTTTCTGCAGATAGATAAATCTTATCGAGGAGATGTGTATGATCTCTTTCCTGGGACATTCCAAACCATTGAGTTGTTTGCTGATCACCCAGGGACATGGTTGTTACACTGTCACGTGTCTGACCACATCCATGCTGGCATGGAGACAACCTACACAGTCCTTCGGAACATAGGTACTGCTTTCTATCAGGGATGATGTACTAGGCTTCCTGTAGGCCCTGAAAATAGGAGACTTAAGAGCCCCCTAGGGCTCAGAGTCAAGTAAGAGAGACAGACATATAAACAGTAACTATTATAGAATATGATATGTGCCAACATAGAATGCAGAGTACAGGGCTCTGTGGAGATAATGGAGATAATGGTTAACAACGTAGGGACATGAGCAAATATTCTAGAAGCTATAATGCTTCATATGGATTTTAATGGGTGAGCAGAAGCTTGAAAGGTAGATGGGGTAAGGACAGTGTGTGTGTAGGTATGTAAAATAGTAAGAACTTAAGAAAGCCCTGCAGATACAAACAGAATAAAGTCCTCCTTGGTAAAATGGCATAACCCTTGAAATAACTCATGTCATGAAAAGAATCTACTTTTGTTGTTTATAAAACAATCAATTTTGTCATCTTCATCTAGACAACAGGATCCCTTACTCCACGAAATCTCCATCTGGAGGAGCATCCCACCCAGCCACAGTGCCCCCCAATGGTAATGATACCCTCCCTGAATCCCTCATGCCAATGGTCAGCATTCACTCTCTAGGGAAGGGCGGAGGACTGACACCTCACTTTTCTTTTCACAGAACCTGGCAAGGAGCAGCTTTATTTCTTTGGCAAGAATCTGGGTCCTAGGGGAGCCAAAGCAGCCTTGGTCATCCTCTTCATCCTTGGACTCCTCCTCCTGATCTCCACAGTGATTCTCTCCCTCAGACTGCGGTCGGCAAGGAAGCAGGTCGCATACCGGGAAGTCCAGTCCTGTGCACTCCCCACGGATGCTCTGTGAACCAGCTGGTCGTCCTCAGCAGGGAAACTGGACAAGGCATCGTTCATTAAGACAGGTTTACATTATATCTTGGATCAGGCTTTGATCCTCCAGAACACAATCATAGCAATTTGCTTTTACTTATTTATTTTTTTAATGGGCTGTGAATAATCCTCAGGTATAAAATACAGAAAGAAGAACAGGTGTGACTGAGAAAACACAGTCTGTTCTCTGAAAGAATTTGCTGAAGTGGGACAACCCTCTGAAAGATATCTTTATTTTCCTTTTTTTTTTTTTTTTAGATTAGACGGTGCTTCCTCAGCTAACCATCCAAGTTTCTAGATGGACGACTTTGGGAGTTATACTGCTTCAGGCACCTAAGTGGAATGGCACTGATTTTTCAACACTATATAATGTTATATAAGATATTTCCCTTAGTCATTTCAGGGAAAATAACTTCTTGAGGAGTTCATGAAAATGTCTAAACCACTATCTGCTGATAGAATTTGACCAAATGAAGCTTTTGGAGGCCTTAGCCAGATCTCCTGGCCTTTTCCACTTTAATATAAATAGCCTGTGCTCTGTTTGCTACAGAAGGCAAAATTATCAGCATTTAAAAAAAAAAATTGCTGCTGTTTTTATGCAAACCTGCAGAGATACTTTGATGTTTACAACTCAAGTCATGTTATATGTTTTTACAAAGTTTCCATGGCAACAGGGTTTTTTTTGGCCCCCCCCCCCCAAATCATCCAGAGAATTTGTTTTGTATTTCAGAATGTGGAGGGCCAGAAGTTCTACAAGAGAAGCATAGGATCTCCCACTATGAAGCAGAGACTTCCTAAAGTTTAGTAGGAGCTCCTGCGTGGGAGGGAAGCTTTACAGAAGGCAAATCTGGACTTGAGCCTTGAGTCTGATTTTTTTATTCACCTAGTGGATCTTTCAAAGTCTGCATCTTCTAGGAAATAAAAACAGTCTCACCATGTGAGCAACACCAGGAGGAAGTCATCAGTGCAGCTGACTGGTAGGGAGAAGAACTCTCACAAAATTCTTGATTCCATGCCTTTTAAAGACAGCCCTTTGGGGGAGGAGGAAAAAAAAAAACAGAAAAGAAAAGGCTAGAAAAAAGAGAGTCCCAGTTATAAGGTTTTAAATCATTAAATTGGTTTTGAAGACATGCATTACAGTTTTCAAGGCTCAAATGCAAAAATAAATTACCAGACAATTAAACTCAACCCATTACAAGGTGATCCACACTCTCTGTATACATGCCTAAACGTTAGGTTAAGATTGATAAAAGCAACTTTGCTTATTACTAGACTGAGAAATTGCCCTTAACTCAGGGCCAGATGCCCTGCGATGCCAATGTCAATGCCAGATGAATGATATCGGTACATTTGCCTTAGCAGATCATTTGGCTGTCCAGGTGAACAAGTAGAACCTAAAAAAATAACTCTGGTGGAGGGACATTTCCTACTTTCTCATCTTCATCTTGGTGAGGGAAAATGGGTAATTTGATAGAAGTTATAGTCTTACATGAAACAGGATGCGGATGCTAATAGTTCTGTTCTTGGTTGGCTTGAACGTCATATCCAACAGTGTACCCAAAGGATTCTGAATTCCAGCCTGCTAACCACTGACAATGTGATTTTGTAGTATGTGTTCTACGGTTTTCATACGTGTGTAGGCTGTATAATTTCATAGTGATAATTATATTAAATGCCTTATTTATAACTCACCTAGATAACAAATTATTTAGTTTTTTCCCCTTTTCTCTTAGTCTATTTTTTTAATGAAAATGAAGCCATAAAGTAGTTTGATCACACACCATTTCTCTTTTTAATAAAGTTTCACAGATTATGAGATGGCTACGTGCATTTTTTTTTTCTTTTTTTACTATTACCTGATCATTAGAAGTGGGGCACGGTTGGTTAAAGGAGAATAGTCTTTTAGATATTCAGCAATTCTCCTTGTTATACCTGCTAAGGGAAATGAAACAGAATAACAATATGTCTCCCAAAGAATAGGACTATCCGCAAACATTGTTTCCTCTGACTCAGCCCTTGAGACAACCAATTACAATTAGATACATCTCCAGTAACAATGAAGAAGTATCCCTGCTCTCACCAGGGCAGGTCTCTTCCTTAGCTCTGGACTTATACCTTCTTGGCTCTCTCAAGAACTTCATTCCCTCAGTGTTCAGCTTTTTCTACTGCATGAAGTCATCGGCAACACCCACTATTAAAAGACAGAGGGCTGCTCTCCTTAATTTCATAACCCTTTCTAGCCCAGTTTCTCTGTTCCCTTCATAGCAGAACTTTTTGCCTGCACCACCTCACCTCATGAATTCCTCAACCCATTCCAGTGACTTCCAACTCAGTGTGACTTGCTCCCACCTCACATTTTGCTGTTGTCAAAATCAACAACCACGAGGCCATTTCTAATGGCTTCCTCACTTTGATCTCACGCAACCTGTCCATAACAACTGATGGCTCCTTCTTTCAAAAATACCCCATGGTCCCCTGGCTCATCACCATGACCTCTTGCCAGCCTTCCTTCTTCCTTCAGCTCTCCCTTCTCAGTCTCTTGCTTATTCCTTCTCTCCCATCTAACTTAAGTGTTGGCATGCCTCAGGGCTTGCTACTGGGCCGTCTTCTCTCTTTTGCCCTCAGGGTTAGGCTTAATAATGTCCCCCAAAGATTTTGTGTCCTCATCCTTGAACCTGTGTTATTTTATATGGTTAAAAAGGACTATGCAGTGAAGTGAAGGATCCTGAGACAGACTACTCAGGTTGTCCATAAATAAAAGTCACAGCACCCTTCTAAGAGAGGCAAACGGAGGTTTGTCTATGGAAGAAGGCCATGTGACAACTGAAGAAGGACACTGTGCCGTGGCTTTGGAGTTGGAGGAAGGGGCCACAAGCCAAGAAATGCTACTGTAAAACCTGGGAAAAGCAAGGGAACAGATTCTCCTTCAGAGCCTTCAGAGGGAGCTTGGCCCTGCCGGCATCTTGTATTCCAGTAAATATGATTTTGGAGAGAATACATGAAAGCCATCAAGTTTGTGGTCATTTTTTACAGCCCTCTCCATATGTTATTTCATCCATTTCACTTTTAATTATATCCAAATTGTTTACCTTGGTCTGGGACCCAGCCTGATTTGGCCAATGCATACCTCTCCAACTTGATCTCCAACTCTTCCCTGCTCTAGCTTTGATCAGTTCTTGTGTCCTGCTAGTTCTTTTCTGCCTCAGGACCTTTGCACACACTGCTTTCTGTGGCTGGAGTACTCTTCCTCTCCAGCACTCTCATCCCTCTATCTACCTTTCTTGGCGATCTTTGAGCTCCCCAGTCTTTCCTCTGTTATTTCCCAGAGTCACTGTTTTCCTTTGTAGTGCTTATCACAAGACATGACCATTTTATCTTTCTGTTAGTTTGATTTTCTTCTGCCTCTTTGACTGCAATGTAGGCTTCATGGAAGCAAAGACCCCCGACTTTTTTTTTGCTCGTTACTGCATCCCCAGCCCAGACCACAGTGCAGATACATAAATGGTTGTTCAGCAAATATTACTTGATTGAATATATAAGCAGAACAGATGGTGTAGTGGGCTGGACTAGTCTGACTTTGACTATTTCGGTTGCAAAAAGTCTCCTATTCAAATGTCAAAGGTCTAAAACAAATCAAACAGATTCTGGAATGCTTGCTGTGAGGTCCGCAGCTGCTTTGGCTTCCTTCTAATAAATGACACTGGAGCAAGGGTCGGGTGGGGGAAGAGCATGTATTATTCAATCCCTAAATGCACTTTACAATTAATTTAAAAAAAAAAAGCAATGTCATCAAAAGTAAGTCTAAGAAACTGTCACCGCTAAGAGGAACTAAGGAGATGTGACAACTAAACACAGTGTGGCATCCTTAGATGGGATCCTAGGAAAAAAAAAGGATACAAGGTAAACATTAAGGAGATACGAATAAACTAAATTTTCATTATTATTATTACTGTATTAATATTAATGTAATCTGATCAACATCAGATTTTGTATATTAGGAGAGAGGAGCAAGAGAATTTGGAAATTGGCTGTGGCAGCTGGGAGAAATGGAAGCGGTAAAGATAGTGCTGGAGGCTTCTGGGTTGGGTGGATGGATGGATGGTAGTGCATTCAGCCAGATAGATAGGGAAGACAGGAGTTCAGCTGGAGGGGAAGACAACTGCAGTCCCGGCCATTGTGAGTCCAAAGTCCTGTGAGCCATCCCAGTGCAGAGCTGGGTAAACTGCTGGATGAGCGTTCAGAGGACAGGTCAAGATGGAGATAAGCCTGAGGGACCTGAGGGCAGACGGGGAGGTTAGCCTGGACCCGCCCAGCAACAAAGGGCAGAGTAGGCAGCCCAGCCCAAGCAGCCTCCAGTTTAAAGGTCCCGTCAGCTGCAAAGATTGTGGGCTACAGCATCTCCTCCTGTTTCTCCACTTCCTGTAAGAGGTTCAGAAGCAGTTGTCGGCAGCCCCTAAGCCCACCCACCGGCGGACAGCCGGGGGCCGGCTCCCGCATCAAGGATCGGCCCACCAGCGCTGGAGGAAAAGCGCAGACCGGGGCAGCGATCATCGAAGTGTGTGACTCTGGCGCACGCAGAGCTCCCCACAGACCTCGCGCCTCCACTCGCACAAGCTCCCCGGAAGGGTTCAGAGTCCCCTCTTCTACACCCTTGGACTGGCTTTTATGGCGGCCATTGCCCTTTGAAGCGTTTGCAGCTCCTTTTAAGCTGGTTCCACCGTGTAGAGTTGTTAGCGGAGCGTCAAGGGGTACCGTCCAGTACACAGGGTGAAAAGCCGCTTTCAGAAATGATTAGCAAAAATCCTGGGCTAGGAACGGGGGAGGCTGAGGCCGAGGGGGTCGCGAGCAATTCGGAGGTACTGCTGAGTGCGAAGATGCTTCTGCGGAGGCGGATCCCAGGGACCCCGCACGGGGCGGTGCCCACCCGCCCGCGTCACCGCGGTTTCCGGCAACTCCACGCGCCCGGGCTCTCGGGCTCGCCCAGGGTCCCGGAAGAGAGCAGCGGGGCGAGCGGAGCGCGGGCGGGGCGGGGCGGGGGGGGGGCGGCTTCGGGCCCTGGGGCGGGGCGGAGGGGGTCGCCGGAGCGCCTGCCTCTCGCGCCTGGGGACGCTGGCGAGGCGGCGAGCGGCGCGCGCAGCCGGGAACCCGTACTGGGCGAGAGCGCGGGGGCGGGTCGGCGGCGGACGAGCGAGCGCGAGAGCTCCTGCGCCCGGGCGCACGGCGGGAGCTGCGGCGACGGTGCTGTGGCTCGTCGGGAGCCGGGAGCCCCGACACAAAGGCTGGGGGTCGGGGAGGGGATGTGTGAGCAACCGGGGAGCCGGGAAAGGGAAAGCGAAAGCCGCGGGCGCGGCAGGTGACGGCGAAGGCGCGGTACCCGGGCCTGCCCTCCAGAGCCTGTCGGGCTGACCCCGGCGCGCCGCAGCCATGGCTATCGCCCACCTGGCCACCGAGTACGTGTTCTCGGACTTCTTGCTGAAGGAGCCCTCGGAGCCCAAGTTCAAGGGGCTGCGGCTGGAGCTGGCAGTGGATAAGATGGTCACGTGCATCGCCGTGGGTCTGCCCCTGCTGCTCATCTCGCTGGCCTTCGCGCAGGAAATCTCGATCGGTAAGGCCGGTGCCGGAGGGGCGGGGTGGGGCCGGCCGGCGCGAGCGGGCGTTATCCGAGGAGCCCAGGTCTGCTGGAAAGAGATTTTATTGCGCGCCCCTGGAAGCCCTCTCAGGCTGCGATGGGCGTGAACGTTGGGAAGAAAGGAAACCCCAGCTGTATGTATATTCTTTGCCCACGTGGTTCGTTTTATACCCCTGTGGATCCTGTTTGCATCCCTACTGCTCAGTTCTTCTGCCTGCTTCCCCACTGATCCTGAGTGTGGCTTAGCGTTCATGTCCGGCTCTTAGAACCAGCGCCCTTGCCATCAGATTTGTCGAAAACAACGGTCTCGTATTCCCTTCCCTCTCACCCTTGCATTTGTGTAATTACCTCGAAATTTGGAGCAGAGAAGTTCCTGAGTGGCTGAATGGAAGATGTGCAGAAAAGTACTCCATGAAATGTGTGTTCTCCCTTCATTACCTCACTTTGATACTGGTTGAGACTTCAGCTCTGCGGGGTCATGAATGCTGGGAAATGACTGCACCTGGCAGGTATTAGAGGGATAATACCAGAATCCTCCACCCGGATGGTGTTGTTATGAATGTGGGATGAACAAGTCCCCATCATGTAGACTATCCTTTACGCATAATAATAACACTTCTGAGGTGCGAAAGTGTTTGGGGTAGGATCACGTGGTTAATAAGACTGGTCTATCTCATCAGCTGTTCTGACTTACAACACAGGAGAGGATGCTTTTGAGTCAACGGGACAGCTATAGCCTGTTCAGTACGAGAGAAGAGAGGTGGGTGGCAATGGACCTTGGGGAAAGCTTCTATGAGAAATTGTACTGGTCCTGAGCCCTGGAGCACAGGTGGGATTTGGATAAGCAAAGGTGAGACCTTTGCTAAGATTTTGAGATTTCAACAGAATGTTACATGTTCCTGGAAGGAGAGATACGGTGACCGTCCCTGCTGAGGCAGGAGAGTTAGTCACGGTTCTTGGAATAGGAGCATGACTATGGTCCAGTCTGTTAGAACAGAGGAGTACAGACTTGATGATTTTCAGAGTGCGAAGTTATTGTTTGAGCAGAGGATGGACCTGTTGAAAGCAGTGCTTAATAAACCTGATGGTAACATGTAGGGTCTAGGGTCAAGGAGGGAAGTGGAACTAGGGAGGCCAGATGCCAGATGAAGGGGCATTAAATGAGGTCTTATGCATATGTGGGGGCCAAGATTTGAAGGGGAAGGATGGGAGAGGATGATTTCTAAGAGATCAAGGAACAATAAGCGGCCTTTGGGTACCTAGTTTTTAATAGGTCAAGAAGGGCAGATATTGACCAGAGTTGTTGGAAAGGCTGCAGACCTGAGTGACTGGAAAATGGTGGTGCCTGCAGAGGGGAGAAGCAGAAGGAGAAGAAGAGAGACTCTCCAGCAGACCCCCCCCCCCCGAGTGCGGAGCCTGACACAGGGCTCCATCTCATGACCCTGAGATCACCACCTGAGCTGAAATCAAGAACCTGAGACCTGAGCCACCCAAGCGCCCTGAGAATGGTGGTATTTTGATGGGACTTCTAAAGTTGCAGAAGGAGTTGGTTAGAAACAGCTTATGGTGAGCTTGATTTTGTGATCTACAGCACTAAATTGTTCCACTTGGCAGGAAGTTGCCAAATTCCTTGTGGAAAACAAGTGATTGGGGTTTTTTTTTTTTTTTTTTTTTTTTTTTTTTTTTGGTCTTTGGGCAGGCAGAGTCATGCAGTTTCTTCTTCCGCCTTCCAGCTGGCAAGGAGTTGGGACTTCTGGTAGAAAGGAAAACCACCAAGTAGCTGGGGTCCTGGAGATAGTCTCTCCTTCTGCAAATGTTCTTTGAAGACCAGCTGTGGCCTGGAGCCTGTGCTAGGCACTGAGGACCCAAGAGCAAATGAGGCATGGTCCCCATCATGGAGAGGCAGTGGTCTTGGGCCTCTGATGCCAGGAGGAGGGAGTTGGTTACCTCCTGTGATCAAGCTTAATGTCCACCCGCATAGTAGGGGCATTCCGGAGGCAGAAGCCTTCTCAACACAATCAAGTTGATGGGCTGCCAGAGGGGCGTTCGGTTGGGATTGGGAGTCGGTTTATCCAGCAGCAATCTGAGCTTATGCTAGGTGCAGAGCACTGCTGTGTGTTGAGTGGGACATGAGAGGATGTCCAGGCATGGTCTTCTTCCTGCCCTGCAAGAGTTTACCCTTCATCTGGGGGCTAGGACAGACGTGCTGACCGGTGATGTCCAGCAACACGTGGTTCAGTGACAAGACAGTGTCAGGCTCCAAGCGCCCAGCCGCTGAGGGTTGGCGGGGACTGTGAAGCTGACTCCCCTTATTCTCACGGGCTTCTGCAGGGAGGGTAGGCACGGGGGATCCCAGCTGCACTGGGGAACACCTATTAGGTGGAGTGCTTTTTAGATAGTGCCAGAAAGAGAGAGAGTAAGGAGGAGAAGAGAGGTACATAAATTCATGCAAGGAGTCATGTCAGGCAGCATTGAACTTTGTGCAGTGTCAGCTTTTAGGTGAAAACAAGAACAAGCAGCGGCGATGAAGGAGAACAGTAACAACAAAGAGAGAGGGGAGTGATTCAGTGGAGCTGTCCTCCACCACTTCAGTCAGGAGCGCTGGCCCCGAGCACGTGTGAGACAGGCCTGCACACTTAAAACCTGGCTTCCTCCTCCCTCATGAGAAGCCCTCCCCACCTTGCTGGTGCCTCGAATATTCTTTCCAGGTTGCACTTTGCACGTTGCATCATAACTTGTTTACGTGGCTCCCTTGCTTATGAGTTACTCCGTATTCTATTGCTCCCTAGAAGCTGGTGTCTTGTACGGCACATGGAAACCCTTCTGTAAGGCTTGTCGAGTGAACAAGAGGTGGTAGGTTTGGGCATCATTGACGTTTGTTGAGCCTGGTGTGCATGATGGCTGTTCTTGGCAGAGGACGTCAGACCCTTATAGGACAGAGAACCTGCCCCTTGGAAGATGATTGAGCAGAAAAGATAGTCATAACCTCCTCTTGCAGGACTCATGGCATCTGGGCAGTGTCAGGTGTGCAGCTGGGTGCCATGGAAAGCAGAGGGAGGGGTGGCTTCTGACTCGGGGTAACAGTCATGAGCAGGAGAAGAGTTCGAAGGGAACTCTGAAAAAGGGTTCCAGATATATGGTGCAGTGCGAGCCAAAGCAGCAGGGCATGGGATGCCATGTGGCTGTGGGGCTTTAGGAGCAGGCATGGTCATGTGGGGAAAGGAAAATGGGGAATCAGGTCAGTCCAGAGGTGCTGCTAGGGAAGAGGGTGCAGTAAATCTCACTGCTTTTCCATCGCTGTGGGCATGTGTATACAAAATGTGAAAATCACCTTTAGTGGCTACAGATACCAATTTTCCTCTGACATTGATATCCTGGTATACATCAAAATGTGTTGATTGTGATATGATATCCTCTTAAGCCTAAAATAACTTTTTGTTTTCCAGTTTCTGAAAACTAAACTTTCCATGAACTTAGTAGTCTATAAAATAGGATCCAAGTCGTAAATGGGTGACAATTTTTACTTTAAGGAAACATTTTTCTTTTAAAGAAAGAGTTCTACCAAATCTGAAAATTTGCACAGACTTTTTGGAATTAAAAAAGTACACGTGTACGGAAGCAGAGTGTGGAAGATTGGAGAGAGACCTCACGATAAAATCGACTGGGGTTTATATTAAAGTCTTCTCCTTGGTCTTTGGCCCGTTTTCTCACTAGTTCAGCCCACTGGGCTTCTCTTAGAAAAGAGGGACAGACGCTGCCCAGGCCTCAGAGACTCACAGGTGGGGCAGTGAAGGACTGTTATTTAGGCCCTCCTGGGTGCTGGCATGGAGGGATGGGGGCTGCAGGCAGAGCCCATGCCACAGAGATTTTGCCCCCCACACCCCCTGCAGCAGCAGATGTGGCCTGGCGTGGTGGGCGCTGGTGTGGGGCTGCCAGCACTGGGGAGGATTGCTGCGGGGGTGGGGAGCAAAAGGGGCTCTGCCTCGCTGTCTGCTGGCAGGTTGTGGGTCATCATAGAAATGATGAGGTGCAGAAGACCAGAGAGGGTGTGGTGCCCACAGTCAAGTTCAAAGCAACTCTGGTAGCCTTTGCAGCAGCCTGGGGCTGGGACTGCTTGTTGATCCTGACTGCCCTGCGATGGGGGAGAATTACAAGCAGAAACATTCTGGAAGGAGTCACTAAGGGGACTCTTCTAAGCCCTGAGTTGTTGCTGGGAGTGTTTGGAAGGCTTTTGGAGCTCCTGACCATTGAAACGATGTAAGAATTAAAATATGGTCTGGTCTCGTGAGGCCTGATACTTCTGCTCGGCTTGCCTCAAACACTCCAGCCCCAGCCCCCCAGTGGGCAAGTTGGGTGTGGAGAAAAAAACAAGGGAGTTTTAAATTTGGTGTCCTCATGACTGGACGGGCAAGACAGGGATGGGAGCCAGAGAAGGGGGGACTGACGCTCGGTGTCACCAGCCCTCCCTTTTGCTCACCCCTCGCCTTGCCTCATGTCTTGTCCACAACAAGTGCTCAATAAAAACATAGCAAAGGAAACGCTGGAGCCCATTAAGGACTCTCTGGAGTGGTCCCCTGGACTGTGGCTGGGCTCAGAGGGAGCAGGGGCATTGCGGGCAAGGGGAAGCATGGAAGACAGGAAGCCAGGTCCAGATGCTAAGGTTGCCAGCTCCCACCCAGTACCTGGAATTCACCAGCTAGAGGCAGGGGTTCCTGATATGGAGAGGGACACTTCCCAGTCGCTGGGCTACCCGGGTCATTTAAGAACACAAGTCATGTCCAGTCACGGATTCCTTCCTGCCATCTCCTCCCAATAATAGCATTCTCGGATACCAGTCATCATGGGAGGGAGCCAAGCTGCCCCACTTGACTTACAAGGGTAGGTTATATTCCAAGTACCTCAGATTCCCTTTTGCAGTCTTTGTGACGAGGAGGGAGCTGTGTTTGTAGGACTGAAGGGCTCTACTATGTAGGGCAGTGACCGTCATTCCCTGTGGCTCGAAGAACACATGTGTGTTGCCAGTGTGGGAGGGGGACAAAGTTCGGTGCCACGGAAGGACCCTCATTTGCATATACCTGCCCCCAGGGAGAGGTGAGGAGATAGGTGGGGGGCAACTCTGTTTAGAAAACAAGCATAAATAGGGGTGCCTGGCTGGCTCAGTCCGTGATGCCCGGCTCTCCATCTCACGGTTGTGAGTTTGAACCCCGCATTGGGCTCCACGCTGGCAGTGAAGCCTACTTAAAATACAAACAAACAAAGGAGAATAGCAGCATGGGTAGACTGCATGGCCTTTAAGCTCCAAGACTTTAAGCAGATTTATCCAAACTATTGAAGAAACAGATGCCCTAAGTGTGCTGCCTTTCAACATGAGTGGGATTCATGTTCTGGGAGTCTTTGGCAGGGTCGGCCGTGCCCTTGGCTCAGGACTGTTCAGGGTCTGATGCTGATGGTTTCCTTCTGAGGGACGGCTTTGCTTCTCTGCTGCCCTGACCTGGCATGTCAGGAGGCCTTGGAAGAGGAGAGCCCCTGCCTTCTGCCAGGATGCTTCTTGCCCGGAGCCAGTGTGGCTGGACGGAACGAGCAGTGGCACAGCCGGCAGACCCCTGGGAAAGGGTGTTTTGTCTTGCCCTGGGAGCCTTTGCTCCCTGCAGCCCCCCACCTCCTTGGCAAGCGCCCACAGTTCTTGGCTCCACAGTTAGTTTTACAGGGTAGTGGTTAGCCAGTCTCCCTCTCCCTCCCTCTCCCTCCCCCCAAGCCAAAGAACAGGTGACAACTGCAGCTGCTTCCACAGCTGCTTCCAGTTCCTTTGTGTCTCCTGCACTCGGGAGAGGCTACTGAAGGGTACGGTTTTTCTGGGTTAATTTTTGTGACTTTTTTTTTTCTTTTTTACCCTGGTATTTTTATTGTACAGATAGTACCTAAATACATTCTTGTGATAAATGGTGCCTGAGCCTCCTTCGCCCTTTGCCGGAGGTAACCACTATGGATGCTTGGTACAGCCTTAACGGTCCCTTTCGTTTGTTAGTATGCCATGTATACATGTTCTTTTAGAAAACAAAGTGAGTCAAACTTAATGGTTTGCTTTTTCCCACTTGGGGTGTTTTGGAGAGCCTTCCATGTTAGGACATGGGCATTATTGGCTGTTTTTCTAACTGAAGTGTGATTAACTTGCAGTGGCGTGTTAGTCTCCGGTGAACGCTGTAAGGATTCAGCACTTGCATCCGTTACTCACCCCTTCACCCGGCCCCTCACCCACCCCACCTCTGACAGCGCCAGTTTCTCCTCTGTATTTAAGAATGTCTTTTTTGTTTGTCTCCTTGTGTCTGTGTTTCTTAAACTCCACATATGAATGAAATCGTAGGGTATTTGTCCTTCTCTGACTCCATCCGTGTTCTTGAAGAGCGTAGAATGTTCTCGCCATAGTTCATCGAAGCACTCTCTCAGTGAGGCCCATTTCTGGTTCTTTCCAGCTTTCTGCCGTTACACACAAGCCTTGTTTGTACATAAGTCTATGTAAATACTTCCCTCCTCTCAACATTGAAAGGGAAGAAGAGACCAGTATCAGCTTCCAGGATGAAATATTTTCCAGGATAGTTTTGGATTCCTGAATTATTATTGGAAATAAGTACAAAAAAAAAACAAAACAAAACACCTTGTATGCCTCCACTGCTAACTCCCTCTTGGTGTTACTTTGTCAGAAGATCGGGAGAGGCACTGCAATGTGCTTTCAGTTTTAAGGATGAGCCTCTTCCCAGAAAAAGATTGCAACATTTATTAGACTCAAGTAGTCTCATAACACACTGTAGGGTTCCTTCTAAGCTCTTAACCGTAAATTGCAGTTACTGTCTCCCCACCACACTCTAAGTTCATTGAGGGCAGGAACCATCTGTCCTCTGGCTGGTTGACTGCTCTATCCCTAGTTTCCAGCATAAAACTTGATACATAGTAGACATTCAATAATGTGTGGATGAGCGGATTATCAGCCATGTGATAGGACTGGTCCTGAGTGTCAATTATTATAATATCTGCAAAATGGAATTTTATGGATCTTCAAAGAGTTAGTCTTTTAAAAATTGTCAAAAATTGGGGGCACCTGGGTGGTTCAGTGGGTTAAAGCCTCTGCTTTCAGCTCAGGTCATGATCCCAGGGTCCTGGGATCGAGCCCTGCGTTGGGCTCTCTGCTCAGTGGGGAGCCTTCTTCCTCCTCTCTCTCTCTGCCTGCCTCTCCACCTACTTGTGATCTCTCTCTCCATGTCAAATAAATAAATAAAATCTTAAAAAAAAAATTGTAAGAAAAAAATTGTCAAAAATATTTGGAAACCCTCTATAGTGTCATTGGAACTGATTAGAATAACAATAATAGAGCAAGGAATATGAGTTGAGAGAAGATAAGCAAACATTTAGTAATGATGAGATCAGTTTTTTTTTTAAATAACTAGAACTTGGGGCTCTGGGTGGCTCAGTGGGTTAAGCGTCTGCCATCGTCCCAGGTCGTGATCCAAGGGTCCTAGGATCGAGCGCCACATGGGGCTCTCTGTCCAGCAGGGAGCCTGCTTCTCCCTCTCCCTCTGCCTGCTGTTCCCCTTGCTTGTGCACATGCTCTCTTTCTCTCTGTCAAATAAATAAATAAAATCTTTAAAAAGATAAAATAAAGAAAATAAAATAACTAGAACTTACCCAAGCAGCATTTGGTCTGTTTTCTTTTTCTTTTTTTTTTTTTTTAATTTTTTTATTTGAGTAGAGTTGACAGTGTTATGTTAGTTTCAGGTGTACAACATAGTGATTTGCAATTACAGCATCATTGACTGTATTCCCTGTGTTGTACCTTCTCTTCCCATGACTTATTCATTCCATAACTGGAACCCTGTCTCCCATTCCCCTTCACCCATTTTGCCACTCCCCCCAACCCCTTTCTCTCTGGCAACAGTTTGTTTTCTGTATTTATAGGTGTGTTCTTCTTTTTGTTTATTCCTTTGTTTTTTAGATTTCACATCTGAGTGAAGTCTAGGGCATTTGTCTTTCTTGGTCCGATTTATTTCACTTAGCTTAATGAACTTAGCCAGGTGCATCCATGTTGTCATAAGGGGTAAGAGCTCTTCCTTTCTTATGGCTACATAATATTCCTGTGTGTGTGTGTGTGTGTGCACGCGCACGCGCATCTTTATCCATTCATCTGTTGGTGAACACATGGGTTGCTTCTATAACTTAATTATTGTAAACGATGCTGTAGTAAACATAGGGGTACGTATATCTTTTCAAATTATTGTTTTTGTCTTCTTTGGGCAGATACCCAATAGTGGAATTATTGGATCATATGACACTTTTATTTTTAGTTTTTGGAGGACCCTCCATACTGTTGCGCATAGCAACTGTGTCAGTTTTACAATGGGGAAAAGACAAGGTCTTCAATAAATGGTGGTGGGAAAACTAGACAGCTATGTGCAAAAGAGTGAAACTGAGCCAATTTCTAACACCATCCACAAAAATAAGCTCAAAATGGATTAAAGACCTAAATGGGAGACCTGAAATAATAAAAATTCTTGAACAGAACATAGGCAGTGACTTCTTTGACATCAGCCATAGCAACATTTTTCTAGGTATGTCTCCTAAGGCAAGGGAAATAAAAGCAAGAATAAACTATTGGGATTACATCAAAATAAGAAGCTTTTGCTCAGACAAGAAAACCATCAACAAAACAAAAAGACAGCGTGCCGAATGGGAGAAGATATTTGCAAATATCTTTGCAAATGATATATCTGTTAAGAGGTTAATATCCAAAATACATGAAGAATTTATACAACTCAACACCCCTCAAAAAGAACAGTCTGATTAAAAATGGGCAGAAGACATGAACTGACATTTCTTCAAAGAAGACATCCATGTGGCCAACAGACACATGAAAACATGCTCAGTCAGCATCACTCAGCATCGGGGAAGGGCAAATAAAAACCACGATGAGGCATTACCTTGTACCTGCCACAATGGCTAAAATCAGAGAAACAAAAAAATAACAAGTTGGCAAGGAGGTGGAAAAAAAGGAACCCCTGTGTGCAGTTGACGGGAAGGCATTCTTTCTTTGGTTTCAGCGTACCCTGTCCCCTGACTTGAAGAGACCTAGTAAATAGAAGAGCCCTGTTTGATGATTACCCCCTTTCCTGTGTCTCCCCACCCATGCCCCAAGAAAAAAAGAAGAAAGGAAAATGAAACTGGGAGAAAGTCTGTTCTTTCCTAATAGATGGAATTTCCACCACTAGCAAAAAATGAAAGTACATCTTGGAACGTTTGCAGATTCCAAGTTTGGATTAGCAAAATCCTTTTAAAAAAAAAAAACACATAAGCCCCTCTTCTTCTGCCAATTGTTTCCTTGGATTGCTTTTTCTCACCACTAGAGATAGCCACTGTTACAGCTTGGTGTATTTCCCCCCGAGGCTTTTTATGTATAGATAGCTGACAGCTTCTACTTCTTAACAAAAATCAAACATTAAATCAGAGCCATCTTACCATATTCTTTTTTTTTTTAAGATTTTATTTATTTTTATTAGAGATAGTGAGAGAGATAGTGAGAGAGAGCACAAGCAGGTTGGAGAAGGAGAGCAGCCTCCCTGTGGGCAGGGAGCCTAATGTGGTGCTTGATCCCAGGACCCTGGGATCATGACTGAGCAGAAGGCAGAGACGCCCAACAGACTGAGCTACCCAGGCATCCCCCGCCCCCAACCTTACCATATTCTTAAACTTGCTTTTTGTTGTCTACAAAATTGAACATTGAATCGGAGTATCAAAATGTAGCCCTTTCACAGTGTTTTCGCTGATATAAATAGCACTGTGGGGAATATACCTGAACAGAACCCTCTTCCCTATGAAGATTTCAGTATTTCAGCAAATCATGTATGTAATTATGAGGCCGATGTGCACATTTTCACACTCCGGTATGGCAGGCCACCCTCCAGAAGGATCGTCCCCACCACTTTCACCAGCAGGAAGAGAGCCCATTCCCTTCTGTCCACAGCAGGTGGTGACTGTCCTTGACAGTTTAGTAGATGGATAAAGATCCGCCATCATTTCAGGTCACATTTATTCGGTTACGGCATTGAACCTTTTTCCATATGTACTTTTACCATTTGCATAATTCTCTGAATTGTTCATGTCTTTTGCTTGTCTTTCAAAGGGGTTGTTGGTTTCTCAGTGGATTTTATTAACTAAGAGCTAACATAGTTTCACATACTTGGGGACTGTCCTTTATGGCAGATACCTTCCTTTCCAGTTGTCAGTTATCTTTGAATTGTGGCTGTGGTTGGTTTTGATGAGCAGGTATTATTTTAAGTTGTCAAAACAGTCCCATCTTCTCATTTTTTTATTTCTTCAATTCCGTTTTCATTAGACCAGTGTAGCTCCTCCTTAGGACAGTTAAACATCCATTTAGTTTTCTTCTAATTACCTTCGATGATTTTAACATTTACCTCTTTAGTCTGCTTTGGTCTTCTGATGGTGTAAGCCAAGGCTTAAGCTGATAATTTCTCTATTGTTCTTTGCTGAGGTATCTGTTACTTACCCATGGGTCTACAGTGGTTTTTTTATTATGAACTCTTACGTGACTTAGCCTGTTTTAGAGCTGTTTGTATTGTTCCAGTGTTCTATTAATTCTCATAAAATACCACACCATCCTGTTACTGCTTTCATCCTGGCTTGTTTCTAGATATAAGGAGACACCTGGGTAAATTAAATAAATAAAATCAGGGAATAATGGAACCATGAGCAAGGAGTCCAAGGCATAGCTCGTAGTTGAAGTATCCCACTTGCCTAGCTCAGATTGTTGCAGATAAATTCCTTACAATACAGTGAATATTTAGAATGCTACTGAATTATAGGAAGATGATCATTACCAACAGGTCCCTTACTGGGATCCTATTGGGAACTTGTCAGGTTATCTCAACCCCTGGACACATTTCTTTTTGCTAGTTATAAGAACCCATACATTGCTACATTTCGGGGTGTTATTAAGGCTACTGAACCTTCTGTATTTTGATCACTGCTATGACTACTGTCTTTGTGATTACAGGAAGTTGTAATTGATTATAAATGGGTTCTGAGAAGAATTACAACTTCAAAATTGGTTTGGAAAGCAGTGAATACTCCAGGAGGAAGGATGAATAGGCTGTCTGTTGCCTCAGTGCCTCCACAGATGGGACAGGTTATGGCCAGTGAGACAGGCTGTGGCCTGCTCCAACCAGCCCAAGTCGGTCCTACCACCTGCCACTGGTATGATAGTGGAGGCAGCTTCCTCCATACAAAATTTTAATTTGCCACGTGTCTGTAAGTCTGTTTGTGTGTGTGTCTGTGTTCAAGTTCGGGCAGTAAGAAAATTAAAGCCCTGCCCCTTTTTGGACACACCTACCCTTGGTCTCTTTCTCAGAGGTAACTACCTTTACTGTTTGTTAGTGTTTTAGGCCGCTCTGGGTCCCTGTGGAAAAACGGGATTTTACTTGTATTTTATTATTATTAAATTTTTAACAAAATATTATGCCGTGTATTACTTGCTTGCAATTTGTGCATTTATCTGCAGTGTGTCCTGGAGATCTTTTCATGTTGGTGCATGTAGATCTGCCTCATTCTTTTTAGGCGTGGAGTAATTTTCCACAGTATGACTACGCCCCAGTTCAATTAACCATTCTGTTAGGGGTCAGGTACGTTCATTCTGCATTTTCCTACTGTACGCAGTGGTTCAGGAGTGTCCTTGGACGTGCTTCCTCATGTAAAATGTGTTTCTCTAGATCAGTGGTTCTCGGACTTTTTGGTCTCGCGACCCCTTTACATTTCACACTCGTAAATTCTCTTAAAGATTCCAAAGAACTTTTCTTTGTGGATTGTATCTGTTGGTATTTTTCATGTTGAAAACTAAAACTGGGGAAATTAAAAAACAATTTAAGGTAAGTCAACATACATATTTTTAAAAACAACTTCAAAGACAAGAACTTTGTAAGAGTGGCATTGTTTTTCACTTGTACCAAATCTTCTTACTGTCTGGCTTAATAGACCACTGACTCTCACATCTGCTTTTTATTCATGTGGTAATATCCCATGTGAGTAGCCTCTAGAAACTCCACTGTATAAGCTCATAAGAGAATGAGACTAAGAAGGCAAATAAAACCTCGTGTTACTGTGAAAATAGGCTTACCATCACAACCTTCCTGGGAGAGTCTCAGGTTCCAGACCGCACTTGGAGACCCGTTGCTCCAGGGTCAAACGGGAGGGTGGAATTGGCAGTCAGAGGAGCACAGAGTGGGCACATTCCAAACGTAAAATGTACTTGCAGGCGCTCCTGGAATATCACCTGACGCTCTTACCAGCAAGGGAGGGGAGCTGGCCTGCCCCACTGCTTTACTCACGCTTGATGTTTTCAGAGTTTTCTCTTCGCTGTTCTCATTAAAACAGCATCTCACTGTTTTGGTTTGTAGTTCCTTATTTGCACCGAGATTTCACAAGGTATGGTTCTGGGCTCTGGCTGTAACCCTTCGCAGTGTTCAGGGGCTGCTCATTCTTTCCAGCCTACCTACTCGTGCTTTTGGGTGTATCTGATCTTAGGGAGCCCAAAATGTCTCAGCTGGTTATCATTGCCTTATGAAATCTCCCCCATCCCCAGGCTATCTTAACTATTTCTTTGTATGTGTTTTAAGCTGAAATTAAAAAAACAAAAACAAAACAAACAAAAAAAACCTGACATTTTCCTCTCTTAAGTTTGCTTAAGTTTGGTTAACGAGCAAAACTAGCAAATATCTATTGGGAACTGTAAAGATGTTTTTTCGAAAGCCTTTCTTTTAAATGTTAACATGTGCTGCGCATTCGATGATCACGTGTAAAGTTCTTAGGGTTTCAGAAAGCAGAGAAGTTCTGTTCCCTCATTCGGGGAGGCTCACCTCTCCTTTGACCAGGTTTTCTTTGCAAAACAGAAAATGATGCCTGTCAAGTGAGAGAGTATGTGGAAGGAGGCCAGCTTCCAGTTTCGTATGTGCTGGTTGGCACCGCAGGTGGGGTACATTAGGCTTCTGCAGTCTGGAGGTGTTTTGCAATGTCGTGTTGAGCCATCAACCAGCACAGCTGAGATGAGAGGCCTCGAGCTTCTCCCCAGCTCCCCCTCCTGCTTAGGTGCTCCTGAGACGGGCCTAGGAGGCTCAGACCCAGGAGTGGCTCACGAGGCTCCTGTCCCTCCCGCCGTGACCCTTAGAGGAAGGAGAGTCTGATGATGTTGAAATCCTTCTTCACAGCAAGGCATCCTTCCTTTTCAGTCTCCCTAAGCCTTTATGCTTTCGGTTTCCTTTGTCGCACACAGTGAATTCCCGAGCGGAAAGCTGGTACCGTGTGAAGAAGGGAAGGAACACTGTTACTGCTTCCTAGTGAGGAGCCCCTGTGTGGAGCACGTGTGTCCGGAGGGCATCTGGCTGAGACCCACTGTCAGCCTTGCAACGGGAGGACGGTGGACTAAAATTAGTTACCAGATGCCCTCCAGCCCCCTCCTGACTTGGACGCTGTGGGTCATGCCTCTTCTTAAGGTCGTGACTCTTTCGCACCTCTTGACCCCAAGGAAGTCGCCTTCTCATCCTTCTGGTGCTCTGTCGGGCCAGTCCAGTGCACCAGGAGCTCTGGCTGAAGAAGGCGGGCAGCTTGCGGCCCGGCCTGGGGGTAGGGGAATGGCTTCCCAGGGACTGCAACCTGCTGCTGGCTGTTACAAGTGTTCTGGAGTGGGGGAACCTCAGCCAGTGGGGGCCATTGGGGATGGCTTTAGGCCTGAGTTGTCCTTCAGCCTGTGTGAAGCCTCTTGGGGAAAAGCGGACGTGGTTTCTCGGGGGAAGAGGACAGAGTCCAGGTTCCTGGGGCCTGTGGAAGGAGGGGGAAGAGTGAGGGTGCCCATGTGAGAGGTGGGCAGTGGCCCGGTCGTGGCGTGCCTGCGGCGTTTGGATGGTCAAGTTCATCCAGAACATTCTTAGCGGTCAGAGGGCTTTTAGGTCTATGCGATGTAATCTGGGAGGCATTTTAAAACCTCACCCCAGGTGCACCGTGAGAATGGCCTGGCCTTGCGGAGACGCTAGTCAGGGGCGACTGCAGGGAACTTGGGGGACCGATGGTCTCTGTGGCCCTGGAAGGACGGGGATGGTTATAGGGCTCCTGGACTCTGCCATGGTACTTTGGGTAGATGGCTTATTAGAGTTAACTGGGGGCCACCGCCAGGTGCTCTGTGAGCACGTGGGGGCTCGCTTGCCTCTCCTGGGACGCGGGAGCCCCTCTGGGAAGGACCCAAGCTGGTCTCCGGCAGCGGCTCTGTTGGGAGTGGGGGGCAGTGGCTTTGTGGGCACTTTGGAAGCCTGGCCTAGCCTGGGGTGGAGAGGAAGGGGTGGGCGCAAACAGCCGTGGAAGCCTGGTCCTGGGGGGAGGGCGGCCAGCAGTTGGCGCTCATCACCCACCAGCAGGAAGCCCCTTCTACGGTGGATGTGTCTGTGAAAGCTGCAGTTCTGGGCAGGCCTGGCCTGGGCCCCAGAGGGGGGCCCACAGAAGGAAATGCCACCTGCCCCTGCGCTGAATGCCTTCCTTCCCCTGCTGTCGTTCGGACCAGGGTTAACAGCTCCTGGGTGTGCACAGATACGCACACATGCTTGCATGTTGTAATGAAGGCTTTACTTTTTTAGAGCGTTTTTTTGTTCAAAGCGAAACTGACGGGAGGTCGGGAGATCTGCTAGATAGCCCCTGCCCCCCCCATGCCTGGCCCTCCCCCTCATCAACATCATCCCCCACAAGAGTCGTGTATTCCGTGAGCTTGGAAGAACCGTGAGTGACATGTGTCCATCATTATGGTGTCGTGCAGAGTATTTTCGCTACCCAGAAAGTCCTCTGTGCTGTGCTTATTCGAGCCCTACCCCCACACCCCTGGCAACCACTGCTGGTTTTCCTGTGTCTGTACTTTGGCCTTTTCCACAGTCTCATGGAGTTGGAGCCGTACAGCCTGTTCCCATTGGCTTCTTTCACTTGGTCGTATACATTTGGGATTCTTCCACACCTTTTTGTAGCTGGATGGCTCATTTCGTTTTAGTGCTATCCCGTTGTCTCGGTGTACCACAGCTTCTCCATTTCCCTCCTGAAGGACTTCTTGGTTGCCTCCGAGTTTTGGCGATTGTAAGCAAAGCTGCTGTAAATAGCTACGTGCAGTTTGTGCGTCAACATGAGTTTTCAAGTCCTTTGGGGAAATACGAAGGAGCACCATTGCCGGATGGTGTGGAAACAGTATGTTTCCTTTGGTAAGAGACTGCCCTCCCAGGACCCCTGTGTGTTCGCATTCCTGGTCGCAGTGAATGAGCATTCCTCTTGCTCCATGTTCCTGCCAACATTTGGGATTGTCAGTGTTCCAGATTTTCGCCATCATAATAGGCGGGCACCAGTACCCTGTTTTGATTTGCACGTCTCCGGTGACATATGTGGAGACCCTTTCCATGCACTTATTTTCCATCTACATATCCTCTTTGGTGCGGTGCCTGTTAAGGTCTAGGGCCCATTGTTAACTGAGTTGTTTTCTTACTGTTGGGTTTGAAGCGTTCCTGGTGGACTTTGTTTGAGTCACACTCCTTTACCCCATGAAGCCAACACAGACCTGCGCCGTCTGTGTGCTAGTCCTCTGAGCACAGTGCTTCCCGGGCCTCAATCCTGCCAGACAGTTACATGTTGTTCACTTTTGAGAGACTGTGGGATAGCATTTAAAATGTGAGTTTTGGGGGTGCCTGGGCGGCTTTTAGTTAAGCATCTGCCTTTGGCTCAGATCGTGATCCCAGGGTCCTGAGATCTAGTCCCGCATCAGGCTCCCTGCTCAGTGGGGAGCCTGCTTCTCCTTCCCACTCTGCTCCTCCTCCCACTCGATCTTTTGCTATCACTTTCTCTCTCAAATAGTTGAATGAAATCTTTAAAAAAAAAAAAAAAAGGATGTGAGTTTTGGAGGCAGACCGCCTGGGCTCATCCTGGCGGGTAACACATCCACCTTGGACGAGTTGCATAACTTCTCTGTCACACAGTTTCCTCCTCAGTGACACGGGGCATCATGGAGCCCATCTCACAGGGCTGTGAGGATGAGGTTGCTCAGCCCAGTGAGCACCGGACTCCCATCTGGGGCCGGGCAGTCGTTTGGGGAGATTGGCAGCTAACCATACCCTGGCACAGGTGTCCCCAGCGGATGAGGAGCTAAGGGCCACGGAGGTTGGATAACTGGCCAGGGGCCCGCGGACCCCAGTGAGAAAGCGGCTCTGATCCCAGAGTGAAGAGTGAGGAGCAGCGGAGGGGGAGTGGGGCAAGCTCGCACCCAGCACCAAAACTGCTCGCTTGTGCCAGGGTGTGGGCCCCGCTGCTCTGGGGCTTCCTCCCCACCGCTTGCATTCCTGCTGGGGTCGGCAGCAGGGGGGGTCTGCTTTGCTAAGGTCACAGCTAGCCCTTCCCACCCCAGCACTTGAGCCTTTGCAGGTCATCAGGACCACTCTGTGCAGAGGACAGCCCCAAGGACATTAAAACACAGCTCCCCCACCCCCCCACCCCCCACCCAGCCCTCCCTGCCAGCACCACAGAATCAAGTCTGCAAGGACGTCCTTTCCCTGATGCCGGCTGGGCTCTGTGTTCCAGGGACAGTGGTCTGCTCCCCTTCATAATGAGCTGGGAACTCGAAAGACTCTAGTATCTGCTTGTGCTGGTTCCCCAGCCTGGGTCGTCCTCCCTTCAAATGGGAACAACTGCCATAGCCTAGCAGTCTGCAGTATGCAGTCTGCTCTGTCTCTGAGTCATTAGTGTCATTGTCTTGGCCTCCTCCACTGGGCTGTAAGCGCTTCGAGGACAGGGACCTTGTCTTTTTTACCTTAGAATCCCCCATGTCCCGCATATCACCATGGACATAGTCATGCCCAGTGAGTCCTTGCTCACCGACGAATTCTGAGTACCTTAGGGAGAACATTCGTGCTGTTGCCCTGGAACAGATGCAGGAAGAACAGAGCACTTGGGGAAGGGGGGGTCGGTCCATGGCTCTCTCTGCTGTGCTGCTCCCACAAAGGCCCTGTGCCATTAAATACCCAGCTCAGAGGAACTTGAATGTCTCTTCTTTTCTAGGGTTTCTTGAGAAAAGAGCATTCGCCCTGAAACCCGGGTTGGTCTACTTAGAATGTCTTTGTATTTGCAAAGAAGTCTCATGACCAGTTATCTAAAGAATAGTAACGGTCATTCCAAGTTCTTTTCATTTTATTGGAGTCACCAATCTCGGATATATTCCCAGATTGAGACACCGAAGGCCTTCTTACAGTAGGTTCCTTTGTTGCCAGAACCCCAAAAGCTACCTTTTCAAAGCCGTCATGGAGGGTGAGGAGGTGGCAGAGGGACTTAACATTGGGTCGAGTCTCAGGCTGTGGCCCCATCAAATCTAAGATCTCAGTGATCCACGGCCGGCTTTGGGGGCAAAGGTGTTCTAGGGCTGGAGAAGATAAGACCGAGAAGTAAACCAGCCAGTACAGGTGCCATTCAGATCTTTCCAGGCACACTGAAGAAAGTAACACAGGATGTGACAAAGGCACACGTGTCTCTGTATCTTTTGGCATTTTTCTTAAGCTGACCTCAGACCCCCGACCTCCTTTTTGGGGCAGCATCCATTTCTCGTGTTCATTTTGAAAGGACGTCTCGTTTTTCCGGGCTGCACCCTCTAACAGTGCATAAATCAAGACCGCATTTCCTCTGGCAGAGGTGTGGCAAGTCTGGCTTTGCCACCAGAACTTAATCCCGGCTCTCACATGTCCGGTTGCCGCTGTGGCCTTTGTGGTGGTACAGTCTCTGCTCTGGCGCTTCCCTTCCATGCCCCCAGCCTCCACTCCTGCTGAGCGAAGTCTGTGCCCGTGACTTCCTCTTCTGCACCTCTCCAGCAGTCTTCCTACTCCGCACAAAACCGCATTAGGTGCTTGGGGTAGGTCTTCACTCACCAGCCGTTGGCCACCGGGGGGCTGTTTGTTGGCCCTGTGGTTTTTGGTGACGCTTTCTCATGAACTCAGAGCTCAGGCCCAGGCTGCTGAGGACACGGAGCCTGGCCCTTTCCTGCTGCTTCTTGTGTCTTTGGCTGGCCTGGCATTGTGCACCTGTCCTTCTCCCCTCCACCCTGTGTGAGTGGGGCCCTCACACTTGGGATTGTGTCGCACCTGTACCGAGTACCCGCTGTCTGACTGGAAGTTACTCGGAGCCTCATTTCTGCCTCAGACGAATGGAACCAAATGATAACTTGGTTAGAGTGTGTATGCTCTTGTTATGGGAGAGCTTCTAATTCCTACTTAATCGTAGTGTTTAATAAATGACTCCTGCCCTCCTTTTGCAGGCGATTCTGTGATGGGAAGTAGCTTGCATGTGCTCAGCACCCAGGGGAATGCCAGCGGAAAGGGGGGTCAGCTCTGTTCTTCTGTCTTGGCGTGTCCATGGTGCCCACTCACCCCAGGCTCTTCCTCTGGGCTCCCCGGCCATGCGCCGTGTTTTAGAAGTGCCGTCACGCAGTTCCCTCTGGCTTTCATGCGTTTTGCTTTTTAGTCTTGTTGCGCTAACTCAGCAGCCTTCCTTACAGCCCCCGTCATCATGCCCGTGTTTTTATCGGGATCGTTGCTGTTTGGTTAGTGCTCTAGGTACAGATGTTGTGTGAGTTTCCTGTTCTTTTTAACACAGCAGTGGCAAGATAGCAGACATGTTTGTGTTTGTTTCTTTCTCTGCCTTCCGTCTGGCCTTTTGCATTTCTCTTCCTTTCGCACACCCTGTGCCTTTGGGCTCACGCCGCCCCGAGAGGCAATAGTAGAAGAGGCTTGAGGCCGCTGTGCGCTGGGTCTGCTTTTGCAGACCATGTCTCCGCTGTGCTGTTGTGCCAGACTCCTGACTGGTGTCTGCTTCTGTTCTTGACCCTGGATGGGCAATTATTGACACGGCATCCGGAGGAAGCCTTTTAAAATGAACATCAGAAGGTGCATTGGCTTTAAAAATTCTGAAATTGTTTGTGTGCATTTTCAGATTGAGAAAATGGGTAACTCTGTTGGTCTATTTGGGATCTAGGAGTCTCACTGTAAAAGATAGAAGATGCAAATATGGACTGGGGGAGGCCAGGGGTGTATATTGGAATTGGAATAAACACACACACACACACACTCTCTGTCTCTCTCTTTTTCTCTCTCTCTCACACACACACACACACTCTCTCTCTCTCTCTCTCACACACACACACTCTCTCTCTCTCTCTCTCTCACACACACACACACACACACACACACACACACACTGGTTTCCTCGCTGCATCTGTTGCAGGCAGCAAGGAGCAGTGACACCCCAGTAGCAGTGAACACATCTTGTATCCATATCCTGGTTAGGAATTGTTTTACCTACTAAAAGGAACCAAGGGCTCCCTGAAGACAGGACCAGTGGCAGGCCTGGGGCAGGGAAAGTACAAGAAGAACCCAGAAATCTGTGCCACAAAGTGCAGGGTGCCCAGGAACCACGGGACACGTGTTAAAGGGCATAGAAGCTGGTTAGAAATGGGGGAAGGGGAAGTTCCTCTCTCCAGTACAATGCTGACCAACACACAGAGGGAAAACCTTCACTGTGCAACCCCTGTGGAAGTGCCTGACTCATCACCAGGTGCAAGCCTGCTGGGCAACCAAAGACTTGCACAGTCTGGGATCTCCACATAGACAAGGTCTGTCTCAGGGACAAAGAGCCCTGACGTTAGCTTGAGCATGTAGCCGTCCTATGTGACGTCACTGGCCCTGGAGGAGACCGATGCCAGGTGTCTCCTAGGGAGTCCTGCCAAGGACCCGCACCCTCCTGGGGGCATCCTGCCTGTAATACAGACATTGGTCAGAGCATGGACAGATGATCAGATGGACAGAAATCGGGGGGCCTCCCACAGAACAGAGGGCCTGTGCCCTTCACCCCCATTACGGCTGCATATGACAGAGAAAGGCTCTGGAACCCTTCCAGGAGAAGGTGATAAGGTGGCTGAAGACATGTGGCATCTGGTGCAGGATTGGGGCCCGATTGGAGGGGAGAGGATTGCTCTAAAGGGGACTTGGGAAGATCTGAATACTGTTAGCAGTATTGCATCTTTAAAGGTTTTGCTTATTTTTTGACAGAGAAAGAGTGAGCACCCAAGCAGGGGGAGTGGCAGGCAGAGGGAGAGGGAGAAGCAGTGGCTTCAACCTGTGGCTCAATTCCAGGACCCCAGGATCATGACCTGAGCCAAAGGCAAATGCTTAACCGACTGAGCCACCAGGTACCCCAGTATTGCATCTTCTAAAAAAAATCATCAATAATGGGCTGGTCATAAAGGAATGTTTTGTTCTTAGAAAATACACATTTCTGAGAAAAAGGGTCATAACCATTGCAACTACTGTCAGGTGGTTTAGGAAGAAAAAGAAATGTATGTATTAAGTACACATGTCTAGAGAGGACATGTGGCAGAATGTTGACAGTGGGTGACTATTTGTGATTTCACTGTAATGTTCTTTTTTCATGCTGATACCGTATTTTATGGTGTTTATAAATGTTATGGCATTTTTCCGGTTGTACTGAGCTACACCTGCCCTATAACATTGCATAAATTGAAAATATGCTACATAATGATTTGACAGATGTATGTATTGCAAAATAATTACTGCATTAAGTTTAGTTATTACTCAGACCTCATGTGGTCTTTTTTCTTGTGATGAGAACTTTTTTTTTTAAGATTTTTTTTTTTTTTTTTAATTTGACAGAGACCACAAGTGGGCAGAGAGGCAGGCAGAGAGACAGGGAAACAGGCTTCCTGCTGAGCAGAGAGCCCGATGTGGGGCTCGATCCCAGGACTCTGAGATCATGACCTGAACTGAAAGCAGAGTCTTAATCCACTGAGCCACCCAGGCGCCCTTGTGATGAAACTTTTAAGATTTGCTTAGCAGGGGCACCTGGGTGGCTTAGTGGGTTAAAGCCTCTGCCTTGGGCTCAGGTCATGATCCCAGAGTCCTGGGATCGAGCCCCACATTAGGCTATCTGCTCAGCAGGGAGCCTGCTTCCCTTTCTCTCTCTCTGCCTGCCTCTCTGCCTACTTGTGATCTCTATCAAATAAATAAATAAAATCTTTTAAAAAAAAAAAAAAGATTTGCTTAGCAGCAGCTTTTGTAGTTTTAACTATGGTCACTACACTGTATATTACATCCCCAGAACTTATCGTACAGTCCGAAGTTTGTACCCTTCGACCACCTGCATCCGTTTCCTGTACCTCACCCCCACCTTCCCCCTCTGGCAACTACCAGACTGTTTCTAGGAGTTTGGTTTTACTGGATAAAACATCTAAGCAAGATCATACAGTATTTGCCTTTCTCTGTGCGACTTGTCACTTACCAGAATGCCCTCAAGGTCCATCCATGTTTCAAATGACAGGATTTCCTTCCTTTCAGTGGATGAACATCATTGGAATATTCCTGTAATTTCTCTGTAGGTGGGAAAAAAATAAAAATAAAATGCTTAATTTAAGAAAATGGTTAAATACAGCAAAATGTTCATATTGCTTTAAATTCCTGGGTGCCTATTATTTTTTATTTTCTTTTTAGATTTTTATTAACATATAATGTATTACTAGCCCCAGGGGTACAGGTCTGTGAATTGTCAGGCTTACACATTTCACAGCACTCACCATATCACATACGCTCCTATTATTTTCTGTAATATTCTGCGTATTTGAGTTAATCTCAGATGTCACAAGTTTTTGGTTTTTTTTTAAAGAAAGTTTTTTTTTTTTTTTAAGATTTTATTTATTTATTTGACAGACAGAGATCACAGGGTAGGCAGAGAGGCAGGCAGAGAGAGAGGGGGAAGCAGGCTCCCTGCAGAGCAGAGACCCCGATGTGAGGCTCGATCCCAGGACCCTGGGATCATGACCTGAGCCAAAGGCAGAGGCTTTAACCCACTGAGCCACCCTGGTGCCCCAGCTGTCACAAGTTTTAAAAGAAAATAACAGGTAGGTATATGGAGTCCTACTTTGCATCTTTCCTGGAACATTGAGTTCTTTTCGTGCCTTTTTGCCCTGGTACCCAGGTCATGGGAATGTTATTCACTGGACAGTCGTCAGATTTTACACCAGCTTTATACAAGCCCTTCATTCCTGTGGTGTACTTTCTGGGTTCTCAACCACAGGAGAGGAACCACTCAGCCTGCTGCTTCGTTCTCCAGTCTTTTCTTCTGGGTGTAATCTGGCTCCATGGTTCTGTGGGAGAAAAGGAAGGCTGCATCCAACTTCCTTTTCTCCTTCTGCTTCTGCACTTAGCAACCCATTTTCTGTTCTGTTCTTTAAGCCATCAGCGCTTGAATGAATGAAAGCAGCCACGTAGGTTCCGTGTGAGGCTTGCCAACTTGGTTGTGGGTTCCCTTTGACTGTGCCGTGTTGTGGTCACGCGTCCTGGACCAGAGGTTGCTAGGTATGAGCTCTTCTCCCTGTCCATTTAGGGAGGGTGTTGTGCACTGATGGGGCCTCTGTCTAATTTGTTGGGCCCTGAAGGGGAAAACCATTCATTCTGCTCTTTCTAGCAGGGATGGGTAGTGCCTTGGGGCTCAGAACTCACTGGGGCTCAGATCTCAGAACTCATTGACGAGATAACACTTGATTATGGCCCGTCTTGGCTAATTATTGCCTTGGGGGGTTCTTTTTAAAAAGCTGTCTTTGGGGGGGTGCCTGGGTGGCTCAGTTGGTTAAGCATCCGACTCTGGATTTTGGTCTCGGGGTCATGAGCTCCAGCCCCACATCAGGCTCTTCACCGGGCATGGGGCCTGCTTGGGTGCTCTCTCTCTCCCTCTCCCTCTGCTCCTCCCACCCCACCTCCCTCTCTTAAAAAAATAAAGAAAGAAACAGTCTTGGGTGTGGAAAACAGAGACCTGGTGAATTAATTTGGTTCAGTGCCCTTTTTTATTTTTTCTTTTGGACCCAGAAGCTTTCTGTACTAGACACAGTAGGAAAATAGACAAAGCACCATACTTAGGTGCCTGTGTATGATTTTGAAGACTCAGTGGGATGAAGGTGGTGGAAGTACGTCTGGAGAGATGAGTCAGGACGCTCCAGGTCCCCGGCATCCTAGGCTCCAGTGGCTGCTGAGCACTTGGCAGGTGTGTGCCCGGAAGCCAGGCTGGTCTGCTGCCCGGGACCAGGCAGAGGTGCAGGACCTGCACAGCCCAGGCCCTCTTGTTCTGCCTTTCCAGTTACTCCCATCAGTTTGGCTCCAGCTGCTGCCTGGCTCTGGGCTTCCTTTGTTTCTGACAGCTGGCCCAGAAATACCCCTCAGGGCTTGATCTGTTTCCTTTCCTGCATTTGTCCTTGAGTCTTCCCAGAAAGTTCTGCCCCTCGTGCTCACTTGGAGGGACCCCTTTCCCAAACCACCTCCTTTCCTGCAGATGCTGGGTCCGGGACCTCTCCAGCGTGCCCTCACTGGAGCAACTGGCCCAGAGGGGAGGGCGTAAGAGACTGAGGGATTAAAATTCTGCCATCACCAGTCACTAGCTCCGGTAGGGGTGACTTTGAGCTTCGGTTTCATTGAGGGCGAAAGGAAGAGAAGGCATCGTGTTCCCTCCCTCTCTGATTCAGTGTGAGGCAGTGAGTTAAGGGCTGCTTAGTGTCCCGTGAATATTGGCTGTCTGTCATCTTTTCTTCTGACCTTCCGTTGCAGACGAAGAGCATTTACTTTTGAGCTCAGCGCCGCCGTAATTTCTGTCTCTCTATAGACACAGTTATGTTTTCTTTCTTCCTCTTTTGCAAAAGCTTTGGTATAAACAGTTCAGTTATTTATGCTTTGCCGTTTTCTGCCAGCACATAGGGATAGGTTTGGGAAGTCTCAAGACAGGACTTGCTGCACACTGTCTTGTAGAAAGAATGTTATGACGTGTTGGCTATGCGCATGGTGAGGACTGTACCTCATGGATACACGGGGCGGACAGATCTTCCTGAACTCCTGCCAACACGGCCCATTTTCATGAGCAAGCATTTGGACACTCTTCTCTGGGCCAGCTGCCCATCCATTTATAACCCTGGGGCTGCCTCCCGTGTGTCTGCCACTGGGCTCGGTCAGCCTTGGTGGGTAGGACTGCGTGGGCAGCATTTAGCAAAGTCATGCTAACACAAGAGCTTTGTGAAGTCAGCCCCATGGCTCTGCGCTGTTCCGGCTAGTCTATTTTTATAGAATGCAAGAACTCAAGTTCAATGGGATATGAGAATTGAAAGATCCTGGACATCCAGGACCTACCCCCAACTCATGTCTAAGCCATTCCAGGCTGGCAAGAACATACCCGATTGTCAGACACTTTCGAATAGTGTGTGAGTTTTCACAGCCATCTCCCCTAAGGGCTCTTGCCAAGAAGTCTTTTCTTTTCCTTTCTTTTTTAAATATTTTATTTATTTATTTGACAGAGAGGGAACACGAGCAGGGGGAGTGGGAGAGGAGAAAGCAGGCTTCCCACAGAGCAGGGAGCCAGCTGGATATGGGGCTGAATCCCAGGACCAGGATCATGAACTGAGCTGAAAGCAGACACTGAACAACTGAGCCACCCAAATGCCCCCTAAGAAGTCCTTTCTTAATGTCTCCAGGCACAGAAGTCCCCGATGAAGGGGGACTGCTCTGGGTCCATTGTACTTCCTCCACCATCAGACTCTGCTCCCTAGACAACAGCGCCCCTCCCCCACTTACTGCCCTCTCCTGCCACAAGTATAAAGTCCTCCCCGTCCACAGAGGGAGGTGACTCTTTGGGTGTTTTTCTGTCCCAGAGACAAGGGAAGTCCACCCAGGTGCCTTCCTACCGTCCCTTTCCCCTGTGTCTCAGGTGGGCAGCCCCCTACTTTTCAAGCAGTAACAGCACTTGCTAGTTATTTCGTACAGAAGAACTAATGCTTACTGAGCAACTCCTGGGAACCAGGCTGCCTACGGAGAACGCAGGCATCAAGGCCAGCGTCCATTTGGAGAGCCGTGGCTTGGGAAGGTGAAGTGACCCGAGGCCACCCAGCTGTGATTGGCAGGACTGGGTTTGAATAGAACCAGCAGCAGAGCCCAAGCACGTGGCATCTCTCTGTCCACGCGGGGAGTGGAAGGTGGTGCAGCTGCTCTGGGCCTGAGTCGTGGGTCCCTGCACCTGCCGTGCGCACCTGCTCCACCACATCTCCCTCCGCCCACCCCGCACCCGTCCCCTGTCTGCGGGGCTGCGCACTCCCACTCGGGCTGTGCTTTCGCCTGTGCCGCTGTTTGCCTTGGAGGAGACAGAAAACTGCTGATTTGCCCTCCAGTGGCCCATCACCAGACTTTCCTCTGGCCTTCCCTTCGTCAGGCGCGAGGCCCTGACTTCTGTGTTCTGAAGGACTCCTCCGCTAGTCCCATTTTCTGACCGACCCTCCTCCTCCTCCTCCCGCTCCCCCTGCCCCATCACCCCTCTCTTCTCTCAGTCCTCACCTGCATTCAAGCAGTCCTGTACATGTCTCCCTGCAACGCTTTGGGCCCTGGTTCTTTTCCCGGCCATTTTTTCTCTTTTATATGGTGGTTTCACTTCTTTCCAGAGCCTTCCCCAGCAGAGCCCAAGCTGCCCTCACCACCTGTGTTGGCCGAAAATCTCTCAGATACTCAGCCCAAGTGCAAACCTTGGCGCTGGGTTTTCATTGTGATCTTTGCCTGGCATGGCGCCGCATGACTCCACTAACACGGGAGGGAGGCCTGGGGCTGGAGGGGCGGGTCCAGACCCTGCACTCACGTTTATTTGGCACCATCTGTTTTTGCTTCTCAGGTACCCAGATAAGCTGTTTCTCCCCAAGCTCCTTCTCCTGGCGGCAGGCTGCCTTTGTGGATTCCTACTGCTGGGCTGCTGTTCAGCAGGGCTCCCTGCAAGGTGATTCCGGACGCCTTCCGCTGTGGCTGCATAAGGTAACTGTGGATATGTGGGAGTCTCACCTGTTTGCTCTGTGGATGTGGGAACGGGGCCCCGAGAGGCCACGCTTGTCCACGGCCACACACAGACTGGGGCCAGCCCGTAGCTCCATCCCACGGATCAGACAGCTAGAGTGCGTTCAAGTCAAGAGAGACCTCGGAGATGACCTGGTCCAGCACCCTTGCTAGCAGCTGAGGACATAGGAGCACTCTTTGATTTTAGCTCTGTCCCGGGGACACCTTTTATGTCTTAGTCCCCTTTCTATCCTTACTGCCCAGTGGTGTCTGATGCAGAGTAGGCTCCCAGTGGAGCCTGGGTGGGCAGTGTTAGGCGGGGCAGAGCTAGCACTCGCACCTGTTTGGGTGCCTTTTCACTGCTAACAGGGTCTCCTGGCAAAAGTAAGGGCTGATGTACAGCCAGTGTGTTCTGCTGGAACGTCGGGAAGCCTGGTGAGGACTCCCTCCGGAGGTGTTGGCTGCCACACAGCCTTCGGGACAGATTGCTCTGTCTCTGATGGGTCCAGATACTGCAAGGACAGGGAGGCGCACTACATGGGAGACACGGCATCCTGCAGAGAAGAGGTACAGACAGTTAGGAGCTCCGTGAGCTCCGTGTTGGGGGAGCGGTGGAGATGGGGAGACGGGTGCACGGAGGATGGGCCATGAGGAACTTGAGCCGGAGTCTGTGGGTTTGTGCAGGAGAACATTCTCTGTGTAAGGGAGTGGCTGCATTAGGTCTTCTCTGTGCATACAGAAGTAGTATCATGCGTCTGCCTGTCATTATTTTCAGTCGCTGGTCTTTTGTCCATTGTGAAAACAAATAGAAGATGTGTGTTTCTTCTGCTCTTCTCCTCCATTGAGGAAAGCATGCTGTTTTACTTTCTGAAAAGCCAAAGGCTGACGTTTGACTCTCTCCAGCCTTGACCTATTGTTGAACACACAGCATCCTTCTTTCTAAAAATGAGCTGTTTAAGTCTTTTACTATGACTCAGGCCTCTTCCCCTGTTTATTTCTTGCATGCTCTCAGGCACAGTGATGCCCGACAATGACTTCTTTCTTCTCTGGGGTTGGGCTTTTCTCCTTGACTTTTAGCCTTGGCATCCATTGGGTCCCCGTCAACTTTGCATGTGTAGTAGCCAGGCCAACCAATAACGACATGAATGGGCATAGTTCCAGAAGCTGAACACCCTTGTTAGCAAGTCAAAATCCATGCAGTTATGGCTTAGGTCCCTTTGTTGTGATGCTCTTGGGAGAAGGGAGGTTGTAATTTGTCACTGGGCTGGGCATTAATGGAGCCACAGAAGAATGTATAATCTGGCTTGTCTGGTGTAAGTGCTGGCAGGGGAGGTAGAAACTGAAACTTTTAGAGCAGGAAGAAACTCAAGGATTTTGCTGCAGTATAAGGTGAAGGGCACCTGGAGAGAGCAAGCCGGGGACTCAGGACTAGTTGCCAGCTCTAAGACTAGAGTCGGGTCCCCGGCTGTCCCCTGCCCCTGCAATAGAGAGGCAGAAACCATGTATAGCAGTGGGGGCAGCCAAGCCCTCTGTCTCCAGGGCCAGTGAGAGGCTGAGCAGCTCTCTTTCTGGTGGTGATATTCCAGCTTATTTGGATGGAAGTTTGGCAGAGAGATCTTTCCAGATTCACAGGGCTGGGGGCAGAAATTAGAGGTGGGACCAGCCACGTTGGAAGGACCCTGGACCAACGCCTCAGGCTCCAAAGTCCGTACCTGGGGAGTAAGGGATGATCTTGAATTAGACCAGCCCTCATGGGGACTAGAGTCCTGATTTGAACCATTTCAGTACTGATGGGATGAGGAGCTAGGAGGATCATCAATGCCTCTAGTCTGTCCACCAGCCAGCAGCAAAAATAAATCTTCTCCAGAGGCAGCTAACTTCATCCGGAGCCTCAAATCCTTGTCCAGGTTTTCACGTGTAATTTCAGGAGTCGATAAAAAAAATAGCCAATGTCCAAGAATTCCACATCTTCATTTGGGTGGTGTTGTGTGTTGAATTATATCCCTTAAAAGATGTATTGATGTCCTAACACCTGTATCCCCCAAATGGGACCTTTTGTGGGAACAGGATTCTTGCAAGTGGAATTAGTTAAGGTGAGGTCCTCCCAGAGTTGGGACAGGTGACTGTCCTCTGTGACTGGTGCCGTCATAACAGAGAGAAATCTGTTTGCAGACACAGAGGGAGGAGATCTGAGATGCTGGGGACAAGACGGCATGTGACACAGAGGCTCAAGCAAAACATCTGGGCCACACCGTGCACGAGGCCAAAAGGGTCCTCTGCTTGTGGCACTGGCGGGAACCCGGACCTGCCCACATCTTGGTTTTAGACATGCAGCCACCCGAACTCAGAGGGAAAGCATTGTTGAAACTGCCTGGCATGTGGGCCCTGGTCAGAGCAGCCCTGAGGACTGATGCAGGTTGTTGCAGAAGCTAGGGCTGCAGCCAGGCGGGAGGAGAGCCAAAAGCGAGGGCAGATGTGCACATCCATATGGTGGTATTGGCCGGTCCAGACTGCACGATTCTAGCTGCTTTGTTTCCACGCTGATTTCCTCTTCCGGTGTTTTTGTTTAGTGGTGACAGAGTACACACCGCGTGAAATTTACCTTCCTAGCCATTCTCAGGTGTGCATCTGTGTGGCGTGAAGTACGCCCATTGCCAAGATCGGTCTGACTCTTCTCGCCTTCCCAAACTGAAACTCCCAGCCCCCACCATCCTGCTGTCCGCTGTCTGCTCTTCCGGGCCCCTCCTGTAGCTGCAGTCATAGGAGATGTGTCCTTTGACGTCTGGCTTATCTCACTCTGCATAACGTTTTCACGACCCTTCTCACGTTGTCTTGTCGCGTCACCAGAACTCCCTCCCTTTCTAAGGCTGAGTCAGACTCCATCACGTGTGTTGACCACGTCTTGTGTGTCCCCGCCTCCCCGCCCCCCCAGGGGCCCCTGGGCGGCTTCTGCCTCCCAGCTCTTGCCGGGAATGCTGCACAGACATGAGTGGACGGGCATCTGCGCAAGCCCCTGCCCACCAGTCTTACAAGCATACACCCGGACGTAGGGCTGTTGGATTCCACCCCAAGTTTCCAGAGTTCTTCCCGGTGGTTTTCTTTCAGCCTCTCTGCATTCAGTGGACTCTTAATTGCTGAGTGTGGCTTCAGAAGTCTGCACGCTGCCCCCAGGCTCACCTGGTGAGCCTCAGCTCCACACAGAAAGGATTTTCTGGCAGCAGAGTGGTGCGGGGGGGGGGGGGGGCTCTTGATTTGGGACAGGCACGAAGGTGTGTGTCTTCTCTGCACGGCTTCACTCCTTACCCTAGCTGGGCTTCCTTTACACAGAAGCCCACCTCCCAGCTGTTCTGGGCATCTGGCTGTGTCATCCCCACCTCCCTCGATGTCATGCGCCCAGTCAGTCTCAGTCATTCACAGCTCCGGAGGTGGCCCACAGACCTTTGAATCCCACGGGAGCTCTGTCCTCTCAGATGATGCCTGTGACGCACCACCCTCTGTCTGCTCCCCAAGGGCTTACCCCCCTTTCCTCGTGTCCTCCACTCCCATGGCCGCCTCACTCCGAGTTCATTTTGGCACATCTGTCATCTAGAGCGCTCTCCCCACGTCCCCAGCAGCCCTGTGATGCCACGTAAATGCCTGCCTCCTGGGGCTTATCCCACCTGACTGCTCTCAGCAGACCATGCCCTCATTCTGCAGAAATGCTCCGGACTCTTGGGGCAGGGTCTCCTTGGCAGACTGCTTCTCCTTTGCCCATCACTGAGAAGTTGGGGCTCTTCCAGGCCTCTATCCTAGGCCCCTTCCATTGTCATGCTGCCCCTTTCCCTGGATCATCTCACCTGACATCTGTCTCGGCTTCCTCTCCTCTGCCATCAGCACCCGGGTCTTCATTGGCAACCCGCGCCCTTCCGGAGCTCCAGATCCAACCCCCAGAAGCTCCCCCACCTCTAATCCATCCACCTCCTAATGTGTTACTCTGTCTGCCTGGAAGCTTCCTCTGAACCTCCAGACTGAGAGTTGTTCCCAAGTCCAGTCACTTCCAGGGCCTGGTGGGGTCAACACGAAGCCTCCAGGACTAAGGCCCTGAGGCCACTGCATGGACAGCAATCTGCATTACTTGCTTCTAGGTAGGCAGATCCCGAAAACGGGGCTCTGGCTGAGCAGAACGTGAGCTGCCCCACACTCTGGTGTCTGCTGTGCGTTCCCAGAGCAGCCTGTGCTGTTCCCGGAACAACCGTGGGAGGTAGCACATACTTGCCCGAATTCTACTGAATTTTGCTAACTAACACAGGTTCCCAAGTCTCATGCGGCGGCAGGCGCCTGAGACAGGGCACCGCCTGTGGCAGTGGCTCAGTACACATCTGTTGCTGGGGGGAGGTGGGGAAATGAAGCAGCTTCTAGGGCCTGCTCAGGCTTCATTCTCTGGGAGCCGCCCAAGGCCAGGGGGAGGGCGCTGGAGGCCCAGGGTTTATGGGAACAGTCCTCAAGTCAGGGCCGACACAAGACCTACCCCCATGGAGCCCAAACTCCCCCCAAAGAAATTACCCACTGAAATATTTAAGTGTACATCCATGTGGAGTTTGTGGACCCAGTATAAGGAATACCGTGATTCCCCCCAAGCTGCTACTTCACCCTTCCCTTTCTCTTCCTCCTCCACTCACTCCAGCTTCCAGTAGCTCCAAGGAACGGCTTTTATAGAAATGTGTGTGCAGTCAGGGGGACCGGCAGGTGGTGCTCAAGGACTCTTTGATAATGGGCTTTTTTTTTTCCTTTTAGCATTCTGTTCTTTGTTTCAAGAGCTTAACGTAGGCAGCGGCTAGGCAAGTTTTTTCTTTTCTGAAACAGGAAATCAAGGTTTTGACTGAAACAAAAAAGCTGCAGAATAAGAAAATAAAATTAATAGAATGGACAAATCTTTATTTAAGTGGATTTAGTGAAACTTAGTTTGGAGGGATCCACGGAGACTCCCAGACCATAGGTTTCCATACCTTAGCATTACCCCCGAGGGGCAGGGGTGTGTGAAAATCCCGGATCCGGAGGACCAGGAATCTGGTTTTCTTAAGTCTCCCAGAAGGTGCTGATGCTGCTGGTCGCCTTGGGCTTCCGAGTGGGTACCACTCACCTGGCCCCGGGTTTCACAAATTGTGTGTGCTCGTTAGTCATCTGGGACCTTGTGGAGATGTAGGCTCCAGCCCGGTAGGTCTGGCGGGGCCTGTGTTCTTCCTGGCAAGGGTGATCCTGCAGTTGTGCTCTGTGGACCACGCTCAGACAAGCAAGGATCCAGAGCATGGGGTGGACAGACTCGGACGTATGTGCTTCCACCAAACCCTTCTGCTCCTCCATCAGCTATTTCTGTGAATAGTTTTTCTTTTTTTTTTTAATTTTTTTTTTTTTAATTTATTTGATAGAGATCACAAGTAGGCAGAGAGGCAGGCAGAGAGGGGAGAGGAAGCAGGCTCCCTGCTGAGCAGAGAGCCCGATGCGGGGCTCGATCCCAGGACCCTGGGATCATGACCTGAGCCGAAAGCAGAGGCTTTAACCCACTGAGCCACCCAGGCGCCCGCGAATAGTTTTCTTGGCGCGAGGCCATGCCCGTTCCTTTACATGTTCCCTCGTCTGCTCTCACATGCGCACCAGGGCTCCTGTGGCTCACAGACATTTACTGTCTGGCCGTTCGCAGGAGAGCCTTTGCCCACCCCTGATGGAGAATTCTAAAGCCCTCCCAGATGACTCTCTGGAAGGGAACTAACTCCCTGCTTCCCAAACAGTCTGTTCCATTTTCGTATAGATCTTCGGGAACGTTTGGCCTTGCTTCCTCGTCGCTTGGTTCTAATTCTGCCTTCAGGACTCTCTGCTTCCACCCGTAAATGCTTGCCTTACCGTCCTCTCTTCTCTAGGTCTCCCCTTGTGCCAGGACCCTCCCCCAGTGTCCCGAGTCATGACGCCTGCTACCCTGGGTGTCTTCCCTTGAGTGCAGAGTAGGGAGGAGAACCCGCCTTTCTTCTCCGTCCTCTGTAAGCTGCTCACGGACGCGCTGGCCTTTCTGTGTAGCCCTTCACTTGAGACTTCCCAAATCTGGGATTATGCTTAAAGTAAGTTATGGTCTGAACAACATGAGGCCAAAAGGAGACCTCTTCTGTGTGTGTTTTTATTTTTTAAAAAGATTTTATTTATTTGACTGCCAGAGAGAGAGTGACCACCAGTGGAGAATAGTAGGCAGAGGGAGAGGGAGAAGCAGGCTCCCCTCCAAGTGGGGAGCCCGACACAGGGCTCCATCCCAGGACCCTGGGATCATGACCTGAGCTGAAGGCAGTCGCTTAATGACGGAGCCACCCAGGCACCCCTGGGGTTCTCTTTTCGCCCAACCCTCAACGTCAGGATCCCACATCCCTCCCTGCCCCTCTCAGCCCCTGCTGCGCATTTTCCTTGGATGAGCTCAGGCGCTTCTTGGCTCGGACCATCTCTGTGCTACACAGTCCTGAACCGTAAGATCAGCTGGATTCCCCCCATTATTTTCAGCTGCCTACTGCACCTCTCCACTAGGATGTGAGTTCTTGAGTATGGGCGTCTTACGTTCACAATTTCTCATCTCCCGTCCGCTTCCCACCTCACTCCCCTCTGCTGGGAATCCGTTCCTTCTTGTTTCTTCACTTCAGCTAATGGTACTACCCACACCCTTGCATAAGCTAGAAACCCCGAATTAGCCTCTGTTCTTCCCTTTGCCATCCATCCCTTCCACGTGGGCACTGCAGCATCTGTTTCTCGCTGTCTGTGGCTCTTGCCTCGCTCTCCCCACCGCTGCTGCCTCCGTCCAGTGCAGAGCCCTCCCCGCCGCTCTGCCGCTGCGACCTCCTGCCTTGTCTCCCTCCTCTCCAGTGGGTTCCCTTCTCCACAGCTTGTAGGATTCAAGGAAGTCTTCACCACGCTCTGCGCTGGTGACTTCCCACCGCCTATAATGTGGGAAGCCGAGGGCTCCGTAATTTAGTTCCTGCTTCTGCCTGAAATGAGCTCCTACGGCCGCTGTAACAAACCACCACCACCCCCTCCATGGCTTGGCACAACAAATTCATTCGCTCCTATTTTTGGAGGCCAGGAGTTGGAAATGAAGGTGTCAGCATGGCGGGTTCCTTCTTGGGGGCTCAGGGAGAGAACTGTGTGCCTCTCCTCTTGTTTCTGGTGGTGACCGGCAAGCTCTGGCCTATTTCCCAACAAGGTCACGTTCTGCGGTTCTGGGTGTATGTTTTGGCCGGGGAGGGAGCACCCTTCAACCCAGTACGTTCTTCCAGCCTCTGCTCTTACTGTGTCCTCATCCTGGGCTTGCTTGTAGCTTTGGTGCCCTGGATGGGTAGGAATTCACTAGGCAGAAAAGGAGAGAGAATTCTATGTAGCAGAAAGAGTGTGTCCAAAGGGCCACAAAAAAGGGGAGATTTGAGTGGAGTCTTAATGTATGAATGGCATTCTTGTATGTTCTCGTTGCCTCACTGTCCTTGAAGACCTAGTTCAGGTGTCATCTCTTTGTAAAGCCTTCCTTGACCTTCCCAAGGAAACTTCTCGTCGCTCAGTACTTAAGGACCAACATATTTAGTGCCTGTCGCTTTAATGTTTTGATCATTTAATTACTAGCTGGTATTCCTGCCTGGCCCAGCTGCCAACCCAGATGGGTTTTTTGTTTGTTTTAAGATTTTTTTTTTTAAGACTTTATTTATTTATTTGACAGACAGAGATCACAGGTAGGCAGAGATGCAGGCAGAGAGAGAGGAAGAGAAGCAGGCTTTCCGCTGAGCAGAGAGCCCAATGCGCAGCTTGATCCCAGGACCCTGGAATCATGACCTGAGCCAAAGGCAGAGGCTTTTATTTTTTTAAGTAATCTCCATTCCCACATGGGGCTCAGACTCCTAACCCCGGGATCAAGCGTGGTATATTCCACTGTCTGAGCCAGCCAGGTTCCCCCCAGCCCGGATGATTTGGAATGAATTTACCCCTGTGCATTTAGTGCCATCAGCCGTGACCACGTACATTTCAGGGGAGGAGCTGTTCGGGCCTAAGTGGACACATCTTCACCTTCCACGAGGCAGGGGGGGATTGGAATGTAGAGGGAGGTTGTACCAGAGCCCCTCCAGGCTTCCTTCCATCTGGAAGTTCTGCTGTCCGAACTGCAACCCCTTCCAGAAACAACACTTGGAAGAAACTTTGAAGGCAAACAGACTGGAAATTGTGCTGCCGTTTGGCTCTACTGGGCTTTGAGAAGCTTTGCTGTCACGGAAGAGCTCAGTGCTGACATGACAGCCATGACTTTGAGAGATGCCAAGTGTCTCAGACCTCATTTAGAGCAGCTGGAGTTCACAAGCAAAGCCATTCCCATCCAGCAGGTGCACTCCTAAAGTTTGGCAATTTTCCTATGTTCTGTATGTGGACAAAAGGATTTTAATGTTTTTTTGGATTTCCTGTTTCAATTGAATTGATTTTGATTCCACCTTGTTGCTGAGTCACTGAAAGTCACACTTTTGTTTTGGATGAAAAACAAGAGGATTAACTGTGCAGACAACCAAGAAATGGGGCGTTATTCAGCTGCATTCCTTGCAGAGGTGATCAAGGTAACAGGGTATCCGAGGAGAAAGCAAACACCCAATGTGTAATAGCTTTGAACACTCATTTTTCCAATTACCGTGAGCTATGCCGATCTAGTCATCGGTACTAATTATTGCTCCGCACGGGCCTATTGGAAAAAGTGCCACAGACTGTGAACAGTCACTTTTTCATCCAGAAAAACAGCTTGAGGTAAATATTCTGCAATTCAAATAACTTTGAGACAAAAGAGACTTGTAAAGGTATCCCACAGCCCCAAATTGGAAATAGCCACCTCCCTGCAGCTCCCCAAGAAAACGCTTGGCTCTCCATTCTGGGAATAGCACCGATGCCATTGCACACGGTGCAAATAGGCACCCTGTAGAACACGAGCTTCTCACCACAGCCAACTGTGAGTGACATGGCCAGAGTTCACCAGATCACAGCCTGTTGTGCATGTCACAGTGCAGTGGGTCCCTGCAAACTGGGTTCGTGGTTTGGAGAAAGCCCATCCCAGGCCAGAACCCCAGATGGAGGTGGAAGCATTGGTGAGGTGACCTTGGTGCTATGTGGCCTCCAGGAATGTGTCAGAGAGGCTGTGACCCTGGAGAGGAAAACGTGACAGCTTGAATTTTTTTTTTTAATGCATCTCTAACTAAAATTTAACATCGAGAAATACGTATCGTGCAGGCAGTAGTCTCTGATGTCAGTGGTATCTGTGATTCTGGTACAGAGACCTTTACCTCTTCAAGTTGGTGTCAGACGATATGTCAAACACACATAAATTTGTTTTTTGATGTTGTGGTAACTCAATTATCCACTTCTTTGGTGAACTTTTAGGTATTACCTTACACATTTAAAGATACTATTCTTGGGCTGCTTGGCAGGCTGTCGGTGGAGGGCGTGACTCATGATCTTGGGGTTGTGAGTTCAAGTCCTATGTTGGCTGTAGAGATTACTTAAAATCTTTAGAAAAAATACTATTCTGCATGAAAAACAAGGAAAGACCCGAGAAACTATCACAGAACCAAGGAGACGAGGGAGACATGACAACTAAATCAACAGACCGATCTTTGAGCAGAAAGAAGACAATGATGGGACTGCTGGAGAAATCCAAGTGCAAGTCTGAAATTGAGTTAATGATGGCTTCTTCATCTTGACAAGTGGACCACAGAAATGTGAAGTGTTGACAGTGGGAACACCAGGTGCATGTCATTCGAGAACACCCTATACGGTCTTTGCAGCTTTTCTGTACATCTGACTTGATGGCAAGAGGCCCAGTGCTGGGTCTGCTGCCTGCTCCCAGACATGTGGGTTGGGAGATCTGTGTCCTCCCGAGGCCATCACTAAACCTCTGAGGAGACGGGAGAGACCAGTCCAAAAGACGGGGAGAAGTTTTCCAGAGAAGTGAAACAATCTGTGGCGTATTGTGGAAAAGGCACGGCTCTGGGTTCAGAAAGGTCCGGCTTCCTGTTCTGTCCCTGGCTCTGGCTTTGTGCTCTGTGACCAGAAACCATTCTGGGCTTCTTCTTCCCCTTGGTGGAGGGAAACCAATCAGTAAAGGCCTTGGCAGGGTGGTTGTGAGGACCAAGGGTATGATGTGTCCCCAAGGTAGCCCTTCTGTTGGTGTGTTGTGCATTTTACATGCTGGGCAGCATGCTAAACAGTTGACACAAATTAACTTAATCTCTTAAGTTACATGTACATCTCTTACATGACCGTTTCATAGATCGGGAGCCTGAGAGTCAGAGGCTCAGTGACCTCAGCACCCAAGGACACAAAGACGAACTTGAATTCGGATCCATGCTAACTGTAGTTTGTGGTCTTCCTTTGCCTGCTCTGAGGCTTTCCCGATAGCCCTGGTTCCTGGGTGCTCTTTGCTTTCCTGGACTCCAGACTCCCCCCATGTTTCTTTCTCATGTACATCCATGTCCAGATGCTCTCTGCAGGGCTGTGGTCCATGGTGATTGGCTGGTCTGGACCTGAGATGGCTCAGGTGCACACTGAGGGTGTTGGGCAGTTCCCAGCTCTGTCCCGGCACAGACGGTCCATCCTGCATTCTTGGAATTTTAACTGCTTATGCCCCTGTTTGATGGTGTGATTACTGGATCACTGAGGCCACGATTTTTCTCATCCGTTTTGGGCGAAGTTGGCATTTCCACATCATTTTCTCAGATTGGGGAGGGGGAGAGCTTTCAGATTAGTGACCTCCTAAAACCATGGCAGTGAAAATTAAACAATCCCCCAAAACCAGCAGAGGCCACTGTGACATTTACCTGTTCCTTAACTGGGGTTTTATTAAGGGATTACTCTAAAGGACATGGAAGTCATTTTGGTTTTTTGTTTCCTTCTGTGATTAGTGTAGTTGCCAGTTATTTCAAACTCTATTGAAGGGGGATTTTTTAAAAAAGTGATGTTACTTACCTGGGCAGGTGAGTTTAGACTTAAATAGTTACAAGGGAATGAGCCTGATTTCCGTCTGTACTTGGTGTGGGCATGCACATTGGTCTCCAAAGGAGAAAATGGTGTGCAGCACTTGCACCCTTAGGTTCCAGAAGTGAGGGCTCTGCGGGTCCCCTGACAGGCTCTCTTGTTTTTCAGTTTTTCCCCTACATCCTGCTGCTGGTGGCTATCCTCCTGTACCTGCCCTCCCTGTTCTGGCGTTTTACAGCTGCCCCTCATCTTTGCTCAGATTTGAAGTTCATCATGGAAGAACTTGACAAAGTTTACAACCGCGCAATTCAAGCTGCAAAGAGCATGTGTGGTCAGGACGTGAGGGACGGTACCAGCCCAGTTCCAGGCCCTCAGGAAAACATGGGGCAAAGGTAACTCAGCCCCCAGCAAGTATCTTGGTGGGCTTTGGAGTATGAGGTCTCAGTTCTTCTCCTGCCCATCTGGGCTGAGGGTTCCCACTGTAGTAGATGGGGTTGTGGGGGGGGGGGTTGTCATCCACTTGCAGACACACTGTGGGAGCCAGGAAGGCTTGCTGGCCCCCACTCATCCCACCTCCCCACGCCAGCACCTGTCCTCACATCCAGACGCCTTCCCTTGTTGAGGGGAATGCCGCCGTCTCATGTTCTGAAAGGCGTGGGTAACAGGATGGCACTAGCTACTCACTGGTGCCAGTGGAGAAGCGAGGAGGATTATGGGGCCGCTGAGCTTAGAGAACCAGAGAGAGAGAAGTGGGAGAACGAGCAGGCAGCACCTGGTCTCTTCACATTCTTCCTCTGGTTGCTGTTGTCAATAAGGGTAATTGTATTAATAGCTCTCATTTTTAAAATACTTTATCTATCCCAGAGACTGTGTTTTCTCTGGGTACATTATCTCAACCCTCAGAACATCATTACAACTAACAAATAAAAAACACTGGCTTCTCTCTCTGCGAGAGAGCTGGGACCCCACCCAGGCCGGCGGGCCGAATCTGAACCCTGCACCCATGGAGCTGTCCGTGGGACAGCCTCGCCTGGGCGGGAAGGTCTATTTCATTGTGCACACCAGAGAAGATCTAAATCAGATTTAGAAACACTAGAATAAGAACGGTCCATGTGGAGTGTTCACCAGATGCTGGGCATTTTAAGAATTTACAAATGGAACCTGTTTAACCAGACCTTCTTTAAAACACGAAGGGGGAGAGAGTTCTTGGTAGCTTGTCTTCTTACTTGGACCTGATTATATTCCCTGATCCGCCAGCGAAGTTATAGGTGAAGCAGGGAGGGAGGAAAGGGGTTCGAGGTTTTTAGCGCGATACTGTCCTGCATGTTTACATCTTCGATATCTGCTCTTCGCGAAGGCTTCATTTTTTTTTTTTTTTTTTATTCCTTCGTTGTTACTGTTTGCAGCCTGTGGGAGATCTCTGAGCGCCACTTCAAGTACCCGATTGTGGAGCAGTACCTGAGGACAAAGAGGAGCTGTAGGAACTTGACCATCAAGTACGTCAGCTGCCGGTTGCTGACACTCACCATTGTCCTGTCCGCGAGCGCCTACCTGGGCTATTACATCAGCCTTTCGTCGCTGTCCGATGAGTTTGTCTGTAGCATCAAGTCTGGGATCCTGAGGAACGACAGCACCATCCCCGACCGCTTTCAGTGCAAGCTCATCGCCGTCGGCGTCTTCCAGCTGCTCAGCCTCATCAACCTCGTGGTTTACATGCTACTGGCCCCCGTGGTCATCTACACGCTCTTCGTTCCATTCCGGCAGAAGACGGATGTTCTCAGGGTGTATGAGATTCTGCCCACCTTCGATGTCCTGCATTTCAAGTCGGAGGCGTACAACGACCTGAGTCTCTACAACCTCTTCTTGGAGGAGAACGTAAGCGAGCTCAAGTCCTACAGGTGTCTGAAGGTCCTGGAGAATATTAAAAGCAGTGGCCAGGGCATCGACCCGATGGTCCTCCTGACCAACCTTGGCATGATCAAGATGGATGTCATGGATGGCAAGAAACCGGAGCCCATGGAGATGACGACAGAGGAGCCGGGGGACCCGATGACGGAGCTCAAAGGTAGGGGGAGCTCTTGGGGTGCCTTAATACTAGGAGACAGAGGGAAAGAATCGATGCCACCCCAAATCTCCAGAGGAAAGTGTGCTTTCTCCAGACTGTCCTTGCTTCTTGGTCATGCTCTCACAGTCTCTGCCCCAGGCATCCATCCGTGCTGTCCTTCTCGCATATGCTTGTCCTGTGCTGCTGGCTTTGTCCCCAGACTTCTGGGCCTCAGCCCGTTGTCTTCCATCTCTCTCAAAAGATACAGAGTTCGTTGATTTAACCGGAGCCCTGACCTAACTTCACTGTTCCCTGAAATGTGGCTTAGAAGCAAAACCTTGTAAGGCAAAGAACACGGGATTGATAGAAGAAAAGGTAGTTCATGCTGTTGGTTCTTGCTTTTTGTCATAAATGTTTTCTGTTTTTACAGATTCGAGCTCACCCAGTGATATTAAAGTAAATAACGGAGAGACGAATGCTCGGCAAAGACTTCTCGATTCTTCTTGCTGATTTTTTTTCCCCTTTACCTTGAGGTCTGTGGCCCTCTGCGACATGGAATTTGTATCGGCTGTCAGGTTCCCCGCTGGTCCTTCTGAGTGTGCCTTACTGAGTCCCTAAGGAAAATGACGGCCCCCAGAACGCTGTAGGAGCATGGTTCATGAACTTCCGATGAGCAGCACCATGGGGGTGAGCCAGCCCCAGCAAGTGTACGTGTGAGTCCCTCACCCGGAAGGTGGGAAGGCTCATTCAGAGCAAGACGCAGAGCCCTGTTTGTGCCTCAAAGAAGCCCCTTTCTGGAAAGATGTGCAGTAAGACTCAGTACCAGCAAGGACTTTGGGAGGCTTTTTGGATTTGCTACATGAAATAATGATAAGACCTGTCAGGATACAGCTTTACTGGGAACCTCCTCTGTGCCCCTAACGACCACTGCACGAGAGGAAACACTCACCGGCCAGCCGCAGACTTGCTATTGGCGGTGTCCTCTTCTGGGGACAGTGCTGGCATGGGTTCCTGTCCCCCAGGGCTCTATGCACACCACTGCTCGTCGGCCACGGCAAACCGAAATCATGGCACTCCACCCTGGAAACGTGGTGAGCCAGGCAGAGTCCAGAGGACGTTGAACTGTGACTTCTGTATGGGAGAGGATGCTTGTCACAGAGCCTGGTGGGGAGATCTGGGCAGACAGAACAGGTTATTTCAATCCATTTTCCAAGGGGTTCTGTGCAGGTCCTTCCTCTGTTATCAAAAGACTCGAAACAGGATGGTAAACAAATGAACAGAACACAGAATGCTTAAAAAAAAAAAAAAAAAAGGGACATTTCGCTTATTACAGTCAGAACTTATAAATGATATTGGCCATATGGTGTGCTTGGAACCAGACCAGCTTTGTGGTTTATTTTATCTATATTTTAAGCACATCTTTTAAAAATCCATTTTAATGTAGAATCCTGTGATGTCAGAACGGAGGCCATTTGGGAAGGATGTTCTAGCATTGATGGAGAAAGAATAAATGTTACAGACAGCTGTATCACACCCAAGCATCAATTCATACACATGAAGGCCAATTCAGAGTATATTAAAACCTGTCCCAGTTCTAACCATGTAAATAGATCCAAACAATGTTTACATTTTATACAGAACCCTTTAAAATTCCGTTTGTGGATCTCCCTATTTTTATTCTTAGGAAATTAACACATTACTAAAGTGAGTAATCCTCAGGAACCTCAAAGTTTACATTTGGCTCCTAAGAAGAGTTGTTTACTTAATCTAATTAGTGTTTGAAAAACAAAAGTTACATAAGCTACTCAGAATATTCTGAGAATATTCTACTCTCTTCAGAATATTCACTGAAGTGGATTTTAGTTGCACTTCTGTGATGGGGTCTGAGATGGAAAGCTGACGGCGAGTCTCAAGGATGCATTCATGCTTTAAATTATTATGTGCTATTTATTACCTTTGAGTTCGTGTGACTTAGAAATCGCAGGGACCTAAATACTCCTCTTTCCTTCATTTTTCTATCACCGTGTCCAAGTGCTCCGTCACAGCTCCCCACACTGGCTTCTTTTTATAATTTGAAAAGATTTCTGAGCTATTTTTCTAGGAGGTACTTCTTTTCCCCCCAAAAGCTTCATCTCGCTTCATCTCCTCTATAGACAGCCCCTAATTTGTATTTTTGAAGTGGTAAAATAGATCCTTTTTTTTTTTTTTTTTTTTTTCAGGAAACCAGCAATTCTCTAAGTCCTGTGCCATGTAACCCTTTTGTCATGGTTGGTGGGTCTGGAGTCCTTGCCTGCTCTTCCTTGTCCCTGTTGCGACACGCTGAGCCCCCAAGGTCCTGATGTCCCAGGCTCGTCATGCTCATCCCTGACTGTTGGACAGGACAAATAAGGCCGTTCCCCATATTTGAGGAGTTTAGAGCCTAGTCAAAAGCAGCAAAGGCAGAGGCAGGTACAAAGGAGTAGCCACAGTAAAGGCCCTTCCAGAAAGCTCCCAGCAGCTGTCTGTTCTCGGGAGACGCCATCTTGTTTTCCTGTCTCCTGGAGCTGGTGGTCTTGAGAGTCCAGTTCTGGTTTTTCCCAGAGGCTCTTCAGCCACTGGTCCTGTGGTGTGAAGCTGGGACAGAACACTAACAGAGTGGTTTTGCACAGGAAGAGCTCCACTGGCCTTCTGCTCGTTACCAGTGGCCCTTCTCCACTGGCCTTCTGCAGGGGAGAGGGGAGGTCAAGCCTGCGGCGGCCATGGAGTTACCCATGAATGACTCTGTAGAGCTAAGAGGCCAAGGTGGATGCCCGTCCTACAGTCCGGCGCAAGGAAAAGCGTTACCAGGAAAGTGAACTCTTCCATCCCCTGGGAGTTGCTGGCTTAAAGAACGACTTCTGAGGGTTCCCTTTCCAGAGGGTAAAGAGTCATTCCTTGCTTTCTACAGAGGGACCGACGGATCCTAACTGGGTACCCCAGGGCTACTGACTTCATTTCCAGCTCTCATCTTCCTAGAAAGGCACCAGCTGGGGCTGGAACCGATCATCCTGGGAGCAGCATCCAGCCACCTGTTTGCTTTTCCCCCAGGACAGGCAGAGACTTACAGTGTAGACCTTCTGCAAACTTCCGGGAAGTGACAAACCCCAAAAGGCACAGACCCTCTCTTGTGATGCGCACACAACACTAAATGCACCTCCAGGGGCTGTCCTCAGGTGTGCACACGGTGAGGGGCTGGAGACCAGTCCACCCAGTGCACAGCAGAGGCCCCTTTGGCCTCCCAGAGAGCTGCTTCCAGCAACGTCTGCTCTGTGTCCACCTAGCGAAATCGTGTTTGCACACTTCTGAGTGGGCTGTACCCTCTGAGGAGTGGGTCTCATTGTTCAGAATCCGGGTGAAGAGCCAGTTAAGAGGGCATGTGGATGACAGTGGGGTGCGGGGGTGAGGGCCGCTGCCACTGACCCTGTTCTGTCTCTCCAGCATGAAGAGCCGGTGAGCCTAACACTCGGACAGTGCTTTGTCCTATATTGTGCTGTGAAAACGCTAGAAACTTCCAGCTGCCTGGGCTGTCTCACTGCATGGTTGTGCTTCGTCTGTAGAAGCCAAGCCTGTGTCCTCTCCAAGAATGAGCCAAGGTCGGGAGATGGCTGGGCAGATGCTCCCACGGTTGGAGTGTTGCACACTTTTTTAAAATGTGTTCATATTGGTTTATTTTGCTTATTGTCAGTCCGGGGTCAATAGAATATCTACGAGGATGGGCATGGTTGATCTCGTGATGTGAGCTAAACCAGTGGCTGGCCTGTAATAGGCATTCTGTAAATATTTGCTGAACAAACACACAGTTATGAGAACTCAAGCTTGTTGGCAGCTGGGATTTGATTCGAAAAGGCACACAGTCCTCTACAGGAAAGGAGAGGAGAGACCCCCTCAGCCTCTTGTGGAGAGGGGAATGTTTGTGTAAAATGACTACAGCCCCACAAATAAGCAGTGACGGTTCTTAGCTGCTTCTTGTGGCCGCTCTCCCAAGTTCAGTCCAAGTGCAGCGTTGCCCCACCGTGATTAGTGAAATTGAAGTTTTGATGCTCCCGATCTCCGTCATTTCCCAGAACAACCTCTTGAAAAGGAACGATGATTGAATTGTGCAGTTAGCGTTGATTAGGGTTTCAGATGAGGGCGCGGAGATGAAATGGCCCTTCGGGACAGTCATTGGCCGGGGCCCTATTTTTCACAAGTAATGTGAAGCCCCGAAAAAGGACTGGCAAAGAGGATAGTGTGTCCTTTTTGGAGCATAATAGATGTTAATTCACTCTTGGTTTGTTCGCCCTGCTTGAAATGAAATGTGTTTGGGGGCTCTCTTCTTAGCTGCAAAAAAACACTTCGTCACCTAAAGCATGTGGTTTGATCCGTGATTGTTCTTCAAGTTTTTGAAAGTTAATATAGTTTCTCCTGTCGTGAGTGCTTTCCCCTGCCCCTCCCCCACCCCCCAGAGGAGGAAAAGCCTTGTAGAATTCAACAGGGTCACAAGTGCTCCCTACAAAAGCTGATGCCACCCGTTCCTCTTTAACAAGTTGGCTTTTTTAAAAGCACCACTGTTACAGGCTCATGGAGTTCTGTGGAGAGGTACTCGAGGCGTACTTTAAATTCTTTTGAATGACTAAACATCTTCACAAACTTTTAAAGAAAAATACATGGGTTCTTTTCTGCTGTGTCATTCGGGAAGGACGACTGCTCGCTCTTCCACAAAGATCAAAGGATGACAGCGGATCACTGTGTTAGAAAATGACCCTTAAGAAAAGGACAAGAGTCTTGAAAACTCTGAGGTTCGGTGGTTCTCGCTAGGACGTTTTCGATTTCCACAAGTCACCCGTCCAAGTTCTGCATTCTGACTTCCCTTTAAGGAGGGATCCAAGGCTGCCCCTGTCTGTAGAGAATGTGGAAACAATGTTTTCGTTCTGCAAGGCTTGCATCCACCCCAATAAAACTTCTCTCACTAATGAAAAATGCGTCTTGCCCTATTTCTTGCCTTCTCTTCCGGGCGGATGTCATGGAGGACGAGTTCAGAAATGTCATGAGGCTCAAGGCTCCTTCCTCTCCGCCAAATACATAAAATTCAGTAGGCGTCGTGGTACTTGCTCCCACCCAGCTGGCAGGAACCAAGGGAAGAAAGCCCTTGATGAAGGGCCCACAGCTTCTGTAATTTGCAAAGCCAAAATCACATGCTTTCTGATTAGGGATTGTCCGCGCAGGCCTGGCGAGGAAGAACGGGGACAATATGCCGCTAAACATGGGTTGGCTTGCCTGCCTCTCTCAAGGGGGGACTGACTCCCTTATGTGTGGTCATTTAACAGTTTTACTGCTGTAGGTAGTAAATCCAGGGCCATGCAGAGTGGTCGTACCACGCCGGGCCTAAAGTCCCCCGCCGACACCGGCTGCAGCCCTCCCCGCCCCCTCCTGCTTCCCAGCTGTTTCCTAGGGTGGCACCCCAAGGAACCTTGGAACTGGCACTCGGTTTCCTTCATTCCAGAACAAATCACCACTACCTAAACACCTTAAGGCAACACCCCTTGATCAACTCACGGTTTTCTGGGCCAGGGGTCTGGACGTGGCTGAGCTGGGTGTCCTGCTCAGGGTCTGACAAGGCCGCAGCCAAAGTGCAGACAGGCTACTTGCTCCTCTGGAGGCTCAGTTGGGGAAGGAGCCGCATCCAATCCTCCTCAGGTTGCGGGCAGAACTCCATTTCCTTCTGTCCTGACTGCTTCTCACTGGCTGTTGGCTGGAGGCTGCCCACCTCCACCATGTGCGTTTCTCCAACATGACTACTCTTGCCATCAAGCCCCTAGGGGTTGTGTCTCACCTTAGGGAGGGCTCAGCCCTTCTTTTAAGAGTTTATACCTGCCTCAGTCATGCCTCTCAGGATTCTCTCCCTTTGGATAAACTCAAAATGAGCTGCTCAGGGAGCTTGATTGTGTCTGTGGAACCACTTCAGCTTTGCCATATTGTGCCACCCAGACGCAAGTCCCGGGTCTCCTGCCTGCACTTGGGGCATGAACGTCAGGGGAATCATGGGGCCACCCAAGGAAGTCATCCTCATTCCCAGCCTCACTGCCTCTAAGCTTTATAGCATAGCGTCCTCCACGTCCTTCTGGCGCCTCGCTCCATTCCCAGTCCTATCTTATTGGCCCTGGTCCCTTCTTTCCTGAATTCCTCTTCCAGTCTTACCATATCTTGGCATCCTCTGCATTCCTGTCAGGACTTCTGATACTGCCAACCCTCCCTACCTCACCCCCACCATCTCCAAACCCTCAGGATTCTTCACGGATTTTGACATAAAGAACAAACTCAAATGGTTTCTTCTACAAAAGGCCCCGCCTCCTGCCCGCTGCTTCAGGCTTGTCGCGTACCCGTGTCTCCCGTCTCTGAAGCAGCCCCGCACACTGCTCCTCAATGGTCTCTCCCCATCTCAGGCACCCTTCCCTATCCCCACCCCCCTTCATTTTCTAGTCAAAAATCAGCTCTGTGTTGACAGGAACGTAAAACCGTGCAGCCACTATGGAAAAAGGTAGGGCAGGGCCTCAAAAAATCGAGCATAGGATTACCACCTGACCCAGCAGTTCCACTACTGGGTATGTATCCATCCACTTAGGCTGCTCTAATGAAATACCAGAAGCTGGTGGCTTACATGATTGGATTATTTTTCATGAGAAGGGAGGCTCTTTCTGGAGACTTAGAAGTCTATGCTAGAGGTTCCAGCCAATGCAGTGTCTGGGGGGAACTCTCTTTCTGGCTTGTAGACAGCTGCCTTCTTACTCTGTCCACACATGCTTCTCCCTGGTGCATGTGATGATTGCAGGAAGGGTGGGGATTTCTCTCTTCCTCTTTTTTTTTTTTTTAAATTTTATTTCAGAGTAAGAGTGAGTGAGTAGTGGGAGAGAGAGAATCCCAAGCAGACTCCACACTGAGCACAGAGCTGGATGGGAGGCTCCATCCCAGGACTCAGAGCACGACATGAGCCAAAAGAAAGAGTTGGACACTCAACTGACTGCGCCACCCAAGTGCCCCTCTCTTCCTCTTCTTAAAAGGCTACTAGGCCTCTGGTATTAGGACCCCACCCTTACGACCTCATTTAATTATCTCCTCAAGGGACACGTGGGTGGCTCAGTCATTAAGCATCTGCCTTTGGCTCAGGTCCTGGATCCAGCCCTGCAAGGGGCTCCCTGCTTGGTGGGAAGCCTGCTTACCCCTCCCACTCCCCTTGCTTGTGTTTCCTCTCTTGCTGTCTCTCTCTCTGTCAAATAAATAAATAAAAATAAAAATACATTATCTCAAGACCTCATCTCCAAACACCATCTCCTTGGGGATTAGGGCTTCAACCTGTGACTGGGTGGGGGGGACAGGTAGAGGAGAACTATTGAGTCTGTGCCCTAAAAGTACAGCACTTCCAGATAGGTGACTGATGTCAGCCTTCTGTGACCATCTCAAGGGATCTCAAGGAGAAACCCAAAACAAGAACCAGAAAACCAGTCAAGCAGAGGCAGGCAATATTTCTGAAAACGCAGATATGATAAAAACAATGGATTAAGACAACCAGTGTCCTTCCATGTCTATGTGGAAATCAGTAAGCCTTAATGTCTACAACAAATTATACCTCATGACGTGCAATTTTACCTTGAGAGAACTATTTGCAAGCACGTGTATCCCTCCTTTCCCTCTTTGCATATGATGCCCCATAAGCTAATAAGCTTCAGAGCGGTCCTTCAGAACTAGCGAACTAGCAGGAGTGCTGTCTCAGGAGCTATCATTGTCCTTAGAAGACAAGGAGTAAAGACTTTGCTTACCTACTTGGAGATTGACTTTTTTTTTTTTTTTTCAGTCGACAAGTCCAAAGCAGAGAAGGGAAAGTATGATCTTAAAGAGGTATTTGTACATCCCTGTTGATAGCACCACTAGTCATGATAGCCACAAGGTAGAAGGAATCCAAATGTCTGTCAGTGTCTATACCCAGACCCTCCTGAGAGAAGAGAGTTCTGACCCAGGCTGCAACATGGATGAACCTTGAGGACATCATGCTCAGTGAGGTAAGCCAATCCACAGAAATAAAGTAGACTGGGGCTTTACCAGGGCCTGGAGAGAGGGAAGAGGAGAGTGTTGTTTAAAGGGCCCAGAGTTCAGTTCTGCAAAATGAAGAGAGCTCTGGAGGTTGGTCACATGGCAGCGTGAATGCCCTTATCACGACAGAACTGTATGCTTAAGCTTGGTTAAGGCGGGCAGCATTAGGTTACATCAAGAGGAAAATGTTCGAGATCAGCTGCAGGCAGCTCTCTGCAACCTCCCCTCCCCTTTCCCAAGGCTCAGAGGACACCAACCCCCCCGGCTCCCTGCCCCCCTCCACCCCCATACGGCCAGATCCTTCCTGTCCCGGACTTCTGGCACCTGGCCCACAGCCTAGTAGTTCTTTCTACCCGTGTAGCCCCGTGATGTCTCCTGAGAATGGCCCGTGTGGACAGGAGCATCCGGGAAGAAGGGATGCTCTCTGGCCCCGCATTCCGGTCGTCATCGGGCTCCGCCACCCCCCTCCAGTTTGCCTAACTCATGTGGCTGAAGACAACCATCCTCTGTTTCCTCCCACTTTTGTGACAGAGCTCAACTGGGGCCTTTCTGAAACACTAGGAGTTTCCTGGTAAGTGGTTTCTCCATCTGTGCCCATGCCAATTTACATCCGAGTGGTCTCGGTTCATTTTTCAACAACTCTAACACACCCCACCTTCTGCGAACCCTTGGCATTCTGTGGGTTTGAAACACTGATGGCCTTGTAGTCAAGAGGAGAACCAGGACACATTTTCTAGTCACAGTTTGGGAGAGGCTTAGTCTGTGGGGCTTCCCCTCCGCCCACTACACTGCCAACCTTAATCCCCCCCAAAACCCTCCTGCTGACCAGCATCGCCCCCCCACCCCTACTACCCCCCAGGGGGAGGACAGGGGGAAGGGGGAGAGGTTGGGCTGGAACCTGCTGACTTGGGCCAGCACCTCGGTGCCCTTTCTGATGAAACTGAGTCACAGTGACTAAACAGCAGAATGGAGAATTTGTTGATTCAGATCCTTCTCTTTGTCCCTCTTCGAATAACATCAGTGCTCTGGGTTCCCCTTCTTGAGAGTGAGATGAAGAAAAAGAGAAGGAGCAGGTAAATGCTCCTTTGTGGTACACTGGAGACTGCAGACCCCAGGCAGAAAGGAAAAGCAGGTCAAATCCAGTGAAGGAACAAAAATCGAAGCACACTTTCCCAGACCCCGGTTTGGTTGTTGTGGTATGGCTTTTCAGACACAAGGAAAAGAAATCCTGAGACACTAAAATGCTATCAGAAATCACTTCCACATCCCACAACTGCAATTCCTAGGACCCTTAGGAGTCCAGTGGAAGCTGGGTTTTCATGGAAACATCAGGAATGTAAAAGGGAAAGTTCTGATGGTAATTTCAGAAGTAAAGATTTCAACATTCATCTCTTTTGCTCATTTTGAATATCAGAACTGCTTTAAAGGGAGCATTGTTGAGCACAGAGGCCACTGGGGCTGTTCACCATCTCTTAAAGTATTTTATAAGTAATATTGCCCTAGAAATAAGGGAAGCTCATTTAAGAAAAAAGAACTTACCCCTAACTATGGCTGCTGCAAAAGGGAGCAGAAAAAGAAGAGTAGTATTACAGTAAGCATGGCCTGGACAGGCTGTCCAATAGAATAAGATGAGAGCTGGTGAGGAGAACACAGGCAAGAGAAATGTAGATGAAATGAAATCTTCTTAAAATGTGCAGCCCATTGAAAACACTTGAGGCACATTGGATATGACCTTCCTCCTGGAGCTCACAACTGTCTTAATGTTTTTTGCCAGAGGCAAAAAGGAACATTAGCTTGACATTAGCCTGACCTCCAGGGTCCTGTCTTTTTTAATATATGAAGAATCCCTCTGGAAACTTCCTTTATCTCTACCCCACAAGAGGTATGTCAGATATATGATATATCCTTCAAATATAAGGCCCACTGATATACATCAGAAATGTTTACTAGCCAGCATTAAATAACCTTATTCCAAAAGCAGCTAGCCCCTCAAGGTCTTAGAAGTCTTGCTTCCAATTTCTTAGACGCTTACACTATCCCTAACCCCAGCAAACTAAAAACTTTACAAAGTCACTCCTCACAATCCCAGCACCATTCTTTCTGCCCTCAAGTCCTATCCCCATGCAAAGAGGTATAAAAATACCTCTTTGCACAGAAAACGTCTCAAGAACTCGTTCTCAACTCTCAACCCTATATCACATCAAGAGCCAAGTAATTAATTTAGAATTTTCTAGTAGCCACATGAAGAAGTAAAAGGAAACAGGTCAAATTAATGTCCATACTTATTTTAACCCAATATATAAAAAATATAATTTCAACATATAATATAAAAGTATTGAAAAGTACATTTTTTTGGGGTACTAACTCTGAAATTCCAGCCTGTATTTTATGGTTACAGCACATCTCAGATCAGACTAGTCTCATTTAAAGTGCTCAGTGGCCACATGTGGCCAGTGGCTACCACTTTGGATGGGACAGATCACAACAGAATGCTTTGCCTATGTCTGCTCCCACCTAAAGGCTCGTACTTTAATGTGCTTGTGTCTTTGCCAGTGTTTTTCTTCCAGTCTGGGGTTCTCTTTTCTTGAAACTTAGCTCCTTTCTGAAAGAGTATGGGTCCCCCTCATTAAAAGAGTATATATTCTCTGCTACCTTGAAACTCAACAAGTCTACAAGTACCTACCCCCACTCACAATGTGATGTACATGAAATACCTCTCTTCGAAACAGTTAATGGAGTAAGAGTTTGTGGCTGCTTCTCCAACCACATGCTCCCTTGCCTTTGTTGCTGTTTGGTTTGTTTCCTACTTGCCCTTATGCTCCTCAAAAGGGTTTTAGCTCTGTTTCATTCAGGCATCTTGTCTTCAGGCCTTCACAGTAAATCTTCCCACCCAGCCTTTGTCTAGCAAGTGCCAAGCCCAGCAAGATAAAGTGAGATGGAATTTTCTGGGAGAAAGTTTGAGTGGCTAAAGAAGTGTTTCCTTCCTCTGAGGGCAATCAAACTGCAGGTGCTCAGGGTCATTCTTTCTCCTTTAACCAAAGACTTGCTGAAGGTGAGCAAAGGAGGATAATAAAATGGTAGATGCCCTCCAAAAAGGCTCATCCACCAGTGAGCTGGCTAAGTCTTAGACTCTTACCACCCAGGTGGAAAAACATGAATAGTTCACATGTTCTCTTCACAGGATGAGGCACGGAATCTTTAAAGAGAAACCTTTGAAAGTAGGAGTGGAGACCTTGGGATAGCATGGGCTGGCTTCTGCAGCTCCCTTTCCACACTGAGGGCCCTGTGGCAGAGACAGAAGCTCACAGCTCTGGGGTCAGAGTGTTGTTGGAAACCGACCTCCATGCTACAGAGCCAAAATATAACTCAGAGAATTTGCAATAAAGAGGAATAACAGCTTTATTACTTTGCCAGGCAAGGGAGGCTACAGCAGACTAAATCTTTCAAAATGACAAGGAAGGCACTGAGGGGGTTTACAGGAAAATACAGGATCTAGTCAGCTTTGACAGGAATTGTGTACCTCTTGTCAGCCTCTTTTGTCACATTTTCCAAGTGGTACAAGATTTATGAAACAAAAAGCTAAGAAGGAAGAAGGGGAGGTTTGGGGAAGAGAGGAAGAGGTTACTTAGTATAAAACTGAGCTTTACTGAAGTATTAGTGCAGCCAATTTGATTTTTGTTCAACTTTATACTTTTAAGGGGTTTCAAGAGAAGTGAATAAAATTCTTATTTTCTGCCTAGAGCTATATGACCTCCATAAGACTCAGATCTCTTATCTGTAGAATGGGATAACAATATAAGCTGGAACACAAAGAAAGAATTCAAGAAATCAGCAAAACCGTAAAGTGAAACAATATTAGAATAATTAGGGTCCCAGAGGAAGAGGAAAAGGGGGGCAGAAGGTTTATTTGAACAAATTATAGCTGAGAACTTCCCTTATTTAGGGAAGGAAACAGGCATTCAAGTCCAGGAGGCACTTCAAAATCAATAAAAATAGGTCTACACCCCAACATATAATAGTGAAGCTTGAAAATTTCAGAGATAAAAAGAAAATCCTGACAGCAGCTGGGGACAAGAGGTCCTTAACCTACAAGGCTAGAAACATAAGGTTGGCAGCAGACCTGTCCACAGATATGTGGCAGGCCAGAAAGAACTAGCATGATATATTCAGGGTACTAAATGAGAAAAATACACAGCCAACAATACTTTATCCAGCAAGGCTGTCATTCAGAATAGGAAGAGAGATAAAGAGTTTCCAGGACAAACAAAAATTTAAGATCAATAAGCTAGCCCTGCAAGAAATATTAAAGGGGATCCTGTAAGCAAAGAGAGAGCCCAAAAGTAACAAAGACCAGAAAGGAACAGAGACAATATACAGAAACAGAGACTTTATAAGTAATACAGTGGCACTAAATTCATATATTTCAATAGTTACTCTGAATGTAAATGGGCTATATGCTCCAATCAAAAGACAGAGGGTATCAGATTGGATTAAAAAAAAATCAATATGCTGTCTACAAGAGACTCATTTTAGACCCCAAATCACCTCCAGATTGAAAGTAAGGGGATGGAGAACAATTTATCATGCTAATGGACATCAAAAGAAAGCTGGGGTGGCAATCCTTTTATCAGACAAATTGGATTTTAACCAAAGACTGTAATAAGAGACAAGGAAGGACACTATATTATAATTAAAGGGTCTATCCAACAAGAAGATCTAACAGTTATAAATATTTATGCCCCTAACTTGGAAGCAGCCAATTTTATGAACCAATTAATAACAAAATTTAAGAAACACATTGATAGGGGCGCCTGGGTGGCTCAGTGGGTTAAGCCTCTGTCTTTGGCTCGGGTTATGATCTCAGGGTCCTGGGATCAAGCTCCACATCAGGCTCTCTGCTCAGTGAGGAGTCTGCTTTCCCCTCTCTCTCTGTCTGCCTCTCTGCCTACTTGTGATCTCTGTCAAATAAATAAATAAAATCTTTAAGCAAAAGAAAAGAAAAGAAACACATTGATAATAATACAATAATAGTGGGGGATTTTAACACCCCAATTACAGCAATGGACAGATCATCTATACAGAAGACCAACAAGGAACCAAGGGCTTTGAATGATACATCGGACCAGATGGACTTCACAGATATTTTCAGAGCATCTATCCTAAAACAACAGAATACAAATTCTTCTTGAGTACACAAGGCAAATTCTCCAGAATAGACCACATACTCAGTCACAAATCAGTTCTCAACTGGTACCAAAAGATTAGGATTATTCCTTGGATATTCTCAGACAACAATGCTTTAAAACTTGAACTCAATCAAAGGGGCAATTTGGACGGAACACAAATACATTGAACTTAAAGATCATCCTGTTAAAGAATGAATGGGTCGGGACGCCTGGGTGGCTCAGTTGGTTAAGCAGCTGCCTTCGGCTCGGGTCATGATCCCAGCGTCCTGGGATCGAGTCCCACATTGGGCTCCTTGCTCAGCGGGGAGCCTGCTTCTCCCTCTGCCTCTGCCTGCCATTCTGTCTGCCTGTGCTCGCTCTCTCCCCTTCTCTCTCTCTGATAAATAAATAAAATCTTAAAAAAAAAAAAAAAAATGAATGGGTCAATCAGGAAATTAAAGAAGATTTTTAAAAATTCATAGAAGCAAATGAAAATGAAAACACAACAGTTCAGAACCTCAGGGATGCAGAAAAGGCAGTCCTGAGAGGAAAGTATATAGCAATACAAACCTTTCTCAAGAAACAAGAAAAGTCTCAAACACACAACCTTACCTTATACCTAAAGGAGCTGGAGAAAGAACAGCAAATAAAACCTAAATCCAACAGGAGAAGAGAAATAATAAAGATTAGAGCAGAAATCAATGAGATAGAAACCAAAGGAAAAGTAGAACACATCAAGGAAACCAGGAGCTTGTTCTTTGAAAGAATTAATAAGATTGATAAGCCCCTGGCCAGACTTATCAAAAACAAAAGAGAAAGAACCCAAATAAATAAAATCAGGAATGAAAAAGGAGAAATCACAACCAACACCAAAGAAATACAAACAATTATAAGAACATATCATTAGCTACTCTATGCCAACAAATTAGGCAATCTGGAAGAAATAGAAGCATTCCTAGAAACCTATAAACTACCAAGACTGAAACAGGAAGAAAGAGAAAATCTGAACAGACCCATGACCAGCAAGGAAATTGAAGCAGTAGTCAAAAATCTCCCAAAAAAACAAGAGTCCAGGACCAGATGGCTTCCCAGAGAAATTCTACCGAACATTTAAAAAATTAAAACCTATTCTTCTGAAGATGTTTCAAAAAATAGAAATGGGAAGAAAACTTCCAAACTCATTCTATGAGACCAGCATTACCTTGATCTCAAAACCCAACAAAGATTCCATCAAAAAGAACTACAAAATACCCCTGATGAACATAGATGCCAAAATTCTCACCAAGATAGTAGCCAATAGGATCTGAGAGTACATTAAAAGGATAATTCACCACGACTAAGTGGAATTTACTCCCGGGCTGCAAAGGTGGTTCAACATCCACAAATCAACCAATGTGATCCACCACATTAATAAAAGAAAGGACAAGAACTATATGATTCTTTCAGTTGATGAAGATAAAGCATTTGACAAAATACAGCATCCTTTCTCAATTAATACTCTTCACAGTGTAGGGATAGAGGGAGCATACCTCAATATCAGAAAAGTCACATATGAAAAGCCCACAGTGAATATTTTTTTTCAAAAGGGAAAAACTGAGAGCTTTTCCCTGAATGTCAGGAACACGACAGGGATACCCACTCTCACTGTTGTTCAACTTAGTACTAGAAGTCCTAGCTTCAGCAATCAGACAACAAGAAGAAATAAAAGGCATCCAAATTGGCAAAGTAGTCGTCACACTCTCACTCTTTTCAGATGACATGGTACTCTATGGGAAAACCCAAAAGATTCCACCCCAACATTGCTAGATCTCATACAGGAATTAAGCAAATTGGCAGGATATAAGAACATTGCATGGAAATCAGTTGCACCAGGCTCCTGGTGGCTCAGTGGGTTGGGCCTCTGCCTTCAGCTCAGGTCATGGACTCAGGGTCCTGGGATTGAGCCACGCATTGGGCTCTCTGCTCAGCAGGGAGCCTGCTTCCCCCCACCCCCCAACTGCCTCTCTGTCAACTTGTGATCTCTCTGTCAAATAAATAAATAAATAAATAAATAAATAAAATCTTAAAAAAAAAAAAAAACAGTTGCACTTCTATACACTAACAATGAGACAGAGGAAAGAGAATTAAGGGATTGATCCCATTTACAACCACTCCCAAAACCATAAGATACCTAGGAATAAACCTAACCAAAGAGGCAAAGGATCTATACTCAGAAAAGTATAGAACACTTATGAAAGGAATTGAGGAAGACACAAAGAAATGGAAAAACATTCTATGCTCATGGATTGGAAGAACAAATATTGTTAAAACAACTATGCTACCTAAAGCAATCTACACATTTAATGCAATCCCTATCAAGATACCACCAACATTTTTCATAGAGCTAGAACAAATAATCCTAAAATTTGTATGGAACCAGAGAAGACCAATCACCAGGGAACTCATCAAGACAGTATGGTATTGGCACAAAAACAGACACATAGATCAATGAAACAGAATAGAGACCCCATAAATGGACCGTAATTCTACAGTCAACTAATCTTGGACAAAGCAGGATAGAATGTCTAATGGAAGAAAGTTTCTTCAATAAATAGTGCTAGGAAAATTGGACAGCCACATGCAGAAGAAAGAGACTGGACCTTTCTCTTACACTATACACAAAGATAAACTTAAAATGGATGAAAGACTAAATGTGAGACAGGAATCCATAAAAATCCTAGAGAAGAACACAGGAAACAACCTCTATGACCTTGGCCACAGCAACTTCTGGCTAGACACATCTCCAAAGGAAAGGGAAACAAAGGCAAAAATGAACTACAGGAACTTCACCAAGATAAAAAAGATTTTGCACAGCAAAGGAAATAGTCGACAAAACCAAAAGACAGCCAAAAGAATGAGAGACGATATCTGCAAATGTCTTACCAAAAACGTGTTATTATACAAGATCTATAAAGAACTTATCAAACGCAACACACACACACACACAAAAAAAATAATCCAGTCAAGAAATGAGCAGAAGACATGAACAGACATTTCTCTAAGGAAGACTTCCAAATGGCCAACAGACACATGAAAAAATGCTCAACATCACTTGGCATCAGGAAAATATAAATCAAAACCACAATGAGATACCAGCTTACACCAGTCAGAATGGCTAAAACTAACACATCAGGAAACAACAAATATTGGCAAAGATGGGGAGAAAGGGGAACCCTCTTACAGTACTGGTGGGAATGCAAGCTAATGCAGCCACTCTGGAAAATAGTATGGAGGTTCCTCAAGACTTTAAGAATAGAGTTACCCTATGACCCAGCAATTGCACTGCTAGGTATTTACCACAAAGATACAAATGTAGGGATCCAGAGGGGCAGCTGTACCCCAATGTTAATAGTAGCAATGTCCACAATAGCCAAACTATGGAAAAAAGCCCAGCTGCCCATTGACAGATGGATGGATAAAGAAGATGTGGTGTGTGTGCGTGTGTGTGTGTATGTACACATATATTACATATTATATATGCATATATATGTGTATATATATATAATGGAATATTACTCAGCCATCAAAAAATGAAATCTTACTATTTGCAATGACATGGATGGAACCAGAGAGTATTATGCTAAATGAAATAAGTCAGTCAAGGAAAGACAATTATCATATGATTTCATTCATATGAGGAATTTAAGAAACAGAACAGAGAATCACAAGGGGAGGGGAATAATAAGACCAAACCAGAGAGGGGACAAACCATGAGAAACTCTTAACTCAGAAACAAACTGAGGGTTGCTAGAGGGGAGAAGGGTTGGTGGAGGGGTAACTGGGTGATGGGCATTAAGGAGGGCCCACAATGCAATGAGCACTTGGCATTGTTTGCAACTGATGAATCACCGAGTTCGACCCCTGAAACTAATAATATACTATATGTCAACTAACTGAATTTAAAAAGATACAGAACTCTTTTCTATCTACAAAAGAAATTCCATGCTACTCCTTTATAGTCAGGCCCTCACGGACACCTTCCCAATCCCTAGCAGTCATTTAGTTTCCATCTCTATAGTTTGGTCATATCTAGAATGCTGCATAAGTAGAATCAAACAGCATATCACCCTTTGAAAGGGCCCTTTTTTCCCACCCAACATAAGGCCCTGGAGGTCCATTCACATTGCTGCATGTGTAAATAGATTGTTCCTTTCTACCAGAGAGTATTTCTGTATAAGCTTGTTTGGAGGATCCTACTGAAAAGCCCAGAGGCAAGTCATGAGCACCATGGTCTGTGAACAGGACTTTCCTGGCAAACATTCCTGGCAGTTGAGCTGAGCTCTTGCTAAAGATGAACACCAGCTTGGGGGAGGGGGTCCCACTGCCCATGAATTCGCCCTCCCACTCGGCTTGGCATTCTGTTGTATAAAGCCCTGTGGTCAGAACTCATCAGGGGCACCCCTTTCTTGTAGAGTGAAGAGGGATGAGGCCCAGAGAAATGGGAGGCCAAGTATAAGCCCCTAGGTCACCTACTCCCTTCCCAGGGCTCTTTCCACTCTCCTGGGCCTCCCACCGAGCCTGCCGTCTATGCCAGCTGGCTAATCCTTCACTGGGTGGGGGGAAGTCTGTGTACAGCACCATCGGCTGGGAAACTGGGCTCCTCACCAAGCCCCTGAACACTGACTGAGTCAGGGCAGGGAGCCAAAGATGCTCGGTTTTTCCCTAGAAACAAAGCTTCAAGGAGGAGACTTCAAGACTTCAAACTCAGCTCAGCTGCAAGATGAGGTTGGCATTCATTCATTCATTCATTCATACAACAAAGGCTTTCCAAACTCCTGCTGTGACTGATGGCGGTTATAAAATTGAACACACCAGTGGGCCCTGGGTTTCATGGAGTTTCCTGGGCACATTGGTGGCCAAAGGGTGGGGGAGGCTGAGAAGGACTAAGGCTTTGTTTCTATCCAAGAGCTCGCTGCCCCTATTTGTCTGCTCGGTCTGGGGCTCAGACTAACCAGCCTCTGAGGTCTAACATCTGAGCTTTTGGAATCATAGTGTCCCACACTAGATCCTTGGACTCCAGACAGAAGAAGGAATTAGTGTTTGTTGAGCACCTGTTTGTTGGGCATTTAAAAACATACATTAGCTCACCACACCTTCACAGTCTCTTGGGAATGTCCCCATTTGTTTTGGGATAAGGGACCTAATCAAGGGGTCAAGGGAATGGGTGCTTCAGATAAGCTGCCAGAACTCTGTTTGACCTCCGTATGACCTTGGTCTCCTCATCTACAATATCTATATCATCATGGAGTTTTGGCGAGGATCAAAGTAGATCGTCTAAAGACACTAAATAAAGACACTAAATAAAGCCTGGGTGGTTCAGTCAGTTAAGCATCTGCCTTCTGCTCTGGTCTTGGTCCCGGGGTCCTGGGATGGAGCCCCATGTCGGGCTCCCTGCTCTGCTGGGAAGCCTGCTTCTCCCTCTCCCTCTCCCCCTGTTTGTGTCCCCCACCACCGTCTCTCTGTCAAATAAATAAACAAAATCTCTAAAAATAAAAATAAAGACCCTAAATGTTATGCCAGCATAGAGAAAACCCTTAATTCTTGTTAAAAAAAACAAAACAGCATTTTCTTTATTCACAAAGTGAACCATGTTTGAAAACTAGAAAACCCCAAATTCTTGGAGCATAACAAAAGGCAGCTCAGCATCCTGGAAAAGCTCAATTTGAGTTCTGATCAGAAAATCTGGCCTGGCGCCTTAGCTCTAACACAAGAGGCGACTGTGCAAAAGTCAATTCAAATGTTTTTCCTTGTATCACAGTCCCTCTCTCAGGGCTGCTGTACACATTCAGTGAAACGAGGCACCTGGCACTGAATAGGGGCCCAACAAACAGTAGCTACTAATCTTAGCTCAAACGGAACCCACTCAAAACAGCTGGAGCCACGGCACACTGGAGGATCTTCACACAACGCACTGGCCAGACATTTGGCTGACAAAGTTTGTAGAAAGGTCATTGCTAAGACAGGAAAACCTTCACCTTTTCCAAGAGCAGCTGGACACTCTGCCCTTAATCCCCGGGCTTTGTGTCTGGGCCCCACAGGAGTGGCAGCAAAGAGGGAGGATCCTGATGGTAGCTTGGGGCTTTCCAGAATGGCTCAGGAGTGTCCCTGACTCAGCAAGCGCCTGAGGAAGAGCCAGATGGGCCCTGTGGGTATGAACCTGCGAGCCTGTGCAGTGGAGGCTGGAGAAACTTCTCAGGGAGCCCCAGCCCCCAGGCCTCTGTGCTGACGGAGGCCACAGTTACACGTCAGGGCCCTGTCCCCGCGCGTGGGTGCATGCTTTCCTGGGCGCATGTGTTCCTGGCCTCCAGGTGGGAAGAGTGAGGCCCCCAGGCAGGCCCCTGCTCCTGTTGCTCTCCGCATTTCTTTAGGTTCGCCCCTCCCCCCACTGCCCCAAGGCCTTGCTCTGCCCTCTTAATGCTTTTAGGACTGAATCATTCAGGAAGAGGAAGAGTGTCATACTTCTCTAACACATACATTTTTCTACGACCTGTGACATTTTTAGTCAAACAGTACTGGCTTGAGGCATTGTTTTTCAGGTGGATTTAAAGAGGGTTACGAGGGGTGGGGGAGGTCTGTAAGGTCAGCAGGCTGGCTCCTAGTGTGGTTTTTCTGCACAATTTCAGGGTTCCTCAACCTCCTTACAACTCCATATTCAACTGAAAAATGGGATAGTACCACCTACCTCAAAAGCCCCTTCTGAGGCTTAACTGAGGGAAGACACGGAAAGAGCTTCTGTGCCTGGCCTCAGTGAAGTCTGTTAGCTCTACTTCCGTGATTCAAATCCCTTGTGTTTGCCATACAATATAACCCTCAGACAAGTCATGTTTTACTGCCCTTTCAGGCTCTTGGGGATCGCTTCACAATGGGAATCTATCCAATTTACTGACTCTGAAAGGAGCCCGGTGAATTTAGGTCTTCTGAGGATTCCAGAATCCACACCCAAAAGAGTCTGGTCTTATCCTCTTAGACCCTCAGTTTCCTCATCTATAAGACCCATTGAGCAACGTACATAATCCACAGAGGCCCACAGAAATTCACACCCTATGGCAGATGTTATTGTTTCCAATGTTGAGGTTAAATCAGATAACATAGGAAGTGCTTGGACCAGAGGCTGATCTAAATTAGCCATTCCTTTCATTTCCAATATTATGTACAGAGCATGGCATCCTTAAGAAGCCAACTTTTGAGAGAAGTAGGCCCAAATCCTATGCCCAAAAACAGAATTATTTTTTTCTGTGGAGAGCTTCATGTGAGTTTTTCCCTTGTACAGAATTGAAGCTACTCAGGAGACAGAGTGCCTCAAAGCTCATTGTTGATTCTAGCAGATTTTGTTCGGATGAACTGCTTGGCTGGGGAAAGAGACATGGATGGCAGCCAGGCAACCCCTGTGACAGTTAACCGAGCCAATTAAAACACTGAACTACTACAATGTAATGCAAAAGTCCTGCTGGGCTTCCCCCTGAGGTTATAGGGCTCTGAGGTCCAAACTGCCCATCAAAATCACTTTTTTGTGAGCCATCAAAAGGATGCAATGAAGATAAAATTCAGGCGGTTGAACCAGAGGGAGGGGAGCCTGAGAGGCCATAGCCAAGCTATGTCTCGGCTTTATAAGACCTATGTACTCATAAAATGAACATAACATCCAGAAACAGTCTTGCCAGAAGTCAGGACTTTTCTGTAGGGGGAAAAAAATGGGAAGTTGTTTGACAGGAGAAGACATCCTCTTTTGTTGTCCCAATTACCGTGTTGCTGCAGGCAAGTCCCAGATTCCTCCATACCAGGACAGAGCAAGCAGAGACGGGCGGTGGAGGAGAAAACCCGTATGTACCTGGGCCATCCTGGGGCCATGCATGCTCATAATTCAGAGGCTAAGTTTCAGGATGAGGCATGTAACAGATAATCAGGAGGCTCCGTGCTCTCTTAGAAGCCATCATCCAAAACAAGAGGACATGACCACTCCTCACCTAGGAATTTTCTAGAGCTGCCGTCTTCCTCTCAGGTCACAGAAACATTTGACTGCACCTCAAAATGTCCCGGCAGGAGCTCAGCATCGTCTTCCATTACAGTTTGAAAGAGAAGAGATCCAGCGGGATTATTAATTTGCATGATCTGAGCTCATAGCCTTCAAAGGTTTGTCCCATTCTTAGTCTTTTCAACAGTTTTGAATTAGACACCATTAAACAACATAGCTATGCGTGCATTCGCTTGTCGACAAATATGTATTACTACTAAATGCCTTCCTTCTTGAAATGTCACAGCCTTGTCTCCCATCCCCATATGGTGACACCTTCCTCTTCCATTCTTCTGGTAATTCCTTATTTTATGCCTTGGAAATTCACAGCAAGCACTGTGGGAAAACTTACACTACATCCAGGATCTGCGTGGTGGGCTATGCGTGGTCTTACATCTTTATTTCCTTTTATATAATGTGATCAATGAGTGTTATAGAGAGCCAAAGCTGGAGACCTTCAAAAAGGTTTGCTTGCTGAATATAATTTCCGAGCCTGGAGCTTGGATCCTCATTATATATGCTTAACCAATATTAGAGACATGCTGCTCCTTTAATCAACTCCCTTCCCTCAGCTTTTCTCCCCTACTGCCCCATGAGCTCTTCCGAGTCTCTGTATATCCTTATCTGCCTGGACTGATTATGGAGGGCATGTGATGTAATGAGCACTGGGTATTACAGAAGCCTGATGAATCACTGAGCTTTACCTCTGAACCTTATAATACATCATATGTAAATTAACTGAATTTACATTAAAAATAAATAATTTTTTAAAAAGAGAATGGGAAAATGTGAACTGTTGATCCAGTGGTTCTCACCTCATCATCCCTCGGTCAGCAACAGCAGGAGCACCAGGCAGCTGGTAGAAATGCAACCCTTGATCCCTACCCCAGACCTACTGAATCAGAAACTCTGGGGGCTGGGCCAGCTATCTTCCCCAACTCTTTTAACAACCAGATGATCCTGAAGCTTAAAAACAACTGGTTCTAGCCGTGGCATAGAATGGAAGGCACCAACTTTTGGTGATAAATTAAGTACCTCTATAGAGTAACTGTTTAGCCCAGGCTAAGCTCAGGACTCCCTGAGAGCATTCCCAACAGAGGACTACTGCCTTTGTCCTGCCTTCTCACTTTTCAGGGGCTCCCAGGAAAGGGCATTCCTTATCAGGAGAAAATATCATTCCCATTGGTTTGTATTCTCACCGCTCCCACTTTCCAGTGTCCTTGGGGACATCAACATCTGTGCCCTCTGTGTGCACCCTTTCAGCTTTTCTGTATCTATAGGGAAACAGGAACGTTTCTTCCCAAGGGAAGATGAGGACAGGTTTCATATTAAGAGGGAAGTCTTTGAAAAATCTTCTAGGACATACTGCATTATCAGGTCATGAAAAAATTAAGGAGGAAGAAATGAGACACCTTTGTTTAAGGATATAAAGCAGTTGCAAGGTCAAATGCTCCCCACTTGTGTTTTTTTGCAGGGGTCCACCACACCTGGGACGAGGGAGATCTTAATGGTCAGTCACGGGTCAGCCCCTCACCTAGCCCTACTTGTCCAACTTTCTCCTCCACATGGTTTCAGAAGTGAAACCCAGGCAGGGGCAGGGCCTGGAGGCTGAGGCTGAGCCAGGCTGACTGCTGTCACTGGAGGGGCAACCAACAGGGCAAGCCAGGAAGCTATGCAGAGCTCTCCTCCAGGCAGTCAGCGAAGCCTGTTCTCAGATAAATGCCAACAGCATGAAGCCACAGGGGTTGTTTATCTTTTTTTTTTTTCTTTAAACATGGAAATAACCACAATTTTTAGATGTCAAAAGAGAGACAAACAAATGCAACATTTTAAAAGCCTAACCTAACGGCTATGGTAGATAGGCTTTTGCCTGAGCTTTTCTGCCCTCTCTGCTAAATCATGCCTTGCATTTTGCAGGTGGTCTTTTCTCTTAACCTTGATGTATTTCCTCCAGGTTGTTGCCAGACCAACCCCGCAATCTCAGTCTTCTCACCCAGAAGACTGTCCTAGAATGATGGAATATCAGAGTGGTATGGGATTCTGGAGACCACCTTCTCCAGGAATTCATAGCTAGTTCTTCAGAGATGGGCTTCAGGCTCTTAGTGTCACTCCTGAAATTATTTGCAGAATTCCACCAAAAGCACATACATCTTTCTAGGGATAATTGATATCTCTGATTTCATCTGATCCTTCAAGATGTTTCAACCCCTCAAATGGTATCCATTCTTTCTGCGGGGGTCACTGTGTACAGCCCTTCAGGCTGTTCCTTATGCAACATTCAGGGGTGGTGGTGGGGTCATAGGCTGTAATACCCTGTAGAAGTGTGCAGTGCACAACCTATATGCCCATGGATGATGGGCCTGTGTTCTGTTCTATACTCATTTTATGGTAGCACCAAAGAGCTGAGAAGTGATTTGCCCTCTCCCTATTTCCATAGCTCCTTTCTTACATTTCCCTCATCACTTAGATTCTATCTAAATGACAGTAGGTGGTAAGTCTAATTCTAGGATTCAGTATTAAGAAATCCACTGTTGCACCTACTGCTTTATTTTCTAGCATCAGTTTTATTACTAACAAAACCAGTCTTTTATTCTTCCTGAACCTGACTCCTTTCTATTTTTCAGTTGGTTCCCAAACTCAAGTAGACAAGAGGGATGCTATTTATGGTCTCCTAAATCTTAAACATGTTCATGACAAGTCGACCAACAGTTTATGAATAAAAGAAGTATAAAAATATCTGTACAAGGTAGTAAGGATCTAATGAAAAATTAATTCCTCTCTATTTCTAGCTGCTAGAAATTGTTCCCTTAAGGGTATTTTCATACTTAGTTGTTTCTCTATTTAGAAGCCTCAGCTCCCTCTTCTATAAAATGTTGCAAGGGATTCTATTAATTTTTAACAATCAAGAGCTGATGCTTACAGTTCTAAAAACACTTACAATTACATTAGTTCATGTCTCAACAGAAAGAACAGGTGTGCTCTCCATTTTACACAGAGAGAAAAATCAGACGAGGGAGATGGGGAGACTTGACCTGGTGATGGCACAGCTGGGACTCAAATAAGGTACATCTGACCTGAAATTCATTACCCTGAAGCCCCATGCCAAGGAGTGTGGTAGAGAATACAAATGGTCATCAACATGTAAAGAGAGTAACAGATAGAGGACTGTGCTTCCCTGCTCCCTTCCCTTGGACATGATTGTTTATATTGGCTAGATGTGGCCAATAAAATGAGAAAAAAGATTTGTGTCATTTTGCACCAAAGCATTTAGTTCTTGGTGATCAACTCATCAGCTCTTCGTCTTTCCTTGTTACAACTTCCAACACATAGAAGCAAGTTTTTTATATGGAGGTGATGCAAGATCAAAGCAGCCCAGAATGATGAGACAACAGAAGACATTTACGCTGGTGAGCTACCTGGTGCCTCGGCTGACTTTGCTGGAGCAAGAACTTAACTTCTGCTGTAGGCATACAAGATCTGGGGACTGTCTGGTATCACAACATAATCTAGCCCCAATATGGGACTGGGCTTCTCTCCCTTACAGTTCACACTGGTGCTCTGAGAGCCCAGGAAGTCATGCCCAACTGTACTTCCCTCCTCAAATTCAGCAATCTCCTTGGCACCTGGAGTCTTCAGTTACTACATTTTAAAATGTGGATGTGGCAGGAGATACGGTCCAGAAGAGGAGAGTTAGGAAGGGGCAGATTCCTGCATGGCTGAGGGCATAGATCCCCACAGGTGTGGTACATGCTGTGGTCTGGGTCCCACATGAATTTCTCAGGATTGATTGCAATAGCCTAATGAGATGAGGTCAAGACCATGATTCCATAACCAGCAAGAAAGGAAAAGATCAAAGTAGCAGAGGTCAGGGTCAAGTTAGAGAGAAGGGTCAACCTGGCTGGGAAATGATTCAGCACCACAGACAGATCCCATGAGACTATTCTACTTATTATTTTTCTGGGCAGCTCTGTCTTCTCCAATTACCCTTTCTTTGAAGTATCCTTCTAGGTTCCAAATGCCCAGGGCCTCCCAAGTAAGAGCCTGTCATGCCCTAGGCCAGGGACCATATCCTTACTCATCCCAATGCAGTTCTCTCAACTTTCTTTTCTCTATTTTATGTCATACATGAAAATATTTACCTGGCATTCTGGGATAATTGCCTGGGGCTGCTTCTGGCTAGAGGTGACAAACCTGTGAGCCCCAGCTACTCTAGGCCCTCCCTGATGGGCAGAAGGAGATCAATATACCAGCACATTTGTAACATTCTCATGAGAAGGTCTGATCCAGTGATCCTTACCCTCTACTTCTCAGAGGCTTGAGTAGATTTTCTAGATGACCTTTAGGCCAAGCTAGGTCTGGGTCTTCCCTCACTGAATTCTAGCTCCCCTGGGTGTAGCCAGGCCAGAGGTCCAAAAGGCCCAGGCAAAGCACCTGGGACTGCCCAATCCCTTCTACACTTCCTCATTCATTTGGCAAGAACTGAACACCTTCCATGTGCCAGGCTTATACTAGCCTCTGGAAATAGAGTGCAGAACAAGATAAATACAGTCTTGCCCTTCCATAGTTCACAGTCCATTAGGGGAACCCAGTGACTAACCAGCACTCATAAGAAAGTCTAATTACTATTATGACGGGTGTGTACACAGGTACTATGGATTGCCTAGTTGAGAAAACTAACCTGGGGGATGGGTGAGCTCAGGGAAAACTTCTGAAGAGCTTTAGTCCCCTTTTGAACTTTCCTTAATATGTCTCTAACTATATGTAACTGTGGGGATTTGCAGGGTGGCATAGAGTATGGATTTTCCAGGACTTTAAATTCCGCAAACATTTTCCAGGCACTATGTGGGATGTTTGCAGTTACATTACATCAGGACAACCCTGAGAGAAAGGGTGTTGTATTTCCCCATTTTCTGTGCAGCTCAGTGAGGCCTCATGGCTAGTTTGCAATGGGCTCACATGCTGAGCTCTTTCCTGTGCTACACCGAGCCTGTGGGAGCCCCACTAGCCCTTTGTTCTGCTCTTGAGAATACACACCTCAGAATTCTGAGAGCTTGGGTCCTTCTGTCCTTGAAGTCTTCCATGTAGGAATATCCAAGTTACCTTCAATTTCCTCTAGATGTTGCCTGCTTCAAAGAAGTGCTGACTTCACACATCAGCAGCAATAGGGCTGTTCTCATGGCCCCTCTATGTTAGAAGGTGGCAAATGTCCCCACAACCTATCACCCAGGCTTTCCTTTCTGCCCAGTGGAAGTGTCCTTGTGGAATAGAACAGCAACCCTCCAGTCCTCACATTCCTCCAGCCAGAGGCCCAGGCAATGGCAAAGTGACATCCCCAGAGACACACCCCTGTCCTGTCCTATTGCAGAAGAGATGTGGCTGTTCCTTATTGTGATTTTCACGTCACGGTTGACGGTTCTAGCTGTATTCTTGCCAGAGTTGCCCATCTTCCTCTATGTTTAAAAATGAGATACCTGTTTGCCTCTTTTTTTTTAATGGGTTTCTGAAGGCAATGCTTCTCAAAATAAAGTCAGAGATCACTAATGCCCAGACGAGCACCCACAGATAGTCTCAACTAGTTTTACTGCACATAATGTGAAAAAGTCTGTGCTTTCCTCCAAGGCAGAACTTTAATCTTCTTTTTCTTCTCACCTCAGGTGAACACTACTTCAGGGCTTGGCTCCCACTGTTTTCTCTATCACTGATGCCTCTTCTCTTGCTGAGAACCTAGCCAACATTAGCAAGTTTTCCAGATCTCTGCTTCACCTCCTTCATGAGCCCCTTCCTAACCACTCTCCTCTGCAAGGAATTGATCTTCTTACTCTGTGCCTCTCCCGTGTGCTGCACACACATCTACATGGCATCCTTGACATCCTGTCACAGATCATCTTTCATAGGGTGCAAGATGGCTGCTCAGCAAATCCTTGCTGAACAAGCTTCGGGTGTCACTGTAGAAAGAGCCCTGAAGTCAGAAGTCCTGGGCTTTGGTAAGTGCGTGAGTTTGGCTAAGTCATCGCATGGCCCTAAATCTGGTTCTTCTCTCCTCTAAAATGCACAAGTTGGAATCGATTCAGTCCAAGGCAACTTCCTGCTCTAAATTTCTATTTAGAAGGCAAAATGGAAGGAATGCTGTCATGGTCTTTTGAAGTGTTGACTTGGCTAGTCTATACTTCCTACTTACTCAAACGGTAACCAAGGTATGGCTGGGAAGGTATCTTGGAGATGTGATTAAGGTCTGTAATCAGCTGATTATCCTAGATAACATGGTGGGCCTGGTTCAATCAGTTGAAAGGCCTTACATGCAGAGCTGAGGCTTCCTTGAAAAAGAAATTCTGCCTGTGGACTCCAGCGGCAGCTCGTGCTTGAAAATGCCACCCAGGTTTTTCTGACGGCCTACCTTACACATTTCCAACTTGCCTACATAGTCTTCACTGTTATTTAGACTAATTCTTTGCAATGAACTTCTTACATATCTCTAATTGGTTCTGTTTCTCTGGTTGAACTCTGACTGATTTAGCTTTTTGCTCATAGGAACCTCAGTAAAACCTCAGCTCTACTACTCATTAGCTGTGTGATCTTAGGAAAGATACTAAATGTCTCTGAGCCTTTGTTTCCTTATCTCTAAAATAAGGGGAATAACTACTTCATAATTAATAACCAAGCTATTCTTATTTATGTATTTTGGAGCAATCCAACTTTTGGTGTTTTCCATGTATCAGTTTCTCTGACAAGCACTTAACATATGTGATCTCATTTAATCATCTAGAAACCCTTATATTATTAAATGACATAATGCATGTAAATAATGATAAACACAGCCATGCCTGCTACACTGAAGATCCTTAACAAGAGTTGATTCTGACTTTTCCTTTCCTTAATATATATAATATTTCTAAATATACTATAATATAATATATATAATATTTCTAATATATATAAAGCTGTCATAAGGTAAATCCATTCTTTGTATCCATTTGAATGAGTCTTTACAGTGATGGGGCAGGGGAAGAGGGTGGGGGAACGGACCTGAATGGGACAATTGGTATATTAAAAAAAAAAAAAAAAAAAAAAAAAAAAAAAAAAAGCCCTCTGTCATTCTATCGGATTTTTCTTTTCTTTACCCCACTGGTCTGTACCATGAAAAAGTTCTGGAAACAATGATTTAGACTGTGTATGTGACTTAAAGAAAACAAACGATGACATTCAAAGACAATTAATGTACTTTACCCACTCTCATCTCCTGTTTGGTTTGCAGATACACCTCTCTGGACATTAAACTGCCTTGGAATTCCAGTACCTTCTGTATGGGGATTTATGAAGATGATCCTTCATATGAAGCATAGAGGATGAGGAGCTACTCTTCATTCCATGGAAAAAGTGACCAGAAATGTCATGAAGTCAAATTGGAAAACATCAATCATCTGGATTAATCACACATTTGTTTCACAACTCTGTAAATCAGATTAAAAAGCACTGTAGATGGAATACTAACTGTGAAAGCACAGGGCTGGACTAGGATTTGTGAGGGACATAGAAGTCCTTACATGCCCATAAGAATTCTATGGGCACTCAATGAATTCTAGGAATTCATTGCCACTTAATACATTTAACTTCACTTATTCATGCTGACCTAGGTGAGCAGATAGAGACCTAACCACTACCACATCTTTGTGCTCAAGCATAGAGGAAGAGGAGAAAGCCAAAGCAGTAGTAAATGGGGTATTTGTAAGTGGGGATAGAAGGTGCTTAGATACATAATCTGGGAAGGTAGCACCTAGAATAAGGGGTGGATTGATGAATGGGTGCATGGGAGGAATTGTATAAGCACAGACGCAAAGGATTAGACAATCACCCTGGATGCAACTTTTCATGCTAAGTCCCAGTTTCCATTTTGACCTGGCTCTTCCCCAGGTCTACAACCACTTAGAATTGGCCTTACTGATGTCCATCCATTAGTTAAGAAGTCTCTGTTGTGCCCTTTTTCCAAGCCAGTCCTGACTGATGTGGGAATATATTTTTAAATCGTTTACTACAGAAAACAAACATACAAAAGTAGAGAGAATAGCAAGAGGGAGGCATGGGCCCATTTATTCCCCAGCTTCAACAATTTTCAACTCATGGCTGGTCTTGTTTCATTTTACTCCCACTACTTCTTTCTCATTCCATGAATAATCTTGAAGAAAATTTCAGACAACATATAATTTCATTCATAAATGTTTCAGTATGTTTCTCTAAAAGATAAGGACTCTAAAAAAATAACTAAGATATTTATCACACCTAAATATTCATCATAATCCTTAATAAGTATTTTGTCAATGAATCATCTTTTTATCAATGCAGTGTTTTTGTTCGAACCAGGTTCCAACTAATACTCATTGTCATTTAGTTTTATATCTTAAAAGTCTCTCTGACCCAGCATTATGCCCCACCTCTTTTCTTTGTCCCCTTGCAATTACTTATTGAAGAAAACAAGCTGCTTGTTCTCTAGAGTTTTCCACAGTGTTAATTTTGGTGATTGCGTCTGTATGGCATCATTTAACATGTTTCCCTGCCCTCTGTATTTCCTGTAAATTGGTAGTTATGTCTAGGGACTTCAACAGATTCAATCTGATTTTTTTGGCAAGACATCTTTTAGGAGATGTTGGGTACTTCCTCTAGGAGGCGTATAACATTTGGTCATCTCTCTCTATGATGTCAGCAGTTGCTGCTGATTATTGCCTAAATCAATTAATTAATGGTTGCAAATAGTGATTCTCTAGGTTTTTCTTTCCTTCATTATGTATATATGGAGAAACTTTCCCTCTTTGACCATTTACTATCCAGGGAAAAGATAGGAAAAATGTCTTTTCTTTTATTTGCTAATTTTCAAATGAGTAAATTTTAGCACATCCTTCAAAGATGCTCAATAAAATTTTTCTTGACCTCATTATATAAGAAAAACATGGATTTAAACCTACTTAATGTGTTCCAATCCATTGTATTTAATATCCTTTTTGTTACTCAAATTGCCCCATCTTTGGCCTGTGTTAGTCTCTAAGTTACTTCCTAAGTTCTTTTGACAAGGGCTTACTGATTTTCAATAGAGACCCTGCATTCCAGTATGACATGATTCTAAACTCCACTTGTGCATTTTTCTGCCTCAGATATGGAAACTGCACTTTTTGCAAAGAGCCCTGGTTCCTAGCAGTGAGAAATGGTATTTAGAGATCATAATCTGAGTACTAGGGTACTCAGTTCCTACTGCTGGGTATTTGTTTCCTTCTAGTCTTTTAGCGCAGAGTGTTCCTTTGCCTTCATGTGTGGAACATAGCATTAGTTCCCCCTTACAGTCATTGAAGCAATATGGTTTTCCTATTTTTCCTTTTTTGCCATTCATCTACTCTGCAGAATATCAGTAAGTACTTAATGTTTAAGAAGCAAAATAGTGGGGTACCTGGGTGGTTCTGTTGGTTAAGCATCTGACTTTAGCTCAAGTCATGATCTCAGGATCCTAGGGTTGAGCCCCACATCAAGCTCCTTGCTTAGCAGGGAGCCTGCTTCTCCCTCTGCCTCTTCCTTCTGCTTGTGCTCTATCAAATAAATAAATAGATAGATAGATACATAAATCTTTTTCTTTAAAAAAAAAAAAGCAGCAAAATAGCATAGCTGTAAAGAACTCATGTTCTTTCTGGAACCAGTCTTCCTGGTTTCAGATCTTAGCTTTGCTACTTACTAGTTCTCTGGCCTTTATACCTCGATTTTCTAATCCCTAAAAGAGTGGTGATAATAACAGTACTTATCTAATGGCATTATTTTTGAATGAATTAATGTACATAAAGAATTTCAACAATATCTGGTACACAGCAAGCATGTATAAATACTTTCCACCATTAGTATTTGCAATGGGTGTTATACCTGTGTAACTGTATATGCTTCAGCATGTAGAAGGCAATAGAAATTCAGTGCAGACTAAACAAAAAAGTAGAGACCATCTTTTGAATTAAAATGCTTGCAACAGTCATGGAGAGGTCACAGAATCAAGGAATGAAGTGAATATAGAAACTGGAGTCGAGGACTCAAGGCTCCTCACTCTACACATTCTACACTCAATTCTCCTTTTCTTGGCCTCACTCTTTTTCCCTGCAACTAGGATTACTTGGTATCAGGGAATCTGGCTGCTGCAGCCCAGAAGCAATGTTCTTTCAGCTCAGAATCTAAGAAAAATGGTTACCCTGTCTCCCTTCCAATTCAGAGAATTTGATGAAGGACTGATGATTGACCTTGAATCATGTGTTCATCCTTGGACTAATCCATGGCTTTGAAGGACTATCAGATTATGGCTTTCCCAGTCTGGGTCCCATGCCCATCCTTCTGAATGGGGGAAATCATTAGAAGTAAAAGTCTACCAGTACCACATGAAGTGAGATAGACATCTCCAAAGGAAAGAACAGCCCCCCTTCCTTAATGGAAGAAGAGAGAAATGAAAGCAAGCTGGGGAGATAAAAAAAAAAAAAAACAATAGCTTCCAGAGAAGACTGCAGAGAAAACTACATTCAAGGAACTTGTATTCTATTTGGAGAATAGGCATAACAGGTAAATGAATTACACTGTTTCTGAGTAGCTATATGGTGGAGGTCTAGGAAGGAGTAAGACACTCCCTCATTCTCAGCTGCTGGTCTCATAGAAGGAAATTTTTTTTTAAAGATTTATTTATTTATTTGAGAGAGAAAGAGTTTGCACAAGGAGAGGAAGGGAAAGAGGGAGAGAGAGAATTCTAAGCAGATGCCCCCCTGAGCGGTAAGCCCGAGGTGGGACTTGATCTCACAACCCTGAGATCATGGCATGAGCCAAAATGAAGAGTTGGATGCTTAGGCGACTGAGCTACCCAAGATCCCTCAGAGAGGTATCTTGCTTTCCCTGTGGTGTTCTTGAACATCATATTATCACTCTGATATTTGAAATACAGCAGGCAAACTAGGGGCAGAGATTTCATGCCAGACTCCAAAGGAATAAAACACAGGCACTCATTTCTAATTTTGAAAGGAGCTTGTCTGGACAGCCTTCCTTCTTCTCTTTTTTTTAATCTTTTAATTTTATCACAGAAGACACATTTATAGGTACTGGGGCTAGAGCCTCAACACAGCTTTTGGAGGACACTCAGCTCATAATAAATTTCATCTCATTTTCAAAAGGTTTGAAGTAACCTACAAAAATGAATGAAACTAGAATTTCCCAAGCCTCTCACTGGCTTGATAGCATGAGGAGGCCATACTCACACCACTATTCATCTTTTAACTAGAGTGGCAGCCCCTCTCTACCTGTTTATGGGGAACTTCCAAAACAAGACCAAACAATACAAATCTAAAGCTCTTTTTTAGAGATCTCCACCTCAGGGAAGAAGACCATATTCTCACTCTTGAGCCACATACTACTGCCTCTGTGGCTGGTGACACCCAAGAGTACTTGCCAGTGGTAGGCTCCCAGCATTTCTGTTGCCAAAGCTGCACTGTGATTTGTGGCTGTGGAAAAGATTTAGGTCTTTGTCCTCCCTCTGGCTGCACTCCCCATTTTACAAAGTCTGCCTGAGTCAATCCCTGCAGCCTGGGGCCCTGAGTATTTTCACAGAGGATTCTGCCTAGGCTGGGGCTAGACCATACCACTCTCTCCTGGGCATCATTTCTAACTATCTTCCCAAGCCCCAGGGCACACAGCTTTCCCATCCTTTGTGCCCCCTTTGTCCTCCAAACCACACAGAAATGCAAGAGCTCTTTCTACCAGTTTATGAAAGAAGATCCCCAAAGAGCTCAGAACAAATCTGTAAGAGCCTTAACTAACAGCCAAAGACTTTGAACCTCAGTTTGAGCTTATCCCAAAAGTGGGAGCCACAAATCGTCTGCTTCATAGGCAAACCGATCTTTCCAAAAGAAAAAAAAAAAAAAAAAGAAAGAAAGAAAGAAAAAAAGAAAAGAAAAGAAAGATATCTGAGAAAGGGGGAAATAAATGTAGATTTAGTATAAAGACATAAATATAAGGCCAGGAGAAAAAGATTATACTTAGAAGCAGACACTGTTAAGTTCTATAGTTGAGTTTTGTGGTGGCTAAAGTGAAGAGAAAAAAAAAGAAACAGTGAGAAGATTTGAACTGCTATTGAAGGAAAACAAAGTCAGTATTTCAGAAGGAGTGAGGCTTATTGTGACATTGTACTCTGGAATTCTTATTTCAGTTAACTTTAAATTTTTCCCTTGCTTCTTCATCAGATCCTTTCCCTTTCCTCCTGGGACACCGCTAGACCACCTTCCCACTTTTCTTGCAGTCAGGCGTAACCATGTGACCGAGCTCTGACCAAGGAAATATGGCCAGAAGTGCCATGTGTCCTCTCTGGGCAGACTCCGTTAAGAAGCAGGTATACTTCTCCTATAATTTTGCTTCCCATCTACCAGTTGAACGGGAAAAACTCTGACCCCCTCACGAGAAGAGTGGAATACAAGCTGGAAAGGGGCTGGGTCCCTGAACGTTGATGAGAAGGCTGCTGGGCCATGTAACTCATAGCGGACCACACCTTAGGGAGAGATAATCCCGGACCGTGCTAAGCCACTGAGACTGTGGTGTTTATCTATTAGAGCATCCGGTGTCACTATAACTAAAATAGATGGGACAACATTGGCCTCCCTCACCTTGAACTTCTTCTCTTCCACCCACTTTCCCTGATGCGCCAACAAACGTTCCAAAATTTCATCCTCAACCTCTCCAAGCACAATGGGACATATTTTATTGGGGAGGGCTCAAAGACAGTTAGATGAATTCTGAGCTCTCCTCTGATCTTTTATCCTCTTGGATCTCTAGACCCTCCGGGTAAAGTGACCCCAGCCTTTCCAATCTAACAACTCTCCATTCTTGACAGAAGAGATGAAACAGAGGTAGAATGTGGGAAGTTGTGCCTTCTCTCTGAACTGGCAATACCACGACATCTGAGAGTTGTGATTTCCTATGAAGACAAAACACAAAGCGAGAGTCCCTCCTGCTGAGTGACAGAAGAGGCAGCCCTTGTCCAGAACAGCAGGTCCTTACCATCTGCTCAGAAGAGCCAGAGGGAATGCAGGGAGGAGAGTGGGTCAGACCCAGCCAGGCAAGTCTTTCACAGGGTAAGTTAAGCAATGGCCCGGCAGGAGGACCAGAAGCATGCTGATCAGGCTGATGGAGTCCTGAGTGTCACACCATTAGTCCTCTGAATGACTCAGGTTCTACTGTTTTCTGGTAGGTCATGTTGACATAACATTCTCATGGTAATTGGCCTTGCAAAACTCACTGGTCAAAATGTTTCCTGAGCAGAGCTCACAGTTAGCAGCCAATCAATTCACTCAGCACTTCTACATCCAAATTGGAAGAGTTTGGAGTCTCATGGTCACGTGGGGCTTGCTGAGAGCTAGAGGAAGTACGGACCTGGAAGTTACAACGTCTGGGTTTCAATGGATCTAAAAATAGCCACCACTTATGGGGGACCTGCTGTGTTCCAGATCATTCCGGGCACTTTGTCTGCACCATTTCGAACACCTCCTTTGAAACAGGATATGATTTGCCCATCCGTATATTTTATAGATAACCTCATTTTACAGAGCAAAGGCGTTGAAGCTCCGCCTACTGTTTGCACGGCTGTATGCTAGTCCTTCCTGAAACTAGACTGGGACTCTAATTTCCTGCAGGTTGAAATCCCTTTCAGGAAGCAAAACTTTCCAGAAATAACTTGAGAATCATCTACAATAGCACACACAGCTAGGGGAGGCTTTTCTCTGCTCAAAGCTAGGTGGAGACTGAGCATCCTGACTAGAGAAAAGCGGGCTAGGGGTGAGAGTCCTGTCCTCCTGAGGTGAGGCCAGGACGGTGGGCCAGGTTTCTGGAGGCACAAACACCAGTCGCTGAGCGGGAGTTTGGCCACCACTGAGGTGAAGTTGAGGAGGCATAGCGACACCAGCTTGGGAGAAGACTCAAGGTACTCAGGAGGAAGCTCGGGATGGCCTGGGTTTGTTTTCTGCTGGGCAACTGGCCCAGAGATGCCCTTAAGAGCACTGATCCTTCATTTTGGCTGCACCTAAAAGACGCTCAGGAAATCTTTTACCAAATATTGATGTTTGGGCCAGGATCCCTTTCCTCACTTTCTTGAAGGCAACCCAAAACTTGAAGAGCCAAATGAACAATGAACAATGGCCAAACCATATGTTGAACTAGGACTCTGACCCGCAAACTGCAGGCACCAGATCTACCACGGTCTGTGGCAACCAGTCTATGAAAGCAAACCCCTGTAGCAACAGGCCCCAGATGTCAGGATTCGATTAGTAACTGGTGGTTTCCCTGACTTCTGTCCTCGCTTCTAACTTCAGATCACCTAGAGAAAGCCCAATATATTCCCCTTGCCAACCACACAGGAAGCTCTGCTTCTGGTTATCCCACCTCCCGCGTCCCCATGCAAACAGCCTCCAGCTGGCGCACACCTGAGGCCTTCCCCTTCTTCTTACTAGAAAGCTTTTCCGCTCCTTTGCCTACCTTTGAGTCTCTGCCAAAATACAAGCAATGGTGGCTGACTCTCTTGTAAGAGGCAACTCGGAATAAATAGACTTTACTTGTTCTCATGTGGGCGGTCTTTATTTCCACATAACCTGGCAGGGATGAAAGAACATGAATTAAAAATCAGACGGACTAATTCCATGTACATGAAGTCCACCAAACAAGCCAAAAGAATCCATGGTGATAGAAAGAAGAAAGCGGGTGGTGGGGTGTGTGGTTTTGTTGGGGGGTGTCGGGTGAATTGAGTCAAGGGTCACTGGGACACTCTCTACAGGGATGGAAATGTTTTGTGCCTTGATGGTTACATGGTGTATACAGTTGTATGAGCTCATGGACTTAAACCCTGAAGATTTAAAGTGTATTAAACTGTGATAACATTTTGCCCATGCCAGGCAGCCTCCAAGATGGTCCTCAGTTCCGGGGATTCCCACCCTTGTGGGAGGTCCTCCCCTGGTGTGTGAGCCGAATCTAATGACTGACTTCCCCAAAACTGCTACGACATGAGGGATGGTTCATCACTACTGAGGTTTTGTTGAGAAGACCATGGCTTGAGGGAGACTCTGCTGTTCTCTTGCTCTTTCTCTGGGAGAGGCCGACTGCTCCACTGTGAGCTTACCCTGTGGAGAGGGTGACGTGGCAAGGACCAAAGACTTCTGACCCACAACCAGGAAGGGTCTGGGGCCTGGCCTAAGCCAGGGAACTTGAAAGTGGGTCCTTCCCTGGTCAGGCTGCTATTACCTTGATTGCAGCCTTGTAAAAGACCCTGAATCAGAACCACTCATCTACCTTGGGCCTTGGGCCAGGGTGCCTCTGCCACAGAGACAGTGAGATCATAAATATTGAAGGTTTTAAGCTGCTAAGTGAGATGTTATACAACAGTAGATAATGAAAACACAGATGGAATCTATTCTGTATCAAGTTTTAAAAAAAAGACACACCACTTGGGAAAAAGAAACCAAGACGTAGTACTTGGTAATACAAGCCTCTGGTCTTGTCCCAGCTCAGGGGATTTGCTCTGCCGGCCATGATCCGCTCAGCTGCCTACCCCAACGCTTTTCCTGGAAAGCCTTCTCCCAGGAGAGTAGTTTCACAAAGAAAAATTCAGTAGGACATGCAGACACATTCACGGAAGACCATGTCGGTGGCCCAGGGAGAAAGATTCTTCCCATTCTGTCACGGGAGCATTCCTAGCTCTGAGGGGCACATGGAATTCAAACACGCTGATACCCAGGAGGGTTCATGGAGGGAGGGGAAGAGGTGGGAGAAGGAACAATCTCTTCCCTCAGATGGGTGGTCTTTACCGTGCAGTTCCTCCTCATATCTTCCCCTCTCTTAGCTGGTTAGGAGAGAGAGAGATCCTTCTTTGCCAGGATTGCCTTTATGGAGAGAAGGTTGAAGGGGTTGTGGACTCTGGAAACACACGCACCGGGAGTCAGGTCTACCTTTGTGAGCTGGGTGAGCGTTAGTGTATTCAAGAAGCTCAGGACACATCACCCCAAATGTGCCACTTGGTAGACTGATTACTTTGAGCTTACAGCCCTTGAGAAACACCAAACACAGAGAGAGACTTTCCCAGTACACCCTGCTCTGCCCCCAAGACAGAGCCTCCAAAAGGAACCTCATTGTCATGTCCCCTTCCTTGGGTTCCATCAACCAGAGAAGATGGACTCCTATCACAGGAAAGAAGACGAGAAGTGGACACCACACCCAGGCACACTTTGCTACAAACTCTCATCTCTCCCATCTGCTTTTCTAAGGGCCCGTTCGTCTTCTCTAAAAACCAGGCACTCTCCCCTATGTTGCTCCACGAGCCCCTCCTTCCCTTATTAAGATGGCAGGTAAGCTCTGAAATCACACACACATCTGGGGGTAATCACTTTTCTGTGTGTGACGCCCTTGTGCATATGACATTAAAAAGGAGTAACTGTGTATACCTTTGCTCTGGAAGGAGCAAACCAGAGGGGCAGAAGATGGATCAGAGGCAAGGGGTGGGAGGAGAGGGGCCGCACAAAAGCGGCACAAGAGAATTTGGGGGGTGCTGGTGACAGAAGTGTTCTAGATCTTATTTCTAGTGGTGCCTGCACGCCTGTGTCAAAATTCCCAGACTTGTACATAAACACAATGAATTTTACTGTATGTAAATTATACCTCGGTATACCTGCTTTGGAAAATAGGGGGGAAAGGAAAAGGCAGAGACACAATAATTTTCTTTGTCTAGCCCACTGGGACAGAGGCCCCGGCTGGGGCCAACGCCTCTAAGACTGGCCACCGCCTCCTCTCTGCCTTGGGGACTTTGTCATTTGGGGGCACAGAGACTCAGCCCTGGGATGAGGAGGATCAGGGCCACTCGGAATCAGCACGACCATCTACTCCTGATGAACCAATGATCGCACACTGTCCTCTTGCTCGGGTTCCCATCAACTAACAGGGGAACGTTATCATCTATCATGGGCATCTATACGTATTCATGTATTTTTTTACTCCAAGCCAGCAAGTAGGATGTTGACACAACCATGAAGCAGTGCCTACAAATCAAACATATATGTTATACGTAAGCTGCCAGCAAACTGATGAATTTGCCCTCCTTTGCACCAGAAAGATCAAGAGCTAGGATGTTAGGGGCGCCTGGGTGGCTCAGTGCATTAAGCCTCTGCCTTCAGCTCAGGTCATCATCTCAGGTCCTGGGATCAAGCCCTGCATCGGGCTCTCTGCTCAGCAATGAGCCTGCTTCTCCCTCTCTCTCTGCCTGCCTCTCTACCTACTTGTTATCCCTCTGTCAAATAAATAAATAAAATCTTTGGGAAAAAAAAAAAAAGAGCTAGGATGTGAGGTTTTCTTCAGTGCAGAAAGTGAGCAATGAATAAAAGATGGCGACGGTGCCTGTGAATCTCCTTGAAGTTTCCACAAGGATGGGCCCAGCCAGAAGCCTTCATGTCTATGGAAACTACAAAAGACAGTTTGGACAAAAGGAAATGAAACCAGGACCAGGAAGGGCCTGGCTACTTTCTAAGCAAGACTGAGCTCCAAGGTTGGTCAGTTGAAAGGTAGCTTTAGAGCTTAGAAGGCAAAGCCTAGGGTAACCCAGCCTTGGAAAAAGTATCTTGCAGCCTTGGGGATGCTGGGAGGAAGCCAGATGTCCAGCTTCCCTAGGCCTCGGGGATTCTTGCAGCAAGGCAAGAGCATAGGCCAGAGAAAATAGGGAGGGGAAGGAATACGTCCAGCAGGAAAAAGTTCCTGACACCATGAGTGGGATGCCACCTCTCCTCTGCAGGCCCAGAGTTGTCCTGAACTTGTCTCCACTCTAGCAAGACTCAAGCTATAGTAATAGCCCGCCTGCTTGCTGTGTCCACCACCAGATGCACCGTCAGGGAGTAAGGGTGTATTTAACTCATTCTTGCATCAACAGCCTCTAGCTCAGTGCCTGGTACTTACGACAACAACTATCACAACAGGAACAGCTAACCGTTCTGGGATGACAACTAACACACACCTCAGAATGTGTCACGGGTGCTCTCCATTCTTCACATCTGTTAACTTTTCAAATTCTCAGTGTTCATATTAGATCCATTTTAGAGATAAGGAAACTGAGGCACAGGGAGTTCAAGACACGTGTCCTAGGCCACACTGCTGGTCAATGGCAGAGCTGGGCTGTCTGCTCCAGACTGTATTTTCGGCCGTGGACTAACTGTGCTCAAAGATCTGTTAACGAAACAAGCCAGGGCCCTGGCCTTGCCCTCTTCTCTGGGACTCTCTTTCTCCAGGGCCTCATCGGTCTCTCCCGTCCCGGCTATTACACCTCTGCAGGTGACTCCTAGATCCGTATCTGCAGCCCAGCCTTTCTCTTCAGTGTACTGCCACTGGAGAAAGACATCTCTGCCTTTCAAATGTTTATGGTTTAATCGAGGGACAGATACATAATCAAATACCAGTACATCATTCATTCTGCCAGTCCCACCCCATCTCTCTACCTCCTTTCTCTCTCTTTTTGCATATTGCCCACACATGAATCCCCACAGTCCATACCCTACTGCCTTCTTCTTGGCAGGGTATAACTGACAAGAAGGGGGGTTGTCCTGTAATCAATCTACTGAACTGCAGAGTCAGTTACTCAAATACATTTCTCTGTTTCTACCACAGTCCCTCAGCACACAGAGCAATTAGTAGGTCGCAGTATTTGCCCTCGGCACAAAACCTGAGAAGACCCGCTCTACCAGGAAGAGTCTGCTTGGAGAGACCAGGGCTCTCGGGGTGGAAGCTTGCTGCCCACCTCAGAATAAATCTATTTATCTGTAAGGATGGAGATGGGGGTGAGGAGTGATCCTGCCAGACGTCTTCCCATGCACGGAGTCATTCACTCACCGTACTCTAAGTACACAGAGCTTGCAGCTAGCCCTTTTCCCTTGGGAACACATGAGTTGGAGAAAAGGCAGACCCTCTGCAAGCATCTGTATTAACTGACCTAGTCTTTCATAAATACAAAAAGAAACCCAGGGTCACAATCTTTATGAGGAAAATCAATATGTTAAAAGACAAGGACCAAGATGAGAAAACAAAACAAGAAACTCGTTCAAAACAATTTCAAAAAAAATTAAAAAAAAAGAAAGAAAGAAAGAAAAAGAAAGGGGGAAACAGAATATTCAGGAAAAGAAGGAAAGTTTAAAATGGTCTTATTAAAATGCTCAGATATGTGAGAAGCTATGAAGGGAACATGAATCAGCTGCTAATATATTGGACAAGGGGAAAAACAACTGAATGGAAATTTAAAATGTGATTTCTATGATAAAAATTTAATAGTAGGGCTGGGATGATAAAATTGAGGAAGTTGTCAAGAACACGGAACAAAAGAAAAAAGATACAAAACATGAAAGAAAAGACACGAAGCACCAAACCAGGCATCCAACATCCATCCCAGAAAAACTGAATCCAGTACCTGAAAAAGGACACAACTGAGGAATTAAAAACATATACATTTCCCAGAGTCCCCCCAAATTAACATCTTCAGAATGAAATGTGTCCCCCAAAAGCTCAGTAGGAGAATGAAAAAGGATACATATGCAAATACATCAGTATAAAGTTTTGCTAAGAATAGATATGCTTAAAAGCTGCCGTTGGAAAAAATAAGGCACACATAAAGTAAGTCAACTACAAAAGGACAAATGTTTGATTGCCAGCAGACAATGCACCATCAATATTGAAGGTGAAGTGTAATATAGCACCTGGGAAGCACTGAGAAAATGGACCTCATGACACTTGGCAAACTGGCATGACTGCCCCAAGGAATGGCTGGAGTGAGGCAAAAGACACAAGCAGAACATCTGGGTCCTTCCATGCAGATGGAAAGGACAGTGACAGCCATATGGAGCATAGGGCAGCAGCACACTCAGAGGGCAGACCCTCTGGTTTTCACATCTCCCTGCAGGTACATGGATGCCGATTCACCACCTGCCTCAGGAGAACATCCCAATCAGGGAGCTCTGTCTGGTTTGTTTTTGTATCTGACCTTCTTCCTCTGTCTGCCAGCCCACCAGGAGCAAATAATTGATTACAACTCCAGTGTGCTCTGGAGGGCTTACGGGGAGACAGGGTGAATCCAAGGTTAGTCTCTCACAGTGACTCTCCCAGGTGTCCCTGCCCTCCAGCAGGTCCACCCATGATGCCGCCTTGAAGCCAGTTCTTGTGGCAGTCAGTCACCATGGGGACGGAATTCATTTCAGAACCACAAGGGGTCCAAGAGTGTATCTCTCATAGTCTTTCTGGAAAAAAAAGAAAACAAATGATGCCTTGGGAATTTCCTTGGAAATTGAGGAATAAAGCTTTTTTCAGTTTCATTGAAGAACAATGTGAGGGGTGCCTGGGTGGCTCAGTGGGTTAAGCTTCTGCCTTTGGCTCAGGTTAAGATCCCTGAGTCCCAGGGCACCTGGGTTAAAGCCTCTGCCTTTGGCTCAGGTCATGATCCCAGGGTCCTGGGATTGAGCCCCACATTGGGCTCTCTACTCAGTGGGGAGCCTGCTTCCCCCCCACTCTCTGCCTACCTCTCGGCCTACTTGTGATCTCAGTTTGTCAAATAAATAAATAAATAATCTTTAAAAAAAAATCCCTGAGTCCTGGGTTTGAGCCCCACGATGGGCTCCCAGCTCAGCAGGGAAAGTGCTTTTCCCTCTCCCTCTGTCCTTCCCCCTGCTTGTGCTTTCCCTCACTCTCTTAGTCTCTCTCAAGTGAATAAATAAAAAATCTTTTAAAAAATTACATAAGAGACAGTGTTAGAAGAAGAAGAAGAAGAGGAAGAAGGAGGTGGAGAAGGAGGAGTGGGAGGAGGGGAGGAGGAGGAGAAGAAGAGCAGGGCACCTGGGTGGCTCAGTTGGTTAAGTGCCTGTCTTCAGCTCAGGTCATGATCCCAGGGTCCTGTGATCCCAGGATCGAGTCCCGTGTCAGGCTCTGCAGAATCTGCTTCTCCCTCTGCCTCTCCCCTCCACTAATGCTCATACTCTAATAAATAAATAAAACCTTTATTTAAAAAACAACAATATGGGTTGGAGGTGTGTCTACAACAATAGAAATTGTGTTCATTGTATCCATAGATACGATGAAAAGGCATATTAGAAGACAACTGTACAGGGAGTTTATAAAACAATTGGCCCAACCCAGAATTTGAAGTCAAAGGACACCAAGATGACGATCCGCAAGAAAGAAATGGATAATACACAAAGATAAACTCAAAATGTATAAAAGACCTCAAAGTGAGGCAGGAATCTATCAAAATCCTAGAGGAGAACATAGGCAGTAACCTCTTCAACATCAGCCATGGCAACTTCTTTCAAGACATGTCTCCAAAGGCAAAGGAAACAAAAGCAAAAATGAACTTTTGGGACTTCATCAAGATCAAAAACTTCTGCACAGCAAAATAAACAGTCAACAAAACAAAGAGGCAACCCACAGAATGGGAGAAGATATTCGCAAATGACACTACAGACAAAAGGCTGATATCCAAGATCTATAAAGAACTCCTCAAACTCAACACTCAAAAAATAGATAACCACATCAAAAAATGGGCAGAAGACATGAACAGACATTTCTTCAAAGAAGACATACAAATGGCTTCACATGAAAAATGTTCATCTTCATTAGCCATCAGGGAGATTCAATTAAAACCACACTGAGATACCACCTTACATGTCAGAATGGCCAAAATGAATGAGACAGTAAACAACAAGTGTTGGAGAGGATGTGGAGAAAGGGGAACCCTCTTACACTGTTGGTGGGAATGCAAATTGGTGCAACCACTTTGGGAAACAGTGTGGAGATTCCTTAAGAAATTAAAAATAGAACTATCCTATGACCCTGCAATTGGACTACTGGGTATTTACCCCAAAGATACAGATGTACTGAAAAGAAGGGTCACCTGTACTCCAACATTCCTAGCAGCAATGGCCACAGTCATCAAACTGTGGGAAAGTACCAAGATGCCCTTCAACAGACAAATGGATAAAAAAGATATGGTCCATATATGCAATGGAATATTATGCCTCCATCAAAAAGGATGAATACCCAACCTTTGTATCAACATGGATGGGACTAGAAGCAATTATGCTGAGTGAAATAAGTCAAGCATAGAGAGTCAATTATTTGGTTTCACTTACTTGTGGAGCATAAGGAATAACACAGAGGACATTGGGAGATAGTGAGGAAAAGTGAGTTGGGGGAAATTGGAGGAGGAGATGAACCATGAGAGACTGTGGACTCTGAGAAACAAACTGAGGATTTTGGAGGAAAGGGCGGTGGTGGGGCTGGTGTGCCTGGTAGTGGGTATTAAGGAGGTCATGTAATGCATGGAGTGCTGGGTGTGGTGCATAAACAATAAATTCTGGAACACTGAAAAAAATTAGGTTAAATTAAATTTAAAAACATAAAATATAAAATGACATGCTTTTGCGCAATGGTGGAACGTAAGAGGATTCATTTGCTCAGTAGGCTTGGATATTTGAACTGCACAGGATTAGCAACATGTGATGTAATTCGTATTTGGGTCTGCAACAAATGAAAAATATGTAACTATAATACTGGTGGTGATATCTTATTTTTTGGAGTCATTCTGTAGACAGAACATGAGATATAATTATAGGTACAAAAAAGAATTAAAATGATATCACCTGGTAAAAATGATATTCTATCATTGACAAAGGAAACAGTAGATGTTATATTAGCTCTGCTGTGCCATTTCCCCCAAAATGATCACCTCAAGTCTATTGAACCAGATGTACATATTGGAGTATATTGCTTAGTTCAGTCTACAATTTTTATATGCCCTTCATGTGCCACTTATTGCCCTGGGTCTTGAGACACGATGCTGAACACGTCCACAATGCTGCCAGGCAGCCCTCGTGGGGCTCACAGGCTAAAGTGGGGGACAGTGCAAGTGACACGAAATTCGTCCTCTTTGACAGCATGGAAACAGTGGAAGACTCATTCACAATTATGGTAATAACCAAAACCAAAAAATAAAGTTAGAAATGCTTAAAAGTGCTTGCCTCTGAGAAGTGAGACCAGTCAGTGAGGCAGCAGAATTTTAAAAACTGGGTTTTTTTGTGTTTTTTTTCCCCCCCTTAACTCATTTTGCACTACTTGGAGCTCTTCTAAGTAGAGGGATTATTTTAATATTTTTTTAAAAAATTATAATAATATTGTTTCTAACCAGCACAATCAGGTGGCTTACACTAAGCCTAATTGCTCCAGAAAACACCTGATGTCAGGGCTTTATGATCCCAGATTTTGTGCAAAGAATGTGGAATGGTGCAGCTGGGAGCCATTTGCCTCAATATACATGGAGAAGATTTGGGTCCTATAATTGTACATCTGGATGTTTTAATAGTGGCATGATATAAAATAAGCCTCTAGAAGCACATTGTGTTGCCCTTTCTGATTTATTGCTCTAAGTTTTTTAAAAACCGCGCATATATGTATTTTTTAAAGCACTGTGAAAAACTGCTTAAGAACATACATACTTGTCTCTATACAAAAACATGTGTTTGGGCATTTCAACCCCTCTTACAGCACATATATAATAGCACGTTGGAACCTAACCATCGTGGGCAATGACCCCTGAAGAGGTGTGTCCAGAGGTCTGTTTTGTCTTACGCCTTTGAGTCCCTCTTGTCGTTCTCCCCCAAACACCTGCAGCGGGGCCCTCTATACGTCTAGAACTTTGGAAGCAGGAAGGGTCATGAGGGAGGATGGCGGTAGGAAGGCGTTCCATTTCAGGATGGGGTGATATGGCAGAGAACGAGGGGCCCTGGGACAGGCCAGCTCTGGTCTGGGATGGACGCTTGGGGCATTCGACTTGAGGTGAGCTGTGAGGGGCAGAGCGGAACAGATCTGCTTGGAAGGCAGGGAGAGGGCGTGGAGGCAGTGGGAGAGCTGGCATGGAGTTTAGTTTGATTTGACACAGGGCTGGAGTATTAAACTTAATATTTGTAAAGTGCTTGGTACAGGGCCAGACTTATAAGTAGTGTTTAATAAATTATGGCCATTATTATCAAAATAAAATAGAAATTGCCGACATTTGTTGGTCATGCCCTATGTTATTAAATACAGTACGTGGAGAATTATAAAATTGATAGCAGAATTCACCTATATGGATTTCTGAGTGTTCCCCCATCCCACCAGCTTAGGACTTGCTGTCTTTCATTCTTTCCGGCATAAATACTAAGAACCAACTTTGCATAAAGTACAAGGTCAGGTACAAGCAATCAGCATTCTCCCTGACTCCAGAGGGTTCTCAGGGCTCAGAAATTTCCATGTCTTTTGCACTCATGTCCGCCCTGCCGGAACCCCAGGCCCAAGCTCCCAGAAACCCAGAGATCTGCCCTTTTTACACCCACAAAGTCAGAAGCCACACGAATGGTTTTAACTTGGTGAAAGGCAGTAAATTATGCCAAATCCACAAATTCCTTTTTGGATTTTGAGATCCCTTGAACATAAATGCAGATGAAGCAGACCATCCAAAGAGTTGCAGGGAACTCTTCACAAAGCTCATACTTCTCAAGGGTACCAAAGGAGGGCTTCCCTGGATTCTGTCGACTCTTCATTACTGAATTCAAACATTTGCCAAACATGGGCTATTCCTAAGCAGACCTTCTGCACTGGACCCCAAGAACACTGGACAGAGCCCATTCCAAAACACATTCTCATTTTCATCACCAATGGTCCTCAAGGCAGATTGCAATTACCCTCCGTTAGCAAACATGTTAGGACCCACCAGGCAGCTGTACACAGTGTTAGGCCCTGGGCTAGGCCCTGGGCTAGGCCCTTTATACACTTTCTCTCATTTAATCTGCATGTGCTGTTAGATAGGAACTACTACCTCTAGTTTATAGACGAGCAGTCCGAGACCCAGAAACATAATTTGCCAGAAACGTCCCACAGAGTTGATGTCAAAGCCACAGCGGAAACCCGAGCTTCCAATCTCCAAACCCAAATATCTCAAATACTGACTCCTGAGCCATGAGATCCCTCACTACGTGCATTCTTTCAGATAAGGTTACTGCTATGAACCTTCTTATGCAGTCTGAGTGAATATTTTCTAGAAAAAGATGGTATTACTGAAGCTATGCGTGTACATTCCAGTCACCTCTATTTTCTATAGTTACATTTCTAGAAATTACAAAATTGCACTAAGGGCTTTATTTGTGCGAATTACATTTTTCTTTCCCTCCCTGTACCTCACCACCATCATCACCATTTTGGGGGGGCTCCTTTTTGCCACAGGAGAAGACGCTATTGGAGGGAGCATTAAAACAAGTCTGAAAACACAGCCACAAAGAATCATTGAAGTGGTGTTAGCATTTATCCCAAGGGCTGGCTACCTCATCTTAAGTCTCTCTGCAGGAAGAGACCCTTTAAGTACCAAAGACACATCAGGAGGAATATCATGGGGAGAAAGAGGTAAGAATGAGGATGGAAATTGCCAGTATGCTGAAAAACAGCTGAGAGTCAGAACCCTAAATCTGGTATATATTAAGAGGAAGTGAAACAAAACACTTCTGGAAATGGAGATGGGGCAGACCCATTTCCTTTTACCTTGTTCCTGATGCAGAGATTTCAGGACAGGAGTGTGATCTCCCTTGGAGACTGGGAGGATTAGGGGGCCTGTGCCAGGTGGAGAGAGAGAAGGGAATCAATTCACTGTGTCCCACACTCAACAGAACTGTTGCTACCCACTTGGTCTGACCAAATTGTGAGCATGGCCTCCTTCCCCTTCCAGTGCATTAGGGGGCTGAAGAAAGCTCTGATACCAGGTCATACCGGAAAGACTTCTGAACTTGTACCCTGCACGGTCTCATCCCATGCTACTTTATGTCAACGCCATATCAGAAAACCAGTATCTACCTAGGGTCCACATAGAACAAAAATTCCCAGCAGAAAGGCTAACACTCTACAATTTCATATGGACAGTCTATCATGAAATTTGAATCTAAGAGTTCTTGCAAGTAAACTCAGCCCTACTACTCCTGAGTGTTCCAGTGGTCCTGTGATGGTCGTCTAGTCTTTCTGGAAAGGAGGGCCACGTGGCACCATCTTTGTTTCTTGTCAGGACAATGTCAGGACCTGCTGATAACATCAGCCTTCCCTATGATAGCCACGTGGGCTCCAGCTCTTCCTTCCCAGAGAAGGGAAGTGAAGGGGCAGACCTATGAAACACTGAGGATTTGGGGAACAGGATCATAAAGCCCAGAAAGCATAGCCACAAGCTGAGAATCCTCTTTTCGGTGGGCGTGGGAGGAAGGAGGAGGCAGTGTACGATGACTAGCCATATTCTTAATTTGAAAGACACTAAAATAAGTAGACCCGTGTGTCTGGGCGAAGTCTGATAAACTGAGTGTCAAAGACTGTGAAAAGGAACCTGATTCTGGTTCATTCCATTATCCATGATTCACTTATACAGTCATTCACTTCTCACCCATTCCTTTGTTTACTCATCCACAATTATGATTGTGTACCTGCTACAGCCCTAGAGAGAAGGCAGGGAAAGACCCAATGATATGAATACAATCCCCCTGCTTTATGGTATGAATCCTGGAAGGGTTCACCTTCCAGAAGCTCTTCCCTCTTTTTCTCACGCCAAGCAAAGATTTGATTTCTTATAATTTGCCTGCGCTTTCCTCATCCACTTCTCAGAGCTCTGGAAATATTATCTAGAGCACCACTTAAACAAAAATTATGAAAATGATAATAATAGGCAACACTTATTGAGAGCTTTTTGCATGTCAGGCAATGTTCTAAGCATTTTTTTTTAATTTTTATTTATTTATTTGGGAGAGATCACAAGTAGGCAGAGGCAGGCAGAGAGAGGGGGGGGAAGCAGGCTCCCTGCTGAGCAGAGAGCCCAATGCAGGGCTCAATCCCAGGACCCCAAGTTCGTGACCTGAGCCGAAGGCAGAGGCTCAACCCACTGAGGCATCCAGGCACCCCTGTTCTAAGCGTTTTAAATAAACTATTTATTTATACATCATAAGAGTATGATGAGCTAGATACTACTGATATGCTGATTTTTCAGATAAGAAAGCTAAGTCATAAAGAAATTAAACAAATTATGCATGGTCAGACCACATATACGATGGAGAACTGGGGTTTGGATGCGTACAGTCTAGCTCCCAATCCTCCATTCTTTGCCATTACAGTATCTGTATAATGGACAAAGTGTTTGGCCTTAAAGAAAATTTAAAGTGTATAGAGTTTCCTTTGCTGACTTGAATGATAGGATTTTCAACATGTTATACTGGTGTTAGTGGAAACTACTGGAAGGCTGTTCAGTACTAAACCCAGTCATTAACAGCCAATCTTGAAGCCAGGCTGTGTTAGTCTTCCACCAGCAGGGAAGAAACACATTTTGCTGAGAATATGTCAAAGTCACACAGCTAATAAACCATGGGGCCAATGTTCAAACCTGTGCCTAGCACATGGCCTTCAATAAATATTTATTGGGCAAGGAATAAATAAATGCATAAGTAAGATGAAAAAGCAAGCAAGCAGGCAGGCAGGGTTGTGTAGCCCAAAAGTTCATGCTCTGTCCTCTGTACTGGTTTCATCTTCATTTTTATTTTATTATTCTTTTTTATTATATTATGTTAGTCACCATACAGTACTTCATTAGTTTTTGAGGTAGTGTTCCATGATTCATTGTTTGAGTATAACACCCAGTGTTCCATGCAATATGTGCCCTCCTTAATACCCATAGTGGTGGTTTTAAATTTTGTGCCACAGAGGCCTCAAGAAATGAGAAGAGGGATAATGTGGACTAGCTACCTGCAAGAGTGGAACTCCAGGCTTCCTATCCCTGCTCCAATCAGAGTATCTCTGCTTCGACATGTGTTAGGTATTGGAGGACAGGTGTCACCAAAAAACTGTGGAGTAGGGAGCTCCAAGCATCTATCCCTCCGCTGAAGAAAACATTAAGCTGGCAGAAACATGCAGAATCAGGAATGTAATTTAAAAAAAAAAAAAAAAAAAAAACTTGCAACAGCCAGGGGAATGTTTAATGAAGCAGCAGCTGCTAAATTTTAGTGAGAGCATTTGGCATTTTTCTTATCCACCTACCATCCCCCATTCCTTAACTTGGCCAGTGGCCATGGTGACAATGACTCATATTCTTGGTGGTGCAGTTTGCTAAAGTCAGAGAGGCAATTCAAACCTTTATCAAAGAACTGTCTGGTGGTTCCCTAAGTGATTGGCTCAGAGGCTGCCTTTGTTTTTGATGTTCTTGGAATTTTTTCAGGGATGGGATGGTCTTTTGGGTAGCCTTTGTCAAAGGATTTAAAAGTATTATACTACTGACAGTCACCTGGGAAAGGGACGGAGAATGGAAGAAGCAACTGACAGACCAGAAAGTTTGGGAAAGAGGAGTCTGAGGAGGAAGGAATAAGGGCATGGAAGGGCTGCCTCGTAGGCCAGGGAGTCTGGAGGGCTATGTGCGTGCCCAAGTCTGAATACATATTCAGAAAAAGCCTAAGGTGGCCCTATGCTTATACCTCTAGTTTATCTTTGGGATCCATGTTAACAGGAGGTAACGGTAAGATAGTTGTAGATGGTCTGCCTGAGCACTGAGGGCTATAGTTCAGAAACAACCTGCAAGGACTGCAAATACCACAAAGTATTTTCTGTTTGGTTCTCTTTTTGCCTCCAGGGCATTTAAGGAACTATCTCTCAGGTCACTGCCAGGTAATGGAAGGCATGAGCACACATGGCAAGAAATACACTGTGCAAAATCATTTGGAAAAGTCACTAAATAAGTGGATGGTTGCAGGTCACTATAAGCAACAAAGGCAAGTCATGGAAAGGGGAAGAGAATGTGACTTCTAGAATTATCACACTGTAATATTTAAAATGCCAAACTTTCAACAAAAAATTAGAAGCCTGCCAAGAAATAGGAAACTATGGCCTCTTCACAGAAAAAGAAAATAAATGGACAGAAATTGTCCCCAAGGAACCCAGACATTAGACTTACCAGACAGACTTTAAACAACCATCTTAAACATGCACAAAGAACTAAAGGAAACCAGAGGAATGCTATTTCAACAAATAGAGACTATCAATTAACAATAAAAGGAATCAAATAAAAATTCTGGAGCAGAAAAGTACAATTAAAATGAAAAATTCACTCTAGGGGTTCAACAGAAGATCTGCCAGGCAAAAGAATCAGTAACTTGGAGATAGCTCCATTAAAATTATCCAGTCTGAAGAGAAGAAAAAAAATTACCAGAGCTGAAGGGGCATGCAGGACATCATCAAATGTACTAACATACACATTATGTGACTCTCAGAAAGGAGAGGAAAGAGAGAAAGAAGCAGAAAAAAATATTTGAAGAAATATGTCCCCCAAAGTCCCTAATTAGAGGAGAGACATGAATCTATACCTCCAAAAAGTTCAATGGACTCCAGTAAGCTAAATCCAAAGGCATCCACAATGAGATACGTTTTAATCAAATTATCAAAAGACAAAGACAATCTTGAAAGCAGCAACAGAGAAGCAACTGGTGAGGTACAAGGGATCCTCAGTATACCAGCAGCTGATTTCTTAACAAAAACAATGGAGGCCAGAGGACAGTGGGGTGACCTATTTAAAGTACTAAGAAAAAGAAAAGAAACCCCTCTCAACCAATAAGTCTATGCCTGTGAAAAGTATGCTCCAAAATGAAAGTGAAATTGAGGGATTTTATTGCTAATTGGCTTGCCTTAGGGTATACTAAGGGAGTCTTTTAGGATGAAATGAAAGAATACCAGACAGTAACTTGAAACCATATAAAGAAATAACATCAGTAGAGGTAACTACATAAGCAAATATGAAAACCAGTATTACTGCATTTTTTGGTTTGTAATTCTTCTTTCTTTTCCTATAGGATTTAAAATAAGAATGCAGAGTTGGTTAAGTGGCTCCTTTTGGCTCAGGTCACGATCTCAGGGTCCTGGGATTGAGCCCCATGTCAGGCTCGCTGCTCAGCAGGGAGTCTGCTTCCCCTCTGCCTCTCCACACCTCTGCTTGTGCTCATTCACCCTTGCTCTCTCTCAAATATTTTTAAAAATAAAAGATAAAATAAAAATAAAATACGAAGGCATAAAATAATTATAAATTTTTGTGAACAGGCCCCAAAGTAGGAAGATGTTATTTGTGACAAAAACAACAGTTTTTGTGTGCTCTTGAAGTTAAGTTGGTATCAAGACTTTGCTAGAACTTTAAGATGTTAATTGTAATGCCCAGGATAATCACTTAGAAAATAATTTGGAAAAAAATAATTTTCTAAAAAGAACTTAAAAAATACAAAAAAAAAAAAAGAGGAAATCAAAATGGCACATAAGATTTTAAAAAATGAACGAAGACTTGACAGATTCTCTTATTCTGGCAAATATGCAAGAATTATCTTTCACTGGAATCTGATATATAGTCTATGGGCAAAATGAGGCTTGTCAGAAGAGAAATTAGCCCACACATGTTGTTAGCAAAAATGTAATATAAATGTGAAATATCAACTAAGTAATATGCATGGCCCAGGAGCTTGACATGTTCCCAGAACCCTTCCCAGTGTTGCTGCAGTGAAACTGATGCCTAGTGCCACAGAGCAGCCCAGGATTCCCCTAAGTGTGATCAGCAAAACACTCATACCATGATGTTGATGGTGTTACAAATGCAGGGACTACTGTGGTCAAATACATTTGGAAATGCTGGGTTAAGAGGAGATCAAGAAATGTCTTTACCAGAGGACTCCTTGAAATTTGTAATACATCATGCATATACACTGAGTCCTCAGGAGAAAGTGATAGCATGAACATCTCCCCAGTTTTTGATTTATGGAAAGAATCTGTCATTTGGGAGACTGGAGCTTCAGGGAACATACATTGGGAAATGGTACAGGGAAGAGTTAAACATAATACGGAGGTTTTCTAGACCCCACGTTCTCCATGACAGTAGGTGGGGTAAAGGTATTTGGGGTTGCTGTGTAATAACCTGAATGACATCCCTGGCCCAGTGCCCTTAATAGGCATGCAACACTTTGCAGATTTTATTATATGATTTAAGTGCCAAGGAATAATTCAACAGACCATTTTCTCCTATTTAATGTAACACAGGAGAACACAGATTTTGAAGCTAGATAGTCCTAGACTCAGATCTTTATTTATTACTTGCCACTAACCACAGACTTTAGTAAGTTCTACAAAACACCCTCATAACAACATCTAGATTAGTACTAGCTAATAACAGGGAATCCCCACCTAAACAAGCTGACATACGAAACTGACCATTACAGTCTACTCTTGTCAATGTGGCACCTGTACAGACCTTAAACCATACTTAATCTCCAAGTAAAGACAATACAATCATACTTCCACAAGATACAATTATCCCATATACAACCAGGAAGATGCTAATCCATTCCCCCAGAAGAGGATTCAGATCCTTTAGTGATATTCCCTCTTCTCCTTTGATATCCTATAACGTAAATACTGTGATACAAAGTTAACTACTACTAATACATTTTATGTTAGAGGATAAGGAGATAAGACATCAAAGAACTTGTATAAACTATCTGAGGACATCTGTAAAATGGGTTTATAATACCTATGCAGGGTTAATTGCTCATTCATTCAGCAATCATTTGTGTCAGTCAATACAAACTATGTAGTATTGAACTGGACACATCTTTGCCTTTGACTAGCACATAAGGCAATGAGATGATGTCTATCAGGAGTTTGCCACATGGCCTAGAACAGAGTAATCCTTGAGAAGCCTCAGTTGACTTCCCCTTCCTTCTGGAATGGGGCGGCCACAGCTCTCAGAATAACCAGTGGTAGTTTGTGTGTCTTCACTCTACCCAAAGGGACCATTTGTACTGCAGTAGCAAGTCCAGAAAACTTCTTCCAAAACCAAAGAAGCCACCATGCCAGAGAAATAGAGAAGATAGAGCTATTTCCACATTTCTGAGGATGTGTGCAGTGCTTTGTCTTTATGGACACTAAGATGACTCAGTGGTTCCTCTTAAACCCCAATATCCATAGCAACCAAACATTCTAAAGGCTTTGGTAAAAACAAAACAAAACAAAACAAAACACCAGAATCATCAACTTAAGTGTGAGCAGACACTTAGCAAATTAAAATCTAGTTTTGTAAACTGAAGTAATTGAATATTCACAGCCATTAACATTTTCCAGAGAACTAAGTGTTAAGTAAATATAATACATACAAGAGCTTCACATTGTATTATATTATAGTGTTTATAAAAGAGGTCATGGAAGAATCACAAAATTCACTTTTCTAGAAATGGCAATGGCTTAATCATTGCATTACCAGAAGGCAATTTACCCACAGTTTCTTGCAAAATTCATTTTCCCCATCTCTATCTTTTCTTCTGTAGGCTCAAGGGCATAAGAAGTCAAATATTTGCCAGTTCAAAATGATTTGCTTTCTACCACTTTCTTTCTATAGACAATGAAACACATTATGGACCTTACAACCCATCTGTGCATTTTATCAGGCATTTTCAATGTAAGATCGAGACCAAGACATAAAGATGAAGACAAACCTAGAAAGATTGTATTTCATAAACCAAAGAAAATAAATACACAACTGACCCTATTCCATTCTTTGAACCTGAAATTGTGAACATGCCCAAGAGAGAAATAATTCACTAACAACATTTGGCAAGCCTCATGGTTATCAGAGCTGTAGGAAGTAGATTAGCAAGATGAGACTGTCCAAGCACAGGTCATTTAGCAAATAAGCAAGACGGACAGAAAAACAATTTTTTTAATTAGTAAGTAAGTGAAAGGTGAATGAGGGACAGAAAAACAATTTTTTTTAAAAAGGTAGAAATCCACTAGCTTTTGCACCACATACACTTAACTCTTATCCCTCTGAGCACACATAAAAATAATGAGGTTTCCTAGAATTTGTCCTGATATGCTTCTTAGTAAAAAAAATGAATCATAGGAGAGAATCCTTCCTACCAAAAAAATTATTTGTTAATTCAACAAATACCTACTGAGGATCTACGGTGTCCAGGCACTCAGTTACAACTGTAAAACAGAAAGACACAGTCTCTACTGGTCCGGGAGCTTTTAGACCAGTAGGGAACATGTGAGTCAGCAGGCAGTTCCAGGACAGTGTGGCATCATGGTAGAGATCACCCATGGGCTTGACCACACCAGGAAGGACACTTAATTTAGACATGGGCTTCCTTGAATGTGGACCACTCCAAATTGAGATCTAAAAAAAAAAAAAAAAAAAAAAGGTGTCTGGTAAGGGAAGTACCAAGAGTGTTGAGGGTAGGGACAAGAGTGTCTCCTTTCTCCCAAGTGAAAGGAGACAGCATGTGTGAAGACCTGGGACAAAAGTGACCACAGAATATTAAAGATAGTTCACATTAGCTGGGACTTTAGGGCCCTGTCTCTTCTTCTCACAGGTGGGATTGGATTGTGGTTACAATTTTAAGGTTAATGCTAGCATTGGCTCACACCCCATAGATGGTGGGGCTTGGGGAGGGGAATAGAGGAAGGGAAGACACAGTGGTGCTGAGAATTATGTTCTAAACAGCCATGCCTGGATGGGGTCCCTAAACCATATGTATTATAACTATGTCAATTTGTTCCAGTGTAAAATATCCTCTGAGAGGACCTGCTGATAGGTTTGGGCCTTTCCAAACAAATTTTCCATTTTAAATATACTAGGCAGGTGGAATGGAACAGAAAAGCAATGGGTTCTGGGAACTGGACCATGAGGAAAGAGCACTGTCCATGGCTCAGAAAGACCAGGTTCTACATCTGGGTGCAGGCCCCTGGGCATTGTCGGATGTAGCACATACCACTCATTTATTCAAACATTTAGAGGTGTGTATATGCAGCCTAAACTGTGCTAGGGGCTAGCAACCTCAGCAGAAGATAAAGTCCTCACCCTCAGGGAACTCAGAATCTACATGGGGAGGCAAGAAAATATGAAGAAAATTGTACAACCTTGTGATCAATGCACGGCTAAAAAAAAAAAAAATAGAAAGCCACGGGAGTCCTCAGAAGGGACCCAAACCCAGGGAGGGGCAAAGTAGCCTGCCTAGAGAGGATGACGCTTGAGTGGAGTCACCAAGGATGAGAACTTAAGGGAAGAAGCAGGGAAAGGGCACCCCTGGCAGATGGAGATGTAGGCTTGAAGATACAGAGCAGTGGCAATTCAGATAGAAACAAGTAGATCAATTCGGCAAGTGTATAGAGTCAGGGTGGGAGTGGGAGGTAGAGGGGTTTCTGGAGTAACTAAGTGCCAGGCCATGAAGAATTCTGCAGGTCATGTGAAAGTATCTGTATAAAGTTGGGGAGGGAAAAGAGTCCAAGACAACTCCTGGGCCATGACTTGGATGACTAGAAGAATAGGGTCCCATTAAGCAACATGAAAAGCAGATTGAATGGGGAGCAAAGAACAGCTGGGTCATATTGAGTGTAAGGAGCCTGTTGGTAATCGAAGTAAAATACTATTAGAGATAGATTGACACACACATACAGACACACACACACACCCCGACCATTCTATAGGTCAGGACTGGAGGGAGATTTAGAAGTTATCTGCATATAGGAGATCATGCACAGTGAGAGTAAGTACAGTCAAGTATAATATGGAATGACCCTTTCCACTGCGTAGAGCAATTTGGAGGTTGTTAATGAATTTGGCAAGTGTGGATTCTATGGGACAGAGGGTAGTAGCTGAATAGCAGTGGTCAGTAAATGAATGTCAGGTGACACACAGAAGCCACAACGAACACACACAGGTCTTTTAAGAAGCAAGTCTGGGAAGGAGAGTGAGGCAGGTTTGTAGCTGGAGAAAAACTCCGAGTCAAGAGATATTTGGGGGGAGGGATGTTGGGAGGACTGAAAGAGAAAATGGACTGATCTCAGCTGCACATTGTCAAATGTCCCACAAACGTCCGTTACTTATTAACGCCGTCTCCCAGACACCCAGTAGCAGCCTGGTTTGAATGTCATAATGAGACACTGGCAACGGGGCAACTGTGTTGAAGAGAGAAGAATCTAGTAGCCTGAAAAGAAAAAGAAGAGACTAAAGACATTTGTTCTTTGTGACCTGCCTTTCTCCCGTCTCTGGTTTTCAGTTCATCTCTTTCCTGTAGGACCTTGATGTTTTTCTCTCTCTCTCTCCCTACTTGAACTCTCTTCAACACCTGACAGGCTTCACACTCCTTTCCTTTGTTATGACTAGACCGAAAAAGTGGTCTCTTCAAGGAAGTGATGAAAAGCTCCAGCATTCACAGAAATCACCAGAAACTGAAGACAATCCCATGTGAGAGTCTGAGAGTGAGAGAGAAAATCGAAGGGTACAGGAAGGCGGAGTGGAAAAGGAGGGGAGACAGAGAGGAGGAGGGTGAGGAGAGGGGACAAGAACAGAAAATGAGAGGTAATTTTAAACTCGAGGCAGGAAGCGTAGGTGGGGATGGAATAAAGGGTAGGAAGGAAGGCAGAGGGGTAAGGAGAGGGACTAGGTCAGGTTAAACTAAAGAAGCAGGTGGATTAAAAAATGTTTAAGAGGGGCGCCTGGGTGGCTCAGTCAGTTAAGCATCTGCCTTCAGCTCCGGTCGTGAATCCAGGGTCCTGGGATCGAGCCCCACATCGGGCTCTCTGCTCAGCAGGGAGCCTGCTTCCTTCCTCTCTGCCTGCCTCTCTGCTACTTGTGCTCTTTCTCTGTCAAATAAATAAATAAAATCTTAAAAAAAAAAAGAATGTGTTTAAGAAATACAGTTTTAGGGGCACCTGGGTAGCTCAGTCAGTTAAGCATCCTGCTCTTGGTTCAGCTCATGTTGTGATCTCAAGATCATGAGATTAAGTCCTAGGTCGGGCTCTGCACTCAGTGGGGAGTCTATGCTGGAGATTCTCTCCCTCGGCAACCTGCCATGTGCTTGTGGGCACGGATGGGCAGGCGTGTAAGTGTGCACATGCTCAGTCTCTCTCAAATAAAGATTACAGAAAAAAAGAGAAACTAGAAGAATAGGGTCCCATTAAGCAATATGAAAAGCAGATTGAATGGGGAGCAAAGAACAGCTGGGTCATATTGACCCAAATACCTACTCAGGTATTTTCTGCTTGATTACTCAACAAATGTGTATTGACTAGCCGTTCTGGGTCAGGCACTGTGTTTGGTGCCTGGCCGGAGCTGCAAGCAGGCATTCACAATGATGGATGGTAAAATCCACAACAGGGGCCGGCATGAGAGAACAACTCACCAATCTTGGTGGGGGCCACACACATCCCCTGAGAAGCCATCCATCCTCAGAGCTGAGGGATCCGTAGGAGGTAGCAGCCATGGAGTGTGAGCTTGGAGGGAAGGGCCCGGCAGAGTGACAGCACAGGGTGGTCTCAATGTCAGTGTGAAGAGGACCTGTTGAAAGCTGTAAAGCACAAGAGAATAGCACAGAAAGTAAACAGGGACCTGATGAAACAGGGTCCTTGGGACGGGTTGAGAATTCGGGACTTATGTTAAATCTGGAAGGCTTTTTTTTAAACATGAGAGTATCTTAACCACCTTTAACCTTTTAAAAAGATCCAGCTCAAGGGGGTTATTAAAAAACACATGGAGGCAAATATTGAACTTGGTTAATGATAATGATACACAAATTACTTAAGAGGAAGCATACTGAGATCTGTGATTTACTTGGAAGTGCATGATGGAAAAGCAGCCGAGTGGGTAACTAGAAGGCTGGAAGGCTGGCTGGATGTGGGACAATGAAAATACAATACAATGGTAATGGTAAAATCAAAGTGATGGGGATACAGGTGTTTGTTGTAAAATTCTCTCAACTTTTCTTATGTTTGAAAATGTTGATAATAAAATACGGGGAAATTTAGATCATTCTGGCTGATTGTAGAACATTCTAGAAAGGGGAATAGGAGCCAGTGAGTAGGTGGTTGCAGTAACTAATGCGAAAGGGAGTCATGGCCCCAAAAACTGGGGAGAGAAAGGGAGAGAAGAATTCAAATTCAAGAGCTATTTCAGAAGTTACGTCAATGACATGGTGATGGACTTGGTGATGGACCACAGTCACTTGGTGACTGTGGCAGGAAGGCAGGCTAGGGATAAACAACAAACCAGGCCACAAACCAGTTAAGAGTTGAGCAAGGATGGCCAATAGATTTTGGGGTGAAAAGGAGGACTCCTAACACCCATGAAGAACTGAGTCACCAGTGTCCCCTTCAACTGGCCTCTGACCTCGGGTCCCCGCCAGGAGATTCCTGACACAAATCCTTTGCCTTCTTAGTCTGCTCTGGAACTCGTGGGGGAACTCAGTGGGCCACAGCACCTCACGAGCAAAGGGGAGAGTCAGCAGGGAGAGTCGGAGAGTGGATACTTCCCCGCTGGGGCTGGGCTGCTCCCACCCACCTCCCCCTCCCCTCAGCCCTCTCCCAGCGCTGCTGTAGCTCTGCTTGCTGCAGTTCAAGTGTTTTGTTTTCTCAGAAGGAAAGCATCTGAGGTCAGCAGCTTCAAATGGCTTCTTCAACCCCAGCCAGCTTTAATTTATCAGCTTTCAGTTACAAAACAGATTTCTTGGGACGACTCAATCACAATAAAACAAAAATGAGTTTTCCTCCAGGCCTGCAAACTGCCTCTTCGCTAGAGCAGCTGTTGGCCTGATGGTTCTGGGAGAGGAATCCCTCCCACTCCCCCCAACCCTCCCACTCCCCCTACGGCCCAAGCCCAGCACCTGTGAGGAGTGTCATTTCAGCTCATTTCCTACCAGCCTTGTCCTAGATACTGTCAGCAAGCCCCTCACTCTCCTTCCCTCCCTGTGAAGGAGGGTTATCAAAGGACCTGTTTTCCATTCCCATAATTACTTCTGGGCTTCACTGCTGGATTCTTGTCGCTGTCATGCCCACAGCCTTGGGAGGCTTAGGAGCTTTGTGTTTGTGAGGACTTGAACAGGGCAGGCCTGCCTGCTCTTCCTGCCCCCAGGGATGCCCTTGGAGAAAGACCCATGCCACAGAAATGCAGGGACTGTGTGGTATCAGACCCTAAAAGGGGGGACTCTGAACTCTTACTTAAGGAGGCTGGGGGCACCTGGGTAGCTCAGTCAGTAAAGCGTCTGCCTTGGGCTCGGGTCAGGATCTTAGGGTCCTGGGATTGAGCTCTGCATGGGACTCCTAGCTCAGAAGGGAGCGAGCCTACTTCTCTCTCTGCCCCTCCTCCCACTCATTCTCTCAATCTCTCTTTCTCTCAAATAAATCTTAAAAAAAAAAAAAAGGATACAAGAGGCTGGGCCAGTGATCATCACCACTCGCAAATAAAGCTAGACGCAGGCCTCCCGAAACACCACCTGACTGTGGCATTTGACTTTCTGAAAAACAGACCTCCCTGGAGACCCGGACGGAAGAGCATCTGCCTCTCAGTCTTGAAGGGAACCCACTCAGCTGGTCCTTGTGCATCAGATATGAAGCTCTGCCCCTGCCCCCACCTGAGCCTCAGGCTCCCCACAGTGAAATCAGAGAGGGCGTTCAGGCTCGGGGTCGTTTCTAGGGGTGAGTCAGAACCGGTAGCGAAGGTGTCTGGGTCCTTCGTGGCACTTGGCACATGGCGCTACGGAGAACTCCATTTTCCGCGGTGATGACCGACTCACGTCTCCACATCAGCCTCGTAGTTGAGCAACCCAGAGTGGGCTCTGTGTGCTTCAAGTATAAAAGTGCTCTTATTGTTTTAGTTTCCTGGCTACCGGTACCACTTCAGTCACTTGGGCTGCTTGTCCCTTGGAGAGGGGACCTGTTTTAGGAAACGCGCAAGGGAGGGGCTCCTTTTCCAGAGTTCCCATCACCTTTGGGCCTCTCCCAAGAGTCCTGTTCGAGACTGCCAGCCTCTCTTGGTTGAGGACTTTCTTGTGAACACATACACGGCCGAGGGCGCTGCAGAATACTTCACAGGACAAGGATCTCTGCATGCTCAGGGAGGCCGTTCAGTGGGCTTACAGCGGGGCGGGGGCTTTCTTGGTTTTGTTGGATTGGGCTTTGGTCACACATTGAAAATCTTGTGTCTCCAAGGCCCTGTTTTATATGCAGGCACCAGCAGGAACCCTGGTGCCTGCAAGGTGACTGAGGTCGCTCACTGTCACTCAAGCCACCGGGTGGTGCCATCCCAGGTGTCTGAGCCCACAAAGGGCTAGGTGGAGCTGCAGGCAGAAGGGGGGCAGAAGGCAGGGACCCAGAGACAAAGGCTTCTCAGGATAAAGGAAAAGAATTAAAGCCAAAGACTTACTCTGTGCCAGGCACAGAGTCCTGTGGAGTCAGTCCTTTCTGTGAATTTTCTCCTTCATTTCTTTCTCCCAGCCACCCCTATTACAAAACAGCCCTTTATACAGACAGGCAAACTTACAGAGAGTTGGCCACGTTCTCCAGGCCATCCGGCTGGCCAGGAGCAGGGCCAAGAACAAAAGTCAGTAGCTGACCAGAGCCCAGGAGCCTTCCTACTACCGGGTCTCTGCTTTTCTGAGAAAGTGAAAGCCTCCAGCTCCGAGCTCCGTGAGATGGATGCCATTTAAGGGGCGCCACCTGGAGCTCTGCGTCTGCACCTGGGCTGTGTGGAGGGGGCCATAAATGGGCAAGATGGCAGCCTCCCATCTCTGGAAGCAGGAGGGAGCAGCTCCCACGTTGAAAGTAAGTATGCAGAAAGCACGAGAAGAGGCAGCATCTTTCCTCTGTTCCCCTGTTAAACCAGCTTCTTGAAAGATACTGCATGGTCACAGCTGTGCCTGACACTGGAGTGGGGGTAGTGGCAGATTGGGGGGGGAGGGGCTGGGGTCTCCATCCCCAGCCTGTGGGCTGCTCAAAACTCAGGTGAGGCCAGGGGTTTTCAGTTTCACTGTGATGGGCCACAGTGGCCTTCCTGCGAGCGCTGGAGGACTGTGGGAGCCAGGGGCTCCCTAGATGGGTAAGGCACTGGGCACTTGACACAGGGTGCTCTTCTGCCTTTCTTCTTTCAGTCTGTTGTTCCCCTCCCTTGCCTTACTACCCAGATCAGAGCTGGAAACACAGAGCTCAGCAAACCCCAAGAGGGGAAGCCGCCTCCTTGCTCCTGTGCTGAGGAGCGGGCTTCGGATGTGCAAGACAGGCACAGCTGAGTGGGCACGCTCCTGCTGGGTTTTTCTCCCCACCCCCAAAGTTCCTGCTCAGGAGGGTGGGAGTTGGGTTGGGTCCAGTGGAAGCAGAACCACCACTCCCAGGGGAGAGGGGTGGGTGGGGTAGGGGGGTGAAGGGGAGGCCTCCTTTGGAGGGAATGGGTGGGGACCAGTGGCTTGGGGAGGGAGCCCTGCAGTCCGGGCTGGCCATCAATGGCATAAGCACTGCACCTGGCCCACCACCTGCTCCCACTGTGCCCTCTGCGCCCTGTAGAATCTGGTTACTGAGCATTTGCTCATCCGGGATCAAAGCTCTGAATTCCCAGCCCCTGTGTCTTGGCAGGGGGCTGGGGGGTGGAGGGGAGAGGTCTGCCTCCAACAGGGAGGGGCCAGGAAAAGTTCCCAGGCTGGAGCCATTCCACACTGACCCTCCCTCGCCTTAGGCCTGGGCTCTTCCTGGGATTCCCTTTAGGTGTCCGTACATCACTGGGAGTGGGTGTCAGAATGCTAAAGTATGTCCTACCCGCCCTGACATTTTTTGATGCCACCTCCGATAGAGGTTCTAAGAGCAGCCAGAGGGTCATGGTCACTTGAGAGAGCCCTGACACTCAACCTCACTCCTTGGGATAGCCTGTCTGATCTTTCACCCAAGCAGGTGTGGTTCCTGTCTGCCATCGGCCATGGATCGGTTGTGGCTGCTCCTGTTAGGGCTGTGGACAGTTGCACCACCCACCTGGGCTGGGGACGAGCTGCTCAATGTCTGCATGAACACCAAACACCACAAGCGAGAGCCTGGCCCAGAAGACCAGCTCTACAAAGAGGTACAGAGGCCAGATGTTGCCTGGGGGTGGGAGGGGGCTTGCTTTGGCAGCTCAGGGAAGGGACGTAAATGCCACAATGGTTTCTGAACCACCAACAACCCTATCTCATGTGGTTCCTTATGCTGGTATTGGGGCCTGAGCCACTGGAGGGACACTATGGCCTTTTGAGATCATAACTGTTGAGTGCTTCAAAATTCCCATCTCTGAGCTTCTGGGTCACTTGGGGAACAGGGGCAGGTGGTGATCCAGGAGGCTCAGCACTGGTTTGGCATAAATGCAAACCAGGTCCTCCTCCTCTAGCCTTCCTACCAATAGGCAGGGGAAGACCTAGGACTCTGGCAACCCCTCCCCAAGCCCTAAAGGCAATTGATGGGGGGCAGGGTGGAGTTGTGGAACTGGCATTTCCCTGGGAGCTCTTCTCAGGGCTCCACATCCCCCTGGGGTTCGTGGGGCTCCTTAGCGGCCCCTCAGGAGGTGACCCTCTGCAAGTCCAGTCTCTAGAGGACTGCAGCAGCCTGCACCATGGAGATCAGTGTGCCGGGGCCCTTTGGCTGTGAATTTCCACTTTTCTTCTATATGGGTGCTGCTGACTTGAAGCCATCCCCTTTGCCCAGGCCCTCCTCCTTCTCCCATGTCTTACCAACCCCCATGCCTTTTCCTTCTTCTTTGGCCTTCAGTGCAACCCCTGGCGAGGCAATGCGTGCTGCAGGGCAGACACCAGCCTGAACACCCACCTGGACCTGCCCTTGCTCTACAACTTCAGCTTGCACCACTGTGGGGTGATGCTGCCAGACTGCGAGAAACACTTCCTCCAGGCCATCTGCTTATACCAGTGCTCCCCAAACCTGGGGCCTTGGATCCAGAAGGTCAGGAGGCTGGGGCAGGGGCAGGCAGGAGGCAGGTCCACGCAGTTACTGAGGACCTGAGCCCCACGCTGCTAGCAGCGCAGGCCGTGCTGTCCCCCTACAGGCAGCGCAGTCAGAGGCCGGGTTGGGACAAAAGCTGGAGAGGCAGCTTCCTCAGGCCATGCTACTAGCATTCTTGTCACCTGCCATGCCTGTATCCAGCTGGACTCGGGCGGGCCAGGCGAGCGAATTCTGGAGGTGCCCCTGTGCTGGGAGGACTGTGAGCAGTGGTGGGAAGACTGCCGCACGTCTTACACTTGCAAAGCCGACTGGCATGGCTGGGACCGGACTGAGGGTAAGTGTCGCTCGCTCAGCAGCGCTTCCCCCCCCCCCCCCAGCCCGCAGGGCAAGCGCAAGCCCCCTCTGCTCCCCAAGGGTGAAGAATGGGGGGGATGGGGAGGGGAGGGGGAGCTAAGGGTGTGCCTCCATCCCGCCACAGGCAAGAACCTCTGCCCTGCACAGGCCTTCTGCCACCCTTTCCCCCATTACTTCCCCACCCCGGTTGACCTGTGTGAGAAGATTTGGAGTCACTCCTTCAAGGCGAGCCCTGAGCACCGGAACAGCGGGCAGTGCCTGCAGAAGTGGTTTGAGCCTGCTCAGGGCAACCCCAATGTGGCCGTGACCCGCCTCTTTGCCAGTACAGCCCCGTCCCGGGACCACCCCTGCAAGCTCCTGGCCTTCTCTCTGCTCCCGGCATTCCTATCCCCAGAGCCCCTTCTTCTCCCACCCACATTCCTCCTCTCTTGGGTCCTTCCTGTAAATAGAGCAGCACAGGCTGGGGGCCGGAGACACTGAGGCTTCAGAAGCGGGGGCTCCGAGCACCGAACATTCAGTTCTAGCCGCCCCCGCCCCCCCCGCCATCCCACTCTGCTCTTGTTCTGTCTTCCGCTGCCTGGAAAGCAGCAGAGGCCTGAAGCGCCTACGTGGCCTTCTCCCTTTGCCTTGACGGGTCCTCTGCGGACTCCAGTGTGGGGCTCCAGGCCCTTCTCGTCCAGGGTGTGCCCACCTTCTGCCAGGACAGAGCTGGCGGTCACCACCCTGGCCTCCTGTCCCACCAGGGGGCCTCCAATAAAACTGTACTTGACCTTCCCCCTCCGTGTGACCCACTCAGTCCTAGCCCTACCATCGGGGAGCCAGTCCGCCTGCTGCACTGACGTCTCAGAGTTGGCTGCGACCTAACTCCTAACAATTAGCTTCTTCACGTGTGCCAGGTCCTCTCCTTCCCTCCTCAGAACTCCTCCTGGGAGGAAGACTTTCCACACCCACTCCCCCCAGCCCCCATAAGCTCTGTGCCATACAGAAGACGCAAAGCTAGGGTAAGGACCACCCAGACCACTGGTTTTATCTTGGATACAGGATTAAGTCCCCTCAATGCTTGAGGCATTTCCTTCTTCTTCTTCTTTTTTTTTTTTTTCCCAGATTTTATTTGAGAGGTCAAGCGGTGAGAGAGCACTTGATTGGAGGGGGTGTGGGAGGAGAAGCAAACTTCTGGCGGCTGGATCCTAGGACTCTGGGATCCTAACCAAAGCCGAAGGTGGACGCTTAACTGAGGGAGCCTCCCAGCTGCCATTTCCTACTCTTTTAACCCCAGATTCACAACACACAGCTCAGGAATTCTGGAAGCCAGGGCTCTATTCCAGTTTTACTGCTTTCTATAGGACTTTTGACAAGTCCAAAAGGGACTTTTGGGTGGCTCCCCCACCCCCCCCACCAAGAGGCATGATGGAGTTGGACTTCATGATTTCTTAACTTACAAAAAGAAAAAGGGAAAAGCCAATGCCACTGTTTGTTGGGCTACAGTCTGTGCTTCTCAGGCAGTGCCACACCATAAAGAACAAGACAGAAGTCAGAACTGAACCAGAGAAGAGGCACTGGGACAGCCTTCACGCCCCTTCTGTAAGTGGCGTGGGAGCCAATCCACCCACCCGGAACGTTCCAGAACCAGAAGCCCAGCAGCTTCTCAGCATAGATGGCCCCTTCCCTATAACCTTGCCATTGACAAAGAGGGTTTCTAATATGTCAGCCCCCAAGGTAGTTGGCTTTTCTGACACTCATTCTCACCAGACACCAGTAAGACTTGCTCATCATTAAAGTCTATCTCCAACCCTCCACCCTCCCCCTGAATGTGCTCCTTCCTGAACAGACACAGCTCGGGCACTCGGGTTCTCAAACCAGTGAGGACGGTCCTCCTAAGTGAGGTGCTCAGAGTCTGGAGTAGGAGACTGGCACTAGCAGGGGACACAAAGCACTTTGCTGGAAGCCTGAGAGAACAGGGACTGGGCTGGGGATCCTCACAAAGGGGGTGATGCCTGAGCCCACTGAAGAGAGATCTTTTCATTAAGCATAGAACCAACAACAAAAAAAGGCTAATCAAAAACCAGCCAGTCCCTAAGGCCCTGGTGATCTGAAACAGGAACTTTACCTACTCTTAAGTGAATCAAGAAATTGTGGCTTCAAAAATACATATAGGTAAAATTTCTTAAGAATTAAGGACTTGGCTTTTCTCTATCTTCACTTAATAAACTATCACTTTACTAAAAAAAAGAATTAAGGACTTGAATGAAGTGTCTGAGGATATGCGTGTGGTTCTAAAGCTGAGAGTTAAATGACTTTTTTTAAAGTATTTTTAGATAAAAATATAAAATTAATCAAAGTAAGGTTAACACTGAGATAGCCCAAACAAGACCAGTTCTGGGAGCCCTAGTGACTGCTACTGTTTATTGATCATTTACTCCGTGCCTGCGGCTCTGCTAAGCTCCTAACATGCATTAGCTGATCCTTCCAAAAGCCTTGAGAGTTACCCTTACACCTGCCTTTCAAGTTAAGTCAGATATGTGGATTTGAAATCAGGTAGGTCTGACCCCACAATCCCAGCTCATGAGGCTTCCACAGAACACCCTGGCAAGTGGGACTGGGGCAAATGTTGGGAGAGAGGACAGGCTTATGGCCGGCCATGGTCAGGAAAGAGACCAAGTTTTCTCCCTGTCTGTGGTTAGAGGAGTGATGTTTTTCAGTAGTGGAATAGAATTGTTAGATTTGCAGTTGAGTGATTTGTTTCAAGCAGAGAGATCCATACATATGGCTATAACTTGGAGGTCAAAACCCCCCCAACACAGAACAACAGAGCCCCAGCCAGTCAGCCCCTTAGCTCCAGGGCTACCTGCTTCGAACCACTTCTGGATTTAGCTATGAAAAAGTTACAAGGGGTGCCTGAGTGGCTCAGTGGGTTAAAGGCTCTGCCTTCGGCTCAGGTCCTGGGATTGAGCCCCACATCAGGCTCACTGCTCCCCAGGGGGCCTGCTTCTCCCTCTCTCTCTGCCTGCCACTCTGCCTGCTTGTGATCTCTGTCAAATAAATAAATAAAATCGTTTAAAAAAATAAATTTTAATAAAAGTTACAAAAGGTGGCTTATCTTTTCTGCCACACAGATCACCTTTTCGCTCTCTATTCTGTTACTTTCTTAATCTTCCGATCTCTCTAATTTTGGCAATCCATTTTTAATTTCCAGGCGATTTTTTTTTTAATTCCCTTGGTCTTCACAACCTGCTGTTTTGGTTTTATGGCTGTTATTTCTTCTCAAATCCCATTGAGGATCTAATTAGAATTTTTTTAAGTCTTTTCTTCTAGTGTCTGAATGACCTGTTTCCTCCAAGGGCAATCTGTTCTCTTTATCTTCATCATCCCCCGTGTGCCGCTAGTTTTTTCTCTGCGTCTGGTGACCTTGGTTGCGTATCCACATCCAAGAATGATGAGCTGTTTTGGTTTTTTTCTAGCTGGTATAAGTTTCCTAGGGTAGTGTCTGAGGATCTTTCTCCTACTAGCAAAGCTGATGGGGAGTTCTGGGTATAGGGGGAAGGCTTGTTGGCTAGAGGACAGCTCCTGAGTGTGGAAGTAAATGAGAATAAGCAAAGGCTATTCGGTCAGAGCTTACTGTAACATGGAAGTCAGCCACCATCACTTGGGTTTTGACAGAGACTCAAAAGCAGATAGAGAAGGTTTTAAAGCTTCAGATATGCCCTATCTGAGGCTGTTGGCATGGGGAAGCCATAGGCAGGCTAACTAGAAGAGGGGCATCCTATGTGATTGGTTAGAAATGTGTACTTGGCTTTCTCTGATTGATCCTCAGTTGGAAGCAAGGATAAAAGTTAGGGAAGCTGTCACTCAATCAAGTCCTGACTGTTTGGGACCAATTGCTAAAGGGGTGATTGTTTGGCTTCCTGGGCTCGTGGTTAAAATAGTGCTCCAACCTCCCGTAAATCTGATTTAGATAGCAGTTGGCTTTCTGGGCTGATTACTGCAGAAAATTGATTAAAACTACTTTTATATACACCCAGCCATCTTCCACTTGTATGTGCAGTCTTGCAAGACAGAGTTGGCGGGAGCTATATGGACAGCGGACCCCTCAAATACTGGAATAAAGATGGCTCTCCTTGGGATGCCACACCATAAATTTCACCATACACGAAGCTTCAGCACTATCTAGGATTTGACTTTTTGGAGAAGAGCCCATCTGGGGGTTAAAATTGGGTTACCCGAGCTCCAGATTTGGGTAGAAGACATGGGGGTGATCATGTATAGACTTCCTCTCTCTGCCCCTCATGCCTGCCAACGCTGAACCCAGAGCCTCTCAGAGGTTCTGCCCGGAAGATGAGCTCCTCCTTCACTGAAGCTGCCTCTTCCACTTCTTGTGGACACCCTGTTCCCTTTGGTGGGCTTCCACATGTTATCTTCTAAATATTTATTGAAATCTCTTATTCATTGGTGATTTCCTTCATACTCTTTCATAAAGGAACACTGAGAAATAAATATTTTGGTGAGATCCCAGTAATTCACTTTATCTTCTGTAAGCAGAAACTGCAGGTTTAAAAAAAGATCTCATCGTATAAAGAAAAGATTACAAGGGGGCCAAACTGGAGACAAAGAGGTTGAGGTCAATGTATAGGATGAAATGTGCAGGAGGGGAATGACATAAGAAATGCAGTGGTAGGAACTTCATTGTGAGTAAAGCTCTAGGAGGCAATAAGTTAGACTACAGGAGAGACTGTAAGCCAGAATGTGGCAGACTCAGAAACTATTAGGAAGATTTTAGGAAATTTGGACATCCTTGTATACACAGTGCCACTAAATACATAGAAGATGAAATGTGGGGAAGAGAGAATGATCACAAAGGAAGCAACAGCTTGGATAACTCAATTCTGATGCTCCCATTAGTAAGAGTTGTTTTCCCTAGCCTAGATTGTACCAGGCAGGTCTTGAGTAGAGGGCATTCCTTCCACTGGATGCAACCCATTGACTTTTCCACTATGGGACCATCAAACCCTGTTCAAGTCCTTTCTCAGAGAACGCTGGGAAGCTCTGGGTAGCAGGTGAAAAACGAAAACATGTATGCTTCCCTTGTTTTAAGATTCTTTTTTGAGTAAGTTTCCTCAGTAAGTCTTCATATCAAAGTGGGAAAGTCATGGTGGCCTGACATGCATGCACTGGGATCTTGTTCCCAGACCAGCGTCTGCTACCAGAAAATGGAATGCTGAGAAGTCACCCCTTCCATTCCTCCTCCACCATGTCCCTGCCCACTCATTCCCCCCCCCCATCCCCACTGACCCCCTCCAAAATAATGACTACTTCCTTTAGATATTTCCTGTTGTCCCATGGGTTTTGTATGGGGAGGGGGATGGAACACACAGATTTGGAGATTATTCTGGTGTCCAAAGCAGATGTCTTTCACACCAGATCACATTCCCTAGCTCTAAGCCTTGAGACAGTTGAGTGTCCAGTGTCTTCTTATATCCCAAAGGGGCAATATTCCTGCCAACAAAACCAATCACTTGATTTCATTGTCCATCTTTCCTTCTGTTCTGCTTACATCCATCCTCAGATTTACCCTCCCACAGAACCAGAAACCACTTTTAGTATGAACCAAATGAACCAAAAAGAAAAACCTGAAAGAAGACAGAGGATTTCCCAGAAATGAGAGGCTGACCGTAGGCTTAGAGATGCTGGTCAGATGTCAGCATAGAGCTGCTTATCAAACAATTGGCTTGGGGTACATTAAGAGAGGTCAGAGCTAGGGATAAGAATTTTGGAATCACTTCTCTGGAAGTGTTATTTGAAGCTGTGAAGTAGACATGTTTCTAAGAAAAATGTAGAGAGGAAAACAAAAAGCTTGTGGAAAATCCCTAACTTACAGTTTGGAGAGGACAGGGGAAATGAAGCAAGTCAAGATGCAGGAAAGCAGAAGCTAGGGGTAGAAGAGAAATGAAAAGTATCCCTCTGTATCTCAGAGGGATAACATCAAATCCTGACTTGCCATTCATATGTTAATTTACAAAAACTATTGAGTTATTACTCTATGCTAGACACTGTGTTGGTCCTGGGGCTTGAGGGACAGAGTATACAATGAACAATGACTAGACTATATATAAAAAATAGGACTCTGCCCCATAACCTGTAAAAATCAGCCCCAGAATTCAGCTACTGCTTGTGGGAACCAGTCCAAGAAGTCAAACTACAATCCGTAATATCCAGTTCAGGAAGCCAAACAAAACCAAACCAAACAAAAAAAAAAACCCTCTAATCATTAGCCCCCAATGGCCAGGACTTGATTAATTACTGACAACTTCTCTATTTTTGGCCCCTGTTTCCAACTTAGGACCAATTGGAGAAAGCCAAATATGCATCCATAACCAATCTCATGCAATAGCTCATTTCTGCTTAGTCACCTAAGCTTCCCCATGTTAACAGCATCAAATCAGTGGATACCCTAATCCTTATTCCACTCTTCCGCCTGCCTTTGAGTCTCTGCCAAAGTTCAAGTGATGGTGACTAACACCCTTGCAAATTAGTGTTTGCTTGTTCTCATCTGGTTGGTCTTCATTATTTTCACAGATAAAATAGTGAGTTAGGCAAACCTGATTCCCGTCCTCAGGGAACTTAGATAGTAATGAGGAATACATTAAAAATATGAGTAGGGGCGCCTGGGTGGTTCAGTGGGTTAAAACCTCTGCCTTCAGCATTGGGCTCTGTACTCAACAGGGACCCTGCTTCCCCTTCTCTCTCTCTGCCTGCCTCTCTGCCTACTTGTGATCTCTGTCTGTCAAATAAATAAATAAAATCTTTTTTAAAAATATGAGTAAACAATAATAAATAAATAAATACAAATGAGACCATTGTTTGGAAGGAAGGATAAATGGGACACGAGAGGATTGGGGAAGGTGGCTAATCTGGATGAGAGAGAGATTTTAAAGGAGGAGGAAGCTTAGGAAACATTTTGAGGAATGAGGGGCATGTTTGTAGGATAAATGAGGTTTGTAGGATAAAAGCGTTATTGGAGGTAAAGTTAAAAGAGAGCTGAAGAGTTGAGCGAATGAGTTTAAGGGAGTGTGGGCTATCCATGGCGTAAACACAAAGATTGACCTTGGTGAGGAGGTGGGACAAGGAGAAGAGAAAAGAATATGAAAAGGTTATTTCAAATTAAAATACTTCAAATATAAACCACTGACTAATTACGTTAAGATTTTACTGTCTGCTAGGAGTTTAGATATCCGGACTACGGGCCTAGAGGGAGCGTTCTGGCCAAAGCATTAAGCCTGGGCAGCTGCTCCTCGTAACCAGTTTTTGAAATTCACAGCCCAGGCAGTTTGTCTGTTTTAGCCATATGGTTAGTGTAAATTTTCCAGGGGATTAATATCTACCCAAGGGTGAGATTCAAAAAACTGAAACAGGATTATTTCAGGGTCAGGACATTTTATGAATAGAGTGGCTAAGAGTTAGTGCCAGCAATGAAAAATCAAAAACTTTAAATTCATCCTGGCCTTTTCCAAGCTCTGCATGTATCTGCAGAGACAGGGGTTATAGTCCTGATCCCAGAACAGCCTCTGACTGTGAAGCTGCTGGTCTCAGGTCCTTTGATTCCTGCTTCACAGAGGAAAAATCTAGAATTTAACAGGCTCTCATTACTTCTAATCAAAACTGAGCTTTGGAAGGAAGGAGTCGTTTTCCTAGCAGCGGATCCTGGCATCTTAGCAGAGAGCTCCAACAAACCAGATTGTAGATGGGAACAATGAGGAAGAGCCCATTTCTCATCAATGGCTAGGTTTAGAGTTTATCCTTCATGGACATAAGCCAAACATGGGGGTTTTCTTGCCCTCCAAGAGCATCAAAATAGCCATACCAAGACATTAATAATATAGGTTTCTATGTTTTCATTATTAAGTAAGAGGTAGAACATCACCCAGTTCTTGACCCATTTCCTAGCCTTGGTCCCTCCAGGGAGATTCAGAGGTGGGGGTGGAAATATTTGTCTTGCGCATGACTTAATTTTTAAAAGTAACTGACAAATTGATGGTGTGTAAAAGTAATGAGTGAGGTGGAAATTGGGGTGAATACTTTCATAATTTTGGTGAGAAGAAATTTCTCAAGCCAAGAGCTACAAAGTAAAGGATTAATAGTTACTATTATTTTTAAAAGGCACAATAGAAAGGAAAGGGAAAGGTATTTTTAAAAACATCATAAACAAAGGTAAAAGACAAACGAAAAAAGAGGGAAATATCTACAACCCACACACATATACATAGATGTTAATATTTTTAATGTAAGAGTTTTTAAGAATCAATATGGGATGCCTGGGTGGCTGAGGGGTTAAGCCAACTGACTCCTGATTTCAGCTCAGGCTGTGATGTCAGGGTCATGAGATTGAGCCCCACACTCATCACAGAGTCTGCTTGAAATCCTCTCCCTCTGCCCCTCCCCCACTCATGCACTCTCTCTATCTCAAGTAAATAAATCTTTTTTTAAAATCCATTTAAAATATGACTACTCCAATTGAAATATGTGCAAATGATTTGTATAAGTAATTCATTTAGGATAAAATCTAAACTCCTTACTTTGACCTTACAGGTCCCATGGATCTCCCACTGCCTGCTTCTCTGACCTCAGCTCCTAAGACTTTCTCTCCTGCTTACTGCTTGTTCTCTAGTCGCATGGGTTTCCTTCCTTCAGGTCTTCAAATAGATTAAACTCCTTCCTGCCTCAGAAAAATTGCACTTGCTGTTTCCTATTCCTCTGATGTTTTTGCCCCATATCTTTGAATACCTAGACCTTTCTCATAATTGGGTATTAGTTCAAATATCACATCTTCGGAGAAGCCTTCTGCAATTACCCAATATATACTTCCTCATATCATCTTAGTCCTTCTTTTTTTTTTTTTTTTTTTAAAAATTTTATTTATTTATTTATGAGAGAGAGAGAGAGAGCACGCACAAGCAGGGGGCATATCAGGCAGAGGGAAAGCAGACTCCCTGCTGAGCAACGAACCGGATGGGACCCTGGGATCATGACCTGAGCAGAAGGCAGATGCTTCACCGACAGAGTCACCCAGGTGTCCCTCATCTTAGTCTTTTATAGATTGTATCACCATCTGAAATTGTGTGTGTGTGTGTGTTTTCCTTCTCCCACTCCCATTTAAAGGCCAGCTCCCTGCGACGAGAGACCCCTGGCTCTTAATATTTGCAGTATTCCTGGCATATAGAATGTTTCCTGGTTCACAGCAGGAGCTAAAATGACAAAACAAATTGATGAAGAAAAAGAAGAACACATGATCAACTAACATGAACAAAGGTTTGGTTCCATAGGTAACCAAAGAAATGCAAATTAAAAATTCAGCACTTTTTAAAACCATTTAGATTGACGATAACGAAAAAAAAAGATATCAAACTGCCTACTGGTGGGAATGTAAGCTGGTTGACATTTTATGAATGATAAATTGGCAAGACCCACCAAAATTTAAATTTTCAAATTTTTTGAGCCACAATTCTGTGTTTATGAAGAGTCCTAAGAAAAGGTCATTTCTGCTTCTAACCCAAATGATAAACTCTGTAGATACATCCAAGAAGCTCAATGAATCTCCAGCACAAGAAACATAGAGATAGCACCAAAACAGATCATAATAACGTTGCTGAAAATCTTGAATAAGGGGGAAATCTTAGAAGTAGCCAGAGAAATAAAAGATTAAATATATTCAGAGGAACAAAATTAAGGGTGACAGCATATTTGTTATGGTAAGCAAGTGAGATGATAGTGGAGCAACATCTTCAAAGTGCTTAAGAAAGGGCACCTGTGTGGCTCAGTGGGTTGGGCTCTCTGCTTTCAGCTCGGGTCATGGTCCTGGGGTCCTGGGATAGAGCCCCACGTTGGGCTCTCTGCTCAGCGGAGAGCCTGCTTTCCTTCCTCTCTCTCTGCCTGCCTCTCAGCCTACTTGTGATCTCTCTCTGTCAAATAAATAAATAAAATCTTTATAAAACAGAAAAAAAAACCCAACAAAGTGCTTAAGAAGAGTGTCCATCTACAATGCTATATCTGGAAAAGGTATTTGTTTGGGGCTGAAGTGTGCCCCCAATTTGTATGTTGAAACCCTAACCCCCTACTAGCTCAGAATGTCACCATATTTGGAGGTAGGGTTTTTAAGAGGTAAATAAGATAAAATAAGGTCATATGTGTGGGCCCTAATCCAAAATGACTGGTGTCCTTATAATAAAAGAGAAAGATGTAAGGACCTATTTAGCCAGAGTGACCCCATCTCGGTTTTAAAAGCCATTTTGTAGTTTGTGCAATAAACTTAAATTGACTCTCCCCCGCCCAGAGAAACTTACTTAGAAGCAAGTCTGGGAAACCAGTAAAATGTAATTGGCTAGTTCCTGATAACAGAGCCGAGAATACAAGCACGAGTCAGGCCAGATAGAGACATCTAATCAGTACAAAGTACTGTTTGTAACAGTGAGAAGGTCTTGCCCAAACCTAAATCACTCCATCTTGGGAAGGACGGCAATCTTATTATTCACACTGAATATGTGAACTGCCTACACCTTCCCAAAAAGTACTGTTTTTAACGGTTCCTGGTATGGGGTAATCTTAAATAACAAGTCACCAGACCGGATGGAACTAAGGCCAATCAGCAAGAGACACACAAACCCAGTGGGTTGAGATACCAAGATATGGGTGCAGTTTCACCCAATAAAAGGTAGCCTGTAAGATTGAGAGGGGTCGCTCTCTTCAGAGATGGCCCTGGCCAGTCAGTCTGACTTCTAATGCTTAGCATAGAATAGAGCTTTGCATAACTTTAACTTTGTTTCAGTCTCATTCCCCTAGCCAATCAGTCTGACTTCTAATATGTGGCATAAAATAAAGCTTTCAATAACTTTCACTTTGTCTCAGTCTCGTTTCGTTTAATAACAGACCTAACAAAAGACACAGCTGCAGTGTGAGAGATAACCACGAGGATGCAGTGAGAAGGCAACCATCTACAAGTCAAAGAAGGAGGCTTCAGAAGAAACCTCACCTGTCAATACCTTGATTTCAAACTTCCAGCCTCCAGAACTCAGGGGAAATAAATTTCTGTTGTTTGTTTAAGAAATCTAGTCTGGGTATTTTGATATGGTAGCCCTAGAAAACTAATATGATATATTTTAAAAGTGAAGACAAAAATACCTTTTTAAAAAAAATTTTTTTTAGAAAATCTTTAAGTATTTGTTGCTAGGAGACCCACACAGTAAGAAATGTTAAATAGGCAGGAAAAAAAAAAATGATAGATCAAAATACAGACACTGGAAAGATTAATTAAATGAGTAGATAGGTAAAAGCTTTAAAATTTATTTAAATCTCTTTAGAATATTATATTATGTGGTAAGGGAGAAATGGCAGTATGTTATTGTAAAGTTCTTAAACCATAGTGAAGTGACAGAATATGACTTTACTGGTTCTGGACCCAATTTCAATGTGTATGTGTGGAGTTTTCCCCATATCACCAAGAACTTCTCCAACACCAGCTGGATGTCGTATAATTCAACTCAATTTTCACACTATCTACATGGAGAAAATGTCGGATCCCAAAGGTAAAAGGTTCAGTCCTATAAGACTGCCCCCTAACACACACACACACACACACACACACACACACGCACAGTTCAGATGCCATTCACAAGCCCAGGTTATCACCTGCACTTCTGTTGAACTGGCCATAGATTGGAGATTCCAATTACTCCTTCCTTCAGTTCAATTAATATGGTAGAGTGGCTCACAGAATTCAGAGAAATATTTACATACCAGATTACCAGTTGATTATAAAAGGATATAACTTAGGAACAGCCTGATGGAAGAGATGAAATAGGCAAGGTATGGGGAAGAGGTGAAGAGTTTCCATGCCCTTTCCAGGCATACCACTCTCCCTGAATCTCTACATGTTCACCAACCTGGAAACTCTCCAAACCTTTTTTTTTTTTTTAATTGGAGGTTTCATAACGTAGGCATGATTGATTGACTCATTGGCTATTGGTGACTTAATTCAAATGCCAGTCTTTCTCCTCTCTGTAGAGGTAGGGAGGTAAAACTGAAAGTTCCAACCATCTAATCACATGGGTGACTCCATTGGTAACCAGCTCTTATTCTTCCATTTCAGGGCTTTCCAAAAGTCAACCCTATTAACATAACAAAAGACACCTTTATCACTCTCATTACTTAGGAAATTCAAAGGCTTTTAGGAGCTCTGTGCCAGAAATGAGGATGAGGCCAACTACCTATATTTTTTATTGAACAATCACAATATCAAAGACTTGAAGGTAAGCTGGGATAAGTTCAATATATATAATATACACACTATACTAAAATAACACAAAACAGTTATAGCTATTTATAAAATAAATGAAAATGGTGTCATAAAAATAATCTAAAATAAAGGCACACAGAGGGAAAAAAAAACAGTATTGAAGGAACAAATACAAAACACTTAGTAAGATGAGAGACTTAAATGTCATCATATCACTAATCACATTAAATGATTAAACACTCCAATTCAAAACTAGTGATTGTCAGCTTTGATTTAAAAAAAGAGAAAGATGGGGCGCCTGGGTGGCTCAGTGGGTTAAGCCCAGGCTCAGGTCATGATCTCAGGGTCCTGGGATTGAGTCTCTGCTCAGCAGGGAGTCTGCTTCCTCTTTTCTCTCTCTGCCTGCCTCTCTGCCTACTTGTGATCTCTCTCTGTCAAATAAATAAATAAAATCTTTAAAAAAAAAAAAAAAAGAGAGAGAGAGAAAGAGGAAGACCTAACCAAATCTTGCCTGTAAGAAATGCACTTTAAATGTAAGCACATAGGGCACCTGGGTGGCTCAGTGGGTTAAAGCCTCTGCCTTCAGCTCAGGTCATGGTCCCAGAGTCCTGGGATGGAGCCCCACATCAGGTCTCTGCTCAGCAGGGAGCCTGCTCCCTCCTCTCTCTCGGCCTGCCTCTCTGCCTACTTGTGATCTCTGTCCAATAAATAAATAAAACCTTAAAAAAATAAAAAAAATAAATGTAAGTACACAAATGAATAAAAAGTAAGAGAAATATCATGTTAACACCACTCAAAAGAAATCTGTATTGACTTAATTTTTGTATTACTATCAGATAAAGTAAATTTCACAGCAAAGTATTACCAGGGACAAAGTATTTAATTTTATAATGATAAAGGGTTAATCCATCAGGAGGACATAACAACCAATACAAATGCTTATATACAGAATGACAGAGCTATAAAATACATTAAGCAAAAGCTGATAGAATTGTAAGTAGACAAATTCATAACCTTAGTCAAAGATATCAATCCCTATCTCAATGATTATTACAACATGTAGACAGAAAATGAATAAAAATGTAGACGACTTGAATAAAAATCAATCAGCTTGACCTAATTGACATTTTTAGAACACTCTACCCAAGAACAGAAGAATATCTATTTTTCAAGTGTATATGGTATGTTTATGAATATAGACTATATTCTGGGCCAGAGGGCAAGTTTCATTATTTAAAAGGATTAAAGTAAAAGCAAGCTTATTCTTGGACCACAATAGAATTAAATTGGTAATCAATAAAAATGGGACCTCTGGAAAAATCCCAAATGTTAGGAAACTAACTGGTGCATTTAAAATAATGTATCAAAGAAGAAATCAAAAGAGAAATTGGGTATTATTTTAAACTGAATGAAAATAAAAACACAACAAACTAACAATTCGTAAGATGCTGGTAAGGCAATACCTCGGGGGATATTCATAGTCCCAAATGTCTGTATTGGAAAAGAATAAAAGTCTCAAATCAATGACTTCAGCTTCCCCTTTAAGAAATAATTTTTAAATTTTTATTATTTTTTAAAGATTTTACTTCTTTCTTAGAAAGTGTGTGTGTGTGTGTACGCACATGCGCGTGCAGAAAGGGAGACACAGAGAGAGAGAGAGTCCTAAGCAGACTCCATGCTGAGCATGGAACCCTACATGGAATTTGATCTCATGACCCTGAGATCATGACCTGAGCCAAAATCAAGAGTTCGTTGCTTAACCAACTGAGCCATCCAGGTGCCCCAAGAAACTTTTTTTTTAAGAGATCAAATTCAACTCAAAGTTAGCAGAAGAAAGAATATAAAAAGGGCAGAGTAGAGGTCAATGAAATAGAAAACAGAAAAATAATAGAGAATATCAATGAAATGAAAAGGTGGTCTTTCAGATGGTCAATAAAATTGATAACTTTCTAGCTAGATTGCTAGGTAATAAAAGAAAGAAGACACAAATTGCCAATATCAGGAATGAGCAAAGTAACACCATTCTAGAGTCTACAGCTGTTACAAGGATAATAAAGAAATACTCTAAACAATCTTATGGTAATAAGTTCAACAACTGAGATGAAATGAACAAACTCTTTGAAAGAAACAAACTATCAAGAAGACACAAAATTTGAGAATAAATAGATAATCTGAATAGTCCTATATCTATTAAAGAAGTAAACTTGTAGTTAAAATAAACTCGTAGTTTAAATTCCAATAAAGAAAACTTTGGGCCCAAATGGCTTGGCTGATGAATCATAACAAACATTTAAAGAAGTCATACCAACTCTACACAAACTCTTTCAGAAACGTAAAGGAGAAAGAATATTTTCAAATATATCCATTTTGACTTAATAATATATTATGCATAATTTTAATCAATACTCTTTCATTAACACATAACAAGCACCTGGGGATAACTGCGCTAAAGAAATAACAAAATTGACTTTGGGGGCATTTGGGTGGCTCAGTCTGTCAAGCGTCTGACTGTGACTCTGGTCATGCTCTCAGGGTCCTGGGATTGAGCCCCACATCAGCCTCCCTGCACAGTGGGGAGTTTGCTTCTCCTTCTCCCTCTGCCCCTCACCCTGCTTGTTCTTTCTCTTTCAAATAAATAAAATCTTTTTTTTTTTAAGATTTTATTTATTTGTCAGAGAGAGAGAGAGCACAGGCAGACAGAATGGCAGGCAGAGGCAGAGGGAGAAGCAGGCTCCCTGCCGAGCAAGGAGCCCGATGTGGGACTCGATCCCAGGATGCTGGGATCATGACCTGAGCTGAAGGCAGTTGCTTAACCAACTAAGCCACCCAGGCGTCCCTCAAATAAATAAAATCTTAACAAAACAAAACAAAGTTGACTTTGATGAAGGAGAAAGAAGTGAGAGGAGATCCCAGGCAAAGTCCCCTGCTATAAATAAGGAGAAAATAGAATGCTTGTAAGGGACAGTCACTCTCTCCAGACACTCTCAACAACCCAGAGACAAGAAACGTTGTCTTCAATGTTTCATTGAAGTTGTACTAATATATCCAGAGCACTGTTAGAAGAAAGGTTATAGCTAATAACAATGTTTCATTCTACATCAGCATCTACTACCATTTACTGAGGATCACCCATATGCTGGTTTCTATGCTGGGAATCTCTGTGAGTAATATTTCTTCCTATCCTTACAACTACCCTCTCAAGTTCAGTACACCCCTGCCCAGGTTTTGAGTTTTTTCACTAACCAGGAGAGGCACAAGATGAGATAAGGAAAGTAAAAAAAGAGAGAGAGAGAGAGAGAGAGAGAATCAGGTTAGATTTACCCAGTGACTTAACCCATCTGGTAAGCTTCTCCTTTTTTTCTTCCACAAATGATGTCTCTAATCACCTTCCACAAAGGAGAAACAGACAGCAGGGAGGGGCTGGGGCGGCAGGGACAGAATTTACCTTACTCAGTCTCCAACTGGACCATTGTTCTCAGGGCATATCCTCATCACTGTGCTCTGTAATGAAGTTGTTTCCTCAGCCTAAGAGATGAGCTCTAGTGATCACTCTTTTTCTGTTTTCCCACTTTCTTTTCATTGAAATTCTGATAAAAAGTTATGCCAAACTTTACTGTCAAAGCCACATGGGGTTGGAGAGAAGTGATGGGGGAAAAAAATCAATTGTCTTTTTCCTCATCCAGCTTCAGTTCTTTGAACAAAAGAACAAAGCCTTTATCTAGAGCTTAAAAAGATACGCCATCTTCTAACTTTTCCTTCTATTTCCATCTCATAGTCCTCTTTCCTTTGTCCCTCAAACACCTCCGTCTGACTCTCCCTTCAGAATACTCAATCCCTAGTACCCTTGTTGGGCACTAGAATTCCATAATTACAGGCACTTGGTGACTGTCAATGGCTTTATCTGATTTAGCAGAACTTTTAAGTGAACTCTGATCTTACTGTCTTCTGGCTCTGCTAGGAAGCAAGGGGGTGGGAGAGGAAGCTTTGTGGGCAGTGGAATTTTGGAAGGATAGAAGAATGGGGGGTGGGGGAAGGGTGATTTTTTCCAATCCAAGTTGCAGCAATTTTTTCCCCCCAAAGGCACCTGAAATGAAACATATTTTACCACCATAAGGAGTCATTTCTATCTTCGGACTTTCCTGTCCCCAGTATGGGGAAATTAGAGAAATTCAATTTTGGGGGGGCCTATTTCTTAGAAAACAGTAACACGAGTTATGGATAGAGACTGCCCCTTTCCACTCTGGTTACAGTCCACAACTGTCTTTCACTGTCTGACAGTTAGGGCTCCATAACTTCATTCTGAACCCATGTTTCTATTTTGAGCACTGGAGTGAGGAAGAAAGAGGAGTTTTGGTTCACTTCACCAATACCACCCCTCAATACCACCCCTGGATAAATTAAAGGCTCCAATCAACAAGCAATTAATCACAAGAAACCTACAGTGGATGCCGTCATATAAAGTGGAGAAGAAAGAAGATAACCGGTTATTAGCCACCTGCGTTACTGCTCCTACTGTTTCTTCAAAAACATCTAGAATAGCTCGGTCCTACAGGTCAGAGGCAGTAGAATATGTGTGAGTGGAGGAGCAGGGTACATGGAAATAAATGAAGACTACCTAAATGAGAACAAACAGAGGATATTTATTCAGAGTTTTCTATAACAAGGGAGTCAACTACCAACATTTGCCATTTCTAGAGATTCAAAGGCAAGTAGGAAGCTTAACAGTTAAAAAAAAATGGGGATATCTTTAGGTCTGCTCTGATTGGAGTTTGTTAGGAGGTGGAGGCCAGATAATTAGAAGTAGATATAATTGATTTGGAAAGTATATTTGGCATTTTAAACTTGGTCCTGAGTTGAAAATAGGGGCAAAAAAATCAGGAAGCTGAAGAGATCTGTTGGGAAGATGGAAGAATAGGAGGATCCTAAGCTTGCTTTATCCCATGATATTAGATAATATTCACATCAGCGTAAATAACCCAGAAAATGACCGAGAGACTGGCAGAACAAACTTCACAATTAAAGGTAGAGAAGAAGTCATATTGAAGACCGTAGGAGGAGAGAAGTCATGATCTGGTATCCACAGTGGGTAGGGAACTGGTGGTGTGGAGAAGTGTGAAAACCAGACTTGCACACCAGGGAGGCCACTAATGAACAGGGAACAGGGAGGATGAATCTCCATAACATTTGCCTTTGAAAGCAAGAGGGACCCAATGTCATACAGCCAGTGGGACTTAAGGCCTGGAATTTTAAAAATCAGTGCTCAGCTCTGGGAGAGCCTGGAGGGCATTAGGAAGTAGAATCCATGCCCTTAAAGAGAGAGCATGACAAACAGCCCTTGCAGATACAGTATAGAACCAACACTTTAAAATATGCCAGATGTAGACAGGGAAGGAGAGTGATTTGCCCATCTCAGAGCATGGCCTGGGAGACAAGGATCATGGGGAGGGCACTCCAGGAATGAAGGAGCTAGCAGGCCCCATTCCCCCACCCTCCCCAACATAAATAATAGCCACCTGTGGGTAGCGGCACTATCCCCAACACTGGCTATGTAACTTGTTTACATCTAGCCCTGATCCCTACAGTTTGGTGGATCCATCCTTCCCAGTCAAGATGGCCTTGGTCCCAGTTCTGTGGGCTCCATCCCCAGAAGACTGGTACAAACCCTGTCAATACCACAGCTTCTCACCTGTATGTTTTGTGGGACCTCAATTCTGGCAGCACCAGGGGCAGGTCTCATTTCACAGGCAGACCACCACACACCTTGTTAAAACACACCCCACCATTGCTGAGGACCAAATACTGCCCATAACATGCATAGGAGGCTCTGCAGAAACTGGACTAAAGGAAAAAGAGGCCAAGACTCAACAGCAGAGCACACACAACATTCCCTGATGAAGCAGGCTCTGGGAAACAGGGGACACTACTCTAAGGCACTAAATGAACCTCTTCTTCATAAGGATATTATTGTTAAGAGCAAGAGAAGTAGCTGACTTTCCTAACACATACAGACACAGAAATCAGACAAAATGAAGAGCAGAGAAATATCTGCCAAATGAAAAAGCAGGACTAAACCACAGCACTAGACCAAAACCAAATGGGTATAAGTAATGTGCCTGATAAAAAATCTAAAGTAATGATCATAAAGGTACTCACTGGACTTGAGAAGAGAGGAGAGGATTTCAGTAAGACCCTTAACACAGAGATTTAAAAAAGAAGAAGAACCATTCACAGATCAAGAACACAATAAATGAAATTAAAAATATACTAGATGGAATAAATAGGCTAGATGAAGCAGAGGGACAGATTAATGACCCAGAAGGCAGAGTAATGGAAAGTAACCAAGCTGAGCAAAGGAGGGAGAAGAAAATTATGCAAACTGAGAATAGTCTTAGGGAACTCAGTGATTCCATCAAACATAACACATTCATGTTACAGGGGTCTCAGAAGAAGAAGAGAGGGGGCAGAAAATTTACTTTAAGAAATAACAGCTGAGAAATTCCCTAATCTGGGGAAGGAAACAGATATCCAGATCCAGGGGGCACAGATATCCCCCAAAAATTCAACACAAAGAGGTCCACACCAAAACGCATAGTAATCAAAATGGCAAGAAGTAGTCATAAAGAAAAAAATGTAAAGGCATCAAAAGAAAAGATAGTTACATACAAGGGAATTCCATAAGGCTATCAGCAGATTTTTCAGCAGAAACTCTGTGGGCCTGAAGAGAGTGGCAGGATATATTTGAAGTGCTGAAAGAAAAAAATCTGCAGCCAAGAATATTCTATCCAGTAAGGCTATCATTCAGAATAGAAGGAGAGATAAAGAGTTTCTCAGACAAGGAAAAACTAAAGGAGATCATGACCACTAAACCAGCCCTACAAGAAATATTAAAGGGGACTTACTGAATGGAAAGGAAAGACCATATAAGTGAGAGTATGAAAGGTTAAAAAAAAAAAAAAACACAAAAAAGCAGTAAAAGTAAGTATTACTATAAAAATCAATCAAGGGATTCATAAAATAAAAGGATGTAAAATATGACACCACACAGCTAAAATGTTAGGTGGGGGGAGTAAAGAATGGATTCATACTTAAGCGATCATGAACTTAATATAGAATGCTATATGCAGAAAATGTTATATACAAACTGAATGGTAACCACACATCAAAAGCCAGTAACAGATATGCAAAGAATAAAGAGAAAGGGGTTTGAGCATATCACTAAAGAAAGCCAAAAAACCATGAAAGAGAAAAAGAGAAGAAAGGATCAGAGAAAATCTATAGAAACAACCACAAATCAAGTAACAAACTGACAATAAATACTTATCTATCAATAATTACTTGGGACATAAATGGAATTAACACTCCAATCAAAAGACATAGGGTGAAGAAATAGATAAAAAAACAAGATCCATCTATATGCTGCCTACAAGAGACTCATTTTATTTTATTTATTTATTTTTTTAAGATTTTATTTATTTATTTGACAGAGAGATCACAGTAGGAGAGAGGAAGGGAAGAGATCACAGAGAGAGAGGAAGGGAAGCAGGCCCCCTGCTGAGCAGAGAGCCCGATGTGGGACTTGATCCCAGGACCCTGAGATCATGACCTGGGCCGAAGGCAGCGGCTTAACCCACTGAGCCACCCAGGCGCCCCAAGAGACTCATTTTAGACCAAAAGACACCTGCAGATTGAAAGTGAGGGGACAGAGAAACATTTATCATACAAATGGATGTCAAAAGAAACCTGGAATAACAATACTTGTATTGGACAAAATAGACTTTAAAACAACAAAGACTATGTAATTATAAAGGGCACAACACAACAAGAGGATACAACAATAATAAATATTCATGAACCCAATATGGGAGCACCCAATTACATAAAACAGTTCATAACAAACATAAAGGAACTAAGTGATAAAAATACAATAATATTAGGGGCCTTTAACACCCCACTTCAATGGACAGATCATCCAAACAGAAAAACAACAAGGAAACAGTGGCTTTGATGACACACTGGACCAGAAGGATTTAATGGATATATTCAAAACATTTTATCCTAAAGCAGCAGAATATACATTGTATTCAAGTGCACATGGAACATTCTCCAGAATAGTTCACATATTGGGCCATAAAACAAGTCTCAACAAATTAAAAAGAAAAACAAAGTCATATCATGCATCTTTTCTGACCATGAACACTATGAAAGTAGAAATCAACCACAAGAAAAAATCTGGAAAGAGAACAAATACTTAGAGGTTAAATAACATGCTGCTAAGCAGTGAATAGGTCAACAAAAAATCAAAGAAGAAATTAAGAATTACATGGAAACAAAGGAAAATGAAAACACAATGGTCCAAAATCTTTGGTATGCAGCAAAAATGGTTCTAAGAAGTTTGTAACAATACAGACCCACCTCAGGAAGCAAGAGAAAACTCAAATGAACAACCTAAGCTTACACCAAAAGAAGCTAGAAAGAGAGGTAGAAATAAAAGCCAAACTCACAAATGGAAGGAAATAATAAAAATTAGAGCAAAAATAAATTATATGGGAACTAAAAACACACTAGAACAGATTAATGAAACCAGGAGCTGGTTCTTTGAAAAGACCAACAAAACTGATAAAACTCTAGCAAGACTCATCCAAAAAATAAAAAATAGAGAAAGAACCCAAATAAGCAAAATCACTAATGAAAGAGAAGAAATAACAACCAACACCACAAAAATACAAACAACTGTAACAAAATATTATGAAAACCTATATGTCAACAAATGGGATAAGTTAGAAGAAACATAAATTCCTAGAAACAAATGACATACCAAGACTAAAGTAGGAAGATATAAAAAATTTGAACAAACCAATTACCAGCAAATGAGATGAATCAGGAATCAAAAAACTCCCAACAAAGAAAAGTCCGGGACCAGACGGCTTCACAGGCAAATTCTACCACACATTTAAAGAAGAGTTAATATCTCTTCTCAAACTTTTCCAAAACACACAAGAGGGAGGAAAATTTCCAAATTTATTCTATGAGGCTAGTATTGTCCTGATATCAAAACTGGATAAAGATACCACAAAAAAAAAAAACATCAATAAGAGAAAGGATAAAAACCATATAATCATTTCAATAGTTACAAAAAAAGTACTTGAAAAAGTACAGCATCCATTCATGTTAAAAAACAAAACAAAACAAAACAAAACAAAAAACCCTTCAACAAAGTAGATCTAAAGGGAACATACTTCAACATAACAAAGGCCAAATGTGAAAAACCAATAGCCAATATCATACTCAATGGTGAAAAACTGAGAACTTTTCCCCTAAGGTCAGGAACAAGACAGGGATGTCCACTCTCACCACTTTTCTTCAACATAGAACTGGAAGTCCTAGCCACTGCAATCAGATAACACAAAGAAATAAAAGAAATTCAAATTGGTAAAGAATTAAAACTCTTACTATTTGTAGACAACATAATACTATATATAGAAAACCCTTAAGACTCCATCAAAAAACTACTAGAACTGATAAATAAGTTTAGTAAAGTTGCAGGATACAAAATCAATGTACAGAAATCTGTTGAATTCCTATACACTAATAATGAAGCAGCAGAAAGAGAAATTTTAAAACAACACCATTTACAATTGCTCCAAAACCAATAATCTAGGAATAAACTTAACCAAAGAGGTGAAAGACCTGTATTCTGAAAAGTATAATACACTGATGAAAGAAATTCAAGATGATACAAAGAAATGGAAAGACATTCGATGTTCATGGATTGGAAGAATAAATATTGTTAAAATGTCAATACCACCCAAAGTGACTTACAGATTTAATGAAATCTCTATCAAAATACTGGAGAGCAATTTTTCACAGAACTAGAACAAAAAATTCCTAAATCTGTATGAAACCACAAAAGACCTCATATAGCCAAAGCTATCCTTGGGAAAAGGAGTTTTCTTTTATAAAGAAGAGTATACAAGGCTAGAAAGAACCCATGTTGTAAAATGGGATGAAAGGAGCTAATACATGCATGATTATGTAGCAGTTCAGAGAATGTCTTTCCTGGAGGCCAGCCTCTTTTCCAAAAGGACCATTAAAGAAAGGCTATATGCTGGCTGAAGTTGAAGGTGGGCCAAAGTTCAGGGGCCTGAGAGAACCAAATATTTAGTCCCTAGTGTCCCCATTTTGTAGTCATCTTAAGGATGAACTGGGGAAGGATCCACTGGCAAGTCCCCTCACACCTATCCCGCTCACCTGGTTGTTGGCAGGATTCACTTTTTTGAGGCTCATTGGACTGAGGGCCTCCGCTCCTCACTGGCTGTTGGTAAGAGGCACCTTTCGGTTCCTTGCTTTGCCCTTCATTTCTCTCCACGGGTCTCCTTAGTCCACAACATACCAGTTTGTTTCATCAGAGCCAGGAAACCAAGAAAAGCCTGAGAACAAGAATGCAAGCAAGACGAAGTCAGGGCCCTTTGCAACCTAATCTTAGAAGTGACATCCAATTGCTTCTGCCATGTTTTCTATTCATTGGAAGTGTCAACTTTAAATTGTCAGGAGGCAGAATTAAGGAGAAGCATTTACTGAGGATCTAAGAATTGTAATTCAGGGTACACAGATTTGGGCAGGAATCCAAACAGAAAGGAATGTGTGTATAAGTTGTTTGCAAAGAATTTTGATTGGTGTTGGCAGCAGAAAATTAATCTTGGCTAAACATAATTGGTTGCTAAGGCTGTCGCTAAGCAAATGTCTGTTACTGTAGCAAGTGGCAAGCCTTCTTGCTTCTAGAGTTCTTGAAGCATTTGCAGTTTGGCCCTGTTCAAAAGTTCATGTTTCCTCTGGTGAGGACAGGCATAAGACCCACCTCTTTAATGGCCTCCCACCTCCATTTTAAAATCCCTTAACATAAATGACTCCATTTTATTTTACCTTTCTCAGAAGCAAAGTACCATGCCCAGCTCACACTCATGGGTAGGGATGATACAAGACAGTAGGACTCATTGGGGGCCATCTTGGAAGCTATCATAAATCTCTGTCAAATAAAAATCAGATTCAGATGAGTAAGAGTCTCCATTAGCAGGGATTATTGCAAGGAGGGAAGAAAGATTATTGCAAAAAGGAGAACACTGACCGAAAAATCAGCACTTTGTTCCTGTTGATCAGTGGGGACAAAAACAGCTCATCTAATCATTTGTGAGCCCAAGAATGGGAATTTGGATAATAAAGAGGGTACCCAGGAGCCTTATCCAACTCACATGGGAAGGGTGGTTCTTTGCAATAAGCCATTTCCTGGAACACAAAGGGTGAGGAGATTTCTTAAGCTTCCTTGTTTTCCCTGCTCAGGTCAAGCTCAGTATCATTATTTTCCTTCCCATCCTTCCCAGCATGGGGGTGCTTCCACAGGGGCCGGCCAACATTGGCTGGGCTCTGCACCCCAGGTCTTTGCTCAGTGGGTTGCCTCAAGCAGGATGGGGAGGAAGAAGGGCAAGAAGAGGAAAGATAAGAATAGAAAGCATTTCCTGAGCAGTTGCAGGTATCAGGAGAGTCTTAAATGGTTTTCCCACATTATTTCATAAAGTTCCTCTTCCGCCACTTCCGGTTCTATCTCACTCCATCCTCCAGGCCCCACCCTCGACACGCCCCACTTGCCAGTCATGAACTCAACTGTCCCTCAGTACTCAGGATGCACCTGCCATTCATGTCCTTCTCTGCATTACTATTATTTACAAATAATTCCTAGACTGCAGGCTGAGTGACCCACTCATTTTTGCCAGTTCCTCGACCTTCCATTTTTTTATCTGTAAAAACTGAGATTGGAGAAGTGAACACTGTGTTGGGCTTACAGAAGCTTAGATTTTCTGATTTTCAGGTGACCACAAACTGCTGGAAAACGACCAAAGTCTGAAATCCATCTCAGGGAAGGGAATTTTCTCAATAACGGTACTTCTGAGGCCCTTCTCACTGTAACAGAACCCTCTTCAGCATTCTACCAAGGCCACCCCTCCTCTGATCCCACCACAAATAGAGCTCCCTCCCGCCCTACACCAAACCCTTCTGATGCTTGGCAGCCTGAGGAGTTTCTTATTTCCATTCCACGGAGAACTCCTTGACGTTCAAATAACTTCTTTGCTTCTCCAACCATTCCCAACTACCAGGCACCTACCATAGTGTTTTAAATAAATTCAACCTATCTGACAAGGAAGCGATTTTCTATAAAGAAGGCTGTGGAAAACACTACAGATTAGAGGAAATGCAGACCGTAACAAAGGAAGGTAATCACATAACAAGGCCAAGAGCTGCCTGGCCTTGCGGGGAGAATGACTCCACAATCTGCAAGAAGTGGAAAGTAAGCATATACTAGCCCCTTTTGTTTTTGAGAGCTTACAAATCTGCTGTATTAGGAAACAGGCTTCTATAAAGATTAACCCTCAGGCAAACCTTGTTTCATTGTGCTTTGCAGAAAAATTGCCTTTTTTTTTCCAGATTGAAGGTGTGCGGTGACCCTGCATCAAGCAAGTCTGTTGGGACCATTTTTTTCTTTTCTTCTGTGTCTCTGTGTCACATTTCGGGGACTCTCATGAATATTCCAAACTTTTTCATTATTATATTTGGTACGGTGATCTGATGAGTGATCTAATCTAGCATGAGGCTATCTAACAATTATCTGTGTGAATTACACAGTATTGTCATTATTTTGGGGGCACCACAAACTCTGCCCACCTAAGACAGTGAATTTAATTGATAAATGTGTGTGTTTTGACTGCTCCACTCACCAGTTGTTCCCCACTTACACCCCATCTCTTTTGACTCTCCTATGGCTTCCCTACTCCCTTAAAAACAACAGTATTGATTTAGACCAGTTAATAACCCTACAGTGGTCTCTAACTGTCTGAGTGAAAAGAAGAGTCAATTGATCGATATGGCACATTTCACTGTTGTCTTACTTTAAGAAATTGCCGCAGCCACCCCAGCCTTCAGCAACCACCACCCGATCGTTCAACAGCCATCGGCATCAAGGCAAGATTCTCTCCCAGCCAAAAGATTACAATTCACTGAAAGCTCAGATGATGGTTAGCGTTTTACAGTAACAAAGGTATTTTTAAATGAAGGAATATACTTTTTTTTTTAGACATAATGCTACTGCACACTAACTAAAGTATGGTGTCAACATAATGTTTCCGTGCACCAGGAAACCCAAAAAATGTATTCAACTGACCTTATTGTCATTTTCAATTTTATGTGGTGTTCTGGAACCAAACCTGCACGGTCTCCAAGGGATGCCTGTACACAGTAACAAATGCATTATTGTCTCCATTGTGTAAGTGAGATTACCAAGTGCTAGAGCACACTCAAGGTCACAAAGCCTGTAAGTGGCAGAGTGCTTTACAGACCAGCCTGACTCCAAAAATCAGGCAATGAGCCCGTGCAACCCACCCCACGCCCCATCCACCCAGGGCTGTGTATTCCTGGGAGGCATGAGGATATCTAGCAATTAGCCGTGTGACTTATACAGTCCTTTGCACATTATCAGTCTTCCATAAGTATTTAGAATTCTAGACCTATGGAAACCTATCAGTTGGAAGTGGTTTCAAGTGCATTTAACAGAATATCCAAGTGATGGGAGCTCAGTTAAACAGGGCTTTTTTGGGTCACATAACAATATTTTGCTCACCCAACGGTAGATGGCTGGCTTAGGTTCCACAGTTTAGGACAACATCTCTGGAACTCTGTTAAACTTTCAGAATGGGTGTTGGGTTAGCCCACAGGCAGTACTGGACACAGGTCTTCAGAGGGCATCTGGTCCCAGCCCTTCATGTTACCAGTGAGGGACTGCAGCACACAGAAGCTAACTGACTTGCCCGAGAGCTCACAGCAAAGTGGCCAAGTTCAGGTTTAAACCCAGATTCCCTAAACCATGGCCTCTCTGCTTCTAAGAATCAGGAGAAGGCTCTTGAGACAGGGAGAGAAAGATGTTTTTCCTTTCACAGAAGCAACTTTCTCAAAAAAGCAATGAGGGCTCTTCAGTATGGTTTGAAGAGCCAAGGTCATGTTGCGGCAGGCAGCGTCCATCCATACCCAAGGCAGCCTCACCCCAGAATCTAAATCCCTTGGTATCCCCAGTGTGTTCCAAGGAATGACCTTCAAACACATTCAGGGAACAAGTCCCCTAAACAAATCAATCAGAAATCAAAACAAAAGCCTCAAGAGTGGGAAACTAATAGGGATGCAGAACGGGAAGAATAAAGCCTCACAAGTCATTGTTCAGATTAAGTGAGTGAATAGAAAGTCCTGGTGGCACAGCATCCGCCTTCCTTTCTGAGGGATGTAGGGAATCTTACAGATGATACTTAGAGTAGGGGCACCTGGGTGGCTTAGTGGGTTAAAACTTCTGCCTTCAGATCAGGTCATGGTCCCGGGGTCCTGGGATCGAGACCTGCATCGGGCTCTCTGTTCGGCAGGGAGCCTGCTTCCCTTCCTCTCTCTCTGCCTGCCTCTCTGCCTACTTATGATCTCTGCCTGTCAAATAAATAAATAAAATCATTAAAAAGAAAAAAAAAAAAGATGATACCAAGAATTGCCATTTATGGAACATTGATCGAACATTTATCGAATTTACAAAAGAATAAATACTTTACATGCTTTATTTCATCCTCACAACCCATTTTACAGATAATGACATCAAGGCTCAGAGAAGTTAATTGAGTTGCCCAAAAGCAGGGGTGAGATGGATTTAAGCCCGTTTGTCTAATTCTAGCAGAGCCTAACATCAACCACTACAGCCTCCCGTCCCTCCTGGCTTCAGAGTTACAGGACAAGACAAATCCCCAGCAGAAGACTCTTCACTGACCCCTACTTCCCAAACAAGCACCTCTGCAGAAAGAGAATTCTCAGCCTTGCTGAGAAAATGATCCCATGTCCTAAAGCCTGACATTCACTGCGCAGAGAACTCTCCTCTGTCAGAACCTAATGGCTTCTTGCTGTAATTTCAACTCATTGCTTCTTTAGTTTAGTTGGTCAGGCTTAGGATAAAATGAAATTGAAGTGTTATTTCGAAATACTTGTGTTTCCATCCTTCATAAAAAACAAACAAACAAACAAACAAAAAACCAGTTCCATCTTTTTTTGGACTTCTTGGCAACAGTGATTTACTTCTTACTTTCAAGATCATGCTCTAGCTAGTAAAAATAAAATGTTTTTGGGGGGGGTGAAGACTGGTAGAAGATGGGGGTAGCAAAAATAAAAACTATTCATTGCCAAGGGAATGAGGCTCGAAAGTCATTTTTCTTTGAAGAGAATTTGGGGGAGAAAAGAAAAGAAAAGAAAAAAAGATCTAGAATGCTGCCCAACCTATTCGTTTCTTTTTCTTTGTACTTTTTTTTTTTTAATAAGTGCTATGCTTTTTTTTCTCACGCTGAGTTTTGAGGACAACCTCACATCCTACATACTCTCAGATTAGTCTATTTCTAGCCCCATACAGTGCCAATGACACATATTCACCAAACGACATATACTGAGCTTTCATTATCTTACTTTGAAATGAAGAGAAAAACAAACAGCTCAGGTCTCCCTCTCACAGGACAGCAGATTCTTCACATCTTCAAAGGAGTGTTCCCAAGTCTTTGGCAAACTCCGAGGAATGACTTTTGTGAGAATCTTTAGACTAGCACCTAACTGCCCTTTAAATTAGTTCAGCCAAGGGCACCTGGGAGCTCAGTGGGTTAAGCCTGTGCCTTCAGCTTCAGGTCATGATCTCTGGGTCCTGGGATCGAGTCCCGCATCAGGCTCTCTGCTCAGCAGGGAGCCTGCTTCCTCCTCTCTCTCTCTCTCTCTCTGTCTGCCTCTCTGCCTACTTGTGATTTCTCTCTGTCAAATAAATAAAAATAAAAAATCTTTTAAAAATAAATAAATAAATAAATTAGTTCCGTCAAAAGTCCCATGTCTCCTACAAACAACTATACAATCTAAGTTAAGTTTTTTTTCCTTCAAGTTTGATTTTCCCCCTAATAAACAATACGGGCTGACCGGACACTCACTGAAAATGTCATCGATTTTCCTTTACCGTTGCCCCCTCCTCTTTTTTAGAGAAAGAGAGTGCACAAGTGGAGAGGGGAGGAGCAGAGAGAGAGGGGAAAGAGAGAATCTTTTTGTTTTTTTTTTTTAATTTATTTGACAGAGAGAGAGATCACAAGTAGGCAGAGAGGCAGGCAGAGAGAGATATGGGGGGGGGGGGGGGGGAAGGAGACTCCCCGCTGAGCAGAGAGCCCGATGCGGGACTTGATCCCAGGATCCTGAGATCATGACTTGAGCCAGCGGCGGAGGCTGAACCCACTGAGCCACCCAGGCGCCCCAAAAGAGAGAATCCTAAGCTGACCCCACACTCAGGATGGAGTCCAATGCATGGCTTAACCTCACAAACATGAGCTCATGACCTGAGTTGAAATCAAGAGTCGGATGCCTAACCGACTGAGCCACCCAGGCGTCCCCACTTTACCCTTTTTGGCTGGATAGGTCCTGTTCACATTAAACACTTGAGTCCTTCCTAGGGCATCCCTCCTTTAAGTAGTCTAAACTTTTAAGCTCTGGACAATTACTTACTTCTCTTGGAAGTAAGTGTAAGAAGCTAGTTTGGTCATTTTTCCAGGTAAGTAATCAAAATAAATGGTAACAGAACAAGAAAGGGATGTTTGACCAAATCATTCATAATAATACTTATTATGGACTGAATTGTGTTCTCCGAAATTCATATGTTGAAGCCCTAATCTTCATTGCAACTAGAAGGAGATAGGATCTTTGGGGAGGCAATTCAGCTTAAATGAGTCATTAAGGTGGGACTCCAATCCAATAGGACTGGTATGTTTATAAGAGGATGAGACACCAGAAAGCTCTCTTCCCCTTACCCCCAGCTTGAGCATATGAAAGAAAGGCCATGGAAAGTCACAGTGGGAGGGAGGCTACCCGAAAGGCAGGTAGGGAGGCCTCACTAGAACCTTGGTGGCACCTTGGCCCTGGACTTGCAGCCTCCAGAACTGTCAGAAAATAAACTTCTGCTGTTTAAGGTACCCAGTCTGTGGTGTTTTATTATGGCAGCCCCAGCAGACTCATAAAATGCCACTCAATGGAATTAAAATGATTACTTAAGCAACATAAGGAGGAAACAGCGAGGGTCAGGGAAAGAGTCCAGGAGAAGTGAGGAAGTGTGGAATTGTAAGTGAGCTGATTACTTGTGTCTTATGACAGGGAATCAATAGATATTGGGGCAAATTGATAATAAAAAATGAGGAATTCTGAATACATTATTTAAAGTGACAGAGGTGAAACATTGAAGAATGCGTCCACTTCAGTTAATAGAAAATCTGCATATTGTGGATTGAAGAAATAGTTGGGTTTTTTCTCCCCACACCTCATACCAAGCAGTGCAGGGGTAAGTAGCTGCTGGCATTAAGAAATCCCCAGTTAAAAAATCCCCAGTAGGGGCGCCTGGGTGGCTCAGTGGGTTAAAGCCTCTGCCTTCGGTTCAGGTCATGATCCTAGGGTCCTGGGATCAAGCCCCGCATTGGGCTGTCTGCTCAGCAGGAAGCCTACTTCTCTCTCTGCCTGCCTCTCTGCCTACTTGTGATGTCTCTCTGTCAAATAAATAAATAAAATATTAAAAAAAAAAAAAGATATTCCCAATGCCCAATGTCAGGGCCAGTATCACTGCAATTCTCCTGGCCTTCTCTTCATGATCACAAGCTGGATGTTGCAGCTCCAGCCATTAAGACCTCATTCCAGACAGGATTAGGAAGTGAGGGAGAAGGGATAGCACCAGCAGACTGGCTTATATTTTTGCCCAGAACTGTAACATGGTCACCATTAGTGAAAAGAAAGAAGGGGCTTAGGAATGGGTCTTGCCTACTTATGTTACTGGAATGGTTAAAAGTCTTCTAAAGTGTGAGACCATGGGCAGGTGGTCAGAGAGTTTTGTTTCTATTTTGATCTTTTTCATGTTCAAAAATTTGGGAAACTTTAAAATTTTGAAAGCTTCGAAGGATGAAAAGAAATCATGCCTCGGGTTTCTAAATTACTACATGTCAAATGGGGGGTGATCGTTGAAGCCACAAATTTAAAACAGGGACTGCCAAGAATCTACTTGGTGTGATGTTTCTTGGGGTAGCCCAGGAAGGTTCCAAATTCATTTAGCACCTCTGAGAGTCTCATAGCTACATACTGAAGCCAGCTTCCTTGAGCTATCTACTCCAGGCCTTCGTCATGGCCACTAGATAATTCTTGGCAAGACCCACAACCGCATAGAATAGTGGTCAAAGCATGACCAGTGGCATTAGAAAGACTTGGGTCTGACACCCACTACACACTTTCTACCAGCTGTGAAATTGGACAAATCACTTCAGTCTCACTTTTCTGTTTCCTTGCTTATAAAATAGAGATAGTAACACTTCTTAGCACTGTTGGCAGTGAGTATTCATCACTGGTTTGCTAGCACTTAGAATACCTGAATCAAAAAATATTTGTTGAATACCCCCTGAACCTTTTCATTTACAATTTCCCTAAGAATTACCATAATGTCTGAAATGGGCACATCATGTTCCATTTATGGTGACTCTTATGTAAGCTTTTAACCTTCAGTGGACTAAACTGCATACACTAAATTGTGTCTCTTAGGTAGCTAATGCATAATAACTAGAAGCTGGACTTAAAACATACTTTAAGAAATTCTCATGCAAAGTGAATTATTGAACTCTTTGTTCAAAATGTGCACCTGGGTTGCTAGCTGTAGTGCTCTCTACCCACTACAAACACCTAGCAGTAGTGTTCAAAACGAAGAAATGGAAAAATCCAAATTCCATAAATGAGGACTAAACTGAAAGCTAAACTGGTGAGTAGGAGTTGGTATCAGAACTGCCCGTGAGAATATCAGGATTAACTACACATCTTAGATGCTGAGGTTATACTAGGGTCGGGGCCAGAATTTCCTGCCTGAAGCTGGCAGCCTGTGAGTGCTGTGCTCTCAGACTAAACAGTGGAATCAGAACCAGGACATGGAGAGGCCAGGGGAAGTGAAAAGGCAACTTCCCACTCATTCTGGATTAAGGGTGGAAAATAAAGTTACTCAGAAGAAGTTGGAAATCTAAGCCAGCTCTATGCTTGGATGTGGAGCCAAATTCACACCACACATGGAGTTTGGAAAGCCTAAGCTGAAAACAACCTTACAAACCCATGCAGAGTGGGAATAACAGGAAATCTAAGCCAGATTAATCTTTTTGTATTATTAGCTAAAAATCTGGAAAAATATTTCTAAAGCAATTGTACAAAGGCATCAGAGAGGGACAAAAAGCAAGTAGAAATGGGGAAGAGCCTACCGTTGAAATACAATGACAACTGGTGTGATTTGGGAGTCAGAGGCTTTTTGTCCGTAGAAATTCCTCAATAAGCATGAAGCTCAGGGTAGCAGAAAGCCAGAACCTTCCTCCTTGAGATAGCGTAAGACAAAGTTCAGAACTTGCAGAATGACTGGAAGGTTATGGGTAGAAATTGAAGAGGAGAAGGAGCTACAGAAGGAGTGAAACATAAAACCTTAATGTAGGGCGCCTGGGTGGCTCAGTGGGTTAAGCCGCTGCCTTTGGCTCAAGTCATGATCTCAGGGTCCTGGGATCGAGTCCTGTATCGGGCTCTCTGCTCAGCAGGGAGCCTGCTCCCTCCTCTCTCTCTCTGCCTGCCTCTCTGCCTACTTATGATCTCTCTCTGTCAAATAAATAAATAAAATCTTAAAAAAAAAAAAAAGAAAAGAAAAAAGAAAATGCATTGCATTTAAAAAAAACAAAACCTTAATGTAAACTGAGCCAAAATCCTTGGTAGATCACTAAACCATGCATGTGGTGGGGAAGGCCAGCAAAGCCCAGCTAATAAGCAGCAGGTGGACACTGAGAGGGTTGAGAAGAGATTTTTTCTGCAGGTCACCACAGGGGATATCAAGGCTACTGCCTGCTAGACCAAAATAAGAGAAACAAAACCCTTCAGGGAAACATAAGATCCAGACTCTGTTCAACACACCATAATAATCATCATCAATCATTCAATCAAAATCATCATCAATCAATCAAACCATCAATCAATCATCAATTAATCAATCAAAAAAATCACTAAACATGCAAATAAACAGAAATATGTGACCCATTCTCTAAAGAAAAATCAGGCAATAGAAACCAATTCTGAGATGACCTAGAAGTTGCGTTCAACAGACAAGAAACGTATTTAAATCGGCCACTGTTGGAACTACTCAAATATTTTACAGGAAAATACACTCATTATGAATGAACAGAGTGATAATCTCAGCAAAGAAATGAAAATTATAAAAAATAAATAGGGGAAGGATAAGTCTTCTGTAATGGTGGCATAAAAAGTTTAGGCAATTGCTTTTGAAGATAAAAGTTATAAAATGGGACAGGGGTGCCTGGGTGGCTCAGTGGGTTAAGCCGCTGCCTTCGGCTCAGGTCATGATCTCGGGGTCCTGGGATCAAGTCCCACATTGGGTTCTCTGCTCAGCAGGGAGCCTGCTTCCCTCTCTCTCTCTCTCTGCCTGCCTCTCTGCCTCTCTACTTGTGATCTCTCTCTGTGAAATAAATAAATAAAATCTTTAAAAAAAAAGTTATAAAATGGGACAAAATTATTTAAAACAATTTCTGTTCTGTGAAAGATAATGTTAGGAGAATGAGAAGACAAGCCACAAACTGGGAGAAAATATTTGAAAAAGACACATCTGGTTACAAAAAGACTCTGAAAATGTAATGCTAAGAAAAGAAACAACCCAATGGAAAAATGGGACAAATACCTCAACAGATACCTCCTCAAAGAAGATATACAGGTAGCAAATAAGCATATGAAAAGATGCTTCTCCTCATTTGTCAACAGGGGAATACAAGGTCAAACAAAAATGCGTTACCACTACACACTTACTAGAAGGGCCTAATCTGGAACCAATTAAAAATTTTAAAACTGGGGGCACGTGGGTGGCTCAGTGGGTTAAAGCCTCTGCTTTCGGCTTAGGTCATGGTCTCAGGGTCCTGGGATTGAGCCCTGCATCGGGCTCTCTGCTCCACAGAGAGCCTGCTTCCTCCTCTCTCTCTCTCTCTCTCTCTGCCTGCCTCTCTGCTTACTTGTGATCTCTGTCAAAAAAAAATAAAATCTTAAAAAAAAATTTTAAACTGAAAAATATAATATCTACAGTCCATGCCCAACACATCTATTCACTATGATGGAAGAAAATCTAGTTAGTATAAGAAGATGAGAAAATGATGAGTCATGTAAATAATGTCTTTATTTGTCAATGTCATGATCATATACATAGACGATCCTAAAAAATCTATGAAAAAAGTCTACTAGAACGAATTACTGATTTAGTATGGCTGCAGGGTAAGAGTTTGATATAAAAAGAAACATTTTCTACATCTTGGATCAACAGAAAGGAATGAGAGTTCCAGAAGTGATGGTCTAACAAATGCCTTAGGACCCAGCAGAGGTAGGGACATTTAATAAAACATAAAATTAGGTGGGAAAAGCACTTCAGCAAAACTTTGTATAACAAGAGAAAGAAGAGGTTCCAGCTTCCCCCAGAAGGAAAATCAGGCCTCTTGCTGTAAAATTGCTTTGAGTGGATAAGGTCTAAAAATGTAAACAGCATTTCTGAGGCACAGAGCCAGGTAACCCTTCCTTTGAAGTGACTATGTCTGGGTTGACTACCTGTACTCTTTCAACGGCTCTGCAGTGACTTCCCAAGGCCCTGTCATGCCTTAAATTCCATGCCTGGAATGCTTTAGAATTTTGCATGTTCCGTGACTTGCAACTAGCAATCTTTATGTGGCCAAGATTCTGGCAGACACTGTCACAGAAGTGAGCTGTGTGAAGTCGACGTCAGTAGACTTGGGTAGACCAGTAAGCTGAGTGAATGTCAAAGGGTTCCTCTCAGGAATACTGAGCTTGAGGCATTTCGTTGATTTGTGGCAGCTGTAGCAGAGATTCTACAATGCTGGGTGGTGAATTATGGTCAGTTGCATCAGTGGGTTTCTTCTAGCATTGTCCCATGGAGTAATTGAGCATGTCTCTTGGCTGCTGCACTTCCACTTTTAAAACATCCCAACCAGGTTCCCTAGTGTTCCTGAAGATCTTATCTCTGTGATATGCTGTGAAAATTGCACTTAAGCTAGCTAGAGTGGGTTCTGTTTTCTCTATAAAGGACATTGATTAGTAAAGACTTTGCTCCAGAACTGGTGGCAGGCTATAGACTTTCAAAGAAATGGGGATCTGGAATAAGTTATCTTTTTTCATAGGGTTTGAAGGCAGTGGGGATTGGGTTAGCATTACAGGAGGAGGCACAGATGTTCTATGGCCTGTTTTGGTTGAGCAGTCTCTTAAATGATCCACCAAGGTCACTAGGAATAAAAAGCATATTGAAAGCAAAGCTTCAGTGGCCGCAGCATTTTTTCTAAGAGTTTTATGGGTTTTGCTCTTATATTTACGTTTTTTATTCATTTTGCATTCATTTTTATATACAGTGTGAGGTAAGAGTCCAACTTCATTCTTTGCATATGGATATCCAGTTTGCCTACCATCATTTATTAAAAAGTCTCCTTTTCCCCATTGGTCTCTACACCCTGGTTGTAAATCATCTGGCCATATATGGGAGGGTTTATTTCTGGGCTTTCTCTTCTATTCCATTGGTCTTTATGGTTGTCTTTTTGCCAGTATCACACTGTTTTGATCACCATAGGTTTATAATAAGTTTTGAAATCAGGAAATGTAAAACCTCCAACTTTGTTCTTCTTTTTTTCAAGATTATTTTAGCTATTTGGGGTCTTAAGAATGGTTTTAACTAGTTTAATAAGGAATAATAATTTTATAATTTAATGATCTGCTAGGTTTCTATTGCTTCTGGGCTCAGTACTGGTCTATGCTATTATATATGAAATATAAAATATTATAAAATAAAATATATATAAAATAAAATAAAATAAGCAATGTAAATAAAAAGAAATAGGAATAGTGCAGTGGATTTATTAGGTATGACCCATGCATTCACCCTTAAATATATCCTCTCAGAAAGCCCAGACCTTTCCAGGGCATAAAGACACACACTAGTGAGAGAAATGCAGACATATGGGAAAGTGTTTGAGTGGATCTTTTCCATGCATCAAAAATGAATGTGAGGATACTGTCTTTAAAATGGACTTCCTAGTGTGAGTAAGGTTGATGGGCCTGGATTCTGAGGGGGGCAGAAGCCAAGTAGTAGTACTCACCTCTAATGGCACAGAGGGTAGGGTTACTATGGCAACCAGCAGGGTCAGCTCATTCGTCAGTGATGTGGCCCACAGGAACTTCACAGCGACTAAATTATCACAGGGACCTGGAATAAGTAGAAGGCCACTCTACTAAGGTACTACTCGATTTGTATAACAAAACAAAAAAACAGCTGTAGGTCTGGCAAATGGAGACCTAACTTTAGCCACCACATCTGAAATCCAGAGCCCCTCATTTAATTTCCATACCTGAGTTACTGTACAGATCATGAATCTCTTGAAAAAAGAAAAGACTGTAACAATATCACTGTAAGTGCTATAGTTCTCCCAATCAGCTTCTCCAAAGGGGCTTATGGAATGACCAATTTGGGAATGACTGGACTGGTTTTTAGTTCACACCAGTTCTTAGAGATGGAAATAGTCACTGTGGCCCATAGGTGACAGCAAGAACTTTTAGAGGTCAAATGATAAACGGAATTTTGACTTGTGTCTCACTCATCTGGGGTCCGTGGGTCTATTCTGTGGCTAATTCCTGAGTTCCTAAATATAGAGTTGGAATACTTAGCAACCAACAGAATATACACAGGAGCTCCGTTATGGTGGTATTAATGGAAGCCCCTGGAAGCACTTCCTCCCAGTGAAAATACAAGCCAAAAGCAACATCATCTCCCTGAAGGAATCACTGAGGTAGGTGCCAATATTACATAATTCATAGGTGCAGAGGTAATGATTTTTATTCTAGCCATTCAGCTCACCTGCTTAACCTCTACCTAAAATAGATCATCAGGTCACATACACTGGACTAGCAATCAGAAAAGCATTCAATTTCTCAGAAGAAGTGCTAAAAAATAGATGCGCAGTGCTTGTAGGCAGAATAATGGCCTCCCACGTCCTGACCCCAGAACCTATGAACACACTCAGGCAAAGGAGAATTAAGGTTGCAGATGGAATTATGGTTGCTAGTCACCATTTTTAAAATAGGAAGATTACCCTGGATTATTCAGGTGGATACAATGTAATCACAAAGGTTTACAAATTACATCCTTGTAATCACCTTTGAAAAGTGGAGGGGATTGGGGTTCCTGGGTCGTTCAGTTGGTTGGGCAGCTGCCTTCCACTCAGGTCGTGATCCTGGAGTCCCAGGATTGAGTCCCACATCAGGCTCCCTGCTCAGCGGGGAGTCTGTCTCTCTCTCTCTGACCTCTCCCCTCTCAGGGTCTCTCTCTCTCTCATAAATAAATAAATAAAATCTTTTAAAAAGGGGGGGGGATGGGCAGAAGAACAGAGAAGGATATGTGACTTCAGAAGTTCAGAGTGATGTCACCCATGTTGCTGGCTTTTAACATGGACAAAGCAGTCCATGATCTAAAGAATGTGGGTGGTCTCTATAAGCTGGAAAAGACATGGGAATAGAGCCAACCCAGAGCCTACAGAAAGGAATGCAACCCTGAAGACACCTTAACTTTAGCCCCAGGAGAAATGTGTCAGATTCTGACCCATCTACAGAAGTGTAAGATAATAAATTTGTGTTGCTTAAGCCACTAAGACTGTGGTAATTTGTTATGGCAGCCATAGAAAATTAATAGAAATGTCTTCAAAATTCAGTTTGTTTACATGTACCTTTTCTTGAGCAACTGCTAGAGAATGTGGACTTCCAAAATAAAAGAGTAAATTTTTTTAAAAAAGAGGAAGACAGGGATCTAGGAAACTCACAGACCTAGCAACTGGGTAAAGGAGAAGGGGGATCCTGGGAAAGCAGGTGCTCTGGAAGCAGAAAACTCCGTGAGCCCAGGAAGAAGCAGCTGACAGCCTAGGAGGTGTGGGGGAGAAGCGATGGCAGACACTCCGTGTGTGTGGTCAGGTCACAAAGGGGTTTTAACTCTTCTGAAAAACTGAGAAGGAATTAGTGATCGTGACATAAAAAACTAAAAAAAGAGGGAGTTTTAACTCCAGAAGAGCAAGGTTGTTTGTAAAAAGGAAATATAATTGTCATACCCTATTTGTCTTGGAAGTGAACTCTGTTTGCGTGTTTTAATAACACAGACATAGACGTAACTTGATTAGAAAGATACAGGGAAGAAAAATAAAGGCTTGGGCCTCTAGATCTCCATTTTTATTGGTTTACTGTTTGTTTATAGACTACAGAGGCACAGAATTGAATTAATCATAATCCTTGGTTTATGGCTCACTCTTAACGTTGCCCCAAAGAAAAGCTAGAACCTTGACAACTATTTATAACCCCATCACCCTACGTGCGAATCCATATATCTTCTCTTCCATCTCAAGTAACCAATATCCTAAATGTTGTGTTCATGATTCCTTTGCTTTCCTCACATTTAATCTGGGCACTTTAAATTCATGACCACTCTGAGGATAAGGTTCCTCCTAGGCTAGAAACAGGAGGATAGAAGGAACTATTAACATCAACCACTCTGTACCCATAAAGCAGCAAATATTTATTCTCAGCAAGAGAGACTACAAAATCTCAGAAAGGAGAGTGAACTGCAGGGCTTTCTCACACTAGATACTATTAGAATATTATTTAAGTGCCATCTAGCATTGCACGTACCTTATTTGTTCCCTCTTTAGCTACTCCTTTAAATGAAAGAGAATGGAGGGGGCAGTACACAGAGATGCCAAAGCAAGATGCTAATGGGCTGATCTCAGCACTGCGAGCATCTTCTACCACCTGCAGGCAACACTCCAAGACAGGTTTGCTTCCCCAGTTGATGTGTCCCTGCCGTCTTCCAGATTTGCCCCTGGCCCCAGACACTCTCGTGTTGCCTCCTATTATCCTAGAGCCTGTACCTTGGACAGCAGCACAGAGGGCCCTGGAGGCATGCATGTCACACCAGTCTGGAGCAGTGAGGTTGAGTTGAGCTCTGCCTGTGCCCTCTGAGGACCCCAACGCCTAGGCTGCCTAAAAGACAACTGTTTGCCTTGGCAACCCACCATGGTCAGTTAAGCAGGGCACCAGCAATCTGAAAGTCACTTATGGTCTATTTGGAAGATGTTTCTAACCAGAATTGAGTTCTACTGTACTAGAGCAATGGACTCATTGGCCATGGAGCTGTGAGGGCTCTAGGGTCCACTTAATCAAGCATTTCCCGAGCAAGTAACTCAAGCACTTCCTTTTAGGATAGTTAACAGGTTTTACCCTAAAAGTGTCTCACAATTGAAGAAATTTGTCAAATGTTGATTAAAAACAAATCAAGATTCTTTTTCTACCTGCCTTCTCAAAACCTAATTTCCAAGAAGGTAGCATTTACTCAATTTTGCTCTGTGGTCTATAGCTGAGCCTCAGTCTCAACCACAATGTAGAAATGAGAACACCCAACCTGGAGGACTGCTGTGAGGGCGAATGAGATCATGAGCTGAGAAGCATTACCATGGTATCTTCATATTTGGTGTCAGCAAATCTTACTTCCCTTCTCCTTTTCCTATGCTTTTCATTTTTCTTTCAAGTATTCCCCTTGGCTCCGTAAATTATCCCTATAGGCAACCTTCCATGAAATTATGTGACACTGATTTCCTGGGCTCTGGGTGGCATCAGAGTAACTACAGCTACTACAAGGACCCCTCCCCAGCTTACCTGGTAGGACAAGGGACCCTGGGCCCAGTGGGGCAGAAATCCTGGTCAACATGGGAGTGTGGCATCCACTGCACACTCTGAGTTGGAGAACCAATCCCAAGGCTTCAGCGGCAGCTCTACTTCTTCCTGAACCACTAAGGACTCATGGGTGGAGTCCTGGGTACTCAGCACAGTTCCATAATCACAGAAGAGGGGATTTGGCAGCCAGTTCAATAGAAGAAGCACTAGACTGAGATTAGAGGTTTCCAGCTGGCTATTGACCCTAGCCAACACATGTCTGTGCTTCCTCAGTTATAGCACGCAGGGGTGTGGGCAGATGGTCTTCATGCTCTCTTTGTGATCCAATGAACCTCCATTTTAAAGGTTACCAACTGTGGTTTAATAAGAAGTCCAAGAAGCATAGTCCATGCATCCAAAATATATTTTATTGAGACTGGAACATCCACAGTAAAGTACACATTATGAAACATCGGAAAGACTCAAGTTTAACAACTTTCACATTCACAAATACAAACTGCTTTTGGCTCTGAGGCACACAGAGAACAAGGGGAATGGGGAAGACAAGGTACTGTCTTGGAGACCCAGACCTAGTGGGCTATGTGTGGGTCTTCCCCCACAGAGAAGGGTCTCCTCTGATTTGGCAGTATTTCTAGATGCCTTCACAAGGAGGAAAAGTAATGCTTTCCCCATGATTCCAGTGCAGGACAAACTCTGTGTAATCCTGTTTTCTTTCTGGTTCAAAGAATTTCCATGGCAGCATTAAGATGAAACCATAGGCTACTTCTTGACACCACAGAGACAGTAGGCACAGACCTGGAAGCCATTTGGCCTGAAAAATCCATCTTGGGAACCCTATGGGCTTAGAAGCCAATCTGTCCCATGAAAGTCAAACATTTCAAACATTCCCATAAATAGAGAGAGTAGGATAATGAACCCCCATGGTTAATTATAGGAAAGCAGATAATATGACCAAGTTCAGTTTCAATGAACAGTCAAGAGATTGAAGTGAAACCTGGACAAAGTCCTTCTCCCCAAACCTCACTTCTCCACTCAGCTCCATATCCGTGTTTGATTTCGAGATCCATCTGGTGCTAGGAAGAAACCTAAAGCCAGTGTAAGAGTGGCAATTGTTTAGGGTGGGTGAATTAAGTTCTATTCTGCCTGTGTCTTCTGGTGACACAGTGAGTCACTCAGGACCAGACTGAACGTGATGAAAACACTCAGTCTCTGGAATGAGATTTCTCTGGCATGTTGAGTCATTAAGGACTATCACAATGTCACAGGTTTCTGAAGGTGACATGGGAGCCACCAGGGTGATGTTGACAAGTGAGTCGTTTTGGGGGAACTGGCATGAAGAAGCAGTATTTATTATTCAGACAACACAGAGAAGTGGCCTGTCTAGACAGCTTGGGAGGATTTGAAGTGTCTAAGAGCAATTATTTCTGGAATGTTAGAGAGACTGCTCCATCATCTCCTGTAAAATCAGGGCAACGTTTTACCACTTCTTGTTCCATGTGAGTGCAAGATGGAAGGCATTATGCCTCCTCAATGAGTTTTGTTTCCCGGCTCATCATGATGGCTGCCTTCTGAGAACTTCATCCAGACCTTTCCCACCACTGGCTACAAGAAGGCGGCAGTCTGTTGGCTCCACGACAGCCTTACTCTTGGGTTCCTCTCCCACCTCTTCTTCCAATTCTTCTTGTGGACACTACCCTTGGGAGAGAGGCTCGGAAGTTCTCTGTTATGCCCTGTTGCTTGCTTGTGTCTACGTGGAAAAGTGTAATTCAGGATGGAAGGGAGGGCATGCGCACACACACATGCAAAGGGAAAAGCTGTAAATAAATCCATAGCATATTAACAAAATGCAGAAAGGGGTGACTTTTGTTTTCTTCTTTGTGCTCTTCTAAATTTTCCCAAGTTTTAATAATAATCCTTCTTTAAGAGAACTCAGTAATTCCTCTTTAAGGGCCCTAGTTGGTCCTTTCTTGTCATTTGTCCAGCCAGCCACTATACTACTGAGATTCATCCTGGCCCAGGACTTCAGAAAGTGAGGCCCCAAAACCCTCCACATCAGCTGTGGCTCACTCACCTTTCAATGGCCAATGAATGTTGTTTGAGTAGAGTTCTGTGCATCTGGGCCAGCCACACCCCAAGTATGACTCAGGTGTCCTTTATGAACATTCGGCGGTCGGAGGGTTGTTAGGCAGCCAACTGACTCAGCCCTCATGTGGGCTGAAGCTGTCCTGGGTTCCCTGGCTGAAGGAACGAAGGTGATATGCCTCGCAGCATTTCTTAGACAGGAATTCATAAACACATGTCTGATTTGTAGTCGCCTTTTAGTTTTTACGTCAAATGGGGTAGGAGGCTAAACAGCATTTCCTAGGAAATCCAGGGTCCCATGGCTTCTGCGGGGCCTTGTTTCTAGCACTGTGAAGGTCATGTGTGAGGGGACAGGCATTTTTCCAGGCTCCATCCTCAGGCCCTTTGCCAACCTCAGCTGGGGACAGCTTGCCCTCTCCCTGCCCTTCCCACCTCCCTCTAACTCACTGCCACGATGGGCTCTACAGCAGACAGGTCTGTCTTCCCAGACTGGAGTTGGGAGGAGGGCAAGAAGTTATTGGCCAGTGGAGCCCTCCGGCCATCACTCTTCTCTGTCCAAGCCACCCTGAAAGAAGCAACTGGGGAGGGTGGCCTCTCCTCCTGAGGCTTGGGCAGCCTTTGGCACATGCTCAGTAATGCCTTCAGCTCGACCCTGAAGTTCTCATTGAGCCAGCAGTAGATGAAGGGATTGTAGCAAGTGCTGCTCATGGCAAACCAGTGGAAGGCGAAGTAGAGGGCATTGTTGGTGTGGATGACCTTGCTGGACAGGAGGAGGACATAGCAGTTGAGGGGGAACCAGCAGAGAGCAAAGAGGACCACCACCAGCATCAGCATCTTGATGGTCTTCTTCTTCTTACGCCGAAGGGCCAGGTATTGCTCCGTGGTCACATCCCCAATGGTGTTGCACAACCACAGCTTCTTGGCCACTCGGGCGTAGGCCACAGAGATGATGAGGAGGGGGAGGATGTACAGCAGGATGAAGGTGGCCAAGTCCAGGTACTTCCAGAAGAGGTCAGCTGGCTCAGGGAAGTCTGGCAGGCACAGGGAGCGGACGATGTTCTCACTGGTGGCAGGGGGGACAGGGAGAGACAGAGACATAGAAACAGGGAGAGGCGGAGACGGAGAAAGGAAGAGGAAGGTGCGCCATTAGCGTGGAAAGGCTTCATCCCAAGAAGCACCGGCCTTCCTCCCCTGGGCTCCCAGCCCATCTCTTAGAGCGCTTTTGCTACAGCATAATTATCTGGCACATTTCTGGCTCTCCCACTAGACTGGGAGTTCTAGAAGGATAAGGAGAACACCTGCTCTGTCTGTGCCTCTTAACCTTGTATTACTCTTGAATAGGCCTACTACAGAGACCCAGTAAATATTTGTTCAATGAATGGATACAACACTGGCGTTCCTCATCTTAGAACTAACTCACCCTGAGAGTACAACGTGCTCAGGAAATCCTGGAACTCCCCAGTTTATGACCTACTCCCATTCCAGAGGGGAATTAAGGAGGAGGGCAAAGAAATGATGGGTCTTAAGAACGGGAGTCGCAGAGCCCGAACTAACATACCTTCAGCCATTCATATAACAAGTATGTCTTTTCTATGGAATGCACCTGGTCCTCTTGAGGAACCCCCAGAGTTCGTGTGTTAGGGCTCCGCAGGTTCTGACCTGCTGAATGAGGAGGCGCGAGGCACCCACGCAGGGCGGGCAAGTACCTCCCTCGGCATCCGAACTCCTGCCTCGGGGAAGTGAAAACCGCGGGGCCCTTTTGACGGAAGGCGCGGTTTCAATACCCTCACTCGTAGGAAGCCACGCCACGAGATCTGTTGCTTACAAAGCCCAGAACGGAGGCACCGGGAAGGGCAGTCCTCTGTCCGGGTCACCAGCAAGCACGCGATAGAAAGCAGGTCGCAAGCACCTCTTGTGAGGAAGGGGGCTGCGGCGGGGTTCACTCGAAGGGGTCCCTTTAGAAGGTGACCCAGGAAAAATAAGGCAGGAACTTGTGGTGGGTATCCTAACCCCGTGTCCTAATCTAAACGTCCCAATTGTGGGTGTGAACGGAGTTGTCATACTACAAAAGGTCTAAACTCAAAATGGCTGTTTTCTCCTCCCATCCTGTGGCTCAGTGCTCTTGTCCTAGGTGCTGGTGGCCCTCATTGCTGACAGAGAATTCTCTTTGCTTCTGTTAGCAGGGGAAAAAAACCAAACAAAAAAACCCAGGTCCCCCTGGGTGAGGGCGGATGGGAGTCCGAGTGCTAGGGGATTTGGGTATATGATTCATTTCAGTATCATAGAATTTGGGGAGGGAGCCTGTATAAATTACGGCTGACCCTTGAGCAACAGAGAGGTTAGGGGTACTGACCCCTGCACAGCTGAAAATCCATGGCTGAGTTTTGACTTCCCCCCAATTTAACTACCAATCACCTACTATTGACTGGAAGCCATACTGAAAACATAAACAATTGATTAACACATTATTTTGTGTATTTATTAACTATATTCTTCCAATAAAGTAAGGAAAAGAAAATGTTATTAAAACAAGAAGGATTTTAACCAACTGAGTGGCTCAGTGGGTTAAAGCGTCTGCCTTCAGCTCGGGTCATGATCCCAGTGTCCTGGGATCGAGTCCCGCATTGGACTCCCTGCTCAGTGGGGAGCCTGCTTCTCCCTCTGCCTCTGTAGCTCCCCCACTTGTGCTCTCTCTATGACAAAGAAGTAAATAAAATATTTAGGATTAAAATATTTAAAATCAGGAGAAAGAAAAAAACACCTTTCTAGTGCTAGACTCTATCAGTGGCAAAAATCCACATAGAAGTCGATCCATACCGTTCGAACAAGTGTTGCTCAAGTGTCCGCTGTAGCTGTAACCAGCCTTCAGACTTAGTCTCTTGACCCTGCCTGTGTCACCAAAATGTATGTTTCTAAGTGCACACCTCAGGAGGAGTAGTGCGTGGCGACTGTGGGACACTAGCACTGTGCCCCTAGATCCTCTCAGATCCCAGGCACAGGTCTGCAGCGCCAGGACGCTAGCCCCCGGACAACCCTGTGATCTTGTAGGTGCCTAGCCTCGGGCCACTGAAACCATTTCCTACAGACCCCCTAAGAGCCAGAAGGGGCTGGAAGTTTCCATTTTCCCCAGGGAAGCCTGGAATATGAAAGCCCAGCTCCCTTGCTTCAAGGCTGAACAAACTCTGTGCTATCTTTGCTCTAGAGATCCGGTGAAGCTGGCTGTAGCTACCCCCAACAACCCTCTACCCCCAAATTGCACCTTCCCTTGGTCTCCCTCCACTTGCTATCCTGCATCCCCTCTCCCTCAGCCATGACCCCTGGGAGCACTTCCTTATAATCAATCTGTATCATCACAGGGTCTGTTTCTAAGGAACCTCATTGAAAACAACTATGAACTGATGAAAATCGCTTGAAGCTCATTCATTCACTCATTCATTTATTCAGTAAGTAAGTGATTACGTACTGAGAGCCTGTTACGTGGAGACAGTAAGTTAGGGGCTAGGGGACACCAAGGTAGCAGAATCAAAAATGGGGCCAACCTTACAGTCCAGCTGGGGGCAGCACCTTCAGTGAACTAGAACCACACACAAGTGTTTAAATTTTTTAAAAATGAAGTGCTTTGAAAGAAATTCTCATTCTGTGAGAGGATATGATTGACCAAGAAGCCTGAAAAGGAGGCAGAGGGAAGTGGAGCTTCCTGCCTCAGACACACGGACACAGCACGTTCTGTTTGCAGGTCGGGTGAGGGCATTTAAACATCACCATTTTAGGGGTGCCTGGGTGGCTCCGTCCTTAAGCATCTGCCTTCGGCTCAGGTCATGATCCCAAGGTCCTGGGTTGAGCCCTGCGCTGGGTTCCCTGCTCAGGGGGAGCCTGCTTCTCTCTCTCCCGCTTGCCCTAGCTTATGTTCCCGCTCATGCTGTGTCACTCTGTCAAATAAATAAATAAAATCTTAAAAAATAAATAAATAAACAAACACCGCCAATTTAGAATTTTGCATCTTGGTCTGTGTGATTGTGTGGGTAAGCGTTCCCAGTGACAGAAGCTGTTCGCCACTGCCTTGACCTTGCAGACAAACTGGGTAGAGAACAAGGAGGAGCCGAAGTGGTTGAGAGGAAGAGAGGAGAAAGAGAGAAAGGGATGCCGCAGAGAGTCGTGGGTATCGGCCCCCCCACCCCCACTCAGAAGCAAGAGGACAGGAGACAGACAGAGGGACCAGCTGGGTGCAGCAGGTACTGAGGTCAGGGCCGGAGTGGGGGATGCTCAGATTTCCCTGTCGAAGTCCTCGGCACCCACGGGCTGCTCCTTACTAGCCAACTCACCTGTACTTGAAGGTAAATAATTTCTGGCAGATGGCGTGTGGGAGTGAAAAGAATGTTGCCATGGTCCAGATGACCGTGATGTAGATGACCCCTTTTGTGATGGAGATCCGGGGTTTCAACGGATGCATGATGACCTGGAAAACAAGCATTGTGTCACCAGCCGAAGAAATGCAGAAGCAGACACAATCCTGATGACGCAACTGCTGTGTCTCTCTAAGGCAGGCAGGTCCGATTTATAAAGGAGCACCCCTGGACCACGCCACCCCCTTGGCCCCCCTCCAGTGAGTCGTCTGGACTCAGAGACTCCAAGCAGCTCAGAGCCGTCTTGCCATCCTATGTGGCAGAAGGAGGGGGCGGGGCAGGGGTGGGGTAGGAGGTCTGCTTGCATGACACCCACAAGGCCAGGAGAAGGACAAGCCGTGGTCGGCCTCTGCCTTGGGATCGTGCCCTGCCCCTCCCCCAGGACCCTTTAGGTCACGGAGGGCGCTGACCTCATGGGAAGCTGCATGGATGTTTATCTGGGCATTCACAATACTGGTGATGAAATTATTTGTTTATTGGGGCACCTGGGTGGCTCAGTGGGTTAAGCCTCTGCCTTCGGCTTGAGTCATGATCCCAGGGTCCTGGGATGGAGCCCCGCATCAGGCTCTCTGCTCAGCAGGAGCCTGCTTCCTCCTCTCTCTCTGCCTGCCTCTCTGCCTGCTTGTGATCTCTGTCTGTCAAATAAATAAATAAAATCTTTTAAAAATTTTATTTATTTAAATTACTGCATTTGTTGTTAAAGCTGCAGTGGGGTCCAGCTTTCCCACGCCTATAGTAAAGCCTGGATTGCAGACTTTGGGCTGAAAAGCATCCTGGAATTGCCACAACGTGACAATCCATTCTCCTTAAACCTTTAGGTCAAGACTTGAAATTTCATCGCATCCTCGTCTTCTAAGAGCAGGAGCATTCTCTTTCTTACAAAAGGCACCCTGAGACAGGCAATCCAGGGTTGGGGGGAGAGGTCATATAGAGTGACACAGTGGACATTCTGGCTGTGTCTCCCCAAATTTTTCTCCAGTTTTTTTTTTCTAGGTTTAATGGGAGGAAGTCGCAGGCTTTAGAAGCGGCTCTGCACAGCCCCCTTCTGGAGGCTGCCCTCTTCACCCCTCACGCTCCCTCCTTGTTCAAGTTGCTGAGAGAAGTGAGAGGCTGGGTCAGAGGCCCTGGACATCACTTGAAGATTTCACTGGCTTTGGGACGAGTCCCCATTTGGGGGGTTTATAACACAGCATCGTGATCAATGTGGGCAAGACTTATCCCTGTGCTCCTCAGACCGACCCATCTTTGGCCCAAGGGTCACTCAGCCATGTTAAGATGGGGGTAAGCACAGGCCAGGTAAGGGCGACCCAGAATCCCTCTTGTTGAATTCAGGGAGAAGGTTAAGAAGGGCAAATATATTTGTATGCCAGAAAAATATTTGTATGCCAGCTTTTCAGACATTGCCCAAAGCGTCTGCAATAGAAACGCCAAAATGACGGACTTTCAGGGCTGAAGAAATCTGTTTGCCCGGCCCAGTTCCCTCCCAATGATGAATGTCTGCTAAACCATCCCTTTCAAGTGTCATCTGTCCCTTGTTTAAAAGTGCCAGTGAAATGAAACTCATTACCTTCCCAGGCAGCTCTGTTCTATGAGAAAATTCTTTCTCACACTGAGCTGTATCTTTGAATCTGCGTCTTTGAAGCCTCCTCTCCCTTGGTCTTTGTTTGCGTCTCTTGGAGCTACTCACAATAAATTCTACCCTCTCTCTGTCCGGTGGCCCTTATGGTATAGGCCTTGTAGGTGCCCCTCGGCTTTTTCAGAGCAGGGTGGTCTAGTGATCAGAGCAGAGGCTTGAAGCCAGACAGACCTCAGTGCTAATCCTAGCTTCATCAGTCACCAGTTAGGTGATCTTGGGAAAGCTTGGCACGCACTTTCTCCTCAATTCCACACAGACCTAAGGATGCAACATGGACCGACTGAGTCAGCGTGTGGGAGGTCCTTGCCACAGAGGCGTCCTCCTCCAGGATGGGCATCCCCAGGCCCTCTTTGGTTTCCTTTGCCAAATCCACCACGTGCGTCTGATGGGGCAGGACAGCGAGCAGGGCCTTCCTGCCCTACCCCGAGGCCCGTTCCTGCCACCTGGATATTCTAGCTTCCTCCTCGATAAGGGGGCCAAGAAACAGCCATCTCCCTTGACTCTACCCTGCCGTGATTTGCCAATCTCTTTTCATGTGTGATTTTCAGGTTGGCTTTTCTACGCCCAAGACAAGCTCATTAATTTCTGAAGCCTTTGCTGGAACAACAAACTGGGAGTAATGATTTTCTCGTAGCACTTAGCACACGCGTTTTAAAATGCCTAGCCTGGGTGCTCAAACTGATCAATGAGACAACTCCACATGCTGAAACATGTGCTAGAACACTGTGTTGGACCCTGCAGTTCCCTGAGAAGAGAAGCCTGATGGGGACGGACAGGGGGTCAGGGGTAGGTGCCCTCACCTGGTGGCGGTCAACGGCAATGGCCGTCAACGTCAGTGCGGAGACATGCAGGGAGCAGTACTGGGCGAAGCGGCTGACGTGGCACATGCCTTTCCCGAACACCCAGGTGCTGTTCACAAAGCGGACCTGGAAACCAGCCCACAGAGGTCAGAGGCCTTGAGCCTGACACCCAGCCCCTGTGGCCTCTGAGGAGCTTCCCTCAGGAGGTCTCTTCCACTCCATTCTCCTCAGCTGTGGGTCACACACGATTTCCTCTGGCAGGACTGATTTCCAATCATTCGATTCAGGGAAACCTGATCACGTTGCTGGGGCCGCCCCCTGGTAGGGGCCGGGAGAGTGTGGGAATCCGTGGGCTTTGGATTTGGACTTGCTGCCTCCACTGGTCTCTAGATGTGTGGCCTGGGCCGAGGGATACAATCTCTCTGAACCTCAGTTTCCTTATTTGTAGGCTTATTGTAAGGATTAAGGTTTCAGAAGGTCTATAAAGGGTGGAACACTGTGTCTGGCAGATCAGTAGAAAGATATTATTAGAAAGAAACAGTAGCTATTTTTCTGGTAATAATAAAATCCATTCTTGGCCCGCGTGAGTTCAGACTTAATAGGGGACACACATAGGAAAAATCACAACAGAGCGTGGGGACTGTGCTCTCTAATGTTGACTAAGCAAACCTGCAAGTCCATCTGGGAAAGGGACTGAGGGGCCTGGAGAGCGGCAGGCAGGCTGGGGAGAAGACAAGCTCCAGGCCAGTGTGGAGCCCTAGGAGCAGACCGAGGCCTCATCCCACATCACCCACAGCTGCCGGCTCACTCCCTGAGTACTCCAGCCGCTCCTGACCGATGCCCAAGAAAGCTCAGGCACTGATTCTGAACAAGTCTGGGGAGAGGACCCAGTATCTCAGGATGCAAGAAGGGAAGTATTCAGTGTCAGAGAAGGCCGGGAGAGAGGGCCACAAGGCGGGGTGGGAGGGGGCTGAGGCTGATGGGAAACACGATAGAGTAAATAACAGAGCAAGTCAGTTGGACAGGAAGAATACCATCAACTGATTTATAGCAGAGTATTCGCCTCTATGACTGTCACCTGGGGCAAAGCTCTTAGGCTCTATGGGCTTTACTGTCCTCATCAGTAAAATGGGCTAAAGCTGTTGTGAAAATCGAACAGGAAAGAGCACGTGGAGAATAGGTAGAGCAGTGCTTTGTACAGAGGAAGCACTCAACACAGCAACTACTCCCGTTAAGACATGAGACACTTGAGATGACCTTTAAAGAGTAAGTAGTCTTGGGCGCCTGGGTGGCTCAGTCGGTTAAGCGTCTACCTTTGGCTCAGGTCATGATCCCAGGGTCCGGGATTGAGCCCCGCGTCGAGGTTCCTGTTCGGTGGGAAGCCTGCTTCTCCCTCTCCCACTCCCCCTGCTTGTGTTCCCTCTCTTGCTGCGTCTCTCTCTGTCCAATAAATAAATAAGGAATCTTTAAAAAAAAAAAAAAAGAAAGAAAGAAAGAAAACAAAAGAAAAAAGGAATAAATAGTCTTTGTTCCTATAGTAGTAAGAACAAAGGCTTGGCCCTGAGTCAGAAATCCCAGGCCCTGTTTGAGGAATAAACAGTAGGATGGTTTGGCGGGAGTGTGTGGAAGAGTCGCGAGGGACCACGCGTATGGCCAGATCGTGACATTAAGACAGCAGACCAAAGATTTACTCTCTGTGGGTCTGGGAGCCAGCAGCCATATGAGGCTTTTGAGCCGTCCGTGAACATTATGGGGCCAGACATCACCAGCGATTCCTGCTTCTCACCTCCCACCTTCAAGACATTACAGAGCCAACAGGGGCTGCCTTGCATGGCTTTCAGATCATCTCGTCTTCTCCAGTCCCAAGGCTGTGGTCCTCGTGACGTGACCCACCATTTCTCCCCTGGACCATTTCCAGCCTCCTAAAGGCTTCCCCTGTCCTCCGATCTTGGCTGCTCGTGATTCAGGCTTCATACTGCTGATGGTATTTTCCCAACTAAAAATCCGATTACTGTCACCTTCCCGCTTCTCCTCATCCTGGCCTTCAGGACAGAGCCAGATGCCTCTGGAGTACCCAGGCCCCTTCACAAGCTCATCCCAGCCTTCCTGGCCCACCTCCACTTGTCTCCAGCTCCCCATGCACCCCCTACGGCATTCTATCCTGCTGCCCCCCAACCCCATCAAGAGCCACTCAACATCCCCTCAACACAAAATGAGCTTTGACACACTTCGCCTTTGGTCTCCCGGTCCCTCTGTCTGCGTGGAGCCTTCGCCTCGACCTGGGAAACTCCGGCCCTTCCAGGCCGCTTTGAAATGTCACATTCTTTGTACAGTCTCCTGGGACTGTACAAAGTCTCCTGACCCTCTCCTGGGACTCTGGCAGGACAGAACCAATGATTCTCTCCTCCAGGCTCTACCACATTCTATGCATGCCTCTGCCACCGGAATTGTAAGTAACTGCTTTTCTTTCGATGACCAGAGCTAAACTTCATGCTCACTGTCGTGTGTCAAGTGGACAGGAAAGGAGACCAGAGACGAAGAACATTGTCACCAACTAGCTGGAAGACAGGATGCCTTACCTTAGAAGACCCTCCCCCCAGCCCTTTCATACACTCTTGTGCTTCAAGGTAACAGGGGATTCGGGATTGGGGTGGGGGTGGTATTTGGAGCCCTTTTGTCCTTGGCTGGTGACAAGAGGATTCCGAGTAGCCAGGAAACAGTTAGATATCAGCTGGCTAGCAAGCAGGAAAAGTCCATGGTTTGGAGTAGTGGGAGCTTAACATAGTCCAAGAACACCCCCACCCCTTCACCTGCCACCCCCGGGATCAGTGGCTTAGTGGACAGACCTCTGGACTTGAGTCAGAAAAGTAATTCTTATCATGCCTTTTGCCAAAAACTAGCTAAGTGACCTTGGACAAGGGACTGAACCTCTATCTGTGCCTTAGTTTCCTCACCGGCAAAACGCAATTTTCTCATAAGTGAGGACAAAAGAAAGAATGTAGTATTAAAATGTGAGGTTTGGGGGCACCTGGTGGCTCAGTGGGTTAAAGCCTCTGTCTTCGACTCAGGTCATGATTCCAGGGTCTTGGGATCGAGCCCCACATCGGGCTCTCTGCTCAGCGGGGAGCCTGCTTCCTCCTCTCTCTCTGCCTGCCTCTCTGCCTACTTGTGATCTCTGTCAAATAAATAAATAAAATCTTTAAGAGAAAAAAAAGGAAAAAACTGTGAGGTTTGGAAGGATTTTCACACAGGTGGGAGTTCACCCTCTTCCTTTGGCTTGTCTATTATTTCTGGTTGAGTATGAGTGTGAGAAACAGACAGGGAGGGAGAGAGACAGAGAGTCTGCTTTGGTCAAAATACCAATAATAACAAGGTTATTCCATGAAGCGGAAAAAAAAAGCAAAAAACAAAAACGTGACTCATGCAGCAGAAACCTAAGGGATAACTGTCATTAGACTGCGTGGTCCTAGCCCTCACAATCCCAAACCACCCAAGAGCACCACACTCCCGAGTCCCAAGTCCCGGAGAAACGGGAAGGACACAGTTCATGCCAAAGAGCCAGTGCCTTAGTGTAAGGGTGGAGGATGGGGGGTGTTCATCTACCACCCACGTGCAAGTACCCCCAGCCCGGCCCTGGGACCCAAGCCCACCTCATTCTCATCTCTTCCCCAACACACTTCTGAAACAGCCTCATTGTCAAACCACAAAAGAGAGACGCAATTTAAATAAGTGGTCTAGGAAAATGCACTTAAGTGTCCATTAACAATTTGCAATTGTTTGCTGTTGCAGCTGTGGCACAAAGCAGCACCCGAGGGTGGCAGCGGGACATTGAATGGGCTGGAACTTTGGGGATGGGGGGGGGGACCTTAGCCATCTCTGCCAACACTTCCAGGAGCTTCGATTTACCGCTTGATATCCAATAGGCCCAAGGCCAGTGCTATTAAACAGGAAGTGGTCATTCGCTCTGGGGTGACTGCAGACACTCCAGTCACTGACCCTGGTGCCCCCAGCTGCAGAAGCTCGAGCTCAGAAGGTGAGGAGACAGACAGAAGAGAGAGCGGGAGGGAAGACAGAAAAACAAAACCACGGAGAAGGACAGGAAGAGTGGGAAAGGGAAGATCGAGACCGTCACCACCGGGAGGGAAAAAGATGAAGACACAAAGAGTCAGAGGACAGGGACAAAAGTCTGCGAGACAGGACTGAGTTCAGACTTCAGCGAGGAAGCCAAAAGGGAAGGAGCTGGAGAGGCGCAGCCCGTGCCCCCCCCCCCACCAGGGCGCCTCGGGCCAGACGCGGGGCAACCGGAGGAAAACTGGAAGGACCGAGGGGAGTGGGGCGCCGGGCATGTGGGACGGGCGGGGGCCAAGCGGGGGCCGGGGCCTCACCAAGGTGAAGGGCGTGTTGAGCAGCGTGATCATGATGTCGGCGACCGCCAGGTTGACGATGAAGAGGCTGGTGGCCGAGTGCATTCGCTGGTTCTTGAAGATGACATGACAGACCAGGACGTTGCCGAAGAGCGAGAAGACGATGATGAAGGAGTAAGCCACGATGAGCAGGGCTTTCACCGTGGGGTTCTGGGACTCGGCCCCGTAGCGCCTCCGGCCCACAAAGTTCTGCCAGTCGGAGAAGGTGTAGTTGCCCCAGAAGAAGTGCGAGGCGTTGGGCACCGCCAGGGCCGCCTCCAGGCCCGGCTCGTCGGCCCGGCCCTCGGGGCGCTCGGCGGCTCGCACCAGCGGGAGCAGGCAGAGCAGCACCCCGCGCGCGCCCATCGTGCGGGAGCCCCGGCACCAGAGCCCGCGCCGCGCCCACGCCCGCCGGGAGGGGAGGGCGCCGGCTGCGCTCCAACGCTGGCCGCACTTCTCCCGCTCTGCGCAGCGCCGCGCCGCGGCTCCGGCTCCTGCCCCGGCTCCCGCTCCCGCTCCCGCTCCCGCTCCCGCTCCGGCGGAGACGCGCGCCCGCTCCGCCCGCCCGGCCGGCGGCCCCTTCGGGAATGCAACCCCGCGGGACTCCCAAGGCTTTCTCCCCGCGCGCGCTCGCCCGCTCGCTTTTGGCGCGCCGCGCTCCGCCCGCTCCCACGCCGGGAGTACAACTCCGCCCGGCTTCCGGGGCTCTGTCCCTAAGTCACACTCGCCCCGCCATCCCGCCCCAGCCCCGCCATCCCGCCCCAGCGGGCAGGCGGGTGGCAGCCGCCCCCGTGGGGGTGCCTGACCCTTGGGGCGCGCAGCCTGTCAAGCCTGGTGTGCGGGCTCCGGGCGGCCCCCCGTGCGGAGATGGGGATGCGCAACGCCTGTGCCCTCAGAGCGTCAGCCCGGGCACGGTTTCCACACTGCGGGGGATCCCTGGGTCCGGCTGTTTTTAAGGAACAAGGCGTGTAAGGCAATGGAGGGGAGGGCTTCTCCAAACCCCTGCACCCACCAGACTTCAGATTTGCTGGAGGGCTTCCTAGGTTTTGTTTCCTGCGGGTCTTAAGACAGTGGGGGTGGTGGTGGGCGGGCGTGTGTGTGTGTGTGTGTGTGTGTGTGTGTAGGTTTTTCCAAGGAAACTCTTCAAAGCGGAACAATCTGCTGACAGGATCAAAGAATCAAAGGAGATAAGTAGCTGCGTGCCCCGGGTGGCCGGAGAAGCTTTTGAAGCTTGAGGAAGGGGTGTATTACCCATGTTTCTGTTCTCTGCCTACTCCACAGGAAATCCTGGTACCTTGCTCACCCGTTTTCATTCCCACTGAGTAGTCTCTCCCAGTCATGACAACCCGGCCCCCACCCATGACAACCCGGGGAGTCAGGATCAAATCACAGCTCTGTCACTTCCTAGCTATGAGATCCTGGGCAAGTAAATTTAACTTTTCTGCTGTTGGTGAAAAGCTTTCTAGAGCGCCTGGGTGGCTCCGTCGATTAAGCGTCTGCCTTCAGCTCAGGTCATGATCCCAGGGTCCTGGGATTCAGCCCAGCAATGGCTTCAGGCTCACTGCTCAGCGGGGAGTCTGCTTCTCCCTCGGTCCCCTACCCCCAGCCCTGCTTGTGCTTGCTCTCTCTCCCTCTCTCGCTCTCAAAAAATTAAATAAAATCTTTAAAAGAAAAAAAAGCTTTTTCCTTTTCCCACTTGTGGGGTTTTCAGAGACCCTTGAATGTCCCCACCCCCCTGCCATGTGGTGCTAGGTATGCAGTAATCTGTGGACTGGCATTTGTAACTGCGGGGCCCACCCCCATTCAAATTATAAAGGTCAGGTAGACTGTCTACGGCATTATCTCTGCCTGCTGGGAGTCCACCAAAAGACTTAAGTCCAGGTTCCTTCTGAGAATTCCATTTGGCCCAGTGGAAAGGCTGCTCCTTTGTCCCACCTTCACCCTGAAGAATGGGCCCCACCCACCGAAGTCCTCCTTTTTTCAGGAGGTCAGGAGGAGAGGCCCCAGGCACCTCTCACTTTGGAACTTTTCCAGGGGAAGTTAGATGTCAGCTTCTGTATGCTCTTCCAACTTCAGGGATACAGTTCAAGCTCACCTACTGATAAGCGGCTAGGAAATGGTTTAAGCGTCATCACAATAAAATACAGGTGCACTTCCCCAGGTGGGCGGGAGGCTGGGAAGTTTTCCTATAAAGGTAGTACTTTGGTTCAGTCCTAAGGGACCAGGAAGAAACAGGTCACAGAGGAGGCAGAGGGAAGAAGATGGAGTATTCCAGAAGGAAGGAACCATGGTACATGCAAAGACATAGAGGTGAGTACGCTCGCGGCACATTCAGCGGCTGTAAGAGTGATATGAACGCATTCCCGAAGGCCCTTGGCATTCACCAAAGGGCGGTAAGTACAAAACTGACAAGATCAGGTCTGCGTTTTAGAAAGAACCCTCTAGTGACTTCCTGGGAAAAGGGCTGCAGCGGGAGGCAGGAGGTTTGACGGCTGGTCAAGTGATCCAGGATCAGAGGTGGGACCTGAATCAAGGTGCTGGCAAGGGGAAGAGCAAGGGTGACAGAGATGGGAAGGAGGACACGTGGATTGCCTCGTTTTCAGTTTGAAGTCAAACACCCACAATAAAAAAACCACAAAAAGGATCCTCCTCTGACCTCACTTACCTCTCTCCATTATTTTATCTGCAAATTCAAAGGGGTCCATTCTTGTTTCCAGTTTTTCCTTCACATTTACTCTTCAGGCAACTCCATGTAGGGGAGAGGATGGTGAGCAAATGTCCTTCAATTCCGCTGATGGACCTGGTGGGTCCCAGAGGATTAGGTGGTCAGAACAGGGGATTATGTGACTGGTCCTAGGAGAAGGGACAGGAGTGCCAGGCAGATCAAGTAATAGGTATTTAGTTCTATAAAAGAAACCAAGAGACTGCCTGTAAGCATGTAATTCAAGAGCCTGGGTTGACTTAATGGTCTACTAAGGTGACTTGGTACCATCTCAGGGAGGCAAGGCTGGAATGTGCTGGTAATTTTTTTTTTTTAAGATTTTATTTATTTATTTATTTGACAGAGAGAGAGAGAGAGAGATCACAAGTAGGCAGAGAGGCAGGCAGAGAGAGAAGGAAGCGGGCTCCCTGCTGAACAGAGAGCCCGATGCGGGACTCGATCCCAGGACCCTGAGATCACGACCCAAGCCGAAGGCAGCGGCTTAACCCACTGAGCCACCCAAGCACCCAATGTGCTGGTAATTTAGAGAACAAAATCCTACTTAATCAAATTGTTGAGAAAGAATGAATGGGCAGACTAAGGTTAGTCAGCCTGGAGTGCACAGAAAGGAATCAAAGGTAGGCAGTGTCCTTCCAAGCACTGTCCCCCATGTACCCTGCTTGGTGTTCTGTGACAGGTGCACTCATCTGCTCCTAATTAATGCCTTCACTTTGATAACATTTCTTCCCACATCCCCCTTGGCGATTTGAGGGCATTTATGCCAGATGCCTGAAACCTCCCCTCCATCGGAAGACAAGATGACATATTTTAGCTCTTAGCTTTCCACAGAAGAAAATCCTGAGACAAAGATTCTAGAGGAAGGGTTTATTTGAGAAATGAAGGCAAACACCAGTAGGGGAATGGAAAAGCGAGACAAGGTTGGGAAGGGGCCAATAGTCTATTGGTAGGCCAGCTACCACTGTGAGTGACTGGAGCCCCTTCCTTTTGGGAAAGCCATTGCAAAGCAGACACATCGGCTATCCAAACCAGTAGACAAGAGCTGGATATCTACCCACCCAACTCCTGTCAATCACTGGTCGAAGGCTGCTCCCAGGGGTGTGATAATTCTCTTGCACTTCCAGCTGTCAAAGAAACAAGTAAATATTGGTTCTGGTTGGAATTTGGACAGATGTGCTCTTCCGTGAGCATGGCTCTCCAATCAGTCTCCCAAGTTCCCAGCACCCAACTCTCCTGGCCTGAATTTACTCTCAACTGTAGCAATAGCCTAGCGCTTGATGGAAGAAGAACATCCCCCCACCCATCCCACGTCAAGGCTAAGTTTTTAAAAAGAAGTCCCTTCCTCATAGACCTTAATGGTTCTGTAACATTATCATTTGCTATTATGAAGATGATTTGGGAAGACACAGAGCCACTCTTACAGAATGAGACAGCTCCTTCCTTTGTGCGTTCTGAATAAAACTGAGGACGCTGTGTAGAGTCAGGCTGTGCAGATAGTAATTATATTTCTGTCTCTAATAATAGTCACACGTATTAAACATACCAAAGAGTAGAGAATTTAACTCTTTCAAATGGACTTGGAACAAGAAAAATAGTAAATCACCTCACTAGCATTCACAAGACCAAGAATCACAGAATGGTAATATCACACAGAGGCCCCAGAAAGAAGTGTTTGAGAGCCCCACTTCATCAACATTCCCGGCACTGCGAGTGGTTGCTCCTCTAATGCCAGGATTATTTCCTGAAAAGGTCCTACTTGAGTTAAAAATGCACCAACCCACAATTCTTCTCTTGTGCCAATCATCGGCTGAGGGGAAGAAAGATCAGCATCATGTCAGGCGCATGACTGTCACTCAAAGTTGATCTGTTTTAATGGCAGAGGTGGGATGGCATCATACCTTAGTTACTAAGTGAATCAGGTAGACCTGAAATAGAAAGTATGGCTTACGATAATCCCAACGCAATAAAAACACCGTATGTGTGCATGTTACCCCTGGAATCAGTTTCCAAGTATTCTGGAAATATTCCAGTACCCTGGAGCTGTAGACTAAAATGATATATTTAGGGGCACCTGGGCGGCTCCATGGATTAAGCGTCTGCCTTCGGCTGGGGTCATGATCCCAGGGTCCTGAGTATCAGCCCTGCATCAGGATCCTTGCTCATCGGGGAGTCTGCTTCTTCCCCCTCCCCCTCTGCCTGCTGCTCCCTATGCTTGTGCTCTCTCTCTGACAAGTAAATAAAGTCTTCCCAAAAATGATATATTTAGGATAAATGAAGTACACCCAAATTCCAACATACAGTTTGTGGTCCAAATACTTCTGTAAGTTGTTTGAACTTACTCCACACCTTTAAATAGGAAGTTTTATAAATGACAGAGCGGGTATTGGGCCAACTCATAGCAGCCCATTTAATCCCTCCAGTAGACTACTGGTAGCCTTAGTGGTGCTACCACAGAACTCCTAGCTACTCTTGGCGATTCAGAGTGCCATCCTCCAGCATCTGGTCCTCTTAAACTAAATGTCCCCCAGGGTGATCTCAACCATCTCCATCGGTTGAACCATCACTCACAAGTGACTCCGAGATCTGTATCTCTACTTATCAATCCTCTTGAAAGCTCCCAGTTGTTATGACACATTTGGCTGTTGCCTGGACATTCCCACTTGGAACACCCCCCACCCACCCACACATACACTTACAATTCAACATCCTCCAAACTAAACTCTTTGTATCCCCTCCTTCCCTTACTTTCTTACACTTGCTCCTTTTCTTGTTCGCTTGTTCACCATGGTTAGAGTCTTGCAGTCGCCTCACAGCCCACCCCCACTTCAGGTTGCTATTGCATTCGAAGATGCTGTTTCTGTCTCGAATTATCCTCCCTCTGATCCCAGGGCCAGAAAAACTCCTCCTCTTGGAAGACTTAGCTGAAGTCTTCTCTCTCCTGTGAAGACTCACTGACTTCCTTGATTGATTTCCACAACCCAAGAACAAGCTGTGTTGCCTTATCTATTCAGTTAAAAGTGCTCCTGTAACACGAGATCCATTCTCGGATGTGCAGTTCCCTTGTGGTACTGTTTGTGACTTACCTGTCCACTCTTGCAGGCCAGGATGGTGTTATTCCGCACGTCATGTCGTAGAGCCTTGCACAGTGCCCAGACAGGAGAAATAGTAGTGTCTATTGTGGTAGACACTGGAGTTGGAGTCAGATGACCCAGGAAGCAAGTCTTAAACTTTTCTTGGTACTCCTTTTGCTATCTAGTAGGATTCTGGGGGCATATCTAAGTTCTCATTACAGAAAATTATATAAACCTTCATCTTCTAAACTCAATGTAAAACCATCCTTCTGTGGAAATATCTCCTGATTCTATTGCTAGTTAACGACTTAAAATGAGGAATCTTCATTAGATCTCTGAGGAGGCAAAGAGAAGATAGGATTCTTCTAACAGGTGGAGCCGTGGAGTTCATATTTCAAGGTTTTCTGTTACCCTACAGGTTGAGTCATATTTCCTAGCACAAGCTCTAATTCTGTGCTCTTAATTGCTATTGAGCTATTTTTTCTAATTCTCTTTTATTTCTGTTGTGTGCTTTGTTTCAGTTGGATCCTTAGAGAGTGAAAGAAAATTAAGCATGGTATCTAAACCATTTGATTAATACTGCATCTTATAGAGGAAAGAAGGATGTTTCCTGTTTTTGTGTGTGTGGTTTTTTTTTAAATAATACCATGTAGAAATTGTATTTCTAGAAGGCATCACTGGATCTGCAACTCACTTTCAGAGGATGTAAGCAACACCTGTCGTTGGTCTTACACTCCTGAAAGTGCTTTAATACTTTTTTTTTTTTTGTCACTTGAGGTCATTAGTTTTGAGCACCAGGAAAAAAGTTCTTTTCTTATATTAATTTTGTGCTCATTTCTATTTTACAAAGTTAGCACAACAATAAAGACAAATTCTAGCAATTACTTGCAGGTGGTGGAGTCAAGGAGGTCTTTGGTGTTTGAGGTATGATGATCATTATTTCTCTGGGGAAGAATTATATACGGTCAAGTAAACAATTTGGATCTAAATGTAAAAGTCAGATCTCAGCCAACCAGAAATTAATGGCTTACCAGTAATAAAATCTGATTTAAATTGTGTGAGGAAGATGACCGTACACATTGCTGGCAGAAATGCAAGATGGTACAACCTCTATGGTAGAGAATTTGGCCATGTTTAGTAGAACTACATATACACTTACTCCCAGTAACTCCAACATCTAGGAATTTACTCTTGAAGATATATGTCTAAAAATGTCCAAACACTAACATGCAAGATGAGCATTACTACATTATTCGTGTAATTGTAAACATTGTAGCTACTTAAATAGCCAAATATGAGAGAATGATAGTGTAACCTATGGTATTTAAACTCAATGGAATATTATGTAGCTATGAAAAAGAGGATCTTTGTAAAATGATATGGTGTGATTTCCAGCACAGATTATTTGGGGGTTGGGGGGGGGGTAATGCACACACACATACACACACACTTTTTGTGTAAGAAATAAGGGAAAATGAAAAAAATACACAAAACTGCTTTTTTAGAAAAAAAGAAATGCAGAAAGGTTAAACAAGAATGGAATTGTTTACCTACAGTTGGTAGCGCAGAAAGGAGTGAAAGGGATAGGGAAGGGAGAAAGATTTGAGTACACATTTCAAATGGTTAGACTTCTGGAAGCATGTACATGTTTTATATATTAAAAAAAAAATTAGGGGCGCCTGGGTGGCTCAGTGGGTTAAAGCCTCTGCTTTCAGCTCAGGTCGTGATCCCAGGGTCCTGGGATGGAGCCCCGCATTGGGCTCTCTGCTCAGCAGGGGGCCTGCTTCCTCCTCTCTCTGCCTACTTGTAATCTCTGTCTGTCAAATAAGTAAATAAAATCTTTAAAAAAAAAATTAAATCCTGGACTAGAGGGAAAAACATGCTATGTAAGGAAAATTATTGGGACTGACAACATTGAAATCTGGACTATAAAGTATTAAAAAATAAGAATTTTAAAAATTGAATAAATTTTAAATTTTATAAAAGCCTAACTAACTACTGATGTCATTAAAGACAATACCCTTATTCCTAGGGTATATACAGTAAGTATTAAGGGTAAAGGAGCATTACTCCTTGAAAACTCTCAAAAGACTGAAAAAAAATTTTTATATGTGGGTACACATTCACAAGTGTGTATGAATATGTATGTAATATACATATACATGATTTTTTAAATGACAAAAGCTTAAAAGTTAGTATATCTGAGTAAAAGATAAAAATAACTTCTCCATTATTCTAGCAGATCTTCCACAAAATTCAGTATTATTTCAAAATAAAAATTTTTAAAAAAATGATCTAGGGGTCCATGGGTGGCTTAGGTAGTTGTGTCTGCCTTCAGTTCAGGTCATGATCTCAGGGTCCTGCTCAGCAGGGAGTCTGCTTCTCCCTCTCCCTCTGCTTCTCCACCCTGCTTGTGCTCTAATACAAAAAAATGTTTTAAAAAATTAAAAAACAAAACAAAACATGGTCTAGCTTTAAACCACTACTAAAAAACCTCTGTATTGAGATTGGGGTGATAAACCCCCGGGGCTTCTGTCTACAATGGATGGATAGATGCATTGACTGAGTTCAGTATTTATAGAAAGACATTTTAATAATGTAAAATGGATAACTTCATTTAGTGCATCCTATTTACAGTCTGTCAAAGGACCAGAAGAAATGCAGTTGTGCCTCCCACCCTATTAAGCAACAGCTTTTTGCCTTTGGCAATTTGCTCCAAGTCCAGATACATCAATGTAATCGATTTGAATGCACGAATAGGTAGACTGGAGTTAAATTTGTAACTTGCAGTTGAGCAAATACTGATTTTTAAATACAATAAACATGGAACCTCTGGAACCAAACAGGAGACGTGATCAAGGGTACTTACTGCTGTAGCTCTGGTAGCTCTACGTGAATCACTGGACGCAGAGGGGCACGAAACAGCAGAACGTGGCCTAGCTCAACCAGCCTGACACCTGCTGCGCCTGTTTCTTAAATTAACCCACTATCATGTGACATCACTGGTGAAGAGGCCTTTGAAAATCACTTTACTGCTTTTGATGGCGAGGCACACAGATGAAACATTCCTGCATCTGACTCAAAGGGAGTGGTAACCTTTCAATGATGAACTGAAAAGCAGTAGTTATCCCTCAGAACAGACAATGTTCTGATAAAGCGACTATGGAAACATTAGGACGTCAAGTACCAAACTGAAAATACACCTCGATGTAGGGACTCAAAATGTGACTACGTAACTGGGGGTTCTAATTCAATTTTGGTCAGTGATCATGCTAAAGTAATCGGAGAAATGTGTACCCAATTGTTGGGAGTTAAGTCTGGAGAGGATCACAGGGAAATATACATATTTTTAATATATGCTCTGTTTGAATTTTAAAGAATATTCACTGCCTTTATAATTTAAAAACAGCTAAAACCAGCTCTAGTGAATAGTCACAGTCAAGATACACAAATGTGCCGGCAATAGCAAGCTATGTTAACTGGCTTTACAGAGCTCAAACTAACATTCTAGTGTCTTCAGACCTAGCTAATAAACAATGAGTTAAAAAAAAGTATTAAAAGGGATAAGCAAGTAACAAGATGCAGACATTTTTCATTCAAGAATATGGAAGTTCTTCGGACTTAAAACACAAACCTTTATTCTACAAAACTTTTACAATAATTTTAATGGAAATAAGCCTTAAAAAAGCTACAGAACACCATGAATTAAATGCATGATAGATTTAAAAAGTCAGATTACATTGGGGGAAAGTTATTTTTAAATATAGTACGTTTCAAAAGACAAATTTTACAATGCAAGTCTTTATTTTTTCTAATAAAGGGTTTTTCTCTTTGTTTATTAAAACATAAAACGGTTTCTTCTTGAACCGGTATTTGTAAAATTTATCGAACTGGCAACTTCCTCAGTCACAGGCAGAGCCAGGTGAAATATGTAAAGCAATTTACATCTAAGATTAGAAGGCTAATTTGGTATTACTGCATAGGCTTAGTATTATTGCATAGATTCCAAATTTACTGCAAAACGGTAAATTTGCTGTTGCATCATCCTATCTGCCATCCAATGGCGGAAGCACCACCTTGTGGCAAAAAGAAGAGCTTCTCAATGACAGAAGTCAGGACTGGTTAGCGGGAGGAGACGTCAGAACACTCAGTGGGCTTCCGGGGCACAAGTGATGGTCTATTTCTTGACCGGCATAGAAATGTTATGAGTACTCACTTTATAATTCCTTATTAAGCCACATGACTTTTCTGTTTTTGTACTCTGTAATTTTAAAGGCTTACAGGGAAGAAATGGTTTCTATGTACCCGAATTAAGTCCCATGCCTACATGCTTGAACTTTCTAAGCACCAGTCATACTTCCTAGAATTTCCTAGAACTACAGTGCATTCTTAACCTTGTAAACGTGCTGCTCTATTTTTACAACAGGAACAAAACACCAGAAAGAGGTCTATTCTTTGGTAAATGATGGAAGATCTTTCCCCTCAGAACGTTTTTAGCACTGCTCTCTCGGCCTCCAGAAAGCAACTGCAGGTTGGAATCACCTCTACACACCTGTACTAACATCTCTGAAAACCAAAAGACCTTAGATTTTATGGCCTTGATAGAGAATAGCAAGGCTATATGGCATATTTAACTATGTTAACAATATTCAATCAGAAAGGATTTTCTCTCACATTTTACCATACGTGATACAAGCTGTTAAAGTGACTTGGATTCACTGAGATTTTCACTTCTCTAACTGCCATGGAATCACCTTTCCTGGGAGCTATCGGCATGACATTTAGTACCTTTGTCATACCATGGAGCAATTTTTGGAGAAAAAGTCTTCTTTTTTCATAAGCTGTCAGCATGCTTTTGTGACTGTGTCCTTCGCGATGATCCCCACATGGGCACATCTTGGTGGCAGGAGAGAAGAGTCATCAGCTGACCCTGCCCCACATGGGGCCTACATTGCCTGGACGCCACCATCCAAACCAGCTTCCATTCTACACAGGAAGCAACTCTCATTCCCGGCTTCACTGATGCTGGGAATAGTCAAGATGTCGTGACATGGTCCTGACAATATTTCACAGGATAATGCTTTTCGCTGGGTTAATGCTGTCGGCTCACCTAATCTTTATGCTCAAGTTGATACAGAATATATTTTTAAAAAATATTTAAAACAGATTTTTTATCCCAGTTCATCCCACAGAATGTTATATCCCAGTTCTGACTGAAGCCATGTCAAAGGGCTATAATATGGAGAAAGCCACTTTGCAAATTTTCTTTTATAATTTGACATAGTTCAGGTGTGACCATGCCAGTAATCATGAATATTGCTCAGTCGAGTGTTTAATTCTATATATAAGTGAAGAAATGTCAGGCTGTTGTACCACCGAGATCTGTGAATTCCCTAGAAGTCTTTAAATACAGCTACATCAGAGATGCAAAACAAGAAATACTCCAGGGGGTGTTTTCACAGTTTTAAGATGGAGATGGAATTATTGAGCTTAAATCTGAAAAGGTCAAATCGTTATTGCCTCCCCCACCCCCTGCAACACAAGTAAAGAAATACAAGCTTGCCCACGGCCATACCCCCTGAATGTGCCTGATCATGGAAGCTAAGCAGAGTTGGGGTTGGCCAGTACTTGGATGGGAGAAAATGTGGCCTTAACAAGGCTGCTTCACTAAAATGTCTGGAACTGGCCATGTCTGATGCTAAGATAAAATATTATTAATATAAAATTTTGGCATCGATAGTCCACAGAAGTTATAGTTCAGTAATTCCATCTAATATAATGCTCAATTGACCACTCTATCTAAAAAAGTTCTTCAATATTTTTGAAATAATACAGTTAGAATAAGTTGTTTTTTTTTTTAACACTTTTCCTTGTAGAAATAGATGAGAGCTCCAGAATAAGGGAAGAGAGAACCATGAAGAATGAAGAAAAGGACTAATAGAACCCAATCTTTTAAAAATATTTGCTACAACTAAAATCAAAAACTTAATTTTGAGATTTTTCTATTTTTTAAATACAAATATATCTAATTTTTCAAAACATAAGGTACCTCTAACATTCAAAGTCTCAGTGTCTGACACTATCACAAGCTTTAGAAAAAGAAGAATATATAGTAATGAACAGTGAGCTCAGGCACAGTTTCAAAAAGATTGCTTGACCTTGAGGAAATCCAGAATCTCTAGAATTTATTAAAATTATAAAGGGGTCAAATTTTATAAGCTCTTTTCCTCAACTTTGGCTAAATGTAACTACATTAAAATACTAATAGTCTTTGATCATGAAGCAGAAACATATAGTGATAGATTTCTTTTAATCCTTACTCTCAAGAATGGTATTTAAGCAAAACCCCCATTCAGTAAGACGTACACTAACACATGTGAGGAAAATAACATTCTGATTTTATAGAGCAGCCCCAGGTAATGTTAACAACTAGATTTAAAAAATAAGGAGAACCAATCTTATTCTGTACGTTCTTGAGCTGGGAAGCATCTCAATTAAAGGAGTCATGTTCAGGAAATGATACCCCAAAACATAAATTGTTATACATGAAATTTCCCTGTTAAGTACATCTTTTTCAAATTCTTTAGTTAACAGCAGTACTTTAAAAATCTTCAACCGTGAACTCTCAGCTTGCAACATTTTGATTTTTCCTGAACCTTGAAAACTTCAAAGTTATATTAAATACATTATCTTCTGTTTCTTCTTAAAGAACTCATGTTCATAAAAGGATCATCATCGTCATCCTGAAATGACACACAAATGTTACATGAGTGACTGTTCCATGCTTCACCCAGACAGGACAGACATGCTCACAGGTAAACAACAATACCATTAGAAGCCATTTCGTCCTTTCACGTGAGGTGCCTTTCATTGTTCTCTTTGATTTATGGATATGAACCGTCTGTTCATTTATCTTTTCCTCCCTTCCCTGGTAGCTCTTTCACCGTGGAAGTAAGTCAGTTAATTCTTAGCAAGCACTGAAAATAACTGATCCTGATATAGGTGGGTGTGTGTGTATGTATCCCTACAATATATACCATATACATTTCTCTCAATTATTAACCTTAAAAAAGGCAAATAAAGTATGGGTAAGCCAGGAAAGTTAATACTCTTCAAGTCATTTCTGTTTGCTTTTTGGAAGTTTTTTTCCCAATTACATTTTATTACTGATGTTACCTAATATTCTGGAAACTCACCCCCCTGGCCAAATACGAAGGCACAGGACCTAACTCAGAAATAGCTATAATTTTTATTTCCTGTTACCCATTTCATGCCAGCAGTAGACAGCTACTCTTAGACTGCTTCAAAAAGACACCCAGCAAATCAATCTTTAAAGTATCTTTCTGGAAAAAACAGCAGTATGGAAGAGTTCTCATGCTGGAATGAGACCAAAGATTATATGCACGGTAAGAGCAGGAAAACTAACAAACCTCAGATAAGTCCAAATTATAAAATTTGATGAGGATAATTTAAAATTGATTCTGATGTCTTCTCTAGCTAAATATCCAGGAGAAAGCAAATTTGCCTGTAAATTTTCTTTCTTTTTAAATTAATTAAGAGAGGGAGAGAGAGCAAGAGAGCACGAGCAGGTGGAAGTGGCAGAGGGAGAGGGAGAAGCAGACTCCTGGCTGAGCAGGGAGCCCGGTATAGAACCCAATTCAGAACCCTGGGATCGCCAAAGGCTGATGTTTAACTGACTGAGCAACCCAGGTGCCCCTGATTTGTTTCTTTTAAGACATTAATAAAAAGGGATAATTATTTGGTGTTAAGCTAAGTTAGCTACCCTTTGTTACCTACGTTACCTATCTCTAGTGAGAAATGAATGCCTTGAAAAATACAAATTGACTCACATAACTGATTCATTTTCTGCTATTAACAAAGGCATAACTTATTAAAAATCAGAGATAAATCCAACTTGAGGCATAATAACCTGCTAATTGCTTTTCTTTGCAGTTAACATGAACTACATCCAAATCTCTAACATTTAACATGTCTATCTACATGATTGGAATGAACAAATGACCACAACTGCTTGCTTCCCTCCTGGAGGCAACATGGTACTATTTCACAGGGAGCTTGAGCTCATGCTGCCATTGTTCTCGGCAGCCTGAACTGCTGGTGAGTCCTCTCCTCAAGCTGGTTCAAAACCCCAGCTGGGATACAGGAACATGACAGCAAGAGGGGAAGCTCAAAACGAAAGGTGTGAGTCAAGGGCTACAGCAGGGATGAACCTGCAGGGCACGCCAAGTGACATAAGTCAGTCACCAAAAGATAAACACTGTGACTCCACTTATAGCATGTATCTAAAGCAGTCCAATTCATAGAAACGAAAAGTAGAATGGTGATTACTGAGGCTGTGAGGAAAGGGAAATGAGGAGTTGCTCGGTGGGTGATTTTTAATTCCAGATGAAAAAATTCTGGAGATCCACTGCACTACAAAATGAATATACTTCACACTAGTGCACTGCACACTGAAAAATGTTTAAGATGGCAAGTTTTTTAAATTTTTTTTTTTAAGATTTTATTTTGGGGTGCCTGGGTGACTCAGTGGGTTAATAAGCCTCTGCCTTCAGCTCAGGTCATTGTCTTAGGGCCCTGGGTTTGAGCACCACCTCGGGCTCTCTGCTCAGCAGGGAGCCTGCTCCCCCTCCCTCACCACCCCCCTCCCCACCTGCCTCTCTGCCTACTTGTGATCTCTGTCAAAGAAAGAAAGAAAGAAATCTTTTTTAAAAAAGTTTTTATTTATTTGAGAGACAGTGTGAGAGTACGAGAGAAAGAACATGCAGGAGCAGGAGCAGAGGGAGAGGAAGAAGGGAGAAGCAGCCTCCCCGTGGAGCAAAGAGTCCAATATGGGGCTCAATCCAAAGACCCTGGGATCATGACCTGAACCAAAGGCAGATGCTTAACTGACTGAGCAACCCAGGCACCCCAAGATGCCAAGTTATACCCTGTATGTTCGTACCACAATTAAAAAAACTTTTTAAATAAAAATAAAGAAACGGGGTGCCTTGGTGGCTCAAGTCAGTTAGGTGTCTGGCTTCTGCCTGGTCATGATCTCAGGGTCCAAGGTGCGGCTCCCTGCTCAGCCAGGAGTCTGCTTCTCCCTCTTCCCATGCCCCTCCCCTGTGCCTGCACACTCTCTCTCAAATAAATAAAATCTTTCAAAAATTAAAAAAAAAAGTCAAGAAATGAAAAGGGTTACAGAGCTAAGAAAAACACATTAAAGCAATTCAACAAAAACTAGCAAAGGCCCGTCAACGGGCTGCCGTGGAGGAACAGGAAACGCCAGGCTTTAACACAGCTGAATGAACAGATGAGTGAAGCCGAGAGGCTAGTCTTGAGTCTGCCTCTCTATTCCTTCTCCCCCAGCTTAGAAGAGACTTGGTAGTTTTATGGCCCGGACATAAATTGGAGTTTCTTTCACACGTGCTGCCATGTGGCACTTTAGTCAATATCTGAACCCCTCCATAAATGAAAATCACCACCTTGTACCCTTTTATATATGAAATGTGTAAAGTATGTAGCAAGTACTTAATAAATATTTTATTAAAGTAACATTAAAAACTTCTAGAATATCATCATCACTTCTCCAAATATAAATGTCAGAAACGGAGGAAAACTATTCTGATCCATGATTAACAGGGCAAATTAATTAAGAATTCAGGATATCATATTTTTAAAATTGGCGGGTCTTTTATAGCTGAGTATTTAGATTTACGGGTATCCAACAAACATTACTTGTTGATTCTTTTTTTTTTTTTTAAAGATTTTATTTCTTTATTTGACAGACAGAAGACACAAGTAGGCAGAAAGGCAGGCAGAGAGAGAGAAAGGGGAAAGCAGTCTCCCTGCTGAGCAGAGAGCCCGATGCAGGGCTCAATCCCAGGACCCCAGGCTCATGACCTGAGTTGAAGGCAGAGGCAACCCACTGAGCCACCCAGGTGCTCCTACTTGTTGATTCTTAACATTAAATACAGTTCAAAGGAAGGTTATCAATGCACGTATTTTAAAAAATCATTTCCAGCAACTAGCTTAGCAGTCCTTACTTAAATTTTATAAACAGCTGAAAACTGTTGAAGATTTAACAATATTACTTTATTACCTCATCTGATTCAAAATCAACTCCTTTAGCTATTTGGTTCTGAGACATGCACTTGCTTGATGATGATGCGCTCGACCACCTGAGGCAGAAACATGGGAAAAACATAGAAAATGAACGAGAGAATTCATGAGCCCTTTTAAGTGCGATTTTTCATTCTAGTAGCAGCCATGAGTAGAAAAAGCTAATCCCTTCCCTCAATCTGCATTAGAGACAGTAAAACTGTAATGGTGAGGAAAAGGACTCAGGAGCTAGGGTCTGAATTCCAATTTTGTCATTTACTAGCTATGTGGCTTCAGGCAAGTTACTTAGCCTCTCTGCCTCAATTTTCTCATCCATAAAACGAGGATAGTAATCAGTTTTTAGAGAATTACTGTGTTAATATGTTAAAAAACTTAGATCAGTTGCCTGACATCTATTAAACACTACACCGATCCTTGCTTATTATAATGCTTAGCATGTATTAACATGCATCTACTATCATCCCCCACTCCTGAAAATTGAATGTGGAAATATTTGTATTCAAATACCAGCTATGTTTCTGTCACAAGATAAAGGGATTTCAGGGGAGGCTCACGATTTTCTAGGGCTCACTGCTCACTGCTCGTCTTATTCATGTTCGATCCAAATCAAACAGCAAATATACACTGAGAGCTTTTTCTTTTCCAGGTACTCTGATAGGCCCTGAGAAATATCAGCAAACAAGATCATGATTCCCCTCCTTATGAAGCTTAACTTGTGGTAAAGGAACTCAAATTTGTATGTCTTTTTACCAGTAGGAATTCTAAATCCTCTTAGATCAGGTCACTGCAGTCTATCCAGCCTGTTTTTTAACTGCCTATGAACTAAGAATGGTTTTCCCGTTTTGAAATGGGGTACATTTAAATGGTTTTACAAATATCTACATAATCGCCTCAGCTTTGCCTCTTGGACTACAAAGCCTAAAATATTTACTATCTGGCCTTTTAAGAAAGTTTGCCAACTCCAGACTTAAATGAAAGCAGCATTTGTAAACTTTTAGCTACTAATTTATTACCATGCATTGGGATGTTACAGCAAAAGTACGTCTGAAGTATATCTGAAGATCTTGTCTGGACAAGTGGGTTGAGAATCAAGAGGGCATGTGTCAGAAGGAAAGAAAAAACCCACAGGTTCTTCTACATAAAAGTAAAGGACAGGAGGATCTATGAAGCAAACCTGAAGCACAACACAGCTTTAGAAGTAGAGACCAAGGAAATTTATCAAGCGATCCATCTGGGACATACCCATCTCTCTATACTTGGCCTAAGCGGGAACTGATCATTTGCTGACTTGTTTCCATCTGTGACAGGAAGCATACAGCCACAGTGCCAAGGAGGCGGAAGTTAGGTGAACCCATTCTTCCTGGGGGCTGGGGAAAGGGGGATGGTTTATGGAAAAAAAACCCACTGACACCTGACTTGGCTTCTGATGTCTCCCCAAATAACCAATGGGACCCAGAAACGAGCCAGTCATCTATGACGGATAGTGGCTCATCTGATCACAGCAAGAGTCCTAAGGTCTGCATCAGGGGGCTCCAGAGACTTACAGATCTCATTTGTGAAGGACCCCCAGCCCAACAGTAGGGAGGGAAAGAAATGGTTATACTCTTTTGATTGCTGGGTCGAATAAATGGGCCTTATCCTGGATATGAGAAAAGGTTTAATTTGATTTGCTTCAAATCAATAAAAATTTATCTTCAATAAAAAGAGAGGGTGTATCAAATTGAGCGCGAGGAGCTGTAAGCTTGTTTCCCCTTTTTGTTCAAATACCATCTAGGGCCATAAATCAGAGCGTTCAGCCTAGAGATATTCAGCCAAGAAGTGAGCTGTAAGCACAAGGTGACATGTTAAAACTGGCCTAATACTGTGCCTGGCACATCACAGGTGCCACAAAAATGCAAGCTTCCCACCACTCACTGTCTGCCCCTCCCCACCACCCCTCACTCTACCCCTCTTATTCATGTTTTGAGGGAGGGTCCTCGGTTTATCTGGTACCTCTACCAAACTTGAATGGCCCTCTTATTGCCAGCACAAGGACAAAGTTTGGAACAACCTCCCCAAAGAAAAGTAGGCTCTCTGTTACCCATCTGGCAGGAGGCAGTTTTACAGCCCTTAAGTTATTTCCTTTTCCAAATTAACTGCTGGGCATTATGGAGCTTTTATTGCTTACCTTTCCTCCTGTTACTCTTGTTCTATTTTCCCTAGCCTGTTATTTAATTTATTTAATGAACACTTATAGAGCTGTCACTGTGTTACTATGTATCAGGCATTGTACTTAGCACTTTATAAGTATTAACCCACTTAAATCTCATAATGATATGGGGTAAATACTATTAAATTCATTTTATAAATGAGGATACTGAGGCACAGAGAAGTAAAACAACTTGTACAAGGCCCATACCTTGTTAAGTTTTAGAGCTTAAATACTCTAAATAATCAAAATAACCATACAAACCTTGCCATTAGTAAATAAGTCTTCAAAACCCACCAAAATTTTGTCAGTCGTTGCTTCATCAGAAACACAAATTTGCCATGGCTGATTTCTGATCTGCTGCCAAAAACATTAATTTCTAAGTTGCCTCTCATCACTTAAATGATTCCTACTGCCTGCACAGTGGTTTGAGAGGTGAATCTCAAATGAAGTGAAGCGGCAGCAGAAACAGGTCTGCAGCAGAACCCCTGGCTGTTGTGACTAGCTGGGCCACTGTAAGTAAGTAAGCCAGTAACCTACTGTGCCTCCCTTTCTTCCGAGAGACGATGGGATAGTTCAGCTTCATCTGCCTCCTGGGGTGCATGTGAGCACCACACAAGCTAATTCACATGTAAAGGCTCAGAAGAATAAACAATTCAGTTATTCTTATTACCACATGAGTAAATAAGAAAGTGACAGACATTTATTCTACTGAAAAGTAGACAACACAAAATGGTAACAAAAATCAAGGTATTTTTCTTTAATACCCTTAAAATCTATGTCAAACATACTACAATAGTATTTCCGTTGGTTCTAATAATGAAAAATAAGGACCTCATGCAACCTAAACTTCTTATTTCCTCTTGACTACTGATGCACTACTGGGAAAAAAAAAAAAACAAAAAACACCTCAGAAAGCTACACTTGTTTTTGTTTGTGTGTGTTTTAATTCACAAAGATAAGAATGATCAAGCAAGTACTGAAAGGGACTCTTCCTTTGATGGACTGACTTATTCAGATATTCTTTCAATAAATCTCCTCTTCCCTAAGCAAATTTGAGTTAGATTTTTACTGGACCAAAGAACCTAAGGTGTCCTGACTAACATAAGACTCAAGTTTAAGACAGTAACTCAAGACTAAGAAATGCTACCCCAATTATCCTCAACTATAGATCACAAATACACAACCTGACTTGCACCTCAGCCTGTCTTGGTATTTTGCACTCGTTCTACCAAGGCCGGCACTGGCTTTGGCAATGCCATACTCTTCTGGGTCTTTCTCATTGCTCCTACTTTTCCTAAATTCTAAAGGTTAAAACCCAGGTACTAGAACACAAAGCCCTCTCCTCTCTACCTTCTCTTGTAAGGTGATCAATCCATTCTAACAGCTTCAAGTTCAGTATCTGTGTATCTGTTATATGCTGTTGAGAAGGACATTTAGGTATCATTCAAACCTTGTTATCTGAGCTACGGACTCATACATCCAATTGCCTACCAACACCCCCTTCATATAAATTCCACAAGCATCTCAAACTTTCTACGTCTAAAGCAGAATTATTTGATTTTCTGCCCATCATCCCTTACCAAAATCTATTTCTCTTCTTTGATGACTCTCAGTGTATGGCATTAAGAGTTCAAGTAGAAAACCTGGAAACCAACCATGACACCTCATTCTCCCTCACTCCAGATAGTCAATACATCCCCGACTTCTGTCACATCTCCCTCCCAATATGCCCTGAAACTATCTATTCCTTCCCTTTCCCTTGCTACCGCTCTCGTACCAGCCTCTGTCATCTCTCTTCTGGGGACTATACACACTCCTTTCAGGTCAGCCTGCTTGTACTCTGCCTCCTGTACCACACGGATCCTTCATAAATGTAAATCAGATGGTGCCACTACTCTCCCAAAATCCTTCCATGGATTTCCCTGCATTTATAATAAAGTCCAAATACCTTACCCTGCTCAACTGTTACTGCTTCATGATGTATTCTTGCTTTTCTTATTCTATCTCAAACCCCTTCTTTTCCATGGATTGGTCACTGGCTCCTAACCTACAGTCAAGCTTCTTTCTTTTTCAAGAGGCTAAGGATCTGTGCTCAGAAAACTATAGGACACTCATGAGGGGTGCCTGGGTGGCTCAGTGGGTTAAAGCCTCTGCCTTCGGCTCAGGTCATGATCTTAGGGTCCTGGGATTAAGCCCCACAGCAGGCTCTGTGCTCAGCAGGGAGTCTGCTTCCCTCTCTGTCTCTGCCTCTCTGCCTACTTGTGATTTCTCTCTCTCTCTGTCAGATAAATAAATAAAATCTTGGGGCGGGGGAAGAACACTCATGAGAAAAACTGAGGAAGACACAAAGAAATGGAAAAATGTTCCATGCTCATGGATTGGAAGAACAAATACTGTTAAAATGTCAATGCTACCCAGAGCAATCTATACATTTAATGTAATCCCTATCAAATACCATCAACTTTTTTCACAGAGTTGGAAAAATTAATCCTAAAATGTGTAATGGAAACTGAAAGGACCCCGAATAGTCAAAGGAATGTTGAAAAAGAAAACCCAAACTGGTGGCGTCACAATTCCAGACTTCAAGCTCTATTACAAATCTGTAATCATCAAGAGAGTATGGTACTGGCACAAAAACAGACACATTAGAGAAATGGAACAGAATAGAGACTCCAGAAATGAACCCTCAACGCTATGGTCAACGAATCTTCAACAAAGCAGGAAAGAATATCCAATGGAAAAAAGACTCTCTTCAACAAATGGTGTTGGGAAAATGGGACAGCCACATGCAGAAGAATGAAATTGGACCACTTACTTACACCACACACAAAAATTGACTCGAAATGAATGAAAGACCTCAATGTGAGACAGGAATCCAACAAAATTCTAGAGAAGAATGCAGGCAGCAACCTCTGTGACATCATCTGTAGCAAATTCTTGCTAGACACGTCTCCAGAGGCAAAGGAAACAAAGGCAAAAATGAACTATTGGGACTTCCATCAGGATAAAAAACTTTGCACAGCAAAGGAAACAGTCAACAAAACTAAAAGGTAACCTACAGAATGGGAGAAGATATTTGTAAATGACCTATCAGATAAAGGGCTAATATCCAAAATCTAAAAAGAACTTATCATTCATCACCAAAAAAACCCAAAAAATCTAGTCAAGAAATGGCAGAAGATGTGAACAGACATTTCTCCAAAGAAGACATAAGAATGGCCAACAGACCAATGAAAAAAATGCTCAACATCACTCAGCATCAGGAAAATACAAAACCACAATGAGATACCACCTCACACCAATCAGAATGGCTAGAATTCTAAAACTAACAGATGAGGAAAAGACAGATGTTGACCCTCTTCTACTGTTGGTGGGAATGCAGGCTGGTGCAGACACTCTGGAAAACAGTATGGAGGTTCCTCAAGAGGTTAAAAAAAGAACTACACTATGACCCAGCAGTTGCACTACTACGTATTTACATATACACGCATATACACACACACACGGTTTGTCTCTCTGCGGGGAAGAACTATATTTGTATAGATGTATATAGTGTATACATGTAGTGACTGAAGGGGCACCTGCACCCGAGTGTTTACAGCAGCAATGTCCACAATAGCCAAACTATGGAAACAGCCCAGGTAGCCATCAAAAGATGAATGGAAAGATGTGGTGTAGTTACATAATGGACTGCTACTCAACCATCAGGGAAAAAAATGAAATCTTGCCATTTGCAATGACATGGACAGAACTAGAGGGTATTATGCTGAGTGAAGTAAGTCAATCAGAGAAAAACAATTATCATATGATCTCACTCATATGTAGAATTTAAGAAATAAAACAGAGGATCATAGGAGATGAGAGGAAAAAATAAAACAAGATGAAACCAGAGAGGGAGACAAACCGTAAGAGCCTTTCAATCATAGGAAACAAACTGAGGGTTGCTGAGGTGGGGAGGATGGGGTAACCGGCGGATGGACATTAAGGAGGGCACAGGAGGTAATAAGCACTGGGTGTTATATTAGACTGATAAATCACAGACCTGTACCTCTGAAACCAGGAATACATTATATATTAATTAATGAATTTAAATTAAAAAGAAAAACAAACAAACAAAAGAGAGGCACTCTGTATGTGGTCTTCCTTCTGCTTTTTGCAAGGCCAAGTCTCTCAGCAAGATTCCAGTTAATTAAAAAAATATGTATTACTTATTTATTTGACAGAGAAAGAGGGAGAAAAACCAGAGGGAGTAGTAGAGGGAGAGGGAGAAGCAGGCTCCCTACCATGCAAGGAGACCAATGAGCAGTTCAATCCCAGAACCCTGGGATCATGACCTGAGCAAAAGATAGACAACACTTAACCGACTGAGCCACCCAGGCACCTGAAGAGTTTACCTTAAAGGTGATCTCCTCAGAGGCCTTCCCTGAGCTCTCTTTCAAGCAGATGTTTGTGGCCTGTGACATTACTCTTTACTGCTGCACGCTGATAATTGTGTAGGGGCCAACAGTAGGTCATCCCAACATCGGTTACTTTGACATGAGGATTATTTTGAGTTAAAAAGCAATCAAAACTCAGCAGATTCAGGACCTTCCCCCAAACGCCTAAAAAGGACTTAGATATTGGACCTACTCCAGGAAGAGAGATATCACCATAGGTAGGTAACCATATTACGGTATGAACTAGGTATGGTTGTCAGGGAGGAACCCAGCAAAGATTTTGTTTGATCAAAATCCTCTCTGTCCTACTGATTCTGAGTGGCCCGGCAAACATTCGTTTACCAAGCACTTACGGTCTTTCCCCTTCCTGCGAATTGCTTTCTTTCCCACTGATGTCCAAGATCCCTACTCCCTTATTTCAGAATGACATACATACCTCATTTTGTCTGTCTTTGGAATTTCCACGTTTGTGTGGATTCCCCCTATGTATGAAATTAAACTTGATTTCCTCCTATTAATCTGTCTCATGTTAATGTGGTTCTTAGCCCAGCCAGAAAGACCTTGGAGAGGAGAAGAAATTCTTCCTCTCTGACAATTTCTTTTAAACATTTTTACACACCTATTGATCATCAACCCAAACGTTACCTACTTTGTTTGTAAAGCCTTCGATGACCTATTCTAGAAGACAGTGTCACTTCCCTCAGATTTCATTACACTTGAATAAAACATTTACCTTGTTGGATTATTAGTGCCTTGTAATTAGCATACTGCTAAAGTGGAAATCCTCGAAGGAAGGAGACTGAATAAATATATGGATGCAGAACTACATATACCAATTTTCCCAACACAGATCCTTAATTCACATAAAGCATATATTCTCTGTAGGGTCAATATCACGCACAAGGAATGAAAACTGGTTCTAAAAGATGAGGTAGGTGAAAAATCTGAGATACTACAATGGTTTTGGCCGTTCCCAAGCTCAATCCTACCCAGCAAAATTTCATTCTTTAGTATTTAATTTCTCTTGTTCTTTTAATTTAAATCAAATTTAATTTTTATCCTTAGGTAATGAAAACAAGGTTGAGATCATGAAACCAGTGTGAAACACTGAGGCGGCGTTTTTTTCCTCATTCTCTTCCTTCTTGCTAACAACTCCTGCTCAGGCCATTACTCTCAGCTGCCCTTCCCCACTCCACTGCTCCAGATTCCTATCTCAAAACCTCAGCTAAATGTTACTCCCTTAGAAAACGCTTCCTTCCTTCATAGCCCGTAATTTTTGCTCCGTTTTCCAAGAGCCTATGAGCACTCACACCTAATCTGTATCATAAAATTTCACACATAATTATGTACTGACTCATCATCCTTTAATGGACTGAAATGTGTTCATCTCTCTTTTCCACTATAACTTGCATTGCCTAAAGGCAGTAACCATGTGAAAACATTTATTCTGTCCCCCATCAGACCTGATATAATGCTCACAGAAAATCAGAGTTAAAAAAAAGCTCTTGATTATTTTCTTAAGTAGAAATTTTCATTAACTGAGCTTCAGTTAAGCAGTGTCCACCTAAAGCCCTAACACAGAGAAATGCTAACCGTGCATCAAGCCAAGTAATGGCAAAAATAGCAAAAACCAAAAGGGACAGGTAGAAGCAAACGAGCGCTCCAAACGCAGGAAAAGCCCACGTGATCCTCTTTTTAGTGTCTGGCACAGCACCCTGTGAAACGCAGTATGTAAAAATGCGATATGAAAGAGAAGCTGAAATCAAATATTTAGAAAAATACAATTAAAAAATATACAATATTCAGTTCATTAGAGAGAACACAGAACTCCATCAGGAAAATCCCTGAATAATAAAGGCAAAAGGAAACAAATTAGAGGTTAAGTTTCACTGAAAAGTACCTGCAGTAATGCTGTGTCATCTCTATGAACCCGGCTTTGCCCTATTTTTCACTTCTCTATTTACTTGGCCAGTTGAGCACAAATCTGTTAAACTTCTATGACACAGAAATATGTATAGGTAGAATTTTGGATGATTTGAAATTTTTCGGGTATTTCTTCTTGCAGGAAATCACTTCCCCTACCTTTGTTCTGTTTTGGAAGTCGTAGGAAAAATGTCTTCTTCCATATCTGACTCATCCACCTCAATCACCTAAGGGGAAAAACAAAACAGTGAACAGATTTTATGGGAATTTATCTGAATAAAAATAAATAGTTGTATCTCAAAAAAAATTTTTTAATAGATTAGAAAAAAAAGTCAGAAAAAAGGGGACAGAAACCAATTGTTAAAACTTAAGTTTGGGGGGGGGCGCCTGGGTGGCTCAGTGGGTTAAGCCACTGCCTTCGGCTCAGGTCATGATCTCAGGGTCCTGGGATCGAGTTCCGCATCGGGCTCTCTGCTCAGCAGGGAGCCTGCTTCCTTCTCTCTCTCTCTGCCTGCCTCTCAGTGTACTTATAATTTCTCTCTGTCAAATAAATAAATAAAATCTTTAAAAAAAAAAAAAAAACAACTTAAGTTTGGGGCACCTGGGTGGCTCAGTTGGTTGAGCGACTGGACTGCTTTCAGCTCAGGTCATCATCCTGGGGTCCTGGGATGGAGCCCAACAGCAGGCTCCTTGCTCAGTGGGGAGTCTGCTTCTCCTCCCTCTGCTCCTTTCTCCTCCTCCCAGGATCCCCCATGCATGCTCTCTGTCTCAAATACGTAAAATCTTAAACAAAAAACCACAACAACCAAAACCTGAAGCTTAACCTGACTTCCCTCTAATGTCACTCTTCAATCACAAATGGTATTCTATACATGTCTGAGCTCACTCTTCTCCTAAACACCATGGCAGCAGGGGTACCTAGAGGAACATTTATTAATTTGGAAGAGTGAGCAAGAGAGCACAAGAAAGGAGAGCAGCAGAGGGAGATGGAGAGGGAGAAGCAGGCTCTCTGCTGAGCAGGGAGCCCCAATGCAGGGCTCGATTCTAAGACCGAAGGCAGGTACTTAACTGACTGAGCCACCCAGGTACCCCAAGATATTTGTTATTCTTGATTCTATCATCTAAAATACTACTTACTGGGGCAGCTGGGTGGCTCAGTGGGTTAAAGCCTCTGCCTTCAGCTCAGGTCATGATCCCAGGGTCAAGGAATAAAGCCAGCATTGAGCCCACATGGGCTCTCTGCTCAGCAGGGAGCCTGCTTCCCTTCCTCTCTCTCTGCCTGCCTCTCTGCCTACTTGTGACCTCTGTCAAATAAATAAATAAATTTTTTTTTTAAAAAAAGGAAAAAAGAAAAGAAAACTACTTACTTATCCCTCTACATTTTGTATTATCTTGACACTTAATAACACATTTGCTACACCTTCAGCTAAGGAATAAAGCCAAGGATGAAACCATGAAAAACAGTACCTGAGAGCTCCCCCTCCAGGCTGACCTAAAACTATTAATAAAAAATTGTTAAATGTAGTTGTCCAAGAAACTATGAATCTGGCCAGTGTTTCTGCATTTTGTCATAAAACCAGAAGACTGTCTTATGTGCCTTGAAGGAATCAAAGGTATTCAACGCTCCTCCAATCTACCACTGTGTAACCACAATGAATGAATGAAAAAAAGCTATTTTAGCACAACTTATTGCTTTTGAACTCACGTTCCTGACTTATAAGAGAAAAAAAACCAGAAAAGAAGCTACTTTGTGAGACGCCTGGGTGGCTCAGTTGGTTGGACGACTGCCTTCGGCTCAGGTCATGATCCTGGAGTCCCAGGATCGAATCCTGCATCGGACTCCCAGCTCCATGGGGAGTCTGCTTCTCTCTCTGACCTTCTCCTCGTTCATGCTCTCTCTCACTGTCTCTCTCTCAAGTAAATAAATAAAATCTTAAAAAAAAAAAGAAGAAGAAGCTACTTTGTGGGTGTGCTAATTTTGCTTTTAGATGATCTGCAAGTGACAGCAGGCAATAGTTGAAAGCAAATAATAAAATGGAGCTCAGGATAATAGTTATAAGCACTGGCACCCACACATCAGCAACAACAGGAAGAAAGGGAGAAAAAGATGAGGTTAAGGGATATAAAAGGACAAAATGAAATCAGAGCAGAGAAGTTTCCTGGAAAAGAAGGGTGGGTAACTTTTGTCACATATTCAAGAGTTAAAGAACGAAATTTGAGAGAATGCTGCTAGGGCAGGTATGATCCAGAACACAAATTCTCAACTGCAGGTGATAATGGCTATTATTCTGGAAACTTATGGACATGTCTCTGACATTTTTGACTGTCATAATTAGGGGGAGTTGCTACTGGCATCTAGAGGATAGAGGGTAAGATGTTGCTAAAATCCCCACAAGGCAGAAGACAGGCCCTCCCAGTAAGACTTACCTGGTTCAAGACTTATCTGGTCAATAGTGCTGCTATGGAGAAACCCTGACACAGAAGCAAGAGCACCGCCTTAGGCATAAAGACATGTGGGTCTTGAAAGTAAGGTAATAAATACATCAAACGCATATAAAATCTTGTAATCCAAAAGAAGTGCAGAGGGCCTATGTTATTGTATCTAGAGCTTAAGACAGAGGTCCTTACATTCTGACTGCTTAATTTGTCTTGAGTCTAGCTCCCAGCCATCAGCAAACAAACCATGGTATCATGAGAGTATAAGTAACAAAAGGAAGCCAGATTTAAATAAGACTTCTACATGCACTGAACTCCAATATTCAATATTAATATTCCATGCATGGACCTTTTTGGCTCAACAATGTTATCCTCGAAAATATTACTGTAAACACACATTTATGGGTTCCTAGTCATGAGATACAGTATTTTTTTTTAAATATTTTTACTTATTTGACAGAGACACAGCAAAAAAGGGAACACAAAAAGGGAGAGAGGGAAAGGGAGAAGGAGGCTTCCCACAGAGCAGGGAGCCCAATGCCGGGCCTGATCCCAGGACCCTGGGATCACGACCTGAGCCGAAGGCAGAGGCCTAATGACTGAGCCACTCAGGTGCCCCTGAGATTCAGTATTTAAAGAAAGAAAAAATCCTAGAAACCCTTGGTCTGGATAACCTATAATATTCTGTCCAGCTTTAATGTTTCCCACTTTTTCTTCATTTACTTTGTAGATCAAAGAACTGACAATTCAAAAACAGGAAGCATAAATTATTAACACACAACTATAAAACTTTTCATCTTACCTCTGAATAATTCTTAGTAGCAACATTTCGGGATGGCTGCTGTCTTGCAGATTTAAAGGCTATAATGTGAAAGAATAAACATCCACTATGTTATTCTTAAAATAACTGAGAAAAAATTGTACCTATCTTTAGCTGAAGACTTTGTAAACTCAATCTACAAAACTCCATGATAGCCAATTATAAAACATTTATATATATTTAAAAACATTTTATATTTTTTAAAGGGAGGCGGAATTATATGTTCAAATAAATCCATGCCTAACTGCCAGTCTCCTGATTTCATGGCTTATTCAAATAAAATAACAGGTGATGTTCATAAAAACACCTACACTAAAAATATTTTATAGGAACTATATGAAGGATAAAATCTGATCATCAAATGGATTAAACTCCAAATGTATCAAAGGTAACCCTCCTCATGTCTTCTTTCCCTTACAGTTGGCAGTACCTTTTCCTGTGGCTAGATCAGGAACCATGTGGTTCCAGTAAGAGCTTTCTTATTCTCCTCTACTTTGTTAGCCATATTCAGTATCTAAGAAAGAGTCCAGAGGAAATCCTAGAAAACAGTGTTATCTTTTACGCTATGATAAAACTTCCCTTTAAATCCTCACATTTTAGCTTTAAAAACTTAGAAACATGAAGTTTAGCTAACCCTTTATATTTTCCAAGATCAAAATCATGATACTACGATTTTATAATAAGAAATACGAGTTTAATCTCAGTCCCCATTTCTGGCAGAGCTCCTAGTACCAGGAAATTCCTAAATACTAAGAGCCAGGAAAGTGTCTTTTGTCATGTTAATGAAGTGACTTTCAAACCAAACCTAAATCTGGGGACTGGTTGCCAGGGAACCAACATGGAAATCAGGAAATGAAGGCTGGAACTTAGTCCCACCCCAAGATTTCCAAGGAGACAGGGGGCCTGAAGGTTGAATCAATCACCAATAGCCAATGATTTAATCAATTAATGGTAATGAAGCTGCCACAGAAACCCAAAGGAGGGGTTCAGCAAGCTTAGAGGTGGTAAACTAGAATGCTCCCACTTGCCAGGCTGCTGGCCCCCAAACTCTGAGGATACAAATCCTTTGTTTGCAACCTTACCTTTTGTATTTCTTTCTTTCTTTTTTTTTTTTTTTTAAGATTTTATTTATTTATTTGACAGACAGAGATCACAAGTAGGCAGAGAGGCAGGCAGAGAGAGAGAAGAGTAGGAAGCAGGCTCCCTGCCCGATATGGGCTCAATGCTGGCTTGATTCCTGGACCCTGGGATCATAACCTGAGCTGAAGGCAGAGGCTTTAACCCACTGAGCCACCCAGGCACCCCATCTTTTGTATTTCTTAATCCGGCTGCTGATTTGTATCCTTTGTAATAAACCAGTAAGTTAGTGAATTAACTAGTTCCCTGAGTTCTGTGAGCCGCCCCAGGAAATTAATTAAACCCTAAGAGTAAATTAGGGGAAAAAGACGGATAGCCAGTCGAAAGCACAGCTAGATTTCTGATTAGCCTCTGAAGTGGAGGGAGGCAGTCTTGTGGAACTCAGCCCTTACCCTATGGAATCTGATGCTACATCTGGGTAGACAGTGTCAGAATTGAGTGAATTTGTAGGAAACCCAGCTGATGGCTAAGAATTGCTTAGTGGTGTGAGCCCCCGCACCCACTCCCTTGCCCCACTCCCACTACAATGAATTGGGTACAAAATATTTAAAACCTAGAATAAATTTCAAACTGCCAATTAGAGTTTTATTTCCTCCTAAGCCTTACCAATTTCTTAATATAAAACAATGTTTTCCCCAAGACAACCCCCAAATTAAACAGGGTAAGAGGAGAAAAAAAGAAAGAGGCCCTGAAAAAGTCAAAAGCTCAGAGAAACCAACAAAGTCCAAAATTCTTGTAGTCTGAAAACTCAGAAATTGTTCTATCTAGCCTAAATTTATGATTTGTTTATTTTTCCTATTCCAGGTTCTATCCCCAGTCTTGTGATGTCTATCTGAGAGGAGAAATTAAGGGCAAAAGCAAAGTTCTTATCCACCCTACTCAATTACTAGGGCCTTACATCCTAACTCTACTCGAAAGGCTAAAGAGGGCAACTGAATGAAAAAAGTCAGCCATCATGACTCTTAAAAGAATATTTCTACTCAATAATTACTGACTAATTGAATCCTCAAACTCTCAGATCCTGAAGAGCCTGCCTTAAAAATAAATAAATAAATGGCCCTCCTTTCTTTGCATCCCCAACAAATGTGAGATAAATTAACCTTATCAGAAAAATAAGCACCGAGTTCAGTGAGGAAGGCAATACAGTATGGTGGTTGTAGAGTTAAACTCATTTTGACTGACTAGCTGGGTGACCAGAGCCAAGCTCCTTGGTTTCCTTAAGTCTCAATTTCCCCACTTAAGTGATGTGGGAAATAAAGGCAGAAGAAAAATTACTGAATTTCCTTACCACCTACAGCCCACTGGCAAGTCCTTGAAACAGAAGAGTGACATTCCTCTAGGGACTCAACTACCTTGAAGTTGATACTTTGCTCAGGGCAAAGGGTAATCTTAGCCCAACTCCAGGACCCCCTAAGTCTACTTTAACACATAAAAATTCCTTTGGAAACTTGCTTTATCTCTATCCCCAAAATACATGTTGGCAATCATCCCTTTAGTACAGGACCCACCCATATATATTTGAAGGGTCTCATGACAGAGTTTTTAACTAAACAATAAAAAAAGTACCTTTCCTAACAATAGTTAACTCCCTCAGGATCCTGGAAACCTTGTTTCCAAAATACCTGGGAGGCTTACACTATCCCCAACCCCCTCCCAACCTGAAACTATAAAATAGGCCACTCCTCAAGAACTCAGCACAGCTCTTTCTGCCCAAGTCCTGTCCCTGTGCTTAAAACAAAACAAAACAAAACAACAAAAAAAAACACATCTTTTTGCACCAAAGATGTCTCAAGAATTTCTTCTTGGCCGTCAGCTTTGAACCCTAACGTCTTTCTTACATCATAAAATAGTGTTAATCAAAATTCATGCAGAAAATCGTTGCAAAGATAAGAAGAGGTGATTAATGAAAATAGTTCTGCCAAGAGACTAGAAGGAGCAGGTACTCTGATAACATAGCTAGTGGCTGCCATGATGGTAAACTACATGGAGTCACAGAGCCTTCAGAGCCACCACTCACTGGGTCACCCTCTGCAGAAAAACTTCAAGGGAAACTGGGGCTGTCAACTCTTTATTTACAACTGCTGCTGGCCGAAGAGTAATATCTACCGTTTCCAATAAAATTCCAGTACAATAATAAATCTCTACACTCCACAGGGCTTGTTAATAACAGAATCGTACTGTTACAGCTCTCCTCATGCCTCCATTTACAAAAGGTATTTGGAAGTTTCTGTTTTTAAAGATTTTTATTTATTTATTTATTTGACAGTGAGAGAGAGAGAGAGAGATCACAAGTAGGCAGAGAGGCCGGCGTGGGGGGGGGGGGAAGCAGGCTCCATGATGAGCAGAGAGCCCTATGCGGGGCTCAATCCCAGGACCCTGAGCCACCCAGGCACCACTACCACTAATACTAATAGCAGTCATTTTTTGGATTCTTACTAAATCCTGTGCTAAGTAACGTATACCCATGAGTTCAACTGATACTCGCTATGGCTCTGTAGAGTCAGTACTATGCTGCCAATTTTATAGCTAAGGATTTGAAGCTTATAGAATAGAAAGAAGCAGTTTACGCCTCCTGAGGGCTTAACATGTATATATACTATGCCAAATAGTCCACATGTATTTTCTCACTAATCCTCAAAAAAACCCCAATGGGATAACTGCAATCATCAGCCCACTTACAGACAAGGACACTGAAGATGAAAAGCCTAAAAGGACACATAGCTAGTAAATCAAGGAGTCAAGTCAAGCCAATGGCTGACTTTAGAACCATGCTTTTAACCTTTATGCTATCCAATCTCTAAGTAACTTTTATTCAGTCATTTAATGATCATCTATGCCAGCCAGGCACTATGGACACCATGAAAAAGAATGACTCTGACCTCATTCTGCCGATGCTCCTGGTTTATGGGCATGGAGCCAGTGGGTAAATTGCTGGCCCACTCACACCAGGTCTGACTCCAAAACCCAGGTTCTTAACCATATCATCTGCTGCAAAAGGCATAACAAATAGATTTTTTTTTCCTAAACATAATTCAGGAAATCTTTTTTATTTTTTTTTTAAGATTTTATTTATTTATTTGACAGACAGAGATCACAAGTAGACAGAGAGGCAGGCAGAGAGAGAGAGAGGGAAGCAGGCTCCCTGCTGGGCAGAGAGCCCAATGAGGGCCTCGATCCCAGGACCCTGAGATCATGACCTGAGCCGAAGGCAGCGCGGCTTAACCCACTGAACCACCCAGGCGCCCCTAATTCAGGAAATCTTAAGTTTCATATTAATTTTGCTTACTTTTTACAAATGAGTATTATTACTTAAAAAAAAAGGATTATTTGTGGGGGTGCCTGGGTGGCTCAATTGGTTGAGCAACTGTCTTCGGCTCAGGTCATGATCCTGGAGTTCCGGGATCAAGTCCCACACTGCGCTCTCTGCTCAGCAGGGAATCTGCTTCTCCCTCTGACATCTCTCCTCTCATTCTCTCTTTTCCTCTCAAATAAATAAATAAAATCTTAAAAAAAAAAAAGATTATTTGTGAACGTTTTAAAGCACTGTAACTCGTCTTCTGTCTTCTCTATACAAACAGAAGCTTTCTTCCACATTATCAATGGGTAACAGAGCAGAGCTCATGAAAGAGTATCTGCTAAGAGCCTCACAGGCATAGTAGTTCTGAAAGGAGCCAAGGGTAGAAACTGAAAAAAAAAATGTTCACAAAAACCCTGAGATATAAAGTTCTAGATGCAAAGGAGGCAGCCACATATGAGTTTTGAAGAAAGAAAATAAAGATAAAAACCTCTGTATTTGTTTATGTGGGCTAGGTTTTCAGACAAACACTGCCGCTCAAAGCAACACAAATTGCTTCATCAAACATATAAAAAATTTCTAATGGCACCGAGTTGCTGATCACATACAGAATTAACAGGCCAAAACAGAAGAAAAGCTCCAACTCAAAGAGGCAAGCAGAATCCTTTTCTCTGGGGACCTGCTGATCTGAACAAATGTTCACACTGGTTTTAACAGTTCTGTAGAGAGAACTGTCAAGGCCTGATCAAGATTGGTGAGGGGAGGGGACCTGATGCATGTCCTCCCTACCTTAAGCTGGGACCACAATGGTTAAGAAGAGAAGCATATGTAAAAACAGGATTTTGCAAGTATATTAGCTTGTACATTACATTATTAGCTGGTTGAACCTCAAGTCACAACTTGAAATGTAGTTTAATGTGGCCTAAGACTTGTGGTGCCTCTAGAAGCCTGGAGAAACAAATATGAATCAACTCTGGGGGAACTTAACTTCATCTCTGATCTCAAATTATTCCTGATGATCATTTCTTAGGGACAACAGATAACAAAACATACAAGGAAACAAGTCACCGCAAATGAGAACAAGCAGAAACAGAAATCAGAAATGGACAATAAAAAGAAGCCAAAGGCATTCAGACACTGGGTTATTAGACACAGAATACAGAACAAATATCTTTACTATAATGTGCACAAAAAATTACAGACAGGCTTAAAAACATCTGCAGGGAATTTTTTAAATCACACAGTGTATTTCAAAAGAACTAAGTAGAATTTCTACCCACATCAAAAACAACGAAATAAAAAATTCAAAGGACAGTTTGAAGAATAGATGGGCATGGGAGTTGCTCGGCTCAATCTACAGAACAAGCAACTTCTTATCTTCAGGTCAGGGGTTTGGATCCCACATTGGGGTCTGAGTTTACTTTGAAAACAAAAACAAAAACAACAGATGGGTGAACTGGAAGATCAATATAGCGCAGGAAGATAAAGCAAGGGAAAATACAAGAGATTAATAGTCATGGGAGGACAGAGTGATCCTTAGATTTATTTAACTTCTGAAAACTCTGAAGGGAGGAGAAAAAGAGCGCAGAGGTATTATCTAAAGGGAAAGGATTTTCTAGGAGTCATGAAAGACACCAATTCACAGCTTCATGAAGCCCTATAAAAAAGAATGTCCTATCTAGATTCATCAGTGAAACTATAGAACACCAAAAACAGCCAGCTGGAAGAAAAAAAGACTACTTCCAAGGGGGAAAAAAAAAAAAGCAAGCTTAACTAATGGCTCATTTCTCAACAACAAAACTGAAGTCCAAAGATTCACTCTCAGTGATTAATTCTGTCCACTGGTGCCAAGGAAAGCTTCACATAAAACAGTTCAGCCAGGACAAAAAAAGGCAGTTTGGGTTAAAGGTCAAGGTGGGTATGCCTTAGTGTCACATGCTAACCAACTTCTGGTGACTTAACTTGGAAGTGTACGCATTATTTTCACTTCGTATTTCTATCTCCCTGCTTCTTCTTTTTTTAAAATGAACATTTTATACAGGTCTACTGTGTACCGGACTCTGCCTTTCACCTTTAGAATAACCTACTATGTAGAGTCTATAAGGGAAATAAACTTAGGAGTCTGAGTGACGTAGTCAAAGTCACAAGGCTTTTCCATGTTGAACTCTGCCTAGATCATTTCCATGCTGCCTCTTTTCCTCCTTCTCTGCTTTTACCTTACTCCTGCCAAGGACGCAAGAGTACCTCTTCAGATGCCTTTCCCTAGAAGACATGCTTTTGAAATCAAAATAAGAATCTCAGGGGCAGGGGCGCCTGGGTGGCTAGTGTTGGTTAAGCCTCTGCCTTTGGCTTGGGTCATGATCCCAGGGTGCTGGGATAGAGCACCTCATCGGGCTCTCTGCTCAGCAGGGAGCCTGCTTCCCCCCCCCCCTCTCTGCCTGCATCTCTGTTCAATAAATAAATAAAATCTTAAAAAAAAAAAAAGAATCTCAGGGGCACCTGGGTGGCTCAGTGGGTTAAAACCTCTGCCTTCCACTCAGGTCAAGCCCAGCATCAGGCTCTCTGCTCAGTAGGGAGCCAGCCTCCCTCTCTCTCTGCCTGCCTCTCTGCCTACTTGTGATCTCTGTCTGTCAAATAAATAAATAAAATCTAAAAAAAAAAAAAATCTCAGCTGGCTCTCCTCAAGTACTAAATAATCAGAGTAAAAACTATTATTATTTTTTTTCAAGTAGGCTTCATGCCCAGTGTGGAGCCCAGCATGGGGCTTGAGTGTATGAAAGTAAACACTTTCTCTCTTGATCACTGGTGACATACTGACCAACTGACTCACTTTTCTATCTACATGATCCCTCTGTAAGAAAGGAAATAAACAAATTTGTCTAAAGTAAGGGACTACAAAAAGAGTTGTGTTTTTTTTTAAAGATTTTATTTATTTATTTGACTGAGATGACAAGCAGGCAGAGAGGCAGGCAGAGAGAGAGGAGAAAGCAGGCTCCCTGCTGAGCAGAGAGCCTGATGCGGGGCTCGATCCCAGGACTCTGAGAGATCATGACCTGAGCCCAAGGCAGAGGCCCAACCCACTGAGCCACCCAGGCGCCCCCAAAAAAGAGTTTTTAAGGCTCACCCTCTTCAATAGCTCTGATGAATGGCAAAGACCTTTTAAGGAATGATTTATCTCGTAATCCTAATAACCCTTTTGACTCTACAACAATGGCAACAGAAACCAATAAGATTTCCCAATGAAGATTTGCTAGGTCTTCCTATTTGGAATTTATAAATAACTACTAGATAATCATTTGCAATCCATACTCACCATCTACAATAGACATATTTCTAGATGTTGACGTAGTCGTCTTTGAACTTCTGCTTCGAGTAGAAGTCTCTAGACCAGTGCCTAGTGTTAGAAATAATAAGCAGTCACTATACAATTCTACCAGATAGTGCCAAATGAAATGTACATAAAGTTACGTCAAAACATAACTTATATAAAAAGCCAAAGACATATAATAAAAAACACATAGTCTACTCAATTTTCAAAAACTACTCTTCCAATCAAAATATAAGGAAACATTTTGTAAACTTAAGGATAATGAAAATGAACTGTAACTAGAGGATAAGGATCTCTTTCTCTGAAAATTTTTAACTTTTAAGTACTATTTGACCAGCTTAAAATTCATGGATAAATATTTAATAAAAACAACTGAAAATACTCCTAGAAACAAATGTATACAATATACCAGGAAGTCACTGGATGACCAATTTTCTATTATTTGGATTATCCAAGGACAACAGTCCCACGTTAAATACAATGATGGCAATTAATGTTAATGACTGCTTGAAGATATATTGTTTTAGGGTAGTTTTCTTTTTGAACATATTTTATGAAGTCACTTTATAAAAATGTGGACATTTGTATCTCATGATAGTAACAAAAATAATAATGTTTATGACCTGGAGTTTCTTCCTGCTGCCAGTGGTCATTAAGCAGCCATTTTCCTTAGCAGCTCATATTTGCCTATTATTTTACACCTGTGAGAGTACCCAAAAAGTACTGTGTGAGGAATGTAATGAAGTTCTTAAAAAAATGTTAAGAGACATTAAAACATTATGTGCACGTGACCATTAAAATTTATTTAAGTAAACATGTATGTCAGAACTATATTAAAGACTGACTTTATGCATTATAAACAAAACTTTTAAAAGATTGCGTAACTTAATTATGATGACAAGAATACAATCATATGCGTCCCATTCAACTGCCCAGTGTGAATGCGTGGGCAAGCCAGTACTCAGTGCTAACCTCTTCCTCTCTGAGACCCTCCTCTCAAGACTGAATTCTGCCCTCTTCCTCCTCGTCGGCCTCTTCCTCGGCCTCTTCCTCTACTGGCTGCTGCTGTGACGTCCTCATCAGAGTCATCAGCCATCTGTTCTGCCAAATCTATACTCATAAGGTCCTCAGCACTAAAGGCAGAAGCAGCGTCCTCAGACTGAGATCTGAGGGCTCTGGCCCTTGTCATAGCCTGAGAGGGAAAGAGGAGAAAATATACATTAGTAGAAAATGCAGCATCCTAAGTCATTAATCTGGTTTCTCAGACAACATTTAATATTGTCAAACTATCAGCACTATTATTTCTCACTAATCATGCTATAAAAATGCCAAGCAGGAGAACTCTCCTTCCCCAGCTATCAAATTCAATTCCTACAATTTGTCAAATCAATGTGCCATACTTATTTGTAAAATGAGACCTTCTGAAAAGGTGTACTGAAAATGATAAAATTTCACAGAATCAAAACTTTTAGAACTGGTTAGAATATTGGCAACTGCCCCTAATTCAACATCACCATTTGTAAGAGACTGTCATCACCTGAGCTACTCTGTACAATGGGCTTTTAATAAATAACAAGAAAAATTCTTACAAAAAATGGTATTATCTCTGGGGGACAAAATTTTACAGTGCTCTTGCTTTCTTCTTAATTCACAAATCATAAATTCTCTACAATATAGATTTTCAAAATATTACTTTGGAATCAGAAAATTATGAGCAATAATCTCTCACAAAAATTAAGTAGAATTAAGAATAAAAATGTAGGCATTCCTGGGTGGCTCAGTTGGTTAAGCAGCTGCCTTCGGCTCAGGTCATGATCCCAGCGTCCTGGGATCGAGTCCCACATCAGGCTCCTTGCAAGGAGCCTGCTTCTCCCTCTGACTCTGCCTGCCACTCTGTCTGCCTGTGCTCGCTCTCTCTCTCTCTGACAAAATAAATAAATAAAATCTTAAAAAAAAAAAAAAAAAAGAATAAAAATGTAAAAAAAGAGGGGATCCTGGGTGGCTCAGTTGGTTAAACTTTTGACTCTCGATTTCAGCTCAGGTCATGATCTCAGAGTAGGGAGATCAAGCCCCGCACCAGGCTCCGCATGCGGTTTGGAGTTTGCTTGTCCCTTTCTTTCTGCTCCTTCCCGCAACCTCACACTCTCAGATAAGTAACTATATAAAATCTTTAAAAAAACCAAAACAAAACAAAAAAAACCAAGATAAAAAGAATTAAGTAGAGTATAACAACTGAAGGCCTAGAAAAGAATAAAAGCTTAAGACCAAGAATATGCCACAAATTTTAATTTGATAAGAAACTGCCCAGAAAAGACAAGTTTGAGATTTAATGAAATATTTTAACTCTGAAATGAGTACAGATTTTCTGATTAAAAATAAAATAAAAGTAATGTTTCCCTGAGGTCCTTCCTTAAACCAAAATGTTGTAAGGAGAACAGAAATGAGACATAATACATTCTCAATAAAATCAGAAAATAGCTCCAACTTCAAAATACAAAATCTCTGAAGAGTTAATGACTATAATGAAGATCTGACCTAAGGAACAAGGTAGAGAAGAGTCTTAGGCAGTATAAAACTCTCTAAAATTGATCTATATATTCTAAGGGACCATAACTATAGTCTCTCTTGCTTGAATAAAAAATTCTGGGTCTAAGAACAGGTGGGGAGAGCATTTCTGAGCTCTCTGTGATACCATGAATTGAAGAGAGGCAGGGCTAAATCAGGAGATGAGAACAAAACACATAGGGTAGAAGGAGGAGGGAAGAGGGAGGTGGGAGATAATCCAGCTGCATCATGATGATCTCAGCTTAAAGGAAATAACAGCTAAATCACAGCAGGAAGGGCTCTGTATGGCACTACCGTGTAAAAAGAAAAAACTTCAGGGAACATAACAAGAAATACAAAGAAAAAAATGGCAGAAAAAGATTTCAACTCATTTTTCTTGTCCCAGATGAAGGATGGTCAATCCTCATTATTCCCAGATTCTATATTTGTAAATCACCTACTTGCAGAAACTTATTTGTAACCCCCAGAACAATACTCCTGATACTTTTATAGTCATCTGTGGACCTGTGTAGAGTGGGGAAAATTCTGAGTCTCCTGACATACATGTTCCCGGATGAAGAACACTGGACACTCAGCCTTGTTTCAGCTGACACTTTAAAGAAGCATCCTGGGGCGCCTGGGTGGCTCAGTGGGTTAAAGCCTCTGCCTTCAGCTCAGGTCATTATCCCAGGGTCCTGAGATCCAGCATGGATCTCTCTGCTCAGCGGGGAGCCTGCTTCCTCCTCTCTCTCTGCCTGTCCCTCTGCCTACTTGTGATCTCTGTCTGTCAAATAAATAAATAAATAAACAAACAAACAAGCGTCCTTTCTGTGGCATATTAAGTGTCAAGGTTTTCACATTTCTGCGCTTTTGGTTGGTGATTCAGTGTTGCTAAAGTGCTGTCCAGTACTCTCAAGTGCAAGAAAGCTGTGATGTGCCTTACAGATGAAATACATGTGTGAGATAAGCTTCATTCAAGTATGATTACAGGGTTGCTGGCTCTCAGTTCAATGTTAATGACTCAACAATATACATTAAAACAGAAAGAAACAAGAAAAAGGTTATGTACTGATCAGCGGATAAAAATGCTGTAACCAGTAGTTGGCAGGAACCCATTCCTCTATTTCCCCTAGGAGCAATATGGGTTAGTGTTCACTAGGTTACTATTTGCAGTAACACAGAACATAAAGAAATAACAAGAACCAGCTGTACTTTTTTAAAACTATATTTAAAGAGAAAAAGGAGACCCAAATTATATGATTAATAAGACAGATCTAACTGATGTATGTTGAACTCTCTATTCTGAAAATATAGACTTCTTTCCAAGACCTCATGAAATGTTTCATGTATCATGGGGTACTAACAAAAATATCAACTAAGTTCTAAATAGTAAGGGTATTATATAGTCTAATTGCCATGAATCAAATCAGAAACTAAAGATAATAAAACAAAAACACCTGCCTCCAAATCACAAAATTAAAATTGAGGAATCTGGAAAATAATAAAATACTAGAAAACCTAGAAAATAATAAAAATACTGTAGACTGGAATATATGAAATAAAGCTGTGTTTATAAAGAAAGCCTACAGCCTATTAAAAAAGAATGAATGAAAATAAGTAGATTTGATATTCAAAAGTTAGGACAAATAAAGCTCATCCAAAGGAAATTATGAGAAATTAATAAAGATACAATCATAAATAAACAAATCTTAACTAAAAATCCATTTAAATTAGCAAATTTAAAAACTGATCCTCTGGGACAAAGCCACATTGATAAAAATCACTAACTTAATAAAAAGGGAAAGAAAGACAAATATACACCATTAAAAATCAGAATCGAGGAGAAAAAAGATTGAGGGAAAATTAGAAGAATCTTAACAAAATACTCTTCAATCTAAGTAATTTGGATAATAAATGACCTAAACGTATCCAACAATAGACACACAGTCTCAACAGACTAATAATAATATCAAAGAATATGTAAGAAAATTGTTAAAGGAACACCACCCCCGGAAAAGGAACCACAACCAGCAAGTTTCACAGGTATTCTATCAAATCTTCAAAGAACAGATAATGCCACTGCTATTTCCATAGTACCAGAGCATAAAGAAAGCAAGCTCCCAATTTCTTTGTACAAAGCCAGCATAACAGAGTACTGAAAAACTGACAAAAGGCTGCAGGCCCAAAAAGATGATTACAGGATCTTACTTATGAATATTAAAGCAAAGGGAATACAGGAACATATGGAAAAACCAGGATACCTGTTACCAGAAGGTTCACAAAGTGGTAACAAGAATGGGGCACTAAGAGTATGTTTTAATATAACTCACCAAACTAATAGAAAGGAGGAGGAAAAAATCCCACAGGCTTATCTCCACAGATGTCAAAAAGGCCCTTTCTGGATGTGAACAAACCCCCAAATCCTTCTTTTACACAACAAATACCCTAAAATATGCTACCCCCCTCCCCCTACAGAGTCCGTGCACTTTCCTGTGAGCACTCTTACAGAGAGACCACTGTCCTCGGCACAAAACCCAAACCCAACAAAAATTTCTGGGCAAAGAACATGACCAGGTGTTTCATGTAAATATAAATGGTTTAGAAACATAAAAATCACTGAGTTATTAGTAACAAATGTAGCAGGGGTTAAAAACAATAGTCAGAAACAATTTCCTCACCCTCTGGATTTTTTTTTTAAGGTTTTTGTTTTTTAATTCATTTGACAGACAGAGATCACAAGTAGGCAGAGAGAGAAGAGAGGGGAAAGCAGGCTTCCCGCTGAGCAGAACCCGATGTAGGCTCTAGGGCTCGATCCCAGGACCTTGGGATCATGACCTGAGCAGAAGGTAGAGGCTTTACTCACTGAGCCACCCAGGTGCCCCCACCCTCTGGATTTATAAAGATCAAAAGATGTTGGGCGCCTGGGTGGCTCAGTTGGTTAAGCGACTGCCTTCAGCTCAGGTCATGATCCTGAAGTACCGGGATCGAGTCCCACATCGGGCTCCCAGCTCTATGGGGAGTCTGCTTCTCCCTCTGACCTTCTCCCATCTCATGCTCTCTCTCACTCTTTCTCTCTCTCTCAAATAAATAAATAAAATCTTTAAAAAAAAAAAAAAAAGATGTCATGATACATCACGATGACAAGGATGTGGGGAAACAAGCACTCCCAAATACTGGGTAGAATGCAAACTGAGTGTCACATCTCCGGAGGGACATGGCAGTATCTAACAAAAATGTAAGAAGCCTGTGTCCTTCTGTGATTATTTTTTGGAATTAATTACCCACCCTCATTTCCAAATTTTATTAAAAATTTCCAAATTTTTACCTTTCCTCTGTCTAAATACCATACCTTCATTTTATCATTTAACATTACATTCAAATATTTTAACTCCACTTTTCTGTGCAACAGATTCTGGAGTTTACGGATAAATATTAAGTATGTTACCTCCAAGAATTAGCAGTGGAATTCTAACTGACCTCAGGAGTGTAGGTTCAGAGCCATTGTAAGTGCAGATCTAGAGCCACTGGTAGGACAATGATTCCATATGCCTTTTTTGTGAGATTCGAAAACTCCTTTCCTGGTAGTATACCTCTATTTTGTTTTGTTTTAATTGTGACAAAATATGCATACCATAAAATTGAACACCTTAACCATTCTGAAGTGTACAGTTCAGCGGGATTAAGCACATTTACCCCGTTGTACAACATCACCATCATCCCCCTCACGACCTTTCTCGTCATTTCAAACTGAAATTGACAATCCATACCTGTTAAAAAATAACTTCCTGTTCCCTAATCCCTCCCTTCCCCTCATTACCACTATTCTATATTTTGTTCATACGACTGACTACTCTAGGGATCTCATTTAAGTGGAATCGTATAATACTCATCCTTGCACCTGTCTTACTTCGCTTAGCATAATGTTTTCAAGGTCTGTCCATATTGTAGTGTTATCGTAACTTCATTCCTTTTAAGGCTAAGCAAAAGTCCATCATCGCACATATACACCACCTTCTGTATATCTGCACACCTTTTGATGGCCATTTTAGTTGCTATCACATTTTGGCTATTGTGAATGCTATGCGCATGAGTGTACAAACACCTGGTCCTTGCTTTCAATTCCTTCAGGTAAATACTTACAAGTGTAACTGCTAGGTCACATAATTCTCTTTTTAATTTATGGAGGAATCATCCTACTATTTTCCACAGATTCTTTTATTATTCCCACCAGCAATGCACAAGGCTTGCAATTTCTCCATATTCTTGGCAACACTATTTTCTTTTTTGTAATTGTCATCTTAATAAATGTGAAGCAGCTCTGGTTTAGACTTCCATTTCACTAGTGATGCTGAGCATCCTCTCATGTGCTTATTGGTCACCTGTTTATCTTCTCTGCAGAAATGTCTGTTCAAGTCCGTCATCCACTTTTGCTGTGACTGAGTTTTAGAAATTTTTTTAATGTTCTAAATATTAATCATTTACCAAATACATGATTTGCAAGTATTTTCTCCCATTCCTGGGTGTGCCTTTTTTCTTTTGTTGACAGTGCTTGGTATTAAAGTTTGAAATTCAGGTAGAATACCTGCCTCAAATTCAGGTAGAACACAGGAAACCAGAGGCTGGGTAAACTATGGACTATGGGTCAGACCAAGAACAGATTTCACATTTTTAAAGGATTGTTTAAAAACAAAAAAACAACAAAGAAAAAACAACCAACCATATACACAGACAAGAAACATGACAAAGACCACATATGGCCTGCAAAGCCCCAAATATCTACTGCTTGGCCTTTTATTTAAATGTGACCTTACAGTTAAAGAAACTACTTAGAGCTTTTCAATGTGAACAATAGACTTTAAAGCCTCTTGGAAGGACTAATGCTTTTGTCTGTTTGTTTAAATAATTTAAACCTAGTACTAGGATTCATGTTCTGAGCTAAATGATTCTACATGGCTTGGAGTTATAGATTGGGAAAGTCTCAAATTCCATTACAAGTCCTAAATAGTATGCTAAGAATAAAGACCATTTATAACATCCTATGGCAAGCTGACAAATTACCTAGGAAACCCCAATTACCTGCTAACGTCTTAAAATGTAGCTGAAAAATCTAAACCTAAAAGTGCTTTCTTCTGAAAAACTCCCAAATGCAGTTTGTCATGTCCTCTACTACCTTCCCTTTATAAAATATTCACCAAATTCTTTAAAAGACTAATGAAAAACGGCTTAGGGACCCCAAACACAAAGGCCATGCAAAGAAGTATTTCCGTAATTTATTAAATTGAAATGGTGAGTTAAGTTTGAATGATCCAAGGACCAGGAGTCATTTTTTTCTTCTAGTATTCATTCTTGCTATTTGGCAAACTCTTTTCTACTTGAAGGATGCCTGGTAAAACGAATACAAACATAAATGTGGTAAGGGATCCCTAATCTCTAGCTTCCTCCTCTTAGCTCCCCCAAACCATCTTGTAAATGGTATAGCAGTTGCATCTACACTTCTGAGGGACAGTAATTTTTGATGTTCTGCATATCAAAAACTGTCAGAAATTTCACATTTTTAGCCACTCATTGGCTATGCATTGTATGAATGTTGTTATAATATAAAGTTTTGATAGGACATGGTATGGTAGAAAAGCCTAGACTTGAAGGTAGAAATAGGTTCCAATTCCACCCCAACACGTAACCTTTACTGTGCTCTCAGTGTCATTTGTAAGATGGAAACTGAAATTGTGCACATGACACATCTAGAAAAAATTCAATAAATGAAAATTTAATGAATACCATTTGCCCTTTCCCCTTTAAAACAGTAATGAGTGGGGCGCCTGGGTGGCTCAGTGGGTTGAACCGCTGCCTTCGGCTCAGGTCATGATCTCAGGGTCCTGGGATCGAGTCCCGCATCGGGCTCTCTGCTCAGCAGGGAGCCTGCTTCCCTCTCTCTCTCTCTCTGCCTGCCTCTCCGCCTACTTGTGGTTTCTGTCAAATAAATAAATAAAATCTTAAAAAAAAAAAAAAAAAAACACAGTAATGAGTAAAACCAAGTAGGTAATGTGCTCTGCTTTTTCCATGACATCGATGTAGGGGAATGAGTCTGACATCGGGAATGCTGAGTGTGAAATTCTGTGGATGGTGAGAGGTTTTAGTTCTACAATCAAGTACTGAAAGGCTATTAATGAAAGGGAAGAAGGAGCTAGGAAGTAAACTGTAGCCAATACTGGCACTACTGTTAGTAATGTTAGTTAATGTTGCAAAATTCCCCATATTACATGATGAAGACAGTGTAAATTGTACAAAGGGAAGAAACCTGGCACAAAACTAGACACTAAGATTATCCTCCCATATCCTCTATAAAGAAGGTTATTAACTGAGTTAATTTCTAAATATTCTAACAAACTGGAACATAATTATTGGGGGGGTGACTTCCCCCACAGTAAGTACACGGCACCAAACTTTTGTAATAAGACAGAGAAAAGAAAAAGAATACCCAAAATGCCGTTCCTAATCCTTAACATTCCAGATAAGGTGCATTACTGGATCAGGCTAAAATCCTAAATAGTCTGTATGGTATCATAGACGATGAAGTAAATCACATACAGATTTGGAAATTTTACTTAAAAAAGAGAAAAAAAGTCTGTCTCACGTCCTTTAGAGATGGTACTGAATTATTTGGTACGTGATTTTTCCTCTGTCAGGATCTAAAACTGCCTCACATTAAAGGCTGTGGTATTACCTGGTGGTCATCAGTAGATGAACTACTGAACAGATTCCTTTGGAAGAGAGTTCAGAAGAAAAAGGAGTAAATTGAGAGTCCCCTTCTCCGTAGGCAGGGTTCTTTTCTGTTTTAGTATCCCAGGTATTGACTTTTACCTAAAATGTATGTTTAAAATAAAGTAAAAAATATTTACAGAGTGGTGGTCCGTGGGGAGGGAGAAGGGTGTCTTACTCTTTTTTGCTCACAGCAGAGAAAAGAGTAGAGGTTATAAAAGTTAATCTGAGGGATGTGTCAAGTGCTTCGGCTCTTTGTAATTCACCACCTGTCAGGGGCAGTTCTGAAATCCTTAGGAAAATGACAATGGACTAGCAGGACTGCTGTGTTAACTCAGCAAGGGTGACCCTTTAGGTTATGTTAGGGTTTAGCATTTTTTTATATGTCTGCCTCATCTACTAAACCAAGAGTCTCTAGTGGACACGAACCACACGTTTTCCATATCTGTATTGCTAATGCCAAGTAGAACAGCTAGGCTATAACAGATACAAATGAAAGCAGTGAAGACAAAAATCCCAACAGTAATTATTTATGAGATAACCTTTAAATACTAGATAGCAATCATAAAATACTAAAAATAATCAGAAAATAAAAAAATGTATTTCAACCATGAATTCACCAAGTGCCAGACAGAGGCCTGAAGGTTCAGCAAAAATGGTGGCTAGCCAGAAGTTCCTAAACTGGGCTCGGGTCATGATCCTGGAGTCCCAGGATCGAGTCTTGCATTGGGCTCCCTGCTCAACAGAGAGTCTGCTTCTTCTCCCTCTGACCCTTCCTTTCCTTTTTCTTTTCTTTTTTTTTTTTTTAAAGATTTTATTTATTTATTGGGGTGCCTGGGTGGCTCAGTGGGTTAAAGCCTCTGCCTTCGGCTCAGGTCATGATCCCAGGGTCCTGGGATCGAGCCCTGCATCTGGCTCTCTGCTCAGCGGGGAGCCTGCTTCCCTTCCTCTCTCTCCGCCTGCCTCTCTGCCTACTTGTGATCTCTGTCTGTCAAATCAATAAATATAATCTTAAAAAAAAAAAATTTAAAAAAAAAAGCTTTAACCTTAACCCACTGAGCCACCCAGGCGCCTCTGACCCTTCCTTTTCTCATGCTCTCTCTCTCTCATTCTCTCTCTCTCAAATAAATAAATTTTTAAAAATCTTAAAAAAAAAAAAAAAAGTTCCTAAACTGCAGAGAAGTCGAGAAAGACCAGCATTGATGGTGATCAAGCCCACTACAACAATTTTGAAAGCCCAGTGGATTCTGTATATTTATCTATGGTAATATTGCTAGCAAAACACATTTCTTCCTTTTTGCCCAAAATAATATCAGCTTAGTAGGGCAAGATTTCCTCTTATGCTAGTAAGATGCTCTGAAAGCCATTATGTATTATTTTGATTACTAAGGACTCTTGTCATTTGTGCTCATCCTCCCTACCCACCCCCAAAACACACAGTTAAGTAAGTTTTAGACAAGAGCAAAAGGATAGAATGGGAATATGGGGAAGCTGAATACCGGTAGGCTACACTGGTATAAATCACAGGCAGCTATCCTCAGCCAATCCCTGCTCAGGCCTATCTACCAAAGCAAGGTCCCATGGACTATTCTACATAAATCTACCAGGCACTCTAGCTTAACAAAACAGCACAGAAGTACAGTAATTTATATAAGAAATTACCTCTCGAACTTCATCTTCTTCATTAGTGTTTTCTTGTCTGCTTTCTCTGAAACGGCGTACCTGTGTTAAAACAGTAAATCAAAAATATTGTTTAGTCCTATCATGGAAATAGAAAACAATGGGCTACGACTGATTAAGAAATGCTTTCCATCAGACCTAAAAATGGGAATTTTTTGTTTCAAATTTTCATTTAAATTCTAGCTAGTTAACATATAGTGTAATCTTGGTCTCAGTAAAATTTAGTGATTCATCACTTACATATAATACCAAGAGTTCTCATCATAGCAAGCGTCCTCCTTAATTCCCATCAACATCTAGCCCAATCCCCAACCACCTCCCCATCATGCTTCAGTTTGTTCTCTATAGTTCAGAGTCTCTTATGGCTTGTTTCCCTCTTTTTTTTTCTTCCCATATGCTCATCTGTTTTGTTTAACTCCATGCATGAATTCAATAGTATTTGTTTTTCTCTTATTTCGCTTAGTATAATATACTCTAGCTCCAACCATGTTGTTGTGAATGATAAGATTTCATTCTCAGGGTCATGAGACAGAGCCCACATAGGGCTCTGCACTCAGAGGGGAATCTGCTAGAGAGTCTCTTTCTCCCTTTCTCTGCCTCTCCCCGACTCCTATGTGCATGAAAATAAATAAACCTTTTAAAAAATAGTATCTGAAGTGGGCGGGCCTCTGAAAATCATTTTATCAAGTCAACTTGTTTACTGTTTGCTGATAATGGTCCTGGAGCCAAAAGGGAAACTAGAAAGATTTTTTTTTTTTTTTTAAATTCCTGCCCTACAGGCTCTTATAGTAATATAATTAGGGAAAAGTTCTATTTATTTAATAATATATGTAACACCTCTTTACTGAGCAAACACTACTGTACAAACACTTTACTGCCAAACACTACTGTAGGAACTGAGAATCCAACAATGAACAGAATAGTTACAAATTCTGCCCCCATGGAGTTTAGGATTGTGTGTCTGTGTATGCAGCCAATAAACAAAAAACAAAATAAGAAGTTATATTGTGTTTTAGATGGCGGGTCAGACTGAGTTAATTTACAGCTAGACTAAGAAAGCGCTGTCATCTCTGGGGAGCCCTTTATTTACTGATGTTTATTTCTGATGGTTTTCAACCTGCATAACCAGTTAGAAGCATGGCTTGATTAGGAGACCAGAAGGGCATAAAAGATCCCCTGGGAATTTCTGCACAAATCTTGGTGTGTTCAATCCAGGGACCCCTGTGTGCAAATGAGGACATGAGAGCTTATGCCTGGCTTCTCATAGGTCTCTAATGCCTGCCCATACTCTTTTTCTTTTTCTTTTTTTTTTAAGATTTTATTTATTTATTTGACAGAGAGAGATCACAAGTAGGCAGAGAGGCAGGCAGAGAGAGAGAGAGAGAGGGAAGCAGGCTCCCTGCTGAGCAGAGAGCCCGATTCGGGCCTTGATCCCAGGACCCTGAGATCATGACCTGAGCCAAAGGCAGTGGCTTAACCACTGTGCTGTGGAAGAGGGACACAGAAAAAGGGAGAGGAGTTTGGAAGCTATCAGAATAATCTAAATGAAGGGCGCCTGGGTGGCTCAGTGGGTTAAAGCCTCTGCCTTTGGCTCAGGACATGATCCCAGGGTCCTTGGATCGAGCCCCACATTGGGCTCTCTGCTCGGCAGGGAGCCTGCTTCTCCCCCCTCTCTTTCTGCCTGCCTCTCTGCCTACTTATGATCTCTTTCTCTGTCAAATAAATTAAAAAAAAAAAATCTTAAGAATAATCTAAGTGAGAAATGGCAACGTGACGGACCACTGGTAGTGATGAAGATGTGAGTAGTCAGAATCTGTATGTATTCTGAGTAATGCCAAAAGGACTTCAAGTCAGGATACAGGTGGCATAAAGAGTATCTACACAGAGAGCAAGGCTGAAAATCAGCAATTCAGACTGGGAATATTACTGGTTTGAGGCGTCTATTAAACATCCAAGTAGAAATGTCTAACAGGCCGCTGACTGCAGAAATCTTGAGCTGAGAAGACATCTGGGCTAGGACTTTTGAAAATCACCACCAAACAGACAGAATTTAAGTCCAGGCAGCTGGATGAGATTACAAAGGGAATATGGAGCTGAAGAAAGGCTCCAAGGACTGAATTCTGGGGACTCCCAATTTCAGAGGCAGGAGAGATGTGAGAAAACAAGAGAAACCGAATATGCACCGTGAAGAGAAAGAAAAGGACAAGAGTGTGTGGTTGTAAAGCCAAAGAAAGAAACATTCCAAGAAGAGTTCAAGGGAGATTTAAGATGAACTGATAGTGGATTTAGCAATGGAGGTCACTGGTGACTTCGATGTGAGCAGCTTCACTGGAATGATGGGTCAAAACCCGGATGATGGGTGTAAGGGAAAAAGGAGAGAGAAAAATCAGGGTGCAAATACACAGAACTCTGAAGCAATTCTGCTGTAAAAGACAAAGAAAATGAATAGTAGCTAAAGGGAAATGGGAGTAAAGAGGGCTTTTTTGTTGTCTAAGGAGAAATGACTGTATGTTTGTTAGGACTTGGTAGAGGGGATAAAAATTATTTTTAAAAGTGGCATAGTATGTTAATTGTGCTCTAGGCAGTAAATAGCATACCAAAAGTGCTAAGTCACTCACAGAAAGGAGTCAGAGTGAAAACAACAAGTAGGTACCATGTGCTGGTAGTGTCCTGGGACTTTACATGTGTTCTTTGGAGCCTCACAACAATCTTGAAGGAATTTTTTTATTATTATTATCCCCATTTTATAGATGAGGAAACAGAGGTAGAGAGGCTAAAACGCTCACTAATAATTACATGGGTAGTAAGAGTTTTGATTTTGGACACAGGAAATTTGGTCCAGAGTCCACGCTCTTAGCTACAACCCCCCATCCCTCCCGGACCCTCTCAGGAGTCGTGATAGCTCTCCAGATAAGCACGCTCAAGTTACTTGCTTTTGTGTTTGTCTGTGGGTTTTTTTGTTTGGTTTTGTTTTTTAAGAATTTTAGGTTCACAAAAAACTAAGGAGGTACTGAGATTTCCCATACAGCCCCCCAGTGCCACACATACATAGATTCCCCTATTATCAACCTCCCTCCACCAGAATTGGCTTATTTGTTATAACTGATGAACCTACACTGCCACATCATCATAACCATCCAAAGTCCAACGTTTGTTGTTGTTGCTTTAAGATTTTATTTTTAAGTCATCTCTACACCCAGCATGGGGTTCAAACTTACAACCCCAAGATCAAGGGTTGCATACTCCACCGATGGGGCCAGCCAAGCTCCCCCAAAATCTAGTTTACATTCTGGTTCACTCTTGGTGTGCTATGAGTCTGGAAAAAGAATGACCTGTATCCACCTAAATTAGATTATATTACGGAGCAGTTTCACTGCCCTAAAACTCTTCTGCGCACCTACTCATCCCTTCCCTTGCTCCTCACTCAACCCTGCGACCTCTGATCTTCTTGTCTCTACAGTTTGGCTTGTTTTTTCAGAACGTCATATAGTTGAAATCCTGTAGTTTGTATGACTGTATACTTGATGATGTTGTATGGTTGAAATCATACAATCCTCTGCAGACTGGCTTTTTCCACTTAGTAAAATGCATTTAAGCTTCCTCCGTGACTCCATGGATTGACAGTTCCTTTCTTTTTGGCCTAAATAATGTTCCCTTGTCTGGGTGTTTCACAATTTACTTACCCAATCACCTACTGAAGGACATCTTGGTTGCTTTCAAGTTTTAGCAATTATGAATAAAGTTGCTATATATACCTGTGTGCAGGTTTTTATGTGAATATAAGCTTTCAACATCTTTAGGGAGATACCAAGTAGCACGACTGCTGGATCATATGGTAAGAATATATTAAGTTGTTTAGAAAGCTGCCAAACTGTCTTCCGAAGTGACTGTACCATTCTGCATTTCCACCAGCAATGATGAGTGTTCCTGCTGTCCACCTCCTCACCAGCATTTGGTGTTGTCGGTGTTCTAGATTTTGGCCATTCTAATAGGTTCATAGTGGTATATTCCACTGTTAATCTGCTGATGAGATATGATATAGAGCGTGTTTTCATATGCTTACTTGCCATTTGTACATCTTTGGTGAGATGTCGGTTGAGGTGTTTAGAATGTTTTTACATCAGGTTGCCTGTTTTCTTATCGCTGAATTTCGTTTTGTTTTGTTTTAAAAGATTTTTTTTAATTCGAGAGAGATAAAGGAAGGAGGAGGAGAGGGAGAAGGACAAGCCAACTGTGCACTGAGCATGGAGCCTGACACAGGGTTTAAGTGGAAACCAAGCATTGGACACAAACCAACAGAGCCACCCAAATGCCTCTTATTGCTGAGTTTTAAGAGTTCGTTATATTTTTTGGGTAACAGTCCTTTACCAGATGTGTCTTTTACAAATATTTTTCCTTCAAGTCTGTTGCTTGTCTTCTCATTCTTCTGACATTGTCCTTCACCGAGCAGTTTCTCATTTTGATAAATTCCAGCTTATCAATTCCTTCTTTGAAAAACCAATACTTTGGTGTTGCATCTAAAAAGTCACTGCCACGTAAGGTCATCTAGATTTTCTCCTATGTTATCCCCTAGGAGTTCCATAGTTTTTTATTTACATTTGAGTGGGATGTCATATTTTATATCTGTATTTAGTGGAGAAATGCATCCCTGCCAAAAATTTATGAACCCCATATACCCAGGATACTTGGCATGGAATATTATTAGTTGCACAACATCTCGAGGCTTTAAGAGAACCACGTTGACTAATTAAAAGCACTAAAATCAAAGTCAAAGGGAATAAGTTTCAAAAATAATGTTTCATTCTGCTTAGAGGGAATCCAGAGGATACAGAAAATGATCCCCTATACTCTCATTACCTGAATATAACCAATGATAATGTTTGGAATATTTTCTTTCATTCTTCACACATACACACATACTTGCATATAAAATAAAAATCACTGGAATCATAGCGTATATAGTTTTAAATCTATGTTTCTTCAAAAGTGTAATTTTTTTATTTTTAAAGATTTTATTTATTTGTCAGAGAGAGTGAGCACAGGCAGACAGAGAGGCGGGCAGAGGCAGAGGGAGAAGCAGGCTCCCCACTGAGCAAGGAGCCCGATGTGGGACTCGATCCCAGGATCCTGGGATCATGACCCAAGCCGAAGGCAGCCACTTAACCAACTGAGCCACTCAGGCGTCCCCAAAAGTGTAATTTTTAATGGCTGCATAGCATCTAGTATTTATGTACCCACATTTACTTCATCAAAAATTTTCAAATTTTCCCACTGCAGACCACACTTAGATATGTTACTGCATACACAAATTTCTACCTCACTGTTGTCTTGGGAAAGGGCTGAGTTAAACAACAAATCTTAAGCCTTTTGATATGCCCTGACAAACTGCCTTTCAATGCAGCAGCTCAAATTTGATACTCCCACCAGCAGCATACTAAATACTTTTCTCAAACTGCTGTCACTCTGACAAATAAAAAGTACATCTCGGTTCCTTTGAATATCATTTTCACATGCTTATTACCACTTTTATTTCTTTTCTGAACCACTTATTCATGTCTTTGTTCACTGTTTCTACTGAAATGTTTACTACTTTTCTTAACATTTATGAAGGTACTTTAATATTGTGACTATCAACCTTTCTTCTGCCCACATACAAGTATTTTTCCCATGATAATACATTTTGTTTTTTGATAATGTGACATGCAAGCATTTACAATTTCTGTGCAGTTAAAGAAAGTTAAAGTTAAAGTTAAAGAGCTTCTCCTCTGATCTTTCCACTACTTTTATGCTCAGACATGAATCTGAATTTCTAGATGAAATACCAAATCTCAAACAAAACTTACTAAAAAATTGAAAAGAACAGAAGTTTCCATCCTGAACCTGTAAAGTTTATTTTAAAGCATTTTCATGATCTTCAGGAGAAGACACTATCTATGGAGAACAAACCTAACATTTAATGGATTTCAACCATGATTCTGTTCTAGACCTTTCCCACTTTAATCCTCATTTCACAAGCTCAGTTTTATAGACAAGGAAACGAAACAAATCAAAGAGGCTAAATGGTGGTTTAATAGAAAGAAAAGTCAGGGCTACTCTTAACGAGAGAGTGTCTAATTAGATTTCTCCACCCCAAATTGTTACCTCTTCATCGATTTTATCTTCTAGGGCATCAATATGACGCTCTTTAAGAAATCGTTGTGTTTTTTCCAACTGGTATTTCACTAATTCCTCTATGGCATCTTTTTCTTCCTTGTCCACAAATTCCTGTACTGCTTCACCCATTCCCCTTTCTGTTAGAAGTGAGAGCTGCACATTCTGTAAAAGAGGTACAAATCAATGGATGCAGAAATCAGTATCTATTCCCTATCAAATAATTCTATACAAGCTAGGAAAATTAGAGTATAATGTTACCAGGGGAAAAAGATGAAGAAGTTATCTAGCTGCTGAAAGGAAAACAAATCAACAAACAAAACAATGGACAATAAGTAAGCCTACTAATAAATTTTATGGGCCAGAAAAAGCTAAGTACAAATAAGAAACGAGAGTAGTGTTTAATAAGACAGGTGGGAAAGCAGAGGCCTGAGTGGTTGGGATGTAGAGTCCTGAAACGGTAGCTGATGATTAAGAGATTAGCTCAATCAGTGTAGTAGGAGGAGTAACGGCCCCTTAAAGACATCCACATCCTAATGTCTGGGCTGTGAATATGTCACACAGCAAAGGAAAACTATGGTTGGTAACAGATGGAATTAAGGTTGCTAATCAGCTGGCTGTACAATCAGCAGATTACCAGGGACTAGGCAGGTGGACCCAGCATAATCACGAGCATCCTTAAAAGTGGAAAAGGGAGGCTGAAGGAGGAAGTTAGAGGGAGATATGACTGGGGGAAAATGGCCAGAGAAATGTAACATTGCTCGCTTTGGAGGTGGAAGGAGGAGGCTGTCGGCCAAGAAACATGGACACCTCTAGAAACTAGAAAAGACAGGTAGTGGATTTGTCCCTCGAGTCTCCAGAAAGGAACACAACCTTGCTGAAACTTGGATTTTAGGCCAGTGAGACTGGTGTCAAATTTCCAACCTACAGAACTGTAAGATAATAAATGTGTTTTATTTTCAATAATTACGTTTGTGGAAGGAAATTTGTTTCAGCAGCAAGAGGCAATTAATAGAAACAGATTTTAAAGGTGCATAAACTCTTGACAATGCAAGTAGCTTCACCATCCTGTGCTGTCTTTAGTTCTGAAATTACATCTAGACGCAAGAGAAATAAATCCTGGATTCAGAAACATGCAGCAGAGATAAAAAGGAAAAGCAAAACAAACAACAAAAATAATATCCAAAATAATATCATAATTAAGGACTGATTCTTCCTGATGAAGAGTAACTAGAAGTGAATGTAATTCATTGTTTTCCCACTTAGTTCATGGACACATTGTTAAGATCCCTTTTGTTGCAAGTATCCATTATACATATCCCAAATTTAAGTCGATTATCCTCAGAGAGCCATTCTTCAACATGTAGGCTGTAATAAAGAAATTACCTTCTCTGCAGTCTGAAAATACTGTCTGACAAGGTCTTCTACTCTTAGGGTTGTTCCTTCTGAAGGTTTTGTATTGAGATTCCCAAAGTTGATCTCTTCTCCTAGAAAAAAAATTCCCGTGGAGAAACAGTAGCTTCTGAGACAGCATGAAAGTGCCCAAATTCATGGCAAGTTTGGCTCAGTACAGGAGTTAAGGCCAGACTTAGTTAAGGATCAGCTTGCTCAACATGGTAAATTTTGAGGCAAAAACATGACATTACTGCCAGCAGCTGCAGTCTTCCTCAAAATGTGTATTTCTCTACCTATCTGCAAGTCTTATGTCTCCTATAGCTATTCTCAAAGGGTGATCTTTAGACTTGATATCCGAGACCATTTCAGGGGATGTCCAGAGACAAAACTCCGTTTGTAACGACACCAAGATGCTATTTACCTGTTCCGCTATGTTGCCATTTGCCCTGATGATAAAAAAAAAACAATTGTGGGTTCCTTATTGCAAGTCAAGGCAGTGGCCTGGAATCGTACAACACTGACCACCACATCCACACGGCTCCAAGCAAAACAAAGAATGCCAGTTTCTCTTAAGAATGTCCTTAATGAAACTGCAGAAATTATTCATTTAATTAAATCTCAGCCCTTAAATATGTTTCTTTTTAATATTCTGTGAGACAAATGGGATGTCTGCTTACAGCACTTTTGCTGCATTCCTAAGCAGGAGAGCTGCCTTAAAAATAGCAGGTAAAGAATCCAAAGAGTACTGGTAGGAAGCCAAGAAGCAGAGGGTCCAGGACTTATTCTGCTGATAGCCTTTGTCAGGAAAACAAGTAATAACCATCTAGCAGATGTTGGTCATGAAAACACAAATAGTGAAAAAAGGACAGGATCCCTGCTGGTAAGGGCATGTTATAAAAATAAAGGTGGGAAATGCTCCGAGAGGTAAAAACAGAGAAACACACAAAGAAGAAATACCCTGGTTCTTCTCAGAGAAGACTGAAAATAATGTGCACGTATCAGATGCAGCTATCATTTGAATTAAAACTGCAGAATAAATAAGATTCACTAAGCAACACAGGGAAAAGAAAAAAGTACTTGAGGCAGAGGGAAAAATATGTGGCCTGGAGGGTAAAGAGGCACGACGTTCAGTGTGCTTCTTGCAAAGTGCCTGAAGGCTAGTGAGCAGAAATCTTTTTCAAATCTCAAGATGGTTAACAAAAAAAAACAAACAAACCTCAAAGACAGTATAATTAACACAGCTTCCTAAGTATGATCACTACATTTTACGATGCTGGACACTATGTTTAGACTATTTACACATATCGTATCATCTAATCCTCACCATGACTCTATGAGGCAGGCTCAGTCATTATCCTGATTTCACAGACAAGATCAAACATCAGAGAGCTTATGTAATTTGTACAATATCACACAGGTACTTGAGAAGTAGAGCTGGCTGAAGTAACAAAAAATGCTTTCAATGAAACATGTGAAAGGCTTGTTGTTTCTGTTTAGCAATTTATGTTTAAACCAAAAAGGAACAATTAGAATAAAACTATGTATGAAATTCAAGTAACAATGTACTAGTTCTATAATCTGTATTATGATGAATGCTCCACCCATAAAATCTCAAGGTACTGATAAGGATGGACAATTAAAGTAAACCACTATGAACAAATAACTAGATGAAACCCACAGCATAAGAAAATAACTACCTAATAAGGATTTTTTCCTAAAACAGTATTTTGAGTTCCATTTAAGTATCTGAATGAATGTTTCAGGTTGTTTAACACGCAAAGAATCTGGTCACAACTTGACACTGAAAATTGAAGCTTATTAATAAAAAAACCTAAACAGCTTTGCCTATAAAACAAGGGCCATATTTTTCTATAAAAATTCTGACTCGATAGCTTTAAGATTATATTTCTTACAAAAAAAGCACTATTTCACTGGATGGCCTATTTTTATAAATGCATTTAAAATAAGGGCAATTCATTTTTATGAAATTTAATTAGAAATTAATTATCTGATCATTACAAACACTAAACTATAAGATACTTCTTATTCCAAAAGACTGGAGTCTTCCTAAATCTTGTATACTCAAAAGCTGAAATACTTGAGGCAAAATTTGAGTATATTCTCTGAACACTAATAATGTACTGTCAATAATATATATTTTGAGCAATAAATCTTTAAAGATTTTTATTTATTTATTTAACAGAGAGATCACAAGTAGGCAGAGGCAGGCAGTGAGAGAGGGAGAAGCAGGCTCCCCACTGAGCAGAGAGCCTGATGTGGGGCTTGATCCCAGGACCCTGAGATCATGACCTGAGCTGAAGGCAGAGGCTTTAACCCACTGAGCCACCCAGGCAGCCCGAGCAATAAATTTTTAAAGTCTGCATGCACTGTTACTCAGCAGGCAGAACTCTTTCTAAAAACTTTATCTGCACAGAAAGTCTTCCCTTTCTTTACTGTTATCTTCAGGTTTGAAACAATTGCTATCAAATTTTTAGAAGACAAAAGATTTAATTATTCCAACTGCCAGTTTAAGATATTAGAAATAGTCATATAAAAATATTTTCATTATTTTCTACTTCTTTTACTTAAGACTGAATTTTGTAAACCCTGCAAAAAGCGTTTTTTAATTTGTGAAAATAACTAGCTTACCTGTGTTTTCCTTTTGCTCTCTACGCCTAAAAAAATGGATAACATCTTTTGGATTAGCTACCCGATCCACAAATTTCTGGCTAAAGCGAAGAACACTGAAAGGCTCAAAACCTCCACTATAGTCCACCTGGAAATACAAAACAAGCTATGAAGGCCAGATACAACAGTTTACCAATTTCATTATTTACATTTATGCTCAATACTTTAAAGTTAATAGATGTTCCATAATTCATGTTAAAGATCATGATGGTGTTAATATATTTTATTCTACTGAGAAAACAAAGCTTCAAAGGTTTGTGAATTTACACAAGACATTTTGCTTGACAGACCTGAAGTACAGCAAGTATTCCCACAAGGTATGAATGATAACATTTCCCTATGATAACACTAAGAGCCTAGGCACCGGGAGTACCACCTAGAAAGGAGGTGAAATTTCTAAACATAAATGTTTAAACTTTCAAAACAGAAAGAAAATTCTCCACTTAAGTAAAATGCCAGCCCTACATGCATTAATTCATTAATCTATCATCTTAGGGGTATACTTTCACTAACTTAGGGGTAAAAAAGAAATGCTGGGAAAATCCACACAGGAAAAAAATCCAACCTGTTAGCTTTGAGAAATGATTACCTTAAAGCACAGTATCTATTTAAAAGTCACAGTCAGGCAGGCTCTTTCTAAGTTAAGAAGTTTACAGCCACATAGAGACCTTTCCAAAGATAAATGCATACTACATTTTTCCCCCAAGAGATATAATAATTTCTCCAAACTAGCTGTTCTAAAAACAGGCTCTGGGAACAGGCATCATATCACATCACTTGCCTATCGAAACCTCCTTACCCTCCACCCAGTTTACACCGTTCATCACACTTAGCACTAGCTGGCATTTTGCTCATTTATTTGCTATTTATTTTTTATATCTCTCCTCGTACCTCCACTCCCCTAAGACAGATATATTCAAAACCCACTCTGTTTTGTTGTCCCTGTGTCCCCCAGCATGCAGAACAAAATGTACTCAGAAAGTATTTTACTGAATCATAAAATTAATGAGGGTCCCTTAGTTGATACAATGTATTCTTAGACTATATTAATGAAAATATCTGTCCTTTCATTTCATGAATGATTTAATAATTCATTATGTTTAGGAAAAGGAATGCCAATTCTCTATTTAACTGTGCTGGCTTCTAATGGTATAAGGCGGACATAGATGGGAAACATGGCATCTTCTGCCTCGATAAAGAGAACTACGTGGTTCTCTCTGAGCAACTACGCATTACATCTCTCCAGCAGCCATGATATAAAAAAGAAAATGCTAAATGCTCAGTCTACTGGGTCTCCCCCAAACTCTTCATACATTTTATCAGTGGTACTCCAGCTTAGGTTGATTGTAATTTTCTTCTCCTAAGAGTCCAAAAACTCATTCACTAAGCAAATTTTACTGAGGAGTCCACAATGTGCTGGGCACTCTGCTAAGGGATATAGCTATAAAAAAGTTTAATCTTGCTTGTCAAGAAATTCACAGGCTGACTGAGAGGACAAACATATAAATAACTAAGTACAAGCAGAATGAGGTTGGTGCTTAACAAGTACATACAAAGCAGATCGAGGGCACAAAGGTGGAAGTGCTGATCCTGAAGGGAGGTCCAGACAGGTTCTTGGAAAAGGGGAAAGCTTTAAGTGGATACTGAAGTAAGTGCTATGGAAGGAGAGAAGCACATTGCACACAGCAGGATCAACATGAATGAAGGTATGGAAGAGTAGAATAAACTCCACTGGACCCAGGGAGCAGTAACTTTTAGCCTAATATAGCTGGAACTTAGAAGGCTCTGGAAGAAAAAGTAGGTCAGTTTTGACCAGGTAATGAAACCCTTGAATGCCATGCAAGACTTGTTCCTATTAGCATGAGGGGATCATTAAGTAATTTTTAGCAGGAAAGACATGTAAGATTATGTTTTACCAAGATGACTTTGGCATTAGTGTGAATAGGCTGGGGTGGGGGAAGGGAGAAACTAAAGGCAGAGTCAGGAAAGAAGCTGCATTTATAGGCCAGACAAGAGAAATCAAGGTTCAACTTCAGCAATGGCAATGGGTACAGAAAGGACCAGATTACTTACTGTACAACAGGTGATATTTAATTCACTTTGATCCTCTAACTGTATGAGGTATAAACCAAGGGACAAAAGATCCAACTGCTCGAGGTCATATAGCAACCCAGGCATTCAGGCTCTAGACTGCACTCTTTATCTTCACACTATATATCCCAGAGTATCTCAAATTTTAACATGCATACACTCTCTTAGGGATCTTACTAAAACGCAGTTCAGCGGGTGTGATGTAGCGCCTGAGATTCTGCATTTAAAAAAATTTCCCACAGGAGGGGCACCTGGGTGGCTCAGTCAGTTGGGCTCTGACTTGGGATTTTGGCTCAGGTCATGATCTCAGGATCTGAGATCCAATCCCACCTCTGGCTGCCTGTAGACATGGAGTCTGCCTGGGATTCTCCCTTGCCCCTTGCCCTCTGCTTCTTTCTCTCCCTCCCCTCTCTATAAGTAAGTAAATAAATACATAAATAAAGCAGTAACTGTTAGAAGGAAGGAAAGAAAGAAAGAAAGAAAAAGAAAGAGAGAAAGAAAGAATGGTGTTTCTCAGGTGATGTCAGTGCTGCTGCTTTGATTACTTCTTAAGTATCAGGCTTGGTGGTTGTGGGGCGGGGGGAGGGGGCACTTGGACCTCAACAAGGAGGTCTAAGCTGGAGGTAAAGATGTGGGCATCATCACTCTATAGGTGGTCCTTAAAGTCATATGCCTAGGCTGAAAAGAAGGCTAAGAGAGAGGTTCAGTCAAATGTAACTGGAAGAAAAGAATGCCAAAGACTGATTCAGCCAGATGAAAACAAGCTACTGCCTTTGACAACTGAATGCCATCTTTTCCACCTGAGAGGATGGTTGTCAGAGCCTTGGTTATAGTGGATTGAGGAACAGAATGTTAAATGAGCAATTAAGGACTATGTATTTTGAGTTTGGAAGAAAAAAACAAGGGCAGAATTAGTTGAAGGGAAAGGCATAGGGGGGGAAAAAAAAAAGAGGTCTGTTACTTTTTGTATATGATGATGGAAACGAGTAAGTAGGTTTACAGGCAAAGGAAGTGCTTCAATTTCTTTAAACTTTTTAATATTCTCAAATACTTAATTCAACATATTTCTCAAGCACTTGCTATATGCCAGAACTGTTCTGAGATCTCTGGGTACATTAGTCAACAACATTCACAAAGTTCCATGCTCTCACGGAGCTCACTGTTTTGTAGTTGAGGACACACAATAACCAAAATAAATATATTGCATATAGTAGGTTATGAGGAAACGTTGTGGAGAACAAAGAAAGGGAGGGTAAGTGAAATCAGGAGTGCCGGTGAGAAGATGTGGGCGTGCCATCTCATTAGGGGGGCCTGACCAAGCAGACATGAAGGAGGGGAGCGTGTGAGAGGACAACTGCAGGACGCCATAGGGAGTGAAGGAAGAGGCAGTAAAAGATGGAGTCAGATCCTGCCAACTTATTAAGCAGAACAACAGACTATTCAGAAAATGAAAAAAATAAGAAAAAAAAATTAAACTTATCAGAATCAAACTACGATTAACTCAAATCCTGACAGCTTTATTATTTCTGGTGCCAGATGGTGATTGCTCTTATTAATGTATTTACTTTCCTTACTAACTTATAAAACAAAAAAATTTATGGAAACCATGTACGTACCGTACTCTGAAAATCAATAAAGTTTAATTCTCTACACAGAACTTACTCGCAGTCGGATAATAGGCTTCTCTGGCTGTCCAGGATTTCCCAGACGTTCTCGCTCAGCGTTTTCAAGCATTTCTTTAATCTCAAAATAAAAATATTGTCATGACTTGGGGGAAGGATACTACTGGCATCTAGGGGGTTAGAGGGTCAGAGAGGTCATTGTAGGATTAAACTCCTACAATGCAACCTCCCACAACAAGGTACTACCTGGGCTAAAAGGTCAGTTGTGTCAAGGCTAAGAGACCTGACATAGGCCTGACCAACCAAGCCATTTTCTACCTCCCAAGGACACATATAGGACCTCAGTCCAACAGAACCCCTAGGAGTTGATTTGCAACAACTCAGAAAACAGGCTCTCTCAGCTCTAAGGACATTGTTGAGTCTGGGTGCAACCCTGTGGACATACCCTCCTCAGGGTGAAGCTTCAGACAGCTACCTACAGGGGGCTAAACACAGAAATAGACACAGAAACCGTAGTCTTAATGTGGGTTTTTGGGTCTAATCCTCTTGAAACCAGAATACTCAGCTATGTGAGTTACATGCCCTGGGAAGGCTGTGACACTGGGTAAGTGATTTCATCTCAGGTTCAGTTCTTCTTTCCATAAAATTTGGACACTACCAACCGACAGCATTGTTGATTGGATTAAATGCAAAATGCTGTCAACAGTGCCCAGGATATATACACAATTGATGAATATCAGTGATAACTGCAAGAATTACAGTGACTGTCAGCAGTATGTCCATTTACATACTATTAAGTGCATTCGCACAACATAAGCAGCAGCTCTAGAATCTCTCGGAGGTTGGGGAGGGGGGAACCTGCATGGAAGGTGAGGTATGGTACCTATGCCAAAGCTATAAGGCACATAACAGGCACATTTGAAGATCTCACTGGAGGCAGCATTCAGGGTGAAAAGGATGCTTAACAGAGACTATTAGAAATGCTAAGGCTTTCCTCATCCTCCACTGTATCTTCCCATTCACCAACAAAAGCCACTGCTTGCTTTCAGAAATAAAATGAAAAAATTACCAAATCAGAATAAAAACAAAGAAAAGATTATGTGTAGATTTTTGAGGAAGAGGACTGGAACTGGGAGGGGGCTTAATTAAAGTTTCTTCTATGTTTAATGTTCTTCCATCTCCAAGACTAGAAAAAAGGTCTTTGATACAACTGAACTCATTTATGGAACAACAGTGCTTCCTTGTGGGCTTCATGAGACTGGAACAAGGACAAAGACTTCTCCTACTCTAAGGAAGTATTTAATTCAATGTAAATCACCTCTCAGCTAACGCAGATCTCATCGACCTTTATCTAGAGGATTACCTTCTCCAAGCAGAAGCTCTGTACGGTCTGAGTTACTTTAGGATTATCCGGGTTAAAAATGTCTGGATGATCAGCCAGAACAATATCCTCCATGAAAAACTGCCGCACTGTGTGAAGAGGAATTTTCTGCATATTCATCTTTCTTCCTTTTACTCGCAGCAAACCGACATGTCTGAAACGAGGGAAATGAAAGGAGTCAAGACTGTAAATTTTCTCAGGAAAATGTACACACCAAAACTACTGTATCTCTAAGTTCCTACAGAATATTTCTCCATAAAAGCATAGTCTTAAAAAAATCTTTTAGCAACCTAACACTGTATCAACAGAAAAAAAATGTTAACATTCATCCACAGAATAAAATCCACTCATACCTCCCTGCCTGAACAAATATACACTCTAGTGAGGAAAGACGACAGTAGGTAGGACACGACATTACCAGACCATGACAACAGACAGATTATGCCACATATATGGATTATGTGTGAGTATATATGTACATACACACATAAAATCAATTAGCAGAACTCTGAAGAAAAAAAGCCAAATTTACATCCTATTACCATATTCTTTAAACCGGTTATTATCATCATAACAATCAAAATCTGAGTGGATTCAAAAGGTAAAATCCATTATACAAATTGGGCTTATTCACTGTTAACTACTTTATCATATAATTCCCCTAAAGAATTAAAATAAACGAGATATACTGTAACGTTGCATTTATAACCAGAAAAATCTCAATTAAATGGCATACAGTGAATTTGTTTATAAATGGACTTTGAGAAATTGGTAATCATCATCCACAGCATTCTAAATTGAAATTCAATTAGTAAAAGTGTTAGCCCTGAATATGCCTAATAAGCAGCAAAATAATTAACACTATTGGGACACTCTCTTTTGAAATGGCTTAAGATCTGGGAAACTAGTAAGACTACATCAAATAATCAATCTTCCTAAAGAAATCTATCATATAAAAAACCATCAGTACCTTGAACCTGTAGGATGATTATAGCAAGAGATTTGTTTATTCTAATTGATTTGCCAAATATAATAATTACTTACTTCTTTACAGTTTCTCCTGGGGAAAGAGAAGTAACCACTGAACTTCCAGGTTGTGATACATAAAAGAGTTGCTGTTCATTTTTGGTTGGAGCTATTTTACACTCATGTTCATGGCCCCAGATAACAAGATCAATGAAGTCATCCAAAAATTGCTCTGGAATGAAGTTAGTATTTCCATGTTTACTCCTATACAAAGATTTTAAAAAATAAATATAAACATCCAAAGCTATAGGAACACTTCATTTTAAGAAAAGATATACAGATCTTTCTTTCTCCATCCATTAAAGCCTTATTACAACTCTTATTTGTGCCAGAAACTATTCAAGGGATTAGGGGTGCAAAGGTAATACCTAATTCCTGCCCTCAACAGGTTTACAAATTTGCAGGACACAGATAGGTAGGAGCCACAAAAGAGAAACCGGTCAGTTCCACACTGAGAGGTAAATTGCAAAAGGCTTTATAGAGGGCAAGTCAGAAAAGCATGAGCTTCATCTAGTGTGGCTGAGCAGAACGAATGCAGGGAAGAGCTGGAAGTGAAATCAGAAAAGCAGCAGCATGAGCTCTATCAATAGTGGAAACAGAGAAATTGATTTGATTATTCATAGAGGCAGAAAATGAAAGTGAGTGAAGTCTAAACTTTGTAGAATAAAAACAAATCTCTAAACATGCCCAGCCATTTTTTAACATGATTACTGGGAAGAATGGGAGTAAGAATTTCAGTCTTACCTGAGAGATGAGTTTTCAATATTAAATAAAATATTTTGTGAAGATTTGCAAACTCTGGTTTTATACCTAGATCAGCTGCTATTATTAAAAGATACGTGAAAACCCAAAGTGAGGAAAGGCAAGAAGTTTTCCCTAACACTGACTTTATAACTGGGAATTTAGTAAGGGTCCAAATACCTCAACCTAGCATTCAGTTAAGGCAAATCAACATTCATTCACTCAACAAATATTTCCTGTGGGTCCACTCTATGCCAGGTGTCCCAGGCCTCTTCTAGATACCAAAGACATAGCACGGAACAAAGTCCTTGCTAGTGTGGGAACATGCAGTAATACAATATGTACATGTGTGTGCATTACCCTGTCAGGTGGTGGTGGGTGCTGTAAAGAGAGATAGAGGGAGAAGTGACACAGAATGGGAATGCTACTAAGCTACTATGGTAGTTAGGATACGCTGCTCTGTCAGGTGACACATGAGCAGAGAACCGCAACAAGGGATTGAGCATACAAGGGAAGAAAGTTCTAGAAAGAGGGCTAAGTCCTCGGCAGAGTCCTAGAGCAGATGGGTGGCAGAGGTGGTGAAGTAGGAATGTATTCAGCGAGTTCAAGGACTGCAAGGAGAGGAGCATGGCAGAGCAGAAGAATGCAAGGAAGAGCTGAAAGTGATCAGACAAGCTGCAGGCTCCTGTAGCTAAGGATGGTTTTATATTAAAAAAAAAAACACTTATCGGGGCGCCTGGGTGGTCAGTGGGTTAAGCCACTGCCTTCGGCTCGGGTCATGATCTCAGGGTCCTGGGATCGAGTCCCACATCGGGCTCTCTGCTCAGCGGGGAGCCTGCTTCCCTCTCTCTCTCTCTCTGCCTGCCTCTCTGTCTACTGTGATCTCTGTCTGTCAAATAAACAAATAAAATCTTAAAAAAAATAATAAAAAAACACTTATCTAGGGCATGACATAATCACAGTTACTGAAGAAACAGATAACTCGAATACTATATGATGTAACTGTGCTTTCACAGAACACTGACTCCTTCACAGAAGAGGGAACATTATACTGGTGGACTAACTCTGATTTGTGACTTAAAAGTTGACCAAACCAAACCAAACCAATCAAACAAAAAGTTGACCAAAACATTCTGATGGAAGTATTTTGTATGACAAGGTCCTCTTCTGCTTTGGAGTCTACTTTCTTTTTCAGCCACAGAAAGAAACCGGGAAATAAAGCAAAATGTAAAAGGCCCATGAGAAGCCACTCACTAGGACAAACCCTGTTTTTCGTAAGTCCATTGAAGCAATAAAAAAGTACGTAAGAATGCAGAGGGTGACAAATGAGTCCAACAGTGTTACAGAAGAACTGCATCATCACGTTGAAGGGGCTGGGGGAAAAGGAGCTGGCCTTTCGTGGCCTTTTGTGGTCAAAACACAAGTGGTGTTTTGACTACATATAGTAAGGCTAACTAAAATAACTTACATAAACACTATACACTCATTGACAAATTTGTTTCTCATGGGTAAAGGTCAGCAATTTTGAAATTACCTTATATGTCAACCAAGACTGAAAAAATTAAATATATTACAGATATTATGATCCAAGTTTCTAACTGTTAGAGAAAGAACTCCCAAATAAGAAAAGGGAGAAGACAAAAATGAACCCGATAGGGCTGGATTACAGTAAGTACAAACTCTTGCTTGTGTGTGTGTTTTTAATAGCTACAGATGTATATACATGGGTTAGGATATATATACACATATCCTCTACACTCTGATCACTGAGGGCTAAGAGAGTCCCAGCAGCAACAAGCACACCTGGGTCTCTAAACACTGTTCTCCAATAAAGACAATCAGGGATCCTTGGCAAAGTGGTTGATTCCAGGACTAGAGCCAAAAATACAGTATGTGCCTGGTGCACCTTGTGGTACCAGAAAAGTGAAGGACATGATCAAAAATAAATAAAATGGAAGAGGGCATGCTGAGAGGACAAAGAAGCTAAAATAAAAGAACTCTCAGTGGTCAAAACTGGAATAATTTGAGCAACAACAACCAAAAAAAAACCCTGATAGTTTTGGATTATAACTCAAAGGATAAAATAAATATCCTTAAGTCCATACCAACATAAATAAATGAATAAATAAATGAGAGAGAAGGGACAAATCTTCCTTATATCAATTAATAAATGCAGAAAGAATGAGGGGAAATAAAAAAATAACAATTGCAACACCATAGTGTTCATTGCTGGAAATGAGATCCCCCACCAAATATTTCCCAAAATATTAATTACAAAATGGGAAAATGGGACCTTGACCCTGGTGCAACTTAGCATACACCACCTTCATCAAACTATGAGTGTTAACATCACCAGCAACTAGCCATTGTCATCATCTCACCCATTCCCATTCCTGATGCTGCCATTCCACCTCTCATTCTGACTCAAGTTCCTGGAATCACTTACGATTTTTCCTTCTGACTTTTCCCTACTTTGGGAAAGTAGAAAGGGTAGCAGAATTGGGAAGCCCGAAGCAAGAGAAAGAACAAACTCCCAGTGGTGCAAAATTATAGGGAGACTGCACTTATTAAAACTCTGGCCTGCTCCTCCTTCAAAACTCACTTTTGAGAGAATATATAAAACAGAGGGCTGCCTTGTCAGGCCTTCCTTTCACTGAGTGCTTAGTGGGTTTAAGTACCAGTATTTTATATTCAGTAAGTGTCTGTTCAATGAGTAATAAATATAATCAGGCCCAAATCCCAAATCAGGTAACTCTCAGGTCTGTCCTTTCCACATCACTTTCACTGCCATCATTTCACACTTTAAGTACAGTTATCACGGTACATCTTGCATCAAGTCTTCCTTCCTTTCAGTCGATCCTGAACCCTAACAACAGATCGAACATCTTCAAAATACTAACAAAAGACAACCGCTCTAACTATATCTAATGTATTCTAGAAAAATACCTGCCTATATGTACCAGGAGATGCATGTAAGAGTATTCATAACAAAAAGGCTGAAAAAAGCAAGAATCTGGAAATAATAGAAAACATTTACCAACACAAGAAAAACTGTAACTGTACAGATCAGTGGAAATTAATTATGCTTTTAAGCATCAGAATGTATGAATCTTAGTAATGTAATGTGGAACATAATAAGCCAGCTACACAAAATACACAGAAGGGTTCCAGTTGTATCAAAACTAAATAAAATACTCTTGACAGATAATTATGTGATTAAACAATAAAGAAAAGCAACAGACTGATTAAACAGAAATTAAAAACAGTGCTTCCCTCTGGGGTAAGCAGAAAGAAGGGGTTAGGGAAGCGCATGGGATAACACATTGTGAAGGCTCTACTTCTCTGCTGAATTCAAAAGTATCCAATTTTATAGTTATTCCTGCACCTTATTCATATGTCATAAACATTCTTTACAGATAAGAATGTATTGGAAACAATTTCAAAATGCAGTCACACAAAGCACATGGAAGTTTTGCATGATCCTACACTGTCAACTTTCAAAGAATAAGGAACATTTTACAGAAACACGAAAGCCTGGAAATAGAGATTTGAGGAATCTCAATACTGGACTCAAAAATTAAAAAACAAAAAACAAAAACACGAATACTTTCACCTGTTCTGATGAATCACAAATAAGTTAAACCAAGAGTTTTCATCTTCTTTTGGTCTCAACATTGTTACTTTTTTATTGACGAACATTCGATAGAGTCTTTCATCTGGAATGGACCCTGAAACAGACATTATTTTAAAACCGGTTTTTTACTTGGTTGAAAAATGAATGTTTTGCTTCTAACTTATGTGCTTCTCTAAGTATTTCATTTTCTTATCAGAGATATATTTGAAATCTGGAATCATTTACACACAAGTAGGTTCTGGGTTCTTGCATGACAGCTGTTGAGAAGATACTTGCATTTTAAAAATGTTTTCCAAGTCAGGCATACATACCTTCAAAATCTGGAAAACATGGAATGAAAATCTGAAATTTTCCATGAAAACTATTTCTATTTGAAGTTTTCTTAAATTCTTTTTTTTTTTTAAGATTTTATTTATTTGACAGACAGAGATCACAAGTAGGCAGAGAGGCAGGCAGAGAAAGAGGAGGAAGCAGGCTCCCCGCTAAGAAAGCACAATGTGGGGCTCAATCCCAAGACCCAGAGATCATGACCTGAGCTGAAAGCAGAGGCCTTAACCCACTGAGCCACCTAGGCGCCCCAAGTTTTCTTAAATTCTTATTAAAATTTCCAATAATGTTGTTTTTCACTACCCCTTTATTATACATACTTTCCCTCTAGTATACACATTGTAACAGATACGTTAAAAAGGACGAGGTAAAAAAATAAATGTACTTAAAAAATATTTTTTTTCAAGATTTTATTTATTTATTTGACCAATATCACAAAAGGGCAGAGAGGTAGGCAGATAGAAGAGAGAGAAGAGGAAGCAGGCTCCCTGCTGAGCAGAGAGCCTGATGTGGGGCTCGATCCCAGGACCTTGAGATCATGACCTGAGCCGAAGGCAGAGGCTTTAACCCACTGAGCCACCCAGGTGCCCCCCAAATAATATTCTTATATTCTGTTTTTAAATAAAGATACTCTGCTTTTTAATAACATAATGACTTTTAAATAATTCTTCCTATACCCCAAAGGATCACCTTAGACTAGTGGAGAAGGCCAACAAAAACAACTAAACAAACAAATTACACTTTTAATATAAAAGGGAAAAAGGATACTAAGAGGGCAAATATCAGTGAGGGGACAGTTGCTACTTTGTGCACTCATTAGGGAAGGCCTTGGGGGAAAAAAGCCAATAACACAGAAGCTAAGAACCTGAAAATATCTAACTTCTTTAAAAGAAATTTCTAGAGTGTGACCAATGAAATGGATACTGGAATACAGAACATATAAACTGGAAACAAAAAAGTCAAGGCATACAAAGTCCAGGGCATTAGGTTATCTACTTAGGTGTTAAAGTCTTGAGAATGCTGATAAAACTTGAAGATAGGTAGGTGAAAAATTTGAGAAGGAAGCGCCGGGCAGGTTAGCCAATTAGCCTTAAGGGGGCAAGATGTTTGCAGACAGTAAAGGACATGGCAAGCAGGGAGAAGGGGAATTCCCAGCCCACCCATTCCCCACTGCTCCTGCCCTAAACTCTGTAAGAAACCTGAGAGAGGCAGAGAAGCATGGGGGACACAGAACCTTAGGGACCAGTTTCCCTGCAGGTTGGGAAGTAGAGATACCATGCAGAGAAGAAACATGGTATGAGGGACTTCATTAACTGTAGAGAGAAGGGCTAGGGTGAGAAAGTGGCGTGGGGACAGAGTCCAGTTAAGGAAAACAGAACAGGATGAAATGAGAGTTTGGGAAAAAATGGATGACCTGAGCAATGCAACAGGTGGTCCTAAGGCATAATGGGATCTGTCTCAGTCTGAATGTGGGAGTATCACCCATTTTCTGCAGATACAATCCCTAGCACTGCAGTGATTAAAATACCAGTTAGCATCATTTTTTTTTAATTTTTAAATTTTTTTATAAACATATAATGTATTATTAGCCCCAGGGGTACAGGTTTACACACTTCACAGCACTCACCATATCACATACCCTCCTAAATGTCCAACTCTGCCACCCTCTCTTAGCATAATTTTAAAACGTGTATTTCACTCCTTGCTCTACCACTTAGGAAATCAGACTTTGATCTCATTTTCCTTATCTCTAAAATATAGATAACCATGGTATTTTTCTACTTTCTAGAAATTATGAAAACTGGACAAAGACTGTAGACTCCCTAGGGTAAGAATTTAAATAAACCCCCATTGTAATTATTCTTTTAAAAACATACAATGAAGGGGGCACCTGGGTGGCTCAGTGGGTTAAAGCCTCTGCCTTCGCCTCAGGTCATGATCCCAGGGTCCTGGGATTGAGTACTACATTGGGCTCTCGGCTCAGCAGGGAGCCAGCTTCCTCCTCACTCTCTGCCTGTATCTCTGCCTACTTGTGATCTCTGTCTGTCAAATAAATAAATAAAAATCTTAAAAAAAAAAAAAAACCATACAAAGAGGGACACCTGGGTGGCTCAGTGGGTTAAGCATCTGCCTTCACCTCAGGTCATGATCCCAGGGTCCTGGGATGGAGCCCTGTGCTGGGCTCCCTGCTCAGTGGGGAGCCTGCTTCTTCCTCTCCTGCTCCCCCTGGCTGTGTTCTCTCTCTGTTAAATAAAATCTTAAAAGATATACATCTATATCTATAGGTATAGATATATATGCACATAAAGAGACTTGAATGAGGGCGCCTGGGTGGCTCAGTGGGTTAAGCCGCTGCCTTCGGCTCAGGTCATGATCTCAGAGTCCTGGGATCAAGTCCCACATCGGGCTCTCTGCTCAGCAGAGAGCCTGCTTCTCTCTCTCTCTCTCTGCCTGCCTCTCCATCTACTTGTGATTTCTCTCTGTCAAATAAATAAATAAAATCTTTAAAAAAAAAAAAAGAGACTTGAATGAAGTAAACAAGGTCTTCTAAGGCTATTATACTAAAATCACTCAAAGATATAAAAACTATGTTAAGGGGGCACCTGGGTGGCTTAGTTGGTTAAGCTTTTGCTTTCAGCTCGGGTTGTGATCCCAGGCTGCTGGGATCCAGCCCCGTATGGGCTCCCTGCTTTTCAGAGAGCCTATTTCTCCCTTTCCCTCTACTGCTCCCCTGCTTGTGTGTTCTCTGTCAAAAATATAAATAAAATATCTTTAAAAAAAAAAAAAAGACTGGGCGCCTGGATGGCTCAGTGGGTAAAGCCTCTGCCTTCGGCTCGGGTCATGATCCCAGGGTCCTGGGATCGAGCCCCACGTCGGGCTCTCTGCTTGGCAGGGATCCTGCTTTCCCCCCACCTCTCTGCCTGCCTCTCTGCCTACCTGTGATCTCCATCTGTCAAATAAATAAATAAAATCTTTAAAAAAAAAAAAAGACTATGTTAGGGCTACAGTGTGAAATTTTTTCCTAATTTCTCTCAGGGTACTTTACAGTTGATTTAACATGGAATGTAATTTTTAAAATTATATACAATAAAAATAGTAAAGCTATTACATTATCAAGTATCAAGCTGAACTTAGTCCAAGGAGGACTCAACAAATAGACTTGGAATGTACTCTAAAAATATTCTTTCATTTCTTTGTTCATATGGAATCAAGCCTAGCAAATAGATTTTTACCTACTGGACACTAAATAAATTGAAGATAGCCAAGCTGATAAAAGCACATATTCAGCATTACAGATGATAGCTCTGGACTAGCAATGTTGTAACAAAAATATAACACACTAGCCACTAACACAGGCCAATTATGTAATTCTAAATTTTCTACTAACTACATTAAAACAAATAAAAAGAAACAGGTGAAATGAATTTTAATTTATTTTACTTAATCCACGAGATTAATAAGGCATTTTACGTTTTTTTCCACATCTTTGAAATCAGCTGTGATTTTATATTTACAGCATAACTCTATTCAGACCAGCTGCATTTCAAGTGCTCAATATCTACATGAGGCTGGTAGTTACTATACTAGACAGTGAAACTTTAGACATTTCAAAGACGTCCAAGATACCAAAATGCAGTGTTTCTAATTACTGTGTAAGTCTAACATTCAGGATTCTATATCTGAGTCTAAAAGAAAGGAAAAAAATCAACAGAAATTAAAGGAATTTTTTTTTTCCCCGAAACGGCTCTTAGAAGTATTATCAAGGGCTAATGGTCCTTATTAAATACTAAAAAATTTCAACCAAAACCTTCTATCATTTTTTATAGTCACTCATCAGGAATAGATCTGCCTCACTTTTTTTCCCAAACAGCAATAAAGTTAATTCCAGAATTTGATTTCAGTTGCTGTTTAAGTAACTATTTACTGACATAAATGATAAAATAAAACCATCTTACCTAAGCCATAAAGAGCAATTTTTGTGCTTCCTTTTTGGAGCAAAACTGGACTAATGTCAATCTTCTCCACAGACACTGAACGTCCAAAGTGATTTACAAATCCAGCACAACTTAAAATATCCAGGGCACAGAGTGCATCTGCCTATGCAAAATATTTTCAAAGAATATGAATGTGTATCCAAAACCAAATAATCTACAAATCATATTATTACCTATTAAAGTACATTCCATATACTAACTAAAACATAGATTAGGATAGTGCCAAAACAAAATTATAACAGTAGAAGTATTTACTACCTTTCTTCATTTACAAATGACCTACTGTGACTGGAACCACATGCTAAATACAAAGTTAGCATTTCATCAAAACTTATGATGTGGGGGGGGGGGGACTTATGATTTGGGGCACCTGGGTGGCTCAGTCAGTGAAGTATCTGTCTTTAGCTCAGGTCATGATCCCAGTGTCCGGGGATGGAGCCCCACATCAGGCTCCCTGCCCAGCGGGCAGTCTGCTTCTCCCTCTGCCCCTCCTCCTGTTCCTGCTCACTTGCTCTCTCTCAAATAAATAAATAAATAAAATCTTAAGGAAAAAAAAAAACTTATGATGTCTTGGCCACCAAAAATAAAAACCAGGGGCGCCTGGGTAGCTCAGCTGGTTAAATGTTCCACTCTTGGGGCGCCTGGGTGGCTCAGTGGGTTAAGCCGCTGCCTTCGGCTCAGGTCATGATCTCAGAGTCCTGGGATCGAGTCCCGCATCGGGCTCTCTGCTCAGCAGGGAGCCTGCTTCCTTCTCTCTCTCTCTCTCTGCCTGCCTCTCAGTGTACTTGTGATTTCTCTCTGTCAAATAAATAAATAAAATCTTTAAAAAAAAAAAAAAATGTTCCACTCTTGATCTCAGCTCAGGTCTCGATCTCAGAGGCTGAGTTCAAGTCTCTCATTAAAAAATAAATCAATTAAAAAAAGCCAGCCCTGAAATAAGCATTTTGTAATAAAAGCAGACCTCTTAAGCCATGGAGGAAAAAACTAGATTAACTAATAATCTATGATATTAATGATCAGATGAAACAAAAATATTTTTAGTGTAGGACCTCTATTACTGCTTCCCTATCAGACAATAAAATGAACTAATTTAGATTTAAAACTGTTGAGAAATCATTTCCTACAGGTAAGATTTTGAGATAAGGGACATAAAAACACCAGGTAAACTATGAAGCTTTATACAAATGTTAGGTATTTATTCCTGCTCCTGGTTACTTATTGTCAACCTCAGCACTAATGAAATAAAAGCATACCGCACACACCAATTATTACTACAGATTTTAAAAAATTATCTAAAAAGCAGTATAAAAGCTTATATGAATGATACAAAGTCAATTTGACTTTCTGACTCAATTTGACTAAAAATTTCTGGGAAGGACAAGAATGCTTTCCACAAACTAAATTGACAAATTGTAAGAACCCAATAATTACCCCTGTGGGATCATCATGATTGCCATGAATACTAAACACTGGAATCGAAATGTTGAGATTGTCATCTTGGTAGTTCACCCATGGAAACCTTTAAAAAATAGAAAAGTTAATGTTTCTATGAACACAAAAGCTATTTTCCCCCTTTAAAAAATTAATGTAATTATGGGCAAATTGGATGATAGAAGTTGGCCATGTAAGTGCCACTGGTTTGGCACTTTAAAGAAATAAAATGACAGGTAAGAATTCATGTCAATTCAAGTTTGAAGCATCTGAAAGTACTACACTTTTTAAAAAAAAAAAAGTTTTATTTATTTATTTGACAGATCACAAGTAGGCAGAGAGGCAGGCAGAGAGAGAGGGAGGAAGCAGGCTTCTCACTGAGCAGAGAGCTCAAAGTACTACACTATAAAGAAAACACTGCAATATATGGTATTTGTGAGTTATATGAAAGATAGGCAGGTATACCTAACTACTGGAAAGTAAAGAGACCTGAAGAATTTTGAAAGCCTTTGTAGGTTATTTGTGGAAGGGGGAGGGAAGGAAACACATGCACTTCGGAAACCAAGATTTAAAACTCCAGGCCTGGAGCGCCTGGGTGGCTCAGTGGGTTAAACCCTCTGCCTTTGGCTCAGGTCATGATCCCAGGGTCCTGGGATCGAGGCCCGCATGGGGCTCTCTGCTCTGTGGGGAGCCTGCTAACTCCTCTCTCTCTCTCTGCCTGCCTCTCTGCCTACTTGTGATCTCTTTCTGTAAAATAAATAAATAAAATCTTTAAAAAAATAAAATAAAACTCCAGGCCTATCACTTACTATCTGTGCAATTTACAAACCTCCCACCCACTTCTGCCCAGTCATCCAGCTCCTCTTCTCAGAGGCAAATACAATTAACAACTTCTAGTGTATCTATGCTATATATAGTATCTTACATCTTCATTAGCAAATAAATGTACTTCTTCTTACACAAATGGTAGCACAATATAGGTTTCTGTACCCTGCTTTTTCATTTAATGTTTTAGAAACCATTCTGTATTAGTACATAAAGAGCTTCCTTGTGCTTTCTTTGGGGGGACAGTACTTCAATTGAATGGGCTATCATAATGTGTTTAAGTAGTTACTTAACCAATGGACATTTAGAGTATTTCCATTTTTTTTTACTTTACAAATAATGCTATACTGGGTAATCTTGTACAAAGTTGCCCTTGTGCAAGTGTAAGAAAACATCTAGAAAGGAGTTAGGTCAAAGGATGAGCAAGCATTTGTACATTTGGAAATTCTGCCAATTTCCCTCCATAGAAGTTGCACAAATTTACACATAATATAACAGCAATGCATGAGACACAACTTTTTCCCTTTATTCTATCAGCTTTTAAATGGATAACCATGATTCTAAACCCTAGCGGGATGTTACAATCACCTAGGAATCTTTTAAGATCTAACAATGCTGATGACACATTCAGACAGTAATTGACCTGGAGACTGTCATCAGTATCTTTTTTAATATTTCTATGCAACTACAATGTACACCCAGAACTGCAAAATCACTGATCTATGCCATACTGACAGGAGAAAAACATCTCAGTAGAGCTTAATTTTATATCTTTATTATGAATGAATTCCATTTTGTATTTTTCATATTCTTATGTTTAAATGCCACTTCTTTTGTGAACTCAATCTGTATTCTTTACCTATGTTTTTATCAACTCTTGAATTTTTTAAATAGATTTGAAATAGCTATTTACCTACTGGGGAAATGAGACCTTAATTTGCAATGAACTGCAAAAATTCTTCGTAGTTGAACTCTTGACTTTTCATTTTGTCTCAGAAAGTTTCTGTCCTGCACAAATTTACTTTTACAAAGACAAACATCAATTTCACTTTTATGGCTTCTCAGTTTGTATTGTACACAGAAAACCCTTTTCTGAATCTAAATTTTAAAACCACGTCCAATAGTTTCTTCTAATACTTTTGTTGAATAATCCATATTTTTCCTGCAAATACAAGATACCCCCTTCACCAAATACAAAATTCCTACATGTACTGAGGCTACTTATGGAGCTCTACACTCTTTCACTTATCTGCCTATCAAGTCATGAGGCATATCACATTTTTAATTACTGAAGCATTGCACTTTTTCCAGTTTTATCATGAAATAATTGACATATAACAATGTATAACTTTAAGGAATACAATATATTGTTTAAAACACATATACTCCAAAATCACCACTACAGCTAACACTTGCATCATCTCACATTTTTTTGTGACAAGAACATCTGAAATCTACTCTTAGCAACTTTCAAGTATAAAATATTACCAACTACCATCACTATGTTGCACATTGGAGTCTCAGAACTTACTCACTTTATAACTTGAAGTTTATACTGTTTGACCAACATCTTCGCTTTTCCCTCAAGTCCTGGCCCTGGTTAAGCACCATTCTAGTCTGAGTTCAGCTTTATCAGATTCCATATGCTAAAGAAATCGACACAGTATTTTTCTTTGTCTGACTTATTTCACAGTGTAATGCCCTCAAGGTCCATCCATGTTACAAATGGCAAGATGTCCTTCTTTCTCAGAGCTGAATTAATATTTCATGTTCATATATACATGGCACATCATCTTAATCCATCTTTATCCATTCATCCAACTAACAGGCCCTTATGTTCTTTCCATATCTGGATACAATGGATAATGCTACAATAAACACAGAAATGCAGATGATCTCCTCAAGACCCTGTTGGCATTTTCTTTTGGATACATACCCAGAAGAGGATTGCTTGATCATACGGTAGCTCTATTTTTATTTTTGAAGGAGCCACTATACTGCTTTCCATTGTAGCTTAGTCAATTTACATTCCCACCAACAGTGCGTAAGAGTTCCCTTTTCTCCACATCCTTTTGTACATTGGTTCTCTTATCTTTTTGATGATAGCCATTCTAACAGGTGTGAGGTGATATCTCATTGTGGTTTTAATTTGCATTTCTCTGATAACTAGTGATTTTGAGTACCTTTCCATATACCTGTTGGTCATTTGTAGATCTTCTTTAAAAAAAAGTCTATGCAGTTCCTTTGCTCATTTTTAATTAGATTGGATTCTGCTCTTTTGGGGGGAGGGGCGACACTATTGAGTTATGTAAGTTCTTTACATATTTGGGGTGTTAACCTCTTATCAGATAGATGACTGTATTTTCTTCTACTCCATAGGTTGCTTTTTTATTCTGTTGATGATTTCCTTTACTGCACAGCAGCTTTTAAATCTGAGGTAGTCCCACTTGTTTATTTTTGCTTTTGGTGTCAAATCCAAAAAAAATCACTGCCAAGAATGATGTCAAGAAGCTTACTTCCCATGCTTTCTCCTAGGAGTTTTATGGTTTCAGGTCTCACATTCAAGACTCTAATCCATTTTCAGTTGATTTTCGTATATGGTGTAAAAGAAGGGGCAGCCTCACTCTTCTGTATGTGGCTGTCCAATGCTCCCAGTACCTTATTGAAGAGACTGTCCTTTCTTCATTGTATAGTCTCGACTCCTCTGTCATCAATTAATTGACCAAATAAGCATGGGTTTATTTCTGTGCTCTAATCTGTTGTCATGACCTATATGTCTGTTTTTATGCCAATACCACACTGTTTTGATTACTATAGCTTTGTAATACAGCTTGAAATTAGCAAGGCTAATGTCTCCACATTTATCTTTCTTAAGACTGCTTTGGCTATTTGGGGCCTTTTGTGGTTCCACACAAATTTTAGGATTGTTTGTTCTCTTTCTATGAAAAATACCACTACAATTTTGATAGAGATTGCACTGAATCTGTAGATCACTTTGGGTAAGGATTGGTTAACAATATTAATTCCTCCAATGTGTAAGCACAAACATCTTTCCACTTTTTGTCTTCACTTTATTTCACCAATGTCATAGCTTCAGTATACAGATCTTTCACCTCCTTGATTAAGTGTATTCCTAAGTATTTTATTCTTTTTTATTCTATTTTTTCCTTAATTTCTCTTTCTGCTCATTCACTGTTAGTATATACAAATAGAATTGGGTTTTGTGTACTGATTTTGTATCCTGCAGCTTTACTGAATTCATTTATTAGTTCTAACAGTTTTTTGATGAATTCTCCCAGGTTTTCTAAATATAATATTGTCATCCACAAATAGAGACAATTTTACTTCTTCCTTTCCAAACTGGATGCCTTTTATTTCTTTTTGTTGTCTAATGGCTCAGGCTAAGACTTCTAATATGATGTTGAATAGGAGGGGGGAGAGTAGGAATCTTGTTCTGTTCTCAATCTTAGAAGAAAATTCACCACTGGGTATGAGGTTAGCTGTGGGCTTGTCATGCATGGCTTTTATTATGTTGAGGTATGTTTCTTCTATGCCCAATTTATTGGGGAAGTTTTTATTATAAAAGGATGTTGAATTTTGTCAAACACTTTTTCTACATCTAAAGATGATGGTATAATTTTTATCCTTTGTTTTGTTAATGTGGTATAATATACTTTCACATCTAATGGGGCTAATCTTTATTTAGCAGTCTTTTCTTTCTCTATTTTTTGTTTTCTCTGTTTTTTCCTACATGAACTAGTAAACAAGAAAGGAAAATTATTCAGAATACAGCACAAAGAGATAAAGTAAGTAATAACAATATAACAAAAAGATTAAGAAACATAAATAATACTCAAAAAGAGAAAGAATAGGAAACATTTGAAAATGTAATGGATAAGTTGCTGAGGAAAAAAAAAATCGTCAGACTGAAATGCATGATACGCAAGCAGAACAATTAGAACTAAATCCACAGCTAAGTATGTCATAGTAAGACTGCAAAATGCGAAGAACAATGAGAAAAGCATAATAGTTACCTGAGTGTTTTCTTTCTGTCGTTACTATTCTAAGCAATTTTATTAATTCAACTACTTCTCACAGTAACTCTGTAAGATCAGCACTATTGTTTTTTCATTTTATAATTATAAAAGTAAGGTAGAGCAAAGCCAGGACAAGAAATCAGATGGTCTTATACCAGAATCCACGCCTTTTTTTTTTTAAAGATCTTATTTATTTAGTTGACAGAGATCACAAGTAGTCAGAGAGGCGGGCAGAGAGAGAGGGAAAGCAGGCTCCCTGCTGAGCAGAGAGCCCGATTCGGGGCTTGATCCCAGGACCTCAAGATCATGACCTGAGCTGAAGGCAGAGGCTTAACCCACTGAGCCAACCAGGCGCCCCCAGAATCCACACTTTTAATCACAATGTTATACTGCTCTTCCAGCAACTAACATGATAGCAGACTTCTCAACAGCAACAAAAGATGAGAGTTTACCACTCAACAGACACTCAATGAAAAAACTACTGAAAACTGTACTTTAGAAAGAAAACAGAATCCAGAGAAAAAAATGAAATACAAGAAGCAACAATAGTAAGCAAAGAAATATGTGAACAGGTTTGCAAAGGTGGGTGGAACAGTTTAAAAAGAAGATGAAAGAAAGAAGAAAACACTAAAGTTCTAGAGCTGAAGAGAATACAGGTAAAGATACTGATCAGAATTCCTGAAAACAAGGCTATATGTTAAAAATTATAGGAATCGCTTAAAATCCAATTCTATACTCAGCCAAATTATCAATCCAGAGTAAAGTTAAATACAACCATTTTCTTACATACAAAAATCTAAAAATTTACCTCCCTACATGAACTTATTTTAAAAATATAGATAAATAAATAAATAAGAAATAAATACAAATAGGTCTGTTTTCATGGGTAGTACATATACATGTATTTCATAGCTGTGAGCACAGCAGCCTAGAAGCCGGCAAAAGATAATAGCAATGTGCAAGTCCAGTATCTAGATTTGGGCTTTCAAATACCATTCTCCAAAGTAACCAGGGCTCTTTGAAGAAATGGATGAATCTAAAGCTAAGGAAGGGAAAATAAAAAATCAGCTTGGAGCATCTTCTAGCACCAAAAAGTAAGGGGGTAGGAGGAGGATAAGGGTATGGCAAAAGCAGATAGGAACCAATCTGAAAAAGCACCCAATGACTAACCCTAGAACAAATCATTTGAGCCACAAAGATTATAATAGTATTAAATTATAATCCAAAGAAAAAAAATGGGTTCATACTGATATAAACAAGCAAATAAGTTGCTACTGATAGACAGCTGAGTAAGTAAGTTAACAAATGCAGGGACGATGGACATATCTTCCTTACAGAAGAATTTTATTAATAAATGTAGAAAAATATGGAAATAGAAAATCACCATTAAAACACCACAGTTATTACTGCTACAGGCAAGAACCACTGATGAATGCGAAAATTAGTGGACAAACTTTAAGGAAATACAGAATAGGTGCAGAGACTCAAAATAACTCCCTCAAAATTTTTATTGACTACGACAGCTTCAATACGCCCATATCCTGTGACACTCCTTCCTCTCTCTAGGAGGCGGAACTTAAATCCCTCTCTGAGTGTGGGCTGGACTTAGCAACTCACTTCTAATGAACGGCATATGAAAAGGGAAAAATCCTAACTTGACAGCAGGGAACCCTGGCAGACACCACCTTAACCAAGAGATCAAGGTTATCCTCACCAGTAAAAAGCCATGTTGACAGCTTGCACTCTGGATATGCTACGAGAAGGGCACTTCACCTTTGGAATATTCTTTCCTGAAAACCCACAATCCTGGTGTAATCATGAGAAAAACCCAAACTGAGGGACAGTTTATGAAATAGCTGACTAGATGAAAGGTAAGAAAAGACAGAGAAACTAGCATAGTCTGAAGAGTCTGAGAGAACATTTCAACTACGTGCAATGTGGTATCCTGTACAAACAGATGAGACTATCTTTACAACATGGCGTTCTAGGAGGATATCATCAGTCAGTCCCAAGTACAAATCTTAAGGAGGAAAAAATGATATATCTCACTAAATAAGAATCTGTCAACAAAAGTATCCATAAAAAAAGTCAAAAGATAATCCACTAACTGGAAAAAAAAAACATGCCTAACAAATATTTAGTTTCTAGAATATATAAACAACCTCTATGAATTCAACAGGAAAAGACAAAAATCCCAATTTTTAAGATGGGCAAACGAGATGAATAGGAGAAGATACCAAGATGTACAATAAAAATTTGAGAAGATACGCAGAGATATAAATAATTAGGGAAATACACATTAACATAATATACAGAAAATTCAAAGAATTACACTTACTATGAAAACAGCTTTTAGTGAAAGTGAAATCGCTAATTGTTAAGGTGTTTGTCTTTTACAAAAAATACTATACACAAGGAAACATTCACTTAAGCATTTAAATATACTTACTTACTAAAACCAAAGTTGACTGACTGATCGCTGAGAATTTCAAATGATACAGGACGGTCACCCATGCAATATTTTCTCAGTAACTCGAGACAGGTATGTAATGTTTTCCTTGAGGGCTTATTTTCATGAAAAAGATCACCACCTAACAAAATAAAATCCACCTAATCAACAGAAAATAGTGTGAAAATTAGTATGTTTTGTGGGTAAAAATGTTAAAACTATAAAGAGGTAGGAAAAAACTCATAAAGATACTACTGTGTATGGAGATTTAAAGATTTATATTTTATTTTTATCCAAGGGGCCTCCCAATCTGTTGATTAATTTGACTCCAACTCAGGTTCCTAGGCTACCTTTCAAAAGCCACCTTCAAATTATTATACCAAACCCCTAACTCATGCTACCCAAAGTGATCATTATTTTTGTTGTTGTTATTCAAATCAAACATAAACTTAGCACTTTAACACACCTCTGGACAAGATAGACAGTTCAATTCAGGTCATGATTTCAATTTATTCAATCATTATTTAGGGCTCCAACAGGCACAGAAACCTAAGGAAATAGCTATCTACAAAACAGATGATGTCCATGCATTCACTGAACACTGACAACATGCAAATCCCTGTACCAGGCACTCCAGATACAAGTGATGGATAAAATACAATCTCTTCCCTAAATGGTTCAGAATCTAATGGAAGAGAAAAAGTGTTACACATCTGAAAAGAACTCAAACTCAGACATGCACTAGAATGGATATGTAAATAAACCAGGAGCAGCAATAACATCACAATCAAGTCTTTTTTTTTTTAAGATTATTTATTTATTTATTTGACAGACAGAGATCACAAGTAGGCAGAGAGGCAGTCAGAGAGAGAGAGAGGAGGAAGCAGAGAGCCCGATGCGGGGCTCAATCCCAGGTCCCTGGGATCAAGACCTGAACCGAAGGCAGGGGCTTTAAACCACTGAGCCACTCAGGTGCCCCATCACAATCAATTCTAACTGAAGGGAAGAAACTCATCTGAGGACAAGGAGTCCAGAAGAGTATGTAAACACGATGGCATATGAGTTGCACTACGAAGAACAAATGAGACTTTAAGGAAGAACATTCTAGAAACAAGAGAGAAGCAAGAAATTATACAGAAAAAAGAGTCCAACACGTTTTCAAGAAGTGTATAATCCACTTAAAGAAACAAGATTAAATTCTTAATTACAAAAAGGAACCCAGCAGTCCAGATGACTTGAGCTACAGAAGTGAGGGGGAGCGGAACGCAGCACTCCCAAAAGTGTCACTTTGGCACATGGATTGTTTTGAGCTAAAGGCAGTTAAGACTTGGCAGACTCAGGAAAAGCTTTTTTTTTTTTTTAATCCCCCTTTAACTGCCTGAAAGAATTTAGACAGAGGATCTATACCAGGAAGGGCTATTATCAGAGATAACTTTTATGACAAAGATATGTCTCTACATGGCATGGCAAACATCTGCTCTTCCCATCTTCCTATAAATTATCTTCCTTCCCCTTTGAAGCCCTAGACCTCTACCCCCTTTCTCCTTAGCTCAGGATGGCAATATAAGCCTCAATTACCTGTCAGGGAGTCTAATATTTCTATGAGGCTCCTGTACATACAAAATTTGTTTTGCTCCTGTTCATGTCTTATGTCGATTTAATTATTAGATCAGCCCAATAACCTAAAAGAAAAGAAGGGAAAAGTTTTCCATCCTACAATAGAGCAGCTTTAATCAAAGTGTAGGACTTAAGCTAGGTCTTCAAAAATGAACAAGATTTAAGGAAGAAAATGATACAAGAGCACAGAAAAAAAAAACATCAAAGAAAATAAAACATTTCAAGGGGAAGAAGCAGCAGCAATCAAAATAATATAGTTTCACTTCTGAAGATGAAGAGTTCTGGAGGTTGGCTATGAAGCAGTGTGAATGTGCTTACTGCTGATGAAGTGTACATTTAAAAATGTTAAGATGGTAAATTTTGTTATTGTATTTTACCAAACATTAATTTTTTTTTTAATTTTTAGAAGCTAATTTGTGACTCCAGGGAACATTGAAAAGGACATAACTTGCTTCCATGGTATTCATGCAAAAATTCATCTAATCATGAGGAAATACCAGACAAATCCAACTGAAGAATATTCTACAAAATGATGAACCTGAACTCTTCAAAAATGCTAGGGTCTTAAAAAGACAAAGGCACTGCGCCTGGATGGCTCAGTGGGTTCAGCAGCTGCCTTCGGCTCAGGTCATGATCTCAGGGTCATGGGATTGAGTCCTGCATCGGGCTCTCTGCTCAGTGGGAAGCCTGCTTCCCTCTCTCTCTCTCTGCCTGCCTCTCTGTCTACTTATGATCTCTCTCTGTCAAATAAATAAATAAAATCTTTAAAAAAAAAAAAAAAAGACAAAGGCAGCCTGAAGGAAAGCAGATTACAAGAAACTAAGGGGGCATGACAATTTCACGCAAAACGTAATCCTACTTTAGGACCTGGACTCTTACCAACCTGCCCCCAAATTGCAGTACAGCCATTACTGAGACAATTAGCAGCATCTTTAAATTATGTAACAGTACTGAATCAACATTAGTTTCCTGGTTTTGATAATTGCACAGTGCTATACAGGCAATTTACTCTCAAATGGTTCAGAAAATCTCCCCCAGCTCACGCTCTCTCGCTCTCAAATAAATAAAATCTTAAAAAAAAATGGTTCAGAAAAAAAGTGTACATGTGCATATGTAATGAGAGAGAATAAAACAAATATGGTAAGTGGTAAAATGTAGGAAAATCTGGGTGAAGGGTAAAGAGAGGGAATTCTTTGTACTATTCCTGCAACATTTCTGGGACTGATATTGCTTCAAAATTAAAAGTCAAAAAAACAAAAGACTCCAAGAAATCAAGGAGTAGAAATAAGGCTAGTTAGTGGCACAGACAAACAAAATAGGGGACTTAAAGTCAGGAGAAATTTAGATTTTAGTAATAAGAAATACTAAATAAAAATTAAGTGTAAACAGTAAATATGCACCTGGAAGTACCAGCATGGGGTTGTGGGGGAAGGGAGTATTAAAATTAAGGAACACAGGAAAGGAAACAAGGAAACAGAAGGGAAGCAACAGACAGAGCAGAAGAAAGAAGCTTATGCTCAGGAAAAGCAGTATTTTAGTACCAAAGAGAAAAGAGAACACAAGTTTCTTAGTAGGAAACACACCTCCTTCAGCTCCAAGTTCTCTGCCCTCAGGGAAAGAGGAAACCCTCTAAAAAGGCAAAAGTACTAGATAGTCCCATATTCATTAACAAATTTTTTTAAGAGTTCCCTACTGCTTGCTAGAGCCTTTCTAGATTTTAAAATACAGTGTAAACAAGCAGAAAAGATTTTTCACTCTCCTGTTGACCTTCTAGTGGAAAAGATCAATAGTTAACAAGTAGGGAATTCAATATATTATTTCAGAGGGTGTTATGAAAAAAATAAACATAGTAACTGAAATGTCTGGAGATATCCAGGAAGACCTCTTGAAAACGGTAAATACAATGTGCTCCAATGTGAACCAGACCTACAAAGGTCCCAGAATAAAACATGCCAGGGTGGATGGAGCAAATGAACAATGCAGAGAGTTGCAGAAGTCTCTTGGCAGAGGTCAGATCGAGTTGAGCATTGTAGTTTGAATTTTACTTTAGCGTCAATGAAAGGCTTCTTGAAGACTGCAAGCAGCAGAGAGATATGATCTGATTTATGATTTTAGAAGTTCACTTTGGCGCTATACTGAATAACTGTATGGGGAAAGAATGCAAATAGAAAGACCAATGGGGAGCTACTGTAGTCCAGCAAAATAGGATAAAAGTTTTAGGCTAAACATATAGGCACAAAAACAGAGTTTCCATATATGTTTACGAGGAAGAACCAAAGGACTTGCGGAAAAATGGAACAAAACTCTGAGGAAAAGTCAAGGTTGAAGATACTAATTTGTAAGTCACAAGCATATATGTTTACTCCCCAGCTCTCTCCTGAAATGTCCAACAGGGCATTTCTTTGGCTTGCTAGAATGTTGACTGAATGGCATACTGGAATCTCCAACTCAAATGGTCTAAATCAGAATTCACCACCTTCCCACATAAAGTACCTCTTCCTTATTTAGAAGCTATTTCTATTATTGGTATCACCATTTGCCCAAACTTAAACATACACCAGACTGTGTCCTCTCCCCTTCCCTCAACTCCACCCCTGACGTATGCAAATCCATGTACTTCTTGCATTCACTTCCCCTTTTCCAACCCATGCCACTACTTAAAAATAGTAGTCTGGTCACCAATTCGTGCAGTATCCTGTCACCAGGAGATTTTCCACTGAACCGGGTACAAACTCCTCAATCTGGCATTTGAAGCCCTCCTTAATACAGCTCAAACAGTGTTTTTATTCGTTTAAGCACATTTTCTAACATATGGCCTACTAATAAGCCAAACTGACCTGTTGCATCCCTAACATACTGTCTCATACTGTCTCACCTCTGTGCCCTTCTTCCTGCTTCCTATGAAATGTACATTTTCTATGCTCTTTACCCATCAAAAGCCTACTTGTTCTTCAAAGCTTAAGTTAAATGCCACCCCATTCTTTTAAACTGATGTTGCTATGCTCTATAAAGTAGAGATCTTTGTATGGGATCTCTTCTACCTCTAAACTACTGGAAAGGCTGTTTATGATTTTCTTCTGGTTCTTTTTTTTTTTTTTTTAATTTATTTGACAGAGAGAGATCACAAGTAGATGGAGAGGTAGGCAGAAAGAGAGAGAGAGGGAAGCAGGCTCTCTGCTGAGCAGAGAGCCCGATGTGGGACTCGATCCCAGGACCCTGAGATCATGACCTGAGCTGAAGGCAGAGGCTTAACCCACTGAGCCACCCAGACGCCCCTTTCTTCTGGTTCTTAACACATAAGACTTACATCTGAGCATTACAGACATCTGTCTTATCTCACATACTGATATCCTATATATTCTTGGAAAACAGAAACTGAGTCATCTTTCCATTTCAAACAGAAACTGCAACAGGATCCTGCACTCAGTAAACACCCCATAAATATGTGTAAACTTTCACAAACTTCTAACAAAACCAACTACTGAATTGAGGTCACAAAGCACTTAAAATCTGCTTTGGGTTTATAGTATATTGATATTTAAGCAGGCAATGTGAGCATATGAACCTGTAAAACAAACCTCCAACTTTAAGAAAGGAAAAGAGTCTACTACAGACTAAGGGAGCACAGCAGAAACTGAAAAAATGTAAACCAAACTCACTTCATTTTCCTGGGCAAGTCTTAAAATCTCATCCAGTGTTACAAATGTATCATTTCCTCTGACTGCATCTTTCTCCATAAATCCCAGATGAATATCTGTTGCAACTAAGATTTTAAATGTATTTTCATCATCACTATATGAAAAAAGAAGAAAAGTTTCAAGATAATTCATTATAAGATGCTCAAGCAGATTAAAACCTAAATTTAGAAGATAAATAATAGTAGTTATACAGTAAAATCACTTTTCTAGCTTTAAAATAGTCTGAAATTTTGAAGCAATTGACAGTTCTTCAGTTTGTCTGCCTACACCTAATTCAAAACAAAACACACACACATAAACTTTAAAAGGTTCTCTGACTCCTTTCAAAAAACTATAACCTTGTTTATTTTTTAAAGATTTTATTTATTTATTTGATAGACAGAGATCACAAGTAGGCAGAGAGGCAGGTGGTAGTGGGGGTGGAGGGGAGCCCCTCTGAGCAGAGAGCCCCAAGTGGGGCTGGATTCCAGGACCTGAAATCATGACCTAAGCCAAAGGCAGAGGCTTAACTCACTGAGCCACCCAGGTGCCCCAAAAGTATAACCTTATTACAACTCCAGTTTTATACATTCTTTTGGACCCTGGACCTAAAAGCTTCATTGTTTTCCAATTCTGTTCCATCCCAAAATCCTAAGAGGATTTGACCCCAAATCTAAACTTGCTTTTTATCTATTTTGCACTTGTTCAGAAAAATCAGAGTCGACTGTTACTTTAAAAAGCCCTCCCTCTTACTTTATAAGTAGATTTTATCCAAATAAACTATTAACTTATATTCAAGCCCCTGAAGGACACTTGCAGGATTCTAGTCCCTACACAAAGTTAGTGTTTCATTAACGAATATGTTCAAGTAACAAAACAGATTTACAATTCCATTTGAATTTGGTAGTATTCAAAGGTACTCTCATGTAAACCAGCAATGTAGTAGTTGTTAATAGCTTCTTTAATGTAACTTCTAACTTCTTTAGAATACTAAGGGAGCCTGGGTGGCTCAATTGGTTAAGTGTATGCCTTCCCCTCAGGTCATGATCTCAGGATTAGGATTGAGCCCCTGGGATCCCTGGTTACTGGGGAGCCAGCTTCTCCCTCTGTCCCTCCCCCAGACTCAAGCTCTCTTTCTCAAATAAGTAATAAAAAACTCTTAAAAAAAAAAAAAACTACTTTATTTAAAATGCTTATGTATCTATGATCTCACCTCAACTTCCACATGTAAAGAAATTGGTATTACTGTCTCTAAAAAATGAGAAAACTGTTTATAGAGAAATTAAATGAGTTATCGCACAACTATGTAGAAGAAACAGGATTTAACCAGTTGGTCTATTTTCACTAAACCATAATGAAATTAAAAAAACTTTAACATATATCTCCAAATTAAAATCTTTATATATGAGATTGTTCTAGAAGAGATTTCTCTTCAAAAACTTCAACGATGAGATATGCACATAGTTCCAATTGCTACATATACACCAGTTGATCAGAATACTTTCAAGATCACATTACCCACGGGGTGCCTGGGTGGCTCAGTGGATTAAGGCCTCTGCTTCTGCTTGGGTCATGATTGAGCTCCACGACAAGCTTTCTGCTCAGCAGGGAGCCTGCTTCCTCCTCTCTCTGCCTGCCTTTCTGCCTACTTGTTATCTCTGTCCCTCAAATAAATAAAATCTTAAAAAAAAAAATCACATTACCCTAAGCTTCCATATCAACTTACAAAATATCTTCAAACGAATTCTCTCACTGAAACATCTAAATTAATCTGAGAAAGGCAATTCTGTTCCAATTATATATATATAATGAAGAAATGTAGGCAAGGTTCAGAGAATTGCTAACTTCCCCAAGGTCACACAGTAATAGCCAAGGAACTGAAATCAGCGTCTTCTGATTCTTTCACTGATTTTCATTTCACCCAAATTTATTTCCAATCTATTCAATGCTAGAACAATTTACTACTCTAAAACTCTGCTTAAATAGGCTTGCATTGGCCAGTAAGACTTCCTCACAAAAGTTCAAGAATATTGATAGCTTCAGTATTTTAAGAGAAAACCTAAGAATATAAACGTATATACTATAGTAAAATTATTGCAGGGCCTCAATCTATAGCTGTACAATCTTTTATAATTATAAAAAATTATACTAATTTTTTTAACAATGTATTCTTTTTGGTGACATTTCTGTTTATAGGCAAGTTATTTATTGCTTTTTTTTTTTTTTTAAAGATTTTATTTATTTATTTGACAGAGAGAAATCACAAGTAGACCGAGAGGCAGGCAGAGAGAGAGAGAGAGAAGCAGCCGATGGAGCACAGAGCCCGATGCGGGACTCGATCCCATGACCCTGAGATCATGACCTGAGCCGAAGGCAGCGGCTTAACCCACTGGGCCACCTAGGCGCCCACTGCTAATTTTTTAAATAAGTTTTTATTCATGGTGATTATAGTTGATGGGCTTCAAGAAATTCAAAGCAAAAAAGATTCCAGAACACAAGTTCTTACAGGGCATCTGCAGGACTCATTTCGATGTATGGTCAGTCCAGCTCCTCTCCAACTAGTTTTCTCTCCAAGTACTCCTGGGTCCTGTGATCAAAGCTGTCAGGAAACTCACTCGATTCCAAATTCTAGCAAATTCTAAAAACAAAATTACATTATTGTCAAATACATTATTTTAAAAACTACCGATTTTAGGAATCTCATTTTCATCTAAGCGCCGGCTGTATTTTTACTTTTTAAGAGCTAACAACAGAAAACAGCACATCTCCAGTTTAGTTTTACCATTTTAGTTTCACCACTCTGATCAAACTACCGGAAACTAGTGTTTATTAGATAAATGGACAGAAAGGGTCACAGACAGTAATTCTGGTTTAGCACACAAAACCACCCTGGATGTGCACAGGCTACCCTGGGGCACGGAGAAAATCGCGTATCCCATGCTCAACCACAGGACTGTTTAAAGGAATGGTCCAGTTTAGGAAAAGAGAAGGCCCCACCTTTAAAACTAGTGTAAGTAAACAGAAACACGTGCTCCGCGGAGAAACGCCCGCAAGGCAACTGGAAAGGGCAACACTTTTGGGGAAGAGCCGCTGCCACAGCGAAACCACCCCTCCTACGTCCGGACTCCTGGTTCCTTCCAGATGCTGAGCCTCAACACACCGTGCCCCCCGCCCCCGCCGCCACTGGACTCTTTGAAGCCAGAACCAGAACCTCCAGGCCTCAACCGACTCGTCCCACTCTTTCCAGAAAGGCAATCCACTCAGGACGTCCGCCCGGGATCCCACAAAATAGGAGACGGTAATTCCTTAAATTACCCCACACCTACACTCTCCAAAGCCCCCGCACCGGACCCCCAGGCTGTCTTTTACCCGGGAAGAAGGAGCGGGATTCGTGAGAAGGAAAGCAACAGCACTTCCTGAGCCTGCACGCAGGGAGCCGCCGGGTCAAAAACCTGAATTCGGCGGGAGAGGGGAGAAAAAATAAAAAAATTAAAAAGCGACTTTTTCTCTCGCGATACCTCATTGATGCCGTAGAGTTCAGGTCTTCTTCGGTTCTCATTGGCTGCCGAATGCAGTCAGGGAGCCGGGAAAGCGGCGGCGACGCCCCGCCCCTAAGCAGGAGCCAATCCTGAGAAGCCGAGGGACGACCCCGGAAGCAAGGTTCGCGACAGCGATGTTTCCCTTCTTTAAGGTGGGTAGCTCTTGCATGTCCCGGACCGCGCTCCTTGGTCCCCTCGCGCCACCTAAAAACTCCTGGGCCCTTGGGAGCGGGTCACCTGTCGACCCCGGCTGAGCCCTGTTGTTCTAGCCGCGTCGCGGGTCCGGGGTGGGGCTGGAGCAGCTTCTCCACGCTTGGCTGTTTGGAAGGCCGCAGGCGCGACTCCGGGCCTGGGAAATGACCAATCGGGGCCAGAGGGCCGGGACTAGGGGCTTTCTCCCTCACTCCCACTCCCCAGAGTTAGAGCGTTCGGACCCTTTTACTCCCAGCTTCCCCTTCTTTGCACCCCTGGATCCCGGGTTCAGCACGTCTGTATTGCTTTGCGCTGATAGCAGTAAAATACAGTACAGTTAAAAAATAATGTGAAACTTTTCAATGAAAAAATCTGACCTTTTAGTTCCATTGAAGCGTCCCTAATCTAGGGCAGGTTGTTTTAATCTGTACGGAGTTCGGCGCCTTCACCTGGAAAACGGGGTTTATGCCCGCATCTGTCACTGAGCTATTTCCGAGGCGTTGACAGTTTAGAGCTCTGTCGAAATGTGTTCTTTTAAGAAACATATCCTACTTCTTCCTGGTGGAGTATCATCAAGTCAGAATCTTAATCGATTTTTTTAAAAATCCGGAGTCAAGGAGATGCACCTAGGTTTGACTCTTTAAATTAAATCTACCTAAATTAAAAAAGAAATTTTATGTATGAGTTACTGTATCTGGAGCAGTAAATTCAGAATTTATTTTAAAAAACTGGGGAGGGGGGTACAGAAAGGAAAGGGGAGGATAAATGTGCCTTATTACTTCTATTTTTGATTTAGTTAAATGAACTTTATCAGTACCTGTTCAGAGTGTTTAATGAACTGATATATGATCATTTTTGTTTTGCAACGTTCAGGGAATAGTTTGATAGTGAAGTAAAAAATGAGAGTCCCAATGGGAGTTCCTACCTACAGGAAATCATAAAAATCATAAATACAGAGAAAAAAACTGGTGGTTATCAGAGGGAAGAGGGGTGGGAAGATAGACAAAATGAGTGAAAGGTTTGAGGAGGTACAAACTTCCAATTATAAAATGAGTAAGTCACAGAGATGAAAAGTACAGCATAGAGAATATAGCCAACAATACAGTAAGTGTAGTCAGTAATATAGTGTAGTGTGGTGAAGGTCGAGTCATGTACAGAATTGTGGAATCATTGTGTTCGTACACATGAAACTAATATAACACTATATCAACAATACTTCAATAGTAAAAAGTGAGAATTCCAAGAGAACTAATAAAACGTAAAGTATTCTGATGGGGTATCAATAGACTCTGAAAAACCAGGGAAATCAGTTCATACAATCATTACATTTTACAGCGAAGTAACAGGCCCAGAGACATTATTAGTCACAAGTGATAAATTTAAACATAAGGGTAGTACTTTTGGCACTAATGATAAAATCTAATGCTACATTAGGATTGAATACTGTTAAGCTTGTGAAATTAGAAAGAAATTAGTATCTTAAGGGAAGACTAATTCTGGAACTTCTCAGAATACATTCCAGACAAAATCAAGTGAAGGACTTTAATTAAATTTCATTCTACAAATATTGATTAGGACAGAAATTTAAGTTAAATACAGACTCTATCCTTAAGCTTATAATTCTCTAAGGAAATAATTAGTGCTGAAATAAGACAATAGGTAGAACCAAAAAAGCAACTAGAGAGAAATCTAATTTGGAAGTTCAAGAAAGACTAATGAAAGAGATGACATCTGAGAAGAGCCTTGAAAGACTGATAAGATTTCAACAAATATAACTGGGAGCCTGAGAAATGGTATTTTTAAAAGATACTTACTAGTTATTTGCGTTTTTAAAAATTGGTTACGATTTAATAAGCTGTGCAACTTTTTTTTTTTTTAAAGATTTTATTTACTTATTTGACATAGAGAGAGATCACAAGTAGGCAGAGAGGCAGGCAGAGAGAGAGAGGAGGAAGCAGGCTCCCTGCTGAGTAGAGAGCCTGATGCAGGACTTGATGCAGGGCTCAATCCCAGGACCCTGAGATCATGACCTGAGCCGAAGGCAGCGGCTTAACCCACTGAGCCACCCAGGCGCCCCAAAGCTGTGCAACTCTTAAAACTGATAACTGGTTTATAAATTAATGTGGCAGCTTCACTAAATAAATGTCCCTTCCTTCAAGAAGCCTTCTCTAATCCTTTAGGATTGGATTAACCCTCTTGTATATCATTGTATCTGGACGGAGTCCTGTCATAGCACACATCGTGCTGTTGTTTCTAGTCACCTCCAATAGACAATAACCTTTCTGAGGTTAAGACATGAATCTCGTTTATTATTGAATCCCAATACCCGAAGACTGGCACAGACCAGGCATTCTATTCATATTTGTTGAAGGGAGTGAATGACAGCTGAAATTTAGTTCCAGACAAGAAGCCAACTAAAAATTATAGTGTCTTTCAAGGAATGGGACTCCTTTTTAAAGCAGTGTATTTTCCCAACCCCGAAATTATTAAAGTAGAAATAGGATAATTATTATAGATGTGTTAATAAAGATATCTGCACTGATGAGAGATTTATACAGGTATCCTGGGGCTATTCCATCCCTAAGAATGTCTAATTCTTTGAAGTAATTTATTAGAAACTAAAAGTTTTTATTTCTGCTTTATATCATCTATGTGTCTAGTTTATAAAAATCATGAATGTGCTGGTCTTTTTAATTATGATTTAAAAGCCTTAAGCATTTATCACTCTTCATATAATACCATAGCATTGAAACCAATAGATTCAGAATAATATAACCATTGGCTTAGTAGAAGAAAACAACAACAACAAAAATAAAGTTTTAACCATTAAAAGTATAGATAACAAATTTCAGCACTGGTATTTAGAGAATGTAAAGACTACCAGTAAAACCAAAAAGTCTAGATGGGTTTATTGTGTATGTTTGCAAGACTTATCTATGCTTTTGACAAATTACTGTTTTGCTAATAATTTTTGTGTTTGTGTTTCCAGATCTTGGTGGATAAAATAAAGCAGACATAATTCATCTCTAGAAAGATTATTTATACCCTGGCATTTGAAATGTTTTATATTTAGTGTCATAGGAAAAATGGAAAAAGGGAAAGTAAATAGTGATGGAAAACCAGACCCAGAAAATTCCCTGGACTTTTCTGAACACTTTAACCAGCTTGAATTGTTGGAAACACATGGGCACCTTATTCCCACTGGTACCCAAAGTCTCTGGGTAGGGAATTCTGATGAAGACGAGGAACAAGATGAAAAAACTGAAGAGTGGTATCAATTGCAAGAAAAAAAGATGGAAAAAGATCCAAGCAAATTGCTTCTTTGGGCCGCAGAAAAAAATCGGGTAAAAAAAACAAACAAACAACAATTAAAGAGGAAACCATAATAAGAGAAGTACTGGATTCAGAGCCAGAAGACCTGTCCCTGAACCTCTATTTGGTTTGTGACTTTGGGCAAATCCTACCATTCCTGAACCTCTATTTTCTTACCTATAAAAATGGCCATGATAATACCTTTATCTTTTATACAGGATTTGAGGATCAAATGAGGCAATATCCATGAAAGGACATAGATAATCACAAAGCGTCCTATTGGGTATTATTTGGGAGTTTAAGGGATAATTATACAGTTAGCAAGAAATCACCTATATTTTTTTTTGAAGATTTTATTTATTTATTTGACAGAGGGAGATCACAAGTAGGCAGAGAGCGAGAGAGAGGGAAGCAGGCTCCCTGCTGAGCAGAGAGCCCGATGCAGGACTCAATCCCAGGACCCTGAGATCACGACCTGAGCCCAAGGCAGCGGCTTAACCCACTGAGCCACCCAGGCGCCCCAAAATCACCTATATTTTTTAAAAACATTTATATTAAGTCGTTAAGATCTTCCTAGAGACAACTATCATTTAGAAGAGGGAGGATGGGAATTAACATGTTTTGAATACCAACTATACCATGTACTTTATTATATTATTTGACTTAATCCTCATCTATCCCCACAAGATAAGTAATATTCTTCCCTTTTACAGTTTAAGAAAATGGGATTCAGGAATATTAATTTGCCCAATATTATGTAAGTAGTATCATCAATTGGATTCTTCCTGCTCAGCCACTTCTTCGTTTTACTAAGTTCTTCCATGTTGGTGGTAGCAAATTAATAACTAAAGTATTGCATTTTTGGATAACTTTTTCATCCAGGAGCACACTGTATCCCACCAGAGATCCAAGACCAAACTGAAAATCAACTTACTGAAAACATGTTTCCAAGGTTGTTTTAGTAGGAAGGAATTGAGCTCCTTAATCTCTAGATTTCCTTATTACCATTGTATTCTTCTGATAAGTTTATTTTTCAAAGCTTTATGCACTATGCATATTGGTACCATAATCCTACTGTAGAAAAATCAGTTATTAATGTTTTCACTAATGAAGTGTAAAATACCGAATACAATTATGCTCTGTGTTACTTCTCTAGGACTAAAGCCTAGATGCAGTGGGCCTTAACTGAACCAGGAGTAAATGTGTGATTGTCATACATCTGATACTGATACTTGGTTTTCAGAGAGAGTCACATTCTTAGAAGCAAGAGTGTGGTTAACACTAACGTGTTCATTCTTAAATCTGTAGCCCTCTGTCCCCAAAATAAATCTTAAATCATTTTTATCTTAAAAGTTCTCTGCTAACAAGTTTTTGTGGAGCTCAAATAAATTTAACACCACTGGGCAGTTTAGTTTGCTTCATGTACTGTTTTGGTCACGCTGGGTTTTGAAAAGATCCTTTTCCTTCTCAGCTTACTACAGTGCGGAGACTACTGTCTGAAAAGGCCACCCATGTCAACACTAGAGACGAAGACGAATATACCCCTCTCCATCGAGCAGCCTACAGTGGACACTTAGATGTGGTACGCGAGCTGATTGCACAAGGGGCAGATGTCCACGCGGTGACTGTGGATGGCTGGACGCCGCTGCACAGTGCTTGTAAGTGGAATAACACCAGAGTCGCTTCTTTCTTACTCCAGCATGATGCAGATATCAACGCCCAAACAAAAGGCCTCCTGACCCCCTTACACCTCGCCGCTGGGAACAGGGACAGCAAAGATACCCTGGAGCTCCTCCTCATGAACCGCTACATCAAACCGGGTCTGAAGAACAACTTGGAAGAAACGGCCCTTGATATTGCCAGGCGGACAAGTGTCTATCACTACCTCTTTGAAATTGTGGAAGGCTGCACAAATTCTTCACCTCAGCCATAACAGTTCTAATAATCCTCTGAAGTTTCCAAGTACCAGTGCCTCCTTTGTGTGAGATAGGACATATGCCCATGATACAAAGTTGACATCAAAAGTTTTGCGACAGAAATTCAGTGGTACACATTCGAATGCCCTTCCCAGTGAAATGCCTAACCTTGATGTCAAAATGTATTTGAAAGTTGTTTGGATATACCTTTACTGATCTATGTGGACTTTGTAATTTTTATCAGAAATAATTTTAACACGCTTCTACTTAACAACTTGTAACAGGTTGTACAGAAAAACTAATGATATTTTTGGTGCTGATCCAAGAGAAGTGTATTTTTAAATATAACCCCCCGCCCCATCCTGGGTCTTCATGCAGTATTTAGTATATTGACATGTATTTTTATAAGGTGAGGTAACTCAGAATTTAATTGAAAAATCTCAAGTATACTGGTGCAGTTCAGCCGTCTTCTTCACATCACGATAGCCATTTGCTTTCATTTTAAATGGTAAGAACTCACTTATTAGTGACTTGAATGGTCACAAGTTTAAAAAAACATTAAAGAAGCTTAGATCTTTATCTTTTAGAGTGTAGACCATTTTCAACAAAGTAGTTAACTAAAGTGTTTAGCCCGTGAATGTTACATAACTGCCTCCACAACCACAGTTCACACAATCCTGTGGACGGCCCTACCTCACCCTGGTCAACCCACACGATCCTTCTTCCATTGGTTGAGTAGGTGTGACCTTTCAGACATGCGCACAACTCTACCTTGGTCCAAGTGATCGTACTATATGTGCTCACCAACTGGTTTTACCTGCCTAATCCTGTTGTTTGGGGGCACTGGCTCAGATGGTCTCTCTAGTTCACAGGAAATCTCGGTTTTCCAAGGTCCTCCTTTTATATGAATCCTACAAAGGCAAAGAGACGAGGGAAAAGGAATTCGAAGAGTGAAAGGATGATGATTATATTGGGGCTAGATTATAAGTGGCTCAGGTTTTAAAAAAGCCACAGTGTGGATAGTGACACAAGCATAAATAGAAATATTCAGAAAAAAATAAAAGTTTTGAACAAAAATGACGCCAATTCTCTCTCTCTCTCTTTTTTTTTTTTGATCAGCACAGATCTTCCTTGGATCCATAACCTATGTATTCATTGAACATATATTGATTAACTACTGTCTCCGTCTCTCTAGCAGGAGTTTCCCACTGACTGCCTACCCTTTCTGTGACTGTTCCTGAAGGGTTGTCTCTTAACTTCTTAACACCAGAACTGACATGCTAATGGGAAGGAAACTAAACCAATGAGCCTTTTCTTCAGTTGTTTATTCACCCAAGTTTGTCTCTTTGAGCCAGTCCATGTGAGCCAATCACTATGGACTAATAATTTTACTTAAATATGTTTGGTGGTTTTGGGGTTAAAAAAAATTGAATCATCTCAGAAAAGTTAATTACTAACTGAATCATCATGACAAACAGGATTCAAGAACTAGGATAGCTTTAATTATTCTGTGGTCTCTGGCTCGGAGATGCCTCAGTTTCAGAGTACCAATGTCTATGAAATGTACTGGGCCCAGGGTGCCTGGGTGGCTCAGTCATTGAAGCATCTGACTCTTGATTTTGGCTCAGGTCATAATCTCAGAGAGGTGAGATTGAGCCCTGTGTTGGGCTCTGTGCTGGGTATGGGGCCTGCTTAAGATTCTCTCCCTCTCCCTCTGCCTTTTCCCGTCCCTGTATAGGCACACACTCTCTCAAAAAAAAAGTGGCCCAATTTGAGGATACCAGATGACAGGTACAGCTGACAGGCAGTGACAATAGAATAGGACCCCTTCTACCCTAGCAGACTGCTAAACAAGCTGCCTGCTTACCTGAAAGAGTCTGTGACTCCTTTCTTACTTTGGAAATAAGTTGCATCCATGACTTTACATAAGCTCTCCACTTAAGTCTGGGGCCAAAGAGACCTCCTTACTTACAATAAGGAGCTGAGATGTGACTCACTACTCCCTTGGTTTCAGGCCTCAACATTCAACCAGTGCTGAGGAGCAAACTCCACATAAAAGAAATCCTTTCCATTTCTGAGCACAGCATTTGTGTTGTTTGCTTCCTTTGTACTTTTTCTTAGGAAAGTGTTTCCTATCCACAGAAGGCATTCACTAATCATGCTTTTGACTCTTTTACTTAACTGTATCTTCCACTTTGCTTTAAGAAGCCTTAAAAACAAAACAAACAAACAAACAAAAAACTCGGTTTGCAAAGAAAATTTTCTCTAATCTGGGAGAGTTTATCCAAAGACTGTTTTTCATAACTGGCTTTAGCTTATATGCTTCAGGAAAGGTGACTGTCATTGTTCAAGGAGTACATCATAATTCACAGGCTCACAAATGAAATGAGTTGGCTTTGCTCTTCTAAATCTTAAATATGCTCCTCCAGGGAGCTCTCTGACCCACTATCTACCATGGTGATGGGATGTAGACTTTATTCTATGGATGCATTCATTTATTTCTCTTCATTGGCATCTATTATGACAAAATTCCAAATGCCTCCATTCCTGGAAACACTATATCCCATTTTCAAAGGTCCCTTTCAGGCATCAGAGGTCTCCAACCAATGGGAAAATCCGAAGGGGTGGGGGAAAAGCAAAAGGATGTTAGTAAATAATTAAAAGGACTGAGAGGAAATGAGTTTCTGAAAGAAAATGGGTTTCCTGTACCCAGGGCTGAGAAGCTGAGAGTGGCTTATTTTTTGTTCTCTATACAGCTCCTCAATGCCTATTACCTGAGTTCCTCTTTAAATTCATACCTAATTTCACCCCTTTCAGGATGAGTCTTATTAATGTTGACCAAGTGGAATAAAAACACAAAAACTCTCATATTTGGTTCATCACTGATTACCCAGTCAATGCTCAGGTACGTCTAATAACCATCATTATTAATTTAATGACATGGTCACATTTGCCAGTGGATCTCAGAGAAGCAGGCTTTATAGGCTAGAAAATCTGCTTAATGAAATAATAAATTCTAAAAGCAAACTGCTACCCAATTTGTTTTTTTTTTCCTTTATCTCATATTGTAAGGACTTACTTAGCAAGAGGCTTTCATTAAAATGAAACTCTCCCTGCTCCCCTTCCCCCAGGGGATTTACTTGGGGACAAGCCCCGGAAACCAGCTTCAGGTAACAAAGCCCAGACACAAAGGTGGGTCAGGTGGAGACACTGATCAGTTGGGGGGTGGGGGGATGCCTACTGTCTCCCTGGTTACCAAGGAGTTTGGGCCCCGCCCTTTGGGAGCCTTTTTGGCACCAATCTCAATCAAGGTGTAATAGGCTGGTTCAAATGTCTACTAGGGTAAATTGTAACTCAATTGGTCACCTAGCATCATTGTGGAGTTTCCTGTGTGTGTTACAATCTCATTGGCCACCTGTGCGAGGCCAGGCCTGACCGCTTGGCCTTTGCTCTTAAAAGCTAGTCTGTGAAACAGAGAAGGGCTGCCCTCTCTTGTAAGAGGTGTGGCCCCGAACGTTCGGTTAGATTCTTGATTCCTGGCGCAAAATAAAGCTTTGCTTGACCTGGCGCGAAATAAAGCTTTGCTTGACCTTCACTTTATATCAGTCTTGCTCCTTTAATCACACACCCATTATTGGGGCATAACATTTGGGGGCTTTGCCCGGGATTAAACGGCGAGAACTGAGCCAGCATCAGAATTTCTGGGAAAAGCCTCAAGGTAAGATCTCACAGATTTTACTCTGTGGGATCCGCCAATCCCCAGGTGCTCTATGAGATTTGTCTGTCTGTCTGGGTGGAGCTCCAGGTATAGCCCACCGGGGTGTGAAGCTGGACGCAGCCATGCTCCCCAGGGCTGGAGAGGATGCCGGGATGCCCCTTCCCTCCACTGGTAGATCGTCAGGGGATTCGAGTCCCCCTAGACAGTCAGGGGGTTTGAGTCCCCCTAGGAGGTCTCCTCAGGTTCTGAAAAGCTGGGCCTGCGGTTGTCTTTGTTTTGTCTTTTAGTTGTCTGTTCTGTTGTTCATTCTGTTTGCAGGGGATGGAGAAAATTCCCACCAGCAGCAAAATCTGGGTGAGGACAGCTGGGCCTGCAGTTGTATTTGTCTTGTCTTTTTGTTGTCTGTTGTGTTGTTAATTATGTTTGGAGAAATGAGGCAAGTGGGGAATAAGGGACCTATGACACCCTTAAGTCTTGTTCTTCAGCATTTTAAGGATTTTCAAAGTAAAGCCATCCAGTCAGGTGACAAGGTTTTTCCGGGAAAACTAAAAACACTCTGCCAATTAGAGTGGCCCGCTTCCTCCACAGGGTGGCCGCAGGAAAGAACGTTTGTCTTGGCTCAAATCTACTCTACTCAGAGCAAGGTCTTCAATCTCCATCAAGACCAAAAACTGTACATCGTGGCCTGGCGATATCTGGGAGAAGAGCCACTGTCATGGCTCAAGTCTCACCTTCTCCCCAATAACGAAACCATCTCTCTCCCCCTAAGGCAGGTTGGATCACCAAAACCGGAACAAAAAGAGGAGGGGGAATCCGGGAAGAAGACCATCCTACCTCCCGTCGGATGTGGAGAATGTGGAATTTCCCCCCTTTTATCTGACCCCTAAACCTGACTTTCCATCCCAGGACGCCCTTACCAGCCCACCTCATATGCGGTCAGGGTCCACCTTTGGGACCACCAAGCAGGAAGACTGCCCTGAATCTCCCCCTTTCCTCTATCCCCCTTTAACTCCCTTCACCTCACCGGCTCCATCGGCGGCTCCCATGCTGCCTCTCCATGAGGTAGCTCCACCGGTCGGAAGAGGGTGCCCCCACCTAACCTATATCCCTTTCTCCTCTTCTGACATCTATAGCTGGAAGGCCCAACATAAATCCTTTTCTGTCCGCCCTCAGGATTTAATCAGTCTTTTGGAGACTGCCTTTCTTACTCACCAGCCCACCTGGATGGATATTCAACAACTCCTTAGGGCCTCTTTAGCGCGGAAGAGAGGGATCGCATTGTGCGAGAAACCCGTAAGATGATAAATGAGAGACTTGGCAGGGACCTTGATCCCCGGCGAATGGAGGACTACTGCCCAAGGGAACCCCCCGACTGGGATCCAAACTCCAATGAAGGTAAGGAGAGCCTACGCTTCTACCACCAGGCTCTGCTGGGAGGCCTCCGTGCAGCTGCAAGGAGACCCATACATTTATCTAAAATTAGTGCGGTGACTCAAGGTAAGAATGAGTCTCCGGGAGCTTTCCTAGAAAGGCTTATTGAAGCCTATAAAATGTATAGCCCAATTGACCCTGAGGCGCCCGAAAATCAGAGGGCAGTGAATCTTGCTTTTGCTAGTCAGTCAGCCCCAGATATAAGGAGGAAACTTCAGAAAATTGAGGGATTTGAAGGAAAGAATCTGACTGAGTTAGCGGGAATAGCAGAAAAGGTGTTTAGCAACAGGGATGCACAGGAAGAGGAAAGGCAGACAAAAAAGCTGGATAAGGTTTGGGCACTGCATGAAGCGGGGAAGAAACAGGGGGGGGGGAAAGGTCAATGGAAAGGGAGAAGGCAGGTAGGGGATAGCCAATGGAGGGAAAAGTCTAAGCACAGAGAAAGCAGGCAGGAAGACTTAGATTCAGATCAGTGTGCTTACTGTAAAGAAAAAGGACATTGGGCCAGGGAGTGCCCCAAAAAGAAGACAGCAATGCTGGCCACTAGAGACTGAAGGGGCCGTGGTTAGGAGCCCCTCCCCGAACCTAGGGTAAAAATTGAAGTGGCGTGAAAATCAATTGATTTTTTTTTTTTTTTTTTGTGGACATGGGAGCCCAATTTTACTTAAACCCATGGGGAAACTATCTGGAGAGGAAGTCTGGGTGCAAGGGGCAAACGGCATGGAAAAACATAAATGGACAACAGAAAGGACTTTAAATTTGGCCTCAGGAGTAGTCAAACATCGATTCTTGGTCCTCCCTAATGCCTCTTATCACTTAATGGGAAGGGGTCTCCTCCACAAATTACGAGCTGGCATTCAGTTCTCTGAGGGAGATCTGACCGTAACCTTGGGACATCCCATGGTGCAGATGTTCATGGCAGCAGTAGATGAATACCTCCTTTATGAGCCTGTCTCGAAACCAGAGGAGGAAGGGGGTGGGGGAGCCTTCTCCAAACTCTACAGGCTGAGTTTCCCGAAGCCTGGGCAGAAGGGAACCCCCTGGCTTAGCCAAGGAGCCGCCTCCAGTGGTGGTACAGTTAAAAGCGATGGCCATGGCTGTTCGCGTCTGGCAGTACTCCCTCCCCTGGGAAGCAAAGGAAGGGATCAGGAAGCACATTAACCGCCTCCGGGGAGGCGGGATCCTAGTTCCTTGCAAGTCTCCATGGAACACTCCTTTGCTGCCCCTCAAAAAGGAGGAGACTGGGGAATACCGACCCGTTCAGGACTTGTGGGAAGTTAATAAACGGGTTGAAGATATCCACCCTACAGGACCTAACCCCTATACCCTACTCTCTTCTGGGCCCCAGAAGAACAGTCTATACCGTTTTAGATCTCAAGGATGCATTTTTCAGCATACCTTTAGCGAGGGAATCTCAGCCTCTTTTTGCTTTTGAGTGGTCCAACCCACAGGAGGGATTCCAAGTCCAGCTCACCTGGACAAGACTTCCCCAAGGATTCAAGAACTCACCTATCATCTGCAATGAGGCCCTACATGAGGATTTGCGTGAGTACAGAACCTCCAACCCGGGAGTCATTCTGTTACAGTAGGACTAGGAGTCATGCTTGCAGGGGACAAGAGCTCTCTTACGAACTCTGCAGGGAAAAAAAGGGTGTCCGCGAAGAAAGCACAGCTCTGTCAGAGCCGTGCCACTTACTTAGGCTTTGATCTCCACGAGGGAGTGTGTTCGCTGAGTCCAGGAAACAGGTGATCACCCGATACCCCTGCCCCACCACGCCCCGACAAGTGAGGGAGTTTCTTGGGATGGTGGGCTACCGTAAACTGTAGATACCGCAGTTTGCGGAGATTGCCCGACTTCTCTACAAACTGACTAAGGGAGGGCTCACCATGATAGAATGGACAGCTGAGGCAGAAAGAGCATTTCAGGAATTACAAACAGCCTTACTGAGTGCCCCGGCACTGGCTATCCCAGATGTTACCAAGCCCTTCCCCTTGTATGTGGATGAAAAGGCAGGGGTGGCCAAAGGAGTTTTGACTCAGACTCTAGGGCCCTGGAAAAGGCCAGTAGCCTATCTTAGTAAGATCCAATAGTGGCCGGCTTCCCCCCTTGCCTCCGCATAATTGCTGCCACAGCCCTCCTGGTCAAGGATGCAAGTAAATTGACTCTGGGTCAAAATCTCATCCTGACCACCACGCTATCAACGGCCTTCTCCGGACTCCACCAGACCGCTGAATAACAAATGCCCGAGTGAGGATATCAGGCCCTCCTCCTCAACAAACCAAGTGACCCTCCGGCTCCCGGCAGTGCTAAATCCAGCCACGCTGCTGCCAGAGGAGCTGGCTGTCCACCCACACGACTGCAGGGAGGTCCTAACACAAGTCACAGGAATGAATAAGGCTGGACCTCAGAGACATTGCCCTTACCAGTGCAGAGATGACTGTTCACGATGGGAGTAGTTACATGGTTGATGGAAAGAGGTGGTTTCCCCTGAGCAGGAACTCTGGGCAACAACCTTGCCAGATGGAACCACAGCACAGAAAGCAGAGATGATTGCACTCACCAAGGCACTGCAGATGGTCAAGGGTAAAACCGCCAGCATCTATATGGACAGCAGGTATGCCTTTGCTACTCTCCATATACATGGGGCTATTTATAAAGAAAGGGGTCTATTAACAGCAGAAGAAAAAGAAATTAAAAATAGAGGAGAGATATTGGCTCTCCTCCACGCTATTTAGGACCCAAGAGAGGTAGCCCTTATTCATTGCCCAAAAGGGGACTGATCTGATTTCAAAAGGAAACCAATTAGCAGATCTGGCCGTGAAGCAAGCAGCTCGAGGAATAGCACAAGAGCTGGTTACACTCCCAGCTCCGGCCCTACCAGAAAAACCAAACTATTCAGAGGAAGATTTAAAATATTTACAGAAGTGGACTAAATTAGACTATGAAGGGGATTGAGCTAAGGCTAGAACAGGAAAGTTAATTCTTCTTGAAGACTAGGAAGAAAATTAGTAAGCCAAATACATCAGGGCACTCATCTGGGGACACGCAAGCTTAAGGAGCTTATGGGCAAGCGGTTCCAGGTTTCTAAATTAGGGCGTATGGCTCAGGATGTGGTTGATAGATGTGCTCAATGCCAGGCAGTCAATGTGGGAGGAACTAGAATGGGAAGAGGGAAAAGAGAAAGAGGTAAAGAACCAGGAATTTATTGGGAAATAGATTTTACAGAGATGAAACCGGGAAGATATGGGCACAAGTATATGTTAGTTTTTGGAGATAACCTTTTCAGGCTGGGTGGAAGCTTTTTCCGCCAAACATGAGATGGCAGGAGTGGTAGCCAAAAAGCTACTGGAAGAAATAATTCCTAGGTTTGGGCTGCCTCTCGAGATCGGGTCAGACAACGGCCCTGCATCTGTGAGTTCAGTCTCACAGGCATTGGCCAAGGCCGTGGGCACCAATTGGAAACTACCTTGTGCCTACTGGCCCTGGAGCTCCAGGCAAGTAGAGAATGAACCAGACTCTTAAATTAAGAGACCTTGACAAAGTTAATTCTGGAGACTGGCGGTGGGTGGGTAGATCTCCTTCCCTTCGCCCTCCTCAGGGCGCGATGTACACCCTACTTAAATAAGGTGACCCCATTTGAAACCATGTTTGGGAGGCCCCCCCACCCGCTGCCCCTGATTACAAGAGGTTGCTATAGTAGAAATGACTGACCAGTCTGTACTCTGGTCACTGCAGGCATTACAGTCTGTCTTAAAAAGAGCCCATGCAGGGATCCGGACGGCACACACTGGGACGGAGACGGAGGTGGAGCCACATGCCTACCAACCCGACTTGGTTTGGATACTTCGTCACCAAGTGGGAAACCTGGAGCCTCCCTGGAAGGGACCATTTACTGTCCTCCTGACCAACCCCACGGCAATAAAAGTAGAAGGCATCAGGGCCTGGATTCACGTGGGTCATGTCAAACGAGCTGAGGACAAGAACTACCCCCAGAGGTGGATGCCGCTGCCGATGGGCCCCATCGATCGTGGACTAAAACTAAGACTCAAAAAACAATAAGTTCATTAAATTCCTTGTTGCCCCTGTTGTTAATATATGGGGGAGGGGAGGATATAAACAATTGCGAATAAAAGGGGGGGCTTAACTCACTGTCTCTAATAAAAGGAGGGTATAGAACTAGCTAAAAAGTCAAAGATTTGACTAGTCTCCAAGAAATGGGGGGGAATGTAAGGACTTACTTAGCAAGAGGCTTTCATTAAAGTTAAACTGTCCCTGCTCCCCTTCCCCCACGGGATTTACTTTAAAAAAAAAAAAAAAAAAAAGTCCCGGAAACCAGTTTCTGGTAACCAAGCCCAGATACAAGGGTGGGTCAGGCCAGGTGGAGACATCCGATCAGTGGGGGGTTGCATACTGTCTCCCTGGCTACCAAGGAGCAGGGACCCCCGCCCTTTGGGAACCCTTTTGGCACCAATCCTAATCAAGGTGCAATAGGCTGGTTCAAATGTCTACTAGGGTAAATTGTAACTCAATTGGTCACCTAGGATCACTGTGGAGTTTCCTGTGTGTGTTACAATCTCATTGGCCACCTGTGCATGGCCAGCCTGACCGCATGGCCTTTGCCCTTAAAAGCTAGTCTGTGAAACAGAAGGGTCGCCCTCTCTTGTAAGAGGTGCCTCCCCGAAGGTTCAGTTAGATTCTTGATGCTTGGTGCAAAGTAAAGCTTTGCTTGACCTTTGCTTTATTTTTTTTTTTTTTAAGATTTTATTTATTTATTTGACCGAGATCACAAGTAGAGAGGCGGGCAAAGAGAGAGAGGGACACCTGGGTGGCTCAGTGGGTTAAGCCGCTGCCGCTGCCTTCGGCTTGGGTCATGGGATCGAGTCCCGCATCGGGCTCCTTGCTTGGCAGGGAACCTGCTTCTCTCGCTGCCTTTGCCTGCCTCTCTACCTACTTGTGTATACTTGCTTTCTCTATCTCTGGCAAATAAAATCTTTAAAAAAAGAGAGAGAGAGAGAAAGAAACAGGCTCACTGCTGAGCAGAGAGCTGGATGCGGGACTTGATCCCAGGACCCTGAGATCATGATCTGAGCCCAAGGCAGCAGCTTAACCCACTGAGCCACGCAGGCACCCTGACCTTTGCTTTATATCAGTCTCGCTCCTTTAATCACGGACCCGTTATTGGGGCATAACAATATGTTAAGCTTTTCATCTCTACTAGATGTACAGTCTTTAAAAATTAGGCAAACTTCACTGGAGAGTTAATTTGAGTTGATAAATAGTACTGTCTCCTAAGCAGTCACTGGAGTTGTTTTCAGACAGATAATTGTTTTCAAACAGATAATTTTTAGGAATCAAAAAACAAGGGGCACCTGGGTGTCTCAGTTAAATGTCTGCCTTTGGCTCAGGTCATGAAATCCTGGGATGGAGCTCCACACCAGTATACATTCAAAAATTAGATCATCATTGATTCTATTTTGAATTTTTAGTATATTAATGAGATTCTTCGAACACATTAAAAAATTAAGATAAAACATACAACAAGAAAAAGAAAACTCTTCAATACCGAGTATCATTCTTAGGAATAGCCTACTTACTTCTCCCAGCTTTGGCTTCTAGAAAACTTACCCCTTAGTCCAGATGAGGTTGTTTTTAGGGAAATTCTAACTTCTGGGTATTAATGGGTATAATAATCAAATCCTGAGTTTTTAATAGGTTGCACCATTGCAACTGTAAATTTTTCATTGTATTGCTAGATAAAATGCTCTTAGGTTAATACACAGGCTTTTTACTCCTAGAGGGGATGAGAAAAGCCAACACCTGACACCAGACCACTATGATAATATTAATAACAACTGAGGGATCTCTGTGTGCCATCTCTTCTGTGGGCGCTCACTAACATTTTCTCATGTGAGCCCCATGAAAACCTTTTGAGATGTCATCATACAAGTCTCTGTTAGGGCTTACAGAGGTTAAGAAGATGACCCATTGTCACCCTACCCACTGAACTACATTTCAGAAAGCTCACATTCAAATACAGCTTTTCATCTGCGCTGTCCCTGAATCTTAATATCCATGTACCACCAATTAGTCTATCAAATAATTACAACAAAAATTCCATTTTCTTCCAAATTATTTATTTACAGTAGTGTTTGGAGACATGAAAATTACCCTTATTAGGAGCAGATTGCATTTTATGGCATAAAATAATCAGCAATTCCTAGGTCATAAGAGCCAAAGCAATTTTTAAAAAGAACAACAAAGCTGGGGGATTTATACAACCTGATTTCAAAACTAACTATGAAATGGCAGTGTAATGACAGTGTGGTATTGGATAAACATGTAGATCGATAGGAAAAAAGAGACTCTAGGAACTGATCCAGATAGAAATGGTCAATTAATTTTTGACAAAGGTGCCAAGGATTGCAGTAGGAATTCTCTTAAAGACACAGTACTGTGTTCCAACTGAATATCCATTTAAGGGGAAAATTAACTCATTTATAGACAGCAGGGCAGTGGTTGCCTGGCAACAGGGACAGAAGTTGGGTTGCAAAAGGGCAGGAAGAATCTTTTGAAAGAGATGGAAATGTTCTATATCCTGTTTGTAGTGGTAGTTTTGCAGCTGTATACCACTGCCTGAGTCATTGAGTTGTATTCTTAAATGGGTTGCAGGTTTTTGTACAGAAGTTATACTTCAATAAGTTAATTTTTTAAAGTAGGGTAGCCAGGGATGACTAGTTTCATCACTGTGTTATTTTCCATAGCAATCAGGGGCATATGAGTCTCTCTTCGCTGAATTCTAATAGAGGGTATAACTTTCTGGGCACTGCAGAGTCCTGTGAGTTATTAACACCAGCACCAACAAAGACAACAAAAGAAGTAGAAGAAGAAGATTTCACCAATTTCCTGGAATTTTGCAATCCCAAACAAAAAGCCCTTTATAACAGGAAGGAATATTTTCTCCATTAAATGAGAGTAGGAAACAAAATAATTTCTCTAAAAAAATTAGTCCATTTGAAAGCACTCAACAAATTTGAAAAGATGGCTTAGTTGTTAAAAGAAGGACTATACTGGGTTTTTAAAAAATTTAGATGAGGACTGTTAGAATCTAGAATAGGAAACCAAAATGGTTAAAGCATACGCTTCTCTGAAGAAAAAAACAATGGCATGAAACATCCATTGTTCTGTTCATTTTTTTAAAAGATCTTATTTATTTGTCAGAGAGAGAGAGCAAGAGAGTACCCAAGCAGGGCGAGTGGCAGGCAGAGGGAGAAGCAGGCTCCCTAGACAGCAAGGAGCCCAATGCAGGACTCAATCCAAGGACCTTGGGATCATGACCTGAGGCAAAGGCAGATGAGTAAACCACTGAGTTACCCAGGCGCCCCCTATTGCTTTATTCAATTGCCAGGTTCCAAGCAGAGGACAGACTGAGGTGACTTCTGGAGATATATTTAAAGTCTGTGAAATTAAACACAGAATGTGAAACTTAATCCATCTAGTTTTTACTAATATACCATTAAGTAATAAAAAGCAATATATTAACTCTGGTAATATATTAAGTTTTTGTTTCTTTACTATAGACTGTATGTTTTTATGTTAAATATATTTAACTTTTTACAAGAAAAATTTAGCCTTGGGATTTGCCTCCATCTAGTGGACATCTTGGTCTTTTACATTTAATTGAAAAAAGTGGAAGCATCCTGATTTGGTTGCTCATTTTTAGTTTTTTGGAGTTAAAGAAAGTAAAGCAAAATGGTAACCATAATTCCTAAGTAAAATGGTATGTATCATACATTTTCATAAGAAATTGAGTCCTGAGAAGATCTGAGGCGGCACATAATTGAAAACACAAATATAATAAGAAGAAATATGAAATTAAAAGCCGTTTAGGAGGAAGACAGAAATAAACCAGCTAAATTAATATGGTCACTACAACTGACAGTTATCCCCAAGGTTTTTTATATTTGGAAACAAAAAAAGAAAAGAAACCAATAATTGCATACTTTGTTATTATGTGATCAAAGTGCACTACATTGTTCCTTTAAGAATAAAAATATTTCCAGACTAATTTTTTTCCTAAAATATGCTTCCTTTTTGTATAGCTCTGTAGCAGGATAGAAAATAGAGGAAAGTTCAGAAATCTTGGTGAATGCTACAACGTGAACAAACCCACGTCACCAACACCCTCAAAGTCCACTTTGTGCTCCCTTGCAGAGCTCCTCCAAAGGTAACCACCACCCTAACTTCCATCACCGTCATTTCATTTTGCCTATGGAAACAGAATTATTTATTGTATATATTTTTGTGTTTGCTTCATGCACTCAACCTTACATCTGTGAGATTCATTCACATTTTTGTATGTAGCAAGGGTTTGCCCCTTTTCACTACTGTGGAGTATTTATATGAACACACAATATTGTATTTATTGTTGTCTTTTGAAGTGTCTTTGAGCTGTTTCCGGTTTGGAGCTTTTATGAATGGCGCTGGCATAAACATTCTAGGATATGGTTTGGGTGTACACAGTATACGCTTTTGTATAGTTGTATCCCAGAATTAGGACTGCCAGGCAATGGGGTATACTTATCTTCAGCTTTAATAAAAATTACCGAAGCTCTTTTCCAAAGAGTTCAATTTTCCAAACTCTCTCCCAAAGAATTCCAATTTACACTCTGAGCAGCAAGGAATTCGAGCTCCAGTTGCTCCGGATCCTCCCCATCTTTATTACTGTCACCTTGTTTGTTGTTGTTGCTGTTGTTTAAATAGCTGTATGTATTTTGTCATATATCTGGGGGCCATATATGATTGGAGATGTTTCTAGACTCTATTTGGTTCATTTGATCTATCTGTCCTTCAGGACCACAGTTCTAATGCTATAGCTTGAAAGTAAGCCTTGCTCCCTGTTAGTGTAAATGTTCCAACTTTGTTTTTCTTTTTCAAGGTTGTTTTTGTCCCTCTAGGCCTTTTGCACCTACACTTCAATATGAGAATGTCTTTGTAAGTTTCTATTTTAAAACAATTGAGATTTATTTATTTTAAGATTTTATTTATTTATCGGGGGGGGGCGAGCACAGGCAGACAGAATGGCAGGCAGAGGCAGAGGGAGAAGCAGGCTCCCTGCCAAGCAAGGAGCCCAATGTGGGACTCGATCCCAGTACGCTGGGATCATAACCTGAGCCGAAGGCAGCTGCTTAACCAACTGAGCCACCCAGGCGTCCCACAATTGAGATTTAGATTAGAGTTATATTATAGATCAGTTTGAGGAGAATTAACATGATTATAATATTGTATTATAAGTCTTTTTATTTTTATCAAGTTTTTAAAAAAATTTTAATTCCACTATAGTTAACACACACTATTATGTTAGTTTCAGGTATAACAATATAGTGATTCAAGAACTCTACATATTACTCAGTGCTCATCATGATAAGTGTACTCTTTAATCCCCACCATGTATTTCAGCCAACCCCCCCCATACAATTCTTGAATATAATTTATTTATTTACTCATTTTTAAATTCAAATTAGTTAATACATAGTATAGTATTGGTTTCAGGAGTAGAATTTAGTGGATGCTCACTTACACATAACACCCAGTGCTCATCTAACCAGTGCTCTCCTTAATGCCCATCTCCCATTGAGCCCATCCCCCCACTCCCCCCCCCCCCCAGCAAGTCTCAGTTTGTTCTGTATTTTTAAGAGTCTCTTACGGCTTGCCTCCCCCTCTGTTTTTGGTATGTATTTATTTATTAATTTATCCTTCCCTTCCCCTACATTCATCTCTTTTGTTTCTTAAATTCTACATATGAGTGAAACCATATTTGTTTTTTTTCTCTGACGGACTTATTTTGCTTAGCATATTGATTTGTTGCTGTATATAAATTTATTTTTTAAATTTACTTCTCTTTATTGACTGTGTGTCCAATTACCTTAACAGAATTATTAATTTTAATGGTATATCTATACATTCATTTGAATTTTCTGTATGTGACTCATGTTGACAGAAAATAACAGTGTAATTTCTTCTTTTTTCTTTCTTTTATTTTCTTAATGCAGTAAATTATGTTGCTTGATTTTCCAATGTTAAACTAGCCTTGCATTCCTAGTACAATCACTTTATTATGATGTGCTGACCTTTTTTTGTTAACATGTTGGTGGCTTTGCTAATATATAATTTAGAATTTGAATCAATCTCCATGAGGTAGATTGACTGATATTTTTGCTTTTTTGGATAATGTTCTTTCAGATTTTGTTATTTTTTTTCTAACTCTTGGAAGAGTTGGATAGGATTGATGTTAAAGCTTTCTTAAAAATTTGGAAGAATTCCATAGGGAGACTTTATGTTTTCTTTGTAGGACTGGTTTTAATTTAAGATCAAGATCTTTAATAGTTCTGTTTCTATAATGACTTCTACATAAAGGTTATATTTCTTCTTGGGCATGTTTTGGCAAGTTGTGTTTTGGAAATAATTTGTCTCCTTCATCTAAGTTGTCAAATTTGCTAGCATCAAATTATTCATAATATCTTCTATTTTTTTAAGGTCTACAAGATGTTACGGAATCATTCAGTAAACATGTATGAAGTGAAAGAACAATGCAGAAAGAAGTGGAACTGCCTGAGATACGGGAGCACCTGCTCTGTTTGCAGGAAATCCCTTGGGTCCTGTGGAATAGTGTAAGACTATTGAACTAGATGATCTCTACGCTTCTTACTGCTCCAAAGTTTTATGACTGTGATGTTCAACCAGCAGTTAGAAATGCAGGATTCAGGGCACCTGGATGGTTCAGTGGGTTAAGTCTCTGCCTTTTGGCCCAGGTCATGATCCCAGGGTCCTGGCATGGAGCCCCACATCGGGCTCTCTGATCAGCAGGGAGCCTGCTTCCCCCTCCCTCTCTGCCTGCCTCTCTGCCTACTTGTGATCTCTCTCTCTCTCTGTCAAATAAATAATAAATAAAATCTTTTTTTTTTTTAAAGAAATGCAGGATTAGAGTCAGGATAAAGATTGAATCTGGAGATATTTAAAAGGACCTGCATTTTAAGGTGATAATTAAAGTGTTGGAATTGAACAAAATAGCAAAAAGAGAGAAAAGAGCAAAGAGAGAACTTGAAGGAATGTCTGCATTGATGAAGTTGGAATTCTGAAAAGAATGGTGAACAGCAATGGGGACATGACCCCGAGAGAGAAGTAGCCAGAAAACCAGGAAAATGGACAGTTTGGGAAACCAAGAGGAGGCTTTCAATAAAAATGGGGCATAAGGGGCACCTGGGTGGCTCAGTGGGTTAAAGCCTCTGCCTTCAGGTCAGGTCGTGATCCCAGGTTCCTAGGATCGAGCCCCGCATCAGTCTCTCTGCTCAGCGGGAGCCTGCTTTCCTTCCTCTCTCTCTGCCTGCCTCTCTGCCTACTTGTGATCTCTCTCTGTCAAATAAATAAATAAAATATTTTAAAAAGGGGGGGGGGCATAAAACATTGTCAAATGCTATTAGAGAGGTCAAGAGACATGAGAAAGCATGGCTTGATTTGGAGAGGTACTTGGTGACCTTTAAGAGACTAAGTTCAATGGTGGTGAGAGTGGGAACAGAATGTATGAGATAAAAAAGTGAACTAGGTAAGCAATTGGAGACCAGATATGAATTATCTTGTCAAGAAAATAGGGCCACAAAGTAAAAGAAAAGTAAAAAAAATAGAAGCTTGGGACATTTAGTATGATCAAGGGAAGGATTTTACGTGTTCTTGAATAGAAATGGAACAACTGGTAGAGGGATAAATAAATCATTTAAATCAGTAGACGGAAGATAGATAATAGAGATCCGAAGGAGTTTCAAGTAGAAGGGAAACCTATAGAATGGGACGAAATATTTGCAAATCATGTATCTGATAAGGAATTAATATCCAGAATATATAGAGATAGTTGCTCATCCACATTCATCACATCAATAATCACAATAGCAAAAAGGTAGAAGAAACCCAAATGTCCATCAACAGATGAATATAGTATATACATTAAAAAGTAAAATGTAGCATATACATGAAATAGAATATTATTAAGCCTGGGGCACCTGGGTGGCTCAGGAGGGTAAATGTCCAACTTTTTGATTTCAGCTCAGGTCGTGATTGCAGGTTCATGATCTCAGGGTGCTGGGATAGACCCCGTGTCGGATTCTGCACTCAACAGGGAGTCTACTTCAAGATTTCTGTCCCTCTCCCTCAGCACCTCCCCTCCTCAAATAAATAAATAAATATTTTTTAAAAATAATATTACAAAGTCTTTATAAAGAAGGTAATCCTTCACATGCTACAATAGAGATGAACCTTGAGGACATTATGCTAAATGAAATGAGCCAGTCACAGAAAGACCAATACTATATGACTCCATTCGTACAAGATATCTAAAGTATTCGAAACTCACAGAAACAGAAAGTAGAATAGTTCTACTATTCTGGGGGGGAAAAGAGAAATAGAAAGTTGGTATTTAATGGGTGTAGACCTTCTGTTTTGTGTAATGAAGTTCTAGAGATCTGTTATATAGCAATGTAAAGATACTGAAAAATGGTTAAGGTGGTAAATTACAAATGCTTGTGATTGTCCAAATGCCCTACATGGTCTCATAGATTGGTTTTACAAGTACATGTTACAATACAAATTTATAAAATAAACATTTTAAAAAGATACTTGACTATTTGGTTAAGTTTCTGACTCTTGATTTGCTCAGGTCACGATCTCAGGCTCTGCGACTGAGCCCTGCTATGGGCTCTGCACTCAGTGGGGAGTCTGTTTAGGACTCTCTCTCTTCCTTTCCCTCTGCTCCTCTCCCCACTCATAGTCTCTCTCCAATTATTAAGTAAATAAAATATTTTAAAATAAAGATAATTGACTATTTAAATAACAATGTTAACAACTTTTACAGAATTTATGACATCTAAAAGTAAAATATATGTCGACAATTATATAATGGCTGAGAGGGGAGAAATGGAAGTTTCTCAAACTATATGTTTTTTAGGCTAGATCTCTTGAAGGTAGTGCATGAAAAGTTGAAGACACATACTGTAAACACTAAAGCAACAACTAAAATAATTTAAAAAAAAAAGAATTATTGCTAACCTTCATGATAAAAACACTCAACAGATTAGGAATAGAAGATAACTTTTTCAACCTGATAAATGACATCTATAAAACCCCAAAACTAACATCATACATAGTGGTGGAAGACTGAATGGTTTCCATCTAAGATCAAGTTAAGATAAGTTTGTTCTCACTGCTTCTATTAAACATTGAACTGGAGGTTCTAGCCAGGGCAAATAGGCAAGAAAATAAAGCAAAAGGCATCCAGATTGGAAAATAATTAAAAGTATCGCTATATGCAGACAATATGCTCTTATATATAGAAAATCATAAGGAATTCACTGAAAAAACCAATAAGACTTATGAGTTCAGCAACACTCCAGGATATAAAATCAATATACAAGAAATCAATTATATTTCTTTTTTAAAAAAAGATTTATTTGACAGAGAGAGACACAGAGAGAGAGAGAACACAAGCAGGGGAAGTGGGAGATGGAGAAGCAGGCTTCTCGCTGAACAGGGGTGTCAACCCAATTCAATGGAGGAAAATATAGTCTTTTCAACAAATGGTGCTGGGAAAACTGAATATCCACATGCAAAAGAATAAAGTTGAACTCATACATACATCACACTGTAATGTTAATTCAAAATAAACTCAAAATGGTCAAAGACTTAAATATAAGAGTAAAACTATAAAACTCTTAGAAGAAGAAGCTAGTATATGGGGGGCATCTTCATAATGTTAGATTTGGCAATGGTTTCTTGGATGTGATACCAAAGGTATGCATTAAATGAAAAAACAGATAAATGAGACTATGTCAAAATTAAACCTTTTTAAAATCAAAGGACATTATCAACAAAATGAAAAGGCAGCCCATGGAATAGGAGAAAATATTTACAAGTCATACAACTGATAAGATATTAATATTCAAAATATATAAAGAACTCCTACAACTCAACAACAACAAAAAACCCAAAAAGCATTCTTGAATAGATATCTTGAATAGATATCTCTTCAAAGAAGATATACAGATGTCTTATAAACATATGGAAAGATGATCAACATCACTGGTCATTGGAGAAATGCAAATCAGAACCACAAAGAGACACCCACTTCACACCAACTAGGATAGCTGGCAATTATTATTAATTTTTTTTAAAAAAGGAAAGTAACCAGTGTTGGTAGGAATTTAGAGAAACTGGAACACTTGTACATTGCTGTTGGGAATATAAAATGGTGTAACCACTTGAAAAAGTTTGATGGTTCCTTAAAAAGTTAAACATGGAATTGGTATATGATCCAGCAATTCCATTTTAAAATATGAACTCAAAAGAATTGAAAGCAGAAACACAAATAGATAACTTGTATGTCAGTGCTCATTGTGGCATTATTGGAACCTGGCAAAGGTGGAAACAGCCCAAACATCCATCAATAGATGAATAAGAAAATTTGGTATATCCATACAATGGAATACTATTCAACCTTAAAAAAGAATGCAGTTCTTATATGCTATAACATAGCTGAACTTTAAAAACATTGTGCTAAATGGAGTGCCTGGGTGGCTCCATCTGTTAGGCATCAGCTCTTGATTTTGGCTCAGGTCATGATCTCATGGGTTGTCGGATCGAGCTCCATGTTCAGCTTTGTGCTCAGGGGGGAGTCTGCTTGAAAGATTCTCTCCCTCTGCCCCTTCCCCACTCTCTCTCTCTCTCTCTCAAATAAATAAATAAATAAGTCCTAAAAAATTATGCTAAGTGAAATAAGCCAGACACAAAACGTAAAATACCATATGATTTCACTTATATGGGGAACCTAAAGCAGTCAAATTCATAGAGACAGGAACTAGAATAGAGGTTATTATCAGGGATTAGGAGAGGGGGAAATGGGGAATTATTGTTTAATGGGTACAGATTTTCTTTCTTTTTTTTTTTTAAAGATTTTTATTTATTTATTTGATAGACAGAGAGAGATCACAAGTAGGCAGAGAGGCAGGCAGAGAGAGAGGGGGAAGCAGGCTCTGCCGAGCAGAGAGCCCGATGTGGGGCTCGATCCCAGGACCCTGAGATCATGACCTGAGCTGAAGGCAGAGGCTTAAACCACTGAGCCACCCAGGCGCCCCGGGTACAGATTTTCTATTTGGGATAATGAAAACGTTCTAGAAATGGAGAGTGGTAATGGCCGTATAGCACTGTGAGTATACTTAATGCCATTGAATTGTATGCTTATAAATGGATAAATTTTATGTGTATTTCACCACAAATTTAAAAAAGCAGTTAGACTCCCAATTTCCCCATTCTGAGCAGCTAGATGACGGAATCCCATCCCCAGTGGAAGATTGGGATTAATTCTCTAGGAGGAAGCCAAAAAGAGGTCCTCTAGACCGGAAGGTACAAAGCACAGCTGAGGGCAGGATCACCATACTGAACAGGGGGATTTCATGAATATTTACATCCCGATTTCATGAATATCAACATCCCATGTTGAATCCTGAGTTGACCTCTCCCACTCACTTCCCAGGGCACTGACACCAGACTGACACTCTCCAGCAGGAGACTAGAAGATTCACTCCATGGAGAATCAGAGCAGTTGAAGAGATAAGAACTTATAATACTGACATCAGGGATTCCATAACTGAATATATGGCAGATCACCCATCAGCAAAACCCCCAGTTAATAACCCCTACCATATACACAGATTCATATTTTCCATGCTACATAAGGCAAGACTGTCAAGGAGCTCCTGAAGATTGAAGAAAGCTACTGAGACCAAAACAAATAGGAATAGGTAATTTGGCAGAAGCAGCAGTTGTACAAGGAGAAAAGAATGCTGGAAATGAAATACATCATTAATATCTTCAGGGACATAAGATATTGTACCCATGATATAAGGCCAACATGTTTTATAGAAAGGAATATTCAGAGAACTTTGAGAAATTAAAAATGTGATAGAAGTGAAAAATAGAATTTAGAAAATAATATTGAGGAATTCTCCTAGAAAACAGTGTCAAAATAGACATAAGATAGGAAAAATAAGCCAGAATATTATAGGACAAATCAAAACTCTAACATACAAATAACAGGAGTTCCAGAAAGAACAGAGAAAAAAAAGAAATTACAATAAAATAATTCAAGGCAAGTTCTCTAAACCAAAGGACATGAATTCTAGATTGAAATGATCTGTTGAGTGTTCAGCAAAATAGATGAAAAACTTATGCATATTGAGATGTATCCTCAGGAAATTTGAGAACAATGAGGACAAAGAGATGATCCTCCACCTTTCTAGAAAGGAAAAAAGAAAAAGAGGCCTGAACCAGGGGCAAGGACTAGAATGGCAGCAGAATTCTCTAGGGTAACACGGGATGCCCAAAGACAGTGATACAATGATCTTAAAATTCCGAGGAAAAATCATTTCCAATGATTTTACCAATGGGTAAAATCAATTTACCCAGCCCAACTTCCACATTAGTAGAGAGTAAAATAAAGACACTCCCATATATCATTTGTCAATGGAGCTAGACTTCACCAAAAATGTAAGTATACCAAGAAAGAGAAAAAAATAGATACACAAATCTAGGGATCCCATGCATGAGAGAGCCATGGTTGCAGAGGGAAATAATCCCTAGACAACAGCTGTACAATCACAGGTCTAGAGAGTGACCAGCCCAGCAAGTTTGTTTGTTTTGTTTTGTTTCATTTTTTAAATTTATTTAAGAGAGGGCACGTGCGAGAGAATGCACAAGCTGGAGGGGCAAAGGGAGAGAGAATCTGAAGTAGTCTCCGCCATGAGTGCAGAGCCCCTTAGGGGGCTCATTCTCACCACCCTGAGATCATGACCTGAGCTGAAACCAGGAGACTCATGCTTAACCAACAGAACTGAGCCACCCAAGCACGCCAGCCCAGGACTTTCTAAAAAAAGATAAAATTGGCAGAATTCCTCTCATTTTTAATGTATTAATAGACATATAAGACAGGAATATAAGGAAGAGAGACATATAAGCAAGGAGGAAGGGTTTGGGAATTCATTAGTGATAAGAACATTAAAAGACATGCATATTAAAAACCCAGACAGTTATTAACTCCAGAAAGTTAAAAGGTTATGCAGACAGGAAAAGTGACCATAGGATATTACATAGCTCTGCTATGACTAGAGTTCACATAGTGGTAGTAATATTTATATTATATTAGGAGTTTGAGAGGGGCAGTTAAGTACACGTGAGGTGAGGATAATGAAGGAGCGCTAAATCTTTTTCTTTCAAAGTAGGAAGTCAACATATGATACCTAAGACTGAAAAACATAAAACATCAAAGCAAACATTTCATTACATGGTTGTAAATTTCACCCTCTTGGGGTGAAAGTGATTGCTTCTGGGATGAAATGGAGGCAGATGGGGTCCCCTGTATTTGGTTACGAGTTTGTAGAGCTACGACTCTGTAAAATAATGCACACGGGGCCTTCAGGAAATTAACACGCCCTAATTTACTTTTTAATGATGGCAAAAAGAGAACAACAGCAAAGTCATGCTCCAACTAAAGCTGTAGATTTTCCCACTTGCTACTCAAATCAAACTTTTCTGAATTTGATTTTTCTCCTCTGTAAAATTAGTCATTATATATAGATTGAAATAGCTCGTGAATACAAAAGTGCTTGAAAATAAGAGTTGTTTAAAAGCAACGTAATCCAAAAGTTTGGGACCTCAGCATTCATTTATTGGATCACGTTGTGAGTAGCAGGGAGCGGGACACGAGCGCAGCGCTGCGTGGGACTAGCGACCTCACCTTGAACTCACCTGTCTGGTGCCTGCCCTCACCCACCCCTACCTGTGCGGGGTGGCGAGCTGTTCTTGGGCCCTGGGACCTTGGGTAATCTCCTTAGCTTTTCGGAATCTCGGTTTCCCTGCCCGGGAATAGGAAAGCAACTCCTGCGACGCTGGGGTGAGAAACAACCATGAGATTCGGCTGTGTTGGTCGGGAGGTGATGGCAGCCGCGTAACTTCACCGCCGTCCTGGGCGCGCGGGACCCTTGGGGGAGGCGAGCAGAGAGCGTCTGGGGAAACGAGGATCTGCGGTCGCTACGGCAACCCGCGACGCCGGGCGTTCCCAGGCAGCCCGCGGCGGAGCAGAGAAGGCCAGCAGGCCCCGGGCTTCGAGCAAGGCCCCCGCGGCATGAGACGGGAGGCGGCGCGGCGGCGCGGCGGGGTGGTGTGTGAGTTCCCCTCCGCGGCGGGGACGCGTGGTGACCGCGGGGAGGGGCGCGGCGCCGGCGAAGGGCTGGGGCCTTCTGCGCGACGGGGAGCAGCCTCTGCAGCCCGCGGGGCTGGGGCGCGGGGCGCGCGGGGAGCCCGGCAGCGCGGCGGCTGGAAATTTATATATAATAAAATATAAAATGCGTTTGTAATATGGATATATATACGGCAGAGGAGATAAACAACGTGGCCCCATTTTACAGGGAAACTGAGGTGGAAGATAGTGGAAATGACCTCCAGGGACTCCCTGCGGACAGTGTGAGTTCCCCTCCGCTCGCGCACTCTGCCCGCGGAGACGCGGGACGCGTGGAACGCTGGAAAGGGGAACCGGGAGGGGCGATCGGGAGTGCGACTGGCTGAAGGGCTGAAGGGCCTTCTCAAAAGGCTACCTGGGCCCAGGTAGGCCTCCAGCCTGATAGAGCGGCATCGGCCTGGAGGGTATTGAAAGAAAAACGTGTGGGGCGCCTGGGTGGCTCAGTGGTTTGGATTGCTGCCTTCGGCTCCGGTCATGATCTCGGGGTCCTGGGATCGAACCCCGCATCGGGCTCTCTGCTCCGCAGGGATCCTGCTTCCCTCTCTCTCTCTCTCTCTGCCTGCCTCTCTGCCTACTTGTGATCTCTGTCTGTCAAATAAATAAATAAAATCTTAAAAAAAAAAAGAAAGAAAGAAAGAAAGAAAGAAAAACGTGTGAATGTAGTTGTAAATATCTGTACGAAATTTATATATAATAAAAATGAGCTGTTTTCTCACTGTATTATATATAAAAAAAAGCGTCCTATGTCATCCTCGTTTCCTCTTTCTCCCGGTTTGTCCAACTGAAACCTTTGATCCAGACTTTTTCTCTTATTTATACAGTAAATTTGTTTCATCCTTAAATACAAGTCATTATATTTATCCCCATCAGTACCATATAAACGTTTGTAATATGGATATATGGATATATATACATACGCATTCAGTATCCTCAGGGTGGGCATTCTGCCTCCCACAAATACACTTTATAAAATGCCTTGCTGAGATGCAGCTACACTGTGGCTACGACAACTTCCTACTCTGGCTAGTTTAGTACCTTGGGTTGGGGAGAGTTAGGTAGGCATGACTTTTAATTTGTATGAATAGTTTTGTGAGAGAGTCACTTTGCTCAACTATAGAATAGGAATAATTATACATGCCCATAGAGTCATTTTGAGAAAGAGAAATAATAAATGTAATATACTAATAATATATGTATAGTAGCATTCAATAGATTACAGCAGTTATTACCAGCTCTTAACAAAAAAAAACCAGTTTAATCTGGAATAATATTGTTCTTAGTAGTTCTCAACACTTAGTAATTACTGTTCCTCATTAGCTATACTCACAAGCCATCTGTTGGCTAACCCACTCAAAATGTTGGTGAAGATCAACATAGGCTGCTATGTTAGAGTTTGTAGAAGTTTTTTCTTTTTTCCCCTCTTCTCTCCTTACTTTTCTTGCCTTCCTTCCTCTCTCTCTTCCTTCCTTCTCTCCTTCCTTCCTCAATTCCATCCTTTTTTCTTTCCTTTTTGGAATGGGGAATATTTGCTTATACTAAGCTCTTTGCTGTTCTAATTTTTCTCGGTTCCTCAAAACCTTTAGTGATTTCCTCTGTAAATTCTTGTAGCAGCAGGGCTGAAATTCGTCAAGAGACTGAACTTAGAGCAGGCGATCTCATCTGTTCTACTGAGCTATGACAGAATTTTCTTCCCTCTTAGCCATGTTTCTTTTTTTTTTTTTAAAGATTTTATTTATTTATTTATTTGACAGAAATCACAAGTAGACAGAGAGGCAGGCAGAGAGAGAGAGGGAAGCAGGCTCCCTCCTGAGCAGAGAGCCCAATGCGGGACTCGATCCCCGGACCCTGAGATCATGACCTGAGCCGAAGGCAGCAGCTTAACCCACTGAGCCACCCAGGTGCCCCTCTTAGCCATGTTTCTTAAAACTTTTCTATCTTACGATCAAAGCTAACTCCCACCTTACATTCATATGACTCCTAAGTTTTGGGAAACAAAAATGAGAGGCAGAAAGTATCTAATTCTACCTTGTTCATATCTGAGGGTGTGTTTGAGTCTTCATGACCAGGAGTGACCCAGGACCACAACCAGAGGCAGTGGTCTCTTACCCTGTTTGGGCCAGTCCATACACAAGTCAAATCTATTCAGCTGTGTTCTTTATTGGTTAGTCTGGGAAAAATGATCACATCTGAAATAGCTAACATCTTGGGTTGGTTAGGTTTTCCATGGTTCCTTGCACTGAGCTTTTGAGTGCCAAGATTAGAAATACTGGTTCCCTGACATTCACAAGGCTGCATTCACCAGGTTCTGTCCTAGGATTCTGATGAGCTGATCAGAAAACTTCCCTGCTATATCGTATTTATGGTCTGATAAGGAAGACATAGATTCAAGTAATAGTTACATAAATAGGGGCATATCAAGCAAATGAAGCCATTTATAAATTGCAATAAATGAAATGAAAGAAAAAAAGAGAGTCTTATGCAAAAAAAGTATCCAGGTACGTTGTACAGTCAGGGAAAGCATCCCCAAAGAACTGAGCTTTAAGCCTACACTGGAAATTTGAGTAGAAGTTACCCAGGCAAAAATATTAGGAGAAAGGCAGTTCAGGCACAAAATAGAATGTACATAGGCTTTGGTGTGGGAAAGAACAGAGGGCCAACAATGGAGTGAGATATTGCTAAGGTACTTAGAACAAATAAGCTGGTCCTCTACAGTAGCAGTGATGTCCTACAGGGCCAGGCTTAGAGGCTAGGAAAAAGTCATATGTCCATAAGCAATTCACTACTACAGCTCACATTTACCTCTCAAAATGATGATTAAATAAGACTGAGGTTGTCCTGTGTTATGTAGCAGGATTGTAAGCTCCATAGGCGTATCTGTCTTATTCATTGCTTGTCCTCTGCCCCTAGCCCAATGCCTGGCACTGAGTAGGTCTTTAATAAGGATTTATTGAATAATTGAGTTTTCTTGAAGCTAAGGAAGAAAACTCCCTATATTTCTTTCTAAAACCTAAAAGAGGTGCTGAAACTTAACCACAAAAGTTCAGGAATTATGTGAAAGTATAAGGTCCCAAAAGAACCAAAAAGGGATCTTTTCAAAATAGAGTCTTAGGGTGAATCAGCTGTATGGATGCATGTATCTTTTTGAGAAATAATGATTCATGTAGGTATAATGGAAAGTTTGGTATAATATTTATGATGAATAATCAATTTTATTAATGTGTTTACAGGGAAGAAATTCTTGTATTCTGAGCCACATAAGAGAATTAAGGAAGTACTAGAAGAAGAACTGTATATTAAAAGAGATGAATGCCACATTAAAAATCCACCTGCAGGTAATCTCTGTGACAGACAAAGTGTACTTATGAAATCAATACGAAATTACCTATTTAATGGTAGAGTGATTATTTTATTTATTACAAAACCATGGCTATCAAAAGAAAAATGGATCCTTGGGAAATTCTTGAATTAATTTCACACTTATTTTGCCTGTGTCCAAATAAGCTTATTTTTACAAAAAAAATTGCCTAAGTATCAATATCTACATTGCTGTCCCACATTTTTGGCGGAGTTATTTCTATTTAATGAGAAGTAGAATTTTTTCCAAGAAAAGCACAGTAACATCTTTAATCTTTATCAATATGAGTGTGACCAAGAACAGTGGTTCCCAGAGTTTAGATTTCATCAGAATTACCCAGGAATCTGTTCAAAGCAGGCTGCTGGTACCCATCTCTAGAGTTCCTGGCTCAGTAATTCCTGGGTAGGAGGTCAGCAATTTGCATTTCTACCAAGTTTCCAGTAGATTTTGGGGCTGATGGGCCAGGAACTCGATTTGAAGATCACTGACCCAGAAGAATCAAAGTCATTTACATAGGTCAAATCATCCAAGGATTTTACTGTACATACATATAGTTTATGGGTTATCTCTCTAGGCATTGATAGTTCATTTGAGAAAAGACATGCTCTAAAAGCCCAGAATCCCTCACAGACTCTTTTTTTTTTTTTTTTTTTAAATAGGCTCCACACTGTGGAGCCCAATGCAGGACTTGAACTCACAACCCTGAGACCAAAACCCACACTGAAGTCAAGAGTCAGAGGCTTAAAGGACTGAGCCACTATTCCCCTAGTGGTTAGAAAAAATTTGAAGTCTCGTGCTATTCTATTCTGGGGTTTCTTTCATTTATACACTTAAAATTTTTATAACTTATATAACAGTTAGATTTTTATTTATTTGACAGATAGAGATCACAAGTAGGCAGAGAGGCAGGCAGAGAGAGAGAGAGAGGAGGAAGCAGGCTCCCTGCTGAGCAGAGAGCCCGATGCAGGACTCGATCCCAGGACCCTGAGATCATGACCTGAGCCGAAGGCAGCGGCTTAACCCACTGAGCCACCCAGGCGCCCAATGATGTATTATTCTTATTGGATGCATTTAACTGTGAGATAATCTAAGTGATTATAAAAATCCATTTTTCTAAGCAACCTTTTTAAATGTCCTTCATGTAAAATGGAAATGCTTGGGCTGCGTTCTCATAATCTCCACCAGAGGTCGCACAGAGGTGCTCTTTTAGCCTAGAAAATCCTTCAAAGCTGAGAGTGGATTCTGTAAGGTTAAATTTTAAAGGGGCTTTACTTACGGAAAACAAGCTACTGATTTGTTTTTCTTTTTCTGTTCTTAAAAAAAATTAAAATGGCCGGACGCCCCGTGCGCTTGGTACAACAGGAATCCAGCCTCTAGAGGGGGTGCCATGCCTTCTGCTTACTCTCCGGGCATTGGCAGCTCTGGGTGAGCCACTGAACTTTCTATTGCAGGATTTTCTTGTGACATACTCCTTTAAATATATGCTGAGAGCTGGGGCTTCATATACGCTGAGAGCTGGGGCTTCTCTTTCTGGGGAACACAGCTTGTCACATACATGCAGAATTCTGCATAAAAATTTTAGGGACTTGTATGGCTCCGACAGCCTCGCTTCCTGGATGTCAAGGCTAAGTACACTAGACCCATTGTCTCCACTTCTCCACTTCTTGTTTACTCCTTCACCCATTGCAAATAGGCTTTGGTTTCCATGAGCCTGTTCTTTTCCATGAAACTGTTCTTTTCCAGATGGTGAATGACCTTCTCTTGAAGGTCAAATCCAATGATCTTGAGAGTCTAATACAATCCAGAAACTCATCAAACTCAACTTCTCTGTATCCCCTGACATATCCTTCCCTTTGGGAGCACTTTATCCTGGAGGTCAGCATTGTTCAGCCTCCCGGTTTTGCTGGTATGACTCCCCATCGTCTTTGCTGGCTCTCTCTCCTCCTCACCTCTAAACTTTTCGAAGCTCAGCCATAGGCCCTTCTCTCCATCTATATTCACTCCTCCCTGAGTGATCACATCTAGTCCTGTGTGCCAATGGCTAAAATTTCTCTCTCTAGCCTCTGCTTTCCCTATCAAATCCCAAAAGCCTGTTTAACTTCCCACCTGTGTGTCTACTAGGTCTCTTGCACTGAACATGTCCAGAATGGAACTCTATTCTATACCACTCTTCAACAGCTTTTTCTCATCTCAGGAAATGGCATCGCCATTCACTCTGTTGCTTACACCAAACACTTGAAAGTCAAATCTTCATACTTCAGATCCAGTCCTCAGCTCATCCTATTGAATCTGAATGGAAATACATTGCAAAGCTGCCCAACTAAAGCCTTGTCCAAGCCGCCATCATCACTTACAAGCTCAGTAGTAGCATCCTCTAGCACCTTCTACTGCTGTCCCCACAGTGCATTCTCTGCAGAGAACCCAAAAGGATCTCTTACAACATAAGTCATTGTCCACCACCTCCATGTTCAAGACCCTCCAATGGCTCCTTATGATTCTTAGGCTAGATTTCAGGCCCCTTGTATGGTCTGCTCACCTTTCTGAACTCAGCTCCCACACTTTCCCACTTCACTTTAGCCATACGGCTTTCCTTGATGTTCTGGATCATACCAAACCCATTTTCACCTCAGAAACTTTCAACTTCCCCTAAACCATCAATTGTCTTTTTCCCTCTTCCTTCAAGTTTCAGCTGAAATGCCACCTTCTCAGAAGTAACCTCTCTACCAGGTTAAAGTAGAAACTACCTACTCTCTCAATTACTCTCTAATCTTTTATACAACTTTCTTCTTTCTGCTTTTTAAAAATCACCTCCTGAAGTTACATATGTGTCTGTAAATTCTTTTTTTTTTAAAGATTTTATTTATTTATTTGACAGATAGAGATCACAAGTAGGCAGAGAGGCAAGCAGAGAGAGAAGGGGAAGCAGGCTCCCTGCTGAGCAGAGAGCCTGATGTGGGGCTCGATCCCAGGACCCTGGGATCATGCCCTGAGCCGAAGGCAGAGGCTTTAACCCACTGAGCCACCTAGGCACCCCTTGTCTGTATATTCTTTATTGACTATCTGTCCCACAAGAACATAAGATGCATGAGGACAGGGTCTTTATTTTACTTACTACAAATCCTCATGAAAGCTGTGTGATACAGGCAGCTGCTTAACCCACTGAGCCACCCAGGCGTCCCCCAAACTTTGTAAGGTTTTGACAGAAGGAGATTGTGGAGTCTTCCTTGAAGGTTTTTGAGGGTGGGGGAAGAAACAAGCTTGGCCAGATACCTTCAGCTACTTCGTTCAGGAGTGGGGAGGGAGAGGCAAGTATTGACATTCCACGTGGTCAATCAGCTCATCGAAACAGAATCTGAGTCTGTGCTTGGGACAGGAAAATCATTGTCCTTGTAAAAATAATAGCTACCATTTACTGAGTGCAAAGAACTGTAAATCTATTTCATCCAAATCCTGTAATAATTCTTCGAGCTAGACATTATCCCCATTTCAAAGTTGAGGAAACAGAGACACACTGGGTTCACTAACTTATCCAAAGCCATACTACTGGCAGGTGATGAAGCAAAATAGAAACCCAGATTCCTTCTAAACCCAAACACCGTGCCCCTAATCACTATAGGGTCCAGAATCTTTAGGGAAGAATCAGACGTTAGCGTGAATATCAGTAGGCAACCTCGGATCTGTGGATATTATATTTGGGCGTTATAATTTGGGTATTATAATTTGCAGCTTCAGAAATGGTAAAAACAACATATTTAACTAACTTGAATAACCTTACTTGAGCTGGGTCACTGTTTTTCACCAAGACAGATTTTCACCAGAGGCTTGTTGACTGACTCTCAAGTGCTTTTAAGATATGGAGGACACTTGGGTGCAAATCAGATCACTAAGACAGTACTTACTAAATGGCCATCAGGAGTTAAGATGACGATTTGCTTTGTTTCAGTGAGTAGACATTGCATCTGGAATATTAGTCTATGGTGTTTCCAGTGAGCTTGTTGTTTTCATTCAAGGGGCGATTAAGTAGCATCTAGGTCAATTTTTTAGAAGATTGTTGAAAGTATTTGCTAAATTAATATGGTAACTTTGGGCTATATTATCTTTGGATATTTGTATTTGGATGAATTAAATCAGAAGCAGATAGGGCAGACCCCATGAAGTGTCTGTATTAACTAGTCTATTTTCAATCCTTTTGTGTGTCGGTGTATGTGTTTCTATATTGACTTCTCACCTCTGTCTTCAGGGGCCAGCTAAATGATCTAATAGCACTATAGAGTTTTTTTTTTTTTTTTGCACATTATTTATTTATTTATTTATTTATTTATTTATTTTTAACATTTTTTTTTCAAATTTTTTATTTTTTATAAACATATATTTTTATCCCCAGGGGTACAGGTCTGTGAATCACCAGGTTTACACACTTCACAGCACTCACCAAAGCACATACCCTCCCCAATGTCCATAATCCCACCCCCTTCTCCCAACCTCCCTCCCCCCAGCAACCCTCAGTTTGTTTTGTGAGATTAAGAGTCACTTATGGTTTGTCTTCCTCCTAATTCCATCTTGTTTCATTGATTCTTCTTCTATCCACTTAAGCCCCCATGTTGCATCACCACTTCCTCATATCAGGGAGATCATATGATAGTTGTCTTTCTCCGCTTGACTTATTTCGCTAAGCATGATACGCTCTAGTTCCATCCATGTTGTCGCAAATGGCAAGATTTCATTTCTTTTGATGGCTGCATAGTATTCCATTGTGTATATATACCACATCTTCTTGATCCATTCATCTGTTGATGGACATCTAGGTTCTTTCCATAGTTTGGCTATTGTGGACATTGCTGCTATAAACATTTGGGTGCACGTGCCCCTTTGGATCACTACGTTTGTATCTTTAGGGTAAATACCAAGTAGTGCTATTGCTGGGTCATAGGGCAGTTCTATTTTCAACATTTTGAGGAACCTCCATGCTGTTTTCCAGAGTGATTGCACCAGCTTGCATTCCCACCAACAGTGTAGGAGGGTTCCCTTTTCTCTGCATCCTCGCCAGCATCTGTCATTTCCTGATTTGTTGATTTTAGCCATTCTGACTGGTGTGAGGTGATACCTCATTGTGGTTTTGATTTGTATTTCCCAGATGCCCAGTGATATGGAGCACTTTTTCATGTGTCTGTTGGCCATCTGGATGTCTTCTTTGCAGAAATGTCTGTTCATGTCCTCTGCCCATTTCTTGATTGGATTATTTGTTCTTTGGGTGTTGAGTTTGCTAAGTTCTTTATAGATTTTGGACACTAGTCCTTTATCTGATATGTCGTTTGCAAATATCTTCTCCCATTCTGTCAGTTGTCTTTTGATTTTATTAACTGTTTCCTTTGCTGTGCAAAAGCTTTTGATCTTGATGAAATCCCAATAGTTCATTTTTGCCCTTGCTTCCCAGCACTGTAGAGGTTTAACTGCCTATGAGAGTAATTGAATGACCTGGAATAAGAGATGAAACAAATACTAAAGACCTTGGGTAGTTTGATTAATCAAACAAAATTAAGCTCCAACCAAATGGCTGCAAAGATAATCATCGAGTAAATACTTCTAAAAGATGTCCTAAAAAGAAACCCAGCTAATAATTGTCATCTTGCTTCTGAAAATATTGACAGTGGCCCTGGAAGGGATTTGGAGCATTAAAAGAAATCTCCCGTTGGGAGGCTTGAAGCTGGGACCGACGAGCAGAAACAGTTTGCTGCCGCAAGCCAAGTACTATTCAAGGCACGGAGGGCTGAGAAGTAAGATCCTGATACTCTTGACTTCTGCTGAAAGCCCCAAGTGTGCTGATTAGTTCACAGCTCAGTGGTGGATGCTTTATTTCAAGTTTTTTTTTTTAATTATTTTATTTATTTATTTGAGAGACAGAGAGAGAGAGAGAGATCATGAGAGGAAAGAGATCAGGGGGAGAAGAAGACTCCCTGCCGAGCAGGGAGTCTGATGTGGGACTCGATCCCAGGACTCCAGGATCAAGACCTGAGCCGAAGGCAGTCGCTTAACCAACTGAGCCACCCAGGCGCCCCTATTTCAAGTTTTCAATCAAGATGCAATCTTTTTCTTTTTTTTTTTTTTTAAGATTTTTATTTATTTCTTTGACAAAGAGAGACACAGCGAGAGAGGGAACACAAGCAGGGGGAGTGGGATGGGAAGAAGCAAGGCTCCCACTGAGCAGGCAGACCGAAGCAGGACTCGATCCCAGAACCCTGGGATCATGACCTGAGCTGAACGCAGATGCTTAAAAGACTAAGCTACCGAGGCACACCCCCACCTTTTTTTTTTTTTTTAAGATTTTATTTATTTATTTGAGAGAGAGCACAGACAGAGAGGGAGAAGCAGACTCCCCACTGAGCAGAGAGCCTGACCTGAGGCTTGATCCCAGGACCCTGAGATCATGACCTGAGATGAAGGCAGAGCCTTAATTGACAGAGCCCCCCAGGCACCCTGAAATGCAATCTTGTTTTGATTTGCTTCTCCTGAGTTACTTTTGGCTTAGCCACACTACCCCATTATGGAACTTAAACAGTTAATAGTTAAGCTGGGCAAATCCCCCCATGGATACAATAGAAGGTCATACTCTTGAGTTACACTGGACTCTACTTTTTATGCACGAAGCCTTTCTGGCACACAGCCAGCCTGGGTGGACTTTCTGGCACACAGCCAGCCTGGGTCGGGAGGAATCTTGCACTGTCCCCTTTTTTCCAGATCTTTGCTTCACGGTGGAAATGAGGAAAGGGAGATAAGGGAATTAAGGAAGAATCAGGCAACTACTTTGCCTGGCTCCCCGAGTTTTTCCCTATTTAACATAAAGGCCACCCAGGTGGGCCTGACTCACTGGTCCTCACAGACATAAAGGTTGGAGCAAAATATTACTAACCACTCACTATCATAACCAGTGTTTGCCTGGAAATTGATGGTAGAATGTGGAGAACGTGGGCATCTTGGCATGGAAACACCAGCAGTGTCCAGATACCCTAGGGACCTGAAATAGGGTATATGAATCCTAAAACTAGTTCTGCAATTAGGAGGTCACCCTAGGATGAGAAGAGAGAAGTGGGTAAATGCCACCCATGGTTGGGTAATTTCACCCAAGAATTGACTCGTAATAGCAAATGCTGTATCACACTTATTTTTCTAGATTCTTCATGTGTAACCTTCACTTTAATCTTAATAAGAATCATGTGAAACAGGTAGAATTCAGTTTTTTAGATTAGGAAATGGAGGCACAGCATGGCTGAATAATTGACTGAGAGCCACTCAGCCCATGAGTGGACCTTCTGAGATTGGAACCCAGACAGCCAGTCTCCAGTGGCTTTTAACCACTGATAGGATTGCCTCTATGAGCCAAACCGTGCCCAAGAGTTGGGGGGTCTGCTGAACCTAGAGTGGGGTGAGAGCACAGAAAAAGTGCCACAAAGGAGAAGGGTCTCCTGGGAGGCAGCCTCTAAGATCTGAATTCAGTAGGGAGAAAATATAGTCACTGAGAAACTGAGTAACATGGTGAAAGAAAGAAAACAAAACAAAACAAAACAAAAAAAAATTTGTTACCAGAGGGATACATGTAGCAAAAAGGAACCAGTATGGAGATTTGGGGTCTATGATAAAGTAGTAGAAGCCACCATTTACCATGTGCCGTGCACAACACTCAGTGTTTCATGTAATATGTAATTCACATGATCGCATAAGATGGGAGTTTTAATCTCCATTTTCCCAGTGAGGAAACTGAGGCACAGAAACATTACATTACTCAAGATCCTGTGTCCAGGAGGTGGTGAGAGCAGAACAATAAACCTGTGTGCTGCTGGCTTCTGAGATGATTCTCTTAATTTCCAGTAACTTCTAGTCACTGGACAACAAGGGCGGAACCAGTGGGGGTGATAGTTAAACCCACACAAAGGCCAGGGCTGAGGGGACGTGGGGTTAGAATGATCCTGGGAGATGACTAAACTCAAAATCCACAAAGAGAGCAGTGTCCTGAAGTAATGGTTGATTCAACTCAAGTCTGGGCCTCTTGCCCATTGGGGGCTGTTTATTTCAACTTTCCACCCAATTTGTCAGGTTCTAATTATAGTGTGTAAATCCATCAATCCAAGATAACTCCCAAAGTTATTTATTTTTAAAATGAATGATTTTCTAAATGCCATATTATAAAACTGGTTTGAAGAACAAATTACCTTCATGTGAAGACATTAAAGTCTAATTGATGACTGAATTCATCAGGTGTGAACATATGATTTTTAAAAAATGTGTGTTTGACTTTGACCATAATTGCATTATTTTCACCCATACAGTGTAGGAGAGACTTGTTCATTGCTCCCACTCATTTTTACTCACCCACAGTAACTTCTTAGCAGCCTCCAGGCCTCTATCTACAGCCCATGTCAAGCACTTACAGTGATCATGTTATAAACTTTTTTTTGAGAGAGAGAGAGAACATAGGCGTGTGAGTGGTGGGGGCTAGGGAGAAGGGAAGAGAGGATTTTAAGCAGACTCCACACACAGCATGGGGCTGACACAGGGCTTGATCTCACGACCCTGAGATCATGACCTGAGCTGAAACCAAGAGTGGGACGCTTAACCAACTGAGACACCCAGGTGCCCCAACAGTGATCATGTTATAATATATAACTGCTATGGTTATGTATCTTAGCTTCGTATCTGTTAGTTATCAGCTACATTTTGCTGTATGAACTCCTACCATATGCTATACCAATCACAACTGATCAATCTACATGAATCAGACTGATAATGAAGAATTAGACTTTTCTCGTTATCAATAAAAAAGGTAGATGAGAGGCACAGAAATACCGTAGATGAACACATTCCACAGAGAATTTTACAACATTCATCAGCAGTAATTCATACATGATCAGAAACTCTAGGAAAGCATGAACTGTGTCTCTTTCATTCACCACCATGAACGTAGCATGGTGCCTGGCCGAGCAGGAACTTGGTCACTTGTTGTCATGAGAAGGACCAATGAATGAGGAACCAAGGAGCATATGTTGGATGCCTACTATACCTTCAGAGTCGTCTTGCTGCTGATCCACATAAATCTCTCCCTCCCCAGAAGTATAAGGCTTTCCCTACCCAAGTCTGCTAAATGAAACAGAATGTAAACAAAAGCAATGGAACCTAGAGGGAGAGGCAGGCAGAGAGAGAGGAGGAGGAAGCAGGCTCCCTGCAATGGAACCCCAGGACCCTATTGACCTTTTAGGCAGTGTCAGTCATGAAAACCTATTGATTTTAGTGTGTCAGTCGTGAAAAGTTGCATATATTGTACATACACCTTAGAACTGTTTCTTTCAAAAACAGATTTTCCATAGATTACCATAGTTCCAGGAACTTCCATAAGATATACTTCCTTTAGATAACTCAGCCAATCCTCAGGCCATCTTTTTCCTATTCACTTTAGCTTTTTTTCCCCTCTTTCTCATGAATAGCATGGTCATTGTAGTTATGACTCTCCCGACATTTAAAACACATGATTTAAAATTTAAATTTTAAATAAGTTAAATAATTATTAAATTAAATTTTAAATTAAATAATTTAAAATTTAGAATCATAATCATCTAATTTTAGTTCTAAAACATGATTCTCTTAGAAACTACAAAGCAGCCACTGTCTTCATCATACTAATAAGTTTTATTCCTTTCCTTCTGTCATCTCCTCCTTCTGTGGCATATAATACAACTACTAAAGAAGTTGTCTAGCCCAGTATTTCTCAAGCTTTTATGGGTCTGTAAATGACATGGTATCTTATTAAAATTCAGATTCTGATATAGTAGGTGTCAGGTAGGGTCCAGGGTTTTGCATTTTTTTTTAAAGCTCTATTTACTTATTGGAGAGAGCATGTGCACATACACATGTATACAAGTGGGGGAAGGTCGGAGGGCAAGGGGGAGGGGGACTCTCAAGTAGATTCCCTGCTAAGTGTGGAGCCTGACACAGGACTTGATCTCACAATCCATGAGATCAGGACCTGAGCTGAAATCAGTGTTTAACCAACTGAGCCACCCAGGATCCCTTAGGATTCTGCATTTCTAACCAGCTCCCAGGTGATGCCAGTGTTATTGGTCAGGACACTGTACTCTGAGCAATGAGGGTCTGGAAGACCGAGCAGTGGGTTCTTTAGTTACCTGGATCACATGGGTGTGGTTGTTATATTCTGCTCTACCAGATGAAGTGCTGTTGGGAACATTAAGTCAAATTAAGATTAAAATGGGATTGGGATTAAAGAGCATTTCACTAAAGTAAAAATTTACTGATTTTTTCACTATTTTCTTTACTCTAGGATAAGATGAATACGTTTTTTCCATCAAGAAGACACTTCCTCCACCTGATGTCTGAAAAATAGAGAACCCAAGCTTGTTTCACAGTTTAAGATGTATAACAAAATCTATATTCTTATTGTTGGTAATTAATTCCAATCTATAAATTAACCCAAGGCAAGGAAGGACTAATGGCAAAATTTGCTAAGCGTCTGGAAACAATGAAGAAGAATATTATACTTACCTTTAGTTGGCACATTTGAAATACACTGGGTTTCTAGTCAGGTTATTTTATTAAATATGTGAAACATGATAAAAATGAAGGCATGTTTATTGAGTCTTTACTTGAAGGTAAGCATTATAAACCTTAACCCTTCACTCTAGTATAATTATGCTCATCCATTGAAAAAAACAAAACAAAACAAATAGAGGTGCCTGGCTGGCTTAGTCGGTAGAGCATTCAGCTCTTGCTCTCAGGGTTGTGAGTCCGAGTTCAAGATTGGGTGTGGAGCCTACTTAATTAAAACAATAACTGTTTATTTATAAATGTATTTATTTACAAATAAATTAGTAAAAGAAAAATGTGGATGAAAGTCTCTAACTCAGAGACAACCATTTCAATGCTAGTTTTGGTAGAGCTCATCATTTCTCTAGAATCTGTCCACTGAATAGTAGGGACCCAGGAAATTTATGGAGATCTAAAAAAGGATTTTACTAATACTATGGAGCTAAAAAGAGGTTAAAAGGAAGAGGGGAAAAAATTCTCTCCTACCCCTTTTCAAAAGTAATATATGTGCAAAGAAATATAAAACAAAGAAATATAAAGAGAAAAATATCTAAAATTTAATTCCCAGAAATAACCATTGATAACACATTGATGTTTTTATTCTTTTTTCCTGTGCATATTTTATTTTACATGTTCGAAATCACTCTGTAGAATATATATATTTATTATTCCTTTTAAGGTAACATCATACAACTTCCCATTCATTAAAATAGAACTTTTTTGGTGGGGGGGTTGGAGTAGAGTTGGTACACAATGTTACATTAGTTTCAGGTGTACAGAATAGTGATTGGACAACTCTATACATTATGCTATGCTCACTACAAATGTAGCTACAATCTGTCACAATGCAACAGTGTTACAATACCACTGGCTATATTTTCTATCCTGTACTTTCACCCTGTTACTTATTTATTCCATAACTAGAAGCCTCTACCTCCCATTCCCCTTCACCCATTTTGCCCATCCTCCCCTCCGGCAACCACTTGTTTATTCTCTGTATTTACAGGTTTATTTTTGCTTTGTTTATTTCTTTTTTAGATTCCACATAACAGTGAAATCATACAGTATTTGTCTTCTCTAATTTATTTTACTTAACATAATATCCTCTAGGTCCATCTCCGTTGTCACAATGACAAGATCTCATTCTTCTTTATGACCGAGTAATTTTTCATTGTATATATACACACCACGTCTTCTTTATCCATTCATCTGCCAGTGGACACTTAGGTTGCTTCTATATCTTGGTTATTGTAAATAATTCTGCAATAAACAAGGAGTGCGTAGATCTTTCAAATTAGTGTTTTCTAAAATATAACTTTATATAATTACATTTAAAAATCATAGATCCTAAATTTTTGTGTCTATCACTCTATTGTTTGGACATTTAGGTTTTTTCAGTTTTTCATTTTATATATAAATGTTGTAATAATTACTCATGTCCTCTTAAAAAATTCTTTTTCCCTTTATCCTAATTTTATACCTTCATTTTCCTTCCTTTCTAGCTAAGTTCATCTTAAAACTTTTTTCAGTTCTCATTTCTCAAGTTCATTTCTCAGTTTTAATGTAATAAATCAAATCAAGTCAACAAACATTTGTTGACTAGGTATGTCCCTTCCCTACTTAAAAATATTTACACTGTGAAATAGTCAATAATCTTTTGAGTCAAGATTCAAACTTTTCCAGATTTAATATAAACATTTCCAGTTAATAAATGCACACTACAGGAGATCCTACATGTCAACCAATTCCAGCTACCACCATGTTTATGGAACTCTCTCACCACTGCCTACTTAAAAAGGGTGCTGTGGGCCAGTGGCTAAAATTGGACAGACTAAATTTTAAATTAGTCAAGAAATATAACACCCCAAACTACCTGACATTGGGTAAAGCCTTCACTACTCTTATAAATCTAAAATCTCAACCTTCTAAAAATTCTTGCTATCACCTTTTTTGCATGTTTATTAGGATACCACACCAAAAGTATAGTGGGTAGGGAGTACGACTTGTTTTCATCTGTTGAAATGACGTCTTGTTTGCACTTGAACTCCCAGTGTGGCTTTCAAACTCATACACAGGGATTTCCTTCCTCATTTCCACTCTACTTCTAACCAATAAACAAACTCACCCTTGTTTATCTCCCTTGCGGCCTGGTGCTCGGTTTGAGCCCCCCACTTCCTGATCAGCTGCTGACCAACAAGGACTGGTCAGGTACCTCAGTTTCCTTGCTAGGGTTTCTATCTTTATTCTACTTTGGGGCCCTGATTCTTTTGGTGGTTAATTCTGTTCTTCATTGCCCCAATGCACATCTTCCCAAATGGATTCCTGTACGGGGTTTTTCATGCCAGCATTATGTATAATAGTGAATAACTGAGACCATCTAAATGCCAAATATGGGGATGTTTTAACAAATTATTATATGAGGGCTGCCTGAGTGGCTCAGTTGGTTAAGCATCTGCCTTTGGTTCAGATCACAGTCTTGGGGTGCTGGGATCATCAGGAGTCCACTTCTCCATCTCCTTCTGCTGCTCCTCCTGCTTGCACACAATCTCTTTCTGTCAAATAAAATCTTAAAAAAATAAAAAATTATTAAAAATGATTATATGATACAGCGTTTGTTTTAATTTGGTAAGCATTTTATTAAAATAAAAACTCTTTGAAAGCCATAGTTAAGGGACGCCTGGGTGGCTCAGTTGGTTAAGCAGCTGCCTTTGGCTCAGGTCATGATCCCAGCGTCCTGGGATCGAGTCCCACATCGGGCTCCTTGCTCTGCAGGGAGCCTGCTTCTCCCTCTGCCTCTGCCTTCCACTCTGTCTGCCTGTGCTCGCTCTCACTCTCTTTCTCTGACAAATAAATAAATAAATAAATCTTTAAAAAAAAAAAAAAAAAGAAACCATAGTTAAAAGGACACTTTTTCAAAGTGAGAAAAATTTATAGCCATCTTAAATCAATAGCCATTTTAATACTTTTCTTCAAGATTTTATCTTTAGGTAATCTCTACACCAATGTGGGGTTTTAACGTACAACCTTGAGATCCAGTCATGTGCTCCAACCAAGCCAGCCAGGCCCCCCATTTTCATACTTGATGAAATATACTAGAAGTGTCCCTTCTAAAATCAGAAATTTTAAAACAAATTCTTTTTTCCTAGAAATGTTTGCAGCTTGTTCATTTTTAGTTTTCATGTTATATGCTTCTGGCCCAAGAAGTCCTTGAATTTTCTAAGTTCAGGCTGAAGAAGTTTCTGTAGAATAACTTGATTTCATAGGGCTTGCATCCCACTTCCCAATTTAGCCAAGGAGTCACGGCAAAAATATCTGGGAGCCACACAGATGATAAGATTAGAAGTAGAAAATAAAAAGTCAAAATGATTGGGAAAACTATTAGTTGCTCAAGATGGGACAACATTTTTTTGAAAAGACAGAATTTTCGTCTTACTTTTAAAGAAATGTATCCACTGGTTTCTCTTATTAACATATTATTTGTTTTACAACTAAAATATTTGTAAAGATAAAAATTATGCAGTAAGAAGGGTTTGTTGTTGTTGTTGTTGTTTGATAACCATACTATCACATTACAAGTATCTTAGGGCCTACTGCTGGTAGGGTGGGGGTGGGGGGATCTATCAGGCAGATGACCTCGCTGGTACTGATCAAGTAATTCTGGATCAAGTGGCTGCAGGTCACATTCCTGGGAGAGGCAGACACTGCAATGAGGTTCAATGTGAAGTCTTGGTTGCTGATGTGGGGCTCAGATACAAGTGACTCCATGTTGGGCTTGTTGTGGTTTGTTTTTAACAATCTTAACACCATACAAGTACAACTGAGGCCTCCTGTGCCACCCAGTGTGACATATAATGAAGTATACAGCCTTCGAGGAATATCCTTATCAAAAGAGTGGAGTGTACTCAAGCCACAGGTAGCTTTGTTTCATGGGAAGTGTGGAGATGGGGAACAAGTTAAATGAAACCACAGGGAGGCAAAGGCAAGTCCAAAATGTGCAACAACAGCACAGAACAGCTGACCCAGTTTCTGTGCAAGTCAATTAATTATGCAGGTTTAAACGTCGTGGGGGACTACCTGAGATAAAGAGAGACTGAACAGATCCAACAACAAAATGCAATGTTCAGACCTCGTTTACATAACTGATTCAAACAATGCCTGCTAAAAAAGATAACTTGGAGACAACTGTGAAAATTTTAACTTTAATTTTAAACATTTAATTAAAAAAACTGGACTGTTTTAGAAAGAGTTTAAAAATTTTTTTGTCACATTTGTAGTCTGATAATAGCATTGTGGTTATGTAAGAGAATGTCTATATATTTTTAAGATGAATGCTGAATTATATAGGAGTAAACTGACATAACTTAGAGGATTTACTTTAAAACAAATCAGAAATAAAAGCAAGGGGGTTACAAGTGTTGGACCCCCAATGTTGGGTCCTCCAATAATGGGTCCATGATTAAAGGAGAGAGACTGATACAAAGCAAAGGTCAAGCAAAGCTTTATTTCGTGCCAAGCATCAAGAATCAAACCAACTGTCAAACGGACTGGTTGGGTCCGCCCCTTACAGAGAGGGCGACCTCTCTCTGTTTCACAGACTAGCTTTTATAGAGCAAAGGCCATGTGGTTGGGCTTGGCCATGCACAGGTGGCCAATGAAATTGTAACACACAGAGAAAGCTGCACAGTCATGCTAGGTGACCAATTGAATTACAAATTAACCTGGTAGACATTTGAATCAGCCTATCACCTTGGTCAGAATTGGTGCCCAAAAGGGGCCCAAAGGGCGGGGCTCATACTCCTTGGTACCTAGGAGACAGTATGCGCCCCCACTGATTGAATACCTCTACCTGGCCTGACCCACCCTTGTACTTGGACTTTGTTACCTGGTACTGGTTTCTGGGACTTGTTTTTAAGTAAGTTCCCCTGTGGGGGTGGGGGTGCAGGGTCAATTTAAGTTTTACTGCATAAACAACAAAATGGCAGTTCAACCAGGGTGGTGCCGCTCTGGCTGAATAGGCCCTTATATAACAAGCACATGTGGGAGAGCTTAATAATTGTTGAATCTTGAAGGGAATTAGGGGTTCACCCTCTTATTTCTACTTTTTTGTATGTTTAAAGTTTTTCATAATAAGTTCTTTTCAGGTATTTACTTTAGATAGAAGGAAAGATTTATTCATGGAGATAATAGGAGGGTTGAGGATATTCCTTCCTTGATAGTCTTTTATTTACTGAAAAACAAAGCAGGGATGCCTGGGTGGCTCAGTTAGTTAAGTAACTGCCTTCAGCTCAAATCATGATCCCAAGGTCTGGGGATTGAGTCCCACATTGGGCTCCCTGCTCAGCGGGGAGCCTGCTTCTCCTTCTCCCTCTGCCTGCTCTGCCTGCTGCTCCCCATGCTTGTGCTCTCTCTCTGACAAAAAAATGAATAAAATCTTTAAAAAAACAAAACAAACATAGGAATTAGATCCCCTCTCTAGAAGTGTTCAGCTCATAAAGATGTTCCTTCCTCCAAGAACTGCCCATTACCCTATCCCTAATTCTCTGCCCACCTCCCAACCCAATTCACTGACCACCACCACTCAGGGTTCTGGTCTAGGCCACAGCTAATTTCACCAGGGCAGACAAAGCCCAAGATGTCCCAGTTGGATTCTTGCTGTCAGAGATTCAAAATTCAAAATCTGCCCATCAGACTCTGCTGCTAGAGAATTCTGGAACTAGGGAATACTATATTCTACCAAGAGACGTGGAGAAATACAGAAGGCTCTTCTAGGAGGGTGCGAGTAGGGCTGTGAAGAAGGAAATGAAGCAGGTACAGCACTCCAACAGCGTTCCTTGCCCAGAGGGCTAGCTGCAGTCCTCCTCTTGGGCTCTAGGAGACCCACGTCTCATGTGATAGTAATTATGTCCAAGTGAGCAGTCTCTCCTGGGCCAGCCTTGGGTAGAGATGCCAAGGCCTGAGCTGCCAGTGAATGACAGATGAGAGCCTGGCAAATGTTGGTGGTAGAGGACGTTGCTGGAGACTGTCCCTCAGTGGAGGGGGGAGGGGGCTTTGGCCTCACAGAAGGGATAAGACCCTCATTATCATTTCAGGAACATTCTGCCAAATAATTGTTTAATTTAATTAGCTTTTTTACTATCTTTCATAAAACCTTTTATAAAACAAAGAGGGTCTTGGGGCACCTGGGTGGCCCTGGCGGTTGGGCCACTGACTCTTGATTTCAGTTCCAGTTTATGATCTCAGGGTTGTGAGTTCAAGGCCCACGTCGGGGTTCATACTGGGCGCACAATGAAACCTAGTTAAAAATAAAAATAACAAGTAAATAAGTGTTAAAAAGGGGGGGGGGTTCTATGAGGCTCAGTTCTCACATGAACTTAAATTATGTCTCCCACCCTGCCTTTTTTTCTGGTCTAAAGCTGCCTCTAGTGAGTCATTATCACTGTAACTAAAAGAACCCTTACTAATACAATGGTTTTAGTTTTGCCTGGCCTAATTATAGTGCTTGGTTGGAGCACGTGTGTGTGGGCTAAACAGCTTTCCTCTGGTTTATAATTCCACATCTCTGTAACTAAGAGAGAGGGACAGCAGAAATTACCTTGTGGAGGTACTCGCTTTCCCCAATGGAAACGGGCTTTCCTTTCACTTGAAAAACTTCCTTGACAGCCTGATAAACCTTGTCTAATGAATTCTACGTGGAGAGGAGAGAGTTGTAAAGACAGGCAGCCTAAAAGATACTTCCAGTCTGACCATGTCCCTTGATTCATGCAGAGGTGGCAAAAGGCAATTGAGGTTAATTGTTCTAGAAGCCAATGGGCAGGGTTACTGAAGACCAACACATCTCAGGTTCTGATATCAGTCTTTGAACTCTTTAGGTCTGGACTTGCTTTAAGTCTGGACTTGTTCTTCAAGTCCAGACTTGCTCTAAAACTGTGATTCAACAGGGCGGATTTAGTGGGATAGCTAGCGTGTCCTCCAAGGACAGAAATATTTGTCTGTTTGCTGAGCAGGGAGCCCGATGCAGGACTCAGTCGCAGGACCCTGAAATCATGACCTGAGCCGAAGGCAGATGCTTAACTAACTGAGCCACCCAGGTGCCCACTTTTGTAAGTTTTATAAGCCCAAACAAGGTCTGACCCTAAGTAGCCTTTAACTGTTAATATAGGACAATTCTCAGTCCTGTATTGTTTGGAAAAAACAAACAAACAAACAAACAACCCATAGCTCTACAAGCTGTCAATGACAAAGCTATCATGCCGAAGTATATCCAAGTAAAGAAAAACTAAAGTATTTCATCTTTCAAAGGAACACAGCAAATCCTGGGGCTGTCATATCAAAATCTTCAGACAACAATCCCCATCACTCTTTTTTTTTTTTTAATATTTTATTTATTTATTTGACAGAGAGAGATCACAAGTAGGCAGAGAGACAGGCAGAGAGGGAGGAAGCAGGCTCCCCGCTGAGCAGAGAGTCTGATATGGGGCTCAATCCCAGGACCCTGAGATCATGACCTGAGCTGAAGGCAGAGGCTTAACGCACTGAGCCACCCAGGTGCCCCACCCCCCATCACTCATTTTCAAACCATGGATGGGGAAATGGGCTAGAAAGCTTCAGGGGAGCTGAGAGGCAAAAGAGCTGTTCCATGGTGGAAGGAAGGAACTGGGGGCTCTGTGAACAGGGGGTCAGACAGCATCTACCACTTTCACTCACATCTAATCTTTCTTCTCTAAGAGTCGCTGATATTTCCTTGCTGTCTTGGATGATCCAGGAAATGAGGTCTTTGCACAATGAGCTCACTGGAGAAGGAAGCTTCCTTTTGATGCTGAGCCCAGTGGTATGCGGTGTGGTTAGATAGTTGGGGTTGTGCTTTTTCACCTGTCTCTCTTTCTCATGTGGCATTGTACTGAATGTCACCAAGTGTAAGGACAGACCAAAGGTTCTTTCCGGAACTGCTTAAAATATTCCCATTATAACCAGCATTACTGATGTGATTTCACCCTTTGGTGTCATGCGAGACTTCTGGGCTGTGGTGTATTTGGCCACAGGAAGCTTGACCTGGAATCATGAAAATTTGGCTATCTTACTTCTTCAGGAATTTTTCTTGCCTTGCCCTCTGAGCAACATCCACTTTACCCTTCCTTTCCCACACTTCTCCAAAATCATTTGTATGTCACTGATGTAGTTCACTTTCACCCAACAAGTATTTCTTAATATTGCAAGTGCCTCCCTTTTTTAGGGGTAGACTCACAGGAATGGATGGGATGGAACCCAGTCTGACCCCCATTCTGTTTTGATGGACTGCTTGAGGGGTATTGACTGATCAAGGCAGAATTACCTGACTTTTAGGAAAAAAAAAATGCATCTTCTCTCCATTTTTTTTCATGAAGTATGCACTGGGGCTATGTGAGAAGTAGGGTAAGGACAAGATAGGGAGGAGGGGCAGGTAGTCAGGAGCCCTTCTTCAATCTGCAGAGGGTTGGGGTGCCTCCCCGAGTTAACGTCTGGTCCCCAATAAGGGTCTGGTTGCCTTGAGTATAGCCACACGTAAGTACTAACGTGGGTCAGCTCCCACAGTAAACCCAGTTCAGAGATGTTTGAGTTTCTGAAACTGTAGGATTTGTCCTAACTCACTTGACTAAAGACCCAAGTACTCTTGGGTTGGAAATAGGACAGCGCTGGTGAACCTGAAGGGGATTGGGGGAGGCCAGTATGATGCCTCTAATATTTACTCTACGCTTGTGCTATATTATTTATCTTTTTTTTTTTTTTTTAAGATTTTTATTCTTACGATCTCTTTACACCCGACCTGGGGCTTGAACTCACAACCCCGAGATCAAGTCATGCAATCCACCAACTGAGCTAGTCAGGAGTCCCTAGAGTCCAGAGTCTTTTGCACAGTCTTCATGACTGTAGAAATGGTATTGTTTCCTATGTGTGTCATGAAATGTAAAATTAAGTATGATGTTCATTCATTCATCCACTCATTTACCTATTCATTTATTTCACAAATACTTATTAAACATCTTATATGTACCAGACGCTACACACTGTGATATTAAAATATTTATTTCCATGTCAAAATAATTTTTATGTACATTTTATATACTATAACTTTCCGTGTGACTACAAATAATCTCTATTTTAGGAGAGTCATTTAACAAGAAAAATGCAAAGGTAAATCTTCCAAATATTTATTTATTTACTTATTTAATTTTTTAAAAAAGATTTTATTTATTTATTTGACAGAGAGAGAGATCACAAGTAGGCAGAGAGGCAGGCAGAGAGACAGGGGTGGGGGGGAAGCACGCTCCCTGCTGAGCAGAGAGCCCGATGTGGGGCTCAATGCCAGGATCCTGAGACCATGACTGGAGCCGAAGGCAGAAGCTTAACCCACTGAGCCACCCAGGTGCCCCAAATATTTAAAGAATCGTGTAAATATTTCTGACTTCAATTAAAATTTCACTATGTACATTTTTCTGAATATCCAAACTCTTTGTATTACCTTGGAGTCAGGTAAGTGTCTAAGAAGAACTAGAGTGCATAAAGAGTAAACACCTTAAGTACATATAGTAAGTTCTCATATTGACTATTCCTAACAATGTCTTTCAGGGCCAGGAGATTATTGTACTTGGATAAAAAGGAAAGACCTTGTAAGTTGGTTTTGGTTTTTCTACTCATGATTGAATAGGGCAACAAACCATAAATTGTGGATTGTTATTGAATTTATGTAATGCTTAAAATTTTTTAAAGATATTATTTATTTGACAGAGAAAGAGGCAGCGAGAGAGGGAACACAAGCAGGGTATGGGGGTGGGAGAGGGAGAAGCAGGCTTCCCACCGAGCAGAGAGCCCCATGAGGGGCTTGATCTCAGGACTCTGAGATCAGGACCTGGAAGGCAGATGCTTAATGACTAAGGCACCGAGGCACCCCATGTAATTCTTATAATTTTGAGCTAACAACCATTTCCACACTCAACTGCCCCATTATGCACAGTTGAAATATTGTACCTTGCAAAGGAAACAATCTCCACCTATTTGCATCTGTGTTAGCCTTTCCAACCACACCCGCTTGTGGAGGGCAGCCCATTCCCCCGTAAGTACATAATCCAGGGAGGGACTCTGAATTGCCCTTTTGTCTCTTCAAGTTAAAAAAAAAAAAAAAATGGACCGTATACTCAGCAGGTCAATGTTCAGCCACAGAAATCTCAGAGCCAACCGCAAATAGCAACCCTTCGGAGGGCAGCCTCATGGAGCCCAGCTGACAGCTGGTAGCCCAAGGCAGTCAAAATGTGCTCCTCAGTTCCCAAAGAAGTATCAGTCGTTAGGGGCAATACCATTTATTTTCTTTCAGTGCCCTCAGTTCTTGGCCACTTCGAAGAATGAAAAGGCAGACCAGACAAGAGTGGTGGGCAGCAAGGTTTATTGAGTGATAGTATAAAGCCCCCTAAAGACAGAGGGGATTAGAGAGTTTTGCCACTGGAGCTTTTTTAAAATAATTTTTGAAGATTTTATTTATTTGACATTGAAAGAGAGAAAGTGCACAAGCAGGGAGAACAGCAGAGGGAGAAAGAGAAGCAGACTCCCCACTGAGCAGGAAGCCTGATGTGGGACTTGACCTCAGGACTCTGGGATCATGCCCTGAGCTGAAGATAGATGCTTAACCCACTGAGCCACCAGGCGTGCCACCACTGGCATTTCTAAGTCCAGGGGTTTTTATGGGCTTGATGGTGGGCTGTTTTCATCTGATCAACCTCTGTGCATGTCACCTCATTGGGTTTTTGTCATCTATCTACCGTGTGGGACAGGGTGGAGGGCTCCTTCCAGGGGTGGTAGAAAATCCTTAAGGGTGTTTCCTCTTAGCGTGGGGACCCATTGTCCCTGCCTGCCTTTCTTCCAACTACCCTTCATCAAAATGTCTCTGGTGAGAAGCACCAGGACAGCTTACAATTAACATTTCCCTGAGGAAGAGCAAAGAATGAGTTAGACTTTTAGCAACTGGAGTTGTCTTTGGCTTTGGCCTCAGAGAATTCTGATACTAAATTCTGGAACTGAATAGATCATCCTTGGACACATGGGGAAGTGAAGACTCATTCAGCTAGAGAACATGCACCTTGAATTACAGACCCCTCTTCTACCTTGCTTTAGCAATCCTCAGGGGCCCAAAGCCCTTTATACCTGACCTTATCTCCATGCTTGCAACTGAAAGCCATTCCTCCTATGGAACATTCTGTGGAAACTAAAAGGGCTCTAAATCTACAAGAAATATTTGTTTATTGTTACCAAATTAATAGGAATCCAAGAATTCTCCATTGTTTTGGAATTCTTAAAATTCCAAGGTGATTTAGAGTTCACTTATAATGACAATTCTTTTTGTATGGCTAATAGGTATGTTGTTTTGGCCTGCCCACCAACTGTCCCATCTTCAGGTAACAGAACTCCATCTTTTACTGTGGGGAACTACCCTCCCCTATTGTTAGTCCAAGAGGTTTAGATAAACCTGTCCTGTAGCTCCAGATGAGGATCTCAAGAGTCTCCTGACCTCAGTGATTGTTTCAAGAATGAGCACTTGGTCCAGGTCAGGCCAATGGGAGTCCTGCTAATTTGATGGAGTTTTTGATGCTTGTCATCAAGGTTCTAATTCATGTATAGCATTTACCCCTGAAAGCTTAAGGGGCTTCTTAATGTCACAGCAAATAATTCATGTAGCCATTTTTTCCTGATACTTACACCCTTTCTAGGGTGTAAGATACCAACAGATTGTTGTAAGACTCCAAGAAAGATACCAACAGATTATTTCAGCAATACAAGCCCTCATTCATTCAGCAAGAATTCACTGAGATGATGGATACTACTCCATGCCTGGTTCTGTGCTAGGGATGGAGTTATGAATGAAACGTGATCCCTGCCCCCACGGTATTTTGGGAGACGTATATATGGGAGCATATAGGAGGGTCATGGAATCTACCCTAGATTTGTGCATATGGGAAGGCTTCCTGAGGAAAAGGCCTGGCCTCCTAGCTATCTTTGTTCTCCTTTAGTTTTAATTTAATCTCATTCTCCCATCTACTACTTTAGTTCAGGCATTTTGTTTCATATCTGAATTATAGCAATAGCTTTCCAACTGGATTAGATATTTCTGCTCTTATCCTGTTCCCCAATACCCAATTCATCCTTTACTGATGAAAGAATGTTTTTTTTTTAACTTAGAAACATTTTACTAAAAAAAAACAAAAACCAAAAAACAAACAACAAAAACCCCAAACCCAAAACATTTTACTAAAGTATAAGATACAGACACAAAGATTCATATGTAAGTCTACAGTTTAATGAATTTACTCAATAGAACACACCCATGAACCAGTGCGTATGTCAATAAACAGGGCTAGCACACCAAAGCCTATCTTCTGTCAACTTCCATATACTTGCCACCCCTCACAATGAGCTTGTACAAATACTAATCCCATTATATTGCTCCCTTGCTTTGTTAAAGCCTTTTGAAGACTCTCTCCACCTTCAGGCTAAAACCCCCATCTCCTTAGCCAAACTCAACCATAGTGACTTCTAACCAACCATCCTCATCCTCACTGTCTGGCCATCGGTATGCTGCCCCTTCTGTTTACACTGACATTTCAGCCTGCTTCCTGATTTCAATGGTCCCTAATTACTCCAGGAGCCACCTTCTCAAAGCCTTTTAGGATTCCTTCCCTCTGTTTCAGATTCTTGAAGGTAGAAATAGTATTTTTTGTTCCAGCTTCCCAACTGTTTAAATAAATAAATAAATAAGAATACTCTATTCCTTTAAAATGAGAACAAACCATGACCCAGGGAGTAAATGAATCACTCGGTTGTAGAGAAGTCATGACGGGTTTTTATCAACCCAACTAGACCCTCTTCTATCCCTTCCCTTAACATCAAGGTAAGACTAAACAGTTGTATCCTTCACACTACCAAAATAAGTAGAGACCATGGAAATTGATGTTCTTGAGATGACTCTGGCAATAGAATTTGACAGAATAAGAAAGTGAGAGAACACAAGCAGGGGGAGCGGGAGAGGGACAAGCTCTCCCCAGGATGCTGGGATCATGACCTGATCTGAAGGCAGACACTTAATTGACTGAGCCACCCAGGTGCCCTGTTTTTGTTTGTTTGTTTTGTTTGTTTGTTTGTTTTGTTTTTTAATTAAAAGTGTAAGAGTGGAAGTGAAATTCCTAATTTCAATGACAAATTGGCTTAAGTAACTTGAAAATGATTCTGTGAAATTAAAAAAGCAAAACACACAAGTAAGGTTTTAGTGTGTAGGAAACTGTCACTAGGTTGATGGGTACAGTCAAAACTGTCACTGTGGGCCAGGAGGCAAGGCACATGAAACCATCTTTATAGAAGCTTTTACAATCTGTACTTGATTTTTAAAAAAAGATTTATTGTTTATTTGTGGGGGGAGGGGGCAGAGGGAGAGGGAGATACAGTCTTAGCAGACTCCCAGCTTAGCCCAGAGCCCATCTGGGTGTGTGGGGGGTGAAGGGGGTTCTGGATCTCAAGGCCCTGAAATCACAACCCTGAGATCAGGTACCTGAGCTCAAACCAGGAGTCTGACACTTAACCCACTGTGCCACTTAGGTGCCCCTACAATCTGTACCTCACTTTTAATGAGGAAGTTCTTCCCAGGAAATTCTAAAGGCAAATCCAGGTTTATCTTCTGTATGCATAGCATCAATAACACCTGACAGGCTGGCCCCATTCTCAGCAAATCTATTTCTCCTCTAACATCCTATAACTTAATACGACACTGGGTTCCCTGGGGGAACCACCATGCACAGCTGTGTTCTACTAAAAGTTCTCTCCCAGCTGCCGCCTCTCCTTAGATCAGCAGCCCACCTATGGCCTATTGGAATTTCACTGAATAAGAGTTTAATAACTTAAGTGAAGGCCTAAATTCTGGGTCTAAACCCAGAAATCCAAATTCAAACTGTAGGGGAAAAAACTGCTCAAGTGACTGTAGAAGTGGATGCCTGGGTTGTGACTCATTGATGCAGGAGGATTTGAGATCCTTATCTTTTATATCCTGAACTTGGGTGCTGTAGTAATTATCCTGACCATCATTTTACAGTCCAGAGTGTTCTGCGTGATCTTCATGAGTACAGAAATTCGGTTGTTTCTTCCGTGCTTAGTCAAAAGAATAGTGCTGTTCATTCCTTTCACTGAATAGGCAGGAAGTGCCTTGAGCACAAAGGCCACAAGGGCCATACCTTCATTTTCGGCTTGTGAGTCCTCCTAGCCCCATACCAAGAATGCTATGGGCTAGCAGTCAGAAGTATTTCGAAGCGGAGCGAGGGAAAAGAACGTTTCGATTGCTCAGAAAATGTTTTATTCCTCCGATCCTCTCCTCGAGAGGCAGGCAAAGGGAACGTTCTTGGGACAGCAGGGTTTAACTATCCTCCCTGGAAACTTGGTATCACAAAATGCAGCTCTGTGGGTCGCGCTGCCGGCCGGTCTCCGCGGGTCACCGCCACGGTGGCCGCGCCTCAGCCCGCACGTCCCCGCGGCCTCTCGGGCTCCCTCCCTCCGGCAGGCGTCGCTGGCCACAGCAGGGCGGTGAGGAAGGAAGAGCACCCGATCTTCCGTCCCCGCCTTCCCGGGGTCTTGGCTCCCCGGACCCTCCTTCCCCAGGAACCCGCGCCTGCTCTGGGGCTCTCCGCACGCGCCCAGCGATGAACCGAGTCCCCCCTCGGCAAGGCGAGGGTACAGGCCACCGCGACTGAAAGCGGGGGCGCAGCTGGGAGAGAACCGTGGGCAGGCCGCGGCTCAAGGCCAGGGTGCTGGGCGCGCGCAAAAAGGCCCGGGACCCCCGGAGGCGGGATCCCGGCGAGCGGGTGAGCGGCCTGGGCCGCGCGGCTGGGCGTCCGGGAGTCCCGGACGGGGTGGGGGCGGGCGGAGGGCGGCAGGAAGGGCCCGCGGCGGCCGCGCGGGTCGGGCTGGGGGCACGGTGGAGGGGAGGGACGGGGCGGCGCCCAGCTGGGCTGCCCGGCCGGCTCACCTCGCCCAGGCGGCGCGCCCTGCGGGAACTCGCGGAGAGGAGAGCCAGACCCGCGAGCCTCGGGATTCCGGGACCGCCCTCTCCCGCCCCAGGGGCAGCGGCGAGCGGCAACGACGGCTGGAGCCGCAGCGGCAGCATGAGAGCTGGCTCCGCCGCTCTCCGCCGGCGGACGTGCCTGCGCGCGCCATGGGGGCGCCGTGGGGCCGGGCGGCGGGTCGGGGCTTCGGGCGGCGCCGAGGCCGGGGGCTTCCGCGGGGCGCTTTGGCGCTGGCCGCCGGCCTGCTGTGCACCGCTCTGGCCGCTTACTCCTGCTGGACTCGGCTGCCGCCGCTGCCCTGGGCGTCCCCCGCCCCGCCGCGGCCGGTGGGCGTGCTGCTGTGGTGGGAACCCTTCGCGGGGCGCGACAGCGGCGCGCGGCGGCCCCCGGACTGCTGGCTGCGCTTCAACATCAGCGGCTGCCGCCTGCTCACCGACCGAGCGGCCTATGCGGAGGCCCAGGCGGTGCTCTTCCACCACCGGGACCTCGTGAAGGGCCCCCACGACTGGCCCCCGCCTTGGGGCGTCCAGGCGCGCTGGACGGAGGAGCTGGAGTTGCGGGTGTTGGACGACGAGGCGGCGGCCGCGGCCGAAGCCGTGGCCACCTCGGGCCTCAGGCCCCCGGGCCAGCGCTGGGTGTGGATGAACTTCGAGTCGCCCTCCCACTCCCCCGGCTTGCGCAGCCTGGCGGGTAACCTCTTCAACTGGACCCTCTCCTACCGGGCCGACTCGGACGTCTTCGTGCCTTACGGCTACCTCTACCCCAGGAACCATCCCAGCGACCAGCCCCCGGGCCTGGGCCCGCCGCTCGCCCGGAAACGGGGGCTGGTGTCCTGGGTGGTGAGCAACTGGGACGAGCGCCAGGCGCGGGTCCGCTACTACCACCAGCTGAGCCAGCACGTGGCGGTGGACGTGTTCGGCCGCAGCGGGCCTGGGCGGCCGGTGCCGGACGCCGGTCTCCTGCACACTGTGGCCCGCTACAAGTTCTACCTGGCCTTCGAGAATTCGCAGCACCTCGATTACATCACCGAGAAGTTCTGGCGCAACGCGCTGCTGGCCGGGACCGTGCCGGTGGTCCTGGGCCCCGACCGTGCCAACTACGAGCGCTTCGTGCCCCGCGGTGCCTTCATCCACGTGGATGACTTCCCTAGTGCCTCCTCCCTGGCTGCCTACCTGCTCTTTCTCGACCGAAACCCGGCAGTCTACCGTCGCTACTTCTACTGGCGCCGGAGCTACGCCGTGCACATCACCTCCTTCTGGGACGAGCCCTGGTGCCGGGCCTGCCAGGCTGTGCAGACCGCCAGGGACCGGCCCAAGAGCATACGCAATTTGGCTCGCTGGTTTGAGCGGTGAGGCCACTCTCCTGTGCGTGTATCCCTGGGGAGGTCAGATAGGCAGCTTTTTGAGCCTCAGCTGTGCATCTCCTGGACTCCTGAATCATGGAACGGAGTTTTCCAAACACCCATTTGTACTCTATGGGGAAATGGTAGTTTCCATATGGCCAATCAATATTACTCAGCGCAAAGACTGGGTGGGAAGGATTCCTGGTTCTCGTGGGGTTTTTGCATAAACAGCAGTTGGGCTCTGTCTGCTGTCCATGGGCATCAGTGTTCACCTGTGAAGGGAGCCCTTCCTTACTGTGTAACTGATGCAGAGGGGAAAAAATAGCTTCTCTACCGGAAGCCTTTGAGTTAGTTGCTCTGGCTTTCCTCTTCCACCCCAGGCCGTATTTGTGGTCTGTATGGACTCCAAATCCCCACTCCGTTTCACTGCGCCGGCGTGCAGCAAGCCCAGGGTTTAAGAAGGCGGCTTGTTGTGGAACAGTGATAGGACTAGGCCACCAGTCCTCTTTGTTGAATTCTGAAAAGCCTCATCTCCTAAGAAGAAGGAAGTTGAGGAGGAGGGTCACTCAAACATCCATTGACTGTTCCTTAACAAGTCCTTTTTATTCCCTTGCTCTATGAATGCAAAGAAGATGCTAGATTGTCCTTGAAGAAGAGTTCAGATGAATCTATAGGTATACCTCACTTTTACAAATGTATTTTTGAAATGTATTTTTGGAAAGCTGCTTTTAGATCAAGTCCCAATCACTGCTTTAGGAGAGTTCAGTATTTAATGCAGCCCTATGGAGAATCCCTTTGCAATGTGAATGATCATCTAACTTATTTCCTCTATGTTTTTCTATAACTTAAAATTTTTAAGAAGTGTATTGAAATTACAGATGTGAAAATAAAGTGGAAGCAACCTTTCCCCTCTTTCCAGAAAACCAGCCTGTGTTTACAAACAGAGGAGAAGGAAGCCAAGGTGTCACTTTCCACAAAATTACTTGTTCTCATCTATTTCACTGGACCAAATTCTCAGCAGGAACATCAGTCCTCCAGGAGTGCTAATATTACCTGTTTGCAGAACAAGGCAAGATTGTACTGCATTATGGAATCATGGAAGTGGAAAAAAGTGTCTGTTAATGCTAGTTTTTTTCCCCTTCCAGTCAGTTTTTGGTAAAATGTTTAGTTGCTAGGGAGTGGAACTAAATTAGTTTCTGCAGCGAGCTTTGAGTTTTGTTAAAATCCAAATCTGCAACTTTCCTTAGGGCCAGCAGGTTCCCCTCCTGGTCTGCATGGTAGTCAAGTGCATCCTTCCCTTCCTAGTGACCTTGACACAGTGTCCTGGGGCCAACTTTGAAAATACATATATTGCCTTGGAAAGTTGTGAATGAATAGCTTACTTAGTAGGCGTCCACCTGTGCCTGCTCTGTGCCAAACACTGGGCTGCTGGTGCCAGGAAAGACAAAAATGTGTAAGGCAAGGAAGGCTCTTTAAAGTCTCCTCGAATTGCCACTGCCAACAAGTAAGTAATTAACTTTGATAAATCAGTTGGCAGAACCTATTTGTTTAAAATGACATTCTTTAATGTAATACAGGCCATAGGTCAATAACTAGAAAGCCAGTTGATTTACAGCCTCAAACAATGGTTTCTTTTTGTCCTAGATTTATTATTTTCTCCCAGTTATATTAAGAAATAATTAGCACATGTCACTGTATACGTTGAAGGCATAGAGCATGATGGTTAGTTTACATAAAATGTGCTATGGTTATTGCAATACGTTCAGCTAACATCCATTATCTAATACAGATACAATATAAAGAAATCCTCGATTTATTATAATGACCCTCAGTGACTGATTATTATGGGTGTGGTACAAGATTAATCAGGTTTATATAAAGTTCCGCCGTAAACAGCAATTGTGCACTTGATTAGGACAATTAGCTGAATCATAGAGTTAAGTACTGTCTCTGCATTTGTTGCAGACTTGAAAAGCTCCCTAAAATCCAACCGCTTCAGTTCTTTTCCTTGAAAGGAGAGAGTAAAGGGGTTCCTGGGTGGCTCAGATGGTTGGGTGTCTGCCTTTGGCTCCGGTCTCTGGTCGTGGTCCCTGTCGTGGTCCCCATCATGGTCCCCGACGTGGTCCCCGGGGTCCTGTAATCTGGCCTGGATCGGGCTCCCTGCTTGGTGGGCTGCCTGCTTTTCCCTCTCCCGATGCTTGTGTTCCCTCTCTTGCGGTGTCTCTCTCTCTGTAATATAAATAAATAAAATCTTTAAAAAAAAAAGAAATTAAAGCCCACCGATAAAATTTCCTTATTTAAATATTATAGTGTGGGTGGCATTACAAATTATCAGCTAGTTAATAAAGAAAAAGTTTAAAAATTCTATTCTTTTTTTTTTTTTTAAGATTTTATTTATTTGCCAGAGTGTACACACACACACAAGCAAGCAGAGAGGCAGGCAGGGGCAGCGAGAGAAGCAGGTTCCATGCTGAGCAAGGAGCCCGATATGGGACTCAATCCAGGATCCCGGGATCATGACCTGAGCCGAAGGCAGCGGCTTAACCAACTGAGCCACCGAGGCGTCCCCCAAATTTTATTCTTTGAGAGAGCACACACGAGTGTGAGCACGAGTGGGTGGAGGGTCACAGGGAGAGGGAGAAGCAGACTCAGATCATGACCTGAGCTAAAGTCAGATGCTGAACGGACTAAGCCACCCGGGTGCCCAGAAAAATTCTTCTCTTGAAAATGAGTATTTATGAGGTACTGGTGTTACGGGGAATCTACATGGGGCACCGGGAGAGTGGATTTTGGAGGTAATCTGGCTTAGATTTGATTCCAGCTGTGTGACCTCTGCAAATTAGTAATAACCTTGAACCTCGGATTCCTTATCTGAAAAATGGAGGAGGACAATACTTCACAGCTCATCGTGAGCATTTGGGGAAGTAAAATAAATAAAGGTGCCTAACACATAGCAGTCAGTTGGCAAAAGAGAAATTTTTTCTTTGCCTTTTTTTTTTTTTTTTTTTTTTTGCGGTGATTTCAGGTTTCCTCCTTGTGTGTTTGTATGTCTAAAATTCTCAACATATATTTCAGGATATATCTGAAATAAAAAGGGGACTCATACTGTATTTCAAATGTATCCCTAAAGCTAAACTATATGATTTCAAGAATCACCATTGTTACTTAGATTGAACTTGCATTTTCAGACTAGGAGGAAGCACCTATGCTTTCTTTGAAAAAAAAATTATCAAATTACATAGCTACATGAGTAACTATTATTTTACCATGCTTTTCTTGCTGGTAAGTCTATTTAAAACTGACCATATTTATTAAATATTTCGCTGAAGGAAGGTATACTTGAATTTTTACTTACGTGCAAATTCTGGGTATAGAAGGAACAATATTTTTTAGACCGATCTTGTCAGAGTAAGAAATACAGCAGTTGCTCATTTTATGTTGTTTTTCATACTCTTAAATTGAGTAGGTTAAAATTCATATCCAGAATGCATATAAGTGCATCGTATATATTTAAAAATGTCTTTTCTGTGATTGTCATGCCGTCTCTTTCAGGCATAAACTTTTCAAAAAATTTACAAATTTCATATTTTTGGTACTGGATGACTCTAACGATGTGAGCGCACCTGGAACGATACTGGGATAGGGAAGGCAGTATGACTTGCTTTCAAGCAGTAGCTTAGAGAGGACAGGGTGGCTTCGTGGGAAGAGTTGGCAATTTGGAGTCAGAAACTGGGTGTGTGGTTCTGATTAGGCAGGTTACTCTCTGAGCTTTAGCTTCCTCCTTTATAAAGCATGAATGTCCGTGCAAAATGAGTATTAAATGTGATTATGTGGCCCAAAGTGCATTGTACTCAGTAAAGTGCTACAGAGTTACAGGACACTCTAGATCTTCAAAGTTCTAGAACGGGATGAGCAAACCCTCTGTAAAGGGCCAGAGTAATTATTGCTGGCTTTGGAGGCCATCCAGTCTCTGCTGCTGCTAAACTCTGCTGATGTAAGGGCAAAAGCAGCCTTTGCCAATACTAAACAGATGGAGGGGCCTGGTTTTGGCCGTGGTTTTTCAGTGCTGTGCAAGACTTCCAGCCATAGAAGGAATTTGGGAACCCACCTGATGGGTATTTCTTAGAAGGGATTTAAGAATTGGAATGGAGGGATTTTGGAGGCAAATATTCCTGGGTTCCAGATCAGCTTTGCAACATTTCCTAATTGCCTTATCTTGGGTACATAATCTAAGCCTTGTGTGTTTTGATAGTCCCATCTCTAATTGAAGGTAATCATCTATAGTTTATGGAAGTGTTGGAATAATTAGATCAGACACTTAAAGTCCTTGGTTTAGTGTCTGGCACATAGGAAGCACCTGGAAGATGTTTGCTGTGACTATCACCAGTCCATTGTACAAAGGAAGGAGTCCAGACGTGCCTTAGGTTACAGTCATAGTGGCAGAACCAGCTGTGCTTATCACAGATCAAACCCCTTTGTGCTTCTGTCACTTGAACTGCAAAGTGAGGGGGTTGGATGTCTTTTGGGGGGACCTCCTAGTTTCACTTGCCATCATTCTATCAACTGGCACCCCAGGGCTTAAGAACTAATTCACCACCCCATGAGCCTTCCTTACAGTATGAAAATGACTTCCTTCCTTACTGCCCAACAGCAGTAAACTGGCAGAAAGTCAGGCAGCAGAAAATCAGGCAGCAGAAAGGGAGACTGGTTTAGCGTTAAAACATGCATCTATATATATGACACACACACACATATATCCAAGTGTCACCTGCCTTGGATATAAGGGAAGGGAGCCAAGTTCTTGGTAATTAGTATGGTGAATAATCACATTTAATGTGATTCAAGTCATTTTTGGATGTATCTCAGGGACTTTTTATGCTGCACATTCTTATAACAAAGTATTTATGTATGTGTGTTCAGATTATTTTGGTAAAATGATTAAAGTGTTGAGATGGAAAGCGACTCCTTGTTTATAATGTCTATCCCCCAGGCACTGACATGTGCAGCCGGGACATGTGGGGTGTTTTTTGGTTGAGGGGGTTTCTGTAAGGTCATAAGTCCTGGATTAGTCACTAAAATGTGATGGTTTTCTCTTCCAAGATGTGCCAGGTCTAACTCAGCTCGTCCTCTTTTCTTTCTTGCCTGGCTTCTTCACTTGAACCTGGTGACTTGTCCCCAAGAACACAAGTAGGGTTTTCCTTTCTCTCATTCCAATTTATTTTACTAAGTGCTCCAACACACTCCTGTTTGGTAAGCTGAATAATGCCATTTTAAAAGAGATAGAATGAAGACTGGGAACAGGATGCCACGTGGGCAGAGGCATGCTTTTTTTTTTTTTTTTTAAGATTTTATTTATTTATTTGACAGAGAGAGATCACAAGCAGGCAGAGAGGCAGGCAGAGAGAGAGGAGGAAGCAGGCGCCCTGCTGAGCAGAGAGCCCAATGTGGAGCTCGATCCCAGAACCCTGGGATCATGACCTGAGCCAAAGGCAGAGGCTTTAACCCACTGAGCCACCCAGGCGCCCCCAGAGGCATCCTTTTTAAACAGCTGATGCTTAAATGATTGAAAAGGGAAAAACATCAAATGTTTTCTCTGCATTCCTTTCTCCAACATAAATAAACACACACACACACACACACACACACACACTGATGTGCTCATTTCAGTAGATTGTGAAAACTGATGATGAACAGTGGAGAGTAGGAGCAGGCATGATAAGAAAAGGGGATTCAAAAGTGAGGACTCAATAGTGAATAATAAATGAGTGCAAAGGAGGGTGCCCCAGAAAGTAGGACAGCTGGTGATCATACGTGGGGAGTGCAGAGAACAAAGGAAAAAGCAAAGACATTGAAGTAAACAGTGAGAAGTGTTTGAAGAGCAAGTGAGAAGAGCAAATAGAAAAGGAGGAGGGGGAAGATAAGCAGTAACTGACATGTAAAGAGACAGGACCAAGGAGGAACAGATGCACAGAGAATGAGGGAATAGAGTAAACTCTCCATTTGGTGCACTGTTCTGAAAGGCAAGCTTTGTTCCACCTTGAAATACAGCATCTGTTGGCACACGAGAAGTGAAATCAAGAAGTCTGAACTCACTGACAGGGAAAGTCAGGACCTTAACAAGGAGTACACTAACATTTCAGCAGATACAGAAAACTGTCCCCTGATTTCATTACAAGAGATTCTTGAACTCTTGTGAATGCTTCTTTTTTATCCTGCAAAACCCACTTTTGTTGCAGGTTTCTGTTTGTTTGTTTGTTTTGTTTTCTTCCTGTTTTTGTTTTTTAAATTCCTGGTTGGCATACTTCAAGTGTACTCAGTATCTACTTGTAGAGAAATTTATTATTTTTTTATGTAGCCATAATCACCGAATGACTCCTTTGAAAAAGAGCCTGAGGGAAATAAGAGACTCAGTACATTGGACAGACTTACTAGTTTCATGGGGAACAGTGTGACAAAACTATTTCAAGTAAGGGGTACAGGATTGGATTTTTGACATCTTTTAATTCATGGGTTTGTTTTTTTTTTTTTAAGGTTTATTTATTTATTTTAGAGAGAGAGAGTGTGTGTGTGTGAGTAGTGGGGCAGGCAGAAGGACAGAGAAAGAGAGAGAGAGAGAGAATCCTTTTTTTTATTTATTTATTATTATTTTTTAAAGACTCTCTTTTGACCCTACATGAGGCTCGATCCCAGAGATCCCTGGACCCCCAGGACCGTGAGATCATGACCTGAGCCGAAGGCAGCGGCTTAACCCACTGAGCCACCCAGGCGCCCGAGAGAGATCATGACCTGACCCCAATGAGGCTCGATCCCAGGACCCGGAGATCATGACCTGAACCAAAATCAAGAGTCAAATGCCCAACAAACTGAGCCACCCAGGCACCCCTTGAATTCACTTTTTTTTTTTTAAAAGATTTTATTTATTTATTTGACAGACAGAGATCACAAGTAGGCAGAGAGGCAGGCAGAGAGAGGGGGGGAGCAGGCTCCCTGCTGAGCAGAGAGCCTGATGCGGGGCTTGATCCCAGGACCCTGGGATCACGACCTGAGCCGAAGGCAGAGGCTTTAACCACTGAGCCACCCAGGCGCCCCTCGAATTCATGTTTTTAAAATATACGGAAGTTTATCCTAAATATTCTAAAAACATTGCCCTTTTAGACCATGAGTGCTAAACATTTTAATCTGACTTGTTTTTAAGAGGGGAGAGAAATGGGCTTTTCAACACTTCATGAACATTTCTTAAAAAAAAAAAAAAAGGATTTGTTTGTTTATTTTGAGAGAACACAAGCAGGGGAAGGGGCAGAAAGAGAAGGAGAGAGAATCTCAACCAGGCTCCACGCTGAGTGCAGAGCCTGATTCAGGGCTCCATCTCACAACCCTCAGGTCATGACCTGAGCCAAAATCAAGAGTTGGCCTCTCAATCCACTAAGCCACCCAAGCGCCCCATTAACACACATTTCTGGTGAGATCACAGACTAAGTCTTTTTGATGTTCTTCCCCCAAAATATACTTACTTCTGGTCTCAACACTTACCTACCTGATTATTTTCATCAATCCTACAGTTAAAAATAAATGTCATTATGAAATATCAACTTCAAAATGACTAATCTCTATAGGGATTTTGCTCTCCTAGCAACTAGGAACAGCTTCCCCTACCCACTGATTTTTTCTCAGTAGGTAAACATTTCAGAAATTTCTGTTGCACTACCTGAAACTTAGTATGAGATACAATTAAGTACAGTTATCTTAGTGATCAAGTCTAGATAAAAATGAATCTTTTCTAATAATTTATCATGGCTCCTTCTTCCAGAGGTACAAATTTGTGGCTTTTAAACAAGAACTGTTTGCCAGAAATTCACTAATATTTATTACTTATTAGACTCCTACTAAACACAGGTTGCTTTCCATATATTTTTCCCCTTTACACTGAAGCCATTGTGATAGACAGCCTCTAAGATGACGCTCATTGGCCCCCCACCGCTGGTATCCACACCCCTGTGTGGTCTGGATTTATAGACTCAATTCTTCTTTTTTTTTTTGAAAATTTTATTTATCCATTTATTTGAGAAAGGAAGAGCAGAAGTAGGGTCAGAAGGAGAGGAACAAGCAGAATCTCTAAGGTGGGGGAGGGGGGTGAACCCATGACCCTGAGATCATGACCTGAGCTGAAATCAAGTGTTGATGCCCAATGGACTGAGCCCCCTGGTGCCCCTTTAGGGACTCATTTCTAACGAATAGAATATAGCCAAAGAGTAAGGCTGAAACTTTGAAATATGGTTACTAATAGTTTGGTTTTCGGTCTTGGGAGCCCTTTCTAGCTTTCTAGCCTGCTGGCTCTGAGAGAAGCCAGCTGACAGGGCGTGAGCTGCCTTGTGTCAAGAGACTGAGGAAGGCCTGGGAAATTCATGTAAGTTGCCCTCAGTCCACCAGCTCAAGAGCAACTGAGTCCTGCCAACCAGATGAGTGAGCTTGGAAGCAGTTCTTTCCAAGTTGAGCTTTCAGATGTGTCCTCACACCCCGCTACCACTTTAAGGGCAACATCAGGAGGGACTGTAAGTTGTAGGCCCCCAGGTGCACCACGCCTGCATTCCTGACCCACAGAATCTGTGAGATAATGTTTCGTAACAATAGCTGACAAATGCCATCATTAACCCTATTTTAGAGATAAGAAAACTGAGAATCAAACTGGTTAATCATTTATGAAGATAGTACCTGAGCCGATTCTGGCTCTGTTTGGTTCCAAATTTTTCTTTTTACTCTAGTATCCTGCTTTTCACTAAGTCTAATTCTTGTAGTGACTATGATGTAGGCCCCTCTGTCCTGGTTAGTTCACTTGCGTTTCACTAGTCCTCAGCTACTGATGCGGGCAATCTTCTTAAGCACTGTCTATTTGGGATATGGGGATCTATTTAGCACTGGCTTCCCAGGAAGCTTGCTGGGATTTCCATGGCTGGGCATTTGGAAAGACATTTGGTTAGATTAGTTTTGCCAACTCACTCACTAGAAGCAAGGCCTTTGGTTGCGTGCCAACAACCTTTACTATAGTATAGTATCTCCTAGAGCCTGGAGACCTCGTGGTGAGGGCTGATATCAAGCTAACAGCAGCTGTAATCTCCTGGACTAAGTACAAGAGTCTCCAGGTGGACAGGACGAAGGGACAGATGGGTAACTGCAACCTAGCTGGTTAAGATGTTTGGTCCATGTGATTTAAAGCAGGATCTCCATCCCATGCTAGAGCCCAGTCCCTAGAGGGAGGAGGTTGGTTAGAGCTAGAGAAGATTCCAGGTCTTCTTAGCAGAGCTGGTGTGAGAGAGGCTGGAAAACACAACTGGTCTTCTCGACTGGTCCCTCTGATGCCAGGTTCCTCATGACACTAGCTTTCTAGCTCTCTGCATTCTCATTGATGGAATGACAGCGAATACTGGCCACATGAAGAAACAGTGCTGGCCCTCAAGCAGCGTGTAGCTGAAGAGAGCATTGATTTCAGCTCCCGACTCACTGTAACCGTGGCTCTAGATTTTCCCAGATCCCCCAATTTACAATATTTTGTCATGAATGCACATTCATCCCATTTCCTAATACTGGATTTTAAAAAGATACCATAGGTTTCTGCCATCTGTGGTACATTCCCCAATTCAAGCTGGACAAAATCCTTTTGGCGATGAGAGAATGGAAAGAAGAAGGGTACGTGTGTGTTGGGGGCCAGAGAGATGTTGCTGAGCTGCCCACTGGTGCTTTGATTACTTCTTTGCTTTTAGAGAACCAGAAGTTTAGGGATTAAGGGTTTACTGTGTTCAGGAGATGCTCTCTTGGATTGAATCTGAAAAACTTGAATAACACTAAAAAAAAGGTTTGCAAAGGGATTTAACAGCAGTCTATAGAATTTTATCTCAGTATGCATTTTTGATGTGGTATGGATTTATGGATTTCCTACATGAAATCTAAAACTTCTCTAAAACTGTGACACTAGAATGTTGTCTGGCTCTTAAATATCAGCTATTTGTCCTAGAGTCATAGCTCTGGATTTATGTTCATATCTCAGGCGTCTTTGTTTGAGAATTAGGTTTCTATTATTAATAATTTTGTATTATTTAAACTGTAGGCAAACACAAGTAACTAGAAGCTATGAACAAATGTGGGCAATAGTTCTAGTTAGCAGAACTCAGAATCATTGCACTGACCTTCAATAGTGTTTTAACACTAACAGCCTGACAACTGGTTGCTTTGCATTTCATACCATATTATATGCATATTTATCATAATCATTTATATTACTTGAATTGCATATTGTACCAACTTATAAGTTTAAGAGTATATGGGAGAAAGCATTGTTATGCCAAAAGTACATTTTTAAAGTATTTTTTTAAAGATTTTTATTTACTTGACAGAGATCACAAGTAGACAGAGAGGCAGGCAGAGAGAGAGGAGGAAGCAGGCTTCCTCCTGGGCAGAGAGCCGGATGTGGGGCTCAATTCCAGGACCCCAGGATCATGACCTGAGCCGAAGGCAGAGGCCTTAACCCACTGAGCCATCCAGGTGCCCCTTAAAAGTATTTTTTAATTATTAGATTTTTCCCTCATGCATGATTATTTAATTTATTCATTTTGCTTCATTCATCTAAGCCTAGCTCTCTGTCCCTGTTAATTGTCTAAGTAGAGCATAGCGTCCTTTTCTGCCCATTCCCTGCCACTTCTCCTTTTCCTCAATGCAGAGGAGGAAGATTACAGTTATATTTTAGCTATTTGATGCTATTTTTGAGATTAAAGGTGGGCCTATAGAACCATGATCAAACTGGAACAGTACATAGTAACTGTCTGATTTGCTGGTCATCTTGACATTGTCTAAGCCATGAGACTTGTATTTCCTGAAAGGTGCTGCCTTTCACAGCCACAGCCAAGCAATGTTAAAATAAGTGAGTCCCCTCCAACCCGGTATGTACTATTTTCTGCAGCTATTATAATCTAACTTGATCGGTATGCATTTCATATCTGAAAACAGGGAGTGGTGGTGGGATAACTAGAAAGCCAAAATCAGTCCATCAGATTTATTGATGAATGAGAAAATAGAGAAATATACATTTACATACTTATTTTATAGCTTTTATTGATGTATCCAGCCATCATTCATACACCACATCCACCCACTCAGCCATTCATGTAATCAAAACATATTTTCACGTAATAGGTATCACGCCAGACTCTAGGCACCGAGGTGAAAAACGTGGTCCCTGTCCTCAAGGAGATGACAGGCTGGAAGCAGACACAAACGAAGCAATGATTTTCAGTGGCCTGATTAGAATCAGAGCACAGCATTCGAATGTATGAAGCATAATGGGAGCCCAGATGAGGGCTGTCAACTTCTGCTTGGGTGCTGAGAGTGAGCAGAGATCATGGAAAGTGTCCCTTGATTTCGAGATGTTTGAGTGAGTCCTTAAGTACGAAGAGGAGTTACCAGCACACTTTCGAAGCGATGTATTTAGGAGGAACTAGAATAGGCAGAGCCTGTTAAGTATGAGAGAATACGGTGAGTTAGAGGAATACTGTGTCATCCTGGACAAGACAACAAGGGCGTACTGGGGCAGGAGGGATGTGAGGGGGCTAGAGACCATTCTAGAGAGCAAATAAGGATCTGATTGTGAAAAGTCTTATAAATGAAGCTAAGAATTTTGGATTGTTTCCAAAAAGGGGGGAGAACCATCAAAGGCTTCCTTTTGGTTTGACCGGAGCAAATGTCAAAGAGGAACCATGGCCTGCCTTTGCGGCTGCTTCCTCGTTTTACAGATTTCTGAGCAGATAGGCATCGTAGTTGTTCACTTCCCTGGGCTCATTTGCATGTCTGAAATCTAACGAAATGTAGTTAGTTCAGGTAATTCACTCCAGTGATTCTGACGGCGCGGCACTGCCGGTGCTCCTCCAGGATCCAGGAAACAAGTCTTGCGGTCAAGTTCCGTCATTCCCTACATTTTCCTTCTGCCTCTTTGGGCACAGTCCCCCCCACCCCACCTGGTTTTAGCAACCCCTGATCTGTTCTCTATTGCCATATTTTGCTTTTTGCTAAAACATCATAAATAAAACTGAGCACTAGGTAGACGTTCAATCTGGCTTCTTTGGCTTAGCATATTGCATTTGGCCCACTTCAATATTATTGCATGGATCAGTAGTTCCTTTAAAAATTTTATTTAAATTCGAGTGCCTGTGTTGTTCAGTTGGTTGGGAGACTGCCTTTGGCTTGGGTCATGATCCCAGGGTCCCCGGATCGAGTCCCACATCGGGGTCCCAGCTTCATGCAGAATCTGCTTCTCCCTCTGACCTTCCCCCCCACGTCATGCTCTCTCTCTCACTCATTTCAAATAAATAAATAAAATCTTAAAAAAAATTATTTTATTTAAATTCAATTAATTAACATATACTGTATTATTAGTTGCAGAGGTCGAGTTTAGGGCTTCATCAGTCGCATACAACACCTACTGCTCAGTCCATCACATGCCCTCCTTAATGCCCATCACCTAGTAACCCTATCCCTCCACCCTCTTCCCCCCCAGCAACCCTCAGTTTGTTTCCTAGAGTTCAGAGTCTTTTATGGTTTGTCTCCCTCTGATTTCATCTTATTTTATTTAAATAGTTCCTTTTTATTGCTGAAGAGCATTCCATTAAATCTTTGCATATTCTGTGTACGTGCTCTTTACCTTTGTGTGTGTGTGTGTGTTGGATAGACTTTCTATTTTAGTTTTTTTTTTAAGATTTTATTTATTTATTTTAGAAAGAGAGAGAGGGGGGAGAAGCAGACTCCACGCTGAGCAGAGTCCCACATGGGGCTGATCCCAGGACCTTAAGATCCTGACCTGAGCTGAAGGCAGACACTTAATGACTGAGCCACCCAGGCACCCGAACTTTCTGATTTAGAGCAGTTTTAGTTTCACAGCAAAATTGAGAGATTTCCCAGGTGTCCCCTCACCCTCATTGTCAATATCCCCCACCAGAGTGATACATTTGTTGCAACTGATGAGCCTGCACTGATACACTGATAATCACCCAGTCTGTTTACATTAGGGTTCACTTTTGGTGTTGTACATTTTATGAGTCTGGACAAATGTCTAATGAGGTGTATGCACCATTACAGTTTCATAGAGTAGTTTCACTGCCTTAAAAATCCTCTGTGCTTCACCTCTTCAGCCCCGATCCCTCAAGCTCCCGGCAACCGCTGATCTTTCTACTGTCTCCATAGTTTGGCTTTCTAATAATATCATATGGTCAGAATCATACAGTATTAGCCTTTTCAGATTGGCTTCTTTCATTTACTAATATGCATTTAAGATTCTTCTACGTTTTTTAATGGCTTGAGAGCCCAATTCTTTTTAGCACAGAATAATATTCCATTGTCTGGATAGACCATGGTTTCTCTACTCACCTACCAAAGGACATCTTGATTGCTTCTGAATATGAGTAAGACTGCGATAAACATCCATATACAGCTTTTGAGAATATAAGTGTTCAACTCCTTTGGGTAAATACTAAGGGACTCAATTGTTGGATTATATGGTAAGAGGTGGGTTATTTAAATTTGTCCCTCGAACTGTTACCACTTATTCATAATCTCCCAGTTAAAAATAAGTAGAAATAATAATAATAATTATTATTATTTTGAGAGAGTGAGAGAAAAAGCATGCAAGTGGGTTGGCAGGAGGGGAAGAGGCAAAGTGAGAGAGGGAATCTTAAGCAGTCTCCATGCCCAGCGCAGAGTCTGATATGGGGCTCAGTATCATGACCCTGACCCTGAGATCTTGACCAGAGTTGAAATCAAGAGTCTGAGGCTTAACTGACTGAGCCACGTGGATGCCCCAAGAAATGATTTTATTGTAGCCTTAATAACTACAACTACATTCTTCTTCTTTGTTGTTGTTATTTAAAGGCCTGACAATACTGTCCTTTTTCTTGATGTACTGGAAAGAAGATGGTTCAAGATACTCCTGTCTGGGAGACAAACATGGCCTGTGGGCCAACTCTGTGTGGGACCATTCTTGGCTTTAAGTCAGTACTACTGTCTGGGGCAGGACACTTAGTAGACAACTCCCTACTAATAGCCAGGCAAGTCCTGTTATTCATTTATTGAGAAGGACTGATATGGTATTAAGATCATTAGTTCATATAGTACTGGCAGCTTTGCTCTTGAATTCTTATTTCTTTTTTTTTTTTTTTAAAGATTTTATTTATTTGCCAGAGACAGAGGGACAGCGAGCGAGCGAGCACAGGCAGACAGAGAGGCAGGCAGAGGCAGAGGGAGAAGCAGGCTCCCTGCCGAGCAAGGAGCCCGATGTGGGACTCGATTCTAGGACCCTGAGATCATGACCTGAGCTGAAGGCAGCCCTTAACCAACTGAGCCACCCAGGCGTCCCTTGAATTCTTATTCTGTAAAGCAAATCAGCGAGACTGACGATAGACTACTTACTTTATTTTCACTTAGCCTTGTATCTGTTTGAGTCTTCAGGGCATAAACACTTTGCCTGCACTATTTTTGTCGGGCTGGCAGAAAGGGCTACTTAAGATGGCGAAAGTTCCCGCCACAAGACCTGAGCTGGGACAGGAGAACAAAGACCCAAGCAGGAATCTGAAAACCTTCCTGCCCGGGGCTCCCATGGACCAATGGGACCCTGACAAGCAGGAACCTGAGACCCCCGCCCCAGGCTCCTGTGGACCAATGGGATCCCCACGAGCTGGCGAGATATCCGAATAAGGGAAACTTCCAAAAGACCCCTGAGCTTCCTTTGAGACTCCTTAAAAGCCCCCTCCTCCCTGCTTTGGGCGCGACTTCCACCACTCTGCTTTCCAGAATCGCGGAACCTGGCCTGAGGGTGCCCACCTCCTCCCGGCACTACTTTCCTGGCTCCCCTTCTCCTGAGAGTGTTTTTAATAAATCTTGCCTTGCACCCACTTTGCCTGGTGGTGTGTTTATCTCGCCGGAAAAACTTTACAATTTTCTGAGTCACACTTTTATTTTTTTAAAAAGATTTTTATTTATTTATTTGACACACAGAGATCCACAAGTAGGCAGAGAGGCAGGCAGAGAGCGGGGAAAGGGGTGCAGGTTCCCTGCTGAGCAGAGAGCCAGATGCAGGACTCTATCCCAGGACCCCAAGATCATGACCTGAGCTGAAGGCAGAGGCTTTAATCCACTGAGCCACCAAGGCGCCCCTCTGAGTCACACTTTTAAGTGAGCTTCTGTTTATCATGCTCCATACATATCTGAACAAAGAATCCGTAGTAAGGCAGATACAGTCTTAAAAATTTCAATAACAGATCCATTTGCTTCTTTCTTTTTATACCTTACCGTATTGTATTTGCTCTACCAGTCTTAACAGATAAATTCCTCTTGGAAAAAGAAACGAATGTCTCTGCTCATTACATCTGCCTTATTCTAGTTGAAAGCATTTTACTTGCCAGCAGTCCTCTAGAATGAGTAATAAAGTTCTAAACTTTTTTTTTTATGATTTCATAATAAATAAAATAATTGAAAATATTATAGAGTACTCCTGGAAATTAGTCATACCCAATTCCTTCTCTAAAGGTTTAACAAAGTCCTTTATGGCCTAGTAATTCCATAAGCATGTAGCATACATCATAAACCAGAAACCACAACTATTTAGACATCAGTTTTGGCAGACCTGCTGTTCTGCTTGAAATTCCATTTACATTCTTTTGGGATTATGGGTGTAATGTCTTGCTTTATTTATTATGTATGCTAGTCCTGGACTAGACTCTGCGCAGTGAGCAAGTTGAACTAAGTAAGCAAGATACAGCTTTCCGTGTGTCATAATGCACAAGAGTGAATGATTTTTTGTCTTAATGTTAGTAATCTGCTTTCATACTTGCCGAAATTGCTGAGTCATTTGGGAAAAAATGTTAAAGAGTTGGAATGCAAATTCTTTACAACAACAACAACAACAACAAAAGTGAAGCAATGGAACAGTATTAATCAGAGAAGAAAAAGCAATGGAGAGTTTCCTCCTCGTCTTCAAGCATCTTCAATCATCTAACAAATAATTTTGCGAGACGCCGGGACCAGAGTAGTTGCTAGGGATAAAGTATCAAGCATACAAAGTTCATGTTCTCTTGGTGGAACCATATGGAGGGAACGGAAAGTGTACAAGTTACACAATAAATAAAATAATTTTCTATAGCACCTGAGGGCTCAGGATGTTCAGGATGATATCCAGCGTCTTTTCTGTTTCCTGGAACCCAAAGAGAAAACAGGTTTTGCACCATAGAATAGGAAAGAAATTCCTTTTGCAGGGAGAGTAGGTAGGGGTTGCCCTAAGAGGGCAAAGCAGCAAACAGAAGGTGAATTTTACTGAACCTGCTATGTAGCCATCTAAGCCGGATACTTTCCTACATCTGTGAGAGTCTGCATTTTACAATCACAACACGCCCTGTGAGTTAACTTTTATGACCCCCATTTTGCAGATAACAAAGCGGCCACTTACTTGCTTAGGGCTGCACATCTCATCGCTGCTGGGCTGGGGTTGATGCTCTTGGACTCTAAGGAAGGCCACTTGTTTTCACAGTGCACGGTCTTGAGTGCTGGGAGATGGAATATTGCCATTCTCAATCTTTCAGCTTGTGTGTAAGAGTCCTTAAGTAGCTTCTTGCTCAAAAGTAAAGAAAGAGACTAAGTCTCACACCTGTTTTTTTTTTTTTTAAGGAGGAGAGTCTAATTTTTAATAGGACTTAGTGTGAGATACCACTGTATAAAACAGATAAAGCAGACCAACCCTGCTAGATTCAGGGTGCACTGTTAAGAGCTCACCCCCGTTTTGATGAATCTCCCTCAGTGAAGCTCCACTGTGATTCAGGAACTTTCTCCTAGCCTAGTGGTGGACTTTTTAGAACAGTTAATAAGAAACAAAGCGAATAAAGCCAAGTACTGATAGGAGGGCAACAAAGAGGAAACAGAAAGGGGTAGGTCACGAGACTCAACTCATCCCCTCAGGGTGGGAATCTTTAGATATTCATTTAAAAAGGGGATGAATAAGGGTGCCTGACTGGCTCAGTTGGAGGAGCATGTGACTCTTGATATCAGGGTCATGGGTGAAGGGTTGCTAAAATAAATAAATAAGTAAATTTTAAAAAATGGGAAGAATAAAATGGATATCTATGGGGTTAAAACAATTTAATACAGCACTACCTAATGTTGGGTGGGACAAAGGGACTCCCTACTGCTTTTCCAACATTAAAAGGCCCCAAACAAGTCTACTCTATTTACCCCTGTTTGGAGAAACTCGGGAAGTTAAAAGGTGGGGATTGCAAGGAGGAAACTTGATCAGTAATACCCCAGGGCAACAGGCCAATTAATCAAGTTAAAGAGTCACCAAAGGGCCTGGGCCCTTTGTTCAACTTCCAGCTGGGAACCCAAAGCCTTTTGCACCACAAGGTCAGGGGAGTGGAGAAGAGAAGTTCCCAGGATTCTCTGATTCAGGAGTCCCACAGACTATGGTACCAAAACCCACCGGTGAGGCCCTCACTCAGGGTATAATTAGTTGTTTGTTTGTTTGTTTTAAAAGATTTCATTCATTTGAGAGAGAGAGAGAGCATAAGCATGAAAGGGGGAAGGGGCCAGAGGGAGAAGCCGGCTCCCTGATGAGCAGAGGGCCTGATGTGGGACCCGATCCCGGACTCCAGGATCATGACCCAAGCCGAAGGCAGTTGCTTAACCAACTGAACCACCCACGTGCCCAGGGTACAATTTTGAGAGCATGTAAAGAAAGGTTCTGTAAAATGAAAACTAGAATGTTGAACCAGGCTTTATGTGAAGTAACTATCTTATTGCTGATCTTAGGAGGAAATTATCCAGTTTTTTTTTTTTTTTTTAAGATTTTATTTATTTATTTGACAGGCAGAGATCCCAAGTAGGCAGAGAGGCAGGCAGAGAGCGTGAGGAGGAAGCAGGCTCCCTGCTCAATGTGGGGCTCAATCCCAGGACCCTGAGATCATGACCTGAGCCGAAGGCAGAGACTTTAACCCACTGAGCCACCCAGGTGCCCCAATAACCAGTGTTTTGCCATGAAGTATAATGTTTGCTATAGTATTTCGCATAAAAGCCCTTAATCAGATTGGGAAATTTTCCTTCTACTATTAGTTTGTTGAGTGTGTTTTTGTCATAGAAGGGTTCCAGATTTTATCAAATACTGTATTTTTTCCATCTGTTGAGGTAAGCATAGGTTTTCTTATTATTTTATTATATTATTTATTTTATTAATATGGTATATTATGTTAATTGATTTTTTGGATGTTAAACCAATTTTACATTCCTGGAATAAATTCCACTTAGTCATGTGTATATTTCTTTTTATTTGTTGCTGGGTTTAATTTGCTATATTTTTCTTGAGGATTTCTGTGTCTATACTCAGGTATTGGCTTTTCTATCCTTGTGATATCTTTGTCTGGTTTTGGTGTCGGATTAATACTGGCCTCGTAGAACGAGTTGGATAGTGTTCCCTCCTCTTCTTTTTGGAAGTTGTTTGTAAATAATCATTATTAATTCTTTAAATATTTGGTAGAGTTCATCAGTGAAGCTATTTATCCTAGGCTTTTTGGGGGGGGGAGAGGATAGTTTTTGGTTACTGATTGATTCAGTCTTTTATCTTGTTATAGATATATTCATACTGCCTCGAGTGGGTTTAGTTACTTCATCTTTCTATGAATTTGTCTATTTTGTCTAAGTTATCTAATTTCTTGGTAAATAATTGTTCATAATATTCTTTTTTTTTTTTAAAGATTTTATTTATTTATTTGACAGAGATCACAAGTAGGCAGAGAGGCAGGCAGAGAGAGAGGAGGAAGCAAGCTCTCCGCGGAGCAGACAACCTGATGTGGGGCTCGATCCCAGGACCCTGGGATCATGCCCTGAGCCGAAGGCAGAGGCTTCAACCCACTGAGCCACCCAGGCGCCCCCATAATATTCTTTTATAAATCTCTTTATTTCTCTGTGGTCAGTCATAATGTTCCCTCTTTTATTGCTGATCCTAGTAATTTGTCTTATCTCTCTCTTCTTTCCTTCCTCCCTCTCTCTCTCTCTCTCTGTGAGTCTAGGTGAAGATTTGTTAGTTTTGTTGCTCTCTCAAAGGACCAAGTTTGATTTAGTAAATTTCATGTATTGCTTGTATATTCCCTTTATTTCATTAATTTCCCCTCTAACCTTACTTTTTCCTTCTTTGTGCTTATTTCTGGTTTAGTTTGCTTCTCTTTTTCCTTTGATGTAAGGTGAAAGTTTAGGTAATTGTTTTGAGATGTTTATTTTATTTTTTTATTATTATTCTTTATTATGTTATGTTAGTCACCATACAGTAAGATATATTTCTCTCTCTCTCTTTCTTTTTAAAAGATTTTATTTATTTATTTGACAGAGAGAGAGAGAGAGGGAGAGAGAGACAGAGATCACAAGTAGGCTAAGAGGCAGATGGGGGGGGCGGGGGCAGGCTCCCCGCTGAGCAGAGAGCCAGATGCGGGGCTCTATCCCATCATGACCTGAGCTAAGGCAGAGGCTTGAACCACTGAGCCACCCAGGTGCCCCTGTTTCTCTTTTTTTAATGCATACATTTACAGCTACAGATTTCCCTCTCACTGCTTTAGTAGCATCCCATAAAATTTGCTATGTTGTGTTTTCATTTTCATTAATCTCAAGTATTTTCTAATTTCCTTTTGATGTCTTCTTTGATCCTGGTTTCATAGAAATATGTTGTTTAATTTCCACCTATTTGTGAGTTTCTTGAATTTCTTTCAGTTACAGATAAATTTCTAATTCCATGCCACTGTGATAAGAGAACATACTTTGTATCATTTCTATCATTTTTAATTTTTAAAGGTTTGTGGCCTAGCAGTGGTTTATCCTGAAGAATGAATGTCCCGTATGCATTTGAGAAGAATGTATATTCTGCTACTGTTGGGTGAAGTGTTTTGTAAATGACTGTTAGTTTATCCTGTTGGTTCATAGTATTATTTGTGTCCTTTTTTTTTTTTTTTTAAGATTTTATTTATTTATTTGTCAGAGAGAGAGTGAGAGCAACACAGGCAGACAGAGTGGAAGGCAGAGGCAGAGGGAGAAGCAGGCTCCCTGCGGAGCAAGGAGCCCGATGTGGGACTCAATCCCAGGACGCTGGGATCATGACCTGAGCTGAAGGCAGCTGCTTAACCAACTGAGCCACCCAGGCGTCCCCGTGTCCTCTTTTTTTGTTATTGTTGACCTTCTACCTAGTTGTCTTATCCATTACCGAAAGTGGGATTTTGAAGTCTCCAACTATTGTGCTTATATTGTCTATTTCTCTCTTAATTTCTGTCAGTTTTGTTTTCATGTATTTGGTACTTGGTCATTAGATGCATATGTGTTCGTAATTATTTTATTTTTCTGGTGGATTAATCCTTTTATCAGCATAGAATGTCCCTGTTATCCCTATGCATATTTTTTTAAAAGTCTCTTTTGTCCACTCCAGCTTTTTTTTTTTTCAGTTGCTTTTTGTCTGGGATGTCTTTTCCCATCCCTGTAACTTTAATCTATTTGTAATTAAATCTGAAGTGTGTCAGCTATAGACAGCATAGTTGGTTCTTGTTTGGTTTTCAGTCTTACAATGTACACTTTGATTCACTTGTTTAATTTATATTTACATTTAATGTGAATACTGATACAGTTGAATTTATGATGCCATTTTACCTTTTGTGTTCTGTTTCTTGTGTACTTTCCTTCATCTTTTACTGACTCCTTTTTTATTAAGTAGATGTTTTATACTATAATTTTAAATTATTTAATGGTATTTTATTATGTTTCTGAATTATTCTATTTTTTTAAATTATTTTTTTATTTGAGAGAGAGAGAGCAAGTGAGCATAGTGAAGATAGGGGCAGAGGCAGAGGGAGAAGCTGACTCCCTGCTGAGCAGGAATCCTGATGTGGCGCTCAATCCCAGGACCCTGAGATCACCACCTGACCCAAAAGCAGGTGCCCAAACAGCTGAGCCATCCAGGCACCCCTGAATTATTTTCCAAGTAGCTTTTTTTGTCATTTTTATTACAGGCATTTTAAAGCTTTTTTTTCTTTTTATCATCTATAATATGTATTTATGTTACGAATTTATATAGAATTTTGATTATGTTATGTTCTGTGTCTCACAATTTCAATATTGAAATTTTTAAAAAAGATTCTGTTTTTATTTATTTGGTAGACAGAGATCACAAGTAGGCAGAGGGGCAGGCAGAGAGAGAGAGAGGAGGAAGCAGGCTCCCTGCTGAGCAGAGAGCCCGATGTGGGGTTCGATCCCAGAACCCTGGGATCATGACCCAAGCCAAAGGCAGAGGCTTTAACCCACTGGGCCACCCAGGCGCCCCTCAATATTGAATTTTTATGGGCTTCTTCTTACTAAATTTTCCTTCTGCTGATTCTCCTAGTTTTTTTTTTTTTCCTATTTGTACTTATTCATTTCTTGCTATAAGTTGCTCTTTTTTGTTATGAAATTTTTTGTGTAAATTCTTCGACACCTAGGTTAAATATAGATTTCGCTAGGGATTTTTGTTTCTTTCTTCCAATTTTTGGGTTATCACAAATCCAGGGCCACTATAAAATGAAACCATTGCTTGGGGTTATTTTGGCGCAAATAGTAAAGCAAATTTAGACTATAAATGACAGATGGGTTAACTCATGATTGCAAATTCCCCCAAAACAGTTGTTTGCTCCTTTTGTTTTTTCTGTCTCAAATAAAATTTTCTTAAAAAAAACCTCTTCTACTAGAGGGTAGAGCAGATTTTATTTTGTTTCACTCTTATTCTGAGAATATGAATTTTGCTTTCTCAGATTTTCAGGGAGGGGATATCTCACATGCTCCCCACATGAATAAGCTCTGGGCATCATTTCCCGTCTATTACAACTCATGAGCCTGAGAAAACCACAGCTAAGATTTTTCTAGATTTGGCAAATGCCCTAAGGTTAAAACCAACAGTTCTCTCTGGATTATTGCCCACATTTATGTTTTTGGGCCAAATGATTATTCTCTTGATAGTTGTACTGTACTTTTTGATTTTTTTTACATTTTATCAATTATTTTTCATGGAAGAGGCAACTTAAAAATCAAGTAAACTGTGTTACTAGACATGGAATCCCATTTATTTTTTTCACTATTTTTCACTCCTATTCTTTTTTTTTTCCCCCCACTCTATTTTTTCACTCCTGTTCTTTCATCTGGGACCAGGACAGGTCCTGGAATACAGGCTACTTTGTGTCTTCAGTAGTAAGCCAGTGCTGGTTTGTGAACTATTTGTTATCAAGATACAGACGGGAATGGAAAGTGAGTATGAACAACTAAACCTCTACCTTATCTTGTCCCAGACTGGTAATAGCCCTCCCCCCACAAAAAAGAGCATTTATATCATGTCAGTGGATCTGCTCTTCACTGGCCAGAGATGAGTAGGATAACTTCTAAACAAGAAATTCTTTTTAGACTTTTGCCAGGACCACATAGAAACTGAAGTGTTATGGATACTTTCTCCAGAAATATGTGCACATAAAGAGAAATAAAAAGTTGATATAAATTATCAGTGTATATATACACTATTCTCTGAAATCTTACAGATCTTGTTCTTTTAATCTTAGCAACAAAGGCAAGGAGATTCTGAGTAATCGTTTCATGATTCAGCTTCTTTGCCACTCACTTATTTGTGAGTGTAAACCAGAGTGGACAAAAGAGGGGGCTCCCTAAGAGACTATCAAGGGAATAAGTTGAAAGATGTCATTTGTTAGTCGCTCATTCGTCCAGTCACACCAAAGTGCCTACAGTGTACCAGATCAGGTTCTAGATCTCAGATCATTACTCCCAAAATTAGAATTGACCATTCTTTTTACTATTGCCTACCTCCAAGTTCCAGTTCTGGAACCTGTACCCAGCTTCCACATTAGAATCCCACACTGACAGTCTAGGTAGGAAGCAGAGCCCACTTTCCTCCCTAAGAGAGGAAAACTCACCTTCCCAAACATTCTTGTGTAGAAGAGAGCACGAAGTTCCAGTATTCTGGTGGTCCTGAGTCAGAGGCTGGCACGTGGTCAGCAAACCTTACCATCAGCTCCAGTGTCCGGCATCACAGGAGTCAGTGCTGTGGACAATGACGTTTGTGTTCAGCACCAAGGGCTTCTTAGAAATTTGGAATCACATAGGGTGTGATTCTGGATTCTGTTCCTAGCTGTGTAGCCTCAAGCCTGTTCTGTGGAGTTCCTGAAATGAAACAAGATGTGTATATGTATGTATGCATGCCTTCTTTCCTTCTTCCTTCCTTCCTTTCCCTAACCACCCCCCTCTTCCTTCCTTCCTTCCTTTCTTTATCTCTTTCTCTCTTTCAACTCAATTAGAACAACTTGGAATTAGAACAACTTGGAAACACCAAGAACTGAAAAGAGAAATTGATGTAAGATATAGTCTCAGCAGGGTTTCAGAGATTTGTTTTTCAGTTTTATTGAGATGCAGTTGACATAGAACATTGGATAAGTTTCAGATGTATGCCTGTTTAAAAAAATGTACACCTGTTGATTTGATATACTTATATATTGCAAAATGATCGCTGTCCCAAGGTTAACTACACCTGCAAGTTACATAATTACCATTTCTTTTTTTGTGGTGAGTACATTTAAGATCCACTCTCTTGGCCACTCAGACATTTTCTTTATGTTGAGTGGCTAATTTCTTCCTAAATCTTCCACCTGGCTGTACTCTGTTAGAGAAAACAACATGTATCACTCTCTTGACTTTTTGTTCACAGGAAAAAAATAACATTGAAATGTGGACTTAAGTCCTATCACCACTCTGAGGGCTCTGCCAAAATTGCCCCTCAGCGATAGAACTTATATTCCACAAGGCTGGCAGTGTTTACCTGTTTTGTTTTGTTTTTTCCACTGAGGTTTCCTATATCAAAGAGAGTCTGTCATATATCTGCCACACAACAAATATCAGTTGAATGAATAATCAGTATAGAACACCTCCCTGCTCTAGAGATAATATCTTTATTAATGCAACCTTAAGGCCAAATGCTGTTTTGTGGCAGCCACAGCACCCATTCACTTACTTTGCCTTCAAAGTGCTCTCTCCTTCCCTCTGTTAGACTCCTCCCTACACACCAACCCTCCTGTACCACACAGGATTACATTTCTTTCTTCAGAAAAGATGACCGTAGGCTATGGGTCCTATTTTCTAACCAACTGTGAATCTAAATTAAACTCTTTCTTATAAACCCATGAGTTTGGGCCCCTGGCTAGCTCAATCGCTTAAGCGTCTACCTTTGGCTCAGGTCATGATTCCAGGATCCTGGGATCAAGCTCCACCCACATCAGGCTCCCTGTTCAGTGGGGAGTTTGTTTCTCCCTTCCTTGTGTTCTTTTTCTCTCTCTCTCTGCTGAATACATAAAATCTTAAAAAAAAAAAAAATTCATGAGTTTGCATGAGAGCCAGCACTTGAATAACTGGAGGGAAGGGCAGAGGAAGGGGGCAAGCTGCCGAGAAGGTAGCAACCCAAGAGGAAGTCAATTAAGATGAAAACTGTTGGATCCCTCCTTTCTACTAATTTCTGAATCTGATTCTTAAAAAAAAAAAAAAAAAAAAGGTTGGTAAAAATGGAGCAAATAACCCAGGACTTAGCCCTGGAAGGAAGGTAAGACCTGGATGAATGTGAAAATGAGTCTCTTGAAGCTACAAGAGGCCTGTGGGCAGGGGTTCCCTGGGATTGGTAAGAACAATCACAGGCAGAATGACTCCTCCTGCTGTGAGAGATGGGGGAAGCCCCGAGGAATTGAGGCCAGAACTCTACACACGAAAAAGAAGAGGCAGAATCCAAAAGAACCCACAGAAGCAAAATATAAAGACACAAAGAGAGGCTGAGGGCTGGACCCAGGCCTGAACATAGGCTGACTGAGCTACACGAACCTCTTGCTGCTCAGGGACCTGGAAACAGGATAGGATCCCCATGATGTCCTAGTCCTTCTGATCAAGGTCCTAGTGGGACAAGGTTCTATTGGAGGGACAGGGACGAAGAAGCAGAGAAGATGACCCTGCCCAAGAGTGACCGTGGGGAAAGCCCACTCAGCCTTGTCCATGGCCTTGTCCAGGCTAGGCTCCCTTCAGCCTCTCCTGTCCCCACTGGCAACACAGCACCTCCAACATGCAGATTCTGGAAGGTTCTCAGTGCTTCCCCTTACTTCCTGTCTCAAACTTTATGAATCTTCTCCTTTATTAACCCATCAACCGCATGTAATAAGAAGTAGAAAAAAGAAACTCATATCAGACCTTTATTTTAAGGATTTTATTGATTTATTTGAGAGAGAGAATGAGAGAGAGCACATGAGAGGGGAAGGTCAGGGGAGAAGCAGACTCCCCACTGAGCAGAAAGCCCAAAGCAGGGCTCAATCCTGGGACTCCAGTCTTATGACTTGAGCTGAAGGCAGTCACTTAAACAGCTGAGCCACTCAGGCACCCATTGGATTTTTATTTTAAATAGGGAAGTAGGACATTACTATTTAGTGGGACATGAAGTAAAAACGGGGAGGGAGACAGCATGGCTTTTCTTCTGCTGGAACCAGAAAGCTGATGACGGAAGAAACATGCAGGTCAATGTGGGGAGGGGGTCCTCGTGGGCAGAGGTGGGCCAGTCTCCCTAGCTCCTTGCATCAAGCTAATAGGAACACAGACATGTCCAGATGCCAGTGGCAAAAAGAGAAGCCAGGGGATCTGGAAGTCATGTGCTGGGAGTAGGAACAAATCTTGCATCACCAGCCTGACACAAGGCCGCTGTCTCATACTGTAGGAAAAAATAATCACAAACGAATTCAGGTTGGTCACACAAGGGTTTTGTTCTTGTTTTAAAGAATTATTTATTTATTTGTCAGAGAGAGAGGAAGAGAGAAGGTGCTAATGCACCCAAGCAGGGAGAGCAGAGGTAGAAGCAGGCTTCCCGCTGAGCAGAGAGCCCAGCCTGATGCTGGGCTCAATCCCAGGACTCCGGGATCATGACCTGACCTGAAGGCAGATGCTTAAATGACTGAGCTACCCAGGCATCCCGGTCACACAAGTGTTGACATGCTCAGCAGTCCATTAAATGCCCAAAATGTCCTACTCAAAAGAATCTCCATGACACCATTGTGTCCCCTCTGTCCAAACCCCTCCCATACCCCGGGCCCTCCAGGGTCTCACCTTTAGGAACCCTAGAGACCCATCAGAGCCCTAGGCACGGTCACTGCCTGGATTAGAACAAAAATGGGATGTGGTCCAACCTCAGAGCGGTAACTAAAGGAGGAACCATGGGGTGGGCGAGCCTCCCCCACCTTACCCTGACCATGGGCGTAAGGGTCTCAGGGATCAACCTCCTGACCCAAACTCGCTTGCAGCTGAGCATCAAGCCCCTTCCTTTTTTCCTGTGGGAAGACAACACCATATAAGAGCCCAGGGAGAAGACTGGACAAGGAGAGCCTAGACATCCCCCAGCCCTGGACCAGAGGCTCTTGGCACACTTAGGACCTTAGTTTTGCATGTTTAGGGATCCATCTTGTTCCATGAAGGATGGCGTATGTTACCAGCTGCACAAGTGTCTCAGCCTGCTTTCTCTTTGAAGTTTCTTTAATGGTTATCCTACACCCATCCCATAGCTGTATTTGTGTTTCGCAGTCCTGCCCTGAGTCTTCAGTCACAGAAGAATTTTAAGTCTCTCTGGGACTCCTTTCACTTATACTATCTTTTCCCCTTTTACTGAAAACTTGGGGTATTTATGTAAATCTAGTTTTCTCCTAAAAACTCTCATCAGAGTCCAGCCTCTGACTTTGAAGTCAAAGTACTGCCTGATTCCAAAGCTACGACCTCATTTTAATTTTTTTTTGCAACAGCACCCCATTCCCAGACACCAAATCCTGTAATAGTTACCTACGACTGTGTAACAAATTATTTTTTAAAAAGACAACTTGAAACAGTGAACATTTATTGTCTCAATCCATTTCTGAGGGTCTGAATTCTAAGAACAGTCTAGCTGGGTATTTCTGGCTAGAGGTTTCTCATTGGGTTACTATCAACAGGTTGGCTGGAATTGTAATGATGAGGGGGCTTGACCAGGGCTAACGGATGTGTGCTCAAGCTCACACATGGGGCTGTTGGCTGGAAGCTTTGGTTCCTTGCTGGCCTCTAAGCTGGAAGCCCTGGCCTTGGACTACATCTTTATGACATGGCGCGTGGCTTCTTCAAAAACACAGGAGCAAAAAGAAGAGAGCAAAAGACCACAGACCCTTTTATGACCTAATCTCTAAAGTCACGCAACATGGCGTCCACTTTATTCATTAGAAGTGAGTCACTGAATACAGTCCACACCCAAGAGGAAAGGAAGTAGTTGGACCCCTGGAAAGGAGGAAAATTAGAGTTTGCAAACATTTTCAAACTACCACACCCTATACATAAGGTATTATTATCTCCTGCTGCTTTCCAGATTTTTTTTCCCTATCCTATTCCATCAGTTGAAGAGAGATGTGCCTGGGTGGTCTTCTTGGTGGTCTCTTTCGGTGTATTGAGCATCTTGGATCTGTGTGTTAAAATTGGGGCCTTCTAAATGTGATTTCTTCAAACTTTTTTTTCTGCTCTTTTCCTTCCTCCTTATTTTTGAACTCTGAATGATTGTCTATTGCCTATTATTGCCTTTTATGTATTCTTCCATGGGTTTCTAAGGATTTATTTTTCATTCCCTTTTCCTCTCTGGTGTGTGTGTGTGTGTGTGTGTGTGTGTGTGTGTGTGTGTTTTGTTTTGGATTGGGTAATTTCTGTGGACTTCTATTCAACCTTACTGCTTTCCCAAGATCATCTTTTGCGCTCATCCACTGGATTTTTATTTCAGTTTGAGAATTTTTATTTGGTCCTTTTTATACTTTTCATTTCTTCATTCAGATTTCCTGCCTGTTCACTCTTTAATACCAAGATTTCCTTTAATTCCTTCAACATGTTTTCATTCAATTCTTTGAATTTTTTAGATCCATGTGGGAGTCTCTGAATGCTGAATCCAATATTGGGACATGCTGGGAATACTTTTTTTTTTTTCTGGTAATACATTTCTGTTGCCTTTAATAAATGGTCACATATTTCTCTTTCTTTGCATGTCTGATAATACTTAATTTAAAAGTGGGCATCAGAGATATGTTTTAGCAAATCTGGAACCTATTTTATTTCTCTGAGGATTGCCTTTATTTTTTTTCCTAGAAAGTGGTCGAGCTGCCTGGACCACACTGTGAAATGGGATCCCCTGCCATGTGCGACGGTTGGTGGGTCAACTCCATTTTCCAGTATCCAGTTGCTGCATTTTTATCCTGAATCTTGAGCAAGGATCTATCCCTACATCTGTGTAATTTAGTGGCCAACCAAGGATTTCAACAGTTTCTACTCCCATTTTGGCCTCACTGCCTCTGTGGTCGCCTTTTTCTTGGCCCTCACTGTCTCTGTGGTCACCTTATTCTTGGTATTTCCTGTAAATTTCCAGATGGACCCCAACCACACGTTCTGACCTTAGAAACCTCAAAACAGTAAGGTTTTTGCTTTCTGCTGTCTAAGCTTTGTGGTAACGGAAGAATTCATGAGTTGAAGTGTGGACTTGCAGAATTCACCAGGATCCGTCTGGTTCTCACTGTGTTTTCAGCAGTTTCTCTTGAGGGTCCCACAACCACACACACAGTTCAGCGTCAACCAGAGATTTTGTTGCAGCCTGTCTTTGGGATCTCAATACTTCTGCTGCTCTCTCGCTTTCATAGTTTTCGCTCTAAACTTTCAATTACTCTACACTGTGAATGCTATCATCTGCCTTCTTGAGCCATAGGGTCTGCAGTTATCAATAGTCAAAGAGAAGGAGAGAGTGAGACAAGAAAAGAGAACAAAAGAGTTAGGAGAACATGCCCATAGGTAAGAAGGTGACAACTTGCAGCTCCTACCCATTTCGTTCAAGATTCAAGTAATTCAAGATCAAAGTGTTTCTCGGGTTTTGACCTGCCTGTGTTTCTTTTTCAGTGACTTCAAGTATTTGTTTTGAATATTTGTGTCCAGTTTTCATAATTGTCTTCTGTGGGAAGATTTGCTCTGCCTCTTCGTACTGCCATTATCAGAAGACCCACCTTGCAAGAGGGTTTTGGGGAGAGAAGGCCCTAGGCCATCTTTTGATTTCCAGAGACTAAAATGGATCTAGGTAGGCACTATTCAGTTTTCTCAAACAGAAATAAGGTGAGGCCTGGGGTCTGGGCACACAAACTCCCCAGAGGAATCCCTGACTTCATGCCATCCACAATGACAAGGGATGCCCCCATGTCATTGCTTCTCTAGTGTTGGAGACCACAAATTACATACCTGAGAATTTCCACACATTTTCTGAATGAATTCACCAAAAATGCAGCTAAATCTGGACAGCGGCCATAGAAGTGGTTCAGTTAAATCTGAAGCAGGTTCTGCCTTTGTCCTCCATCCTCCTCAGGACTGTGAAATTACGGGCGTCTCTCATCAAACTGATGGCTGTTTATAGCCTTTGTCAGTGACAGGCCCCTGCTATTTTGTGGGATCTGTCTTATACGCTACCTCTGAGGAGTGTAAGCCCCTTGAGACATAACTGCATTGGTGTAATCGAATCCTAGTGAATAACAATGACCAAGCCCAAGGCAAAGTTACGACATCTCATCCCACTTGAGGTCTTCTCTGAACCAAAGTCGCAAAAGCTACAAAAGCTCCCACATGAAATGGAAATGGCACATCTACCTGAAGGCCAAGCCTAGATGCAGAGGCCTTAGCAATCTGCACCAAGGGATGATGGGCAACCCATGTGCCCATCACTGCTTTCCCAAATCCCTGGCCACCGAGGGATGTGACAACAGACGTGCCACCTGAGAAAGAAGCCCGTTCCATTGTGGCACCTCCAAAGGAATGCTGCAGCCATCCATGGTTGGAAGGTGAGGGCTGACAGCCCACGGCATTGGAGACTCTGTGCAGCTACCTGACTGGCCACGGAGCACACAAGCTGACATGGACTGACACACACAGTCTTGTGGGCCTTCACTGATGGAGCTTCTGAACAGTCAGGCCACTGGGCTCCTGAATACTGAATTTTGAATGACATATCACATGGCAAACCCTTTTATAGATGCAGGTTAAACCCCAGACACAAATTCAGACTTCATGTTTGATCTTTCATGCCCATGAGAATGGATTTCTGTGTTTCTATATTTAGAGGCTAAGTGATTGGATGAACACTAAAGAGTTATATCTTTCTATTAAACTGACATTGTCCTTATTATGTGGCCAGTAATGTATTATAATATGTCATAATTCTTCTTGCCTTAAGTCTACCTTCTCAGACAGTAAGAGAGCATTTCCAGCTCTTTTCTGCTTCGCTTTTCATGGTATCTTTTTAATCCCCCTTCTTTTCAACCTACTGCATCTGAGTATTTAAAATGTATCCTTTAAAAAGCTTTTTTTCTTTATCTAGCCAGACCATCTTTGCCATTAAACTGGTATATTTAGCTTACTTACTCTCTTCTTTATTTATATAGAGGAAAAAAATTAATCTTCATGATATACTCATTGGGTTTTCGCAAATCCTAGAGGGTATGTCCATTACCATAGTCATCACATGGCAGAGTTCCATCTCCCATAAATTTCATCATGTTATATCCCAACTTGGCAATGATCTGTTCTCCATCCTTCTCGTTTGTCTTTTCTAAAATGTCATGGAAGTAGAGTTCTTCAAAGTGTCACCCTTTGAGTTTGGCTACTTCCACTTAGCAACATGAATTTGAGATTCATTTACGTTGTTGTGACCATCAGTATTTCATTCCTTTCACTGCTGAGTAATAGATGTAGCACAGTTTGCTTGTCCATTCACCTGTTGAAGGACATCTGGACCACTCCCAGTTGCTGATGATAACTATTACAGCTACAAGAACAGCGACTTATGTGAATGTAAGTGTTCATTTCTCTTAGATCAGTGAGAGTGGGGTTGCTAGGTTATAGTGTAAGTACACGTTTAAATCTATGTGACACTGCCAAACTGTTTTCCGAAGTGGTTGTATTATTTTACACTCACACCAACATCATGAGAGTTCCAGTTGCTCTGTGTTATTGCCAGCATTTGGTACTGTCAGCTTTGGGGGTGTGTTTTGTTTTGTTTTAGATATTGCACTAGGTGTGTAAAAGGATCACACCATGGTTTTAATTTGCACTTCCCTTATGGCTAATGACACGGAGTATTTTCCGTATGATGTGTTGCCTCCCACATATTTTTTTGGTGCTGTTTCTACCTCTTTGGTGAAGCATCTATTCAGATCTTTTGCCCATTTTAATCTGTAATCAGTTAATTAATTAATTGTCTGTTTAATTCGTTAGTTAATCAATTTAAAGATTATTTATTTGTCAGAGAGAGTGCATGAGTGGGGAGGAGGGGCAGAGGCAGAAGCAGGCTCTTCCCTGAGCAAAGAGCCCGATGTGAGACTCGATCCTAGATGCTGGGATCAAGACTTGAGCCAAAGGCAGATGCTGAACCCACAGAGCCACCCAATCATCCTAGCCCATTTTAAAAATTGTTTTTCTTACTGTTCAATATTGAGAATTTTGCATATCTTCTGGGAAAAAGTCCTTATCAGAATGTGAGTTACAAATATATCCTCTCAGTTTCTTGCTTGCCTTTTCATTGTCCTTATCACACCTTACCCAGAGCAAGTGTATAGTTTTGTTAAAGTCAAATAAATCATTTTGTTCTTACATAGATAGTACTTTTTGTAGTGCGTATAAGAACTTTGTCTAATCAAAGATCATAAATACTTTCTTTTATACCTAATTTCTGGCAGTTTCATAGTTGCACATTTTACATTTGAGTCCACATTCATTTTGAATTAATTTTTATACAAAGTGTGAGGTATGGGTAGATTTTTCCCTTGTTTGCAAATAACAAATCATTCCAGCACCATTCGTTGAAAAAAATGATCCTTTCTTCATTGAGTTGTCTTTAAAATTTGACAAATACCCATTTATTGTATTTGTGTGTGTCTATTTCTGCTTTCATCCTCATTATTCCCTTTCTTCTTGCTTTGAGTGTACTTTGTTCTTTTTCTAGATTCCTAAGATGGAAGTTTTTAGACTACTGATCTGATAACTTTCTCTTTTAAAAAAGTGTTTAATGCTATGAATTTTTCTCAAAACACTCCTTTAGCTATATCCCCCAAATTTGCATATGTTTAATTTGGTCCTAATTACAAAATTCTTGAGGCATCTGGGTGGCTCATTTGGTTAAGCATCTGCTTTCAGCTCAGGTCATGATCTCAGGGTCCTGGGATCAAGCCCCACATCAGGCTCCCTGCTCAGTGGGGAGTCTGCTGCTGCCCTCCCCCGACTCATGCACACTCTCTCTCTCTCTCAAAAAAATAAATAAGATCATTAAAAGAGATTCTTTTGAAACTTCCTCTTTGACCCAGGGATTATTTACAAGTGTGTATAAAATTTCTAAATACATGGAATCTTTGGGAAATATTTCAGCTTTCATTTTCTAATTGAGTCTTACATTGGTCACAGAATATATGTTGTATGATTTCTATTTTTTTAATCCTTTAAAGTTTGTTTTATAGCTCAGCATATGGTCCTCTTGGTTAATGTCCCAGATACACTTGAAAAGAACTACATTCTGTTGTTGTTGAATGTTTTTTTTTTTTAAAGATTTTATTTATTTATTTGACAGAGAGAGATCACAAGTAGGCAGAGAGGCAGGCAGAGAGAGAGGAGGAAGCAGGCTCCCTGCTGAGCAGAGAGCCCAATGCGGGACTTGATCCCAGGACCCTGAGATCATGACCTGAGCCGAAGGCAGCGGCTTAACCCACTGAGCCACCCAGGCGCCCCTGTTGTTGAATGTTCTTAATGACATTTTAAGTTTTCCCTTTTCATCCCTGATAATATTCTTTTTTTCAAAGTCTACTGTGTCTAACAGTATACAAGTTTGCTAGGGCTACTGTAATAAAGTACCACAGCTTTGGAGGATATAAATCCAAAGTCAAGGTGTGGGCCAGGGTTGGTTCCTTCTAAGGGATGTATGGGAAGGATCTGGTCCAGGATCTCTCGTTGGCTTGTAGATACCCACCTTCTCCTTTTGTCTCTCCACATCATCTTTCTCTTTACGTGTCTCTTGTAACTTTTCCCTTTTTACAAGGACCCCAGTCATACTGGAGTAGACCCTACCACAATGACCTCGCCTTACCATGATTACCTCCATAAAGAACTAATCTTTAAATCAGATCACATTCTAAGGTACTTAGGACTAGGATGTCAACATATGAATATGGGGGACTTGATTCACCCATAACAGATAGTAGTACAGGTACTCCATTTTTCTTTTAGTTAGGATTCACATGGCATATCTTTTTTCCATTCTTTTAACCTATGTGTGATATTTAAAAGAGGCTTTTTTTTTATAGACAGCATATAGCTTGCCCTTTTAATTGTCACATTTAGACCACTTATATTTAGTATAATTATTGACATGGTTGGATCAAAATCTACCATATGGCTAGGTGTTTTCTATTCCATCTTTTTTTTTTTTGCCTTCTCAGGTTAATTGAACATTTTTTAGGATCCTATTTTACCTCCATAATTGACTTATTATGTATTTATAATTGTCCTTATAATTCTTTATTGAATACCCTAAGGTTTATTAATATATCAATAACTAATTAGAGTCTACCTTCAAATACTGTTATAGTGCTTCCTGAATAGTGTTACCTTATAATAATGTATTCCCAAGTCCTCCTGTCCTTGGCTATTGGCATACATTTTATTTTTACATATGCTATATGTAACTATATATATATCTCCAAAGCCAAAAATAGTAGCAATGTGTTGTTACATATATATATATATACATACACATGCACATATACATATATACACATATATATGTAACAACACATTGCTACTATTTTTGTATATATACATATATGTATATGTATATATATGTAACAACACATTGCTACTGTTTTTGTATATATATTTATATATATATTTTGTGTGGGTATATACATATGTAACAACACATTGCTACTATTTTTGGCTTTGGACTGTTATCTTTTAGAGAAAGTAAAAATGCAAAAAAAGATATTTTATTTTACATTTATTTATTGCTGCACTCTTCATGTCTTTATATAGATCCAAGTTTCTCTACACTCATATTTCTTTAGCTTAAAGAATTTCCTTTTACATTTTTTATTGTATGGATCCGCTGACTCTGAATTCTGTTTCTCTGAGAAAGCCTTTATTTCACCCTCATTTTGAAGGTATGTTTGCTGGCTTTAGAATTCTGAGTTGCTGTTTTTCTTATTTGAACACTTCAGAAACTGTGACTCTTTTGTCTTCTGGACAAAAGGACTCTTGCTTGGTCAAGGACTTGGTCAAGGACTCTTGCTTGGTTTCTGAGGAGAAGTTTGATGAGATTCATTTTTCTGGCAAGTTGTGCTGGTTGCTGACATGAGGCCTCCGGTTTCTCACCCTATAAATCTCCTTCTAAGGTCGCTTTAGTGTCCTATGGTGTCCTTTAGTGTCTAAGGCTATGGCTGCTGACAGCCCCCAGAGCAAGTGGTTTAAGAGAGACAGAGCAAGGAGGAAGCTACAGTGTGTCTTCCATGACCTACTCACAGAAGACACAACCATCATCTCAGTCACATTCTATTTGTTAGAAGAGAAGCCCATACTTAATGGGAGGGAATTAGGGTTGGCCTTTTGAGAGGAAGAGAATCAGAGCATCTGTACAATTATTGAAAAACTGCTACAGGGTTTAAAGACCCTCACTCTGGGGGTACCTGGGTGGCTCAGTTAAGTGACCAACTCTTAGTTTCAGCTCAGGTCATGATATCAGGATTATGAGATTGGACCCAGAGTCAGGCTCTGAACTCATTGTGGAGTCAGCTTGAAATTTTCTCCCTCCTCCCTCTGTCCTTCCCCCTGCTCTCTCTCTCTTTAAAATAAAATAAAATAAATAAATACAATCTTTAAAGAACCTCACTCTGTACGGGCTTGTGAAGTGAATTCCTCACCCTTGCCCTTACCTGTGAAGGTGCTAATGTGATTTGCATGCCTCAGTCAACACACTGTTCTTACCAGCAGCCCTTTTCATGTGTGGACACAGTTACCGGGGCTCATAACTATCTTTTCTTGTCTGAGAAGAGAAAAACATATTCTAAACTCGAGTTTATATACTCCTGAAAGATAAAAGATAATATGTGAAAAGTAAATTTATAAAGTCAATAAAATAAAATATCATATAATGTCCTTGTAAACTTAGGGCCGGGTAAACGTTCTTTTGAAAAGACCCCCAAAGTACAAGCCAGGTAGGTTTGACTATACCAAAATGAAGGATTTGGGTTAGATAAAGGACTTCCTAGTTAAAAAATAACAGGGGATAGATTGGGAGTAGATATTTACGATGTTAAAAAAAAAAAGGATAAAATTTCTTGCAAATCAAAAGAAAAACACGAGAAACCCAATTCTTAAAATAGCAACAGAAGTAACAGTTCAGAGAATGGAAAGCTCTGCAGCTATTACGCACAGAAGAGGTGCTTGGCCATACTAGTGAACAGAGAAGACCACCGGAGTAAAGTGAGTCTGATGCAACCTTCCAGGCATAGCGTGGGCAAAACCCAGTGTGTTGGAAGATGCCAAATTTGGAGGGGGTGGGGGATGGTGAGTCAAGGGAAGTCGGGGCTCCGCCCCGCGCCCGGTCACGTGCTCCCCGGAGCAGGCGGGATCGCTGCAGGCGGTGCGCGCCCCTCCACCCACGCGTGGGCCTCCGCCGCGTCTCCTGCTGTGGGAGTCGGAGACTCGCCGCGACTGCCACCTCAAGTCACAACCTTGTCCTCTGGACTCGGAGGGGAAAATACTCTTCTTGAGACCTTGCTGCCTGGAGGGTACCCCTGCGCTCGTTGGGAACATGAGTGGCCGCGCCCGCGTGAGGGCCAGAGGCATGGCCCGCAGCCCCAGCGCGGCAGAAGCCGGTCGCACCCGTGCCCCGCCATCACGGCCACAGTCGCCATCACCATCGGTGTGTAGGACTCGTGGCCGACAGGGCCTCGCGCTCTCCTTCTCGGTGGCCTTCATGCACACCGCCTTCCTCTGCTTTTACCTCCTCAGCTCTGCTGGGAAGGAGTGGGGTATCTTCCCGCTGGACGTTGGGTCTTTCCAGGGTTTCTCGTATTTTTCCCTTCCCGGGGGGTGGGGTGCTTATCCTGGTAAGAGAGTCATGTAGATATTTTTGGCCGGTGAAGAGTACTGAAGATTGGAGGCAAGTGCCTCATTCCTTTTGCTTTCTGAGAGTTTAATTACTTAACTCAGTTTTAAGTCTCTTGGTAAAAACTGTTGTACCATTGTAGGGCATATGAGCTAATATGATTTGTCTCTCTAATTCCTACACCTGCATAAGTAATCTCAGACACAGATGTGGTTTAGATTCAGTCGCTGTTTCTTGACCAACCAGCGTGGGTAGGACTCTTGGTTACATTTAGGCAAGTTTAGATTAAATTGGCCGGCGAATCAGCAACTTTTGAGGGATGTTAGGCGGACCTATCAGTATTTGGAGCAGTCTTTTAGACCAGAAGTTCTCAAGTGTGCTCCTTGTGCCTTTACTTTCATGTCATTGTTTTCCCTTGACTTCATGCATTTCTTAGCAGGCCAACATATACTTCCTGAGTGAACAGAAGTAGTTACTGTGAAAAGAGGAAATATCAGTGGTTCCCTTGGCCTATTTCATAAACAAATTTGGGACCCATTTATTCAAAAGAGTCATCACCTGAGCTGGTGACCCAGGTCCTCTGGGCTCAGTTTTTCTTGCTATAAATGTGTTTACATCGGAGGCCCCATGCCTGGAGACAGTGGAAGCATGAGGTCCGTGTTCATCTCTGCCACCTTCCCTCTGATGAACTCTCTGGGCTTGAGAATCCCAGCTCTGCCTCTTTATACCTCCTGTCTGGCTCACAGTCAAAACCAAAGTTTGATAAATGGGGAAGACTATAGCTGGTCTTTATCCTTTTCTTCTAGAACAAACAGTCTCTTCTCATCTTCTCTAGCATTTTAGGGACATTAGTTAGCATTAGCTGACATTCGTTAACATTAGTTATTGAAGATGTAGGACATGATACACTTCATATTTTGTGATAACCTTTTGGTTTATGACTTAACATCTTAAATCTAACCAAGCTTTTCTCTGCTCCCCCCACCCCATTTTAGCCTACATCTGAAGATACTGGCAACAATGAAGCATCTTCTACCGGTAGCTTGGCGGGAACAAGCAGGAAGTCCCAGAGTTGTAAGTGCGGCTTGATCCGCCTTCTCCTGTATCCCCTCCCATCTGCATGGACCTGGAGTGATTGCTGGGCTTTGCAGCAGCAGGCTGACTTCTCCGGCATCCCATTTACCTCTTCTCAGAGGATCCCCTGTGTGTGTTCGGTTTCTTTGGGACCCCAAGACACAGTCTGCCACTGAATTTCCTGATGCTCCTTGGCACTTGGGCATCCACAGGTGCCAGGAATCCAGTCTTCTGTTTTTTTCTGTTCATTGAATAGTTCTGAAAAATGTCCAGAAGTTCTTTATGACACAGAAGTGTCCGTGCCCCATCCTGAAGGGATGGTAGAAACCTACCACCCCAGCTGCTATGCTCTCTTCTTTTTTCCCACCATTTGATGGTAGCTGTATTCACTGCAAATCCAGACTGGGACTCAGGGTACTTGTCCATGGGCTACTGCAAGTTGCCGCTGTCACGGTGTGGGGTGGTATGCCCCATACCCTAGTTTGCTAGGGCTGCCATGACAAAGTGCTATAGACTTGGGGGCTTAAATGACAGAAGTGTGGTGTTTCATAATTCTGAAGGCTGGAAGTCCGAGATCAAGGTGTCAACAGAGTTGGTTTCTTCTGAGGCCTCTCTCCAGGGCTTGTAGAGGGCTGTCTTCTCCCTGTGTCTTCACATGGTCTTCCCTCTGTATTTGTCTGTGACTTTACCTCTTCTTATAAGGACACAGTCATATTGCATTAGGGCTCATGCTAATGACATTATTTTAGCTTAATTACCTTACTAAAGACTCTGTCTCAAATACAGTCACATTCTGAGATATGAGGATTTAGATCTTCAACAAGTAAATTTGGGGGACACATAATTCACCCAGTAGCCACGGCTGAAACCTGTTAGCTGCCCCCTTGCTTGGACTATGAAGTTATGTGATGTTAGTTCTAAGCACTTAGGGTCTCCCAGACCCCTGATAATCAGTCCTTCCACCATCATCTGCTGCTCAGCTGTCTATTCTCCACTAGGGATTTTCTAGCTCCCACAAGTAGCCTCTGTGCTCTGAGCTCGAGGAAGTGCACTTGGTCGCACAGAACACCTGTCTTGGGGGTTATCAGGTCATGCCATCCACTGCCCAGCTGCTCTTGGGACTTCCTTTCCACGCCTGATGAACATTCTTGTGACTAGCAAGGCTCAGACATAGAATTTTTTATTTGATTATTTTTAAAAATTGTGGCAAAATATACATAATGTAAAATTTTGCATTTTAGCCGTTTTCAGTTGCATACTCCTTGGCATTAAGGACACTCACATCATTGTGCAGCCATCACCACCGTCATCTCTCTTTTTTTTTTTTTTTTTTAAGATTTTATTTATTTATTTGGCAGAGAGAGATCACAAGTAGGCAGAGAAGCAGGCAGAGAGAGAGGGGGGAAGCAGGCTCCCTGCTGAGCAGAGAGCCCGATGCAGGACTCCATCCCAGGATCCTGAGATCATGACCTGAGCCAAAGGCAGAGGCTTAACCCACTGAGTCACCCAGGCGCCCCTCTAGGACTTTTTTATCTTACAAAACTGAAACCTGGTACTCATTAAAAATTAACTCCCCATTCTGTCCTCCCTTGAACCCTGGCAGCTACCATCTCTCTCTCTCTTTTTTTAAGATTTTATTTATTTATTTGAGAGAGAGCCAGCTAGAGGGAGCAAGAGCAGTGGGAGGGGCAGAAGGATAGGGAGAAGCAGGCTCTCCACTGAGCAGGGAGCCTGATGTGGGGCTCAATCCCAGGATCCTGGGATCATGGCCTGAGCCGGAAGCAGACGCTTAATAACTGAGTCCACCAGGCACCCACTGGTAACTACCATCTTATGGTAGATTGATTTTTTATAAACCACCTAACATTTTGAAATCAAGAGCAGTGAATGATATGGATAATATAGTACAAATAATTTTTAAACCTTTTTAAAAATTAAATAAATGTGATTTTCCTGGGAGACTCAGACTCCACAGAAACGGTATGAGCAGCGGTTTTGAGCCAGCGATAATGTCATTTGAGGGGGTTGCGATGGCTGTATCAAAGGGTGGTCAGAGTCCTAGAGATTGGTCATACTATTACTTCATAGTAATACTACTACTATGCCTGCTTTGTAGTAATACTCTGTACTTTCCTATTTTCACATTATCTTCAAAGTGCCATGTCATACCCCAACAAACAACATCTCTATACTTGTTTAAAGAGAAAATGTTCATTTGGAAACAGATTTTCCTTTCACATTTGCCAGAACCTAACAGTAAGTAACATGCCCCAAGGTGAAATGCTGGCTTTCATTTTCAAAGGAATGAACTCGCACAGAAACTGACAGCAGTGTTCTTGGAGTTCTCTTCTCAACACTGAGAGACGTAGCAGATTCAGCCCCAGTGCGTAAAGAAGTTGGTGTGGACAGTCTTTATCTCTGAGTGTTCAGGGGGTTATGCAAGAGCCGAAGGAGGGACAGCCGCCCTCCAAACCTGTGTGTGGAGGAGGGCATAGGGGATGGGCCTTTTTCTCCTTAACAAACAGGAGAATCAGACTAGACCTAAGCATTATGAGGTAGAGTTAACTTGTGGTATGTTCTTTCTAACAACACATATCACGCTTCCTTTACGGTTTTCAGGTTTTAGGCTGAAGACTTCTAAATAGTCACGATTATTTTCAGCAGCGAGGGTTGGTTTTCATTAAAGCCACAAAAGTCTGAGCTTCAGTCAGAGACTCAGTTTTGACATAGTAGTTGTAAACAGCATCACTAGAATGAAACATGAGATGTCATGGCATTCTCTTCACATTTTAGGTCAAGATGTTGTATCTTCTGGTGATGCTGGATGTACTTTAACTGAAAGAGGTGGGAAAATCAGACGGGACTTCAAGGACCTGAGTGTCTGTACCAGAGAGAAATTGGCCCATGTGAGAGATTGCAAAAGAGGTACGGAGTAATCGTGTTACTTACTTTTTAAATGTTACCAAATTGTGCTTAAGGAATTTTAATTTTTAGATCTAAAATAAACAAGTTTATATATTGACTTTAAAAACGTTTATTGAATGTCTGTTATATTTAAAGCATTATTTAGACACTAATTGTTTTAGCCTTAATTCTCTCCTTTATTAATAGAGGTAAGAATATTTCCCCTAAACATATCACTCTTTGAAAAGATGTTCTCCTTACACTTGGCGTAGGAGTTGAAGGATAGGCTCTGTTTCTTTTCCAACAGTTTTCCTATGGGAAACAATAATGTCTCTGTACTTCAGTTGTAAAAAGAAAGATCTAGTCAGTTTTTGGAATTTTTAACCATTTTTCAAAGTCACCCCTGAAATTACACCCAGAATTATGGGCCTATGCATCTTTAGGAAGTTAGGTGTTTTCATTAGATTCTTGAAAGGCTTTGTGACACCCTCCCAAAAGTTGGGAAAGACTCCCTGATGCAGATCAGTTTTCTTCAAGCTTTTTACAACCATGCAAAAAATTAAGGAGTAGATACATTGTTATCTAGCATACACACAGTACCACAAAAAATGGGACCCAAGTTTCATGAAAAATGCTTGCCCTTACTATGTACAAGGCAGTCTGGTCACTTCTGTTGTATTCTAGTCATTTCATAAAATGTGTTGGGTCATGTCATATGTTGTCATGACTTCAGCTCTAATGGGTCATAATTACAGTGTACAAACACTGGTGTAGGTAATATCCAAGGGTCTTGCCAGATCTGACATTCTAGGATGACTTCTCTTTGTCCATGAATATGAGTAGCTAAAATATACTACCTTTTCCCAGGATACAGGAGAACAAAAGAAAGCTTTTCTTTAATTAAAATAGTACAAGAATCACTTGCTTCTAACAGATATCTACCATACATAGAAACTGAGGAAATACCAATGCACACATGATGCTCTTTTTCTTTACCACCTTGGGAGCTCATGTTTCCACTTCCTTCATGAAAGGAAGCAAAATAGTGCCCATCTAATAGGATTCCTTTCTATAAGACAAACACTGGATGATTCCCTACAAGGAGAACTTAGAAGTACCTCCCTTGTGCCCTCCTAGATTCCGTCCTAGAGGGATCTGATGCCATCTTGAGCACTGAGCAACCACTATAATGAGGCCATCTCTGAATGTGTCTGATACACTTTGAAGAGGTGAATAAAAAATTCTGAGGGGCTGGAATTTCTGGAAGTTTACCCATGTCTGCAGAAAAGAAGCCCAGAGGCCTTGTCTGTTTTCATGCATAAAAGATGTGTAATTTCTCCTTCCCCCGTTCTCCCCTCAATCTCTGAGGGCCTTCCACTTTTCCCTGATTGAACTATTTCAGAATTGTCAGAAGGATGGGTAATTTTTGATTGTCTCGATTTCCAAGGGGCTGGGGGTTGTGCTCATGGTAAGAACTGGACAGTGTCTTTATAATCTAAGAGCAGCATAATTTCAGAGCAGCATCTAAAAATACTGCTTGAGCCAATTTGCGTTGCACAGACGCAGAGCTGGAAGGCAGGCTCTGGAAGAAATCCTACGACAAGAATGTCAGTATCTTCTCTTAGGTTCTTATGAGGCCTCCTTTACACAGATCACACGATCCCTTTTTAATTCCTGAATGTGTGTGTGTAGGATTCCATAAGGTTACTGGGCTGTAGGTTATGAAAGCTTGTCTTGTGTCACTGAACCAGAATCCTTGCTTTACAGCAACAACAATGCACAGGTAAGTAAAAATCTTAAATGGTGTGATTAATATTAACAAGGTGTGATTTTATTTTGGTGAAAAAAAGATGTTTTTTATTTGTCTTCTCAGGTTCCAGTGGAGTACCTGTGAAACTGGTCACAAATCTCTTTAGTTTAGATCTGCCCCTGGACTGGCAGCTCTACCAGTATCATGTGGCCTATGTTCCAGATATAGAATCTAGAAGGCTGAGAATTGCTTTGCTTTACAGTCATAAGGCACTTTCCAACAAAGCAAAAGCATTTGATGGCGTCATCCTTTTCCTCTCACAAAAGCTGGAAGCAAAGGTATAGTATGGTTACTTTTTACACCTACACACATGTATATACTTACACTCACCCGAGTATAGTTAAGAGGTTAGTCGATTGTCATTACATTTGGAACGAGTGTCTCACTTCTTTACTCTGTCCTGTTCCCATGCCTGAGAGCAGAAAGACTTCCTAATTAAGATCTCATCAGTATTGATTTCTTAATTAAGAAGCTGATGATGTGGCATTTAAAAAACAAGAGCTGTATTACAAACACTGCCTAAAACTGCGATTTAAAAAAATTTTTTTTTTTTTGCAAAGTGTCCTTGAAATGGGCCTCCTTTTTAAACTTTTCCCAAAACAGGCAAGACTTCAACAAACACCATTTAGCCTATGGCTTCAGAGCCTTAAATTTGTTCTTTTGCTTCTGCACAGTTGTACCTGTGTCTAAAAAACTTTATATCAATATCTCATTTGAAAGCTGTCATTTCTTTGATCATACGAAATATGAGTTATTGATATCAATTCTAAGGATTTTTTTAATGGTGTGATCACTGGATATGGCAGTCGCATGATTCATATTCCTTTATCCATGTTTTTGTATGTTCAGCATTTTCAGTCCTAAAATATACTGTTTTTGATGCTTTTATCATATATGTCCTAAGGCAGTTTTAAATTACTACAAGGAAAAAAGAACCACTGTCTTTTTTTTTTTTTTAAAGATTTTATTTATTTATTTGACAGAGAGCAATCACAAGTAGACAGAGAGGCAGGCAGAGAGAGAGAGGGAAGCAGGCTCCCTGCTGAGCAGAGAGTCAGATGCGGGCCTCAATCCCAGGACTCTGAGATCATGACCTGAGCTGAAGGCAGCGGCTTAACCCACTGAGCCACCCAGGCACCCAAGAACCACTGTCTTTATAAAAAATTAAAGTAGAGCATCGAATTAAAACTTTATGTTTCTATCCCTGAGAAACCTTAATCCTTTAGTTCAACATTTTGGACAGGATGGTACCAAGGCATAAATTTAAATTTTCTAGACTCCATATAAATCTCTGTGAATTTCCTCAAGAAATGCATTTTTGAGCACTCTTGGGGCCTTTATCTTTTTATGAGAGTCTAAGATTTATACGAGCTGCTTGAGTGATTATTTTCTCTGTATATGGAATTAAAAAATCATACCATAGGCTTAAAATTTAGAGGCTTGGAAAATCTGGATCTATAAATTTAGAAACATTTTAATTCATCGTAAGTCCTTATTGATCCTTCAGGGTTTTGTTCTATGACCAGACATCGATAGCATGCTAGTATGGTGCCTCTTGTACTTAAATGCTGTATTTTGAGTGTATTATCATTAAGGATTATCTTGTTCTTGTTGATACATCTGCAGTAACAGTGAATTAAATATGTTAATATTATACCCCCCCCCACACACACCGTGAGTGGTCCAGCTTTCTTCGATTGTATCTAACCAAAATGGAGAAATTTTACTCTACAGATGCTCAGAATAGACATATTATTTGTTTCTCATTCAAAATGAGCATGTAGTATGCACCTTAGGGATGGTATCTAATGAAGAGGCAGGTGAGTAAAAACATGGTTAGATCATGGGTCACTTGGATGGCTCAGTGAGTTAAGTGACTGCCTTTGGCTCAAGTCATGATCCTGGAGTGCCTAGATCAGCAGAGAACCTGCCTCTTTTTCTGTGCATTCTCTCTCTCTCAAATAAATAAATAAATCTTAAAAAAAAAAAAAAAGAAAAGAAAAGTTGTGAGACAAATCAGGGTTGTTGACTTTATTTCCCAGGTTTCAACAAAAAAGTATTGTCTTATATCTTATCACCCTATGGCCTGCCTACCCAGTGATGGTGAGATAGAAATAATAGAAATGGTGTCACAACAAACATGTTATTGTGCTCACCTTTTTATTCTGGTCTTCACAGTGACTCAGGCTTAATCCTGCATTCCCGTCCGTCTTCTGCACACTTTGTAGGATCCCTGTTTTTGTTTAGAGAGATCCTGCACTCATGCATTCATCACAGTCCCCCAGTGTGCAGTTCTAGAAGTCCTAGTCGGCTGCTTCCTGGCCTTCCACTGTCTTGCAGACCCCATCTGTGTATCTGTGGCCACCATGTGGCCTGCTTTCACTGGTCACATCTAGCTGCCACCCCTAGCATTCATTCTGCCCTTACAGAGAGCCTGCGGTGTGATTTCAAGGTGCTGGCATCATTGAGGGAACAGCGACAGATAAAACATGGCTCGTGTCAAATCATTTCCACTCAGTAGAAAAGTTACTGATGACCAAATACAATGCAAGGTTATTTACAAATGAATATTGTACAAGATTACATTTCTTGAGTACCTGCTCTTCCAGGCTCTCACTTAATCCTCTCAACACCCCTCGAGCCTTAGAGGTTAAGTATCTCGTCCAAGGTCTTCAAACAGAACTTGACCAAAGGCAAGATCCTGACCAGCAGGATACTTCAGTGGGAGCTGATACTGGCTCCTCGGGCGGGATTTGGGTCAGTGAAGGGGATGACGGGGAGAGGAGGGATCCCCAGACAGGACGGGGAGGAGCAAAGGCGCAGTGATAGAAGGCTGGGTGGGGGGGAGGGGCATATTTTAGAAACTTCTGATTGTTCAGGTTTGGCTAGGAAGGAATGAAGTTGTGGCTCCAAAGGTAGGGAGAGTCTTAAATGTCCTGCTGGGGGAGAGGGACCATCCTCCATGGAGCACTGAAGCCTCAGAGAGAGTGTTTCCATGAGATCTCTGCTAGATTACATTTACTCTGATGACATCCTGCTGGACGGTTGACAGGGGAAAATGGAAAGATTAATAAGAGCCACTGGAGTCATCTGGGCAGGAGTCAAAGGGGCTTGAATCAAGGGACAAAGCCCTGCAATTTATTTAACCTTCCTGCGTGCGTGTGCTGTGGGATAAAGATGAGATCAATGAATTATCCCGTTTAATCTTCACAACACTGGGACTTAGGCGAGACGTCCTCCTATTTTAGAGATGGGGAAAGGTACTAAGGAATTGAAGTGGCTTGCTCTGTGTCACACGGGCTGCAGGAGGCGGAGGACGTGGGTTTGTTCAGTTCCCAGTCATGTTCTCCTAAGCCCTGTGGTAAGTAACTGGAGCAGCGGAAACAGATGAAAGATGTTGTTGGTGTAGAAGTGCTAAGTCCTGCCAACCAGACGACCATGAGGTGGCTGCTGGGTTGAGAAGTGAAAGCACACTCTGACGCAGCCTGGGACAGGAAGCCTGGGGGGGCATGGGCAAGAACAAACACAGGAACCCAAGAGCAGTTGGCGCCTGGCGGGGGTGGGGTGGGGTGAGGTGCAGGGAGCTCAGAGAGTTTGCTTAGATGGCTCTTAGGAATGCAGTTCCTGGAGGGCAGTGTGAGGCGGGACCTCTGCTACCACCTGCTTGCCAAGCCCTCAACCCAATGACCTTTGGTGTCTGCAGCCTTTGTCCTGAAATCCCCACAGCGGTTTGAAAGCATCTCACCTCTTTTGCCTGCTAGACTTCTCCCAGGTGTTGATGAGCTCTTCCTACAGCTCTCCACCTCTGACTTCTCACGAGTAAGAAATCACCTTAGTGGAATACTTCACCCCCCCCCTCCCCGTGGAAGGACCCGTCTGTCTGTGTCCATGCAGTGAGCCATTCCTGCCCTACATTTCTGGTTCAGCCTGAAAGTGATTATGAGTACACTGTAGCTACAAAAAGTACGGATAAAATACTAGCTAATGAACTGGCCTCTTCTGATTTCTTACCTTCCTGAAAAGTCCTTGGTCACTGATTTTTATTGTCTGATTTGATCACTCTTTTATTCCAAAAGCCTGTACCAAGTCCTGTCTGGTCTGGCAAACTTCATATTTCATTGAGTAGCTGGTATAGAAACCTGTTCATGAAATTGTTCTATTGTTAGAACATTGTTTCCGATTATAGGAAATATACACATTTCTCTAGACCTTTCATAAGTTAGTAGATTCCCTGTGTGTTTTAATGTCTGCTGATTTCTTCCCCATGTTTACTTGCCCTCTTACAAATTCCCTGTCCTTACCTTTCTTTTCTGCTTTTCTCTTTTTTTAAAAAGGATTTATTTTATTTACTTGACGCCCCCCCCCCCCGCCCCGTGTGCAAGTGGGGGGAAGGGCAGAGGGAGAGGTGAAAGATTCCTGAAGCGGACTCCCCACTGAGTGGGGAGTGGGGAGTCTGAATCGGGGCTCCTTCCAAGGACCCTGGGATCATTACCTGAGTCAAAATCAAGAGTCAGATGCTGAACCAACTGAGCCACTTGGGTGTCTCTCTGCTTTTCTGTTTATGAATAAACTTTTGAGAGGCCTCTGGAATCCATGAACCCAGGGTGGGTTGGACAGTCCACTAATGGACTTCTGGGTGTCAGTGAACCACCTGAAAATGGGTACATCATTGTGGTATATACATATGTGCAGTTTTCAAGGGACAAGGCCTATAACTTTTATCAGACTCTCCAAGTAACTTGTGACCTGCTCCCCAATCTCAGCTAAATGAGGTCAAGAAACACTTATCTTTGGATCAAGTCTCTGTATCCTAAGTCTGATTTTGATTCTCCATTAAGAAGTTAGAGAGGTGGGGCGCCTGGGTGGCTCAGTGGGTTAAGCCTCTGCCTTTGGCTCAGGTCATGATCAGGGTCCTCTGCTCAGCGGGGAGCCTGCTTCCCCCTCTCTCTACCTGCCTCTCTTCCTACTTGTGATCTCTCTGTCAATAAAAAAAAAAGTTAGGAGAGGGATGCCTCCTTGGCTCAGTCGACTGCCTTGGGCTCAGGTCGTGATCCCAGAGTTCTTGAATCCAACCCTGGGTGGGGCTCCCTGCTCAGCAGGGAGCCTGCTTCTCCCTCTGCCTCTGCCTGCCATTCCCCCTGCTTGTGCTCGCTCTCTTGCTCTCTCAAATTAATAAGTAAAATCCTTAAAAAAAATCCTTAAAAAAAACAAAAACAGAAAAGAAAGGAGAGAGAAGTGTTGCTTTTCTAGGATTAGCAAGATAGAAAAACCCTGCAAGTGCAGTGTGATTAGATTATTACATGCTAACACCTGCAGTTCTGTTTGTTAATACATATTAAATTGTGACGGCTGTGTTGTCTCTGATTCCTCACACTTGAGGGTGACCTAGCGTGCACATTAAGTACCTCTTTTCCCAGGTCACCGAACTGTCCAGTGAAACTTTGAGAGGCGACACTGTGCGGATGACTCTCACTCTGACAGGGGAGCTGCCGGCAAGTTCCCCCGTGTGCACCCAGGTCTTCAGCATCATCTTCCGAAAGTGAGGCGCCTCCCACAGCACTTTAGTTGAGGCTAGCGATGCCATTCGGTACAAGTCTCGTGCTTTTCTGTAGCTGTGTGGTGATGGGCCCCGCAGTCCCTCGCAGCCTCTCACTGGCTGCCGCCTCATCATCCAGTGCTGAGTTGGGACAAAGAGCTCAAGGGTTGTGGGGTCTCAGTGGTGGCAGGGCTGGAGTGGGGTAGGGTGGGGTAGGGCTGCCTTTTCTCTCCCTTCTTTTTCTGAACCCTCTCCGGCCCTCCCACCCAGGCTGAAAAATCAGGGATGTCTGGGTTTGTCATGAAAGATCTATTATGCTCCAACATCACCCGCTGCTCTCTGCTCTCCCTTCCCCCTCAGCCCCCTGCCATGTGAACCCCTGGGGCAGAAGGAGGGTTGTGACGTCACTGTCCAGTGCCCTTCTAAGTGATGTGAGGGTCATTTGCCTCTTGGGGGTCATCTCGGGGGTTGTCGGGTGGATCTCCATGAAATGTTGATTTCTTGGCCCCTCACTCGACCTGGTAAAGAGAATTTCAAGAGTGGGGCCCGAAATTCTCATTTCTAGCATGTTTCCTGGATGACTAGTGGGAACACAGAGACTTGTAAACCAGTATTTTCCACACTCCTGGTTGGACCAGCAAGGTGATATGTTCAAAAAGCTTCGGCGCCAGTGCTTTGCTTAATAACGGCCTCTGGACAGAGAGTTTGGGTTTTGCTGGGTGGGATACACAAAAGGAATCCACCCCCACCCCCAGGTATGTTATTTCTTAATTCTAGTCAGACGTCTTGCTAAATAGCTTTGGATGGTATTCCGTGTTGGAGGCTGAGGCTCAATGACATTTCATAGCCCAAATCCTGCAGTTGTCACCCGTGTTTCCTGACTGGAAACGCTTACACTTCCCCCATGCCATGGGCAGCCTCAGATCGGTGACATGTCCTGTTCCAGAGGTGGCCAGGCTTAGTGGCTGAAGAGGCAGCAATGCTATGTAGCCTCATTAGAAACAGCCTCCCAGGGGCGCCTGGGTGGCTCAGTGGGTGAAAGCCTCTTCCTTCCGCTCAGGTCATGATCTCAGGGTCCTGGGATCGAGCCCTGCATCCGGCTGTGTGCTCAGCAGGGAGCCTGCTTCACCTCCTCTCTCGGCCTGCCTCTCTGCCTGCTTGTGATCTCTCTGTCAAATAAATAAAGAAAATCTTAAAAAAAAAGAAAAGAAAAAAAGAAACAGCCTCCTATCTCAAAACAGGGAAGAGGCCAGAAAGCCCTCAAACATGGCTTGCCTTATCTTCTCCATGCTAACCAGAATGTTACAACCACAGTCGTATTGTGGCCACTTATTTATCATTGCAGTTAAGTGGAAACAGACAAAAATAATTTCAGTTATCATTCTCAAATAGAAAGAAGTCATAGTTCTTATATACACACTCATAGGTATATTTAGCATCTAAACCCTCCAGTACTAGAAGAATGAGAGTTCTATAGTTCCGACATATTTTTATCATATATTCAGTGTGGGGACAAACTTAGAATTGTACTGTTACTAACTGATGCTGACCAGAGATTAAAAAAAAAATGTATACTTGCAGGATCTTAAAAAAGTTGGCCATGTACCAAATTGGACGGAACTTCTATAAGCCTTCTGAGCCCGTGGAAATTCCCCAGCACAAGTACGTTTATTTATATTTCCTGTTACCCTGAAATTGTTATAATGTGAAGAACGTAATTTGCGATGCAATATTACACGTTATGCTCTCCTGTGAGAGACTCTGTGTTATGAAAAATAAGGATTTTTTAAATTTTCAAGTTTTTTATAGAATGGAGAACGTCAATGTGAAGCTAGCAGCCTGTTTTCTTCTATTAGCGTGCTAGATCATTATCATCGATCCTAGAAGGAATCCAGAAACTGCGTTTTCTGCGTGTGACAAGTAATAATGAAGGCAGAGTAAGCAGGATGGTGTCACACCACGTAGTTGAAGCCGTTTTCTTGCTGACAGGAAGTTAGCACAGCCAGGGTGGTTGACATTGGGTAAGAAGAGGTCAGACAAACAAGTCAGCTACATGAAACTGGAATTTCCGCTCGAAATGGGAAGGAGGTGTTTCAGGTTAGGTCATCAGCTGTGTCTAGAATGGGTTGTTAGCTCTCCCAGATATGTGGTCAAGCTAAAGACAGAGAGGCAGCTGGTAACCCAAAGACAGATATGTAAACGCAGGAAGGAGTGGGAAAGGTAGAAAACGAGCGGGCAGGCTGTTTTGCCTTGTGCCAGGTAGGGGGGACATGGTTGGGTTTCTGTATGGTAAGTCAGTGTGGCACAGTGGTCTGTGTAAAGCATCCTGTCCATTTTGTCACTTGTCCCCTGCCATGGACAAGAAGCTCTTGTGAGCTGGAGTTGGCACAGGACATATGTTTGTCCTGAAGGCTGGCTCAGGAGCACTGTGAAGGAAGTCCACAAAATAAACTGAAGCAGTTCTTAAAAAAATATTTGCTCTTTCTTTCATGTCATTTTTGTTAAGTTTTCCTTAGGCAGGTCTTCGGTCCGTGATAGCCCTAAATATGGACGGGAGCCATAGCCTCTACTACAGTGTCCCTTGTGTCCTTGTACATGATACCATCTAGATGATGGCTTACTCTCATGAGGTCTCAACACTCTCTAGGCCATCGAGTCTGTGCGCTTTTCTGAACCCAGAGGTTTTCATTCTGGGATAGAGCAGATCTGGTCCAAAATGTCAGTAGTGCCAAGGTAAATTCCTCCCACTCTGTGGGCATGTAATTCTCATAAATGTACGTTCAAAGGCACTCCAGCTAGAAATAGCTAATGTTTTAATCAGCAACTAGAAGGAATCAGACTGAAAAAAAGTAGTTTCATAAGATCTAGAAAGTTGGAATGTAAAATCAGCATTTAAAAATGGTGATTGTTTCATGATATGGCATTTCAAATACGTATTTTTCAATATTTATTTACTTGAAGGTTGTCCCTTTGGCCTGGGTTTGCTATTTCTGTGTCACAGTTTGAAAGCAGGCTCCTGTTTACTGCTGACGTGAGTTATAAAGTACTCCGGAATGAGACTGTTCTAGAATTCATGGCTGGTATCTGCCAGGAAACTGGTATGTCCTGCTTTACCCAGATGTGTGAAAAACAGCTGCTTGGGCTCATTGTCCTCACAAGGTAAAAGCCTGCATTAAAAGCTTTTCCCTAGGGATTGCATTCTTTCTGCCTTCTGGGAATAGGAATAGCATCAGGGCTGCGTCCTGAGATCTGTTCAGTTTACCCACCTGCGTAGATGTGGCCTTGCTGGGTTGACTGGGGTTGGGACTTCCTGGAGCAGGCTTCGGGGAGCCTCTGCCAAAGGATAGGGTCCTGCGTTACCGTTTGCTGCACCCCTCCCCCACCCCGGGTAGTTTGCATTTGGCTGCTTCAGTAGCTCTGCCTGGATTTTCAACCCCGAATTTTGACTTTCAAGTTTCTCCTTGACAAAACGCAGCTCCAACAGTACTGCTTTTCTGCAGCCTTCATCCGGCCACTCCATTAAAAAACCCCGTTCCCTCCCCTGTGCTGTGCCGGTGGCACGCTGCTTACAGCCTGCTCTTTACAGCCATTTTATTTTGTTTCATCACATCACCAGGAGAGAACATTAGGTCCACGGCCCCTCTTATCTGGGAGAGTATGAGATCTTTAAGGCTGAGACCTTTCCAGTCCCTAGACTCTTCTATATATAATTTGCCCACAGTGCACATTGAACTGAATCAAACACAAATTAGGCTAATTCCTGAGTACCAGAAAGTCACCGTGTACTGCTGTTAGTCCGCAGATCATTCTTTTAGAGGATGTGCTAGCCTTCTCCCAGTCTGGCTTGGAATTGCCACTTAATGTTGTTTTTCTGGGTTATACAGCTGGGAGGTGGGACTGGTTGAATTAGCCTCCTGTCTTCCTAGCCTCCTGTCATGATCATCGGGAATTAGTGTATCACACTGTTGCAAAGTAACCTTACAAAGTACCAGGAGCCTAAGAGAAACCTGACAAGGAGGTTTCTGCCCCAGGGCTGGGGCGGCATGTGAAGACACCACATGCCACACAGAGCTGCAGAGGAGAGAGAGCTTGGAAGGATTTTAACCAATCTCCTTGGCAGTTCCACTAAGAGCCAGGCCTAGATGGGAGATTGAATGGGGTACTTGGGTTGCTTGGTTCATCAGCCTTTTTGGGGTGTCTTTCTTTTCTTTCTTCCTTTCTAGATTGATTTATTCATTTAAGAGAGAAAGAGCTGAAGTGGGGCAGGGTGGGGGAAAGGGACATGGAGAGAGAGAATCCCCAAGCAGACTCTCCACTGAGCGCAGATCCTGATGCCGGGCTGGATCCCAGGACCCTGAGATCATGACCTGAGCCGAGATCAAGAGGTGGACCCTTACCCGATTGAACCACCCAGCCTGCCCCCTATTTGGGTGCTTTTTATCAGAACAGCTATCTGGGAGCTAAAAAATTGAATGACACCAGAAGCTGATGGGAAAGTTTTGAGCAATGCTTCAGCCTTTGAACTTCTAGGAATAATTTATAGTGAAGTTAGAGTGTCTCTCGGTGAGAAAGATTGTGGTCTAATGACTTTCTCACCAGCTTTGTTGAAATATGGAGGTTTTCCTGTATTCTGAAGAGTTAATGAATGCTCTTCTCAGATAAAAGCTGATCATTAGGGGGAAAAAAAAGACTATTCGTGTATTACTATTGTAATTTCTGAAAGTTAGGAGTCTAATACTTTGAATTATAACTGTAGTGAAATAGCCACTTTGTCTTGCATGATTTGGGGAAAACATTGAAAGATTCCTTGCATTTCCCAGGTACAATAACAAAACCTATCGCATCGATGACATTGACTGGTCGGTGAAGCCCACGCACACCTTTCGCAAGAAGGACGGCACTGAGGTCACCTACGTGGATTACTATAAACAGGTTGGACTTTTTTACTCTACCCTCATCTCCCTTCCTCTTAGCTCAGAGAAGTCTCCCTAGTCCTTTCCGAATCAAACAAGTCAGGCTGAGTCTGTTTCTGACACCAATCTTCGACTTGTCCCTTCGCCTCCGTTCCCGCCTTCCCTGGCTTGGCTCAGACCCTCCTCCGGTCTCCTGTTGCCCCTCCTCCTGTAGCCTGGGGCCATTCCCTTCAAAGCATAGCTGATAATATCACTTCTCTGCTTAAAATATTTCTGTGGCTCTCTAGTGCCTCAGGCGCTGGATCTGAACTCCCCGGCAGTGCCCCTTATGATCTGGCGCTCCCTTTCCTGAGCCTCTCTCTCTCACCACTTTGCTTCCTTTGTGCGTTCCGCTGTGTTTCCCCTTTGTTTGAGGGTCCTTCTGTCAGTTACTCCCCTTCGCAGACGGACAGTCACCGACCACTCTTCCCTCCTCCGCTGAGCTGTCCGCTCTTAGGGACCTCCTGGTGCCCTCCCCAGGGGTCCCTTTCTGCATTTGGCGGCTTCACATTGTGACGGGCAGGATGTGAACAGTCTCTCTTCCCTCCTGAACTTGGAGCTCTTTATTTCCGGATACCCAGGGCTACCCAGCACCTTGCACGGAGCAGGTACACTGACATTTGCTGATGGAGTCGACTCCCTCAGGAGCTGGATTCAGCGCCTTCTCCATGACCTCTGCCCCACCTTCCATCCACAATTCCTTCCAGAGGCTCCTTCTTTTTGACGTATAATCATATTTCAGTCTCCAAAATATCACAGATGTTTTCGGAAACAACAAACACATAGCAAGAACTCTTCCTTTCTACACCTTTAAGCCAGTTTTTTTTTTTTTTTTTTTTCCCCTCTTAAGCTGATTCCTTTGGAAGGTCATCTTCACTCACTGCAATCACCTCTCCTGTTCTTCCTCTCTGAAACCTCCGCAGTCTGGCATCTGCTCTGCTGCTAAGGAAATAGCTCTCTGAAGGTCAAATTCAGCTGCCATTCTTATTCTGAAGGGCTTTTGGTGGCCCTTGACACCAGCGAGCCCTCCCCCCTGCCTGGAGCTGTTCCCTTCCTTGACTGGGGGGCTCACCCCTCTCCACCAGATTTTGTTCTTGTCTCAGCCTCCTTCGCTGTTTCCCCTTCCTTTTCCCCACATGTTAAATGCTGTTACCCACCCTAGCTCCCTCCTGAGGGATCTGATCTTCTTATCTTGAGACCTCGCAAATGGACTACTTTTTCCTTGCCCTCATTCTCAAATTACAGACTCATCTCCAGTTTCAGACCACGTTTGCGTGGATGACTCACAGGGATCTCAGAATAGCATCACGCGCGTGCTGAATGCGGGTCCTCCCCACTCCCACTTCTCCTTGGGAGTTCAGCCCCTGGCTGCCTTCCTCTTCTTACCCTAACCTGCTCTTTCACTCATCACCAACATGAACCCTTCCCCTCTGCACTTGGATTCTCCCTGGAACCCAGCCCCCCACCCCAGCCCTGTTCCCCCTGCGGGAATGCAGGACACCTCACAGATTCCCATCTGGGGGATTTGGGTCACCCCTTTATGGTGTCCCTGCCCCAGCCACCTTCACTGTGACTCACCATCCTCACTGCCAGCAGAGAGAGCCTCCTGAAATAATGCCCAGGAAGGTGGTTAAGTGCATTGACTGTGGAGTGAGGTAGTCCCGGCTTTGCCCTGTGACTTTGAGCAAAACACTGAACTTGGAGTGTCCTATGTAAAGCAGAGCCATTGATCTGCCTTCATGGTGCGGCATGAGCACTGAGTGAGGTGAGCGTGTCTACAGATCTCTCAGCCAGGTACCTGCATGTGGCAAGCTCGGGACACGTGGAGGAGACCCTGCCCCTCTTTTCCCAGCCTCCCCTTCTTCCCCTCTCGCGTCACACCCTTTCATTTCCTCTCATCTTTTAGCTTCATGGCTCCCCACCTTGCCACCAGGCACCTCATGCTGCCATCCCCGCATCCACTCGCTGCTGCTAAGCATTTCTCAGCCTTTGCTCATGTTCGCTAGACGTCCGCACAAATCCACGCTGCGCTTTTCCCTTTCAACACCAGCTAAAGCCCTAGCTTCGAAGTCAGCTGTCACCTCATCAGTGAAGCCCTCTCTGACCCCACTTCCTGTCACAGTCACAGGAGAGCTAGCCGTTCTCTGAGCATTTGTTCCACGCAACACACATTGCTTCTAGAATGTCTTCCTTGTAGAACAGGGATGGTGTTTGGCTAACCCGAGATGAACAGTGCTTACTAAAGTGTCTTGTGCATGATATGCTCCATAAGTGTTTGTTTATTAAACACCAAGTTTGTTGAACATTTGAGGTTTTTCTTGCCTGAGTAAGTGTGTTCCTTGAACAGAGGTATTTTTAGGATCTGTGATATTCTGAGAAGGGAATCGTGGTAAAATCCCACTCAACTTTCTTTGTAATGAGTTGTGGTTTACTGCATATTTATTGTAATTAGGGAGAAAAAGAAAGGAATTGTGCCAATTCTAGAGTGTTTTCCTCTCTGTCTCAGGGAAGGAACACTAAAATTACTATGTAACCAGCTCTCACGGTGGTCTTCTTGATATTAGCCTTTATATTTCCCTGTTTTATCTCGTGAAAAGCATTTTCAAATGCTAAAACAATCAGGGCAAGGGAGAGAGTAAGGTTTACTCTATGCCACAGCTTAAGGGGCAGAATTCTTGGCCATGTCACAGATAAATACAATATCCTCTTCCTGGAACGTGTCCCAGCTTTGCTGCCTGGGACTCCTCGTACTCCTGTATTTTCTTCAAGGTGTTCTGTTGGATTCTGCCTCCTTCATGAAGCCTTATCAGCCTTAAATTGTTTCACTGCCACCACCATACCCCACCCCCACCTTCCTCCCCAGGCACCCAGTACTAAATGGTATAACACACAGAGATTGCCAAATCTTATGGGATAAATGCTGGCTGTGCTAATTTCCAGTTATGGGACTTTGGGAAAATTGTTTAATTTCTTGTAGGTTTCCTCATCTGTGGAGGGGATGGTGATAGCGTCTGACTCGTAGGTGTGTCGTTAAGATTAAATGACGAAAAATGCAAGTGCTTAGCATATTCTTATTGGTGCTTCTCATCTTCTTTGCTTTGTGGATGTGTAGTTGGGTGTAAGGTAGGGGCTGTGCCTCTCATCCTTGTGTCCACGGTAGCTCCTGGCACATCACAAACATGAGCTATGTACTGAATTAAAGACATCACATATAAAAATTCTCCTTCTACGAAGACTTCCTTAAGCTTTTTAGCTGGAGCATTAGTGACAATTAGCCCTTCAAACTGCAATTTCCCAAATTGTTTTTCATTTTAATGACTAGAAGTCCTTATTGAATAGGGAAACTCCTGTTTCTCACTTCCTTAATTGTAATTACTGATGTCAGCATCACACAGTGCCCAGACATTTTGTAAATTATAATTCCAGTTGTTCTGTCATTAGTATTGAGTGAGCTATACTGGAAACGAGTGTTAATTGGGACCTTTGCCAGTTGGAAAGGAAATGAACTTTTGGCAAGGTGAGAATGTTTGAAATTCCAGCTTAGTTAGGCAAGGTGAGAATGTTTGAAAGGGGGAGGGATGGGGTGGACTATTGTGGAGGACTCATAAACCAGGCAGCGTGCTTGGTGGTTTACGGCAGATGCCGCTGAGCGATTGTCCCCCGCCCCATTTCGAACCTGTGGAAAGGTGAGAACTTCCTCAGTGTCCCAGTCAATGAAGACCACCAGCCAGGGATCAGATTTCCATTTGTCAAACTTTAGAGCTGCTTCCCTACTAACCGTCAGGCAGTCCTGGAAATCAGGGACGGTCCTGCTTTTGGAGGATCTCTGGAGTCTGAGTTATGGAACTGTCACCTCCAATCTGTGTGTAGATATTTTCCGAATGAGCACACTGGTTATGCCCGGAGCAGCCGCTGCGTTGGTCATCAGTGGTGGAAATAATGACACTGACTCAGCTCCAGGGGAGCCTGTTAATGTGTGGAGGTGGCTGGAGACGATTTGGACTCTGGATGAAACAATGAACAAATCTTTTTTTTTTTAAAGTGTTGCATTATAAAGGCTAATAATTAAAATCATAAAACAGACCCTGAGAAAGGAAAGATGAGTCCTTGGCAGGAAATAGAAATGAGTGGGGGAACCCTAAGGATTGGTGGGAATTTTTTGGTGTCTTTATTAAAAAGATTGGCTCATCTGTTCATTTTGGGATGAGCTTGTTGGTTTTAATTGAGGATGCTCATTTTCCAGTGTTTCATAGTAACTTTTCCCTCCTTCATCTCGCACTCTGTAGCAATATGATATTACTTTATCTGACCTAAACCAGCCAGTGCTTGTGAGTCTGCTGAAAAGCAAGAGAAATGACAGCACTGAGGCCCGGGTGGCCCACCTGATCCCTGAGCTCTGCTTTCTAACAGGTAATGTTTATGCTTTATGGTCTGTCAGTCAGGCTCGTCATCCCCGGCTCCAGACAAACTCGGCGGAGGGCGGGACCTCTCCCAGCTCTCGGGGACCGGAGCATTCATCTGACCTGTGCAGGGTGGGCCCATGAAGCCATGTGTGTTGGACAAAGTAGGAAGATAGAGAGCGCTTTGGAAATTGCTTGGCATAGGAAGAGGTGTATGTTTTCCTTAGCTCATGTATTCCCTTTGTTACTTCAATGTAAAATAGGTCCCCAGAGATTTTCCTGAAACTAAGCCTCTCTCTTTTTTTTTTTTTTTTAAAGATTTTATTTATTTATTTGACAGAGAGATCACAAGTAGGCAGAGAAGCAGGCAGAGAGAGAGGAGGAAGCAGGCTCCCCACTGCGCAGAGAGCCCAATGCGGGGCTCGATCCCAGGACCCTGGGATCATGACCTGAGCCGAAGGCAGAGGCTTTAACCCACTGAGCCACCCAGGCCCCAGCCTCTCTTTTTTTATGTGCTGTCTTTACTTTTTTATTTATGTATTTTAGACTGCTTAGTTGAGGTAATGATTGACATGCGAAAGCTATACATATTTAGGGGTGCATGGATGGCTTATTCAAGGTGAAGCGACTTGATATTGGCTCAGGTCATGTTCTTGGGGTTGAGTTTGAGCCCCATGGTGGGCTCCACACTGGGTGTGGAGCAAACTTAGTAAAGAAAAAAAATCAAGTAAAAGCTGTGCATATTTAATGAATACCTGTGGATGAATTTGAGGTAACTGTACACTTAAAAAACCATCATCACCATCAAGGTCATAGACCTATCCTTCACCTCCCAAAGTTTCTTACTTCCCCAATTATTATTATTACTTTGAGACACACTATTCTATTTAACTTCCACGTAATCTTTATGAAAATCCCTGTGATTTAGGTATAATTCTTAATTGCCCCCATTTAATAGTCAAGGGAGCCGAAGCTTGCAGCTTGCACTTAGTCCCATGTCTTTTAATAGGCAGAATTTAAGATTTTTAATAAGATTTAATTTATTTATTTGAAAGAGAGAGTGAGTGGGAGAGAGAGAAGGAGCAGGGAGAGAGGCAAAAGGAGAGGGAGAGTGAGCAGGAGAGAGAGACCTGAATGGGAGGAGGGGCAGAGGGAGAGGGAGAAGCCCACTCCCTGCGACCTGAGCTAAAGGTAGACAGCAACAGCCTAAGCTACCCAGGCACCTCAGAATTTAGGATTTAAATTTTTACCTGTTCAACTTCAGATCTTAATTTCTTTTTTATGATCCTTCTCATTTCAGAATGAGCGAGAGGATTCAAGGGAGTTAATTGAAACCAGAACCAGAGGGGCGCCTGGGTGGCTCAGTGGGTTAAGCCGCTGCCTTCGGCTCAGGACATGATCCCAGGACCATGGGATCGAGTCCCACATCGGGCTCTCTGCTGAGCAGGGAGCCTGCTTCCCTCTCTCTCTCTGCCTGCTTCTCCGACTACTTGTGATTTCTGTCAAATAAATAAATAAAAATCTTTAAAAAAAAAAAAAAAAAAAAGAAACCAGAACCAGAAACCTTTACAGTGGTGTTATCTAATTAGAGTGAGCTAAAAGGGAGTAGTCAAAGAACCAGTCCAAATTACTTTATTTGGGAGAGACTCTAGAGCTGCTAGTAACTTAATAAGAGATAAACTCTCAAGGTCAAAGTTTTCTAATCCAGAATAGTTTACAAATGGTAACACCACGTGTACTCTTACCTCACTGCCTTTGCGTTAGCTGGCCCCTGTGCCTGAATATTCTTTTTAAAAATTTATTTATCTTTATAATTCCCGTACAGTTACTGTACAGTGTTATATTAGTTTCAGGTGTACAATATGGTGGTTCAACCATTCTGTACATTCCTCAGTGCTCATCCTGATGGGTGGGCTCTCAGTCCCCTTCATCTAGCTCACCCCCCACCCCCACAACTCCCCTCTGGCATCCACCAGTTTGTTCTTTAATTTAGAAGTCTGTACTTCTGTTTGCCTCTTTTTTTCTTTGTTTGTTTCTTTTACTTCTTACATTCTACATATGAGTGAAATCATATGTTAGTGGGGCACCTGGGTAGCTCAGTAGGTTAAAGCTCAGGTCATGATCCCAGGGTCCTGGGATCGAGCCCTGCGTCGGGCTCTCTGCGCAGCAGGGAGCTACTTCCTCCTCTCTCTCTGCCTGCTTCTCTGCCTACTTGTGATCTCTCTGTCAAATAAATAAATAAAATCTTAAAAAAAAAAAAGAAATCATCTGTTAGTTGTTTTTCTCATTCTGACTTATTTCATTTGACATTCTACTGTCTAGATCCATCCATGTTGTTACAGATGGCAATATTTCATTCTTTTTTATGGCTGATAATATTCCATTGTGTATATGTATGTGTATGTGTGTACGCATGTATATATATGTGCTTGTGTGTATATATATATATATATATATCTACACCCCACATCGTCTTTATCCATTGGTCTATTGATGGACACTTGGGCTGCTTCCATATCTTGGCTATTGCAAAGAATACTGCAGTAAACATAGGGGTGCGTGTATCTTTTTGAATTAGTGTTTTCATTTTCTTGGGGTAAATGCCTAGTAGTGGAATTGCTGGATCATATTAAACCAAGCTTCTCTCCAGCATTTTTGAGCTTCATTAGTGTAGGACGCAATAGGACTTTGATTTTCTTCGGGTACATCGTTTGTGTGGTGCCAAAATGACCCTTGTTTTCCTTCTGCGTGAGTTCTAGAAGGTAATTCTCCCCATACAGTAGAATATGAGCACTTTTAATCAGGTTCATTTGATTAACAGGGCGGCACTAAGCAAGGAGGAGTTCCCACCTTTCACATTTGGTTATCAGTTACGATGGGTATATATTTATTTCACAGTTAGAAAAATCAGTAAAGGTAATTCTCGAAGGGAGGGACGCTGCTCATTCTTAATGGCGTTCTCATACTCTAGATCTGCACAGTCCCATTTGGCAGCCACTGGCCATATAGGGTTACTGAGCCCTGGAAATGTGGCTAGTGCAACTGAGAGGCCAGCTAGAGACAGGCTGTGAGTGTAAAATACACCCTGGATTTCTAAGACTTAGTGTGAGAAAACAGGGAAAATCACTTATTAATTTTTTTAATATTGATCACATGTTGAATTGATAACATTTTGGATATATTGAATTAAGTAATATATACTATTCACATTACTTCATTTTTTTGGCTTTTTAAAAAACAGATCAATGTATTTTAGAGGGGAGAGCAAGCAGGGGGAGGGGCAAAGGGAGAGGAAGGGAGTCTCAAGCAGACTCACAGAGAGCTGGGCTGGGGCTCCATCTCACGACTCTGGGATCATGACCTGAGCCGAAAGCAGGAGTCGGATGCTTAACCGACTGAGCCACCCAGCTGCCCCTGTTTTTGGCTTTTCAAAACGTGGTTGCTAGAAAATTTAGAATGACATGAGGGGCTTGCATTTTGGGGGGACAATGCTATCCATAGGTTAGATCCGAGTCAATTTAGGTGCAAAGCTTAAAATCTGGCAGAGCTGAGCTGGGTTACATTGCATGCTGTTCATTTTCCCCTTTGTTTTCACCTCCATTAATAGGCCTGACCCGCCAGGCAACCTCTGATTTCCAGCTGATGAAGGCCGTGGCTGGAGAAACGCGTCTCAGCCCTATGGGAAGGCAGCAGCGCCTGGCCAGGCTCGCTGACGACATTCAGAGGTACTGGGCCAGAGTGTATCCTGCCTCAGGTCTGGCTTATGGAATTGGATGGTCTACAGAATGCCTCATTCTTTGATGGAATGTCTCTTTGCTGTTGACTCAGGGCAAGGCACCTTTGGGTTGTGTGGTCCAGAGCCAGACGTTCATCCCTGATGCCTCAGGGATCACAGACGGGGCGGGGGGCGGGGGGGTTGGAGGGGAGGAGGCTGGAGGCCACGCGGGCCGAAGTACCATCCAGCTTCAACCAGATGACCCTCCTCTCATCTGTTTAATACATGGAGGTTTTGGATAAACATTTGAATGAAGGAAAGGGTTGGAGATTATAAAAACAGAAAACAGAACCACAGCAGACCCCCCCCCCCCGCCCCATATTCGAGATTGAGAATGCTCAGGTCTTAATATGGTGGCCTCAGCACATTCATCGTTAGAAAGATTCTACTGTGCAATCTTTAAACTTAGGAATACCTTTGTGCCCTTTGGTTTAGCCGGTCTACCCTCACGCTGTATTCCTGTCCTCATTCTGACAGTTGGCTGTCACCTGGAATGCCAGTAACGAGCGGCTCCCGTTTCTCCCCTCTGACCTACGAAGACATTGCTGTCCAGGGCTGTAGCCTCATGACACAGCAGGGCATTTGGAACGTGGCTACTGCCACATCTTGAAATGATCACATTTTGAATTTATTGGGCTAAAGGACATACATTTTCAAAATAGTTTTACTTGGCAATTTTTACTGTTTTTAATGCGGCTATTAGAAAACTTAAAACTTACATATGTGGATGGCTTTATACTTCTGCTGGACAACATTGCAGCATGGTCTTTTATTCTTTAAAGATAAAAAATTTGGAGGATGGGACGCCTGGGTGGCTCAGTTGGTTAAGCAGCTGCCTTCGGCTCAGGTCATGATCCCAGCATCCTGGGATCGAGTCCCACATCGGGCTCCTTGCTCAGCAGGGAGCCTGCTTCTTCCTCTGCCTCTGCCTGCCATTCTGTCTGCCTGTGCTCACTCTCTTTCCCTCTCTCTCTCTGATAAAAAAAAAAAAAAAAAATTTTAAAAAAAAAAATTTGGAGGATGAACTTGGAAATTTCTGCAAACAGAAAAGAAATGCATGTGTGTGCACACTCAGTAAACATTTATTTCATGCATGAATGAATCATAATTGAATGGTGTATATTGTCTCTGATATTTTCAATTGCATATAATCATGTTCTTTTTAGGAAAATGGCAAAGTACTGTATATCGTGTTTTGTAATGTGCTTTTTCTTGAACATTTCTGTAGGGTAAATGTGCATTTCTGTTACGCTTGTACTCTCATAGTTTTCCCTTTTATGGCTATACTTCACATCATTTATCCCGGATATCCCTCAGACTTACATCTCCTGGAGATGCTTCTCTCCCCTTATTCTGGGCTGTGGATTACTCTCCCGGACGCCTCTTCTTGCCATCTTTCAGGAATCCCATCGGCTTCAGGAGCCAGTTTCTTGACTGGCAATTACTTCACCCATCTCATCTTGAGCAGATAGTATCTGAAGCCAAATAATTAATTCAAAGTATTCCATGTGACCAGACCAGACAGAGCATTACTAGATGGAAATAATGAGCTGTTGCAGAGAGCCTGTGTAAGGAGGTTTGAGCTCCCCTAAAGAGAGAGGGGAAGCTTTGAGAGGTAAAGCACGAGTCTCATCTGTCTTTCTCGTGAGGGCCTGGCTCCCCTTGTGCCGGCTGCCATGTCGAAGGCCTGGAGGCAAAGTCCGCATGCTTGCTCTCCTGAGGGAACTTAGCGCTTACTAGAGATGACCATGTATCATAATCCAAGGAGATCACCCATCAACTATGATTAGGGTTTACTAGATCTAATCTGAAAGTACCATACAAATATAAAGCCGTGATTACTGATGACACTAATACTCTCCTCACGGTCTTCCTCCTGCCGTCTATCCTGTGAACCTTCCAAAGCCCAAATGTGTATGTTCCCTTCCTCTATCATCTTTCATCCACTCCTAGGCCAGCCAGTTCAGATATTCACAGAAGACATCTCCACACGCAGAGGCTCCATAATGTCTCTTTATTAACATGTTTATTATCGGGAGAAATGGCTCATCTTTATTGAGCACATAGCATGTGCCAGGTTCTGTGGTAGTGGTTTCCACATCAGCTTGATCTTTAACATCAACCCTCGGAGGTTGCTAGGCTTATTATCCCTATATTTTACCAATAAGGAAACCGTAGGTTTAAAAAATTTGAGTCTTTTGCTTGCTTCGGCAGCACATATAATAAAAAATTTGAGTCTTACTCAAGGTCACATATTGTGAAATGTCAGCACTAGGAGTTAAACCAAGGTCTGTCTGGCTCACAGGCCCATTTTGCTGACCAGGGTGCCACACCAGAAACCTTCTTCATCTCTGCGTGTCCCAAATGGGTTTGGTTGTTCCCATCATTTGTTTGAGGGGGGGAAAATGGTGAGTAGAAATAGAAGTCTGGAATCTTAAAAAGATAAATTAGTCTTTGAACAATTCAGTAAGTTATATTTCTCTCTCTAATGATCAGAATTCTTTAGAAAATTATTAATGATTTAAAACTCAACTCTATCAACAGAAACAAGGATGCTCGTTTTGAGCTGGAGACCTGGGGGCTGCATTTTGGATGCCAGATGTCTCTGACTGGGCGGGTTTTGCCTTCAGAAAAATTATTAATGCAAGACCTTGTAGTAAGTACTATGATTCTATTTTCATTTAAAAGTATTTACTTGAATATGTGTGTGTGATCATATGCAGGGGTGACTAGTGGGCTTATAATAGTCATTTGGTTTCTCTATGTCCATATCCACATCCTCCCTTTGTCCTAAACCTTGAAGTCCCCTCTGTTTTCCTTTTCAATCTGAGTATACTTGCGAGTACTTATCAGCACCCACTGGACGTGATTTAGGTCAGTGTGGTTTGGTTTCTCATTTAAAGATGCATTAGAAAATGTGTATTTCAGGCTATGACAATTAAAATATGCCCACTTGTTATTAGGTGTTATAGTACTCTCGTATCTCTCTCTCTCTCTCTCTCTCTCTCTCTCTCACACACACACACACACACACACACACACTCACACTTACACTCACACACTCACTCCATAGTACCTGAGAAAATGTTTTAACTGGTGAGAGGTAATTCCAACAGGCTACGTTTTCTGATACTGGGGTTCTTTCTTTTCCTCCAAGTAAAATGCTGGTCAGTTGGCATCAACATGAAGGAATGTGCCCAGAGCCTGTCCCCAGCCACACAGCACTTAGAGGGGCTTTCTGAAACCTGAAGAGACACTTCTCTTTCAGGCTTCAGTTGAAGAAATGAACCTATTTTATGCAAAATGGTGCATTATTTTTCTACTTTTCCCATAGTTTTGCTCATTTTTAAAGCCAGTTACATATTTTTTTTTTAAGGCCCTCTTCTCATTTTTCTCAGGTGACATGTTTAAATGGATGTAACTGAGAAGCGGAAGTTTTGTGCTGGTGGCACGGGAATTTTTCAGCATTTCTTTTCTGTCATCTATCCAAGTTACCAAAACCCTCACTGGAGAAGCTGAGGGAAAACTACTTTTAAAAACAAGACAGAACCAAAATGTGTAAAGTACAAAAAGTAGGTCCCCATTAAGATTTTGGTCAGGAGTCAGTAAAGAGAAGGTCAGTTCCACATATGAAGCAGGTTATAAATATTTAATATGGTCTGTCTCATCTCTGTAAGCAAAATCATTTCTCAGAGCTTTTTTGTTGCGTTTCTTTAGTGTGGAAACTGGTTTTTCTTAAAAGGGGCACTAAAATGGGAGAAGGCGCCCCCTAGTTGGTGCTGTGGCTGTGGCTGGTGAGCGTTGACGGCGTCCTGGGCTGCTTGCTTTTCTGAACTTGCGTTTTAGGAACTTAGTAGATTAAAGATTCACAGGCCTCAGAGTGTTTTGGGCAGTTGTCCTGGGTCTTCTGCCAGCCCATAACAAGTAGGAGTGAGGTGAGAGGGCCCTGGCTCTCCTCATGCTGGTGGTAACAGAAAGAATGAACCGCGACTCCAGAGAGAACCGGCGATGGCAGGCTACTCTTGGCCTTCTTTTGCTAAGGTCACCTCCTGGAACTGAGTCCCTGCCTGGCCACCTAATGGCGGGGCATTATGAGGGTGCCTGTGGTTGGATTTCAGAGTTTGGTGGAAAGTACAGCCTTCCTGAATGCAGCCTCAGGAAGACCAGTCTAAATCTGTCACTGGTACCAACTGCCTCCATAATGTCTCTCAGCCATAGCTGGGGAGTCTGTGGAACAAGGGGATCGTAATACTTCCTTAGGCGCTCTCGTGCTGACGAGTGCCTGGGAACATGTTAACATGCAGATTCCGATTCAGCGGGTCTGGGATGGGCCCCAGGACTCAGCGTTTCTGACAAGCTCTCGGGAGATAGCCAGGCTGAATCACCAGGGACTCGATTACAGTGTCTCCTCTTCAACTCTAACAGTGCCTCTTCCCGGCCCACTGGACCAAGAACATTCCATTTCAGTTCCGGTCTGTGGATATCAGCAGAAGGCTGGTAACCCTTCTAAAATCTCCCCTTTTCAGTGCAGAGAACATAGTTTTCCTGGTCCCTTGGGGCAGGGACTATCCAAGAGTGAGAAAGGAGCTTGTGCCGTGGCCTCATCTTTGCTTCTAGACATAGCTACTCCTGGCGTGATGCATGTTCTTAACTGCTCCATAGCGTTTGTGAGCTGTAGTTGGACGCCCTGGAGTATGAGTAGTCAGCATTTTCCCCTTCAGATAGCTTTCTGCCTCAGGAGACCGAGTCAGACAGCCCACTGGCCTATGGCATTCATATTAAAGACCATCGATCTTAGAGCTGGAAGGGAACCTGGAGATCTTTGAACGGGACACCTTTCTTTGCACACAGCAGCAGTCTGAGGTAAAGCGACTTGCCCAACTGTCTGCAGCCAGGGACTGGCTGGCCTGCGGTGATGCTCAGATGCCTCCCCTTCCAGGAGGCCCATGTACTCTGTCCAGATGTGCAGTGCTTGGATCAGTGTTCTAAGTCTGTGAATAGCAAACTGTACTAAACAGGTCTTCTTATGATGAATGTGGACCATCTTTGCACGACTTTTGTTTAGCTGCTCTGTGAATAAATGCGCGCAACCCTTTCATGATCATTATTTTTCTCAGTGTCAGCCTGGGTCTGCTGCTGAGTGGTCCAAGGATATGCGAAATTGCAAGATTTTAAGTGCACAATCTTTGAATAAATGGCTGATTATATGCAGCAACAGAGATGAAAAAGTGACCGAGGATTTTCTGCACTGCTTGAGAAGAGTTGGAAGTTCCATGGGATTTAACGTGGACTACCCCAAAACGTTGAGAAAACAGGAACATTGTCCCAGCCGTTTTCATCTATTAATTTGGTTTAAAGATCAGAAAGGATGGCTGATGTAGCTACAAAAACTTTAGCTCAGTGAAGTTTCCTAATACCGAGAAAATAGTTTTCTTGTACTAACAAAAGAGTTATAAGTAGATTTTTTGTAGTGACTGAAGTTTTATACAGTTGAAACACATTTTATGTTGGTTTTTATACAGCTGCTTTCACAGTGCTTTAGGCAATGGTCTCCTTACCCCCAAGATCTTTTCAGTACTAGTTGGGCCATAAATCCTTAATAAATCCATTAACTTTTTTTTCCCCTTTTATTGTTTCATATCAGTTATTTATAAAACTTAGCAGGAAACAGGATATTGAAAGATATAAAAGTTGCATTTCCTGACTTATTTAATAGATTTTATGTTTTAAAATTTAACATAAGAAAGAGGGGCGCCTGGGTAGTATGGTTGGGTAAGCATCTGACTTTCGGCTCAGGTTCGTCATTTCAGGGTCATGAGATCGAGCCCTGCATCAGGCTCTGCACTGATACACCCTAAAAAATTTTAATGTAAAAATAGATCCGAAATAGGCTTTTCTGATTCTGTTACTTTAGCCCAAGATTATTTAGATAGTTCTCTGATAAAACCAAGGGCATTATTCTTTGAACATTTATTGAGTGTCTGCTGTATACTAGAGGCTGTGCCATTTGCTGGGGATGAGCATATGGCATATGCTCTCAGTTTAGTAAGGGATCCCTACATATCCAGTTACTCAGAATCGGATCTTGTTTGCTTTTAGGAAAGCAATCGAGTTGGTCATACCTCATTTTATTGAGCTTCGTATACGGTTCATAAGGAGGAACGCCTACTTCTTTTTACTGCTGCAATAGTGAAGGGCCAAATGTCCTAATTGGCAAGGTGGGAAGTTATTCGTTAAACAAGCGGTTACTAATTAATTGCATCAGCAGTGCAAGCATTGTTGAAAACCATTGATGGCCCCAAAGTCTCATTTTACACTGTAGTTAGAATGGTCCTCTTATCACATCGGTTAACAAATCGTCTGGTTTCAGTTTCACCTGCTCTAATTTCTCCTAACCTAGGAGATAAAAAAGCAGGAAAAGATGAATGAAAGAAGCCCCAGTCACAGACCCTGGGGTGACGGTGCAAGCTCTTTCTTATATGAATTCCATGCATAAGTCTGTGCCATGTTCTTTTCTTAGCCTGTTTTATTTGAAAGCCCTTTTTAAAATTTAATTTAATTTTATTTTTAAAAAGATTTTTAAAATTTATTTGACAGAGACACAGCGAGAGAGGAAACACAAGCAAGGGGAGTGGAGAGGGAGAAGCAGGCTTCCCACTGAGGAGTGAGCCGGATGCAGGGCTAGATCCCAGGAGCCTGGGATCATGACCTGAGCCAAAGACAGACGCTTAATGATTGAGCCACCCAGGGGCCCTGAAAGCCCATATTTTATTTCATTCTTTTATCTTTCCCATTTATGTTTTATTTTTATTTATTTATTTTGGGGTGGGGGAGAGAGAGAGAGAATCTTAAGTAGGGTCCTTGTCTAGCATGGAGACCAATGTAGGGCTCGATCTCACGACCCTGAGGTCATGACCTGAGCGGAAATCAAGAGCTGGGTGTTTAGATGACTGAGCCCCCCAGGGGCCCCTTGGTTGTTGGATTTATATGCCTAGTTCCTCCTATCTGAAACATTTGCCTGATGAGTGTAAAAGAATGGATAGTAGATGGAGGCTGAGACTGCGTGCGCAAGAGATTGATTTGGAAAAGTCAGGGACGTTTAGTTTTAACAGAGCTGCGGGCCATCCCTGGTGCTCAGTTAGAATCAGTGAGCAGGGAACCGGGGTCCTGCCACCTGCTGGGCAAGGCTGAAAAGGCCGCTGGGCATTAGGACCATCCAGCCTGTCCGCCTCTCAGAAGCTGATTTTACATAGACAATCTGTGAAGTCCTCTGTGTGGGAATTACTTCTACGGCGTCTGGCTCCTAACATAATGTGAGCACAGAACAGATACCTATTTGCTGACTGACGGGTACAGGCTAGATAGTCCAGGCTCCAAACGAGCTGTCACTGAGGAAAAAAATAATCTTTTAGTAGGAACCATTCAGATTAGCTGAATAGCCTGGTCTCACTCATCTGATGATTTTTGAGACTTTTAAGGTTCTTGTGGGGATTCAGTATTAAAGAAACCTTAATCCCAGGTTAACTCAAACCAGTTTCAGATGCTTAGTATTGAGACTCGTGCTTTCAAAACCTCACGTTCAACCTCATTTTGGACTATGGAATTTTTAACTGTAGGGCTATATACAGCTGAGAAATTCACAGTTTCCACCAGACTATTTTCTAAGCTAATAAAAAATGATTAATAAGTGTTTTGGTGTTGTCTTGTAGTGGGATTATAAAAATCTGTATTATTTTTAACTCTATATGATTATGTGTTACTAAAAAGGGAACTATATATCCTCAAAATTAATTTTTTTATGTAGCATCAAAGTACAAGAGAATCCAGCTGCATTCCTTAGTGCTCTACAGAGACACGTTGATCCTAATGTTCAGTTGGTAAGTATAGGATAGCTTTTGTTTTGATGTGTAATTTTTATTTTTGCTTTATATCTAATAGTCTTCTTTTCTTGGAAGAAGGAATGTGAGCACATTCTCCTATAATATGTTTGCAAATGGCTGTGCATGTCCCCAAGAACCCAAGAAAGTATTAATCTTAGAATTTTAATCAGCATTTAATTTCCTTTTCATATTTCTAATGTTAATTTTAATTTTAATTTTTAAAAAAGATTTTGTTTATTTGTTTGACAGGAAGAGACAGAGAGAGGGAACACAAGCAGGGGGAGTGAGAGAGGGAAAAGCAGGCTTCCCGGCAAGCAAGGAACCTGATGTGGGGCCTTTAGTTCCCAGGACCCTGGGATCATGACCTGAGCCGAAGGCAGACGCTCAATGACTTAGCCACCCAGGCACCTCTAATGTTAATTTTTAAATACTTGTTTGTACCTCTATCTTATCCTCTTGGATGCCTACATATTTATTTAAGATTTAAGATAAAGTGACTCCCATCGTATCCCATAAATGCTGGGGCCCCCAGTGTTTCAGTGGTTTCTTGGAGGGTTTAGGTTTTTCCGTGTCGCCTATGGCTGCTGCCGCTAGATTCTCGCCTCTTTCACGAGCGCCATTCCCCGTGCAGTGCGTCAACTCCCACAGCAGCCTCATTTCCCAGACCACTGCGCATGTGCACGGGTGAGTTGACTTGGCGGAGGGTTTGGGACAAAGGCATGACTAGAGCATACCCCAACACTGCAGACAAGTTAAAATTGGCATCCTTGTTCTGAAAAATCTCTCAGTCATCCCTATTTCTTGGAAATGCTTCCTCTTCTCCCAGGCCCCACCTCTCACTGCACCGCAGTGTCTTACCTGTTCAATGTATGTATCTAGGCTCCCAGCATCCCTCTCTGTATTTCCTGCAAAGCAACTTGGCCATGTCTGCTTCTCTTCTAATCAGACACAAAAAAGGCCCATAAGGATGATATATTGAACAAAAGGAATTCTAACCCTAAGAGCATTTCTCTTCGTTAAAAATAAAATAAAAACAGATCATAAGAATACTGCAAAGAACTGTCATATACCAGTCACCCAGATCCTCCAGTTGACATTTTATCATATTTTTTTTTATTGTTTCCTTCCTTCCTATATCTATCTGTCTGTCCTCTTTTTTCCTGAACCATTTGAGAGTAGGTTACAGATCTGATGCCCCATTGTCCTTGAGTACTTCAGTGCATGTTCTCTACAAACAGGGTCACTCTCCTACAGAACCATAGGACAACCATAAAAATCAGGAAACAGTAAGACCAGCTAATCCATAGACTCCCTTCCCATTTCTCCATCTGTCCTCAAAATATGTCCTCTCTAGTAAAAGGATCTGCTGCATTGCACTTGGTCATGCTGTCTCTTTAGACCCTCTTTCAATCTGAAATAGTTCCATAGTTTAAAAAAAATTTTTACATTTTTTATTAACGTATAATGTATCATTAGCCCCAGGGGTACAGGTCTGTGAATCGCCAGGTTTACACACTTCACAGCACTCACCACAGCACATACCCTCCCCAATGTCCATAACCCCACCACCTTCTCCCTACCCACCTCCCCCCAGCAACCCTCAGTTTGTTTTGTGAGATTAAGAGTCTCTTATGGTTTGTCTCCCTCCCGATCCCATCTTGTTTCATTTTTTCCTTCCCTACCCTCCAACCCCCCATGCTGCCTCTCAAATTCCTCATATCAGGGAGATCATATGATAATTGTCTTTCTCTGATTGACTTATTTCGCTCAGGATGATACCCTCTAGTTCCATCCATGTCATCGCAAATGGCAAGATTTCATTTCTTTTGATGGCTGCATAGCATTCCATCATATATATATATATATACCACATCTTCTTGATCCATTCATCTGTTGATGGACATCTAGGTTCTTTCCATAGTTTGGCTATTGTAGACGTTGCTGCTATAAACATTCGGGTGCACGTGCCCCTTCGGATCACTATGTTTGTATCTTTAGGGTAAATACCCAGTAGTGTGATTGCTGGGTCATTAGGGTAGCTCTCTTTTAATGAAATAGTTCCATAGTTTTGATGACCTTCCAACTTTGAAGAGTATAGATCAGTTACTTTATATAATGTCCCTCAATTTGGGTTTGTCTGATGTTTCCTTATAATTCAATTCAGGTTATGCACTTTCGGCAGGAGTATCAAGCAATGATCCTGTTTTCTTAATACGTCTTCCTGGGAGGTAACCCATTAATTAAGGTGCTATCTGCCAGGTTTCTCTGTTTACGTCTACAGTTTGCTTTGTAATTTTCAGGTGGTTTTGTTTTTGTTTTGTAGCAAGATACTTTGAGAGTATGTAAATATCCGGTTTGTCATCAAACTTTTACCTGCTAGTTTCAGAATCCATTGATAATTCTTAATCTGAACCCATTATCACTATGGTGTTTGCCAAATAGTGGCTTTCTAATTTGATACATTTAGTATGTAGCATTGTATTTCCTTCTACATTTAGTAGGTAGCATTATGTTACAATGAAGAGCTTTCTCTTCTCTCCATTTCTTTGTTCATTTGTTTAAATCCTTATGGATTCACAGTTTCCTATTTTATTACCAGCTTACAATCTATTACTACTGTTATCTATTTTGATGCTGAAATCGTTCCTGATTTGCTAGTGGAAGACCCATTCAGATTGGCTTCTGTGTCTTTTTGACATATCCCCATCTTTGGGGGGACATTTCCTTACTGTCTGGCACCATAAGGTATTCCAAATTAATCTTGAAATTCTGCTGCCCGCTGTGGAATTAGATATTTCTCCAGTGAGCTATGATGCTTTTTGGTAGAGAACAGTATTTAGAAATCAAAATCTGGCAACTGGGTGTGCTCATTTGTTACTGGGGTGTCACTGCTCCCCGTTTTTCTCAATGGGTCAAACTAGAAGTATGTGTAGCGTGGGTCTGCATTTATGTTCTCAGATGCAGTTGACCCTTGAACAGTGTGGGGATTAGGGGTACAGACCCCTGCACAGCCAAAAATCTCCATACGACTTGACTCCCACCAAATTTAATTCCTTAGCTGATTGTTGACTGGAAGCCTTATAACATAGTCGATTAACACGTATTTTGTATTTTATATATACCATATACTGTATTCTTACAGTAAAGTAAGCTAGAGAAAAGAAAACATTATTAAAATCGTAAGGAAGAGGAGCTACATTTATGGTACTGGACTATACTTATCCAAAAATCTGCATAGACACGGACTCAGACAGTTTAAACCCGTGTTGTTCAAGGGTCCACTGTAGATACATACACACATACATCTATGTGTGTCTATGTACGTGTTAAACACGTGTTCACACCTCCAGTTCCAACCCAGCAGCACAGGGAAGTGTCCCCCACATCTGTATTTGTCCCTCCCTTCTCTGGGGGGAAGCACGGCTCCTGCTGTTCACGTATCACCTGTGCCTCCATCCCCTGTAGACAACCAGTCTCACTTGTCTCCCACCTTCTTTCCGTCCCCATCCTTGCTGGACCACTGTCTTGTTCTGTCCCCTACCTTGCTTGGTCCCAAATTTATAGGATGGAAGGAAGGAAGACTCCTCTAAGAGGACTGTGCTGACAAATGTATTCCCCTATTTTATGTAATTAAATGTAAATAATTTTATCCCTTGACGTGATGATACTTTGAATAGATCTATAGGTGAAGAATCACTTTATTTATCCTCTGCTAATCATGACAGTGCCCATGTTTTTCTATAATATGGCAGTTTTGAAAGTAAGGAGTACAAGAGGGAAAGGAGATGCAGGTAGGTCAGGAGAGGCCCTTTGGAGAGAAGCACCTGATCAGAAATCGGGCCGATGACAGAGGTGGCAGAATTTAAAAATACCTGGCGACCTGAAGCTTCTTTCACCTTATTTTCCCTCCTCCTATATCCCCACTCTCAGGTCACAGTAAACAATAGAAACAACAAAATATTGTTTGTTTCTTTTATTTTGGTTGTCTAGTACCTAGTGGGGGAAAATCCTACTGTGCAAGCTAATCCTCCGCCTGGCCTATGTGTGGGTGAGGCTGGGGGAGTAGAGGGAGGGGGTGAGAGCTGGAGAACCACAGGAAGGGCTGACAAGGGGCGGGGAGGAAGCTGGGGAAGGAGCTAGGTTAGGAGGGAATTTGGGGAGCCTAACAGAATCAAATCTGAAGAGATGTGAGGCAGTGAAAGCCAAGAGGAATGGGTAGCTTTGGAGTGGGACTGTGGAGCAGGTGGCTGATGAAAGCACATTTGAAGCAGCGTTGACCTGTTGTCAGTGGTTAAGGGCCATTTGAGACCACTTTAGATATGTTAGTGTTTGCTTTTTCAGAACTTAAGGGCAAGATAATTGGAGAATCCCCCTTCTCATTTCTTGTTTGTTTGTTTGTTTATTAGAGCACACATGCTCGAGGTGTGGGGGAGCCTGATGTGGGGCTCAATCTCATGACCCTGAGATCATGACCTGAACCAAAATCAAGAGTCAGACACTTAACCGACTGAGCTACCCTGCCACCCCTCAGTTTTTGTAAAGCTACTTCTAAACATAAGTAAGGTGACTTTTCCTTCCTTTTTTTTTTTTTTTGTCTTTTAGGTAATGTGCATCCTGCCTTCTTATCAGAAGAGCTACTATGATTCCATTAAAAAATACCTGAGCTCCGTCTGCCCGGTGCCAAGCCAGTGCGCCCTCACACGGACCTTGAACAGACAGGGAATGGCGATGAGCATTGCCACCAGGATCGCGATGCAAATGGCCTGCAAACTGGGAGGCGAGCTGTGGGCTGTGGAGATCCCTGTGAGCAGTCTGTCACTCTTCTCCTCTTAGCAATCCCTCAATGCTTTCCTTAATTAATTAATTAATTAATTTTTTTTTTTAAGATTTTATTTATTTATTTGACAGAGAGAGATCACAAGTAGGCAGAGAGGCAGGCAGAGAGAGAGAGAGAGAGAGAGAGGAGGAAGCAGGCTCCCTGCTGAGCAGAGAGTCCGATGTGGGGCTCGATCCCAGGACCCTGAGATCATGACCTGAGCCGAAGGCAGTGGCTTAACCCACTGAGCCACCCAGGCACCCTGCTTTCCTTAATTTAACAATGACATCAAGTGGGAGCTATTTTCCCATGATCCCAGAAGTGTTTGTTGTGGTTGTTGGGTCTGTCGTCTGTCTGTGGGCGCTGGGCTCCGGCATGACTCAGGACCCCATCCAGAAGGTGAGGTGTGGTTCCTGTTGCCCGGGAGTTTCGGGTGAGCTGTTGGCAGCACGTCTCATGACTGAGAATCTGGGCTGGCAGAGACTTGGAGGGTCTCAATCTTGAGCCGCCCTGCTGCTGCTACAGGAAATCTGTTGCTCCAAGGTCTCTGCATTTATCAGCTTTCAGCAGCTGCTGGCCATGAGAGGAGCTCCACACCCTGGAGGAGACTCCCCCGGGACTCAGGCAGACCTCTGATCTTGGACTGTGGCGGGAACTGAGAAAGTCCTCTTCTCTTTCCCTAACTGTTGGCCACTGTGGAAGGAGGGGAGGGGATGAGAAATGAAGGAATGTTGTCCATTGCCTTCCATTTCTATAAGCAGGATGTATGTGGGGAGCCCCAGCTGCTTCCTGGGGGCTGCAGAGCCAAGGAGCGAGGTGGGGGCGGTCCTCCAGACATCTGAAGAATGGGAAATGCACTTCTTGAGATCCCTGCAGCCCAGAGGCCCGGATAAATGACGGACCACTCACCTTGAGCCTCTTGGGTCACCACGGGCACTTGTCCCTCTCCCAAAGGATGGTAGCCACTACAGTGAGACTCTGAAGCAAAGTGTGTACCACAGCCATCCCTCCATCTTTAAGTCTCTTTGGTTTCTGTTTTAATAGGCTGCTTCCTCTGGCCCTTGGTTTCGCTGTCATGTAGCTTCACTTAAATAATTTAATAACTAAGGACAGTTTAAAAAAAAAACTTATTAAATCGTCATTTGGGAAAATAATGTCCCATTCCATTAAACCATGAAAAATTTACTTTTACAGTTAAAGTCCCTGATGGTGGTCGGTATTGATGTCCGCAAAGATGAGTTCAACAAGGGAATGGTGGTGGTTGGATTTGTGGCCAGTACTAACCCCGGAATCACCAGGTGCTTTTACAATTACCCCAGCATATTCTCTAATTATTGTTTGTGGTTTAGCTAGAAACCATAGAGCAGGAGACAGTTTGTGTTCTTCACTCATTTTATTTAATTAATTAATTAATTTTTAAAGGTTTTGCTTATTTATTTGACTGAGAGAGAGGGATCACAAGTAGGCAGAGAGGCAGGCAGAGAGGGAGGGGGAAGCAGGCTCCCCACCAGGCAGAGAGCCCGATGCAGGGCTCGATCCCAGGACTCTGGCATCATGACCCGAGCTGAAGGTAGAGGCTTAACCCACTGAGCCACCCAGGTGCCTCTTCACTCATTTTAAAAAATATGAACACTTTAGTCATAAATTATACTTACAGATAAAAATGTGTTTGATAATATTAATAGGTAGCCTTATGAAAAAACTGTATTTATGCAAACATCAGGACAAGCTGCCACTCATATACCTATCATATTCCCAAAGTGATGGATGATGGAAATTCTTACGTATCTGTACATCTGCCCTGTTTCAGGTCCTATACTAGAAATCTTACGTACATTATGTCAGGCAGCTAAGTTCTGGCTTCACGTTGTTTGGATTTGTATCCTGATCTGCCATGTACTTATTCTGTGTTTGACGTCTGGCTATTTAAGCTTGCTGCACCTCACTTGTAGTCACCTGCAAAGTGGGGATGTTGGCAATGCCTGTTTCATAGGGCGTGTGTGGAAATACCACGAAATAAAATGCTTAAACCACAGGCTCAGTACACGCAGTACGTGCTTCTTGTTACTGACACTTGCAGACGGTTGGTGTAGTTGTTCGTGCAGCTGTTGGAAACAGAAACAGGTTCTGCGGTAACGCATTAAATATAGAGTCATGGTACTTAAGTAACTGTAGTTCTTAGAATCGTTTTACTATTTGCAACGAAACGGAGTGTTTTGAGGCTGTAGGAACCGTGACATATTTTATTCCCGGATGTAAGCTATTTGGTTTACTCCATTAAATTTGTGGTCAGGTATATACTTATGATGGCGAGAAACAGGAAGAGTAGCGGTGGGAAGCCAAATTCCTTCCAGCTTGTATGAGATCCTGCTTGTCACTTCGTTAATGAAGCAGATAAAGGATTTCCCGTTTGTTAACCTCGTTCCTCATTGTGTCATTGTCGGTTATATAATAATAATGTCATTGCATACTTACCACTAAGCCATGACTTCATTTTTCAAGTGCTTTTATTTAATTAATAACTTTAGCAAGAGAACTTCTGAAATTTAAATAAGTTAATCATGTTCAGATTTCAAGTCCAAAAGGCTCATTGATAGGAGTTGACGTTTATGCCTGAGAAATCTTTTAGTATTTTGAAAGTAGATCTGCTAAACTAATAAATTCCTTTGAAACAATAATGTAGTGGTTTATATATATTATTGCTTATTTTGTGCCCAGTACCGCGCTAAGTCCTTTATATAGATTATCTAAGTTAATTTTTACAACCTTATGAGCTAGTAACTACCTTACCGCCTTGTTTGTTTCCTTAGTACCTACGAGGAGACTGAGGCTTAGGTTCACATGGCTGGTGAGTGTGCCAGCCAGGATTTGAACCCAACTGTATCTGATGCCAGTACCATGCTTCAGTTTCTCTTACCAACAAATTTCTTTTGGGGAAGGGGGGGGGTTCTTAATTTAATTGTACTCATGTAGCATATACAAAATCATGAGCATTAAGTTTTACTCACAATGTCTGTTTCTTTTTATTTCGATTGAGGCCTAATGACATACATCACATCAGTTTCAGTATTCAGCATGATGATTCGGTATTTGTACATATTGCAAAACGATCACCACAGTGAGTCTGGTTAATATCACCACATAGTCATCACATTCATTTTTCTTGTGATGAGGACTTTCAAGATCTACTCTTTTAGCAACTTTTATTACCAAGCTGTTTATTACATCCCCAGGACTTCCTTATTTTGTATCAGGAAGTTTGTATCCTATGATCTCCTTCACCCAGTGCCCCCACTTTCACCCCCTGCCTCTGGCAACCACCAGTCTCCTCCTGTACCTAGAAGCTTTTGTTTTTTTTCTTAATTTCACGTATAAGTGAGAACGTACAGTACTTGTCTTTCTTTGCCTGACATATTTCACTTAGTGTAATGTCCTCAGGATCTATCCATGTTGTCACAGATGGCAAGACTTTATTCTTTGCTGTGTCTAAATAGAATTCTGGGTGTGTGTGTGCGTGCGGGCTCACACACACATCTTCATCCATTCTCCCACCGACAGACACTTTGCTTCTTTTCCTTTTCTTCACTTAATCCTAATGCAAGTCTAGGGTAGACATTTTGAATCTGAAGTTTACTTTTGTGTTCTTCTCACTTTAGGTGGTTCTCTCGCTGTATCCTCCAGAGAGCGACGACAGATGTTGCAGATTGCTTGAAAGTTTTCATGACTGGTACTCAAAGTATCGTGGTGTGGGTGGGCTCCGAGCAGAGCACTATTCTTTCTGGCCCAGAGTCCGTGTGCCCGTAGCAGACCAGACCGGGGCAGCAGATGCCCTAAGCCTGTCCGAGTAGACCGTCACCTGGTTAGAGATTTCCAATGCTATGTCCTGACTCATGCTCACAGATGTTGGAGAAGCTACACGTGTCCTGTGTGTGTGATAAACAGAAAGCCAAGAAGAAGGGCAGTTTTTAGCTGCTGGTGGCTCTGGCAAGCAGGGAAAATACCAAAGGAACCTACCCCAGAGAAACAAGGATTGTGACAGAGTGATGTGAGGTCTAGAAACAGGAAGGAAGCCTGTGGGGCGGGGGTAGAATAGGATGCTGGCAGATGAAGGGCGGCCTAGCAGGAGAAGGTGGGGAAGAAGGCAGGCAGGGAAGGGTGCCTTCTATGTAGTGGGATGTGATGGGAACAGTGTCTGGTGCTCCCGTCTCCTCTCCAGCCCTGGTCGGTGCCTGGCCTTGGCACTACCTCGCAGTGTGGCTTGTACAATTCACTTCCTCTCCTGATGTGCTTTTCCCATCTGTAAACTCTTGGCGAAGAGGGACGTTGTAAATGTTTCTTAAAAAAAGTGAATTTGGTGATATGTGTTGGTTATGACCTTACCTATATGATCATCATCTGTTGAACTAAAATTTCCTGGAAAATAAATTCTTCTGAAGCAATTGCTCAATGTCTACATGAAAATAAGTATTATGTTACTTTGCCCTCACATCAAAACTTGGGTTTTTTTAGTAGTTATGAAAAGTTTCTGTTGATAGGAATTACTGTCTGGTCTCTGCTCTTGGGGCAGTTTCTAGTTGGAGTGGGTGGAGATGTTCTCAGAGTTCACATTGTCAGTGCAACTTAGAATCAAATTGGGTGAGTACACGGTAAGAGATGCTCTCAGAGGAGCAGCCACATCCTTTCCTTATTTCTTCATATTTAGGCTCATTGGGGAAGGAAATGACATGGAGTTATCCAGCCTGTAGCTATCGATAGCATTTAAAGACTCGAAGAAGCCAAATTAGTATTCATCTGGTTTTGGGAATTTGTTTATTGCATGACTTCGTTGATTGCTTGAATATTAAAATGTCACAAAAGAGGCATGCTAAGTTCAAGAATACATTATGCCATAGAAACCATTATGAGTCCTCCAAGAGCAGAGATGCCGAATGTCCCCCTAAAGTTACCCGCTTTTATATTATTTATATTATTGCAGATACAACTCAGGTCTAGGCATTACCCTCTTTTACAGTGGTCTCTAAAACCCTGAGCTCTAGGGGGATGTTACCCTTTGGTGGCGCTGGACGAGCCATTCTCTTCTCACCAACTACTCCTTCCGCAGGAGCACTCAACAGATGGCACAGGCACAACCGTGGCCTGCCTGCGCGGGTGGTCGTGTACCGGAACGGGGTGGGGGACGGCCATCTGCAGACCCTGCTTGAATACGAGGTTCCGCAGCTGCTGAGCAGTGTGACAGAGGCAAGTTCCAATACCAGGTAGGCAACCGCTGTGCGTTCCCCACTCTGGCGGTGACAGCACATTAGAAGTGTTAAAATTCATGGACGCCAGCGTCTTCTTTTTTCACGCAGTGAGGGATGGCTCTGTGCCTGCGTCATGTGGGTATAGCCGATGGTTCGCTCTCCTGCAGCTTGCAGCATCGTTGGGACGCTCTTCCGTGAAGTGGCGGGTCGGGGCACCTGGAGGAAAGCAGGTGTCCTTCAGCATGGCTGACACGGAGATTCAGCCGGGTGGGGGGAAGACGCTTCACACATATTGATAAGCCAGGGGACTAAACATGCTGTGGTTTGAAATTCAAGGCCCAAATCAGCCAGGGCTCAGGCCCTTTTAAGTGCAGGCCCTGGTACATGGCCAAGGTGGGTGGGAGGTGTGGACAGCAGTGGAAGGCAAAGCCAGCTGGGCTGCCTCGCCCCGTCACCAGCCTTCTGGATTCAGGGGTGTGGTAGTGAGTATGTCAAGTGGCAGGTGCAGGGAAAACACTGGAACTGACAAACAGGGGAGGATGATAATCTCAAATTGGCTTCTTAAAAATATTTGGGGAGCACCTTTCTCCAAGCAGACCCCTGCGTTCATCTGTCCGGGACACCATCAACACCAAAGGTGCAGGCGTGAGCCCTGGAGGAGCTGAGACCCGGCTGCATGAGGACGAGGACGGGGCAGCCAGGGGGGAGGGTGTAATGTCTTGGGGCAAGGGCAGTATCACCTGCTGTTGCGACCAGACCCTCACGGCCCAGGTCCCTCCCCACTGACCTCAGGGGATTGTGTCTGCTCCCAACCACAAGCATGCGGTTGAGGGCCAGTGGGAGTACATTCAGCAGCCGGCTGTGCTAAGGGATTCTCTTTCAGTATGACGTCAACTCTGATAAGTTTCCATATTAGAAACAATACATTTTTCAAATAAAATGATTAAAGTGAAATTTCCCCATAATTTTTGCATCCCAGTGGGTCCTTTGGGAATGATGGCCAGTATTTGGATATGGCCTTGGATTTACTGAATCCGGACTTTAATTCCTGGTCTTTCAACATCTGGCCCAAATGTACATTCGGTTGGTCCATCCACTATCCTCCCCAGGTGTGTGTCTTGCGGGATTCAGGAACGATGATTTGAGGAATAAGAGGAACCTGTGGGTCTCTTTGCTGTTCAGGAATTGAGAGGAAGGGTGAAGGGGAAATAAGGGGGTTATTGCTAATGGAAAAAGGAAATCTTGTCTCCATGGAAAATTCTGGAAAGTCTTTCTTTAGAGGTACTAGCTGAAGCTCATTGTCTTACTAAACATTCTCCCCTGTCCCCTTCCAGGCATAGAAACCAGCAGAGTGACTGGACATAGCACACTCTTGCCACAAGGAAGAACAGCCTTTAATTTTGAAAACTGTGTATCTTGGGGGAAGTTGATGTGGGGGATAATTTTTACTTTCTTCATTTGACTGTGTTTTTCTAATGAATGGATGAATTTATTTAGAAATTACCAAAAAAGATGACTAGAAAGCTGCAGGATTGGTTTTGGCTCTCTGCATCTCCCTTTCTGCCTTTCTGGTTCCAAGTGCCAAGCTGTCGGTGATCGTGGTCAGGAAGAAGTGCGCACCCCGATTCTTCACTGAAGGGAACCGGTCGGTGCAGAACCCGCCGCTCGGCACCGTGGTGGACTCCGAGGCCACACGTCCTCAATGGCAAGTGCTGTTCGAAAGCCAGTTTTCTGCGAAGTGTTTGCTGCCTGTTCTTCACGTTGGGCTTCCTCAGTTGGCATTTTTTTCTCACACTCGTGCCCGTTTTCCGCTCAGGTACGACTTCTACCTGATCAGTCAGGCAGCTGGCCAGGGAACAGTTACCCCCACCCACTATAACGTCATCTATGACGACAACAGCTTGAAGCCGGACCACATGCAGAGACTCACCTTCAAACTGTGCCACCTCTACTACAACTGGCCGGTGAGTGACTCTGTGCGACACTGACATGTGGTGTTCCCGCCCAGGGTCGTCACCCAGCTCACCCAGCACAACGCCAGACTTCCCGAAGGAGGAAGGAATGAATGCATGCATGCGTGAATGAATGAATGAGTCCTGAGTCCACAGTAGGAGAAATCCAGTCTGTCATAGAAACGAAGCAGCATTAACTGTTAACGTTACTATTATTACTTCTAGCCCTAGTATTTATCATTCCCGGAGGACCTTATTCTGTGCAGTGTCTTAAGCACACTAGGGAGGAAATCAGGGTGTTATTTCCAAGTTGCAGTTGAGGAAATTGAAGTCAACTCAGACACTGTGTGGTGGGGACGTAAGGATGCATCTGTTCTGTGTTTCCGTGCATGAAGCAGAGGGCCCTGTCAAAGTCCAAGGCCAAGGTTTGCTCTGAGCCCTTTGGAGCCTCAAGTCATGGGAAACTTAGATGAGTGCTAAGTGTGATGGCTCCCAGCTCCCAGCTCTGTGGAGCCAGACGGGCCCCCAACCCCATCTCGCTTGGTGAGTCTGTGCTCCCTGTGATGCGGTTGCCCTTTGTTGGTTGAGTTTAGGTGGTTTACTTGCGATTGCATTCTGCTGTGTATGGAATTAGCAGAGGATAAAACTCAGGAACACAGATTACTCTAAAGAACAGGCAAACCGGGGGTCCTGGGTGGCTCAGTGGGTTAAGCCTCTGCCTTTGGCTCAGGTCATGATCTCAGAGTCCTGGGATCGAGCCCGGATCAGGCTCCCTGCTTAGTGGGGGGTCCACTTCTCCCTCTCTCTCTGCCTGCCTCTCTGCCTACTTGTGATCTCTGTCAAATAAATAAACAAAATCTTAAAAAAAAAAAAACAACAACAGGCAAACCTCGTAATTGCTGTCAATATGTTTTCTCCTTAGGGCTTAATCAGCATCCCAGCCCCCTGTCAGTATGCACACAAGCTGACCTTTCTGGTAGCACAGAGCATTCACAAAGAACCAAGTCTGGAATTAGCGAACTCTCTTTTCTACCTGTGATGACGGGAACTACGGGCGTCCCGAGAGGAGCCATCTGAGGAGTGGGTGGATTTTGTACAGACCTGCCACAGTTGTGAGGCTGTGACTGGGGAAAGGAGATTGAGCTTAGTTTCAACTTTTGGGAAAACACCTGACACAGCTTAATTGGAGGTGGTTCAAAAGAAATGTGTAGTGTTTTATTTTGAAGAGTTTTATGCTCTTGGTAAATCCCCATGCTGGTAAATGGAATTAAAATATGCCATCGTCTAAGTAATTCCACAAACTGAATATCCTCTAAGAAAATAAGTGTTTGGAAGGTGTTTTTGATGGTAGGGAAATGGGGTCTAATTCCCACCTTAAATTTTGCCCATGTTTTGTTAAATAATATTGTAGAACATTTTGTAGAGTGGTTCAAATAGTTATTAGAAAATAAAATTCAGAGCATTGCATATGTGTTTACTGTTGTTTGAATTTCAGTTGAAGTTACATGCAGACCCCATAATTGGTTTTCAACACAGACTCACCCACTAACCACACCACCACCCTCGGAGTGATGTTTGGGAACCGGAGCACACCTCCTGCTCTCCACAAGGTGCTTGATCGCACTTAGAAGCAGGTGCTCTCATTGATGACCTTGCCTCCCACCGCACTGAGAAAATGGATTCCAAAAGAAGAGGGCTGGCCCAGGCCCCGTCCCCTGCCCCCACTGCAGGGCAGCTGTGTGCGGACCCCCCCACCCCCCCCACTCCCCTCCACCCCTGTCATTGTAAATGAACCCTGTCACTGCTCCTGCTCTGGGAATCCCCCCCCCCCCCCCGGCGGCAGCCGTTCCTCCCTCACACTGGATCACTGCCGGCACCATCGCCCTATGCTGTTACTCCTCCCATCTTGAAGACGAAACTTCTTCCTCCTCCAGTGACGACCCCATTTCTTTGCTCCTCTTTGTAGAAAAAGTTCTCAGAGAGTAGTTGATGCCTGATCTACCAAATTCCTTACTCCGGTCAGAATTCACCACACCCACTACAGCAACAAGGCTTTTACCTCCACTTTGTCAAACCGGATTGTCGGTTCTCAGGCCTTGCCTTCCTAAGGGATCCCAGCATTTGACCTGGTTGTTTATTTCCTCCACCCTCGACACTCCAGTGGCCTCTAGGAGGACATGTGTTCCCGGTTTCTCTTCTACTGTGTCAGTCCCTCAGTTTCCCTCTGTCTCCTTGGCTGGCTTCTTATCTTCTCGTCCTTTATACAGGAGAACGCCCCAGGAATGAGAACAGGACTCTGGAAACAATACTTTCATGCAGGGGCGTGAGGAGGGCGGCAAGTTCTCTCTGAGGTGTGAGATCCCATGAGATGGCCCCGAGAATACTGTTTCCTCCTCGGGAGCTCTCCCTAGGACTGGTCAAAAGGTGCCCACCATGGGTCAGTTTCAGTGATAGCGATACTAACCCGTTGCAGGGCTTGAGGGTGGAGGTTAGGACCCTGCAGGCCCAGAGCCGAAGGCTTTGCATAGACCTTTACTCTCCATAACAGTTCAATTCACCAGGCGCTAGAATGACCATGTTACAGAGGATAAAACAGGTCTAGAGAGAACCATGGGGCTCACCAAAGCTTATAAAATCCATGAATTGTAGAGCTAGAATTTGTCCTCAGGTATGTTGGACTCCAAAAGTCTGAGATGAACCACAGCCTACTGCCTTAATAACAGATTCTATAAGAACTTAAAAATTCCTCCCTGAGTTCTTGGATGAAGAAGCATCTCATGTGATTTCAAGTTGGAGTTACAACGTCTTTGGAGGCAAGACACTGTACTGGTCCAGAGTGGCTGTGTTTTTGTTTTGATGCTGTTGTTTCCTTCTTTCCAAGTGCGGGGATTTTGTAAAATGCCATCGACCTAGCCGCTGCCTTATATAAATCAACACCCGGCGTTCAGATTAACAATACAGAAGCCTGGAGAGCTCCTTCCTCTTTTCCACTTGAAGTACTGCCCAAGACCGTGGCTCCGTACCGTGTTAGCCCACCAGGGGGCAGACAAGAACCGTCATATGGGCACAGCCTGGCGCCGCCCCCCCCCTTTGTCCCCGTGGTGCCAGGGATAAGTGAGAGAATGGTCAAGTAATGGCCAAGAGGGCAACATGGAATTAGGAAAATCTTCGTTTGTGCTCTGTTTCAGACACGCTGAGCTGTGGAATTTGGAATCTGATAATCTCCCTGCTCTGAGACTCAGTTACCCTATCTGTAATAAGAGAAGGGGTTGGTGTAAATCAGGGCAGCTCAACCTTGGAAACAATAGAAATTCCCACACGTAAAAGCTTTTTTAAAGAATACACGTGTCTAGGCCCATCTCCAGAAATAGTGATTTAATCAGTTTGATGGGCAGCCTGACCATCTGAATATATTAAATTTCTGCTGGTGATTCTGATGGTTAGCCAGGGTTGAAGACTTCCGGTTTGGAGCAGGACTAGGTTTGAACCCAGAACCACTGCTTACTAGCTGTATGACCTGGTCAAGTTCTTAACCTGGCTGAGCTTCAGTGTATCAACTTGTAACAACACCTAACAATGTCCGAGTTGTAGGGTTTTTATAAGGATTAGAAATATCAAATCTAAAGTATCTGGCTTTAGGGGCACCTGGGTGGTCAGTCAGTTGAGCATCTGCCTTCCTCCCATCATGATCCCAGGGCCCTGGGATCGAATTCCGCATCGGGCTCCCCACTCAGAGGTGAGTCTTCTCCTCCCTCTTCTGCTGCTCTCCCTGCTTGTGCTCTCTTGCTCTCTTTATCAAATAAATAAAATCTTAAAAAAAATAAGTATCTGGCTTTAATTAAGGACAGCCTATCATTATGCCTCATAATGAGGAAAAGAATTGTAGAAATACTATAGGATCTGATAATTCCACTATTGGGTATTTACCCAGGGAAAATGAAAACACTAACTCAAAGTATATGCACCCCTGTGTTTATTGCAGCATTATTAACAATAGCCATGGGAACAACTTAAGTGTCCATCAGTAGATAAATGGATAAGAAAAATGTGGTATATACACATAATGGAAGGCAAGGCACTGTACTGTGCCTAATGGAATATTATATAGCCATAAAAAGGAAGAGGTCATGTCATTTGAGATGACATGGATGGCTCTAGAGGGTATTATGCGACATAAAGCAAGTCAGGATGAGAAAGCAAATATCATATGATTCTCATAAATGGAATTAAAAAATAAACAAAAACCAGAATCAGAACTATATATACAGAGAACAAACCGATGGTTGCTGGGGGTGGGTGTGGGCAAAATGGGTTAAAGTGGAGAAGGAGATACAGGCCTCCAGTTATGGAATGAGTATAAGGAATGCAGTCAATGATACTGTGATAGTGAGGTAATGAAACAGATAGCAGCTTTACTTGTGGTGAGCATAGTCTCATGTGTAAACTCGTCAAATCACTAGGTTGGACAGCGGCAAATAATGTAACATTGTGTATCAACTATACTAAAAAAAAAAAAAGGATCAAATAACAAGCTAGTCAATAAATCTCAGGGGTACATGTAATGGGCTTAGGAACCATCCTAGGTACTGAATTCTTCTACAATTCCATTTAAAGGAAAGCTCAATATTTTCTCTAGATATAAACAGCCTACCCCTTATTGTTTTATGGAGATGGTGAGAAGGAGACTTTGAGGAGAACATACTTTAAATACATTACCATGGTATCCAAGAGGTGCCCCTCTCCAATGTCCCTTAGCTGGCTGATGGGATTGACCACAGTGTTGATGATGAGGTATGAGTCACCGCCCCCACCGCCGCCAGCACTCCCCTCCCCCCACATCTCAGCTGCTCATAGCCCCTGACTGGGTTTGGGCCATTTCTGCCCAGCATGGGAATCCCCTATTGCAGTCTTTGCCAGCGCATTCCTGTTTGACCAAACCAGGGCAGTCTGAGAACTGCCCATTAGTTTGAGGGGCTCTTCCAACCTTTTAAATATTGGACTTTGAGTTGGCAATTTTCCATGGGAAAAGTTATTCTTAAACATTTCTAACACACTTAAAGATCTCAGACGTGGAATGTCTCTGTCTCTCTCACTCTTTCTTTCTTTTTTTTTTTAAATTAATTAATTAATTTTTAATTTTTTTTATAAACATGTATTTTTATTCCCAGGGGTACTCTCTCACTCTTTCTAAAATAAATAAATAAATCTTCAAAAAATTAGTATGGTAGGGGTGTCTGGATGGCTCAGTTGATAAAACAACCAACTTTGATTTCAGCTCAGCTCATACATGATCTCAGCGTTCTGGGAGCCCCACGATGGGCTCCATACTCAGCACAGAATCTGCTTGTCTCTCTCCCTCTGTTCCTCTTCCTTCTCTCTCTCTCTCTTTCAGATACATAAATAAATAAATAAAATCTTAAAAAAATAATATGGCAGATATCAGAGGGTTATTTTATTACTATTTATTAATTATTAATAATGGAAGACAATTTGAAAGTGTTTCTTAGCCATTTTATTTTTGTTTATATTTTCTTATCAACTTCTAAGAGTCTCTTATATTTTAAAGGTAGTAATATCTTGCCATATTTTTGTAACTATGTCCCCAATTCACTATCTGGTTTTAAATTTTGTTTATGCAGCTTCTTTAGCAACAGATACTTAAAGTTTATATATTAAAATTATCACTATGTTTTTTAAGATTATGAAAGCTAATCTGGGATTTGAAGCCTAGAAAATCTATCCTCATCTCGAGATTGAGAAATCTTTTTTGTTTTTATTTCCTTTCATTTAACTCTAAATCCATCCAGATTTTATCATAATGTAAAGTAAGTACTAACCTATATTTTTCCCAGATAATTCTGGAAAATAATCGATGGGTTGAAAAAGAACCTGGTAAGAATCCTATAAATGAAAACTAGAATCATTGAAATAAAAATCTCAATGGATTTGTGAAGACCAAAAACAGATGAACATAGAATTAATAAATTGGAAAGCAGCCTTTGGGAAATCATGTAGAATACCGTTCAAAGAGACAGACACAGATTGTAACATGAATCACCCCACCACACATTTGGTGGAAATTCCAGACACAGACAATATAGAGAACAGGTTGGGAGACAGAAGCAACTTTCAAAGAGTGAATGCCCAAGAGTGTTCTGGATTGAAATGTACATTCTTCTCCTCCTTCTTCTTCTTCTTCTTTTTCTTCTTCTTCTTCTTCAAGATTTTATTTGTTTATTTGACAGAGAGAATGATCACAGGTAGGCAGAGAGGCAGACAGAGAGAGAGGGAAGCAGGATCCCTGCTGAGCAGAGAGTCCAATATGGGGCTTGATCCCAGGACCCTGAGACCATGACCTGAGATGAAGGCAGAGGCTTAACCCACTGAGCCACCCAGGTACCCCTGAAATGTACATTCTTACAGTGAAATAAAAAAACCACAAGTAGGATAAAAAAGAAATTTCATACTTAACACATTGCAACGAAACTGTAGAACATCAACAATAAAAGAAAAATCCTAAAAGATTCAGAGAAGAAATGAGGTCTTGCAGGCTGCCTGCAAAGAACCAAATCCACTGTTTGGAAGTGTCGCACTGCAAGAATTGGTGAGAAAACATAGAATATTTTTGAAGTTTTAAGAGAAAAGAAGAGTGAAGCTAGAATTCTGTGCACAGCTAAATGGTTTTTGGAGAATGAGTGCTAAATTCAAATAACCTAAGTGTTTACTGCCCCCAGACCCTTGCTGGAAGAACTACTACAGAATGTGCTTCAGCAAGACAGAAAGGACAGCAATACAGAAAACAAACCCATTGAAGAAGGCAAGGAGGAGCAAAGAAATCAACAAATTATGTTGGAGATCTATTAGTTTCTCTGTTTTAAGAAACAAACAAAACATGCTCCTTGTTCCTGTTAATAAAAGGTGGGGAGTCAACATGCATAACAAAAGAGACTAGAGCCTGTAGCAGGAAGTTAACACATGTACAGGTCCTTCTCTTCTTAAGAAGGAGGTCAGACATAGTAACTTTGAATTTCATTAGAAGATAAGGTTAAAATGCATGTGGGTATCTTCTAAAAGAATAAATACCCCATTACCCTGAATCAGTAGAGGGGAAGAAAGAGGATAAATGATACTATCAATTCAATAAAGGACAAGAAAAGAGAAGAGGAGGAGTAAAGAAAAAAAGAACAGGGTAAACAGAAACATCAGATAAGAATGGTACATACACACTTGAAAACAGAATTCACCTTATGTAATACATGTATGAATATATTTCACTTATTATTGGAGACTAGAATAAAATAATATTAGGAATAAAAAATGTACAGTAGAGAGGTGCCTGGGTGGCTCAGTTGTTTAAGCAATTGACTCATGATCTTGGCTCAAGTCATGATCTCAGGGTCCTGGGATTGAGCCCTGAGTTGGGCTCTGTGCTCAGTGGGGGGTCTGCTTAAGGATTTATCTCCTCCCTCTGCCCCTCTCCCCACTCGTGCATGGGTGCATGTAGTCTCTCATGGGTGCACGCATTCTCTCTCAAATAAATAAACAAATAAATAAATCTTTTAAAAAAAGATTTTATTTATTTATTTGAGAGAGAGTACAAGCAGAGGAGAGAGGGAGAAGCAGGCTCCTTGATGAGCAGGGAGCTTGACATAGGGCTTGATTCCAGGACCCTGGGATCATGATTTGAGCCAAGATCACGAGTCTTGAAGTTGATCATGAGAGTTGAAGGCAGATGCTTAACCTGGTGACCCACCCAGATGCCCCTGAATAAATCTTTCTTTTAAAAAGTACAGTAGAGATTTAAAAATATCATGCAAATATTATAATACTCATGCCAATAACTGTGAAATTTTGAAAGAAAGGTATAGTTTTCTAGGAATATGTAAATTAATGCAATTTTGTAGGGGTTAAGAGCACAGATCCTACAGCCAGACTGCTTAGGTTTGGTTTTGGGTCTGCCATTAATATGTGAGCTTGAGGAAGCTAGCTAACCCCTTTTGCCTCAGTTTGCTCATAAGCAAAATGGGAATAGTAATTGGACCTAGGTCATAAGACTGTTGTGTTGATTAAATAAGAATTAATTGCTGAAATGCACAGCTTAGAACAGGGGCTTGGCCCTGTGTGTTACCTATCTTTAATACAGAAATAACAAAATAATGAGATTGCATCAGAGGTAAAAAAATGTCCTCCCTAAAAAGAAAACAGTCAGAAGATTCACAGCTGAGTATTACTGTAGTCACTTAGTAAGAGATAATTCCTATCTTATACAAATTATTCCAGAGAGTAGACAAAGAGAAAATGCCATTCAATTTATTTTATGAGACAATATAATTTGATTCCAAAACCAGTTAAAGACAGTGTAAAATAGAAAACTATATGCCAACCTCACTTACAGACAGAGATGTAAAAACTCCAAGTAAAAGATTGAGATCCGGTTTAGGAGCATGGAAGAATATGTTTTCAAAATAAGACCAAGGTTCATCCCAGGAACACACAGAAGCTTGAACGCAAGACAATCTATCAATGTCATTCACCAAGAGCAGATTAAAAGAGGCAATCCACAGGATCACTGCAGTAATTTCTACCAAGCATTCAGGAAAATTTACAACTCAACTGTGCTTTACTAAAACAATCCTTAAAGTACAGCCAGAAGGGAACTTGAACATACTGGACTTAAAATAAGACATCTAACAAAAATCTCTATCATATCGTGATACATTTTACCAAAGTTCCTAAAATAAGTGTTTAGAGGCTTTTCTAGGAAGGTTAGGAACAAGACAAAGATATGTGCTACCGTGCTGATAATATACTTATTATCAGAACTGTGGTAGAACTTCTAACACATGTACACGTCCTTCTCTGTACTATTGGCTAGAACTTCTAGCCAATAAGGCAATGGAGAAACATGGAGGAAAAGGGAAAAGGCATGCTGGAAAGGAGGTGGGGGTGGTGGTGTAACTGGGTGATGGGCACGTGATGTGAGGAGCACTGGGTGTTAAGGGCAATGGTTGAATCAATGAAATCTATATCTGAAACTAATGATATGTGATATGTTAACTAACTGAATTTAAATAAAATAAGTTAAAAAAAGGAAGAGACAAATAATCATTATTTGTTCATGGTATGATTATTTATTTATATATTTTTAAAAGACTATTTGAGAGAGAGAGAGGGCTGGGGAAAGGGCAGAGGGGGAGTGAGAGGGAGAAGCAGACTCTCTGCTGAGCAGGAAGCCTGACTCCAGGCTCGATCCCAGAACCTGAGATCATGGCCTGAAGACAGACACTTAACTGACTGAGCCACTGGGCTCTCCTATAATTGTCTATTTGGAAGATCTAAGAAATTCTACAGAACTAATAAAATTATTCAACAATATAGATCATATAAAGCTACCTTCAAAAACAAATACCATTGCTTTTATTTACCATACCATTTATTTTTTTATTTTATTTATTTATTTATTTATTTTTTTATCAACATATAATGTATTATTTGCTTCAGGGGTACAGGTCTGTGAATCATCAGTCTTACACAATTCACTCACTCACCATAGCACATACCCTCCCTAATGTCCATAACCCAGCCACCCTATCCCTCACCCCCACCTCCAGCAAACCTCAGTTTGTTTCCTGAGATTAAGAGTCTCTTATGGTTTGTCTCCCTCCCAATCCCATCTTGTTTCACTTTTTCCTTCCCTAACCCTCAAACCCCCCACGTTGCATCTCCACTTCCTCATATCAGGGAGTTCATATGATAGTTGTCTTTCTCCAATTGACTTATTTTGCTAAGCATAACACCCTTTAGTTCCATCCACATCATTGCAAATGGCAAGATTTCTAGTTTTTGATGGCTGCATAGTATTCCATTGTATAAATATATACCACCTCTTCTTTATCCATTCATCTGTTGATGGACATCTGGGTTCTTTCCATAGTTTGGTTATTGTGGACATTGCTGCTATATATATTAGGGTGCACATGCCCCTTCAGATCACTATGTTTATATCTTGAGGGTAAATACCCAGTAGTGCAATTGTTGGGTTGTAAGGTAGCTCTATTTTTGGCTTTTTGAGAAACCTCCATGCTGTTTTCCAGAGTGGTTGCACCAGCATGCATTCCAATCAACAGTGTAGGAGGGTTCCCTTTTCTCTGCATCCTTGCCAGCATCTGTCATTTCCTGACTTGCTAATTTTAGCCATTCTGACTGGTGTGAGTTGGTATCTCACTGTGGTTTTGATTTGTATTTCCCTGATGCTGAGTGATGTGGAGCACATTTTCATGTGTCTGTTGGCCATCTGGATGTCTTCTTTGAAGAAATGTCTGTTCATTTCCTCTGCCAATTTTTTGATTGGCTTATTTGTTCTTTGGATGTTGAGTTTGCTAAGCTCTTTATAGATTTGGGATACTAGCCCTTTATCTGATATGTTGTTTGCAATTATCTTCTTCCATTCTGTCAGTTGTCTTTTGGTTTTGTTGACTATTTCCTTTGCTGTGCAAAAGCTTTTGATCTTGATGAAATCCCAATAGTTCATTTTTGCCCTTGCTTCCCTTGCCTTTGGCGAGGTTCCTAGGAAGAAGTTGCTGTGGCTGAGGTCGAAGAGGTTGCTGCCTGTGTTCTCCTCAAGGATTTTGATGGATTCCTTTCTCACATTGAGGTCCTTCATCCATTTTGAGTCTATTTTCATGTGGGGTGTAAGGAAATGGTCCAATTTCATTTTTATGTATGTGGCTGTCCAATTTTCTCAACACCATTTGTTGAAGAGGCTGTCTTTTTTTCCATTGGGCATTCTTTCTTGCTTTGTCAAAGATTAGTTGACCATAGAGTTGAGGGTCTATTTCTGGGCTCTCTATTCTGTTCCATTGATCTATGTGTCTGTTTTTGTGCCAGTACCATACTGTCTTGATGATGACAGCTTTGTAATAGAGCTTGAAGTCTGGGATTGTGCTGCCACCAACTTTGGCTTTCTTTTTCAATATTCCTTTGGCTATTTGAGGTATTTTCTGGTTCCATATAAATTTTAGGATTATTTGTTTCATTTCTTTGAAATGGATGGGATTTTGATAAGGATGGCATTAAATATGTAGATTGCTTTAGGTAGCATAGACATATTCACAATATTTGTTCTTGCAATCCATGAGCATGGAACAGTTTTTCCATTTCTTTGTGTTTTCCTCAATTTCTTTCATGAGTATAGTTTTCTGAGTATAGATTCTTTGCCTCTTTGGTTAGGTTTATTCCTAGGTATCTTATGGTTTTGGGTGCAATTGTAAATGGGATGGACTCCTTAATTTCTCTTTATTCTGTCTTGTTGTTGGTGTAAAGAAATGCAACTGATTTTCGTGCATTGATTTTATATCCTGACACTTTACTGAATTCCTGTATAAGTTCTAGCAGTTTTGGAGTGGAGTCTTTTGGGTTTTCCACATATAGTATCATATCATCTGCAAAGAGTGATAGTTTGACTTCTTCTTTGCTGATTTGGATGCCTTTAATTTTTTTTGTTGTTGTCTGATTGCTGAAGCTAGGACTTCTAGTACTATGCTGCCCAGTGGTCTATCTTCCGGTCACTTCAGATTCACTTCTCTTAACGTCCTACCTTCCAGAAAGTGGTCGCTTTTCTGTTCATAGAATTGCTGCTATTCTTTTCTTTGATCTCCTGTTGAGTTTGTAGGTGTTCAGAATAGTTTGATAATTATCTAGCTGAACTCCTGGGACATGAAGATATTTAGGTCTCCTATGCCTCTGCCATCTTGCTCCTCACCCCAGCATCACTTTTGTTAAATGGATTTTTCTTTGTTTTGATGGAGTGGTTTATTATTATTACTATTATTATTATTATTATTATTATTATTATTTATTTATTTTGAGAGAGAGAGAGTGAGCGAGGTAGAGGGGAGAAGGAAAAAGCGAAAATCCCAAGCAGATTCTATGCCCACCTCAGAGCCCAACAAAGGACTCCATCTCAGGACCTTGTGATCATGACCTGAGTTGAAATCAAGAGTCACTTAACTGACTGAGCCACCCAGACATCCCCAAACCAAATAGTATTCCTATAAGCTAGTATTTACACAAAGACACTAAAAAAAAAAAATCTCATCTAGCAACAAAAGTAATCTGATGCATGAGCATCAATAAAACAAAAATAGTAAAATTTTTTGCTGGGATAATTTTAAAAACTGTATCAAAAATATATATGTTTTAAAAAAATATACTGTCTCATGACTAGGAAGACTCACTATGGTAAGAATGGTAATCTTCCCACAGGTAAGTCTATAACACTCATGCAATTCCAATAAAAACCCTAATATGGTTTTCTATAAAACTTTATAAAGCTGTTTTTAAAAATCACATGGCAGAAAACAGTGCAGAAATAGCTAATGCAATTCTGAAAAAGAATAACTAGAAGGGAATGCTTATTTAATGGGAGATCAGAGTTTATTGTGAAGCTAAGTACAATAGTGTGGCTTTGGCTGGTCCATCAATAAAAAATCAGTTGAACAGATGAGAAATTCCAAAACAGGTCACTGCATCTATGGACGCTGTCATTTAATGAAGCTGGCATTACAGGTCAGAGAGAAAAGGATGAATGATTTCAATGAAAGGTCCTGGGCAGCTGGGCCTCCTGCACAGAGAAAATCAGATCTTCATCTTATGCAGAAATAAAGGGGGGGACAGTGGGAATTTCATGTAGATTAAAGATCTACACATTAAAAACATATAAAACCTTGTAACAACTAGAAGAAAATACAGGGACCACTTTTAGGATATTAGGGTAGAAAAAAAACTTCTTCAGCAATATACAAAACAGCATAAATTCTACAGGAAAAGAACAATAATTTTGACCATATCAAAACGTCACATTCTTTTTTTTTTTTTTAAGATTTTATTTATTTAGTTGACAGACAGAGATCACAAGTAGGCAGAGAAGCAGGCACAGAGAAAGGAGGAAGCAGGCTCCCCGCTGAGCAGAGAGCCCGATGCAGGTCTCGATCCCAGGAGCCCGGGATCATGACCTGAGCCGAAGGCGTCCCAAAATGTCACATTCTGAATGACAAATAAGAATAGTTATGCTGAAAGAGAAACAGCAGACTAGCCCCGTGAATTTGTAACATATCCAACAGGAAAGGATTATTCCCTAAAATATGTTAAAAAAAATTCTATCAAGTTAATTAAAAAACAAACAAACAAAAAAGAAGACACCTAATAGTAAAGTTGGGGGGTGGGGAGAAAGAAAGAAAGAAAGAAAGAGCGAGCAAGCAATTCACAGGAACGGACCCAAACTCTAATGAATATGTGAGATGATGGGCAAGTTCACCAATAATCAGGGAAATTAAAAATAAAATACCAATGAGATTTAATTTCACATTTGGATGTTTGGGGAAAAAACGTGAAAGTCTGCTTAAACTACATGTTGCTGGGAACATGGGGCAGGGAATGTTGCTGCTGGAGTGTGAACTGTTTCGGTCACAGCAGAAGGTTCACACTGTACAAACCAGCAGTTCTGTGTCCCGGTGTGCACTGCAGAGTCTCTGGTGCGCGTGCCCTGTGAGGGAATGGGTAACGTATCCTGCAGTCACACTATAGAATACGAAGTTGAAAGACAGGGGTGCTGGCTAGGTCTGTGTAGATCTCCCCGAATGGTTCTCAGAAATGATGCTGGGTGAAACATGAGTGAGGCATATGTGATGCCATTCATGGAGAAGTGTTAAAATACACATAACATAGCATCAGTTTGCCTGGTTGTGCAGGTGCACGTGTCCACAATGGTGAAGGGGAAAGTGGAGATGGCCAATCACACGTGGAGTCTAAGAAGGTTGCATCCATGAGTCTGGGAGTGTTCTGGGGGCTGTAACGGATGCTCAGAACAGGGATCTAATTTCCATTTGTTTTTTAAAAAATGGATCAAATATCACAAAAATGGTAACAATTGGCAATTCTGACTTGAGGATATGTGCATCTTTACACTCCAGGCTAATAACGAGACGGACATCAAACAAATCCCAGGGAGAGGACACCATAAAAGGTCTGGCCAGTATTCCTCATAAAACACAAGGAAAGGCTGAGAAACTGTGGTAGGCAAAAGGGGCCCAAGGAGACATGATCGCTGAGTCTAGTGTGTTTTCCTTCTCCAGCAGAAGAAGGGCCCTGGGACCTAAATAAGGAAATCTGGATAAAGTATGGATTTTGTTAACAGAAATGGATCGATAGTAATCTATTCATTGGGACAAATGTGGGGACTACTGGGCATGAAGAATCAGATGCAGGGCATTTGGGAACTCTCTGACCATCTTTGCAACTTCTGTTTAAATCTAAAATTACTCAAAAGTGAAAAAGCTAATTTAAACAGAATAGGTATAGAATCATTCCAATTTTGTGGGAGTATGTGAGTGAGTGTGTGTGTATGTGTGTAAAAACAGAAAGATAAGAGATATGTTTAGCAGAAATAGCAGACAATGGTTGAGTCTGGATGGTGGGATTGGGAATGGCTTTCATTTTCTCTTTTGTTCTTTTTTTCTTTATTTTTTTAAAAGATGTTATTCATGTATTTGATAGAGCAAGAGAGCAGAAGAAGGGGGAACAGTAGAGGCAGAAGGACAAGCAGACTTCCTGCTGAGCAGGGATCCCGATGTGGAGCTCAATCACAAGACCCTGGGATCATGACTTGAGCTGAAGGCGGATACTTAACCATCTGAAACACCCAGGTGCCCCTTTCTTTTGTTCTTTTATTTTTCTTTATTTTCCCACTTATCTTTATTTTGATAACAAAAAATATATATCCTTTTTCAAATTCCTGCCATCCATTATATTGCAGGTGTGATATATGGACACGTGCCAGACATGGGGATCCTTGTCAAGACCCAATACTGTTCCTTTCCGCACTCAGGAGTTACTGGGTGTATCCTCCTAACACCTGTTCCCCAATTGCCCGAGGTACTTGCTGAAAGTGCAAACTCTAAGCTCTGTGCTAGGGATTTCTGGGGAAGGAGCTTGAGAGTTTATTTTTTAACAAGCCTCCAGGTGATTTTTTTTTTTTTTTTTTTTTTTTTTTTTTTGGTGGTGGCAGTTCAGATAAGTTTCGGAAACAGACTCTACTAATTCTCTCTCAAACTCTAAGACTCAGCACCAGCGACACTGACAAGCTTTCTTTACCCATCTCAGGCACCTATGAGCTCCCCTCTCTCTGTATTCAGGGCACACCAGCACCGAACTCCATCCTTGCTCGGCTGGCAAAGTATTGTCATTTTTTGCTTAAACATTGGATTCTCTGGCTGTTCTGCGTATATATATTTTTTTTATCTCAGTGAAAGCATATGGTAGGTTCTATGTGTTATTTGGATAAATATATGGAAGGATAAGCAGATGGATGGGCTGCTTTTGAATTGGGCAGGTCTGAGAATTTCACTAGCACCTGCGTTGGAGGCCTTCGTATCCCTGGGTGCTTTGCGATGGGCACCCTATACAGTGAAGCGTGGTAATACACATTTTATTCCATTCTCTATCATTTTAGACTTGGATCACGGTCAGAGGAACTTAAAGTATAAATATGTTTCTGCGTATCTGGGAAATTATCCAAACCCAAACTTGCTTATGCGGGGGTGGGCTAGTCAGTGCTTAGAGCCGTGCTATTCAACATGGCAGCTTCCGGCCAGTAACGGCCTTTGAAAGTTAAATGTAAAGTAATTAAAACTAAGGGGAATTTAAAAATTCTGTTTCTTGGTCACATATTCTCAAGTGCTCAAAGATCACATGTGGTGATAGCTGCTGTGTTGGAAAGGGCAGATGGAAGACATTCCCAGGATCACAGAACGTTCTAGAGGAGAGCACTGACAGAATATTCCTCTTTAGCCTTCAAAATCCATGTCGAAGGCCTTTCCGCATCCCTCCAAGCAAAGTTCTGTTTGGTTCACGGGGCCAGGCATGTCCTTGGCCCTGGGAATTCAGAGATGGGGAAAACATTCACGCTGCTGTGCCAGGTTTTAAAACAGGATTCTCAGCTGGGGCACTTTAGCTCCCCGGGGGAGATCTGGCCATGTCCAGAGACACTCTGAGTTGTCAGAGCTGGTGTGTGTTGTATGTGCGTGTGTGCATGTGCGTATGTTGTGTGTGTGTGGGGGGGGTGGGGGTGAGATATTGGCGTGTACAGCACAGAAGCCAGGGATGCTGTTAAACATCCTGCAATGCACAAGACAGCCCCTCCCCCATAAAAAATGTATCTGGTGCAAAATGTGAATAGTGCTGAACTTGGGCTTAAAGCCCTGTTGTGGGGAGAAACCCAGGAGCAGATAATGCCAAGTAATGAGAAAAGGGAAGATAGAGGGGGGAGGTGTCCAGAAATGGGGTCAGGATGATTCCACAACCGAGTCTGGGAGGAGCTGGAGGGTTAGTCGATCCTTCTTCCAGGATCCCATAACACTTGGTGTGTTCCTCTAAATGGCACCTAACACTGCATTTTACTTTATTTTTTTTTTTTTAAAGATTTTATTTATTTGACAGACATAGATCACAAGTAGGCAGAGAGGCAGGCAGAAAGAGTGGAGAAAGCAGACTCCCCACGGAGCAGAGAGACTGATGTGAGGCTCGATCCTAGAACCCTGGGATCATGCCCTGAGCCCAAGGCAGAAGCTTTAACCCACTGAGCCACCCAGGCGCCCCCACTGCATGGTATTTTGACCACTGGCTTACACATATTTCTCGCTGTCACACTGAGCATTCTTCAAGAGCAGACTCCGGGTCTGATCCACGGATGTGTGCCCATGGTTCTGGTCAGCGACTGGGCCACAGAGTAGAAACAGCAGACAGTTTGCACGGGTGAACGGCTGGATGTGTGGGTGGCCTCCCACTCCTGTCCCCAGACACAAGTGCATCCTGGCAGTGTCCTCCCCCAAATCATGGTGCTGCCTGTGAAAGCATTTTCTAAAACAAGGTGCAGCATTCTGTTGGGTCCAAGTTGTCATCAGAGCTGATGTTCGCAGAAAGAAGCCTGTCCTCAGGCAGTTGTTCCGGAGAGAGACGAGCTGGGGGATTTAGTTCACATTACTTCTGTGGCTTAAAATGCTGCACATTTCTGCTTCCCTGACAGCATCAATTCATCAGGCAGGACGTTGTCAAGTCAGAACAGTCAAAGCCAAAACCAGTGATCTCATCTCATGACGCAATCCATCTCGAGCCGGGGATTAAGGGGACAGCAACTCCAAGGTGAAGAGAAGGCAAGCCTTCACTGAAGGTAGCCCTTTTGAATTTGCTACGCTTTCCTGTTCATCTCCAGTACTTTGGGGGGAAAAAAAAAATCCCCTAAGTGAGCAAATATGCCCTTGTCTTTGGTTGGCCTTTTCCTTTTCTTGAAGAATGATTGTACATGTTAGGCTGATTCAGATATTACATAAGCTCAACCTGAACTAGTGAGTTTGGTTACGAGTCACATTTTATGCGAAAAGGTAGCATCCACAATAAACATATGGGCTCACAAATCATAAAGGAAAAGAGAAACAATTCAGTAAAATGTAGGGAAAGGATCTAGAGACACAAGTCACAGGAGGGGAAACCCACATGGCCAATAATTATCTGGAAGTGATGCTTGCCTTCATTAGTGGCCCAGAAAAGGCCAACTAAAACAACGGTACGGTACCGCTTCACAGTCATTCTCTTGGCAAAAGTATAAAAATCTCAAACACCAACAGCTGGTGAAGATAAGAAATAGTAACTCTTACATGTTGCTGGTAAAAATATAAATTAGTACAACCATCCTGGATAGTAATTGGGCAATTTATAGTAAAGTCGAGAATAGTCAAACCCTCTGAGCCAGGGAGAAAGGCTGCTCATTGCAGCGCTGTTTGAACAGTGAATATTTTGTTTTGTTGTTTTTTCAAAATTTTATTTATTTATGTGTATGTGTGTGAGAGAGAGAGAGAGAGAGAGAGAGCGAACATGAGCAGGGGGAGGGGCAGAAGAAGAAGGAGAAGCAGATTCCCCACTGAGCAGAGAGTCCAATGCAGGGCTCGATTCCAGGACCTTGGGATCCTGACCTCAACTGAAGGCAGATGCTTAACCAACTGAGCCACGCAGGTGCCCCTGAAGAGTGAATGTTGAAAACAATGTACATATCCATCAGCAGGAGAACAGATAGAGTGGGATACTATTCAGCAATTAAGATGAATGAAATATATTGATATATACTAGTCAACAAATATCTTCAAAACACACTGTTGAAGGAAAAAAGCAAATCATAGAATTATATACACAACATGAGAACATTGATAGAAATCTTAAAATGCGGGCGCCTGGGTGGCTCAGGTCATGATCTCTGGGTCCTGGGATCGAGTCCCGAATAGGGCTCTCTGCTCAGCAGGGAGCCTGCTTCCCTCTCTCTCTGCCTGCCTCTCTGTCTACTGTGATCTCTCTCTGTCAAATAAATAAATAAAATCTTAAAAAAAAAAAAAAATCTTAAAATGCCAAAATCACGTTCTCCCACGTTTATTTATATACATGTAATAAAAGTAACAGAAAAATAGATTGTGGACACAGAGGGCATATACCAAATCTATGAAATTGGCTATCTCTGAGGAAGGGGAATTGGGACCAAGGAGACTTCTGTCTGTAGAGTTCTATTTATTCATTTTTAAATGAGAACCCAAAATAACATGATGCTACCATTTCTTTACTCTGGATAAGGGGTGACACCCCAGGCATTCCCTCTTGTCCTCCAGAAGCACATTTACTCTCCCACCCCAGCTGTGGCCCAGCAGGCTGGCCTCTCTGCTTGGGGAGCCGGCCTGCGGTTCCCACGGGGTTTCCTCCAGTTAGGAGCAGGGCAGGGTTGGGAGGGAGACAGGAGTGGGACTCTGGGAGAGGCTCCTTTCAGTGAGCCTCATCTTGTCAGGTTCTTGACTATTCCCAAACTTGCCCCTTAAAGAGGCTAAGGTTCCTGAAGCTTGGGGTACAGAACCATTTCTGCGGGTTTCCTACACCTTGCTCATTCCTTTGCTATGCATTTCTGTCAGGCCCTTCCTGATACAGGGTCTAAAGGGGTAGCTCTTTCTCTGTAATTTCTGCATTTTTAAAACTACACAAAAAAGAAAAGAAGTCATAGAGAAAAAGGAATTGAGAGGAAAGAAGCCCCCAAGAGTATGAAAAGCTCCCCAAGAAACTGGAATACCTTGAAAAACTGGGTATGAGTGAAAACCCACCCCGCCACCCCTGCCCAGAAGTGCCACACAGGACTCCTTTCCTCTTTCAGAGCCACAGCCTGGGACATTTGCCCCTACCCTGTCATGAACTTGACACGGAACAGAGATACTGCGATAAGCCAGCAATGTTAGGTTGTGTTCTGTCCACGTGATGGAGCATCTCGGTTCTGTCGGCCACAGAACCTGCCATGGCAGGTGCAGTAAGCAAGGCTGACCCTGTTTTCCAGGACTGTACTGCTGGTGACAGAACGCTGTCCTTGAAGGACCAGGCTTTTCAGCATGAAGCAGAAACTTCTTTTATTTTACTTTTATTGTGGTAAGAACACTTAATGTGGGACCTACATTCAACTAATTTTTAAGTGTACAATGCACTATGTTTTACTATAGATACAATGTTATACAGTAGCTCCCTAGAGCTTGCTCACCTTGCTTGGTTGAAATTTTCTGCTCACTGATTAGGAACTCCCTCTTTTTCCTCTCCCCCCACCCCCAGGTCCAGCAATCACCATTCTATTCTTTGACTCTGTAAAGGGGAGTATCTAAGATCCCTCATGTAAGTAAAATCATGCCGTATCTGTCTTTCTGTGACTAATTTCAATTAACATAATGTGCTTCAGGTTCACCCCTACTGGTTTATGTGGCAGAATTTCCTTTTTTTAAAAGATTTTATTTATTTTTGCAAGAGAGAGAATACAAGCAGGGGGAGCTGGAGAGGGAGGAACAGGATCCCCACTGAGCACATAGCCCCATGCAGGGCTCGATGCCAGGATCCTGGGATCATGACCTGAGCCGTAGGCAGATGCTTAACCCACTGAGCCACCCAGGTGCCCCACAGAATTTCCTTTTTTTAAAAAGACTTAATTGTATGCCAAAGACTCCATTGTATGCATGTATCACATTTTACAAAATCTCACCTGTTGATGGCCACTTAGATTGTTTCCACATGGTATTAGTGAATAGGGTTTCAGTGAACATAGGAGAGCTAATGATCTCTTCAAGATCCCGATTTCAGTCCTTTTGGATAGGTACCCACAGTTGGGATTGATGGATCATAGGGCGGTCCTATTTTTAATTTTATGAGGATCCTCCATTAATGTTTTTATAGCCGTGAACCATTTTGTGAGGGTTTCAATTTCTCCACATACTCACCAGCACTTGTTATCTTTGCTTTCTTTTCTTCTTTTTTGCTTTTTGAGTTTTAATTTTTAAATTTTGTTTATTTTTAAAAAGATTTTATTTACTTATTTGAGGGAGAGAGAGTGAGAGAGAGAACACGAGCAGAGAAAGGGGCAGAGGAAGCGGAAGAAGCAAACTCCCTGCTGAGCAGGGAGCCCAATACGGGGCTCCATCCCAGGATCCTGGGATCCTGACCTGAGCCAGAGGCAGACACTTAAACCACTGAACCACTCAGGTCCTCCTGTTTATTTTAATTCCAGTACAGTTAACATACAGTGTGAAATTAGTTTCAGATGTACAATATGGTGATTCAGTACTTCCATACATCAGCCAGTACTCATCATGATAAATGTACTCTTAATCCCCATCACCTGTTTCACCAGCACCCCCCACACTCACCTCCCCTCTGGTAACCGTCAGTTTGTTCTCTATAATTAAGAGTCTGATTCTTGGTTCTTCTCCTTTTCCCCTTTGTTTTGTTTCTTAAATTCCACACATGAGTGAAATCATGTATTTGTCTTTCTCTGGCTTATTATACTTAACATTATACTCTCTGGATCAATCCATGTTGTTACAAATGGCAAGATTTCATTCTATTTTATGGCTGAATAATACTCTGTATATATATACATATATGTATATATATACACACATATACACACAATACATAGTATTATCTCTATATGTGTAATATATATCATATATGTGTATGCATATGTGTATATATGAGATTATATATATACTATATGTAACGTATATAAGAAAAAAATATGTATCTCACATTTTCTTTATCCATATCACATTTCTTGCTTTCACACTTTGACTACTGTAAACAATGTTGCGGTGAACATAACGGTGCTAATCCCTTCGAATTAGTGTTTACCTATTCTTTGGGTAAATACCCAGTAGTGCAAATACTGGATCATATGGTAATTCTATTTTTAATTTTTTGAGGACCCTCCATGCTGCCTTCCACGGTGCCTGCACCAATTTGCATTCCCACCAACAGTGCACTAGGTCCTTTTCCTCCACATCCTCACCAACTCTTATTATTTCTTGATTTGTTGATTTTAGCCATTCTGACAGGTGTGAAGTGATACCTCATGTAATTTTGATTTGCATGTCCCTGATGATGAGTGATTTTGAGCATCTTTTCATGTATCTGTTGGCCATCTGATGTCTTCTTTGCAGAAATGTCTGTCTGTGTCTTCTGCAGTTTTTTAATTGGATTATTTGTTTTTTGGGTGTTGTATAAGTTCTTTATATCTTTTGGATATGAACCCTTTATTGGATATGTCATTTGCAAATACCTTCTCCCATTCTGTAGGTTGCCTGTTAGTTTTGTTGGTTGTTTCCTTTGCTGTGCAGCAGCTTTTTATTTTGATGTAGTCCCAGGAGTTTATTTTTGCTTTTGTTTCCCTTGCCTCAGGAGACAGATCTAGAAAAATGTTGCTGTGGCCAATGAAAGAGAAATCACTCCCTGTGCTCTCTCCTAGGATTTTTTTAAAAGATTTTATTTATTTATTTGACAGAGAGAGAGAGATCACAAGTAGGCAGAGATGCAGGCAGAGAGAGAGGGGGAAGCAGGCTCCCTGCTGGGCAGAGAGTCAGATGTGGGGCTCGATCCCAGCATCCTGGGATCATGACCTGAGCCAAAGGCAGAGGCCCTAACCCACTGAGCCACCCAGGTGCCCCTCTTCTAGGATTTTTATGGTCCAGGTCTCACATTTACATCCTTAATCCACTTTGAGTTTGTTTTTGTGTATGGTGTAATAAAATGGTCTGGTTTCATTCTTTTGCATGTAGCTGTCCAGTCTTGCCAGCACTATTTGTTGAAGAGAATGTCTTTCTCCCATTGCATATTCTTCTCTTCTCTGTCAAAGATTAATTGATCATCTAATCGTGGACTTTTTTCTGGGCTTTCTATTCTGTTCTGTTGATCCCTGTGTTTGTTTTTTATGCCACTGCCATACCGTTTTGATTACAGCTTTTTAATATACCTTGAAATACGGAATTGTGGTATTTTCCAGCTTTGTTCTTTTTCAAGATTGATTTGGGTATTCAGCATCTTTTGTGGTTCCATACAAGTTTTAGGGTTGTTTGTTCTAGTTCTGTGAAAAATGATGTTGGTCTTTTGACAGGCATTGCATTATACCTGTAGATTGCTTTTGATAGTATGGACATTTAAACAATATTTTTTCTTCCAGTCCATGAACATGGAATATCTTTCCAATTGTTTGTGTCATCTTCAGTCTTTTTCATCACTGTTTTAGAGTTTTTCAGAGTACAGGTAGGTATTTCACTTCCTTGGTTAATTTTATTCCTAGGTATTTTATTCTTTTTGATGCTATTGTAAAGGGAATTGTTTTCTTAATTTCCCTTTCTGTTGCTTTGTTATTAGTGTACAGAATGTAATGGATTTCTGTATATTGATTTTCTCTCCTGTGGCCTTATTGAATTCATTTATCCTAGTAGTTTTTCAGCAGAATCTTTTGGGTTTTCTGCATAGAGTATCATGTTATCTGCATATAGTGAAAGCTTTACCTCTTTCTTACCCGTTTGGATAAGTTTTATCCCTTTTTCTTATCTGATTGCTATGGCTAGGACTTCGGCACTCTACTGAATAAAAGTCATGAGAGTGGACATCCTTGTCTCATTCCTGATCTTAGGGGAAAAGCTTTGTTTTTCCTTTTGAGTATTATGTTAGCTTGGTTTTTCATAGATGGCCTTTAGTATCTTGAGGTATGTTCTCTCTAATTCTACTTTGTTGAAGGTTTTGTTTTTTTTTTTATCATGAATGGGTGTTGTAACTTTTTCAAATGCTTTTTCTGCATCTATTGAAAAAAATGATCACATGTTTTTTATCCTTTCTCTTATTGATATGATGTATCACATTGGTAGCTTTGCAAATATTGAACCACACTTGCATTCTGGGAATCAATTCCACTTGATTGTGTTGAACGATTTTTTAAAATGTATTGTTAGATTCAGTTTACTAATATTTTGTTGAGCAATTTGGCATCTATGTTCATCAGGATATTGACCTCTCTCTCTCTTGCTCACTCTTTTTTTTTTTTTTTTTTTTTTTTGTAGTGTCTTTATCTGGTTATCTGGTTTTGGTATTAGGGTAATGCTGGCTTCACAGAATGAATTTGGAAGTTTTCCTTCCTCTTCTGTTTTTTGGAATAGTTTGAGAAGAATAGGTATTAAGTCTTCTTTAACTGTTTGGTAACATTTACCTGTGAATGTGTCTGGTCCTAGACTTTTGTTTGTTGGGATTTTTTAAATTACTCATTCAATTTCATTGCTATTAATTGGTCTATTCAAATTATTTTTCCTGATTCAGTGTTGGGAGGTTATATGTTTCTAGGAATGTATTGATTTCTTCTAGATTGTCTAATTTGTTGGCATATAATTTTTCATAATATTCTCTTCCAGTCTTTCATATTTCTGTGATATCAGTTTTTATTTCTCCTCTTTCATTTTTTATTTGTTTATTTGAGTCATCTTTTTCTCTTTTTTGATGAGTCTGGCTAAAGTCTGGTGTTTATCAATTTTGTTAATCTTTTCTTTTCTTTTTTATTAAGTAAGCTCCACACCCACCATAGAGCTCAGCATGGGGCTTGAACTCACCACCCTGAGATCAAGACCTGAGCCCAGACACTTAACCAACTAAGCCAGCCAGGTACCCCTTTGCTGATCTCTTCACAGAACCAGCTCCTGGTTTCATTGATCTGTTTCCATTATATTTTTGTTTCTATATCATTTATTTCTGCTGTAATCTTTATTATTTCACTCCTTCTACTGTTTTGGGTTTTGTTTGCTCTTATTTTCTAGCACTTAGGTGTAAAACTCAGTTGTTTATTTGAGATTTTCCTTTTGTCTTGAGGTCAGCCTGTATTGTTATAAACTTTCCTCTTGGAACCATTTCTGTTGTATCCCAAAGAATTTGGGCCATTGCATTTTCATTTTAATTTGTCTCCATGTGCTTTTTGGTTTCCTCTTTGATTTTTTGGTTCACCCATTCATTGTTTAGCAGCATGTTATTTAACCTCCATGTGTTTGTGCTCTCTCCAGATATTTTTCTTGGGGTTGATTTCAAGTTTCATAGCCTTGTGGTCAGAAAAGATGTATGGAATGACTTTGATCTTTTTTAATTTGTTGAGACTTGATTTGTAGCCTAATATGTGATCTCTCCTGGAGAACATTCCATGTACACTTGAAAAGAGTGTGTATTCTGCTGCCTTAGGATGGAATGTTATGAATATATCTGTTAAATCCTTCTGGTCCAGTGTGTCATTTAAAGCCACTGTTTCCTTGTTGATGTTCTGTTTGGTTCATCTGTCCATTGAGGTCAGTGGAATGTTAAAGTCCCCTACTATTGATTTATTACTATCAATTGGTTCCTTTTGCTTATTATTATGTTTTATGTATTTGGGTTCTCCCATGTTGGGTGCATAAATATTTACAATTGTTATATCTTCTTTTTTTTTTTAGCAAAAGGGAGAGAGAGTGAGCAGGTAGGAGGGGCAGAGGGAGAGGGAGAGAGAATCTTAAGAGTTCCACACTCAGCCCAGAGCCCAATGCAGGGCTCAGTCTCACAATGCCGAGATCATGACCTGAGCCAAAATCAAGTCAGACACAACCACTGAACCACCCAGGTGCCCCAATTTTTATATCCTCTTGTTGGATTATTCCCTTTATGATAATATAGTGTCCTTCTTTGTCTCTTACTATAGTCTTCATTGTAAAGTCTATTTTGTCTGATACAAGTATTGCTACCCTTTCTTTTCAATCCCATTTGTATGATAGATCCTTCTCCGTCCCTTCGCTTTCAATATGTATGTGTCTATAGATCTGAAATGAGACTTTTGTAGGTGTCATATAGATCGGTCTTGTTTTTTACCCATTCCATCACCCTCTATCTTTTGATTGGAGTGTTTAGTCCATTTATATTCAAAGGAATTATTGATAGATATATATTCATTGTCATTGTGTCACTTGTTTTATGGGGGTTTTTGTAGTTCTCTGTTCCTTTCTTCCCTTGTTCTATTTTGTCATGATTAGTTGGCTTTCTTTAGTAATAGGCTTGGATTCCTTAATTTTTTACATGTCCTGGTTTCTGATTTGTGGTTACCATTCAATTTGTGTGTAACATCTGCACATAGCAGTCTATGTTAAGTTGATGGTTGCTTAAATTTGAATCCATTCTTTACTCTTTCCCCCACGACATACACATTTTAGGTATATGGTGTCATGATTTCCATCCTTTTATTTTATGAGTCTCTGGACTGATTTTTACACATTTTACTTATTTTTATTGCTTTTGTGCTTCCTACTTTTCTTACTCTTACTTGTGGTTTTTCCTTTCCACTCAGAGTCCCCTTTAACATTTCGTGTAGAGCTGGTTTAATGGTCATGAATTCCTTTAACTTTTGTTTGCCTGGGAAATTATTTAGCTGTCCTTATATTCTGAATCACAGCTTTGCTAGGGAGAGTGTTCTTGGCTGCAGGACTTTTTCCTTTCAGCACTTTGAATATATCATGCCACTGTCTTTAGGCTTGGAAAATTTCTGCTGAAAAATTAGCTTTATGGGGTTCCCCTTCTATGTGACCGTCCACTTTCCTCTTGTTATTTAAAATTTTTCTCTTTACCACTACTTTTTCCACTCTAATTATGATGTGTCACGGTGTGGCTTTTCTTGGGTTGAACTTTTTGGGGGATTTCTGGGCCTTCTAGATCTAGATTTCAGTTTCCTTCACCAGATTTGGGAATTTTTCAGCTATAATTTCTTGGAATAAATTTCTCCCCTCTTTTCTCTCTCTTCTCCTAGGACCCCTGTATTACAAATGTTTTTATGCTTGATGATGTCACCAAGTTCCCTTAGTCTATTCTCAGTTTTATCATTTTTTTTCTCACTGCTCAGCTTGATTATTTCCCATTAGTCTGTCCTCCAGGTCACTGATTTGTTCTTTTACTTCCTTGAGTCTACTATTTATTCCATCTAGTTTATTTTTAATTTCATTTATTGTGTTCTTCCTCTCTGATTGGTTCTTTTTGTTTCTTTGTCAAAGGTCTGACTTATGTCCTCCATTCTTTTCTCAAGTCCAGTGACTATCTTAATGATCACTACTTTTTTTTTAAAAGATTTTATTTATTTATTTGACAGACAGAGGTCACAAGTAGGCAGAGAGGGAGGCAGAGAGAGAGGGGGTAAAGCAGGCTTCTCGCTGAGCAGAGATTCAGATGTGGGGCTCGATCCCAGGACCCTGGGATCATGACCTGAGCTGAAGGCAGAGGCTTTAACCCACTGAGCTACCCAGGTGCCCCAATGATCACTACTTTAAATTCTCTATCAGACATATGACTTATTTCTGTCTCACTTAGGTCTCTTGTTGTGATTTTTGTCCTGTTCTTTCATCTGGGAACTATTCCTCTGTCTCCTCATTTTGTCTAACACTCTGTGTCTTTTTCTATATGTCAAGAAAGTCAGCTCTTTTTCCTGCTCTTGAAAGTAGTGGCCTTGGGGAAGAAGAGGTCCTGTTGTGGCCTGCAGTGCAGTGTCCCCTGCTCACTGGAAACTGATGCTTTAGGAGTGTCTCCTACATGTGCTGCATGTGCCCTGCTATTGTGGCTGAGCCACTTTCACCTTTAGTCCAGTAATATTCAGTGGCTCTGTTTGCCTCTTGTGGGCAATGTTTCATCCCTGTGATGGTAATGGGCCAGTCTGGGGGGACATGGGGCTTGAGTTGAGCCAGACTAAATGCTTGTGAGATGTAGTAGCATGAAGCTACTGGGTGCTTTTCCTGCGTTGTCCCCTGAGAAGCTTTTGTTGGTGGGAGGGACCTATAGTTAAGACCAGCTATCTATCCCCAGCCCACTTCTGGGACTGCAATCTGACTGGTGGATCTGGTAGCAAGTTAGGTAGTGGGTGTTGGTGCTTCTGGTTCCTGCAGGGGGCTGTGTGCTTATGCTGGGAGGTAGGGCAGGGAAATGGCACCTGCCAACTCCTTTGTTCCTGGAGAAGTCTTCCAAAGATCTCTGTCCCTCTGGAACATACCCTGAGCTGGGTAAACAACTTTCCTTCACATAGGCCTCAGATGTTTTTCAAACTGCTGTTTCTATGCTGTATCTCTTCAGGCTATGTGTTGTGTTGTATCTTTAAGGGCAGGGACTCAGTTTCCTCTTGCTCTCCAAGCTCTCCTAGAACAGAGTTCACTGATTTTTAAAATTCTGTTTTTTAAGTCCCACTAGTTGTAAGAACTCATAGAATTCAGCCCCTCTGGCTTTCAAAGACAAAAGTTATGGGGATTCATCGTCCTTGTAGGGGCTCCCCAGTGTGATCGTCAGTTTTTATCCCCTCTCCCTGCCTTTGGGTCCCTGTCTCCCATGGACAAGCCTGCAGGTTAGTGTAGCTCCCAACAACATCTCCACCCTCATAGCCTCTTCATTGTAGCCTCTTCTCTACATTTAGTTGGGGAGTCTGTTCTGCCAGGCCTTGGGTCATTTCCTGGGTTATTTACACTGATATGAGTGTTATCTAGCTGTATCCATGTGAAAAGATGAGCTTGGGGTCCTCCTACTCCACCATCATCCCAACAATCTTATCTTTGTTTTCTCAGTAATGACTGTTTTGACCAGCGTGAGGTAACATCTCCTTGTAAGTCTGATTTGCATTTCCCTGATGATTGGTGATGTTGAGCACTTTTTCACATAACTATTGGTCATTTGTATCTCTTCTTTGGAGAAATGTCTGTTCAAACCTTGCCCACTTTTTAGTTGGGTTATTCGTGTTTTTCTCGCCATTGAATTGTAGGAGTCCCTTATATATTTTGGACACAAATCCCTTATCAGGTTACACATGGTTGCAAGCCAGCAATATGATTTACAGATTTTTTTTCCCATTCCATAGGTTGCTTTTTCACTTTGTTGATTGTTTCCTTTGCTGTGCAGAAGCTTTAGTTTGACTTAGTTTGGTGTTTAGTTTGGTTTAGTTTATTTTGATGCAGAGTTTGATAAGACAGTGGGAGCCTAGAATGGAACTCAATGAAGCCTTCCATGCAGAAATGAAGATGAGGCTGAGATCTATCAGAAGAGTAAAATTGTTATTAGTTCAAGAAATAGTTGTTGAACACAATGCTGTATGATCCTAATATGAGTTCTCTGAGGGGTACTGAGGAGTTTGCACCTTCCAGAGCAGCGCTGTCCCCTAGAGCTCTCTGTGATGATGGGAACATTTTATTTGGTATCACTAGCCATGTGCTTATTAAGCAATTGAAATATAGCTATTGTGATGAAAGAAGCAAATTTTAAATTTTATTTAATTTGAATTAATTTAAATTTAAATTTGAAAAGCTATATGTGGTGACATATTGGACATACTGGACAGTGTGCTTCTCAAAGATCACAATCTACTAGGGTAGATAGCAGATGACAATTCTAGTTATTATATGACATGGGAAGTATACGTAATCTTTTTTTTCATTCAATAAATAATTTTTGAGAACCTAATATGTGCCAGCATCATAATATGGAGATGACTAGGCCTTGACCATGTCACCAAGATGTGCCTTATCTAGTGAGATTCTAACACCACTTTTGAGAATTTTATGGTAGCATAAAGAACATCTCCCTGAAAGCCTCATTGAAAAATGCCTTACCAAACCAAGGTCTTTTAAGGACATTGGGCTGGGGAGTATTTGCCCACTCTGATTTGGCCTACTCTGGCATCAGAATCTTGACTATGATCATCAGTAGAGACCCGCTGGTCCAGATGTACACATTTACACAAATCTGACAACTTTGAAAATGATCCTTTAACTTTGAACTATAGTAAGACCACAGAATAATCTGGTGATAATTCACCCATGTCCTACAGTGAGAACCCACACTGAGTTTACACATCACTATATACATCTATATAAGGCAGCTGTAGGACACACAAGGGATTCTGATACCAATTCCTTATAAATACAATTTGGTAAGAGACCTTAAGCAGCTTCTGGCCCTGTCTGGATTATTTTTTGTGTGTTTCACTTTCTTCTTATCAGAACATGAGCAGTACAGTCTGTGCTGGAACATTCCCTCCCTTCTTCCAGGCTTTTGATTACCCAGACCTCTTTTGCTTTATGCACTTACTCAAAGCGTGCTCTTCCTCAGCTGTTCCTAGAAAAGGTTTTGTAAGATGTTACTGTAGCTCATATCTAAATTGGGCCTTCTGCTCCTATACCTGCCTTCTCCGCAGCTGTTATGTTCTTTCTGGGAGATGACCTTTCTTCTAAGTGCTGTGCTAATGGGAGCTTAGTTTTAAAACTCATTTTAACAGGAAAAGTTACTTCTGGCTGGAAACAGATCCCTGATCATACAGCACATGGAACCACCTGTGGAACACCATTAAACAGATCTTACTCTGCTCCCTCCACTGCTAAGTGGAGGACTTTGCTGCTAAATCACATACAAGATGCTGTGGAGTCTGTACATTCTGGCCACTGAGGACAATGCCTTATGCTATGCAGTGGATATTTCTTGGGACTTCAGCTTCTTTCTATGATGATTAATTTCCAACCTTCCCCTCTCTGTGGTTATCATAGTGATGCCTGTGTTTGTAGCATGTGTCTTTCCCATTCTGCCAGAAATGACTATGCTGGAGATAAGCACCTGGTCCAGGATTCCTTGTCTTAGAGTTTAGAACTATGTGTGGGAGACAGAGAGATTGAGAAACAGAGAGAGGAAAAGAGAGAGAGAGAGAGAGAGAGAGAGAGAGAGAGACTAATTCTTACTGGATGGACCTGTAAAGCATCAATTGCAGATCAGATAAAGTTGGTCCACAGAGATGGTGATGAGGCAAGTGCCTTGGTCCCCAAGACATCCTCACTTCCTTAAAACAAATTTTCCTGTTTGCTTAGGTGAGTTGGAACAAGTTGATTTCTGCTAACACACACACACACACACAGAGAACAGGGTCTCAGCAAATGCAACTTGTGGCAGGTAGATAAGGTAAGATGGCCTTTGTGATTCTTACCTCTGGCATCCATGCTTCTGTATAACCCTCTCCCTAAGGTTGTGCGAGGGAAACGGCAACTTGCTTCTGATTCATAGACTATAGTAAAATGAAGGGAATTTTCAGTCGATAATCACTGACTTTAAGTTAACCAAAGAAGAGATTATCGTGGGCTGATCTAACCTCATCAGGTCAGTCCTTGAGAGAGGGTCTAGAGGTTAGAGGTTCTGTCTTTTCTGCTGGCCTTGAAGACTTAAGATGCATGAGCTCTATACCTGCAAAGAACTGAATTTTGCTAACAACTGCATTACCTTAGACAACAACCTGTAGCCTCAGATTTGACCCTAGATGGGCTGACACACTGGTCCTATCCTCATGAGACCCTGAGCTGGGGACTCAATTATACCATGCTTGGACTTCAGGTATGGAACCTTTTTAATTTTGTGATAATTTGTTACACAGCAATAGAAAGTTATACAGAAGGCACATGATTAGCTCTGTTATTATTCAAGCCCCCACACTACCTCTTTCCTTTAAACAATAGCTAGCATTCACCTTCTGATCTGATCTGTAATCACTCCAGTCTCTGCATCTAGATGGACTCTAAAAGGCCAATTAGATATATTCCTACTTCTCACTTATTATCCTTCAGCCTTTTACCTCTATGAAATCTTGTCGAAATCATCACTCAGCTCTGATTTCTATGGAATTGGTGGCTTGTCATAAAGAATAGCTTAGCTGCTGCCACAGTGAAGTGGGAGCGGGAGATTTTTAGGAACGCCAGGTCCCAAGGACAAAGCACGTGTGAAACTGCATTGGCTCTGACATCAAGGCTGACAAATGGAAATTTCCTCATCTCTTCATGGACATAGGGCTCTCAGGAGGAAATTAGGCAGAGATTCTGCAGTGGCAGGAAGCACCCAGGTCATCCCACCACTGGCCAGAGTCCACAAGTTATAGGCACCAGCAGGCCCCTGGACACTTAGAACTTTCTGGAAAACTTGAAGGCTAAGATACTTGAGATTTGGGTTCTGGAGCTGTTGAATCCTTTAGTAACCAACCCAGTTCTAAAAGAGTCATAATATATGACAGCCACATAACATTTTCCAGGTTCCAAATTGCTCTAGACTCTTTATCACTTGGTTCTCTCAATAGCCCTGGAAGCAAAGCAATTTTCATCATCCCTGTTTTACAGCTGTGAAAATTAATACAGGAAGACCTCACTAAGATGGAAAGGTTTGGCAGGGGGAGCTCTCATGCCCTACTACTTGAGGTCAATTGCAAATCCAAGAGGAAGAGACAGACCTTGCATGTGGATACTAGCTTACTATCCCAGCAGGAGGAAGAAAGGCTTATCTTCTCCTCTGACAACAGTCCAGCCAATGAGAGATAGCCACAGCTTAACCAATGAGAAGCCACTATACTTCCAACTCCCAGTTTACTCCAATGGACTTTTTGTTTATAACAGCCCTCCCAACTCCTTTCCTATCTAAAAGAGTGTGCCTCTGCTCTGCTCTGCTCTGCTCTTGAGACTTGTGTTGAGTTTTGCTATTGTTTTGTTTGTCCTGGGTTGCATTTTCTGTTATTCCCAAATAAACCCATCTTTTGCTGGCAGAATAACTGGCAGTTTTATTTTTAAGGTTAACACAGAGGAGGAAGCAGGCTCAAAGAGATTAAATGCCCAAGATCACACAAGTTCGTAAGTGGTAGAACTAGACCTGAACGTAGCTCTTCCTCTCAGCAAGTCCTTACTCATTCGTTCCTTCTACAAAGATGTGTCCAGGGTCTTCCACGTGTGAGGTTCTGTGCTGTGTCCTGGCGATGTGGTGGTGAACAGTATCGTGTGATCCTGAGCCAATCAACAACCACCACAGAAACTAGTTAAAATGTGACAACCAGGGTGGCTCAGGCAGCTAAGAGTCAGACTTGGGTTTAGGTCATGATCTTCAGTCCTGGGATCAGGCCCCACAGTGGGTTCTGTGCTTCGTGGGAGTGTGCTTGTCCCCCTCCGTCTCCGTCTACTCCTCCCACCCTCCACTCATGCTCTCTCTCTGTCTCTCTCTCAAATAAATAAAATATTTTTTTAAAAATGTGATAACAAAGGAGATGTGCAAGGTTCTATGAGAGTTTATTAGAGGGGTCTCTAACCTAGCTCGGAGAATTGGAAACTTTTCTTCTGAGGGAATAACATTTAAGCTAACATCTAAAAGCCGAAAGTTGTTAACCAGAAGATTGGCAGTGGGATAGGATTTCAGAAAGAGGGCAGAGTCTGGCACGTTCAGGAAAGAGAAAGGTATGTTCATATGACTTCAGGGTAAAATAAGGAAGGAGGAGCACAAGATGGGACCAGGCAGGCTGGCAGGGACCAGACCATGAAGCACCTTAGAGTTCTGGTTAAAGATTTTTGTGGTGATTCGAAGAACAAGAGGAAGCCTTGACAGTGTTCAACCTGGGGAGTCGCACATTCAGGTTTGTATTTTTATTTTATTTTTATTTTTTAAGATTTTATTTATTTATTTGACATAAAGAGAGAGAGTGAGAGAGCGAGCACAAGCAGGGGGAGAGGGAGAAGCAGGGTCCCTGCAGAACAGGGGAAGCCTGATAGGAGACTTGATCCCAGGACTCTGGGGATCATGACCTGAGCTGAAGGCACTGGCTTAACCCACTGAGCCACCCACCCCCAGATTTGTATTTTTAAATATATGTAGGAAACTGGAGGTCGAGGAAGGCAAGAGTGGAAACAGGGAGACAAAAGAGGAGCTACTGCCATAGTTCAAGCAAAGGATACGGTGAGTGCCATGGCAGGGCGGGTGCAGGGATGCAGAGGGGCTGCGTGATTGGATACGGTGGTGGTGAGGGAGAAACAAGGGTCAAAGATTTCCCTCTTTCCGTGGTGTTCCTGATCTTTTAGGCTTCTTTTGTTTGCTTCCTTCTTACAGAATGAAGACAAAACCAGGCTCTTCCCCACAGCAGATGGGGCACAGAAGAAGGTCAGCCAGGCCTCAGCTTAGTTAAAAGCTCTTAAAAATAACCCAACTTAGAAAAGCCCTTCAAATATCCCATTGTTAGGGATTCCCAAAGGATCAGGAAAGCAGGCAAAATGTTTCCACTTGATATTCACCTGTTTGATCAGACTCTTTGAAGAAGACTTTGAACTTCTCCCCAGGTAGGAAAAACAAATAACCTGTTAGGTAACACCAACCGGGGAATGTCATGTTCCATAACATCTTCAAAATATCATATTGAGGTTAAGCACATTGGTTTACCACAATTTCTAAAGTGCAAGGCTGCTGCTCTGGACAATGATAAGAGAATGATTTGGAATTTTAAAAAAATGGTTCTTAAATTTTCTCCTCGAAATCCCGGGCAAGGGAGGGTTTATAACTAAAAGAGGATACTATGCAAATTGAATTTGGTGGCATTCAATTCACGCCTGGTGTCTTGCCATGTCTTGAAGAGTTGTGTAGTAGAAGACATATAGGGCTGGAATCTGGGATGGGGTCAGATCCTGCTTCATTCCTTTCCTAGCTGTGTGACATTGGGGATCTGAATTGCCCCTTTTATCTCACAAATGACCAAAACCTCTACTTAACAGGTTATGACAAAAAGTAAGACAATACTTTCAAAACCAACACAGTACCCAGAATGGAGGAGACAGTCCATAATTGTTAGTGACCATGTTGTCAGCGTGCTTATACTCAAAAAACAGTTTTCGGTATGTTTTGACTCTGGTGCTGAATGAAAAAAATTTTCACTCTTATTGGCAATAATGGAAAAGGTAATTTGAATTTGAAATTGAGGGCTCATGAAAAGGTAACTTGAGTTTCAAAAAATATATAGTTACTGAGTTCTCAGTCCTAGTAGTACTCAGTACTAGTGGTATTCAGTACTAGTAGTATGAAGTACTAGTAGTACTCAGTACTAGTAGTACTCTGTAGCTGTACTGCTACTACTGATAGTCACTTTGCAAGGTGATGGGAGAGACCGAAAGAGGCATAAGACACAAATGGACAGACTAGTGGGTGAGACACAGTAAAGATCTAGACAGGAAGCTCGTCAGGTCTAGGTCAATTGAGCTTCAGGTGAAGATGGAGAGGCTACATGCTCTCATAACCGAGACTTCCTACCTGGCAGGGGTGGCAGGGCTGGGACCATGGCTGGTGGGGTCTAAAGGATATGACCCACTCTCCCCATGTCCTAATGCAATCCCTAACTGCTTGTTCAGAAAAAGTAAGGAAGGAATCTTTCCTTACTTGTTCAGAAAAAATAAGGAAGAACTGTTCCCCCCCAACAATTAAGAGTTGGTTTGGAATGGGTCTGGATAAAACATGGCAGCTTCAGGATATGTGAGATTATTGCCCTGACATTTACCTGCAAAGCTGGAGTCGTTTGTCCTATACCCAAAATGGACAACCCAATGAGTCTTCAACAATTAAAAAAAAAAAATCTGCTTTAGAAATTGCTGTCAGAGAAACTCAGCCTGAACAGCCTCACTGTGAGAGATTTGAGGGCTCCAAACAAGTTCCAACTCAATTCAAAGTCACAGGTATTTTCTGAGCATCTACTCTATGCCGATCCTTTGGGCCACAGTGCTCTGTTGGCCATCTCATGGGCTAGTGGAGGAGGCAGGTATGTGAGCAAATACATTATGAAACAACATCCAGAATATAGTGGCAGAGATGTGTTCTGGGTTCAGAGGTCATGTGCAGGAGGGGCGATATCTGAGCTGGGTTTGAAGGCAGAACAGTAGGATTCAAGGGAAGGGTAAAGGAACATGGAGGTGTGAAATGGCTTTCCAGGGATAATAGCAGCTGGGAACTCTAAACAGGTCTCACCTCAAGGTGGACCTGGCTCACTTGAGAAGAAAGCCATGGCCAACCTTTCATGCTTCCTGGTTTGCAGAACATTGAGCCAATTCTATCCCAGTTACTCCCTCGTCATTGTTCAGTAACTCTACTTTTTTAGCTTCAAGTTTGATCCTTGTTCAAAAAACAGACATACTATAGGTTGTTGCTATTCATTTATGCTTGAGTGCGGATGATTCTGTGTGTTTTATTGAGATATAGTTCAAGCTATTGAAAGAACAATATGTCTCAGTCCCCAAGTAGAAACCTGGGTGGGTTCAGTTCCTCCCTCACCTTCAGTCATTAGCTTGAAAGCCTTTGTTTGCAAGGCCAGCTACTGATGACTTCCATATTTGAAAACTTACATATTTGCTGGCTTTCCATGATGCTAACTTTCCTCTGCTTGTTGTCAATTACATTTTATTCTTCTAGGATACATTAGTAAGAACCCTGGCAAATATCAAGATGAGTTGCGCCATATTAGCCAGAAGCTGGCCTTTAGCTACAAACTCTTTCTTCCATTCAGATACAGCATTCTGAGAAAGATGAAAAACAAAAAACAAAGAATTCTTTCTTCCTTTTTTTCCTTTTAATTAAACCTACCTGGAAGTGCACAAACCATGTTCCATTTCCTGCTGTGGCCCAGACCCAGATCCTCAGAGGAGGATCTATCTCTATTAATGGCTCAAGCGACTAGGTGAGTTCCCAAGCCATTCTCCCAGCCATGTGAATACACATTTTGTGACTTGCCAGGTATTATGCGATATTGTTCTTGGCAAAATACTTTGCTCTGTTAGTTTCCTGCCCAGAGGCAGAAAGGACAGAAGGGCCTCTAGAAGCCAACTTGCAGGGGCACCTGAGTGGCCCAATGGGTTAAGCCTCTGCCTTCAGCTTGGGTCATGATATCAAAGTCCTGGGATCAAGTACTGCATCAGGCTCTCTGCTCAGCAGGGAGCCTTCTTCTCCCTCTCTCTCTCTGCCTGCCTTTCTGCCCACTTGTGATCTCTCTCTCTCTCTCAAGTAAGTGAATAAATAAGTCTTAAAAAAATTAGAAGCCAACTTGCAATTCTCTTACTCCATATTATTGTGGAAGGTTCTGGGAGTAGGAAAATCATGTAATCAAAGTAGCATTTCCACAAGGTGTTTAGTGGAAACCAAATATTGAAGTTCTTGGGAGGTAGAAGTCCTGGAAAGCCAAAAATCTCAGCCAGCGTGACCATGTTTAGGTTGTGGCTGATGGTATGAGATTCAACAGGAAGAGGAAAGGGGAAAGATGGAAGGGAAGTGACCTTCAACAGAAGATCCAGAGAGTCTAGAGCTACTTATTAGGCCAAGGACATTGCATCTTTATTTTCAGCAGTGGCTTGCTGAGGAAAGGCAGCAAGAGCAGCCTGGGAGAAGCAGCTTTGTCTCTCATGCACATATGGAGAGGCAGGCCCTCTGAGAGGACACACACTTGACTCCAAAGCTGCTGTTCTTTGCATCTCTCAAGACCTCATTCTGGGAGGAATTATCTCAAGATGATTATATACTTTGAACCCTAATAAGAATCCTTTTGGGAATCTTGATCTTGACCCAGGAGTACCTAGATGCAGGTGTGACAAGTACAGGATGCCTAGAAGATGGAGGGTGGTGAGGAGAAGGCATCCATCATATAATCTCTTACTCCAGCTGGTGTCACCAACTTTGGAGAAACTGCCACCATTATTTGGAATTTGCTGGGGAAGGCATTGGAATACTAATGAATAAGGTCAAGGAAATCTCTCAGGATAATTCCAGTGGTTTCAGAGTGTCTGAGATGAGCAAAACCAACAGAGTTGGAAGAGAATAGAGTGATGACATTGGAAACTGGGATATCTTCTCAAGTATACGATAGAAGAAAATTGTCATGACATCCATGGAGATTGAAGAACAGAATACGTCACAAAGCAAAAATGGGAAATGATGTCAGCAGCCTTTCATCCCACTGTCCTCCCCTCTGTAGACCACCTTATGCTCTGTTGTCCAAGTCATAGCCCTAAAATACAAATCTGGCCATGCCACTTCCTACATAAAGCCCTTCAGTGGTTCTACTTCTTTCCATTCAGGAAAGCTCACTCCTCGGTATAAGACAGACCCTCAATGACGTGACTCTGCCTTCTTGCTTCAACTCCTTACTCATCATCTACTGCCCAGTCCCTACCTTGATCCTTTTACCATTTTCTTTATCCCTATGAAACTATTTACTCACAAAAGCCATGCTCTTTAAAGACTGTTCACTTGCACATGCTTTTCCCTTGGCTTGGAATATCTTTTTTTTTTTTTTTTTAAAGACATCACTTCTACATGCAAGTGTCTTCTGGGAAAACCCACTCAAGGGGAATTAATTACTCCACCCCTCGCCCTACTTGCTATTTTTCATGACCACTGTACCCAGCGTAATTGATCCTTATTGATAATTGCAGATTTAAATTGCATGGTTTTTGAATACTATCAAGCATTTTGCTGAGGCTCCAGTTTGTATGTCGGGAAGCATGTTTCTAGAAAGTTTCTAGCTAGTGAGGGAATTTAGTGAACCACCCAGCATTTAGCTCTCAAAGTGACTTGTCCTCCCTGCCTTTGGACATGTAGGCAGAACCCTCATGGAGGGATGAGAAACTTTGCTCATTTTTACCAACAAGGTTGCCTTTTCAGTGTTACACAAACATCTTCTCATTTAACCCTTACAAAACTCCCATGAGCTCTTATTAAAGTTCCCATTTTCTAGATGAGGAAGTTGAAGTAATTTTCCCACATTTACACAGCTAGCAAGTGAAGTCAGGAATCAGTCTCGGTGAAAACTAGCAGAATGGAACACAGAACGTGCACCTAGCACCAGTGGTTTCTGAAGATGGTGGAAAGGGATGAATAGACTCTGGAGAAATTTAAGGATGTGATTATTCTTGCTCTAAAAAAGTTTGAACATGGGGGAAATCATGTTAGAGAAGAATTTTCAAATTCCAGGATTCTTGATGGTATCATGATAAATTTTCTGGACGCAAGAAAAGCATAGCCCTTACTGTTAAGGATCTACTCTATTATGGCCTCTGCATTGCTAAATCTGAAAGCCAGTCAGGGGCTCCTGGGTAGCTCAGTCAGTTAAGCATCTGCCTTCAGCTCAGCTCATGATTCCAGGGTCCTGGGGTCCCACATGGGACTCTTGGCTCAGGGGGTAGCCTGCTTCTCCCTCTGCCCCTCCCCTTGCTCATGCTCTCTCTCTCTCTCTCTCTCTCAGATAAATGAATAAAATCTTAAAAACAAAAAAATTCCACAGACTTGCATAAGCATTTGGCAGAGTTGATCCCTTCACAAGGAGAGCTAGTAGACATCTCAAACATGAAAAGTCTCCAGTGTTCAACTTCTTCTTTAAACCTGATCCATTTTCAATCTTTCACACCTTGGTTGATGGCGACTCTCATCTTTCTAGTTATTTAGGACATAAACCTTAGAGACATCCCTGATTCCTTTCTCTTCCTTATGCCTCACATCTAGTCTAACAAGAAACCTCCATTAGTTTTAACTTCAACACAGACCATGACCACTTCTCGTGGCCGCCATGGCCACCACCCTGGCCCAAATCACCTTCACTCATCTTTTGGGTATACCAGATCCTTTGTGGTTTTGTTTTGTCTATTCCTGTCACACATCCCTAACCCACACCATCTATTCTCAAAATAGTAGCCAGAATGATCCTTTTAAAACATAAATCAGGGGCGCCTGTGTAGCTCAGTGCGTTAAGCCTCTGCCTTCGGCTTGGGGTCGTGATCTCAGGGTCCTGGGATCGAGCCCCACGTGGGGCTCTCTGCTCTGCAGAGAGCCTGCTTCCTCCTCTCTCTCTGCCTGCCTCTCTGCCTACTTGTGATCTCTCTCTCTCAAGTAAATAAATAAAATCTTAAGAAAAAAAGACTTAAAATTTAAAAAACAAAACAAAACAAAACAAAAACCCATAAATCAGATCATGTCATTTTGTTCAAAAACTTCTCTTACCATGTGCTTTATGCAAAGACCTCCATATTTCTCAGAGTAGAAGCTGATGTCCTGACATTCGCTTGTAAGGCCCTTCTCCCCTCACCCCATTGTCCTACTAAGATACTGTATATGACTTCTTCACTCAGTGGGCTTGTTGTCTCTCTTCCTCTCCAGCAGAGAATAGGGATTTGCTGTTATATATTTACTGCATATACACTGAGAGAGCTGGGTGCTCAGAAAGTCTTTGACAAATACGTCCATGGGATTTTGCCTAAGGCCAACCCTTAGAGAGTGTAAGTGATTCTGGGCTTCTATCACATGTGTGGGGAATGCCCTCATGGAGGGGGTAAGACACAAGTTAATACGGGAACTAAATGAAGAGCAGTATCATTGTGAGAGGCACTTGTTTGTGACACTGTTTCACCAAGTGGAAACCTCATTCTTAATGAAATCCTTTTTTCAAATGATACCTCTTTCTAAATTAACTGGAGCAAACATACCAGCCCAATGCCAATAATACAGTTAAACGTCAACAGAAAATCACCCGTCTGCTATTTAAAATAGTACAAGGAGTCGGTAAGAGCTGAGCACCTAAGGGACTGGAGTTAGGTAGTTGTGAGGACAGATCTTACAGGTCAGTCACCAAGAGTGGGCAAAATTCACTAAGCTCTGTCCTCATTTTTCCAAGCTCTTTTTTCTTCCTCAAGAAAACCTGATTCTTCTTTTCAGTGCTTTAGGGTTGACCACAAGCAGAGATAAGTTTTATTTTACATGATCTCACACAGGAGTTTTATGCTCCCACTAAGCTGCAAATCCACATTCCAGAAATTCAGTTATGGAAGATGGGGAGAGCTTACTCTCAAGACCCTGAGAGGGGGTGTTCAGGGTGAAGGGAGAGCCCAGTGTCTGTGGGACCCCAAGGAGCCTTGGGTCTCCCATTTCTAGGGGAGTCTCTTCATCCTCTCAGTTAAAATGGGTTCATGGCATGCTTGTCACAGGATTGTTGAGATTGTTGAGATTATCTGAGAAAGTTAGCCCACATGAGAAGGATTTGTAAAGTATGACACCTAAATGTTGGTCTCCGGCGAAGCAGTAAAACATTTTCACAAATCAAAATGGCCTCCCATAAGCCTCTCATAATTTATGTTGTAAGTTTGGATTTCACATCCTAGCCTGGGTTAGATTTTCTCATTGCACTTTTATTCTTCTATCACTGTCTCAGGAGTGAACACTGAAATTGTGTCCAGTCGGTTCATCATTTGGCTCGATCAGTTTATTCAGAGAACCAGGTGTTTTCAGTCAGGAAGTGCTTAGACTGATGACTTTCTGACCTACCCAAGGGTTTCACCAAATTGCTCACCTTGGCCAGTTGTATAGGTTAAATTGTGGACCCCCCCCCCAAAAAAAAGGTATGTTGAGGCCCTAACCCATAGTCCCTGTGAGTGACTTTATTTGAAAAACCAGATGTAATCCGGTTAGGAGGAGACTGTCAGGTGGGCCCTAATCCAGCATGACTGCTGTGGTTACAAGAGGCAGAGAGACTCGGGGGCAGAGGGAAGACCAGGCGATTACAAAACTGGGGTTGTTTACAGCCAAGGAAGGCCAAGGCTTGCCAGCAACCGCAGAAGCTAGGAGAAGGGCACGGCATGGATGGTCTCCTGGAGGCTTCAGAGAATGCATGGTCCTACTGACCCTTAGACTTGGGACTTCTCCTCTCCAGACCTGGGAGGGAGCACTTTTCTATGGTTTCAAAGTATCCCACCTTCTGGTACTTGACTATGGTGGTTGATTAGCAAACTCAGGACAGCCAGTTACCCCACAAGGCACATCTGAGGAGGCCTGGTCACGGTGATGAAGACGGTGACTTATTCCTCCACCTTTGGTAAGTGAAATGCCACCCATCCAAAGGCCTCAAAGTGAGTGGTCGGGAGTGACGATTCCATCCACGGACGTTCCCGAAGGAGCCGACAGCATTCAACTGCGGGTATGCAAACAAACCTGTTGTTTGATTTTTTTTTCTCCCAAAACTTTCTTTCTGTTCAGTTGTGATTTTTTTTTTTAAAGCAACTGCTGTTTTTTAATTTTTATTTTTGTATGATATTAAATTTCTGTTAGCGCAAACAAAATGAAAGGGAAAGCTGCATCAAGCTTATCTCAATCTGTAAGATACCCTGTCAGAGAAAAACCAGAAAGCAACTCGGTGACCTCCTGGCCCTGTGGTCCTCAGTCCTGCCTGCCCCTCCTGCTGACCTGGGGCTTTCGAGAGTAGCATCTTTCTAGTTCCATGCCTAGTAATTCTGATTGAATTAATATGAGGCGGAGCTTAAGTTTTGGTGGCTTTTTATGTGCCCCGGATGATTGTGACCTATATCCAGGACTGAGAACCAGGAAGCAGGTCTGACCTTCTCATTTTACAGAAGAGAGTATTGAGACCAAGAGAGGTCAGTGACTCACGCAGGATCTAAGAGCCAAGGGCCTTGCCACTGTGCGAGCCATCTCTGTCCCAGAGCATGCTGTCCCTCCTTCTTCACCTGGATCATTCCTGGTCACTTATCAAAGTTCAGCTCAGGTGTTAACTTCTTTTTTGGACCTCATCGTACTGATGGTTAGAAATTTGGAAAGTATTCACAATCACTTTGATTAAATAAAATTCCCACAGAACCACCACCTGGAGGCCTGTTGAGGATCTGATTTCTCAGTTAATCAAGCATTTATTGGGTACCTATTATATGTTATTTGGTGCCAGGGCACTTAGGTTCAAGCCAACCCACAACCTCTCTGTTGTCACTTTCTTTTCTTATAAAATGTGCTTTATCTGTAAAATGTTTATTCTCATAACAGTTTCAGAAATTAAGTATTGTGTTCCCATATGAGCAAACTGAGACTTAAAGAGATTTTCTATATTTCTTAGTTTGTAAGCGCCAGTCCTGGGTCAAGCTGACTCAAAGCCCATGCTTTCTCCTCTGTTAGAACTGTTCAATTGCTAAGCTCTTAATGCTTGATCAGTTCAAGCAAACAGTAAAATTCTGAGCTCTACTAGTTACCATAAAAACACATTGGTAAGAATGTGTAAGCAGGGCCATCATGGACAGCTGCCCAGGTTGTGCACTCTCCACCCAGAAGGTATCATTTACATTCCAGTCAACATCAACAGATGTTCCAGGCATCGTGTGGTGACATGTACTCAAGGTTTAGGATCTGCGCTGCACCCAGGCTTGTGCCCCTGGGCTGAGCCTGGAGCATCTGCCAGGGGAGGAATGGGTGGTCAAGTCACATTGCACACTGAGCCATGGCACCGACATGCCACACAGGCCTTCCAACATATTCTCGGCACTGCCCTCAGCATAACAGAGCAAGAGGAAGAGGGCTGGTCATTGTGGGCTGTGTTAGCAAGTCAAAGGCCATGTTTATTTATCTCAGGGAAAAGCACTTTCTCAGAGAGCCAAGTGGACCTTGGTGGAGGGCCAGCTGCAGGAGGAGGACTTGGAGGCAGGACGGAGAAAGCGCAGCGGGGGCTGCTCCCAGGTCAGATCGCTTGCTGCAGATACTGCAAAGCTATGTCAAGGGCTGCGTGAGAAATGTCCACACTGCTTCCTGGGCATCTCTGGGAAGTGAGTAAAGCTGACCCAGCTTTCTTCTCAGGAGAGGAGGGGAGGTCGTGGTCCTATTGAGCCTTAGGACAAGAGACGTGGGACTCACGCACAGCCCAGAAAAACCATGAGGTGGAAAGGTGCGGCTGTGGGAACAGACACGAAGACAGAAACCTGTAGGAGAGGTATGGAGCGGAGTGTGTATCAGCAGCTTTGCCACCCAACAAACCTTGACATTTCTGGGGCATTTCTGAACATTTGCATATGCATTTTCCCATGGGGTCCTCACAGCTGCCTAGAGAGTTCATTGTCACCATTTGACTAAAGAGGAAACCAAGGCTCAGAGAGACCTACGATCCAGCCTCTATCTGTCAAAGGTCATGGCCAGGACTTCACCTCTGCATGCAGCCAGGACTCCCTATGATAAATCTGAGCTCCCTTTATAGGGAAAAGCTTTAAAACCATGGTGAGATGACCCCAACTGCCACTGGGAAGAATAGTCAGGAAGATGGCCAGGAAGAGGACAGGCAACTCCCAGTAGTCTGGTTCATTTTAATCCTGCAGGGCAGGGCCCCTGTCCACTCTCCAGTGTCTTTACCCTCTGTTGTGTCTTATTTCTGGCACTTCTGACTCCCCGAAGCTCAGCCATTAGGAGCTGCTACTCTGCTCGGCTGGTATGAAAGTTAATTCTTCTGGCCTTTCCCCTGACTACTTCCTTTACAGCAGTTACCTCTTCCAGGGAGCCCACCCTGATGCACAGAATGACCACCAGACTGCTCTGAGTTCTCATGGCTTCCTTTTTCACACTTGTCCCAGCAAAGATTCTATCTTAGCTATCTCAGTAATTCCCTCATTGGCTGCTCTGTTCCTGCCCGGCCCTTGCAATGACAAAGCCGGGTCCCTCCTGCATCATATCCTCTCTACCCTTAGCCACAAGCGCCAACCCTTCTCCTTTCTCCACTGCCCACTGGGCTGGATGGCAGTGAATTCTGCTGCAGGAAACCTTGGAAAAGAAGAACACCCACCCACCCACACATACATATTCTAGAAAAAGAGAAGAAAATGGGCCAAGAGCTCACTCCAGGCTCTTGCTCCAAGAGAAGAACGGTTTCTCTCTCCTTAAAAAAAATGTACTCAAGGAGGGACAAAGCAGAAGGAGCCTGGCAATTCCGTTTTAAATAAAATCCTGCCCCTAAATTATCATATTTCAGATTGGAATCTCATCCCACCCCCCCAACCCTGGGGGCCCCTGCCCCGTTGCTCTTTATTCTGTGTGAAGCCGCAGTGGGGAAATGTGAAAGGCACTGATTAAAAGGAGCCTGTGACGGGCCCGCCACCAGCCGGTTCTGAAGAGACACATCCAATTAAAACAGACAACATTTTCAAAGACCCCAGGCGGGCATTTCATCTCCTCAGCACTTCCCCCAACGTGTCAACATTACCTGACGCAGTCCTTCCTTTTTTTTTTTTTTCTCCCCTAACCTGAAATTTAGGTCAGTAACTGCATAATCCTCGCAAACAGCCCCGGCGGCCTCCCCTCATTCCTCCCCTTTCTGGAGTTGTCTGTTTGGAAATACCTAATTGGGCCCAAATGCTTCTCCCCACCATGATCCCTGCCTGGCCTTGCAGACTTCAGTGTGTGGGATGAGCACCAGCCCAGGGGGCCGAGCGGGGTGCCTGCTGGTTCCCAGGACGTGCAGTAAGAAAAGACCAGAAGGTTGATCATGCGGTTCAAGAGTGACATCGAGCTGGCCTGCCCGCCCAGGAGGCTGCTGGGCTGTCTCACAGTGACATCAGAGTCCATTCCCTACCCTGAAAATCAACGGTGTGGCCTCTGGGGAGCCACAGGCTCTTGGGAGTCCAGCCTTTGATCCATGAAAGGGGGTGAGTTAGCTGGACGTCTATCTACACCACCCCTTGTTGCTCCGGTGCTAAGGGCTACAGGCTTTCTCTGAGCCTTGTGGAGGCAGGCAGTCTCTCGAGGGTGGTGGTTGTTTCTCCAGATGCCTCTGTGAGAATGTCCAGATCCCAGGGCGATGGGGAGAGTGGGTGTCTACAGAGAGAATGTCAGCCTGGCCGCACGAGGTGAGGGAGCTGGCAGCCTTCCCATGCCTGAGCTGGGACAAGCATTGTGCTTGCCACAGAGACAGAACAATTTTCCCCAACAGGAAAGCAGATTCTGAGCTTGGGAAAGTGGGAGGCAGAGTAGGCTGGCCGCAGTACGCCCAGCACAAGAGGACCTAAAAAGTGTTTCCTCACTCTCCTGCCTCTGGAAGGCTCCTGGCATTGGCCAGGCGAGCTCAGGAAACCTTTATCACCCTACATCCATCCGCAGGAGAAAACAGGGAAACAGACACAGGGACAGCCACCCTGGTTTTGTCTCACAGACTATCTGTCTGGGCTCCAGGCCTGAAAGGGGACACGGGGAGCTCTGGGGTGAGCTGGGGTCGTTCCACCCCTGTGGGGTCCGTACTCAGCTACAGGGACGTATCTGGAGGAAGAAAACACCTAAGGTGTTTTCTGGTCCAGTGTGTCCAACCTGCAGATGAGAAAACAGGGTCGGACAGGGGAGATGACCTGCCATGTTCACACGGAGAGCTGCTGGCAGAGCTGGGGGACCAGGGACTCCTGACCATCATCTTGTGGCCTTCCTCCCATCAAGTTTTCCTCTTCCCTGTTTGAAAAATTAATTCACCACAATCCAGCAGGTGTTTACAGAACACCTGCCTTGCTCCAGGCACTGTGTTAGGCCCTGGAGATAGAGAAGTGAAGTGAGCCACCTGACGACGTTCACTACTTGCGTACCAGGAGAGAAATTTTTGTGGGGAAGGAGGTACAGGGCAGCATGCCATTACCTTACCCGAGCTTCTGGAGCACCTGTGCCTGCCTCAGCAGTGTCACTGGGTGTGCTGAATTATAAGTGATGTCTACTCGATACTGAGATCTTGAAGGAAAAGGATTGGCTCATTAATTTTGTATCTCCAGTGCCCAGGATGGTGTCTAATACATGGTGAGTGCTTAGTAATTATTTATTTTTATTTTATTTTTTTAAAGGTTGTACTTATTTACTTGATAGAGACAGAGTGAGAGAGGGAACACAAGCAGAGAGAGTGGTAGAGAGAAAAGCAGGCTTCCTACTGGGCACAGAGCCTGGTGCAGGGCTTGATCCCAGGACCCTGGGATACTGACCTGAGCTGAAGGCAGATAGACACTTAATGACTGGGCCACCCAGTTACCTGTAAAAAAATTGTTTTTTAATAAATGATTAAATGTGAGACACCTGGGTGGCTCAGTTGGTTGGTTAAGAGCCTAACTCTTAATTTCAGGTCAGGTCATGATCTCAGGGTCATGAGATCCAGCCATGCATCAGGCACTGTGCTGGGTGTGGAGTCTGCTTAAGATGCTTTCCACATCCCACCCCATTGCCCCTTCCCTCTGCTAACTCACGTTCTGTCTCTCTGTCTAATAAAAATAAAATAAATAGGGTGGCTGCGTGATGGACACTGGGGAGGATATGTGCTATGGTGAGTGCTGTGAATTGTCTAAGACTGATGATTCACAGACCTGTACTCCTGAAACAAATAATACATTATATGTTAATAAAAAAAATCAAATCACAGACTTGTAGCCTTGGAACAAATAACACATTTTATGTTAATTAATCGAATTTAAATAAAATAAATGAGTACATGTCACACTTAAGCATTGTAATTTGACTGGTTATTCCTATGCCTCAGTTTCTTTGTGTATAAAATAGGGATAAGCCCTTTATTTTCCAACTCCTGCAGACAAGCTGATATAGTTGTTCCCCCTTATCTACTGTTTCACTTTCCATGGGGTCAGTTACCCATGACCAACTATGGTCTGGAAGCCGATGATCTTCTTTCTGACTGCAATCAGGAGGTCAATAGTAGCCTAACTCTAGGTCACAGCACCTACATCATTCACCTCGATTCATCTCCTCATGTAGGCAATTTCTCATCTCACATCAAGAAGGAAGGCAAGTACAGGGCAATGAGCTGTTTTGAGAAGGACCACACTCACGCAACTGTTATTACAGCATATTGTTATAATTGTTCTATTTTATTATTAGTTATCGTTAATCTCTTAACTAAAGATACAATAAATACATCTATTTAATAGTGCCTATGTGTGTGTATATATATATACACACATATATAAATGTGTAAATATATACTATAAAATATATATTATAACTAATGTATATAATAATACATATATTTATAAATATATAAAATCATATATAATTGTATATATAATTACATATTATAATATATTATATCTTTTAAATTAGATATAATTACATAGAATGTGTGTGTGTATATATACTATATATATAATTTTTAAAAGGTATTGAAAGGAACAAGGAAGTGAGGACCTGAACGATGAAAATCAGAGAGAAGGATAAAGAGAAGTTGGTCAGATATTTGAAGTCAATTTTTTCCTCTGGATGTTTGGCAATTTCTGAATAGCAGTCAAGAGGTCAAGAATCTCAGCAGGAAATAGTGGCATGGGAGCTGAGAAGCTGAGGGGCTGAGCAGAGTGACAGTAGTCAATTTGATCTGGAAAGTTAAGAATTGGAATTAAGGGCCCATTAGAGTGGAAGGACCCTGATACACTCTGAAGCCCAACATGCTAGTAGCAAAGATGAACCTGAAATGCCAGTCATCACAGACTGTGGCACACTTTGGATCAGCTTAATATCAAAGTTGATTAACCTGATCTGCTTCTCTCCTCACTGAACTCAGAAGCAGAAGCAAGTCTACCCTGGAGAACAGTAACATCATCCAGAACCTTGAAATAGTCCTACCATTCATTGTCCATGGACAATTTCTAGCACTCAATCTGAAATCATCAGACAGTTCAAAAAAAAACAAACAAACAAACAAAAAGGATCAAAACCAAGAGAAAAATTAACAAGAGAAACAAACCAATAGGACATTCAGTTATTGGAGTTATCAGGCATGGACTTTAATATATAATATGGGAGTATAACAGTATTACCTACTAAATGAGTTTGTACATGTTTAATGTTCAGAATAATGCCTGGCACATTGTAAGTTTAAGATACCTGCTTGTTAAATGTAAAGGAAATATGTTGGAATCATGGGGGTTCTGTTGGGGGAAAATATCAGTCATCCATTCAATAGACACTTATTAGGTCAAGTAAGCACTGTGCTAGGTCCTGTGAATACTGATAAGGTGAAGACCCTGACTTCGAGATGCTCCATGTTAGATAAAGATAGAAATTTCTCAGTATGGGAGGATATTATAAAGTTATTCTAATAGAAAGAAGGAAAAGAAAAATCATAGTATATGAGACCAATGTAAACAGAATAGAGAGGTAAATAATACAGCACTGTGGCCAGGGAAATGGCTAGCTGCAGTGTGATGCCTCCCCCAATGACTTTGGGCATCACCTCCCATTCTTGAGACAGCCATGACAGTTAACAGCATCCTTGTTTTACACAGGAGAAAACAAAGGCCCAGGGAGGTTAAGGAATTTGGCCTGGGTCAAAGAAGAGCTGGTATTGGGATCAGGATAGCCTCTTGAGACAAGAAAGCATCAAAATCCTAGAGAAGAAGACAGGCAGCAACCTCTTGGACCTCAGCCATAGCAACTTCTTACAGACACATCACCAGAGGCAAGGGAAACAAAAGCAAAAATGTACTATTGGGACTTCATCAAGATAAAAAGCTTCTGCACAGTGAAGGAAACAATCAACAAAACTAAAAGGTAAGTTATGGAATGGGAAAAGACATTTGCAGATGACATATCTGGTAAAGGGGTAGTTTCAAATCCAAAATTTACAAAGAACTTATCAAACTCAACAACCAAAAAACAAATAACCTAGTTAAGACATGGACAGAAGACGTGAATAGATATTTTCCAAAGAAGATACCCAGATGGCTAACAGACACATGAAAAGACATTCAGCATCACTCAACATCAGGGAAATACAAATCAAAGGCACCATGAGATACCACCTCACACCAGTCAGAATGGCTAAAATTACAACAACAGGTGTTGGTGATAATGTGGAAAAAGGGGAAGCTTCTTACACTGTTGGTGGGCATGCAAGCTGGTGCAGCCATTCTGGAAAACAGCTCAAAAAGTTAAAAATAGAGCTACCCTATGATCCAGCAATTACACTAGTAGGTATTCACGCAAAGGACACAAAAATACAAGTTCAAAAGAGTGCATGCAACCAATGTTCATAACAGCATTATCAACAGTAGCCAAACTATGAAAAGAGCCCCAAATGTCAAACTGATGAATGGATAAAGACACACACACACACACACACACACACAGAGAGACACACACACATGTACACACAATGGAATATTACTCAGCCATAAAAAAAGAATGAAATCTTGCCATTTGTAACAACATGAATAGTGCTAGAGTGTATTATGCTAAGCAAAATAAGTCAGAGAAAGACAAAAACCAAATGATTTCACTCATATGTGGAATTTAAGCAACAAAACAGATGAATATATGGGAAACAGTGAGAAAGAAGGAGGGAGAGAAACCATAAGAGACTTTTTTTTTTTTTTAAAGTTTTTTTTTTGTTTTTTTTTTTTTTTTTTTTTTAATTTTATCAGAGAGAGAGAGGGGGAGAGAGCGAACACAGGCAGACAGAATGGCAGGCAGAGGCAGAGGGAGAAGCAGGCTCCCCGCTGAGCAAGGAGCCCGATGTGGGACTCAATCCCAGGATGCTGGGATCATGACCTGAGCCGAAGGCAGCTGCTTAACCAACTGAGCCACCCAGGCGTCCCCATAAGAGACTTTTTTAAAAAAGATTTTATTTATTTATTTGAGAGAGAAAGAGTGAGAGCAAACATGAGAGGGGAGAAGGTCAGAGCGAGAAGCAGACTCCCCATGGAGCTGGGAGCCCGATGCAGGACTTGATCCTGGGACTCTGGGATCATGACCTGAGCCGAAGGCAGTCGCTCAACCGACTGAGCCACCTAGGCGCCCCCACAAAAGACTCTTAATAATAGAGAACAAACTGAGGGTTGATGGAGAGAGCTGGGTGGGGGATGGGCTAGACGGTAATGGGTATTAAGGAAAGCGCTTTATATTATTAGCACTGGGTATTGTATGAACCACTGAATTCTACTTCTGAAACCAATATTGCACTGTATGTTAACTAACTAGAATTAAAATTAAAATTTGAGAAAAAGAAAAAAAAAGGCTAGTCTCCTGAGTGCCATCCGGTGCTCTGTTCCCTTCCCCATTACAGTACTATTGCAGAATGTGGGACTCAGGCCAAAGCGAAGGAAAGATACATATAGCGAGAATCTCTCCAATTGTTTCCTCCTTTACCCGCGCCCCCTCCCACCCCAGGCATCTCAGGCTCAATAATTAGAAGCTAGAGACCCAGACTGCTTCCCAGCTGAGGGGCTGCAGAAGAGAGGAGCCCTGCCTGAGGCCCCTTTCAAGCAGGAAACCTCTCTCAGACAGGACACATGGCTGTGTTCCAGAAGGCCAGGTGTTAGAGCCATTGACCCTTTGACGCTTGCTCCAATTTCACAGAATGTTCCCACAGTCAGACGGCTATTGGAACACAGACCTGGGCCCCTGGATTTTCCCCCTTGCATTTGTTGCTTGGAGGAATGGTCATTCAGTCTGTAGCTGCCAACTTATGGCTCCTGAGGCTTAGAGGTGCTCTTCTTCCTGGTCATGTGACTTTTCCCATCTCTGTCTCTACTTGCTCTTGGCTTCTTCACCTGGGAAAAAAGAAAAAAGAAAGGCTAACCCCAGGGAGGACAGGACAGCTCACCATGGCACTGTGGCCCACCTGGCCTGGGTGAGAACAACACACCCCAGAGTGGCATTTGTGGAAAGCTAAGCCTATTTTGAGTAGATGCCTGCTGTATCTTACATGAGATTATCTTACCCCGTGGGGCCAATGCCAAGCCCTCTCAGGTAGTGAAATGTCACACAGAGGGCTGAGCTGGAGGAAACTTCCTGGGGTGGCAGGTGGGGGTTGCTTCCAGGGTGGGTGGATGGAAAGGAAGAGTTATCCCTCCTCTGTTATAACACGACAGTAATACGAGACAGAGGAACAGAAGAGATGTCATGTGAGGTCACACACATGACCCACCTGTACCAGCCTCTCTGGCATCTCTTCCTAGGGACATGCTGGCCATGGGCTGTCTCACGAGTAGTGGTACTTTCCCACACAACCTAGAGGGCTGAGACAGGACTCCCAGCTTCGAATTCCAGCCTCGCTGCTTACTTGCTGTGTGGTGTGAATCCCAACTCCTCTGAGTCTCCATTTCCATCCAGTAAAATGAACATTAAGATACTTGCCCTGCTGACTTCTTAGGATTTTTCTGAGGGCCAAAACCCCCCGAGTTTGTGTGAAAGCCCTTGGGAAGCTGCAAAGCAGCGGTGCGGTTGGTAGACCAGCTGTCTATCTACTAATGATTTGTTATTGATTCCAAGGAGGAGCTTGTGCCAGAATGTAAATCAATGGTCACTAAACACACAGTTTAGGTTAGAGGACAATTTGTTTATAGAAGGACTTCCTCACAGAAGGAGGCGGTGCTGGGAGAGTTCATCTCGTCAGTTCAAGAGTCTCAACGGGCTCCAGGTGTGGTGCTGGAGATCCCGTCCTGCCTGGAGGCTGAGAAATGCATGAGGCAATGACCTTCAAAATGGAAAGATTCTGTGGACATTGATTCATTCCATACACAACTAAACTCTTCATCACCTATCATGAGCCAGGCATGTCATAAGGCACGGGGGCTACAACTATGAACTAAGTGCGATATCTTCTCTCTAGAACCTACCACTCATAGTCTACATGTGTGGGTATGAACTTGTAGAATTTGGAGTAAGGCCTGTCTTTGATGCCTGGAAGTCAGTCATTGGTGCCTGTACCCTTGATCTTGGGCTTAGCCCACCTCTCTGCAGGCTTGGTGTTAATCAGTGTCTTGCTCTCTGAAGAATCCTTCAGGGGGCTCACCTGCAGGTAAGGAAGAAGATTGCTACTGAGAAGGGAGAGAAGGGAGAGGTAAGGGGCAAGGAAGTGCTAAAACAGGAAGAGGGGAAGGCGAACAGCCTAGCTTTCTCAATCCAGATCATAGTTTCCCTTGATCTACTGGGTGTCCCTTGTCCTATCTCTAGTAGGAGCACCTTCCCTCCCTCCTTTGGGCCACCTCCCTCTGCATACAGTTTTGATCACTATGGCACTTAGCAAGCTCCTTTTGTAATTATTTGTTTAGATGTCTGCTTCTCCTCGGGGCCGTGAGCAAGCCTCCTTTTTTATCTTTTCCCTAGAATGTTTGTTTCTTGAGAAAATGAATAAATTAGTGCCATTATACAAATGAAGGGCCTGGTTCAGAAATAGCTGTGTCCTGCCTACTGTCGCAGGCAGAGTGAGGACACAGCCAGACCTTCTGACTCCAGCCCAGGGGCTCTGTCCCTGAGGCCCGGCCACACCCAGCAGGATGGCCCTGAGAACTATAATTAGAAAACCACTATTCTAGATCAACTTTCCTGTTCCCAGAAGTAGAAGCAGAGACGTACAGGGGACAGTGACCCCAGGCTCTGCAAGTATGAAAATCATGGCAAAGTTCAGCCTGAACCGAGTTCTCTAGTCTCCAGGTTGCGGGAAACTGAAGGTGCTCTTGCCCTCTCCTTTCCCTTCACAAGTCACCTCACAGGCAAATTATTACTAAATACACTGGAATCTGCCTCCTTAGTACCTTGCATTTCTCCTTATTGCCATTGTCCCTGAATCAGTTCAGGCCCTCAGTAGCCTTCAAACTTCTTGTCCTCCCCCTAATGATCCTTGCCATGTATCCCGTATACAGCAGCCAGACTGCTCTTTCTAGAACGCACACTCACTCGGTCAGGCCCTTTCTGTTACTGAAATCTTCCCGTGGCTCCCCATGGCCCTGGAAGAAATCAACGTCTTTCTCATCTCATGTCACCTCTCCAGCCTCTTCCCACCACTCTTTCCCGCTCTCAGGCTACCTTCTTTGTGCCTAGTCGCAGCCTTGAAAACCCTGTCACTTTGCTCTGGGGTCCTGAGGTGCAGTCCTGAGGCCTTGGAACTAGAACTTTCTCTGACTAGTCCCTTCGAATGGATGATCTGGCTGCAAATGGCTCTGGTTATTATTTCAGTATTGATCCACTAGCTCTAATAACCCCTGGGGGGTGGTCCGACAGCATCCGCATTCCCAGCTTCAGCCCCACGCCACTCGGGGAGCTACCTTGGCCCTGGAGTTGCCAGGCCTGGTCTGATCATTTCAGCTGCCACTTACTAGTCTGGAAGAGACATCAGAATGAATGAATCAATGACCTACTGCTTCTACTTTCTGCTCAGACACCCAGGGCCCTTGCTCTATTCTGTGTGGGTCTTACACGTCCCGAGGCACTCTCCTTTACCCCAGGCCGCATCTCCCTGAAGGGGCCCATTCTCCAAAATAATCTCAGCCTTCCCTTCTGTATCCCCAAGTCAAGTCAAAATTTCCCTCCCCATCAGGGCGGCCACCATGGAGAAAGGATACAAGCACGGGCCCCAGGAAGCATAAGGTTTGTCATCTCTCTTTTTTTTTTTTAAAAAAAGATTTTATTTATTTATTTGACAGACAGAAATCACAAGTAGGCATAGAGGCAGGCAGAGAGAGAGGAAGGGAAGCAGGCTCCCTGCTGAGCAGAGAGCCCAATGCGGGACTCGATCCCAGGACCCTGAGATCATGACCTGAGCCGAAGGCAGGGGCCTAACCCACTGAGCCACCCAGGTGCCCCGAGGTTTGTCATCTCTTAACGTCTCTTAACCCCATCTCTTAACTCATTACAGTTCATCAGTTAATGGTTTCCCCCTTCCCCCATCGTTCCATCATACATGGAACGGCCCTTGTGGAAAAGCTGGAGGCCCAGAGGTGAGCTGAGCTTGTGGGAGATGGCATTTCTGGGCAAGACTTTCCTCTGTCCTGATGGCCCAGGCCTGCCTGCTTTCCTAACTGATGATCACTGACCCACTGCTTCTCTTCCACTTTTCTCAATCTCCCACCCGACTGGGATTTATAATGAACGGAGCCTTCCCCATCAGAACTGCCGACAGAGCAGGTGCTGGCCGCAAGGCTGCCCTAGGGTTACACCAAAACCTTCTGCCTTGATTTATTGGATGTCGTGATCCTTACTCGAAATGTCTGAGTCAGGCAGGGCGCACGTTAAATCCCCATTCTGCGGCTAGGCAAAGTCAGCTCAGGAATGTGGAAATACTTGGTTATGATCAGGGAACTGAGTGGCAGAATCAGGATCCAATGTCTGGTTTCTTAAAATGGTGTTGCTGCCCCTGCTAGAAGAAGGTGGTACTGACCATGTAAGTGACCAGGGACCCTCACTCCTCACTCTTTCCCCTCCTTCCTTCCACCTCCTGGAAGGCTGGGAATACAAAGATACAGGCTTGGGGGCAGGGGGCTTACTCCAAGGTGAGGAGAGCTGTCATCAATGGAGACACAGACCCCACAAAGAGCTTCAGGAGCCCAGGGAGGGGAGCTGGCGTTCTGCGTCTCTGGAGACAGAAACGTACATCTTTCAAAGAGACACACAAGCTTTGTCCAAATAAACAATAAACATGCACGGAAAGGGGAGCAATCGTTAGCTCTAAAGGAGAATGTGCTTCATTTTCCTCATCTTGCATTAGACGCCATTCAAACTCAATGTGTGCAAAGCTCCTGGGGGTGAGAAAGACGGCAGGGGCCCACTTCCTGACCTTTTCTTCAGGCCTGTCAGCAAAGCACTGGAGGATGCCTGACATCCCTCTCTTAGGCTAACTGGGTGAGGGGCTGTGTCTAGACCTGTCCCAATTGCTGTGGGTGTAGATTCTTGGCCCTCTAAGCTGCATAAGAGCCTGGGGTAGGCTTGTACGGACACATTCAGGCCGGCTCCAGGCAGCTCCTAAAATGAGCTCTTCCAGGCACCGAAGGGAAGGAACAGCCCAGAAGCTTTCCTCTTCCAAGGACTCACCCCAGCGTCACGTCAGACCCAGCCCCCTCCCACAAGTTCACCTTCCTACAGCCTTTGAGAAGCCCCCCAGCCCCCATTTGGCTGGCTGGCTTGGAGCCCTTAGCTTGCATGAGCCAGTGGGCCCTGCCTCCGTTTGCACTTGGTTCTAAAGGGATCCAGGGAGATCAGCATTAGCCCTTGGACCAGCCACGCACTGACTTCTCTGCACTCTTCTGGCCTCAGTCTTCCCAGCTGTAAGGGAAGGATGAACCTACCCTGCCCATCTCACAAGCCCGTGGTGACAGTGAACTGGGATCACCCAAGTGAAAGTGTTTTTGCAAATTCTGACCTGTGATTACATGACTGCTGATTGTTAGTATTATTCTGCTCACTCCCTGGTCTGGGCCAGGAGACTCGGGGAATAAAGCCAGGTAGAGTCTGGAGACAATTTGCAGGAAATAAGCCATAGGGTCATTGGGAAGCACTGATTAAAATGTCCCCGGGTGCCATTTTTAGGGAGAGAGAGAAAGGGGGGCCCTCTAGACTCTCAGAGAGTACATAATAGAGCATTTCCATCTGCTCTTTCTGTAGGAAGAGAGATGTCCTAGAACTCCAAGGCGACTAGCTCCTTGCCCACCCCTCTGCTGCTGAGTGCAGTCCACGTTCCCAGGCACAGCACCTGCACTCCAGCTGACACTAACTGGTTCTCAGCACAAATTTGGCAGCTCAGCAGAAGCACTAAATGGCTGGGAAGAGCTGATGTTCCTGAGCCTCCCAGGATGGGACGGTCAAAAGGGAGGAGGTGAGGAACTGGTCCCAGGTCCCTGGATTTCCATTTCCAGGGCTGGGCCCACCTTAACTATGGGATCAGGTTCCATCCATGCAGCATCTAAGGCCCCCAGTGTAAGAGGACCTAGAAAGACCAGCTCATTCCATAGATTGTGGGGCTGGCTTTATGAGCCACACCAAACTGAAACCAACTCAAAGCAGCCTTACATTCAAATACAAGTCTGATCTCCTAGAAATGCTTGGTATCAAGAGTTCAGGTTCTAGGGTAACATACACTTGAACTCAAATTTTAAGTCATCAAGTCACAGTCTGGGGGATCTCGAGCCATTTTCTTATTTGCCAAATGGTTATAGTAGTAATACCAACCTCTTTGGGTTGTTGTGAAGAATGAATGAGAGGTTGATGGTATCTTGGAAGTAGCTGGTGTTCCACAAATACTTGGGGCTCTAAGTTCCTTGATGCTTGCATTCTAGAAAGGAGATGAAATCAGGCCAAGACTACAAAAATGTATCAAAAGAAAATTCATCTGGTCACTCAAGCTAGAATCCTAGGTGGTGACCTTGACTCCTCCTCCTCTTCCTGATCTACTGAGGCCACTCAGCTGGGTCTAGGTCCCAAAATCTTTCCTGTCTGTTCCCTTTGCAAGACCTCAGAACGATTCAAGCCATTACTGTGCCTCCTGTGTTGCAAGATTAGCCTCCTTGATGGTTAGCTTATTCATCAAAGGCACATGCCTTTGACAATGAGAGCTCAAGGTAGGAGGATAAGCAGAATTCCTAGGGGGAATGAAACGATGTGGTCCTGGGCAGCACTGCCCTAGGTAAATGGTCTACCTCAAGTAAACTTGTTGAAATAGCTGAGCATGGCTTGAGGACCTCCTTAACTTCTGGGATAAGAGGCTTTTTAGGGTCTGGTTTCTGCCTGTTTCTTGAGCTTTCCCTCTTGATTCTCCTGAAGTGATACATGATCATCAAACAGAATTATTTTCTCTCTGCTAGACAAGCCATGCTCTCTCTCAATCTCTCTTTACATCTGTTCTTTCCTCAGCTTTTAATACCTTTCATCTTCTTCATCTGGGAAAATCTTACCGGTCCTTTGGATTCAACTGATGTGCCACTTCTCCAGGAAGCCCCCTCTGGCTTCATCTACCCTCTACCCCCCACTTCAGGGATTTATTAAGAGCCCCTCATGTTCCCTTGGTCAGCTTCAGGGAGACCTATTTGCCACTGAATGGGATTCTAGAATAACAACAGGCAGTGTGTGTGCAATATGGCCACTAGAAGCTGGCAGCCTTAGCTGAAGAAACAGTGGTCCAGGTTGCAACTACTGTGTTTGGCTTATAGGAAAACAGTATCTCAGTCTTCAAGAGGATACCTTTCTAAGAGATTTTCTATGCTATTTTGAATTCTATGCAATTTTCACATTGTATGCTAACTCTCAAGGTCTATCTCTGTGTCAAATTTAACTCAACCCATGGGGCACCCATTTTTCTGCTCTAATTGCTTTATGGGCCCTGTGCTGGGGAAATGAATCTTTATGGGAGAAGGGTCAAATGCCTTTATAGAAGTCTGGGAGGTGTGGGCCACCCTCAGGAATAAGAGGAGAAGACAAAAATCCGAGACACTTTCTGTTCTCATGTCAAATGGAGTTAGGAGCTGGAAAAAAGCAACCGAAAGATACCTTCATCTTTGTGACTCCCCCACATTTCTCTCTCTCTTTTTATATATATATGCCTTCAGCCCGTTTTCCTTGGGTGATTAAAATTAAAAGGGCCTCTCTGGATGAAAGGAGAACTCAAGGTTGGGAAGTGGCAGCGCTGACAAGCACTGGCGACATGCTGAGTGTCTAGGACCCACTGTGACAGGGAGGGAGGGGAAGGAAGCCTCAGCAGGAAGCCAGGCTTCCTTGAGTTTTTCCTGAAGATTTGGGGATGTATGTTACGATTTGTAAAAGTTTACTTTAAAAAATTTGATAAGTAGTTTCAGATGGGAGTGAGACCCTTACATATCCTACAAGAAGACACATTTGCTTTTCTTGGAGGGAGGTGAGGGGAGAATGAGGGAGACAGGGAGATGGGATAGGGGAAGCAGGGGGAAAGAGCCAGTGATGTGGGGGGAGGCGGGGACCGGGTAGTAGAAGATTCTGGGCTGCCTCATGCTGGGGATGCTGAAGGAGGCTTGGTAATGTTCCCTTTAAAACCCTTGTTTTGGGGCGCCTAGGTGGCTCAGGGGGTTGGGCCGCTGCCTTTGGCTCAGGTCGTGATCTCAGGGTCCTGGGATCCAGCCCCACATCGGGCTCTCTGCTCAGCGGGGAGTCTGCTTCCCCCTCTCTCACTGCCTGCTGCTCTGCCTACTTGCGATCTCTCTCTGTCAAATAAATAAATAAAATCTTTAAAAATAAAATAAAATAAAATAAAACCCTTGTATTAGTTTGCTAGGGCTGCTGTAACAAAGAACCCAAACTGGGTGGCTTAAACCATTGAAATGTGTTCTCTGTTCCAGAGGCTAGAAGTGCAAGACCAAGGTGTTGGCAACATTGGTTCCTTCTGAAGATTGTGGGAAGACCGTTCCATGCTTCTCTAGCTTCTGCTGATGTGCTGGGAATCTTGGCATTTCTTAGCTTGTGGAAACATCACCCTCATTGCTGCTTTCATCTTCATGGGGAATCCTCCCTGAGTGTAGGTTTGCCTTTGATTTCTCCCTTTTTATAAGGATGCTAGTCATGCTGGATTAGGGCCCATTCTACCGACCTCATTTTTACTTATTATGCCTGGAAAGAATCTACCTCCAAATAACATTGCATTATGAGGCACTAGGGGGCCGGACTTCAGCATAGCTTTTGGTGGACCATAGACACCAGTTAACCCATGCAGCCTTCCTCTCACTCCTCATCAGCTTTCGAGGACTGTTGGAACTGGATTTGGGCAGAAGTTCCATGGCTAGGGCCATGTGCCTCTGGAGAAAACAGGCACACAGCTGTGGACCCATTCATAGAAAATGAGGAAGGTTCTCATGCCTACTGGCTACCCACTCCGTGGGGTTATAAGTGGGGAAATTCAGTTGAAGGCACAGGTCAATGTTTTGTTTCAGCTTTTTTTTTTTTTTTTTTTTTTTAAAGAGAGAGCGGGAGCCAGGGAGGGGCAGAGGGAGAGAGAGAGAAAGAATCTCCAGCAGACTCCTGGCTGACCACAGAGCCCAATGTGGGGCTTGATTCCAGGACCCCAAGATCATGACCTGAGACAAAATCAAGAGTCAGATGCTTAACTGACTGAGCCCCCCAGGTGTTCCACACAGTTCAGTGTTTTATTATAATCTTGCTACAAGTGAAAAGGTCTCCAGTAGGTTAAGTCAAAGATTCACTTCTGGTAGGTACGTCTGATAGAAAAAGAGATCAGCTAGTTCATTACTAGTCTAAGACACGGGAAGAAAAGAGATCCATTTGTTTTAACAACTGACTAAACACTAAGACAATTGACTGACGGCAGATAACAGGTTTGGGGGATTAGATTCCCAGAACAAAGCTTAATCTCTTTTAAGTTGGTAAGAAAATGGATTGGTTAATCATTTTTTCAGGAATGCTCACTTCCCCCCAGAAGTGATTTGGAATTACATTAGTCAAAAAGGTTGTGTCCTAGACAGATTTAAAGTGGTTTTGTTTTCGTTTTTGTTTTCTCTTATAAGGGCTCCAACCTATCTGGCCCCAGTTGGCTTCCAGATGCATTTCTAAGGATCTGGGTCCCAAAGGCTCCCCCATCACACTTCACCTCCTCTGCCCTCAGAGTCTGACCCACGGTTCCGTCTTCTTCCTGCTCGGCCTCAGTGCCAAGAGATGGGAATCACTCTCCTTGCAGGCCTTGCGTGTTCCGGTCCCCCCTCTCACCTTCCCTCAGTCCCCCTCCTCAGTTCACTGTCGCCGTCCACACTGGCCTCCTTTCTATTCTTCAGATTGGTCAAGTTCTTTGCTGTTTGGGGCTCTTTGCCTTTGCTGTTCCCTCTGCCTAGAATGTTCTTCAGACCTGGCTCCCTTTCACCGTTCAGGGCTTAGTTCCAATGACACCTCCTCACAGAAGCTTTCCCTATTCAGAATATTCTCCATGACGTCATCCTGAGGGTGTCCTTCATAGCCCGTAACACCACCTGTCTTCATGACCTTTCTTTTCTCTAGTCTGCCTCTCCACCAAACTGTTAAAAGCAAGAAGCTTGTCTGTTCACTAAAGTATCCCAGTGGCTGGCACATGTAGTAGGTGTTCAATAAATTGCTGGTGAGTGTTAAATAAACAGGTGGGGAAATGGGCTCCAAGTAATGCAGCAACTTGCACGAGATCATGCAGCATTAAGTGGTGGAATGGTGGTTGTCTCTTAATGGGGAGGGGAGTGTTGTTTCAACCGTTCTTTGTTGCTAGTCTATAGTCCTGATTACAGAAGAGTTCATTTCGCTCCTGCTTTTCCTTGACCTAGAGGATACCAATCCCTCCAGATGCTGTGGGTCCCCGGCACAGCCCTTGTACACCCAAACTTAATTGCCCTTCCTTCTGAAGCACAAGATACTCATGAAGCCGCCTCAAAGCATCTCTTCCCGACCTTAGAAGCCTCTCATTCCACACTCAGGCTGCAAGCGGTCATTAACTGTCTACTCTGGGCCAGGCCTGCTCTGGAAGCTTCCATGCCATCCTTGCTTCTCTCAGCCAGGACATCACTGCACTGCTCCATCTCATTTCTCTCTCAACTCCTCTAAAACACAAATACAGCCATAACCTTTTCTATTTTTTCATGAGCCTCTTTCCCGCAATGTCTCAGGCCCGAGGCCCTGCTCACACCTGTCAGAGCCTGTCCCTGAGGTAAACCTAGCTAATAATCCATCCTGGCTTGGTACAAATATTAGCACATCAAAAATCCTGGCTTATATTGTGGTTACTCCCCTCAGCACAGCCCCCGAAGCACCAATTCAAACAGATTTTGAGGCAAATGGTTTAAGATGCTTCCAAATAAGGTGCCCAGCATGATATTGGTACACAAAGCCTGTGGCAAAATCTCCTCAACCTTTCTCTGTAAACTCCAACCCAGAAATTCAGGGCCAGGTTGGACTTGCCTGGCCTGGCGTCTTCTCAGATGTTAATCCAGGACAAATCTAAAATTAGCCCCATCCCCTCCTGGTGCTAAAACTCAGCTGGAGCAACATGGGGCCAGTTACTTTTAGAAACCATCCCTTTGGGGCTTATTGCTGAGCAACAGAAACAGGTGATGGAAACTGGGCCCGGAACCTGCAAGGCAGGAAAGAAGAGCCGGATCAAGTTCAGAAGCTGGGATCAGAAGGCCAGACCCAGGGACCAGGGCTGCAAATCCAGACTGACGTCATGGTCATAGTCAGATCAAGGAGAGACAGCACCACACCAAGCCAGAGCTTGCCCGTGGCTCCTATTGCAATGTTCAGGTAGGGTGATGGTGAGGGGTGAGGGGAAGGAAGGGAGCAGATGTGTATTAGGTAAACATACTTTGTATATGGAGTCTCCTGGCGCCTCACCGGTAGGCCCTACCGTTTCACCTCTTACCGGTTAACTAAACTCCATGTCTCACACGTTCAGTAACTTAGTCTGCATCACATAGCTAGTAAATGGCAAAGCAGGGAGTCAAACCCTAGCCTGTTTAACATGAGTTTCTGGTACTTTCCTCTAAGCTGCTTCCAGAGTAGTAGGAAGGAAGATTTCAAACCCACTCACAACCCACAGGAACCCCCAAGCTGCTTCCCTGATATTTGCCACCCTCAGTTATGTCCCAATTTCCGGGGAAGCCTTGACAAACATACCAGGGCTAGGGCACCCAGAGATTCTGTGTTAATTGTTCTTGGGTGGGGCCTAAGAATAGGTACTTCACAATCTCCTGGGAACTTCTGCGTGTGGCTTAGGTCAAAAACTAGGCTCTATGCTCCAGTTCTCCTCGGGCAGCTAGAGAAACAGGGTGGTAAGATATGTTAATGCCCAGCTCACCAGATAGGGAGGCACATGACTATAGAAGAGCTTCTGGTTGAAGGCGGTCTTCTTGAATTCTAAAGTCAGGTAAAGAATTAAAATAGCGTTCCCCAAAGAGTGGACAGAGGCCAGGAGCCTGGGGACCTAGGAGCCTACAAAGCAGAAGTTTTCAAAGAAGGGAGGGGTGGAATCAGTGTCCCCTATGATTCTAACATGTCACCGTGCCCCTTTTTCCAATCCTTTCTAGAAGGAGAAGTCTCCCTCAGCGTAACTGGCAGGGCTCTGCCAAGGACGAAGAAGTACAGGTGAGTCCACCTCTGGCTACACTCAGGTGTGATGCTCCTGGCACACTCAGCCTCAGTTTCTCTGAAGCTAGGCTCTTGATTAGGTACGTTTGTTGTCTTTTGGATTTCTAATTGTTTCATGTTGAATGACTTCAAGTCCTGCCTTCTCTGAACTCTCCTGGAAGGCAAGGACTTTGTCATCTAGGAGACAGAAAATAACATCTGAAAGACCTCTGATAGAGCTGGCTGGGACATCTTTAGGTCTTTTCATGGCACAATGGCATCATCTCTGGAATTAAAAAAAAAAAAAAACAACTTAGGCCAAGGTCAGTCCCTGAGAATGTGAATAAATTGGCTTGGGGTGTGGCATGAATAGACTTTTCAAATCTTCTCAGATAATTCTAATATGCACCCAAGGTTGAGAATAAAAATTTGAAGGGTAACAAAAAGCTAGGTGGGAAAAAATATTGTAATAATGATTATGGCTAAGGGGGAAAGTGAGGTGATTTGATTTATCTTATTTCTACTAACCCGTGTTTTCTATTTGCTTCTTCACATTGTATAATTTTGAAAAGTAAAACCAAAACATTCAGCTGGGTTCTCAGTCACTCACCAAATATTTATGGAGAGGCTGTCATCTCACATGACAAACGCTGGGCATGGGGGAGTGACTTTCACAAACACAATTCTTGTTTTCATAAAGTTTACACCTAACGAAGAAGGTTAACCCTCAGACAAACATATACAGTACTCTGACTTCAGGGAGATGTTCTAGTAGGCGCAAACTGCTAAGTGTCATGCATTGTTTTGTAAATAACTATATTAGAACTTACAAAGATTGGGGTTCCGCTTCCCCTCCTATGTCATTATTTGTTGATTACATCATGCTTTTCTGCTGAAGCTCAGTATCCCTTTCAACATTACCAGTCTGAGGTGGTGCTTGAGATGAAACATACTTTGTATCCCAAGAAAGAGCTATGAATTATCATGTTGAGGGTAAACTAAAAAAAATGACTCAAAAGGTAATTGAAGCCTTCTTGTATGGCCAAGTAGCTTCTATTGGACTGTACTTCTTATAGATAGTAACTATAAACTCTGCACAAAATATAAGCACAATTAGTTGAAGGTACTGAGGAGAGAACAACTCTACAGAGGAGACTAAATTAGTGGAAGAAGAGATAGACGTGGGATGAGTTTCCTGACTTATAACTTGTAGTTTAAGAACAAGGCTCTATCTATCAATATGCTGAGCAGAAGGGAAGCCCTCTAGATCAATAGATAAATTCTACTTAGATCTCTGGATGATCCTTGAACCACATAGGCAAGAGGCAGATTTTAGAAATCCCAGCTCTAGCTTAAAGAGCTGACCCGAACTTCTAGATGTTACATGGGGAGATAAGATCTTACAATTTGAGTTCAACCACTTTAAAGGCCTGAATTTAAAAAAAAAAAAAAAAGTCAATCCTCCTCAGAAAAGCAGAATAGAATCCAGAATTTCACATACCACTCATAAAGACCAGGATACACTCCAAAATTATTCAACAAACAACAAAACAGGAAAACATGACTCATTTTAAAGAGGAAAGATAATTGGTGGAGACCAACTCTGAGATGACCTAGAGTGATGGAGTTAATTGACAAGAACTTTAAGGAAGTTACTACAACTATGCTCAAGTATATAAAGGAAAATATGTTCATAATAAATGAAAGTATAGAAATCTTAGCAGATGAATAGAAACTATAGAAAAGGGTACATGTGGTGATGAGTGCAGGGTGTCACATGCAACTGATAAATCATTGAACACCACATCAAAAACTAATGATGTATTATATGTTGGTTAATTGAACATAATAAAAAAAAAAGAAACTATAAAAAAGAACCAAGTGAAAGTATAAGAACTGGAAAATAAATATTTTAAAATAAAAATGTAATGGACATTTTTAAAAGCACAGGGAGCTGAAAGAAGCAAAAGTCAAAGAACTAGACAGATCAACAAAAATGATCCAAACTGAGTAAAAGAGATTTAATAATACATGTACAGAGACTCACAGATCTTTGCAACAGTATCAAAAGGTCTAATGTACATGTAATTGGAGTCCTAGAACTAGGGGAGAAAGAGAGAGAATGACCCAAAAAAGTATTTGAATAAATAATGGGTGAAAAGTTTATAAAATTTTTTTAAAAGATTTTTATTTATTTGACAGAGAGAGATCACAAGCAGACAGAGAGGCAGGCAGAGAGAGAGGGGGAAGCAGGCTCCCTGCTGAGCAGAAAGCCTGATGCAGGGCTTGATCAGGACCTTGAGATCATGACCTGGGCCGAAGGCAGAGGCTTAACCCCCTGAGCCACCCAGGTGCCCTGAAAAGTTCATAAATTTGAAAAAGACATTATTTACAGACTTTAAAACTCCAATAAATGCAAAAAAAGTTTTACATTTAAAAAGAAAAACCACAGCAAAACAAAAATAAAACACTTAGTCAAACTGTGAAAATCAATGACAAGGAGAAAATGAATGAAACAATGCTGTGAAAAAATCGATGTAGATAAATGGGGAGATATGCCAAGCTCGTGGTTTTGGAAGACTCACCATTGTTAAAATGGTAATCAGCAAACTGATCTATGGATTCAGCACAATCCTAATCCTAATCCTAATCTTATGATGCTATTTAGTCAAAATTTACAAACCGAGGGATGCCTGGGAGTCTCAGTCGTTAAGCATTTGCCTTTGGCTCAGTTCATGATCCCAAGGTCCTGGGATCGAGCCCCCCATGTCAGGCTCCCAGTGCAGCAGGAGGCCTGCTTCTCCCTTATTCACTCCCTCTGCTTGTGTTCCCTCTTTCGCTATCTCTCTCTCTCTGTGAAATAAATAAATAAATAATTCAAAAAATTGACTTAAAGAAAAGAATTGGGCACCTGGGTGGCTCAGTGGGTTAAGCCTCTGCTCAGGTCATGATCTCAGTCAGGGTCCTGGGATCGAGTCCCGCATCGGGCTCTCTGCTTAGCAGGGAGCCTACTTCCTCCTCTCTCTGCCTGCCTCTCTGCCTACTTGTGATCTCTCTCTGTCAAATAAATAAATAAATAAATTCTTTAAAAAAAAAAAAAGAATTGACAAAATGATGCTAAAATTTCTGTAGCAATGCACAGAACTTAGACTATTCAAAGCAATCTTGAAAAAAGAAGTCAAAGTTACTTCACCACTTGACTTCAAGACTTACCCTAAAGCTATGGTCATTAAAACAGTGTGGTGCTGATGCAAGGGTCAGCAGATTGGTAAGACAGAATAAAGAGACCAGACAGAAATAGACCAAATTTTCAAATTTTCAAAGCAGCCTGATTGGGAAAGGAAAGGCTTTCAACAAATGGTATTGACATAACTCCATATTCACATGGAAACAAATCAACCTGGCCCTAACTCATACCACCCACAAAAATCAACTTATAATGGACCATGGGCCTAAACATAAAGGCTAAAATTACAGAATTTCCGGAAGAAAACATAGGAGAACATCATGTCTTGGGGGAAGACAAAAACCTAAAAAAGAAAAAAATACAGTCAAAAATAGAATCTCCTGTTCATCAGAAGAAGCATCCTTAAGAAAATGTCTTTCTTATGCAGGTCAGAGGGCATGAGAAAATACTTGAGAAATGTTTCTGACAAAAAATTGGTATCTTGGATATATTAAGAACTCCTAAACCTCATACCAAGATGACCAAAAACTCAATTTAAAACTGGCTAAAAAATCTGAACAGAGACTTCACAAAAGATGGTAAATGAATGGCCCATAAATATGTAAGAAAAAAAAATTCAACAGCTGTAGTCATCAAGGCGAAGCAAGTTAGAACCACAGCGAGATGCCATGAGACATTCACCAGCAAAGTTACGTTGACAACACCAAATGTTAGAACATTTGGCGAAGCAACTAAAACATTTTTTAAAAATATTTATTTATTTGACAGACAGAGATCACAAGTAGGCAGAGAGGCAGGCAGAGAGAGAGAGAGGAGGAAGCAGGCTCCCTGCTGAGCAGAGAGCCCGATGCGGGACTTGATTCCAGGACTCTGGGATCATGACCTGAGCTGAAGGCAGAGGCTTTAACCCACTGAGTCACCCAGGTGCCCCGCAACTAAAACTTTTATACATTGTTGGTAGGGGAGGAAAATGAGAACATTGGAAAAGATGTAAATTCTTATAAATTATATAGTTTCTCATAAATTAAATATACACCTCCACTAAGACCCACCCATTCCACTCCTCGGTATCTACCCAAGGATTACAAAAACACATGTCCACTAAAGGATGTGTCTGAAAAGGTTCCTATTAGCTTTATTCATCATAGCCCTGGACTGGAAGATCAGGTGCCCATCAACAGAAGACTGAATAAACGAACTGTGGTCTATTCATACAGGAAAGAACCACTCATCTATGAAAAAAAAACAACTACTGATACAAGCGACAAAATGGAGGCATGAATCCTAAATACCTCCTGATGGCACAAAAATTTGCACAAAGCAATACCAATTTTATGATTCTATTTATATGAAGAACTAGAATATGCAAAATTGATCTATGGTGAAAAAAATAAGATTCATTCCCGCTAGGAATGCTGAACCAGGAGTTTGCTGGGAATGGACATGGGGAAAATTTCTAGGGTGATAATTATGTTCTGTACCTTGATAGGGGTTTGAATCGCACAGGTGTATGTATTTGTAGGAACTCATCAAATGGTATGCCGGTGATGTTTTTCATTTCATCATAAATGAATTTTATCTGAAAAGAAATTGTAAGGAAGTTACAATTGTGAGGAAGTTACAATTGGCATTGTAAAGAAATAGTGAATTTTTGTGAATAATATTGAAGTATTTGGGGGACTGTATCCATATCTACAACTTACTTTGGAAACACCATAAAAATTATACGAGCTGCTGGATGGTTAGAGAATCAATATATGAGAAAGCAAGATAGTGAAAGGTCAGCTGAAGGAACCTTATTTGGAAATTTTATAATAGAATATTGAGAACAGGGGTGCCTTGGTGGCTCAGTGGGTTAAAGCCTCTGCCTTCAGCTCAGGTCATGATCCCACGGTCCTGGGATCGAGCCCCACATCGGGCTCTCTGCTCCTCAGGGAGCCTGCTTTCTCCTCTCTCTCTGCCTGCTTGTGATCTCTGTCAAATAAATAAATAAAATCTTTAAAAAAAATAATATTGAGAACAAAAGACAATTGAGACCCCTTCGCGGATCACCTGTAAGCTGGGGTCCTGGCCCTAGAAAAAGATAGTAGAATCTAGCTTATGTCTAGGGGAACAGACTAAGGTGGCTACTCGGTCCAGAAATTGGCTTTCTGTGCTCTATTCTAACTTCGGCAGTGAACCCAGTGGCTGAGGCATTTCCTAAGACCCACGGGCTCCTGCTCTCTGCAGTCGGTGACTTTAGAGTTCTCACGGGATCTGTTCTAGAAATCTGGAGCAGAGAGAGATTCTCTGATACCATTTACTCTCTAGCTACTGAATACCTACTGTGTGCTATTCTCTGGTTCAGGTTTTGAAGATACTATGAGGAACTGAGTGTCTCCTTTTTTATCTTACCATTGCTAAAATCTGCTCTTCTTCTACTTATTATATTGAAGTATTTGGGGGCATGTATCAATATCTACAACTAACTTTGGAAACACCATAAAAGTCATATGTCTTTATTGACACTCCTACTAGAAGACTTGCCAATTCCTTTTACAAGCCTTATTGACATTTCTTATGTCAATAAGGGGTTCAAAAACCCCTTGCTAAAATTGGACCTGAATACCTCTATCTAAACAGAAGAGATTTTCTTTTTCTTGTTTTACCCTCTCGGGAGTGACACTTAACACGAGAAGATCCTCAAAGCCTCAAAATAGCTCAGCAAGATATTGGACACATGCCTAGTGACCCCAAGTCACCTTACACTCTCCTGAAGTCGAGGAGAGAGAGACAGTGTAGTAGGGCTGCTAAGCTCAACCCTCTGCCCCACTTCCAGCACAGGGCACACCGATTACCATTCCTTCCTTGGGCCAGAAGTTCTGCCCAAAGTTTAGCTTGGGGACACGGCGTCAAGGAGAGGTGGCCGGCCTACTCGGTCACTTGACATGACCTTGAATCCCACGTTACAAATGCAATTGCTTTGGCCTCACCTAGCACACAAAAGAGAAAATTCCTTCCCTAAACGTCAATTTTCCCCAACATTCTTGGTGGAATGTAGGCATGTTTTGAGCTGTCACAATGGACCTCGAATTGCTTGAGCGGCACCATACTCAGTAAAAAGTAAATAAAAATCGGTTGCCTTCATTAGAAAGGCTGCCACGCTTTCTTTCCATACAGTGACTCATCCCATGGCTTAACTGCATACTTTCCCCTCTGCCACGTCCAGACCGTCACCTCTTTGTCACCTTTACGTGTTTGCAAATCCACCAGCTCTGAAAACCTCTTGGCAAGGTGATGGTCCCAGCAGCTCACCACCGCCCCTCCTCCTGGCTGAAATCTCCTTGTCTCTTCTCCTTCCCCAAGAATTTTGACCTCTCAGAAGTTTAAATATCTGTCTTCCTTCCCTAGAACGCTATTTTTTCAGACAGTTGGATTCTCGGGAGGTAATGATATGACTCGGGGAAAATAAGTGCTCATTTCCCTATCTCTGGTGCCAGTTAAAGTGATTGGTGTTCAGGACTTTCGGAAGCTCTTTTGAAAACAACAGGGCTGGTCAGATTCCAGCAATTTACCTTCCAAAGGCTGAGCATGTCTGGGCAGTGGCTGCATAATTTGGATGGAATCATCACCGATGAGACAGAGTTGGCTCAGCTAGGGAGCACTCATTGCTCTTTTAAACTCCACGGCACCAGGGGATGAAGTCACCTTTCTTCTTTTAAAACCAACAGATTGGCCCTGTAAGTCCCTGTCCCTTCTGCTAGAACGTGGTGTTTTTTCCTCCTCGCGGTCACCAGGACCTTCTCCCAGGTAAGGAAGCTCTGCTTTTGTGGGTTTCCATCTGGAGAAGCTTGCTTTGAGGGGGATTTTGCAGGGCATCTCTGGGTAGAATGGGAGGCAGTTCGAGGGACATGCTGGCTGAGGAGGAGGGCTGGGTCCCCGCCAACTGGTGTCCACTCTGTGGGCCGGTAGACTCTGAGCTGGGCCAGCAGAGCCCCCACTTAGCTCTGAGCTGCAGGGGCTGGTTCTCACGGTGGGGGGGGGCATGGAAATTGAATCTGGGCTTGGTTTCAGGTTCCTGTTGTATAACCAGCATGAGGGTGAAGCGGCAATGAGCGGTCTCCTCTGGGCTGGGGCCGACTGTCCTGACAACTGGCTTTGTGTTTGGCTTCGTGACACCCCCCCACCCCGGCCCCAGGAGGGTCCCGTGATAAAAGCTGATGTGCAGAAAAGCAACAGCTTTCTGGAGAGCCTTCCTTTGCGAGAGTACAGCAGGAAACAAAGGGGCCCCCGCTCCCTGTTGTAACATGCAGGGACCTTGTGTAAACAATCGCTGAGCTGCTGTGTGGCGCAGAAAGGTAGGAATGCATCTCAGAGCCTGGCCATAGGAATTCGCAGGAAGGGAGCATGAGCATTGGGGTGCACGTGTGCAGGTAGACCTGTGGTCCTAGGGACTTACTGGAAGCTCCCTGCTACACTTCCGATGAGTTATAACAGGCTCTGTCACTGATTGAATCTCACAGCTCTTACTGGCTCTAGAAGTCTCAATAAAGACATCTTGGTTATGATGGAGGCACCTGCGGGGTGATAGGTGGCTTTTGGAGAGAGAGCTGAACCAACATGGAGTGAAAACATTGAGAATCACGGAGCCCTTGTACTCCTTGACACAGAACCCTGCCACACAGGGTATGCGGGCGTTCATCCCTAACCTTTGAAGGGAGCGAAGAATCTCATTTCGATGAGATGCTTGTTTTGTTTTAAATGCCATTGCCTACTAGCTGTCTGGCTCTGGCTGACAGGTTTGCCTGAAACTTGGCATGTCCAGAATTCATCCTGACCTGAAGTCTGCTCCCCTTTCTGTGTCCCCCCAGCTCAGCAAAAAGCTGCTGTTTTTCCATGACAGTTTTCTGATCTTCATCTTGGACACCCTCCTCCATCCTTGCATTCCTATATCTAGTTTGCCAACACATCCGACAGATTCTGCCTCCAGGTTGCCTCTCAAAGCCATCCATCCATTCTCCACCTCCATGGCTGTTTTCCTCATTCAAGCCAGGATCACCTCCTTCCAGAAACATGGAGGCCTCTCCTCCAGGCTTTCTGTCTCTTCTCCCCTTTCCAGTGCAGTCGGCGTGATTCTGCCATGGTCAGTTAGCACCCGCAGAGTCCAGTCCATCCCTAATCTGGTGATTCTGCCTCCTTACTATCCCTTGAAAATGTTCACATCCCGCTCACTGCCACTCCCTTGGTCCGACTCACCAACACCCTTCCCCTGAGTTAACATGGTGGCCTCTTAGCTTGACCTCCCTCCTGTCAGGCTCACTCCTGTCTCAGTAGAAGGCATTTTTCACTTCCTGTGTTTCCAAGCTTTTTTATTTTTATTTTTTTAGATTTTTATTTATTTATTTGACAGAGATCACAAGTAGGCAGAGAGGCAGGCACAGAAAGAGGAGGAAGCAGGCTCCCTGCTGAGCAGAGAGCCCGATGCGGGCCTCGATCCCAGGACCCTGAGATCATGACCCGAGCCGAAGGCAGAGGCTTTAACCCACTGAGCCACCCAGGCGCCCTGTTTCCAAGCTTTTAAAGGACATGTTGTACAAGAGCAGAACTTGAAACACTTATTACTGTCTTGGGGGTATGGGAGCATCAGGACTGTTATGACTTCTGTAGATACTTCAAGAGGGGAGGCAGAGGGAATGGGGGAAGGCGGGGGGTGTATACTACAGCGGGGAGATGGCCTGAGCTCATGCCTGGGAACCATGCAGGTCTACAGCTGAATCCCAGCTCCTCTTCCTAGCGTGGCCTTGACCAAACTGGTAAGCCTTCTTGAGACTCGTTTTCCTCAGCTGTGAGACGGAATGGAAGTAATAATGCCGACGTCGCTAGATGAATCTAACAGACGCGAAAGCTCTGAAACCCAGCAATTAAGAATTTTTAGTTCCTTTCCTGCTTTCCATTCCTTTTAAGGCTTATAATCTCTAAGTATCATGTATCTTTGAGGTATCTGTGCATGTGTGTTTGTGTGTGTATAATTATCTGCTTTGGGCACAGTAGAAAAAAGGAATGGCAAAGAAATACATGAGAACTCTCTTAAAAGAATTTGCAGTTTGCTTAGGGAGGCAAAGCAGCCCTCAGTGGTATAAAAACAGCTATAAAATAAGCATTCTGCGATCGTCATGCATCTTAGTACCGGTTGAGGACATAAGCAGGGAGGGCTTGTGCCAACAGGTCCGTGAATACCTGCAGACAGAGTGTAAGTAGGTCTGTATCTGCAATTTTCAATTTTGGTTTGTTGGGGACTTCAGAATCACCGAACTCTGATGCTAAAGCAGAGCTTCCTGGAAGACTTTGTCCTTTTAGGGTGACTTAAGGACACCCCAATTAAGTGCTGTGCAGTGTGTGAAGTGGCTTTACTCATTCATTTATTCGTCCAGCATTGGTGTGCGCACGGACTCTGTGCTGGGTCCTGTGTTGTGCGATTGCTTTGCAACCCTTCCATGGGACACGGAGGATAATTCTTCTGTTGAATCACAACTAGCCTTGGGGAATCACTGGACCAATACAATAAGAAGAAAGTGACATTGGGGATATCCATGGCTAGGTTCTAAGAAGCTTTGCAGCTTCCTGCTGGGGGTTCTTGGCTTACTCCCTCTGGGGGAAGCCAGCATTGTGTAAAGTCATGGGCTGGCAACCTGGCTCTTGTGGAGGTGGGTCGTGGGGGGAAACCCTGATGTGTAGGGTTTGGCAGTTTTCATAGTATAAGTACTCCCTCCCACCATGGCTGATTTCGGGCTACCAAAGGGAGAGTGCTGAATGCGGGGTTGGAAAGAGAGACACAGAATTGGCTCTTACAAGTGGGGACAGTCCAGCCCCAGGGGCATGCCTGCTAATTCCTCGGAGACTATCAAGCTGCCAGAAAGCCAGCTAGGTGGACAGGCTACATGAAGAGAAGCCCAAACAGCCCCAGATTTTCCAACCATTTCCAGCCTGGATTGAGGCTCCAGGAATGAAGCCTTCAGAGGAGTCCAGACCTGGCCACGAGGGAAGAGCTGCATAGGAAGGACCCTGACTGGGAAATGCTCACCTCAGCTCAGTCAACCCATAGAGCCCCATCATCTAAGTTCAGAGGTGGTTGTCTCGCAGCAAAAGCTAACTGGAACAAGCTGGCCGTCTTGTTTCTGCAGAAGTCAGCCTGGATGGAACCCCCAAGGGAGTGTGCAGGAGTAGAGGAGTCTCTCCAGAGAATTCTCTGTGCATAGTCTCGGGCCTCAGATCACCAAGGAGAAAATTTCATAGTTAAAAAGATCTGAGTTAGAGACTCAGCCACTTCGCCAACTAGTTTTACGATTGTAACTAAATCAGTGAAAATCAATTCTCTTAGATGCATACATGCGCGTGCATGCACACACATGTTTCTCTCAGCTGCTTCTGTCACTGTCCAAAGCTCTGCTGGAAGATCACTCCCTGCTCCTCAGGCTCTGCTTCATCCTCTGCGTGGGGATCTGGGAGCAGGGGGAAGGCGACAGAGCAGAACAATAAGTCAAGGAAATGCCCAATCCTGAGGTCTGCTGGAAAGCCACTGAGATGCCTAGAAAAGACCAACAAAAAGGAATTAAAACAGGAGGCTTGGGGAAGACACATGGATGAGTGGTTAAAGCATGAATTTTGCTATCAGATGACCTGGTTTTCTTTTTTCTTTTTCTTTTTCTTTTTTTTAAAGATTTTATTTATTCATTTGAGAGAGAGACAGTGAGAGAGAGAGAGCATGAGCGAGGAGAAGGTCAGAGGGAGAAGCAGACTCCCCATGGAGCTGGGAGCCCGATGTGGGACTCGATCCCGGGACTCCGGGATCATGACCTGAGCCGAAGGCAGTCCAACCAACTGAGCCACCCAGGCGTCCCAGATGACCTGGTTTTCAATCTGAATTCTGATCTGGGAAAGCATCTTGACATTTCCGTTCTAAGCCTCTCCATCTTTAAAATCTGGATAATAATGCCATCTCACAACGTTCTCGTGAAGATTAAATGCGATGATGTATGTAGAAACCTAAAGACATGCGGAATGTGCAGCAGTTAACAGTAGTAGGAGCAATAGTGTTGGAGTCACACAGGTGGCATTGTTGTGACAAGTTCCAAAGCTATGGCCTCCTTGGTAAGCCCTGCACTTTGGTCCATCAGTCACACAACAGATGCCCAGGGTAAGAATTCAATAAATACTCAAATTAGACTATCTATTTTTGGAATACTCTACCAACATTTTTCTTGTTTTTTTAAAAAAAATTTCTTTATCTCTTTGAGAGAGAGAGAAAGAGAGAGAGAGAACAAGCGGGGGAGGGTCAGAGGGACAACAAGCAGACTTCCTTCTGAGCATGGAGCCCACCGCAGGACTTGATCCCAGGACCCTGAGATCATGACCTGACCCCAAGGCAGACACTTAACAGACTGAGCCACCCAGGTGCCCTGACCATTTTTTCTTATTGTCCCCCAGATAAACTTCCAAGGACTTAAAAAGCATTAGTATGCATTTTTTTCTCCTTTAAGTGTGAAGTAGGAACCAAGACCGTATTTTCTCATGTCTTGTGAGTCCTCTTCATACCTTCTGCTGTGTAATAGGTACTTGAGTCGTTCAGTGCTCACAGTGCTCAGTACATTTTAACTGTTATTATTTTTAAAATTCTATTTAAGGACAAAATTAAATTGGGTGACTTATGCTGGGATCCTGATCCCAGAAATCTTAAGGATACTGTTTCTAGACGCCACCACTTTGGTAGAACAGTCAGGGTGTTGGATAGCATGATTTTTAAGAGCAAAATCTGAGTGTTAAGTCCTCGTGCTTTATTTATACTTGGTGAATAAGAGTTACTAAAACTTTAATCTATGCACTGACGTTAGGCGGACTTGTCTCATGAAATTTATGGTTAGTTCAGTCATGTGGACTTTTTAAACAAAGAATAATGCAAACATTCTGTTAAAGAATAGCTGAATTGTGTGTTTTTTTAAAAAACTTGTCTTATGAAATATTTATAGATTCGTGAGTGTGTGCTTGCTTGGGCCAGCCTCCCTCAGTGTTAATGTTTTGTATAACTGTAGCATAATGCCAAAACTAGGTAACTGACATCAGCACAGTCCAGGGACTTTACCAATTAGATCTTATCATAAGTTTTTATCAGCTATGCATGTACTCATTTGTGTGCATGTATATAATTACATGTAATTTTTGTCATGTTAATTTCATTAACTAATACAGCAGTCGAGATACAAAACCTTACCGTCACCACAAGTCTCTCTTTCTACAACTCCTTTGAATCCACCTTCCACCCCTAGTCCTTTGAAGCTCTTAATCTGTTGTCCATCTCTGCAATTTTATTTCAGGAGCATTACATAAATAGAATCATGCAGTATTTAAAGATGATTTATTTATTTATTTGAGAGAGAGTGTGAGCAGGAGTGGGGGAGGGGCAAAGAGAAAGGGGGGAATCAGGCTCCCCTCTGAGTGGAAAAAGGAATACTTTATCCCAGGACCCTAGGATCATGACCTGAGCTGAAGGCAGCTGCTTAGCTGACTGAGCCCCGCAGGCACCCCCAGAATCATGCACTGTTTACATGCATGAGATTGACTGTTTCCACTCTGCATAAGGTCTCTGAGATCCATCCAGGTTGTTACATCAATAGCTGGCTTTTTTTTTTTTATTGCTGAGTCGTATTCTACAGTACAGATGTACCACGGTTTGTTTAATCATTCACCCACCAGAGGACATTAGGGTTGTTTCCAGCTTGGGGTCATTCACATAAAGCTGATATGAGCATCTATGTGCAAGTTTCTGCCTGAATGTAAATTGTCATTTCTCTGGGATAAAAGCCTGAGAGTGTAGTACCCAGGTCTTATAGGTAAGTCCATTTCTAGTTTGAAAATGAACTGCCAAATTGTTTGCTAGAGTGACCATGGCCTCTTGCGTTACCACCGGCAATGTGTGAGTAATGGAGTTTTTCTGCATCTTCGTCAGCATTTGGTGTTAGCACTATGTTTAAGCTGCTCTAATAGGTCTGTAATGATATCTCATTGTCATTTTAATTTGCATTCTCGAATGGGTAATGGTGTTGAACATCTTTTCATGTGCTTATTTGCCATCTGTGTATCTTCTTCAGTGAAATGTCTATTAATGTTTTATGTTCATTTTCTAATTGGATTGTTTTTTCACTGTTGAGTTTTGTGAGTTCTTTATATATTCTAGAGACATGTCCTTTTTCAGATGTGCAGTTTACAAATATTTCCTCCCTCTCTGTAAATAGGATTTTTCATAGAGCAAAAGTTTTTAACTTTGACGAAAGCCAACTTATTAATTTTTCCTTTTGTGGATTATTCTTTTAGTACAAAGTATAAGAACTTTTGCCTGCTCCTAGTCCTCAAAGACTTTATCCTATCTTTTTCTGGAGCTTTATAGTTTTACATTTAAGGCCATAATCCATTTTAAGATAATTTTTTGTATAAGGTGTCAGGTTTGTGTTGAAGCATGGTACCAAACCCAAACACTATACAGAAAAAGACTGGTATATTTAAATACAGAAAATTTGCAACATATAGTTGAAAACCGTATAAATGACATCAAAATTCAAATGGCAGACAGAAAAGTTATTTGCAGTACCTATGTAACATAGTAGAATATTGTTTCCTAAATATAAATTTCCTAAAATTTAAATAGTATATCAATAAGAAAAAAAGTAAACATGGACCAAGTACATGAACATGCTGGTCAGAAGAAAAGAAATGCAAATGGCCAATAAACTTAAGAAGGGATGATAAGCCCCCAATTTAAGGGGCACACGTTAAAAATGAGAGGACTTGCTTCTTTCTATTACAAAAGAAGTACAAAATTAACAGGCATCGTAAAAATATAAAAAACATAAAACATATATAACGTTAAACATCATCATACCCTCCCATGCCTAAAATCATTCTTTCTTCTTTCCCTAGAAATAATCTCTATGAAAAGTTTACTATTCCTTCCAGGAATAGATTATGTGATTAGAAGTGTGCATGTGTGTGCAAGTGTGTGTGTGTGTGTGTGTGTGTGTGTGTGTGTTTCCTTCTTATACAAATTGGATCCTCTATACAAACGGTTTTGCACCTGGCTGTCTACAGTTGATATCATCATCATGATTTTTCATACCGACTATCCGAGTCACTTTATTTGTTTAAATGGTTGCATAGGATTTACAGTGTAGCTACACCTTATTTCATTTAACTCTTTATTGAGAGACATTATAGTGTTTCTCTTTTTCTTTCGTTACTAGGAATGCTGCATTCTAGAGATCATGGGGTTCACTTGTTTATACCTGTATTCTGTAGGATAGATACTTAGAAGTGAAACTGCTGGATCAAAGGACACATGAACTTTCATTACAGAATATGCCAAATTGCCATTTCAAAAGATCTCTCCATTTATTCTTCTACCAAAATGCGAGCATACCTATTTCTTCAAAAAGTCACCATCTCCTGAGATTAACCAATGCTTTAGAACACTTGGACAATGTGATGAGTGAAAAAAGTCAGCATTGTTTTAATCTGCATTCTGAGGTTGAATGTGTTTTTATATGTTTATAGTTCATGTCTGTTTCTCTGTTAATCATCAGTTTATAGCTTTGCTTGTCTCTGTTGATTGTCATTTTCTTATTGCTGTATGAAACTCTTTTATAGTCTGGATATTAATCTTGTTACACATGTGGTAAATATTGTTTTCCTTCACTAGTTTTTATTGTACTTTTCTTTGTTGTGTCTTTCTTTCTAGAGAAGTTTTGATTTTATGTAGTGCAATCTGTCTATCCTTTATTTTATGACTTCTAGATTTCATACATTAGCAAACTTTTCCCACTCCAGGATAAAATTTTCTCCTAATATGCTTATGGATTTTCTTTTATTGTTTAGATCTTTTATTTTATTTTGATCTTGAATTTATACACCCTGTGAAATAGGAGTCCACCTTAAAAAATGGCCAATTAACCCCATAGTCTTTATTGAATAGTCTATCTTTTCCCCCACTGACTTGAAATGCCGATTTTCCCATATGCCAAATCAATTTCATTGATTATTTTTGAAACTTCCTAATCTGTGCAAATAAATAATTTACTCCACCTACAAAATCATGTTGTTTTAGTTACTTTAGCTTTACAATTTGTTGTATTATGGAAAGTAAGTACCTTCTCAAATCCTGTCATTATTTTTCCTTATCAATAGTTTCTGTGTTAAAAAGCAAGATAGATTAATAGAAGAAAAAGGCAGCCACAATAAGAAAAGACATGTATGTATTTGTGTATGCATGCAAGTGAGTGTGTATGTATATTACATATTCATAAAAATATATGTATACACACATATGTATATATGTGTGTACATACATACACACACACACACACACACACACACTAAGTAGGTATTTGCATAGGCACAGATAACTCCTGGTGGGGCACACTAGATCCTGTAATAATTACCTCTAGGGAGTGGAACTATTGGTGAGTCTACTGATGAGTGAGATTTACTTTTCATTTTGCATCATTCTTTACTTTTTATGCATCCTTGAAAAAATTTGCATTTCCATCATAAGTAAGGACAGTATATGATTTTCTCTGCCAGAAACCCAAGCCTGAATAAGGGCATATTCTGTGTGTTGAGTGTTTCTCAATCAGCACTCCACATACGAATGACCTGGGGAGTTTTTAAAAAGTACAGATGTTTAGGGACCTGCCCCCAGAGGTTCTGTTTTCATAGCTCTGGGAGAGAGCCTGGGCATCAACATATTTTAAAAGGACCCCCAGGTGGTACTGATACTCAGTCACAGTTGAGAACCATTGCTGTAGATGATATGAGGCCTCAAAGTGTCCCCAGAAGGCCACCATGATGAGGTCTTTTTCAGAATATAATTACTTGGGAATGCAACCCAAAGTAATCTATCACTTCTCTGTCAGGCTAAGTGTTGGCATGAGACCAAGTGCAAACAAGTGTGGAGGGGAGTGGTGGAAAAGAGCTTTGCTTAAATGTGTGTGAAAGCATCCATCTCTGTGGTAGGCCTTTTTGTTGCAAAGTTTAGACTCCTTCAGGTTTTCTTGACACATAAGAGATTCTTTTAAAATCATTATGACCATAAAAGATACAAGAATCTCATGGAAACTCAAAAACAAAGCAAAACAAAACAAAAAACCCACAACAGCTGTGCCTTAGGAACCCAGAATGTGGTTGGTTCTGGAGGGTTCCAAGAGAGCTCCAGGAGCCAGGGTTCCTTGGAGACCCTCCCATAGGAGACTTTCAAAATACTTTCATCTGGAGAATTGCTTTGTTAAAATGAAATGACTTTTGGAAGCCGAATCTGGGAAACAGATCAAAGAGGAAATTAAAGAAGCCTAAGGATTGACTGGAAACCCAATATTGCCGTAGCTCCGCGGCTTACGTGCCTCTTCCTCGGATGCTTCTCCCCGTCCCTTGGCTGATTATGCCTCTGTGTTCCCGAAGGAGGAGCTGACCCAGCTCGCCCGCAATGGTCTGTCCCTGGTTGGGCGGACTTTTTCACACCAGATGACCACAGAGAAGGATGGAATGGCTCATGGAGTCGTGTGCCCGCCCACCCCTGCTCACCAGAGCCAGAGAGGGCATGGAGAGGAAAAGTGAGTGCGTGAGAGTTTCCTTAGAGTGGGAGAGTGCAGAGAACATGGATCATGATTCCCCTGTACAGGCCAAGCATTATGAGTGCTCCGTGAAGGCTGGATGGGAGGATGGAGCTGCATCAATTCAAGCCAAGGTGCTAAGGGGCAAGGTCAGGAATGGGTCTGTGGCCCTTGCACTCTGAATATCCCTAAAGGTCTTTTTTAGCTCTACTTATTTGGGCTTTTAAAAGGTCTTAACAGCCCAGGAATTCAGGAGAATGGAATTTATTTTCCCTTGGAATTAGGTCTGTGCCCTGGCGGGAGGCAGAGCCCTCCAGGGGTGGCTTGTGCCAAGTTTGAAGCCTTGGTATGAAAAAAAGGAATCCAATGTTGTCAGTAGTACTTTGTTATATGGAAGACATGTTTGTTTGTTTTTTTTAAGATTTTATTTATTTATTTATTTGAGAGAGAAGAACAGAGCTAGCAAGAGAGCTTGAGCAGAGTGAGAGAAGGAGAAGCAGGCTCCCCGCTGAGGAGGGAGCCTGATGCAGGGCTCCATCCCAGGACCCCCAGATCACTACCTGAGCCAAAGGCAGACACTCAACCGACTGAGCCACCCAGGCATCCCAACGGGTTACTTCTTGAAATACTATTTTGAATATAGTGGATTAAATATTACTAAAATTAATTTTACCTGTCTTATTACTTTGTTTTAAATGTGGCTATTAGAAAAAAGTTTTCAATTATACACGTGGCTCATGTTTTCTTTCTCACAGACAGTTGGATTAGATGGTGACTCCAAGGAGCAGCTGGGTGGCTCAGGCAGTTAAGTGTCATCCTTTGGCTCAGATCATGACCCCGAGGTCCTGGGATAGAGTCCTGCATTAGGCTCCCTGACAAGCCTGCTGCTCCCCCTGCTTGTGCCCTCTCTCTCTCTCTCTGTCAAATAAATAAATAAAATATTTTAAAAATATAAAAATAAAGAGATGGTGACTCTGACATTTCCCCCTTGCACAGGCATGTAAAGATCTGTATATGAAAGACATATCTTTGCGGTGGGGTCCCCTTTAATACCCGGTTTTCAGAGCTGTGGCAGTTTGGTTCATCATCAGAGCTGTGGTAATCTGTCTTATTCTGGCTTTTTTCCCAGTCTTATAAACTGCAACCCAATTCCTGCTCTCAAATATAACCACTTAATCCTCTCCTATGGTTTCCCAATATCCCACATCCAGGTGGCATTGTTCATGGCTCTGCCTGGGCAAGTCCTTATGGACCCTTTCTCTGCGTCTCTGCTTCGCTTGCTCCTTCCTGCCTCATTGTCTCTCTTCCTTTCTGGGACCAGCACACAGCAGATGTCTCACACGTGTACTCTCAGGCACTTTTCACACGCGTCTTTTTCCTGCAAGTGCGTTCCAGCCAGCCGCCTGGATTTGGGGACAGATGACTGCTTCCTAATGGCCCGTCACAATTCATCCTGTTTCCCCCAGGAATGAAGTTTGCAGATGGGACTGAGTCACTTCTGGAAGTGTATCTGCTTCAGGAATTTATAATGATTTTAATAAAACCAACTACTGTCGTCATTTATTGAATTGTATTAGATCCGGCCAGGATCTATGGTAGGTACATTGCAGATGTGTCTCATTTAATCCCTACAACATGGGACGCCTGGGTGGCTCAGTTGGTTAAGAGGCTGCCTTCGGCTTGGGTCACGATCCCAGCATCCTGGGATCGAGTCCCACATCGGGCTCCTTGCTCAGCAGGGAGCCTGCTTCTCCCTCTGCCTTTACCTGCCTCTCTGTCTGCCTGTGCTCACTCTCTCTGACAAATAAATAAATAAAATCTTCAAAAAAAAAAAATTCCTACAACAACCCCACAGAGCTGTGCTGCGATCCCCTAATAGGGCTGGGGCAAATGAGGCTCAAGAAAGTTGTATACCTTGCTCTCTGATCGCTGCTAGGAAATGGGGGACCTGGGATTTAGATCTACGTCTGTCCCCAAAGTCTTATCTCTTACCTCCAATTTAGACTGTAAAGATCTACTGCCTCCCACAAACGATGCCACCTCCCGAGCTGGGCAACTACAAGTTGGAATTCTATGCTGCTTAGCAGTGATATCTCTAAGCAAATCTGTTGAATGATGACAGTGCTATGTGTTTGCGTACTGGTTGGTGACTGTTGAATTGACATACAAGTTTCCCAAAACCTTGTGAAAGCTAGAATAATGGGCTCTCTGAACCCTATTTCACACGCTAGAGAAACTGAGCTCCAAGGGGATGAAGTGGTTTGTCCAGGGTCACTAAGTGAAGAAACAAACCCAAGTTACGTGAAAACCCAATTTTCATGAAAGATTTATTTTCGATTTTCCTACTCCATCGGGATATACAGGGGCATTGCGCTGCCTGGATGGCAGAATATGGGGACAGACCTTTTGTTGTGATTGCTGATAGAAACCTGAGTTATGTGAAGGTTTTGCAGGCACAGACTCATTGGAGTCTCCCAGCTGTAGGTATGCCAATGTTATTCACCCAACAAGCATTGCCTGACCTCATGTCTGGCCAGGCATGGGGCTACTGGCTGGATGGTAGCAATGGAAGGGGCATAAGACATGACTTTGTCCAAAGGAAACCATCTCCTGCTGGACATGGCAATTATCTTGTCAAGAGAGTATTATCATCCACGGAAAAGCATTGTCCTAATGGAATATAAAAAGTTCTGCAAAGCACAAAAGGAGGAGGAAATAACTCTGCCTCAGAAGGTTTCCTGGTAGAAGGGACTTGTGAGTTTAGAGATGAAAAGCCCAAGTCACTAAGAGTTCCGCAAAGAGCCTCATAATGTTATAACTTCATTAGGCTTCCTAAAAATATGCTTGTTGCCATAGCTCCTTAGAGAGTAGTAGCATAAATTATTTATTGGAGTATTTAAAATATTAACACCAGTAAATTCCATGATACAGTCACAAATATTCTGGCTAGTTGGATGAGCCAATTTGAAATAATGGTTTTTACGGTACTCCAACTTTCCAATTCTACAAAGCTAGTATGAATACCTGGAAATAAATAAGAATCCCAGAAGAATCGTGTCCACTCTCTAAACATCAGCCATTTCAGACAGAGGAAAACTCTGTCTCTAGCACTTCGTACCCTTTTATTCATGTAAAGAGGTATTTTCTTACACAATGGATACTTAAGAGCATTCTTTTTTTTTCCCCAAGCATAAGAGTCTTGTATATGCTGCTGAATTTCATCTCTTGAGTATTAAGAGCCCAAATGTAGACACTAATGTGTTTATTTGGAGATGGAAAGATAAGAACCTTCCAAATTTAGAAATTGAAACTGATCAGAGCCAAACTCTTGGAGCCCAAGAGGAGAATGCCCTCTTGGCTACAGTGGTCCATAAGGCTGCTGGTGATTGGATTTTTCTGATAGATGGCATAGTACAATAGACTGAATATTTGTGTCCCTACAAATTGGCAAGTTGAAGTCTTAATCCTGAATGTGATGGTCTTAGGAGGTGCAGCCTTTGGGATGTGATTGGGTCATGAGGCTGGAGCTCTCTAGCCCCTTCTGCCACGTGAAGATGCAATGAGAAATCATCAGTCTGCCACCAAGAAGGAGTCCTCCCAGAACCTGACCGTGCTGGCACCCTAAGCTTGGGTTTTCAGCCTCATGGTCTATAAGAAATAAGTTTCTGGCTTTTATAAGCCACGCAATCTGTGGCACTTTGTTATAGCAACCCAAACTGACTAAGACACCTAGATCCTAGATAGCGGAGGTGTTAGCTAGAAATTTCTAGTTGAGAAGGAAAATCCCATCACGGGACCTCTTCTCTCTTGCACTTCAGTGTAGTTGTTTGGCTTGTTTTCTGGGTGTGACAAAATAGACTTACACCTTCTACTCATAACCAAGATGGAAGGCTCCTTCTGATCGTGACTTGTTGAAGAAGAAGATCCAGATCTGCAAGAGTTGGGAGAGCGTCTGAACAGGGGTAAAAATCTTGACATTCCTGGAAGAGTGTTTCCTTTTTTTTTTTTTTTTAAAGATTTTATTTATTTATTTGACAGAGAGAGATCACAAGTAGGCAGAGAGGCAGGCAGAGAGAGAGGAGGAAGCAGGCTCCCTGCTGAGCAGAGAGCCCGATGTGGGACTCGATCCCAGGACCCTGAGATCATGACCTGAGCCGAAGGCAGCGGCTTAACCCACTGAGCCACCCAGGCGCCCAAGAGTGTTTCCTTTTAATGCAGATTTTGAAGACCAGAAGAAAGAGTAGGAGTCTGAAAACAGCTCTGCAGTATGGAGGATTGTTGATGAATATTAATATTTTAAGAATTTAAAAATGAAGTGCTTGACAAACGCATTCACAAATATGACGGGCTGCCTGGATAGAAAGGACGATCCTTCCCACAGGTAGCATTCAAGTATGCGCTGGGGATATGGCTACTAGGGAGCCGGCACAAGGCAAGGGTTGGTCGAAAGGTCCTGCGATCCCTACCAAATTCTAGATTCTATTATTTGCTAATTCTTGGTTTACCTTGTGCGTATCTTTATGTTTGCTTTTTACTTTATTCTCTAATGATATGGCCAGGTACTTGTCTCCCTGACAAGGTCGAAATTTCCTTGAAGGAAGAAAGCTATCTACCCTGTTCTATCCCAAGCATTTAGCACAGTGACTAGAACATAGGAGATACCAAGTAAATATATATCGAATGAATAAATGAACTAATTTTGTGTATCTATATTAATATGTATGTCTATATCTCAATTTATTAGTGTAATTATGTATATCTTGATTGGTAGTGTAAGTCATCAGCAGACTTGCTTGTGCTGCTAGGGCGTTCATACTCCTTACAGCCCCTGGTTGCTGGGCTATCTGGAAGATGCAGTGTGCTATGTAGTTCCCCACATACGGCACTTCTATGTCACTTATTCTTTCTCTGCAGCTGGAGCTGTGCTATAGCAGTGAAGGCAGAGTCGAGGTATGGCTGAGGTTCTTTTGAATTTGTATTTCTAAATCCAGCCCCACTGCCAGCCATGCCCCTAGAGATGCTGGTTAGAGGTCTTGGGTGTGATTCGGCTGCATTAAGTGGGCAGGTCTCCTGCAGATAATCAGAAGTGCGGTTTCAGCCCAAGCGTGGGGAGGGAGGCAGGTGTACGAAGGGCAGGGGCTCTGATGGCACGCCGGGCAGAGGAGCAAGAATGCAGACTCAAGTAGGAGAGTGAGTGGGAGAATCTCCGCGAGCTAGACTGGATGAGAAGGTCAGAATGGGGCCAGGAAGCAGAGGCAGAGAAGGTGTGGTTTTTACGTGGAGCAATTGCCAAAGAAGCAGAGGAGGTGGGTGGGGTTGCAGACAGCACTTGCCAAAGGAAGGTGTGTCACGGAGATCTGTTCGACCAACAGAGACTGAGCACCTGCCTTGGGACAGCCACTCTTCCCACTGCTGGGGATTCAGAGTAGGGTCTCTGCTCTCAGGTGCATGAGCTGTGGACTCAACTCTCTGTATTAAAAGACCATTACAGTACAGACAAATACAGTACAGCACGTGATGCATGTTGGAAGGAGGCAAGCACAAGGAAGTCTGTGGGGAGCACAGCAACTCTGAGACGGAAAGGACAATCTGTAGTCAGCAAGGTGAGGCAGGAGGAACGAACTCTTATATATATATATAAGTATAAGAGTATAAAATATTTATTTATTTATTTGACACAGAGAGAGAGAGAGCACCAGCTGGTTGAGTAGCAGGTAGAGGGAAAGGGAGAAGGCTCCCCGCTGAACAGGGAGCCACATGTGGGCTCTATCCCAGGACCCCGGGATCATGACTTGAGCCAAAGGTAGACACTTAACCATCTTGAGCCAAAGGTAGACACTTAACCAGGACCCCGGGATCATGACTTGAGCCAAAGGTAGACACTTAACCAGCTCGAGCCACCCAGGTGCCCAGCAAATGTCTTCTTGAGACATCTGAGAGTTAGGATGGATAAAGTGTGGTGATTGATCCAAGGGGCGAAGCGATCTGTCTATCAAGGATGGCCTGTTTCCAGCTCAGGCAGCTAGGGGGATGTCTTGCTCCAGAGGCAGCTCTGAAAAGAGAGGAGGACATGTCCATTTAAGGTCATCGGGGAGTCAGAGCGCTAACCTCCTAGGGTCCAAAAGTCCCCTGGGCCCCACACCACTCATGGTGGGGGGTCTCCTTTACCTGCTTAATAGTATCTGATACCTGACGAGGGTCCTTGCACACACCGGTCACTGTCATTTACACATCTGTTCAATCAACCGATATGAAAGATAAATTATGTAATCATAGTATCCTGGTATTCTGTAGACCCGAGGGTCCCATGGTGCAGGTGGTTTAGTTCTTCTCTTTATTTTTAAATTTATTTATAAATAAAATCTATTATAAAAATTTATGATTTATTTATAAAATAAATATTTCTATTTATTTTGCTATGTATTTCTTTCAGATTTATTGATGTCTAATTGACAAATAATATTGTAAGATATTTAAAGTATACACTGGAGATTCGTGTGTAGCTTGTAAAATGATTCTTCCTATGGAGGCAGCTTACCCATCACCTCACATATTTACCTTTCGTTCTTACTGCTGTGCATTAGCCCCGAACTTACTCATCTTACAGCTGGAAGTCTGGACCCTGTTACCAACCTCTCCCTGTTTTCTCCACCTCCCTGCCTCTGGCAACCACTTTTCTCTTCTCTTTTTCTAGGAGTTCTACTTTTTTTTTTTTCTTTTTGGATTCCACATATAAATGATATCATGCAGAATGTCTCTTTCTGGCTTATTACACGTAGCATAATGCCCTCCAGATCTACTCTCTGTGTGTGTGTGTGTGTGTGTGTATGTATGTGTAAACGAAACATATTAATCCAGGGGCACCTGGGTTAAGCATCTGACTCTTTGTTTCAGTTCAGGTCATGATCTTAGGGTCCTGGTATTGAGCCCTGTGTCAGTCTCTGTTCTCAGCGCTGAAGTCTGCTAGAGTTTCTCTCTCACTCTCTCTCTCGTCCCTCCCTCCCACACTCTCTCTCAGATAAATACATCTTAGAGGGGTGCCTGGGTGGCTCAGTGGGTAAAGCCTCTGCCTTCAGCTCAGGTCATGATCTCAGGGTCCTGGGGTTCTCTGCTCAGCAGGGAGCCTGCTTCCCTCTCTCTCTCTCTGCCTGCCTCTCTGCTTACTTGTGATTTCTCTCTCTGTCAAATAAATAAATAAAAGTCTTTAAAAACAAAACAAAAAAAAACCCAATACATCTTAGAAAACATGATAATCTAGAAAAATATGAATTCATTTATTCGTTAATAACACACACTGTTTCCATATGTTGGATATTGGAAATAATGCTTCTGTAAACATGGGAATACAGATGGTTCTTTGAAAAAGTGCTTCCCAAATCCTACAACTGTAGAGTTTCAACAAGCTTTCCCACTTGCACCACCCCCACTTTATCCTTTAGAGAAAGTATTTGCTCACCCCATTTTGTCTTTTTAGTTTCTTCTTCATGGACTTAGTCTTTGAGAGAGTTTAGTCTTAGATAGAGGTTCAACACTTTCGAGAAGGCCTGGAAAATGTTTTCCAGGCTCCATACATTCATGAACAACTCTGGGGCTCCCTGTGAAGGAAGCAGTGATGTTAGAATGCCAGTGACAGATGTAGTTGATCAAAGTCTTCCTCAAAATGCTTGTGTTTGATGTAATTTCATTTCACATTTTGTGTGTGGTTTTCCCAAGCTGTGGTGTGAAATTCAAGCATCAGAGAAACCAGCAGGGTTTTTAGGTTGAAGTTAATGAAACAATGGGAACCTACATAGTTCAGATTTATTCAGAATCTAGCCTCACACATCCAGAAGAGATCTTACAAATCTGGCTCCTGGGGGCCAGGGAATGCCCCCAGGGAAACTCATCCCCCAAGATGGGGAAAACCACAATTTAATTCATTAGTACAGCTCTATTTTTTGTCACAGAAAGCTATTAGAATCTCCAACTCACTTCTCAAAGATACTGCAAGGAGTAATGAAATGGTTCTGAATGACCAGTCTACTGGAAATCAATGTTGCTTTTTAAGGATGTAGTATTATTGTCAATAATGCTAAGATACAAGATGTTGAATACTTAGGTCGTTTGATTAAATGGTGATGTCAGCATGATCATGGCTCAGGACTGGATTTCCATTCCAGACATGTTTTCAGTCTTGCACAGAGAGCATGTCTTGTCCCGATCACAGATTATCTCTAGCCTTGATCAGCCACCTCTCACGTGTTCAAGCTGATGTCTCAGTTTGCTAATGGATAAATATCACAGCTTTCTCCACCCATGGATGTGGGTGGATGGGTTGCCTTTGTATGTAAAGCATATTATTATAGGCTGCAAGTCTTGGAAGGCTGAGCAAACCTTTGACAACATCTGGTTCTAATTCCTTCATTTACATTGAGGAAATGAAGCCAGAGAGAGTAAGTGGTTTGCCCAGTCCCCCAGTAGTTCCCCAGCCAGGGGCCTGAAATCCGGATTTATTGATAAATCCAAGGTTTTTACTCTGGCATTGTGCTATATCTCCTCTGGTCTAGGATTCCCTTTTAAAACTTTTGGGTGCTTGGATGGAAATCAAATCCCTACTAGAACCAGTACCCAATTTAGGTACCTCCTGGTGTTTTCTGAGCGATTTTTGGGTCTTCGTTGCAATTTCTAAGAGTACCATATTTCTCTAGGTAGACAACCAAAAGGCATACAAGGCAATGTCCGCAGTCAGTCAGGCAGTGTGGGAACCTGCAGGCAACTTCCCGCAGTGTTCTAGTGACCAGATCAAGCCAGCTGGTCTGATTACAACAAATGATCATTGGTGCCTATCCTAATTAGGGTGACAGGACTTCTGATGTGGTAAAGATCCCACTTGCTGTGTTCCTAGATTAAGTCAATCCATCATTTTCTGTTATGCAGCTGAGAACCTGCTGCATGCAGAGCTTTATGAAAATCTCTTTGAAATGTAAGTCAGAGCTCGGCCATGAGCTGTCATCTTCCCAGAGATAGGTTGAGATTCCCCAGGCTGGACTTCTCTGAGGCAGCCGGTGAAGAGATCTTCTTAGGAAAGCCAAGCGCCCTCCTCATCATGGTGTTCTAGGGGGAGATAGAAAATCAGCCTCCGTGGTCCTTCTTGGTCCTGGTATTGTTCTTTTGAATAATATTTATTGTATACCTTTTTCAGACGGTAAGAGTAATGCATGTTTATTGTGGAAAATGCAGAAAATTCCAAAGAAAATAAAAAGCACTCATAATTCCAATGCCTTAGGAGTTCCTTCTAGGTTTCTAGTCCAAAATTTTCCAATCTGTGCTTTAGACATATATGGAAGTATATACCCGTTAATTTTTATGAACTTGAGATTCTACTATATCCTATCCTAAAATTATAGAAGTCCATAAATCGTGCAGAGCTCAACACACTAAGTTCTTTGCTCAAAGCCTGGCATGTGGTGTTTGATCAACAAATATCTGTTAACTGAAGGGGGAGGGAAACCATGATTTGTGGAGTCAACCAGCCTCCTTGGAACATCTTCCACTCGGACCATGCGCGAATCTTGACAACAATCTCTGCATGCTAAAGAAACATAAGGAACCGGACATGACGACTTTCCTCCCAGAAAGCTTCTTCTTCCTAGGAGAGCATCAGTGGTAATTCATCTCCCGTTTTTGTGCTTATTATCTCCTTCAGGAGATTCCATTCGATCCGAGAGCTCCACGGACAGGAGGGTCCCCTGGAAGCATGGACCTCGGTGAAACATGGCCCCTGGAGGAAGGAACCTGGTTGTCTCATGCTGGAATTCATCACTTTGCCAACACCAGAGGGGGTATGGCTGCTTTTGATGTCCCTGATACACGTGGTACTCCTCAACTCCTACACACACTGTGTCAACCCAGCTGTGCTCAGTACGTGCCCCGTGCTGTTTGTCTTTTCAAAAGCAGCCAGGTGGATGGGAGAGGAGTGGACTTGGGAGTCAGGCAGGTTTGCGTTCAGATCCTACATTTCTTCCTTACCAGTTTTGTGGCCAGAAAGCTTATCATTTTCTCAGCTCTAACATGAGAGTAAGAATGCCTACTTCATAAGGCTCTGATAAGGACCGTGAGTTATGCAAGCTGTCATTTACAGAGCCCTTACCCTAGCCAGGTAGGAGGCTATTCGTACACCTCTGAGCACCTAACACGTGTCAGGCACTGTATTCCTGGTTATTTATTTATTTATTTTTTTAAGATTTATTTATTTATTTAGGGAGAGCAAGAGCATGTGAGAGTGGGAGGAGGAACAGAGGGAAAGAGAGAATCCCAAGTGGACTCCCCGCTGGAGCCCAACGCCAGGCACGAAGTCAGGACCCTGATATGATGACCTGAGCTGAAATCACGAGTGGGACGCTCCCAATGGAGCCCCCCGGTTGCCCCTGTATTCCTGCTTATCTTGTCTCCTCTCCTCTCAACAGCTCTGCAGAGACTGGCACTGAGGATAATACAACCAGGATAAACAGAGTAGGTCAGCTCCTGTCCCTTCCTTTTCCTTGCGTCGCATCTGAAGAACAGTTCAGCATGAAGTGATAGGGATGTTGTCAGTTTCATAGTTTACGCACATGTAAGAACCACAATCCCCCTACAGAGCTGTGGGCCTCTTTCAGGTCTAAGGGTCCACCCCCTCCCCATTCCCCAAATCTAAGGGAGATCTGCTTTGGTGATAGGAGCCATTCTGTGGCTAGGGAGACAAAGACCACTGAGCTTAACGCATTCACGTGAAGGTTTTAGTAAGGTTATGCCTCCCATTGTTGTTCATTCATTCAACCAATACTGAGCATCTACTATGTGCCAAGCAGTGGGGATACCTGAGAGCGAGGTAGGCATGGGGATCACTAGGATACACTCTGCCATGCTCGTCTCTAAAGTGGGGTCACCCACACAGCACTGCATCTAGGTACATCCCCAGCCAAGGTTATGGCTCACAGCACGGGAGAGGGGGTTGCCCACAGGGAAGGTCAGCACTTGGAGAAAACTTGGAGCAAAGAGCCAACAGTTGTCCTCTCCTGTGCCCTGTCTCCCTGTCCCCCTTGCCACTTTTTAGAGGTTCTTACACCAGTATTTCCTCACCACCTATGGAATATAGTGGAACCTCCTTGGCTCAACACACAGCCCTTCCTGATCAGACCTCTGCCTGCCTCTCTAGACCCATCTCCTGCTGTTCGCTACTGAACACAAACCCTCCATCGCTGAACAGACTGCCGCTACCACCTTGGATACATCCCGCACTCATACACTGGGAGCCTCTGCAGGGGTGGTTCCTAACGCTTGCCTTCTGCTTGGCGTCTTCCCCCCAATTCCCAAAGTTTCAGTTGATGTCATCTATTCTGGGGTCTCTTTCTGCCCCCCCCCCCCAGGTGTGAACACGAGTCGCAGCCTCGGCACTCCCACAGAACTAACAGATTCCGGGTCACAGCGCCTACCCCACTGGGCTGTGATAGTCACTATCCCGGACAGTATGTGGGCTTCTTGAGGCTGAGTCTCGCTTTATTCACCTCTGCATCCCTTTTGCAAGCAGCCCGGCAAACGGTTGATGTGTGTATATCTACTGGCGGGTGGCTGTGGGGCTCCGCGGGTGAACTGGGAGCAGGACCATGTCGCATGGGTATCTCTGCCCTCCCCGAGAGCCATCTTTGACGGCGCTAACCCAGGTGGACCTTGAACAACTGTCCCTTGGTCCCAGCGCATCACTTACCGGGATGTTCAGTGCACCCCTAGCATTTCCTTCCCTGCTCCAGGCTGGTTCACAAAAGTCTGCAGGCAGAGGAGAGAAGGGAAGGAGGTTTGCTTTGTCTGCCGGTGCTTTTGTAACCTAGGCGACAGAAGCCCCCAGCATAGAATTTCAGAGGCTTTCATGGTCAGGATCGCTGGGACAAAGTGGGGGCTAAAAGCTGCTTATTGTGGCCAACTCTGCAAACCACTGCGTCCCTCTGTGAGTTCACCCTATCATGTATCTACCGTTTTCGGGGCATGGCTGACTAGTAGGATGGGGACAGAGCCGCCAAATGGGGAGTCTCTATTCTCAAGTAAGGGATAAGCTTCTGGGGCTACTGGAGGAACTTAGCTCTATTGGGTGACAGGTACCCTGATAGGCATCTGTCCCCATCCAGACAATCAGTACGCAATGAGGGAGGCATCTGAGACAAAGTCTGGTATCACGGTGGTATGTGGGTGGAGCATCGTGACAGAAAATCAATGAGCTGAACTTGGACATCCTTCTGGGCAGCTGGTAGTGGGGTGGTTCTCCGAAGCCTGGGCTAGGATTCAGGGAAAGGACTCAGGTACTGAGAGGTCTAGAGAGGGGACCAAAATGGGAACTTGCCCTCAGAAATAAAGGAAGGGTAAGCCCTCTGGGCCAAAGCTAATTCAGAATTGGAGTAATCACCAAAAAAAAAAAAAAAAAAAAAAAAAAAAAAAAGAGAGAGAGAGAAAGAAAGAAAAAGGAAAAGTCAAAAAAAAAAGGGAAAAGTCAAGGTATATATATTGCACCAGACATTATGCTGAGCCTTTTTCATATAGAAAGAGATGATCTCAATTCATTCGCACAGCCTTAGTCTTGTTTTATAAATGAAACAGCACAAAGAGGCTGACACAAGGCTTGCACAAGGTCCTTTTCCTGCTGAATGGCAGAGTGGGAATTTGAACTTGGATCTGCCTGACCCCGAGTCCTATAAGCCATTGCTCCTCCCTTTACCCTCCAACACTCCCTACTCTGCCTTCTCGGTTTAAGGCTCCGGTGGGCCAGTTATAGATTTTTATTGCTGGTTATTTCTTTGTCATAGTAGAAAAGAGCACTGGCTCGGAGCAGGGCCAGAAAATCAACAGTGCTGTTGCAGTGTGTGCATTATCATCCAAGACCCTCCTACGCCACTCCAGCTAATCCACTGCCAAGGCCTTGGCCCACCTGCTTCTGAGCATCTCTTCTCCATGCCCTAAGCGCTGCACCAGCTCGCCCACCACTGGCTGTTACTGGCCGCTCCACTTCTGAGACCAGTGTGGGCTAGGAGACTTTCCGTTTCTAGTGCAGTCCCAGAGAAAGTCCTGGAGGGGTCCAAGCCTTGGGGTTTTGTTCTTGGCTTCATGGAGTCCTCTGAGAACTGTGCTATCTGCCAGGGAAGCTCCGTCATCCCGGTGAGTCATAGGCCTGGAGGCGGGGCCAGATCCACAGGACATCTGTCTCTGTGTTATCCTTGGAGCATCTCGGGCTGCCATTAGAGAGGGACAGCCCCCGGGAAGCTGGCAAGGAGAGCTCAGGATGCCTGGGGGTGAAATGGAGTTTCTGGAGGAAAGTCCCTCTGCCACTCTTGCTTCCTACACGCCTGAAAACACCCTCCAGGGTCTGGGTGTGTGGTTTTTCAAATTCCTTGTAAAGGTCTGGAACACATTTCCACACTGTGTCTGCAGTCCTGGATACGTCCAATAGAAGGGCTTGGCCAGGGTTTGGCCAGAGCTCTATGTCTGGCTGGGACATCACCAGCTGATCCTTCGATTTGCCAGCTGCCACGTCATCTGTGTGGGGATTTGGCGCAGGAGAGGCGCCCTCCACATCCTTTCTTAGTGGTTCCCTAAAACACTTTTCTCCCTGTTACAGATGTGCTCACTCAGCTCTCTGGAATCCTACTGTCCTCCCTTCTTGCCAGGGGACCCAACCTGCTTACGCTCCTCACTCGGAGAGAGGCAGGAAGTTCAGGAACCCACACCTGGTGGAAAGGCCATGACCCTGCCCCAGCACGGGTGCAGAAACAGGAAGAAGCAGATTTCCCTTCTGGTCTCCCTCAAGGTCAGGGAGAGTGTTAACATCAGCCAGGAAGGAAAGGAGGAACTCTTTCGGGGGTGGCAGGCGTGCCCGGCGCTGCTGCCAACGTTATTTGATTTCACATTAAATTCTCACTAAAATCTCATCAAGGTGTTATTGCAGATGAGGAAACTGAGCCTTGGGGAGGCAAACTCATACAGCAAACGCCGGCCCAGCTCACTTTTGAACTCAGGTCTTCCTGTTGCCAGGCTATGCTGTGTCCATTTTACTTCCTTGATTGTTTGTTTCTTTTCTTTCTTTAATGATTTTTGAGAGAGAGAGAGAAAGACAGTGGGGGGTGAGCCAGAGGGAAAGAATCTGCGAGCAGACGCCCTGTGGAGCTCAATGTGGGGCTAGATCTCATAACCCTGAGATCATGACCTGAGCAGAAACCAGGAGTCGGTCGCCTAACCGACGGAGCCACCCTGTATGTTGGTTTCAAAGGACAACACCATCTGGCATCTCCAACTTTCCGTGAGGCTTGATTCTTTTTCTCCTATTCCTCTTGCATATGGTGTGGTAAAAAGACTAACACAATGGAATCTGTTACCCACAGTCCTCTCTGTTGGCATTTGTTTGAACAAATTCCATAAACATCATTTCAGTTTACATGGCCCCGAGGCGCTCACGGTCTGGCAGATTTGGAGACTCATCAGGGAGATGCCCCAAAGACTAGTGGCAATGTCAGGGCCCTGGCTTCTGCGGCTCCTTCCAGCACCTAGGCTATGTTCACTAGTGGGGCCATAGCTTTTTGGAAAAACCATCTCAAGGTGGAGGAAGAGAGGCCCCGCACAGGCCAGGTGGATTATTTGCAGTCTCTGAAAGGAGAGTTCATCACAGGCTCCGGTCCAGGAAACTCAGGTGGAAAACTCGAGAAGGGGCAGGTCTCTGCGTCTCAGCAGGGACTCACATGCATGCAATGGATTTCTTTTTTAATGGTTTGTTCACAGACTTCAATTGCAGCAAATGTCCCCCCACCCCTTAATCCTAACACAGGGTATTTTGTCTGATTTCATTCAATAGATCCGACTGAGTGAGAGTTGGAAGTGTATGATTTTCCTCTGCGGGGACCTTTTTCTGTGTGTATTTTTGGAATGGTTCTTTATTCTGATTCATGTCCATATATACCTTCCAGTAGTTTCTTGGCTCAGCCAGAGTTTATTTCCTTTGATACGATGTTGAGTGAGGAGTCTTTTAAATCTTCATCTTTGTTTCATACTTAGTAATAGGAATCCAGGAGGGCTGGATGGACAGTTTGTTCATGGATCTCATGAAGCCCCTTGTGCTTATCCATAGCGCCTACTGCATTGGCCTCCGGATTGTTCGGAGAAATTATTTGATGTCTTTACCCAAATGAGTCCTTGACATCCTGGCAGACATCGTATCCTATCATCTCTTGGCTTGTATTGTTTCTGCTAAGGATAAGGACTCTTTCTCAGGGGCAAGATAGTTTAACTGCTCTTCCCATGGAACCCGTTTCTTTCTTCTGGAAGCTATAAAACACTTAACAGAGTTACCTGAGGTTTTGTTTTTCATTTAAGGGAAATAAAGCAACTATGTTTTCATTCTCCATCTCATTAGGAATTATAAAGAAGTTGGGTTGTGCTTAAAATACATATATATTTATATACATACATATACACACTATATATATATATGTATATATATATATATATATATATATATATATATATTACACACACATACACGCATTAAACCCTAGGAGGAGGGGAGATTGTCCTGCGGGTGGATTCAGCCCTGGAGCTATTACCATGACCATTTTAGTGCAAATTTCTTTCTGAGGAAACCTTATGGATGGGGATACATTTGTCCTTGGTTGGCCTGTGCTAAGAGGACACAGATAAGAGACTGGATAACAGAGGGGAGCTGTGCCTGAGCAGGCAGCTAATGCCCATTCTTCCCTCCTAAATCAGTCCTGCTCCTGCTCCCCTGGGGGAAAGAGGAGGTGCGGTGGACACGGCTTCGGCTTCGCTGCTCTGCCCTTAACTAGCAGACGGCCTCCAGGAGACAGAAGGCTACCTGCTGAGAAGATGGGCAAAGGGAGATGTCAGGGAGGAGAGGAAAGCAGAAGGAGGGCTCAGCCCACTTCTTTCTGTCTTTCATGCTTGAAATTGGTGTCCTTCAGGGGCTGGGGTTGGGAAGGCTGTGGACGGATCCCAGCAGCCTCTAGCTATCATTCAGACTTGTTATTATGGAATTTGCACAGCTCTTTCTTGCAAAGGGAATGGATAACAGACTTTAGCTACAAAAAAGTCTCCCCATGTGGCATTTAGCCTCTTGCCCATTTCTTGGAGGAAGAAGCTGTACCTGTATGAGACTCTTATCTATTCCTCTTCTTCAGTGACCCAGCAGTGGTGTAGCTCCTGGGGACCCAAGAGTCAGAGAAGACTGGCTGGAGACAACAACAGGCCCAGTCAGTGTCCTTTCCTCCAAGCAGGGCCTATGGTCAAGGCAGGCCCTGCAACATGTGGGCAGAGTTGGCTAGAGGATGATGGCACTCTCAGACTGCAGTGGCCATAGCCTGGCCAGGTGCAATCCCTGTCAACTCAGCAGGGTGTTAGTGATGGGCACAGTACTCACAGCCCTATTCTAGCCACCCCAAAAGCATCTGCAGGGTGTCTTGGCTTGAGAGATGGACCTAAGAATTCCTTAGATTCTAGAGTTAGAGCCAATGTTGCTATATGACCATACTTCATTCACCAAGGAATGAAGGCTCAGATGGAGCTTTCCAGATAACCGAACCATCATCCTCCCAATGTCTACATTTTGTTCACAACTTTACTGTTTTCTGCTGATGGATAGGACCTTTTTTCTCTGTTTTGTTTTGTTTTGTTTTTGTGTGCACTTTCTTGCCCTCCTAAACAGAAAATAGTCACACCCCAGCTTATGATTGGAGTTGGACCAAAACTTCACTTAGAAATTTATTGCCTTGAATTTGGAATCTGTAGTATGATATGTGACTTGGTTAAACAATTGATTTATACATTTGGATACGCCTAAAAAATTCTCTCCCAGGACGCACAAGAGGTTGTGGATGGTGTGTCAGTCTGGGAATGGAGACCAGAATAGGATGGGAAAGTGGAATTCATTTTTTAGTTTATACTTATCTGTATTAAGTAATTTTTCCTTTACCTAGAACATATATTATTTGTCTAAATAATAACAATTAATTGACATATATATGTATCTATCTTCATATGAATATTAAAGCTAGGGGTTGGGTTCCCAGGCTAGCTTCCAAAACCTATTCAACTCATGATGTAGCAAACAATAATAAAAACGGACATTAGATCTTAACCCCTTCTGTAATCTGTTTCTATGGAAAACCTGAGCCCCAGAAATATTTCCTTCTTGCCACTCTCTCCCCACATGTCCCTCTCTCTAATAAGTGCTGCCCTAGAAACAGGAGGAGGAACTTGTGGATCCTGTCTGCAGGTACCATGCTGTATGAGGATCGCTCTCCTTCTAGAATAGTCTGAAGAGAGGACTCGGCATGGTCAGGCCCTCTATGTTGGACAGGAAGGCACATTTAGCAAGCACACAGAGTGTGGGCTCTGTCTCAGACTTTACCGGTTTGCTTCTGACTGTCCAGTGAAATAAGTCAGAACACCAAGGTTCTCAGAGATTTAGTAACATCCCTGAGAGTGCCTTCCAACCTATAAGCTTGTGCACTGTCCTTTATAGATCAGAGACCGTCCAGCATAACCATTTCTTTATAAGGGGCCTGTAGAAGTCAAGCATACGTAAGCACTTTGGACACGGCCTGAGGTTCTATAAGATCCTGTGAATCCTGTATTAGATGGGAAGCAAAGGGAGGGCAGGAGCCTGTTCCCATCCCCTTTGCCTCCGCAGTACTTAGCACCATCCTGGAAGCATGGTCAATCCCCCATAAATGTCTGAATAACAGGGAATAGCATTGCCTGCTCTGCTTGATTTCTAAGATAGGAAATTGAAATCATATATTTAATATTTTTCAAAGGTGAAGATCAAAACAAGAAACATATTTTCTCATTAACCTTTGAGTGATTAGGAAATTCAAATAACTGAAGTATTGTAAGGAAATCTCTTGGTTTTTTAGGCATCGATCTCTAGGAGCAAATTGAAGGACATGCCATTGTGAGGTAGAAGAGTTTGACAGGCTTTAGAACCTTTCTGCGAAGTAGCACATCTATTTTGCTCTTCCCCTGGGGAAAACCTTCTCCCACTGCCATCTAACCAACCTACAAGCCAACTCTGGGAATACAGCTGAAGTCAGGGCAATGTGACCTTGCCCTTAATTTGAAGCATCCTCTGACAACTCAAAGTTGTTGAAAGAAAGTAAGGAGCCCACTTTTCTCAGCTGTAAAGGAGCTTGCCATCCAATGATAACTAATATATTACCTGATTTTCAAAACGTGACAGTATCTCTTCTGGGGGCTCCAAGTACATCAGCTTATTATGCACTCTCATCACACAACCTTATGAGTCGGGCGTGATGATATGATTTCCATTATCAGAGGAACTACAGCTTGTAGAAATTAAATTACTAACTAGTAGCGGAGCTGACATCAGAACCAAGGTCCTCCATAGATCATCTCTCTTAGCACACAAAGAGTAATGGCTTCTCAATAAGATGGGGACACAGAGGACACTAAACTTCAAGTCACTCGAGCCCATCCACACGTGCGATCAGTGAATTGAAAGCTACTATTGGGACCAAGAACTGGCCATTGGAAGTGGCAAAGGCAATCTTGACCATGGCAAGAGCTATTTTGGAAGACTGGTGAACTAGAAACGTGTTTGCCTTTAAGAGCAAAAGAAAGAAGTAGACACAATGAGCCTTGACAATTCTTTTGATGAATTTTGTTGTAGAGGGCAGCTGAGAATTGGGAGCCTCAGCTGGGGAGAGAGGTGGTGTCAAGAAAGAGTGAACATAGTGGAATGTCTGTATACTGATGGGAATGCTCTAGGACAGAGGAGAACAGTAATTTAGGTAGGAAGGGGGAAAAGCCACATAAGAGAGGACAGGATCTGATCCACAATGGGGGGGTGTGGCCTTAGATGGAGTAGAGATAGTTCACCCATAGTTACAGGAGAGGAGGAGAAGTAGTATAAGCAAATGGAGAAGGATGGCTGGGCTGTACACAGGTCTACTTGAGGTCAGCGATCATGAACTGGACACAAGGCATGATGCTGTGTTTCTCCAATCATGTTTAGCTGGGTGCTGACAGATAAAAAGTGGAGAATCCGATTTTATCGGGGTTGCGGTCTTTCCAGGTAAATAGTATGGAGAGATGGGGTGGGGGGGAGATGACTCTGAAGGTGTACATAATAGAGAAAAGGCAATAATGAACCCAGATACTAAGGTATATAAGGGAGGAGGCGAGGTCATGAGAAGAGTAAGGGACAGAGAAAAGGTCATGGGATAAGGAAATCATAGGTGAGACACTGGATTAAGATAACAGAGTAGACTGGAAAGGTAGGAGGTGGTGGGTGGAGAGTAAAGTGCTTGACATTAAGATGAAGGATGGTGTCACTGTGAGAGCAGGGAGCTGAGACAGTTGGAGGATGGCAAGGAAAGGAGATAATGTTGAAGAGGTGAGAGACCAGAGTATGAGAAGAATCCACTATGTATATGCAAAATAAGAAATCCACAGGAATAGAATTGGGGAAAGTGACTGATCTAAGCGCCCGTCCCTTCAAGGAATGAGGTGTAATAATCCAAGGGTCTGAAGATGGCTACAATAAACAGAGGTGGTAGCTAACATGGTCTGTTATATTCAGGGAGAGTCAGGTTTGGATCAGAGTAAGAAACTGAATGGAACCGTGAAGAGGCTGAGGATATGGGGAATTGTGCTTCTGATGAACCATGAATTCCTAAGGGCGAATGGGAGGATCCTTGGAGGTGAGGGAGGATGGAGTGATGCCTGCGAACTTTCACCCAGCACATTCACCTCTTGGATTTGGGAGCTCCAACTGTCAGGAGTGAGAAAAAAGAAGAGGACAGAGAGAGAGGCTAGGCGGCTCAGGGATGAAGCCCCTGCTTCGCCAGCATTCTTCCTTGAGCAATGGCTAGCCACAGTGGCTTCTTTCCACCCTCCCAGGTAATTTGTAAACCAAAAGCTGACAGTGGAAAACCCGAAGAGGGCTGAGTGTTTACAGAATTGGAACACACTGGCACAGATCCAGGGGCCCTCAGGCTGCCGCAGCTGGTGATCTGGTCTCTCTGAGACTAGACTAGACGTCTCCCCAGATGTTGCCCAGACTGTTGACTCCCACTGTTAGTCTCCAAGGACAAGGACAGAGAAGGGACAGCCATTTCCCAAGTTTCCTCCTTCCTTCCTCTTAACTCCTCCCGACATCAGGGCGGTCTTGCTCTGTGGAGCACATCCCTAAAGCCCAGAGCTGTCCCAGGCGGAGCAGTGAGTCAGTCCTGGGGGAAAATGCAAAATGCATCTGCCCAAGTTATTCAGGTCACCGCTCCAAAGAGGGAAGTTCCCACAATCAAATATGAATGACTTCAGGACCTGCCTCTTGGACTCTCAGATCATAACTTCTGTCTGTACGTCCTGCTTTGAAACCACTCAACCCTCTATGTAGTAGAAGAGCTCTGCTCTCTTCAGTCTCTCTCTCTCTCTCTCTCTCTCACATACACACACACACACACACACACACACACACACACACTCACAGTGCTGTGCAGTCCTATCCCTAAGTTATTTAACTTCGGAGGCTCAGTCTTCCTGCCTTTGAAATGGAGACATACTACCTTCGCTGTTTGAACCGGGTGGTCTCTTAAGGGGAGGAAGTATTGCTTCAACTGCAGTTAGAATTCAGGTTCAAAAATAAGGGGAGTGGGAGCACTCGAAGCTCTTTCTCCCCTGGGGCAAAACGGACTCGAGCTTAGAAAATCCCGCCCAGAACAAACGGTCTTCCAAGCAGCGGAGTAGAGCGGACGTCATACAAGAAGGCAGGAATCGTTTAAGAACTGGTTATGCTCCAGTTTTTAATAAATGGTCAGAGGGGGCGGGGGCGGGGGAGGACACCCTCCAACAGGGAGTCGGGAGGCAGCGCGCGCGCCGCTGTCGAGCGTGACGGCCGCGGTCGCCTAGCAACCGGCGGCGGGGATGCGCGCGGGGCGCCCTGCCTGGTGGGCGCGGGGAGCTCGCCGCCGCCACTGCCGCGCGCCCGCGGGCCTCCCGGACCCGCCGCGAAACTTTGGGGCTTCTCGGCGCCGGGGCGTCAACGCGAGGCCTGGCGGACCCAGCCATGCTCCTTTCCTGCTGAGGGCTCAGGATGAAGACGCCGGGGCCCGGCGCGCCCGGCCCGGGGACCCGCGGGGTCACACCCGCGGAAAGTTGGCGCGCACCTGCCCGCGCCTGGGAGACGCTCGGTCCCCGACCCGAATTGTCCCCGCAAGTTGCTTGGGCAATTTCTTACCCGCCTTGGATCGGGTGTCCCGAATCCCGCCTGGCCGCCGGGTCCACGGACTCCCATCCGTGGGAGAGAGAAACCCGCGCTTTTCTAGGGGACCTGCTCGGTAACAGATGCTTAATCCGTTTGCCCTGAATGACTGCGATTCTGTTTTTGTTTTCTGCTTTCTTTCTTCCTCCAGACAGTGAGTTTGTGGAAGCCTCTTCCGCGCCCTACAGCCCGGAGGAGTTAGGTAAGTCTAGCCCTTTTGCCTTTTCTTCTCGGAATTCTGCCCTCTGAAAAAACCGAGAAACCGCGAGTTTGGGGGCGCCGAGACACTATCCGCCGCAGGGGAGGAGGGAAGGGGGCAGGGGACATTTTCGGGGGGCGGTCACAATCCTTTCACAGCAGGGACCGGCCTTTTTACGGTGCGTGTGCTTTGGGGTGACGGGGAAAGTGCCAGATGTGGCACTCGCGCGCGCGCGCGCACCCGTGTGTGTGTGTGTGTGTGTGTGTGTGTGTGTCCCTGTGTCCCTATGTCCCTGTGTGTCCAGGTCGATGGTGCTGCTCCGAGGAGCAAGGCACAGCAAACTTCCTGGCCTGGGGCCTCTGGAAGCAGCCGGACTCATCTTGCCTGGAAAGACTCACCGGTGGCTGGCTCTGTCTTGCCAAGTACCTTGCTGAGAAGGGCATGGTGAAGGTGGTCTATAACCTGAATTTAATCAAGTCGGGGACCCCAAAGGGTGGCGGTGTAGTCACGACCTGGGAACTGCGTTCCTCCCTGTTTTCTGTTCCTCATTCAGCCTGTAGGTATCTGGGCATAGGGCATTTCTTCCTCTATGGTTGGTGCCTGTCCCTATAAGTGTAGATTTGTGATTGGTGAACTGCGACACTCCTGTCACAGACAGTCATACCTTCCTTGTGCAGAGGGAAGGAAATCTGCATTGTCAGGATCTCTCTAAATATTCCTGCCATCCAGTCTCACTTTGGTGGCTCAGTGGTTGGTCCTCCCCCCCCCATCCCACCCCCTTCCCTGCGACTTTCCAGTTTAGTTTAGCTGCTCACAGTCTGGGCTGTCAAATCTGTCCTTGCTGTTTTTTTATCACCAGCTTGAAAATCTTGCCTTCCTCACTGGAATGACAGCTGTTTAAAAATGTTTATCCACAGTAACAGTCACAGCCTTGTTTCTGGTCAGCCTCTCCTCCTAAATAAAATTCTACCTCCTGGATGCTTCCATTCATTTCCCTGAGCCAGGCACCCAAAATAGATCTGGATCAAGGCTGGCATTCTGAGGCAGGACACGGTACCTTGTTTGGTTCAGGAGATGTGTTTCTGACAAGTTGGCAATCCTTGTCTCTGTAAATGGAATCATAGATTAAATGCATAAACAAAACTAGCTTTCAAAGGCTCACTATAGCGAATCCTTTTAAGAAATGAAAATGCCATCTGAACAATAGCTTTGCGTGAAGTGATTTATTAAGAGGACAGATTCTTGGTGATCTGCTCCACTCGTGTATAATTGTGTATTAATGACACCACCATCAGCACCCCACACTGTGACAGAAGCTATTTGGCTCCCTTAAATCATAGATAAGCATAAGCAAAGGCAGGCTGAGCATTCCTTGCTCTGAGAGATCGCCTGTATAATTCCTAAATTGAGTTTGCATTCACAGGATGATTTATGTGCCAGAAAGGCCCAGGTGTTTGACCTTCTTCCATTTCCATAGCTACTTCCCGGAGCAAGAGATTGGGCTGTGTGCTCAGTGCTAAGGCCCTGACAAATAGGGACAGCCCTTCAAATTCGTGGTAGAGAATAAGAAAGCAACCTTCTTTCTCCTCCATTTGCATATGGGAAATGCCCAGTTTCTCATGAGAAGATGAGAGTGTTACCGGAACCGTGGGGTTCCCTCTTGGGCTTTGAGATTGTGGGATGCCTGAGAATAGAAAACACACGGCTGAGAGCCTGACACCAGTGTTCTCACTGCTTCGTTGTCCTTAATAGATATGGTCACCAGCCTGTTTTCTCATCTTTGAGAAGCTGGTGTTTTGCCAGGTGACCTCTAAGGGGTCATCCAGATGCTGCGAGGAGCCCCGAGCCGAAGGAGGCCCATAGCCTCCTCTGGGTATTTATTATTTATGTTCACTCGCCATATTGTTCGCGTGGATGGTGTCTCCAAAGGGCTATTCTCCCCCAGACAGAGTTGCTCACTGGATGGGACTGCATTGTTTCCATGCTGCTCAGATCAAAGAGGAAGCTGGCATCTCTCCCTTGGAAAGAGTCATTATGGTTTTTGGTGCTTTTCTTAGAAGCACAGTGAGAAAAATGTCTCTTACAGAGTTGATGAGCTTGTCATTCTTTCTGGAACACAGAGGAGTACAGAATCAATGCCTGGCCAGAAGATTAGGGACCTGAAGAGTAGAGGGAAGTGATAAAAACTTAGTTTGAGGGGCGCCTGCATGGCTCAGTAGGTTAAAGCATCCAGCTCTTGATTTTGGTTCAGATCATGATCTTAGGGTAGTGAGATTGAGTCCTGAGTTGGGTGTGGAACTTGCTTGGGATTCTCTCCCTCCCTCTGCCTGCCCCCCCCCAAAACAGAAAAACAAAAACTTAGTTTGAATTCTATCATTGCACTTACTTGTGACCTTGGGTAGGCAATTAAACTGCTCTGAGCCTCAGTTATCTCACCCGAATGGGGCCTCGCATGGATATTGTAGATGGTGCCTGTAAAGCCCTAGCACCATGTGTTGTATGCACAGATCGTCAGCAAGTACTTGGTGCTGTTATATTATTATTATTATTATTATTATTTTCATTTGAAAGGTACTTACGTGCAGGAAGGATGGAATGGCTCTTACCACTTGTCCCACCGATTAACCACCTATTAACACCATTTTTATTTCTAGAAATTTCTCTGCAACTACCTGGTCTACAGAAACAGATGCTCAGGGATCTGATCTGGTCAATTGAATTATTTAGTGATTTGCCCCTGAAGCAGCACGTGGAATGATTTTCTATCTGAAACCTTTGGTGGCAACCCCGCTACTTTCTTGTGGTGATTGGTGGTTGGTTTCACCTCCAGATTTTCATCTGTCTCCAAATGAACTACATGGCCTCTTAGCAGGTTTATTCTCAGTGTTCAGCAAGATCTTGTAATGAAATTGACTTACAGAAAAAGGGGATTTTGGAAAGGCAGTGGAGACAAGAGTCTATCTCTAGATGAGTGTTGTATTGAAGGCTGCCTGTGATGGACAATCTGGAAATAAGCCCTCTCTCTGTGATGGTGCCATTTTTCAAGGAGACAAGGTCCACACCTCTTTGTTTCCTTTCTATAGTCCCACCCATGGGCAGAAGTACTGGCCATCTGCGTGGGTAAGAAGGAACTCCTGGAGATTTGAGGTGAATCCAGATGTGCCCATGTCTGCCCTTATCTAGTAACTTTAATCAACTCCCCTACCTAGAGGATACGTACTTGGTTAGGCATGGGAGGACCTCTATGATCTGCATCATCCTCCACCTTCTCTAACTTTCTAATCACTTTTGAGCCAGGGGCAGTCCTCAAAATTCAGCTCTGTTCCCTGCACCTGCATGTTTCTCTTCTCTCTTCTCCTTTTCTCCTACCCCTCTTTCAACACTAAGCCCATGTGTCACATCCTCCTGGTGGTTGTCCACCCTCCACGTTAAAAGTCCTGAGACCAAGCCTTCATCCGGAGCAGTTACATCAGAATTTCCACAGTGTGGCCCCAAGTATCAGTGTTTTAGCAGTGTGCTTTTTCAAAATCACATTTCTGGTGTGCGTGGGTAGCTTAGGCAGTTAAATGTCCAAATCTTAAACCTACTTTAAAAATAAATAAATAAATGAGCATGGAACTTACTTAAAAATTAAATTAAATTTCGAGTGATTCCTATGCATAGCCAAGGTTGTGAGCTACTGCACTAGACGGTGGCCACCACATTCTTCGTAAATCTAGCGGCCACATAGAGCCTGGCTTCAGAGAATGCTTGTTGAATGAATGAAAGAGGGTCATCGCTGGGATGCTTTGCCTTATCGGGTACCTATCTCTAAGGTTGGCCCCTCTGCTTGTTATAGCCATGCACTCAGGGACAGAATCCTTCGACCTGTGCCCTGGAGTTCTCTCCTTTGTTCCTTCTTTAATCTTATCCCATTTATTTTTTACCTTTCTTAAAAGTCAAAGTTTTAAAACTGTTTTTCAGTATAAAAGTAACACGTGCTGATTTTAGAAAATTTGGACATTAGCAAAAATGGGGGGCAGGTCCCTTCTCACCACCGAAAAGCAGACAGCCCCCATGTTCCCTTCACTTCTCCTAATCAGTTGCCCTCTGGGCCTGACCCTCTGGCTCATCCCACTAAGCTCAGTTGCAGCTGTCAGTGCTCAGACCTTGTGAGCTTCCCCGAGAGTCCTGAGGGAGTGCTCTTGACCACAGCATTCTTGGGAGCCGCAGGGCTAACTCCGCTGAGGGCAGGTATACTGTGAGAAGGAGTTTCCCCATGCAACTCTTAACTTTCCTCATTCAAGCAGAATCTATGGGCTTTATTAGAATAAATGATAACGTGAGTGTAACAACTTTAAAATAATAACTTAAATGTTTACCAGCCTACCCCCTTGCCGTCCTTAGATATGAGATGAGTTTGCAGCTCGCCATGATCAAGGCGGTTTTCTCACTTGCGTTATAGTCTTGTGTTGAGTTGTCTCAACCTGGAGGTAACAGACTCACTTCTAGTGAGTCTCACTAGTCCCATTGCCTCACCTAGACGGGGGAGGATGGGAAATGTAGTCTAGCAGTCTGCTAGGAAGAACGCTTACATTGGTGATCACCAGCTGTCTCTACTAGTCATGTTGCTCAAAGCAATGACGGAGTCACATCCCGGCCATGCAGGTGCTTGGTCTCTGTATGATATAGAATACTGGCTTCGCTGCTGTAACAAAGGCTAAAATGACAGTGACTTAAACATGAAGCAAGTTAGTTTCTCTTTCACTTAGAGCCTAAGCTAAGCAATCCAGGGCTGCTGTGGTGGCTTTGTTGTGCTCTGAAGTCCTGAAGTGTTGCTTCCGCACAGTTTAGGGTGGCTACTTCAGCTCCTACCATCACATCTGCATTCCAGTCCATAGGAAAGACAAAAGGAAAACAGAGGCACAACCTGAAAGCTGGGCATATCATTTCACTTAATGTTCCTTTGGCCTGAACTTGAAAGAGGTGGCCACACCTAGCTCCAAGAGGACTGGGAAAATGGGGTAGGAGTAAGGTGGAGTCTGTTAACAGAAGAATGATTGGGTAGGGTGCAGGCAGAAAAGAGGTGTTGGATAATTAGTAAGCTTTTAAAGAAAGCCAGTCTTAGTGGTTAAGAACATGGACCTGGAGTCATACTGTGTGGGCTTAAATTTTGCTCTACCTTTTACTTGCTTCATGACCTTGAGCAGATGACTTGATCTGGATCTCCATTTCCTATCTCTAAGACTATAGGTCAGCTACTCTCTGATGTTCTGCCAGACCTACCCGCCATGCTTTGCCATTCTGCTCTATGCCCTGGAAAACATACCTTTTGGAAAGTACCATCTGGCTCCTAGTTGGATTGGGCCAGTGAGAGGCCCTGGAAGGATATGAGGGCGTGGCGGGGAGGGGGGTGTTTGGTGGAAAGAAAGAGATGTCAAGAGACTAATTCCCTTCCTGAGAGGCTGTGTCCTCCTCGGCCGCGGCTCCTCCAGAGTCACCCTCATGGCGTTAGATCTTGCTGGATTCTGGAATCTCCTCTCCTGACCTAGGCTGGCAATGGCTTCCCACTATGGATGTCCCTAGGGGGCTTCTTTCCCCTTAACCCTGCTTGGCCCACTGTTGTCCGCCTGGCCTTCATTAGACCATCTTTGGGCACAGCCTAGGCACACTGTCCTTTTCCTGCCAGGGCCCCGGCTGACACGATGGGGATAGTAACAGTATTGGCCGCAGACCCTGGGATGAGAGTGAATGAATGCATTGTAGGATTACTGCTTGAATGCAGTGGCCATCATTAATTGTTTACTGTTTTCATGTCCCTAGGCGAGCACTCTGATACTTTCAAGTACGGTCGAAACCTTCTGAAAGGTTTAATTGGGCATTTAAGTGAAATAATATTGTCTCCCACCTGCCCTCCCCCACCCTATGTTGGGGGCTGCAGCAAGGCTCAAGAGTTATGAACAAATCTTGTTCCAAGTCAGCTGTATCCTGCATCCAAAGTTTCTTCCTTCTCGTTATATGGGGATGAATGAGGAGGAAGATGCTGGGCTTATCATTCGCTTATTCTGTGCTGGCACTTTACATGTATAAACTGTCTACATAGCTTCCCAGCTTGGAGTTTGAATCATATCACCCACACGGATGCCCTCAAATATATTGACTTCTGAGGACTGGCCTGCCCATATTAATAGATCAAGTTTTTCTCTAAGGCCACCCTCCAATGTTATTTCCCGTAATTCTCAGGAGCGCTTATTTCCGTCCTGTCAGTTCTGGCTGCTCTAGGCTTTTGCTGGGGGAGCTCAAATCCACCACACACCTCACTGAGGCCCATGGACATGTGTTAACTGCTCTGTGACCTCTGTTCTTCAGGAACTGGTGGCCACACGACACTGGCCAGGCTGCTGCCACCCCTGCTCATTCCAGAGCCTGGAGGCTTGGCCTTCACTTGCGACCTGGCTGGTTTCCCGGTGTCCTACCCTCTGCGGGCCGCAGGAATGAAGATACCACTTTTCTCTGGGCTCTTCCAGCCTCAGAGTGGGCCGGGGCCTTCTCATAACTGCGCAAGCCCAGAGCCACCGAGAGTCTGGGATGGGGTTGGCTCCCTGCCCTGCGCTGGCTGTCCAGACAGCTAGGGCCAGTCACCCCAGCCTGGGATCTGCCCCAGATCTCTCCACCCTTGGAAGCCTGTCTGTCCTGCCTTCCTCCTCCCCCAACCCCAAACACTCACAGAGTGTTCACCCCCCTTCAGCTTTCTCTCAGGGTGACTGACAGCGGGAAATTCAGTTCCCTTCGCAGGAAACCTCACCCTGCTGCAGGGTGCGGGCCCGCCTCCTGGCTCCCACAGAACAGCCACAGAAGAGTTCACCATTGGTGTATTGCCTAAATCTGGGCAACTCAGTCTCTTCTGTGATGGATCTGTTTGGGGATATCAGCTCATTTCATCCTCAGAACAACTCCAGGGAGCTGAAGGAATTATTTTTGCATCATGGAGGAGGAAACACAGTCTCACACTGGTTAAATTATCTTCCTCAAATCACACAGCTAGTTAGAGGCCAACCTTAGATTAAAAGTGTAATCTCTGGGGCGCCTGGGTGCCTCAGTCAGTTCAGTATCTGCCTTCGGCTGCAGTCATGATCCCAGAGGCCTAGGATTGAGTCCCACATTGAGCTCCCTGCTCAGCGGGGAGCTTGCTTCTCCCTCTCCCTCTGTGCTGTCTCTCAAGTAAAGTAATTAATTGATAAATTAATTAATAATCTCTGGCTCCAGAGCCAATCTCGGTTTCCTGGGGAGGAGACTGTGCAAGTTGCCCTCCTCCCAGGGGGATTTGGTTGTGGGTTGAATGTGATAAACTACATAGAAGGAGCCATTGCAGGGCCTTGCAGTGTAGTATAGGGCGGTTCTGTATATATTTGCTGAATAAATACATGAACGGTGAGTGCTCAGAGCTATGTGTGTGTATATTTATTTGTTTTTAGACCAACAAATACGATCAGTATGCTCCAAAGGAATTTTCCATAATGGGATCTGAAGCAACATCCAGAAAAACTCCTTCTGGCTTCTTCCTTCACTCACTTCCTGCTCTCCCTGCTCTGTATTGCAGCCGAGTCCCTGCGACAGGAAACCTCTGATGGTTTCCCGGTGGTGATGGTGCTCATGCTATTTCTAAAGGAAACTAAGCTTTGGCAGCCGCAGATTCCCCTGCTTCAGGAATCTGAAAACATATCTAAGGACAGGTGGGCTCAGGCTCAGGTATAAAATTCATCGCCAAACAAACATGATGTTTGTTTGCAAAATGATGCTGTGCATTGCCAGGGGGTGAGGCTTTCTTCTAGGGTGTTCTGGTTGGGAGAGAGAAGGGAGCAGGAAAGGGAAATAACAATAAATTCTGGGGGATAAATGGTTATTTACCTTGGCTAAAGAGAAGAAAGAGCAAGGAAGCAGATACAGAATAATGGGATAACACACACACACATACACAGGAAAATGGGAAGGGCATGTTCCTTGCCAGAGAGATGTTTTTACTAGAAATATATAGGTCTGTGTCCAGTTACACATGACTATTAAACACAATGTGACTACCTGTAAACAACAATGTTTCATCGATTTTGAGCCCTGCTGGAATTTAGAGAGTGTTATAAACCGCTGGATCTGTTCGGGAGTACTGTGGTTATGATTTCTGGGTGACCTTCCTACTGGATGATCATTCTCGAATCTGCCCTGGTTCTTTGTATTTTTCTTCAGTCAGTTTTTCTCAGGGTGGGCACTTGCAATGATTTGGTATCTTTTGTGTGCTCTCTCGCTCTGTGTCTCTGTTCCTCCTCTCCCTCTCTTCCCCGCCTTTTGCTCTTGGTCTCCCTCCCCTGCTTCAGGCCTCATCTGTGCCTCTGTTTCTCTTTGTCTGTCTCCTCCCGCTTCCTGCTCTTGTCCCTCCTCCCTTTTCCCATCTTAAGCTGGAATACGGACAGAAAAAGCAGTGCTTGCCTTCCTAGGGCCCTTTGCCAGAAAACGGAACAGGTCAAATTATAAAAAAGGATAAAAAAAGACTGCTCTTTGGCAAAATGGGGAAAACAGATGTTCAGGGGTGGTTTTGCTGTCTCTAGCTGTGTGCTGGCTGCTGAAACGCTCTCCTTCCAGGCTCGCTAGTCACGGACGTTCATCATCATAGCACACATGTATGGTTATTTTAATGTCAAATATGTATATATATTTATCTCTGCCTAATTCGCCTCTCCCCATGACCTTTATACCCCCAAATCCAGAGTTGGCAAGATTACTGACCACCTGGTAGCAAGATTTATTTTCAAACTCAGAGGATTTTTTTTGTTTTTGTTTTTGTTTTTTTTTTAAATAACACTACCGGGAATAGTGGGCACCATAGCTGCTTTCATGCCGCTGTTTAACAGTAAATACTTTATGGAAACTTCAGGTTTTTAAGAGAATAGAGAAGGGAGCGGTGGGTGCACAATCTGGTCTGTAATGAACCCTGCAGAAAGTTTGGGGCTGAAGGGGAGCTGAATGATGGAGATCTAGTGCTGGGATGTGTAGCCTGCCAGGACATTGGGGTCTCTGTCTTCCACAGGTTTGCCCCTCACTGACTGACTGTTGACCAAAAACAAAAGTCCATCACTGTAGCTTTCCTGGTTGTCCAGCCAGAGAACTTAAGGCTGTGTCCTTAACACAAAATACTTCCTTTTGGTTTGAAAGGACATTTGCTGCCTCCCCTACAAACTTAAAAAAGGGATTCCAGATTCTGAACATTTGCTATGGACTAGGGTATGGCAGGCGGTTTTCTGTCCTGTGCGACCTTCATGTGGGTTAAGCTTATGTGACCCCCACTGCCTTCACCTCCAATGGCTCTCCTTGTCGTATAGGATCAAACCAGTTAGCGCATCTAAAGCACTTAGGACAATGCCGGACAAATAGCCAGCATTTAGTAAATGTTAGTAAATGTTATCCATTTTTGCTGCCTCCTCCCTGCCCCCCACTTTCCTCATCATTTTCACAATAGTGACGCTGAAAGAAGAGAAAAGGGAAAATGAATCAACCACAAAAGTATAAAGCCAGAGCCACCACAAACTCAGAGTACCTTTGAACAAATTGGAAAAAAATCATCCCCTCCAGGTGGATGAAGAGCAGGGACAGTGTTCCCAGTCTAGTGGGTAGAGTGCCTGCTAGATTTCAGCCTCCCACCTCTGCCTCATTCACTCCCTCAGCCTGGCACTCTTGTGCAGTGAGCAGCCTACACAACTGATCATGGTAGCCCTGATCCCACACTCCCATTGTGACATTCTCATGGATATTTCTTTCTTTTTCTGGGAACTCTTTCATGCTAAAAAGACTAAATTCTGCTTTGATTAGTTCTTTTAAAATAAGTTTCCCCTAAATTATTTACGTGATGGGGCTTATTTCCCCCAGGTTCTGATCTCCTGAATGAAAACTATGTTTAAAATTTGTAATACGTATGCCAGTAGTTAACCAAAATTTATGTACTCCAGTTCAAATGGCAGTTTTAAATGCACTATAATAAAAAGAACTGATATTTGTTGAGTGTTTTCCATGTATTAAGTATCTGGCTAAGAAATTTATGTCAATCATCTTGAAACAATCCTGTAAGGAAGGTACTAGGATTTGACTCATTTTACAGATGGGGAACTGAAGCTTGGACAAGTTAAATGACTTGCCAAGTCCCACCTGGTGGGTGGTAGAGCCAGGGCTTGAGCCTAGCTCTGGTCTTTACTGCTTGGGTTCTTAACCCACCATCCTGAATTCCAGACTAAATTATGAGAATCCAGACTCCTGAACCTCAGTGGCAGATTCTTGGCAGAACCGAGATTTGCAATCAGGTCTATCTGACTGTAAAAATATGGGCTGACCCGTTTACAATCCTGCATACCAACTTGTTGCGCACTGCAGGCTAGGCTTGGGGGCAGCAGGGTGAAGGGACACGATCCTCTCCTCAAAGAAATGATGACCTCAGTCAGGGAGAAAGACCAATTAACAGAAAATTTAAAAAGTGGAGCTCTGGCTCCTCCTAGCTGTTGGGTACTTACTGACCGGGGACCTTGATTTGGGTTATCTAAATTCTCTAGACCTCAGTTTACTCATCTGTGATATGGGAATGCAAATACCTACTTCATAGGGTTATTGGAAGGGATTGAATAAGATAATAAATGCAAAGTAGCTGACATTCCACATGTGGTTGTAATTATTATTATGGTAAGTGCAATCAAGGAAGAACATAAGGAGGGCCTGGGACCCCAGAGAAGAGGAGCCTGACTCAATCATGGAGGTCAAGGGGAGGCCCGGCAGGCTTTCTGGAGGAGATCCATTCTTCCCAGCATGACCTGCAGGAGAGCAAGGGTGCCAGGCATGAACGGCATCATGTCTGTTTTAGGAAAGCTGTCACCTCCTCCTTTAGGGATTGCATCACTGAATGCTGAATGATGGAGAGCAGGTGAACGAAGCTGACTCTTCTCCCTCATTCTGCCTGCGGTTTAGCATGGAAACTCTACAAAGTGGGACTGTGACCCCCATTAACTCCTTCCTTAAATGCTGGGCCAGTCCTGATGGCTCACAGAGTCTGTCCTGCTCTCTAAAGCTCCTTATATTTAGCCCAGGGGAGTTCAGTGGGACAAGGCCTTTAACACCATGTTCATTTGAATTTCACTCCTGTTTTCCATTATTAGCTTCATTGTTGCGTTTTAGTACTATCAGCTAGTTGGTGCTGACATTCCACATTGTTTACAGAAGGAGACACCAAGGAATCCTGTAAGGTGGGTGTAGGGACATAACCCAGTGTGGGCAGGTATTTGTCAGAATTAACAAACAAAAACAGAGGATACCCAGTTAAATTTAATTTTAGAAAAACGACAAATGATATTTTTAAAGTGTATGCATGTTCTCTGCAATATTGGAGACATACTATACTAAAGAAATTTTGTTGCTTTTCTGAAATTCAAATGCAACGGGTGCCACGTGTTCTATCGGGCAGCCCTCAGTGTGGGAGCAGCCTCTGGGGACTCTCTGTTCTTTGCACTGGATTTTAGTTTGCTGTTTTAGGAGGCGTGATAAAACACAGCTCAGTTCCTATCACCAGGTATCCAGTCCACATGGGACTCCATTTAGGTGCTTCTGTCAATGAGACCTGATTGCTGATGTCTGAGTCCTTTTATCACCTCAATTAGAAAAGGAGGTGGGAAACTAATCCGTCCAAGAGTAGGAATCCTAAACAACATCAGGGATTTGACCCATGCTCCCTGTGTGTAACCTATCAACTCAGAGCAACTCTTCCTGCATAGGCCACATGGCTTCTGGAGTCTGGATATTTAGGCTTTAATTTTCTCTATTCTCTCTTATAACCAGACTCTCAGGTCTGATCTTTTCTCTTTTGGGGAGTCAGAACATCTCCGTGTCCTCCTAGGGGTGGACACTCAGTGCCCTCCTCCTGTTGGGCGTCAGCACTCAGCCTGTGCTAGAGCATCACAGGAGGGGTGATGTATATGTTGGGCGGGTTCCTCCCGCCTGAGTAAGCCTGGTGTTGCTAAGCAGGGACCATTATTATAACAGTTTCTTTGTAGCAAGGCAATGAAAACTCGACTTCCTGTTTCTTGCACCCAGTGGTCTGTGTTTTGTCTTCTAGAGCTTTCAACATTTTTTCTTCTGTGACCCAACATCAGGATACATTTTACATTGAGACATATGCATACAAATTTTAACATAAATATAACTAAGACAGAAGGTATATGGGATAGTAATTATCCTTATTAGATTGGCTGCATCTGGTATTTTCCATTATGTTCTCTTTTACTTATTTAAAATGCTCCTTAGCCTGTTGCATTGATTTCTACTAATGGGTTGCCAACTACCATTTAAAAAACAATGCTCTAGAGTGTTGTATGGCAAATAGAGAATGAGTCTGTTCTTCCTTTCTTTCTGAAAGCTACCAAAATATTTGAAGATAGCTATTGAATTCTATCTTAATCTTGTCCACACAAATGGACCTTTCTTAACACGTTCTGCTTTCTCCATTCCATCCTGCTTCACACCTGCAGAGTGCTCTCTAGGGGAGGAAGATTTCCCTTTAACCTGCCTTCAAGAACTGAGCACGTGGCCTCACACACAGCTTGACCAATACTGGGCATAGTGGGATCATCAGACCCCTTGATCTCAGACTCCCGTCCAAGTTACTGTCACTCCACCAATCCATACTCATTGGCAATGGTTTCTTAATATTTTAAATTTACCCAAAATATCAAATCCGTTTTCCCTCTGTTTTGTCTATAAGGGTATATGGGGATGTTTTTTCTTAATTGGGGAGAGGAGGAGCTCAAATCACGATGCAGTCGCTCATATTTCCTGGATCTACCAATGAAATAGTCCCACACTCGAGAAATGTAAACAAAAAGAAACCGTGTATCTAGCACAGCAACAATTAAATCTCCTCTTACAATGACCATATTTTGAAAGAAAATGCATAACAGGGTAGTAATAATAGCTAATAATTACAGAGTGTTTGTTGCTTGCTAAGCACCACGCGAAGAGCTTCATACTTTACATGAAACTGACTCATGCATTTCTCACAACACCTTAAGGTGGATGCTACTTGTAATTACTAATTATTAAAAGAAGAAAAACTGAACTTTAATAAAGTCAGGTCACATAACCAGTCATGTAACCAATAAGTGACAGAGGGGAGGTTGGTCCCAGGCCCATCTGACTGCTCAGCTTGTGTTTTAGAATACTTACAACTCCGTACTGAGTGCCACAGATGGAAAACGACCTCTGGTCTGTCACGTGTCTAGTTCATAGATCTTGCTCCTTCCTATACGGAAAGCAAAGAACTTAGTAACAAGGTCAAAACGCTAGCAGCCCCCAGGAGTCAACGGAGACCACCTAGATTCATCACTAATGGTAGTAGGGGCAGGCCACATGGTGCTTTCTAGTGGTGCGGTGAGGCCTGGAGGACGGACAGGCATCTCTCCGGGAGGAAGGAGAGGAAGAGCTGCCTGCTTGGGAAGCAACACAGCTCCGCTCTGAACACAGGCTCAAATCCCGAGTCTGTCACTTGTGTATTGCGTGATCTCTGGAAATTCGCCTAATCTTACCTTGTCTCTTTATCTCATGTGTAAAACATGGATGATAGCACCTGCTGTGCAGAGCGTTGGGTACCGATAAAATGAGATCATGCACGAAATCACCAGACACAGAAGAGACATCAGTCTGTGCATGCTGGTTCAAGACAGAACACTGGGTTCTGATCATTCTTCTACAATAAGCAAGAGATCTGTTCCTTCATTTAGGCTGGGATTTGGAGTACATGGAAATGTAGGTCCCCAAATGACTTGTACCAGAGGTTCTCAAAGTGTAGCCCATGGACCAGTTGCATCAGCCTATCCGGGAACTTGTTAAAAATGCAATTCTGGGCCCCACCCTGACCCCCTGAATCAGAATATCTTGGAGGGGGGTACACCCCTGACTGCTCTCTGTTTTAACAAACTGTTCAGGTGACTATGATGCAGGTAAAGTTTCAGAACCACTGCCCCATTGGTGCTGAGGATCTGGGGTTTTTCCTCATTGTCAGTAGGACTCATTGGAAGCCTCTAGAGAGATGGCTTTCAGGTTGCTTCCATTTGGTCCTCTTGTTATTGTTTATCCCAAGTTGTTCATTTTCTGATGTTCCTTATCTCTCTCACTTAATCTGAAATTCCTCTTGTATACACCTTACCTCATAAAGGTTGACTGGAAAGGGACCGTTCGCAGACACTGGGTAGAGGAGACTGGTAACATTCCCGTGGAACTCTTCCAGGGCCCATCCCTGCAGGCTCTCTCCTCCCTTTGTCTCCTTTAAGCTCTTCCCTCTCACTGAGCTCTTCTCTGCTTCAGAATCTTTGCACATGCTGTTTGCCCAGCTGGGACGCTCTCCCTTCTCCTGCACCATCTTGGAGATGCCCTCCCTTTCCAGCCCCCTTCTCCCTCCTTGGTCTCTGTTACTGTGCCCTGCTCCTGTTCATCACACATAGACCAATGTGCAATTATAGGTTTATTTATGTACATGTTAGTAAGACAGAGCCCATTCGAAGGCATTCACACACCTGGCAGAGTGTGTAGCTTATTAGTCAATGTCATCAATAATATGTTTTGAAGGAACGATTGAATGAATACGCCATTTTTTTCCCGTAGCTCTGCCTTCTTTCAAACTCTGTTGTGCTTTTGGTGAATCCTTCTATTCAGTCCTTCTGTTTTTGGTCTTACTTTTTTCTAGTTATTTCTAATTATTCCCCCCTCTACCCTGAACTTTTCTGAAGACTTGTTTTGCTTAGCATTGTACTGGCTTTATCGCTGACACACAATAAATACTTCTGCATTTCTGGATGGACAACTTATCAGTTAAGATGTGATTTTGAACTCTTCCCCCAACTCAAACTTTATGCTGTAACATAATTTATTTTCTCCTGAACTGAGCCATCCAGAGTGGCTGGAGCCATTAGGAATGGTGAGAGTTAGTGCATATTCCAGAAAGAACCAGAACTTCTGTACAGGTTGTGGAGGGGCCTTCCTTCTTTCTGTTGCTATAGCTAAGAACAGAAAAAACATATTTTCAGAATAAAACACCCAAAAGTCCTTTTCAGAATGGCGGCGACAAGGGCTCTTAAGTACGAACATTCTGACCTGAGCTATTGCCAGTTACTGTGACAATCCTTGTTTTTCATAGTGATTTTATGTTGCCATTGTTTTAGAAACTCATTATGACTCCAGCTTAGGGGGAAAAAAACCCCAAATGGTCTACATCATCCTTGGAAATAGAGAAAAACATAATAATAATTATTTTTTTCATGAAAAGAGCAAAAGGAAGAAATAACCTTATCATGATATGCTGCAGGATGACCAAAACTGAGGCTTCCTCCTGCTAGTCTGCAGTTGGAGCCACCAACAACTCAACACAATGATCAATATGGTCAGAAGCTTCAGAGCCTGTAAACGGGCACCATTCATTATAACCCAGTGGTTCTCAGCGGGGGGTAATCTTACCCCATAGGAGACATTTGGCAACATCTGGAGACATTATTAGTTGCCCCTGCTTGGGGTGAGGTTCCTCCTGGCATCTATTGGGTGCTGCTAAAAACTCCCTCCAGTGCCCAGGACAGTCCCTACCAAGGGACACACTCAGTCCAAAATGTCAGTAGTGCGGCTACTAAGAAAGCTTGAGAAACGAATCAACCAAAAAGTATGAGCTTTCAATACTCCCAAGATTTCTAGAGTAAGAGTAGCAATTAATAATTGAAATGATCATTATTTATTAAATACCTGCTACTTGCCAGCCTCTTTGTAAAGAATTCCTAGCTACTGAGTCAGGATCTGACCCCAGGTTTGTTCCAGGACATTGTCGGTACTCTCCCTCCTTAACATTTTTTGTGTGTATGCCTTCTCCCTGGACATTATCGTGTCTACCCTCTGCTGGTTGTGTTTTCTATAAATCAAATTAGGTGTTGAGCGTGTACTAGGTAGCACACTCACAGGAGAAAGCCACGGGCAAGAAGAGACTGGTGTGTAGTTACGGGTGGTGAAGTTAAAAACCTCCAGACAAACAGGCCTGAGATCTATAACTTAATAGACGAGCCTAACACCTGTGTAGGATGGTAGCACGGAGCCTGGCCCTTAGTAGGTACTTAATAGGTATTTGTTGGGAAATTTTTTTTCATAATCAACAGAGTCCTTGGTAAGCTTCAAATGGAGGAGGGTTTCCAAATGCCCTATTCTGTTATATAACAGTGAATTCCTCTTAAAAGCAGCACCTAGTATTTCCAGAAGTCCAGAGGTGCTGTACCTCGTGTATTTCCACTTGCCCTTGACATCTTCCTCTTCTTTGTTTTTTACTGTTCCATTCTTAGTCTCTCTGGCCCAGCAAAGGCTCATCCCTTGCTCCTCCCTCTCTGCACACAATATCCCCTGCCACCCACCCCCCATCTACTGGAGGCCCTCCCACTATTCCCTGAATTTTGCTCCTGTCAACAACTTGCAAGATGGAGGCAGGTCATGTGTCAGAGGAAGCACATGCCACATGAGAAAGCTTATTTGAGAACGTGATTTTGTCTTTGGAAACAAGCAGGCAAAAATCACAACCATTGTCCCTGTAAAACAGAGAACTGAAAGAAAAGCTTGGGAAAAACCGTCTTGCCAGTAATATGGTGATGATCATACCTGTGGTGGGCATGATCGTTGTACACTTACGAAAAGCAGAAGGGGCTCAAAGGCAGTGCTGAGAAGCAGGACAGCGTGCGCTTTCCTTTCCTGTGTCCATGTCTTTGCTGGTAGTCTCCTGCCTCTCTCAGCCCTCGGATTTCTTAGAACCTGCTAGTTGCCTGCTTCAGAGTATCAGTCACTCCATTGTGCTCCTATAATGCTTTATTTTTAACTTCTAGTATGCCACCCATCATCCTTGACCTTTATCATACTAAGCTCTGAGATAGTGAATGCTTCTGAAGGAGAATCACTAGAGCACCGTGACCTCAAGGAGCCAGTCAGAGACAGTAGTTCATGCCCCTCAAACTGCAGTGTGCCAGAAGTCAGAACGGATTCTAGGATGTCACCCTTAGAGATCCTGAATCTCTAGAATTTGGAGGTGGGGACATCAGACATTGAACCTCGTACATTTCCGGTTTATAAATCACACTTTGGGAAGCATTACAGAACTTGGGCTTAAAAAAATCTCCTTATGGGGCACCTGGGTGGCTCAGTGGGTTAAGCCGCTGCCTTTGGCTCAGGTCGTGATCTCAGGGTCCTGGGATTGAGCCTGCTCAGCGGGGAGTCTGCTTTCCCACCGCCCCCCCCCCCCCCCCCGCCTGCCTCTCTGCCTGTTTGTGATCTCTCTCTGTCAAATAAATAAATAAAATCTTTAAAAAAAAAAAAAAAAAAAAACCTCCTTACGTGTTCTGGAAGCAAAACAAGCATTTTGATAAGGACAGCCTGGCTACATCCAATCACTGGTTTGTTCACTCAACAGGCATTGACTGGCGACTCCCAAAGGGAGTGGGATCCGTTTTAGGTGATGCTGGCAGGAACTGTCCCTGGTGTGGTCATGACCACTCTCTTTTTGCCATCTGTTATTTCCCTCCTGGCAAGCTCAGGCCCATTCTTAGGGCCCATCCTAGTTCATGCAGTAGTTGACAAGGACTTGAAGGGGTGTGTTTGGAGGGTGCAGAGAAGAAGAGTGAGGGGAAAAGAGGTTTGCATTTTAATAGAGAATTTCAATTCCTTGGTGTTTCAAATCACTGGAGGAGAAGAGAAGGGTTTCTTTTACTGGATTTCTATTGTGTGTCTAGCGCTTGATCCGTAGTATCTAAATTTAACCCTCACAATAAGCCAATGAGGTAAGTGCAGTTATTCCCATTTTCCAGAGGAGGAGGCTGAGGCTCATGTTATGGTACTCTTCATAGCTGGAAACAGGTGGACCCAGGACTAGAACTCAGGACTGACTCTAAAGACCATGTGCATTCTCTACCTGGATGCCTCTGTCATCTGGTCTGGAGCATCCTAGTATGTGCCCTGTTTGGAGTTAAAGGCTGTTCTTTGCATTGTCCCGAAGAGGGCTGGAATTGTTCCATCACCTTCTTGGCTTTCCTGGGAGTGAGTAAAAGACAACCAGGTCACTGTAGAAAGAATGCTGACCTTTAGAGTGAGGATCTAGACCCAAAGACAACACAGATGCTGTCTGGTGAGCTACCTTACCGCTAGTAAAGCTGAGTTCAGGTTTGGTTGTCGACACACCTTGTTTCTGTTTAGCCCCAGCCACGTGTTGCAGTCTGCAACCAAATATACTGTAAGATGGTATTAATGATCTGCTGCTGGTCAAATCTGAAGCCTTTTTCTCAGGCTTTAGTTCTTGAACAACAGATTCCCAGCTATATATTTTTTCCGATATAGTTGATGTGGAAGATTATTTGTTTTCTATATTTGCTGTGGTGATTATTAGTAGTTGAGGAAACCCAGGTCATGGAGGGGAAAAATTGACCTGCCATGTATTTGGCCTTTGTATTATTCCTTTGTATTCAGTTTGAAGAGCTCAGGCTAGGTCCACCTGCTGTGGTCAGCTGACTGTGGGGCCCACAAGAAGGACCCACCACTTCATGGGAAGTCTGGGAATCCCGAGCTCTTGCTAGAGGGACCCTCTCCAACTTCCTCTGGCTTCTGTGATTTTAAACCTTCCCACTCTTCTCCTTCTCCAGTCTGCCCTCTTCTTCCTCCTCCTTTCCCTGTTTATTACTTTTGTTGTCCTGGGCATTCTCCAAGTAAATCGATATTCATGGCTTCATTTATATTTTTCTCTACACCTCTGTTTTCTGCTTCTTACCCCAGTTCTTGTTCCTTCTTTCCTCTTGCCCAGAGGATGGTAAAGTCTTTCAACATCTTTCTCAAACCAGTCCTTCCTCTTCACTCAGCTTCTCCCAGCATTGGTCCAGTGACCCATCCTTCCAGGAATGGTCCATTCTTCCTATGGCCCAGGCTCAAAACTGGCTTAACTTGATTACCTTGTTCTTCCTTCTATCTAAGTCACTGGAAAAAGTCTAAAATTCTTGCCTCAAGATTTGGTATCTTCACTGTACTTGGACTTGGTATCTTCAAAGATTCGGTATCTGGATATTATCTCGCTCTTCCTTTCCCATCACCTTTGCCTGGACTCACATGTCATTGCTTCCTGGACCATTTCCCAGATCAGCTCCCTATTTCACAGGGCTATTGAAGGGTTGATTGAAATAATAATAGCAAATATACGTTCAGCGCTTACATGCACTATGCTAAGTATTTTATTTGTTACTTCATTCCAACCTTACAACCTCTACTCCATGGCTATTTCCGTCACCTTGAAAATGAAATGAAACTGAAGTCTGGTGACTTTCCCAAGGTCATACAGTGAGTGGGCTGTCACTCAACTTACACCTGTTTTGTTGCAGTGGATGCTTATTTTTTTAAAAAATATTTTATTTATTTATTTGGCAGACAGAGATCACAAGTAGGCAGAGAGGCAGGCAAGAGAGAGAGAGAGGAAGGGAAGCAGGCTCCCTGCTGAGCAGAGAGCCCGATGCGGGGCTCGATCCCAGGACCCTGAGATCATGACCTGAGCTGAAGGCAGAGGCTTTAACCCACTGAGCCACCCAGGTGCCCCGCAGTGGATGCTTATAACTATTAAACTTTTTGCCTCCTAGGATATAGTGTGTTATCTAATGGGAGCAGTTAATAAATGTTCGTTTCCTTCCTTCTTTCCCTCCTTTTCCTATCCATTGTCTTTTCCCCACTCTAGACTCATTTCCTACAAATGCTACCTACCCTTCAAGCCTCCCCTTTTTTGGGCGCCTGGGTGGCTCAGTGGGTTAAAGCCTCTGCCTTCGGCTCAGGTCATGATCCCAGCCTCCTGGGATCAAGCCCCACATCGGGCTCTCTGCTCTGCGGGGAGCCTGCTTCCTCCTCTCTCTCTGCCTGCCTCTCTGCCTAATTGTGATCTCTGTCTGTCAAATAAATAAAATCTTTAGAAAAAAAAAAAGCCTCCCCTTTTTTCTGCATGGAGTCAGTCCTTTACTCCGCATTCTTCAGGCATCACCAGCACTTTCCTGTTTTCTGGTTGCATATCTTGTCCACTTGAATAAACCCTAGCAAGGCTGGTGAGCTGCTGCTTCTTTTCTTTCTTTGATGCGCTATCAAGTCCTAATGCTGCTGACTTTAAATGGAGTAGGTATTTGATACATGATTGCTACATTACTGCATTTGGGTTTTATCTTGAGAGCAGACTCACTGAGCCATCAGATGAATCAGAAGAGCTGACTGAAATCTGGATACACAGTCCACCAGAATTGAGCATAAGGGTACAAGCACTGGCGGACTAATTGGGTAATTGCTACAGTCCAGGCAGGAATCCCAGAAGAAATCCTGGTCTGGTGAGAAGACAAAGAGAGGAGAGGAGCACAAGATAAGAGGTGTGCTGTGCACAGACTGTCCTTTTAACGTCTTCCGCAGCAACTATTCTACTCCCTGGTCTCTCAACCTGGCAGCAGCAGAGCAGGTCCCTGAAAGCTAGGGAGGAGAGCTATGCTTGCCTGTTCCAGGTTTCCAGATCAAGGCTCCAGAGGTATGCACAGTATAATTGAGTATAATGGGATGGGTAGTAGTGTTTCTTAATAACAGCCGGATTGTCGACTCTTGACAGCAGAGTCGAATTTAGCAGCTCGGCACCCAATCCCAGTGTGCGAACTAGGGCCTGAGGAATGCAAAGAGAAGCCTGACCGCTTTTCACCTGGAAATTCCACTTAAAAAAAAAAAAAAATCCTGAACATACTCTAATAGGGACACTGAGGGCAGACCGGGAAACTGATTTCTGCCGGAGTGGGCCTGCTGGGAAGGAAGAGAAACTCGAAGGAAGGAGAATTGTTGAGTCTGACATTAATTAAGACTCGGCAGGGAGGGAACAAAACGGCGGAGGCTGTCGCCCTCCTAAACTCTCGGGGAGACACGTCAGCTTGAGCTCCGGGCAATTTCAGCAGGCGAGGTCCCGGGCCGGGGGGGTGGGGGGGGTGGGGGTGGGGGGGTGGGGGGGTGGGAGGGGGGGTGAGGCGAGCGCGAGCGGCGGCAGGCGGGCTCTAGGGCCCAGCGGCCCGGCGCCGCGGCGGGGGTGGAGTGTAGGGTTACCGGGACGAGCCCGACGACCCTCCCCAGCTCGAGCGCGGGGAGCGGGGAGCCGGGAGCGGGGAGCGCGGGCGGCGGTGGAGCGCGCGGGACGCTCTAGGACCCAGCGGCGGCGGGCGGCTTCGCGGCTGGAGGTGAAGCCCTGGCATTTCTCTCCTTCCTGTGTGAATGGGGCTGACTGTCGGGCGCCGCTTCCCTGCGCTGCCCCACGCCATGCCCAGCACTCTGCCCGGCGGCCGCCTCCCCCAGCCGCGCCACTGAGCCAGCCATGGTCGCCTCATGTGGAAGGCAAAGTTGCGCCGGGAAACTTGTGAGTCTGCGGTGAAAGGTAACCAGTCCCCGCTCAGGGTGCGGGGAGGGCGCCTCCGAGGCTCCCACGCGAGGGACCCAGCCGACCGGTGCTCCCCCACCCCCTTGCTGCTCCCGGCACGGGGCTCCTCCTCGGGGGACCCGGGGCGGAGATCGGCCAGGCTACCCAGCGGCTTGGGCAGCCGATTCGGCGCGGGTGGCCGGGAATGTCAGCCGCCGCAATCTTGCTTTCCCTTACCCAGACTGGTTTAAAAAAAAGAAGAAGCAGCGGAACTCTGTTCCCGCGCCACGCTGTAGGCCCCCGGTGCGGCGGGTCGGATCGCCGCGCCGCCCCGCGCCCCATCCGAGCCTGGAAGTTGGGTGGGCCGGCTGGGCCAGGGTCCCGGGGTGCGGGCGCGGCCCCGACGCGGGGCTGGCCTTTCCGGAGGGGCCTGCCACATGCCTGCACTCTCCGGGACGCGCCCGCGCGCGGGTCTCTCGGCGGCCGAGGGAGGGGGCGGAAGCGGGGCGCCGGTGGCCGCTGCCCTCCGCGCGAGACAAAGGCGCGCGCACGGGCCCGCCCGACGGGATGCGGCGCCCGGCCAGACCCTTCCTGCCCCGCGGGGAAGTCTCGGCTCTGGCGGGTGGGGGCGGCCAGGGGCTCGCGCTCCAGACCGGGGGGCTAGGATCGCGTTCGCTGCTGCTCCTTTGTTCTCCCCGGACAAGTTTCTTAGAAACTGGGGAGTTAGACTTCGCTCTCCCTCGCTGTTAGTGCCGCCTTTAAAGAATCTGGTTTCTAGGGGGAAAAATTAAACTTTCCAAGTGGAACTGGTTTTTCTTGGAATGTGACATTTGTGGCAGGAGGGAGATTGGCACGTCGGCCCTTGACAGCCCTGCGGAGCCGGGGGCCCTGCGCCGGGACAGGGCCGAACGTGCCCGGTAGGCTGCAGGGCTGGAGAAGAGGCGGCGGAACCCACGACGCCGCGCGCGCACCCACCTCGAGGGCCTCTGCCTCCTGCTCTGAGCTCGCCACGACGTTTCCAAATTTTCCCCATTAGGAGGCCAGGCTGGGAATCCCGGCTCCCTACCCGCAGCTCCCGCGCCGCGCCACGCCCTGCTCTGTAGTGGCTTGATTGGTGGCTGGGAAGACTTTCCCTTTCCATTTTTGTTTGAAGGGTTTGCCATTTGGGCTTGGGTGTTGGTGTCCTGTCTTCAAGTGGCAGTGCTTTGGAAAATGCTCGGCTACTGTACGGATCACCTGGACAGGGGGCTTCGGTAGAGGGGCACCCTGTTCCCGTGGCTTTCGCGGTTGGGACTGAATGTTTTATGCCCTTGGTCTCTCAACTGCTTTGCTCTGTCCCGATCAAGTGCCGACATGGTTGCCCATTTCCTTCTTTCAGGGCATATTATGAGAATCGAGTTTTTGTACTGCTTATAAAGTCGTTGGTTGGTAGCGGACGTAGGAGGTCACGAGAGCCAATTATGATCTCCAAAGATGCTTTGGACTACCCCAGACAGCGTTACTTGCCATGAGCGAGTAAATAGAGGGATATTAATAGCTGCTATCCCAAAAAACTTCCTTCCTTTTCGGGAAGTGAAAAGTCAAGACTTGAGATGTTGAACAATTACTGCTCTCTGCAGGGCCTGTGGGTCCCTGCCAAACTGACTTAATATTTCCCCTGGCTGCCGACCACTCCTGGCAGCCCACCGCTGCTGGACCCTAGTAGCTCCCGGTAGATGGCAGACCTAGGGTAGGGATTAAGGGGGTTCCCTAGGTTGCAAGTTCTTGAAGAATCTAGACCAATTTGAAATTTATTTCCCCGGTTTGTGTTCTGAGCATGTTCGTGCATCTACCATGAACATCTTTATGGGAATTGTGTGGGAACAGTAGTTGAATACACTTTGAACTGTTTTTGCCAAGGAGTAAAGTGTTGGAAACCACTGATTTGACCATAATGAAAAGGAGGAAGACATAGAGTAGAAGTTTTAGAGATGCCTCTAGTCTCGCTGGTGGGCTCTGGGAGATATTTAGATTTAGGATAGGTATAGTTTGACTTTTGTGAAATACATTTCTCAGGATTATAAGGAAACCCAAGCTCTGCAAATGGAAAGGAGGGAGAGAAGGTGCCACGCTTTTAATTCATCCTCCCTCTTCTTTTTAAAATGCATAGAAGTCTTGGTCTTATAGGTTCTGTGCTGTTGGTGGAAGGTGAAGAACACTAATGTACAGAAGGGCATGTGGAGATCAAAGCATTTAAAAATACATCTTTTCATGGAAGCAAATGGAGGACTTTCAGTTCAAATGAGATTTCAGAGTGCTATTGTTGAGAACAGCACATGAATGTAGAAATGTAAGTAATTTTATGGGAAGGCACTCTGCTGATTAGACTTGAGAGTGTCTGCCCTTGGCCAGTGAGTCTGGAGGCTTGGTAGAGATGTGGGTTTTTTTGTTTTGTTTTGAAGTCTCCCCCTGTGGAGAAGAGCAGACCCAGGGCCTGGGGGAAAGATGTCCGAACTAACTGAAATTAGAAGGCAGCCTGGGGGGTGAGAGTTGCAAGGAAAAGTGCAGCCCCTAGGTACCAGGGCTGTTTTTCTTCATAGAAATTTGTGAAACTACTTTGAAAATGATTAAGTACTGTATAACATAAGGCTTTTAAACAAATAATAATTAATGACTTCTGAAACAAGGGAATTGCTAGTGAAAACTGTAAAAATCTGAAAGATTTTCCAGGCCTATAAAGTAAAAGGAAATAACTTTGTAAGACCCTTTAGTAGTTCTTTTTTTTTTTTTTTTAATTTATTTGTTTATTTGACAGACAGAAATCCCAAGGAGGCAGAGAGGCAGGCAGAGGGAGAGGAGGAAGCAGGCTCCCTGCTGAGCAGAGAGCCCGATGCCAGGACCCTGGGCTCATGACCTGAGCTGAAGGCAGAGGCTTTAACCCACTGAGCCACCCAGGCGCCCCCCCTTTAGTAGTTCTGATATGCAAAATTCTCCCAAAGTAGCATCCCCCCACCAACCCCTCACCCTCCTGTGGTTATCTGCATTTCAAATGCATATGGAAACAGCTCAGGTCAGAAAATCTCTAGCGTTTTGAATAATTTTTCTCCTCCTATTTTTTCATTAATTTTCGTAGGCTCTTGTGTCCCAGAATTCCTAGGCAATGGAATACTTGAAAAGCAAGGGGTAAGTTGGAGGTCAACTCAGAGGACATATTTGATTATAAGGTTTGTTGGAAACAGTCTGAGGTTGTTGAGGTTTTTGTTTGTTTGCTTAACGATTTAAAAAAAAATTATTTTGTTGGTTTGACTGTTTTGTTTTGGAAGAAAGGCATCATTTAAAGCTTGGCCATTGTGGGTGGGTCCATACACTACTTTTGCTGAAGGAAGCCACGCCTGGGCTTGTGTGTGGCTCGTTGCCTGTTCTCTAAATTGTGAGGCCCTTGACCTCTGTTCTTGTGAAACAGGGTCTATTCATTCCAGGCACTTAGGATAGGACTCCTGGATTCCCAAAGGGGTTCACACATCAGGACTTTTTTTTTTATTTTTCATTTTATGAGGGGGATGGGGAAGTAGCTGTAAGATGTTTGGAAATGTATTCCTGTCAAGACTCTGGAGAATCAGATTTAACTTTAAAAAAAAAAAAATCACACAGACCTACTATGTGCCTTTAAATCTGTGTTTGGGATCTCACTGACCAGTAGTGCAGCTATATATACCTCTTTTTCGTTAGTTTTGTTTTAAGTAAAAAGCCTGTAGTTCCCTTTTAAAAAAACTTTTTATTTTGAAATGATTATAGCTTTATGAGAAGTTGCAAAAATAGTAGAGAGGTCCTGTGTACTCTTCACCCATTTTCCCCCATTGGTAACATCTTACATAACCAAAGTACAGTAGAACCAGGAAGCCGACATCGCTACATGTCAGATTTCACTGGTTCTCCAGGCACGCATCTGTGTTTGTATATATGTACTTCTTTGCATTTTTTCCACACTGGTGGATTCCGGTAACCACCATCACAGTCAAGCTATAGAACTATTCCATCAGCTCAAGGATGACCCTTATGCCACCCTTCACAGTCATGTCTACTCTCCCCTCCCGGCACATAGCTGTAAACCCTAGTAACAACTAAATCTCTTCTCCCTCTCTGTCATTTTGAGAATGTTACAGAAATGAAATCATGTGGTATGTGACCTTTTCGGACTCGCTTTTTCACTCAGCGTGATACCCATGAGATCCATCCAGGCTGTCACATTATCAACAGTCTGCTCTTTTTTATCACTGAGTAGTAGTCCATGGTATGGATATACCACAGCTTGTTTAACCATTCACCTCCTGAAGAACACTTGGGGGTTTCCAGTTTTGGATTCTTAAAATTAAAGTTGTTGGGACCATCTGTGCACAGGGTTTTGCATAGATGTGTTTTCACTTCTCCAGGATAAATGCCCAGGAGTGTTGTTGCTGGATTTTGAGTGGTAGTTGTATGCTCTTTTTTTTTTTTTTTTTTTTTTGAAGAAATTGCCAAGCTGTGTTCTGGAGTGGCTGTACAATTTTATATTCTCATCAGCCACGTAGGAGAGATCTGGTTTTTCTCTGCATCCTTACCTGCATTTGTTTATTATTTTAGCTGTCCCAATAGGTGTTCTAGTCTCAGCCTGGTTTTAATTTGCATACCCTAATGGCTAATGATGTTGAGCATCTTTTCATGTTTGCCATCTGTATGTCCCCTTTGGTGAAATGTCTGCTAGTGTCCCATGTTCTAAATGGACTGGGTTTTTTATTACTCTTAACTCTGAGATTTCTTATATTCTAAATATGTGTCCTTTGTCAGATATATGTCTTGCATATATTTTCTTCCAGTATGTAGTTTGCCTTTTTATCTTTTTAACTGGATCTTTTGCAGGGCAAAGGTTTTGAATTTTGATGAAGTCCAGTTTATTGGTCCCCCCTCCCCCACCCTTTATGCATTGGGCTTTTGGTATCACATCTAAGAATGCTTTGGCATAGGCCTACGTCCCCAAAATTGTCTCCTGTGTTTGCTTTTAAAGTTTCATAGTTTTACATTTTTAAAAAGATTTTATTTATTTATTTGCTCAGAGAGAGAGAGAGAGAGAGAAAACACAAGTGGGGGAGGGGCAGGCAAATGGAGAAGCAGGCTCCCCGCTTAGCAGGGAACCCAATGCAGAACTTGATCCCCTGGGATCATGACCTGAGTGGAAGGCAGATGCTTAACCAACTGAGCCACCCAGATGTCCCAGTTTTCCATTTTTTTTTTTTTTTTTAAGATTTATTTATTTACTTTAAAGAGAGAGAGTGTGTGGCTGGGAGGGGCAGAAGGAGAGGAAACTTAAGCAGTCTCTGTGCTGAGCGAGGAACCTAACATGGGGCTCCTTCTCATGACTCTGAGATCATGACCTAACCTGAAACCAAGAATGCTCAATGGAGTGCACCCCCCCCAGGCGCCCCCATAATTTTACATTTTGTGTTCAAACTGTAGTTCATTTTTGCCCTCTTTTAAGAATTTGTATGTCTGGCTTCCGATCTTAAAAAGCATCTCTTAGGTGTTGATCATGTTTTTAGTGCTCTCAAAGCATACAGCTGACTCGGGCATGTTCCCACCCTCAAGAGCTCACCCCTTAGTGGGGTCGTAGTGTGGACATTTCTGTGTGCAAAGTGCAGTAAAAGAGACAACTAGGAGCACTGAACAGAGAGGGCTCACTTGGATGGAGGGGGTCAGGGCTTCCCTGGGCAGGTTGCCCACACAGGATGGGAATAAAAACAGTTCTTGCCTTTGATGCAGTTTGTGGGTATCTGTATTGCCATGAATTCTTTAGTGTGGGTCATCCTCGTCGGTAAACTGAGTGTGGTTGAGGGCTGTTTTGCAACTGCACATGGCGTAATAGCTTAAAAAAATAATAAAAATGCAGTACTCAAGACTCAATAACATACAGAGTATGAAGAAAGTTAGATAGCTTTAAAATGAGAGTATGTGTGTTAAAGCGAGAAAGGAGGTAGTATTCCAGGTTGTTTAGGAACAGTGGACCTGGTTTGCTTCCTGGCCCTTCTGCCTCCTTCCTGTATAATCTCAGGTAATTTGACCTGCCGAAGCATCATGGATGAAATGAAGACGGTAATAGTTCTCAGCTCTCGGAATTGCATGAGGGTGAAAAGGAGCAGTGCATATGTACAGTGCTGGACATATTGAAAGTACCCAGTAAATACCTGCTATAATATAATAATAATAATTATTACTAAAATAACAGAGACCAATGGTTTTCGGAATGTGTATTCTCATAGATGTCCTTTCTCCGAGAAACACGAATTCCGGTTCTAATAGAAACCTAGCTTTTCACAGTTAGGACGTTCTGTCCACAAGCTAGTTTTAGCTATAAAATAGACCTTCCTCCCCCCGATCAACCCAGGATTTTCTGAGGAAAGAACGGTTTCCTCTCTGTCCAAAGAGGAGGTCTGTGTGCTCTGGGAGCTCTTTCAGAGTTTACCCATGCTTGTCACCCTCGGTACAGTAAGTCAGGGCTAATGTCACCGGGATGGGTCCCAAACTTCACCACTGGTAGCTCCCTTTCTTTTCCCTCGATGACCAAGTTGTCAGTTTCCCAGAGGAAAGGGAATGAACCTCAGATGTACAGTTCTGGGGCAGTGGTTAGAACAGTGGTTTTCAAATGTGGTGGACATCAGAATCACCGAGAGGGCCCGTGTTTTAACAGAACAGAACGTGAGCACCCCTCTCGCCCAGGTTTTGTTTCAGTTAGCTCTTGGAGGGGCCCGAGAATATACATTTCTAAATAGTTTCCAAATGATGCTGGGCCTGCTGGTCCAGGGACCACACTTGGAGAACCACTGTTTGAGAGCATAGTCTCACTTTAATTGGCTCTAGTCTGAGGTGCTTAACTCTTTGGAACTGAATGTGTTTCTGTTTAAAAGAGGGAGATGGAAATAGATTGACTTCTCAGGTTACTAGCTGATCTGCCTTTGTGCTCTGCTCTAATTACCCTTCTGTGCCTGCCCCCTTCCCAACCCTGACTTTTACTTCTCTCAGTTGTCTTTTGTCACTCCTTGGAAGATACATTGAGTTAGGGTGAATGGTTCCTAGACACAAGGCATATTGCTTTGCTTGAGTCACTTAACCTCTGTAAAGTCAATGTGTTGACTTCATACTTACATGGTGAGGTCACTGTGAGGGTTCAGCGAGACAGCGCGCGTGAAGGGACTGCATACAAGGTAAAGCATGCTGCAAAATTCCTTTATTATTTTGAGCATCCTTGACTCCCCTTCAGAACAGTGTCCTTGGACTTGAGGATGGACGACTCCTTCTGAGGCTGACTTTCACTGCTGCTGGGGGCTGCTGGGTGAAATCTGCGGGGCCTTTGTGGAGAAGTAGGGCCCACAGTGGATGACTGGTTGGGCTGGGGTCTCTGAGGGCCTTCCGAACTGGGATGTTTTGGAGGCACGTTGATGTGGAGATGTGGCAGTGACCATAGAAGAGTTCGGTGCTGGAAATGAGCTTGAACAGTTGCTGGACTATTAAGAGTCAACTTCCTCACAGCAGAGAAATAGAATTCCATGACATTTTTTTTTTTTTTCCTGGCATCTTTGGAAGATGCGATCTGGCCCCTGCTTATTTTTACTTGGAGTTCTCGATCTACATGGTCCACAGTGACCACTAGCCACATGTGCCTATCTAAGTTAATCAAAAGTCAATGAACTAAAAATTCAAGTCCTTAGTCGCATGAGCCACAGTTCAAATACCCAGTAGCGGTTCGCATCAGTGCAGCAAGCTCTATCGGGCAGTGTTCTTCTAGAGAGACGTTAGCCGTTTGACGGATGGCACCACTGCTGGGCTTCATAAGACGGGATGGGCGCACATGTTTGACTGAAATGAATCACTTCTCCCTTGAAGTCTTGTGTGGACCAATTGGGAGACGATACCGCAGGGCAACTCACCTGTCAACATGAACCTCGTTTTTGGAGGCTCATCTCTTTTCGAGGGTCAGCAAGGCGTTTGGCTTATGCTGGGGGTAGCAGTTACCAGGTTAGCTGGCTGTATCAAGGCATATCTACTGCTTCTAGGGATGTCTGCGGCTTTGGTTCCATTGCTGGGGCTCTCCCGGGGGTGTGGTCCTGGAGAGAAGCAAACAGAAATGCGAGTGTGGAGTTAGCCCCAGAGGTCTTTGTCCTGGAGAGGATCTAGGGCCCGCCTGGACTCCTCCGCCTTAGGTGGGTTCCACTCTTGCCCTAGCCTTTGTCAGCGCGAGGCAGGAGGCAGGCCTTCGGCTGGTGTCTGGACTTGCTCGGACACCGTTCCTCCCTGCCTCATCCTGACGGTTGCCTCCTTTCAGAGGGTTCTGTAAGCTGTAAGGTCCTTTCCCTTCCCCACGCACGTCCAGCTCCTTGCACTGACTTCCCAAATACTTCATGCATATCCGTCTCCTTGCTTTGCATGTCCACACACTGGGTGCTTCCGCACTCCTTACCGAGCAACCGGAACCCTCCCAGCCACACAACAGGTCTTCCCACTTGTGCTCTCCTGCACCTCTTCTGATCTGCCCCGCCCTTCCTGCTTTCCTCCACCCTTCTCAGAACAGGCAGAGCAGGACGAGGGGATAGGTATCTTGTCTTCCAGGCCCGCTTTGCTTCCTGCCTTAGGTGGGGCTCTGCCCGGCCCTGTGGCCGGGGAGCCAGGGAGGAAGGAGGCCTCTTACATTGAACTGCTGCTTCTTGGCCGTAAGGGCTGCCCTGGTTAGTGTGACCCAGGAATGTGACCCCCAAAGACAGGGGTGAGGCAGGCCTTTTCCTTCCTGCTATGAACTGTACTTGGAAGGACTCTGAGAACCAAGTTTCGGAAGGGTAAGCCCCCTCTCTCTACAAAATTTGGCAGGGCCCTGTTTCCTGAGGGACCAGTCTCTAAATCTCACCGCAGCTATTGGTTGATTGCTCATCTTGGTTATGTGGGAAAAGGTTGAAGATAGAAGGGCCGATGAGATTGCCTGTCTGGGATCTTTTTTGGGCAGTGGGGATCAAGGAGGAGGAAAAATAGCAAAAGGGTCTAGCAAGCATGTTCTCTCAGAATTATGGAAACCAGTGGATACGGTACCTAGGGAACAGCATTAAATTCACTGCAGAACACATGTAACACCAGAAAATGTCTTCTGAAATCAAATTACCTTAAATTAAGACACCTAGGAAAGTAATGTAAACAGTATCACAAAACCACTTACACAAACCTTAAATATAATGGGGCTGTCAGATAATAAGCAGGAGGCTTACAAAAGGGCATGACTTTGGCAGACTTATCTTCCTGTGATCGTGACTGGCCAGCTAGATCATAAATGAGCAGTTGCATGAAAAGTGGGGAGTACATTTACTTTAGCTAACTTTGAGATTTGATCCCATAAAGTATTTACTCCCCCAATCAAGAATGTAAGATCTAAAAATATCTACTCTGAGATACGGATTATCTTAGTCCTGAGTTTAGAAATAAAATGTTCAGAAATTTGGAAGTTTCTTTTGTTCTTTTATTTTTTAAGATTTTGTTTATTTATTTCTTTGACGGAGAGATCACAAGTAGGCAGAGAAGCAGGCAGAGAAGCGGGCTCCCCAGTAAGCAGAGAGCCCAGTGGGGGTCTCAATCCCAGGACCCTGAGATCATGACCTGAGTCAAAGGAAAGGCTTAACCCACTGAGCCACCCAGGTGCCCCTGAGGTGGAGAATTTGATGAGGACACAATACAAGGATACAGTCCTCTATCCAACATTGGAGGGTCTGTCATGTGTGTGGAACTGGAGGAGGCGTGGGCTCTATATCCTTTGCTCCCATAGAATTTGGATTCTAAAAGGGATATAATGGAGTAAGGGATTAGAAAACAGAAGGCAAACTGAACTGGGTTTATTCTGCTGTGTGAAGAGGATGAGGAACAATTTAGAATTGTCTTTCAACTATTTTATCTTTGCTGTGAAATGATAAAGAGGGAATAGGTTTCAGTTAAAGATACCACAACTTCTAGAAGCATGGGTTTTGTGTTTTGTGCCAGGGAGCTTGGGAGGAAATGGAGGCTATAGAGGCAACCAAGAAATTACTAGAAGTGTGGGGCTGTCTCACTCTAGAAATCTCTTTAAATTGAGTGAGTATGATTGAATGCCCTATATGAATGCAGGATGTGGATCTAATGGCTGGTTTTGATGTGTTCATCTGTGGGGCTTTTGAGGAACTTAAGGAAGCTTGTATGGCTGGAACTCTGACAGATGTTTGCAGCAGGAACCAGATCAGATTCCGTAGGTTCTCCCAGATGAGGGAGGGGAGCCCTTGGAAAACCATCAGGTGGGGCTGTGTCAGGGGGTCCTGTGGCAACAGCACAGATTGTGTCTGTATTTGCCTTTCAGTTTCCTCTTTGATTTGAGTTAGTTGTACAATCTGGGAAGAAGAGAAGAAAATTAGTGCTAATTATGCATCATGATTTGTTTGCAAAGTCTGTTTAATGTTGAAAAAGCATTTAGGAATCATGATGTGTTGTTTACTCTTTCTGCTTAAGAAGTTAAAACAAAATCAAAATCAAAAACAAAACAAAACCAGCCCCCGACTCTTAATTCTGTTTATCCTGCAGCTTTACTGAATTCACTTCCCAGTAATAATAGTTTTTTGGTTAGCATCTTTAGAGTTTTCTCTATATAGTATCATGTTATCTGCCCATAGTAACAGTTTTACTTACTTAACCCATGTGGATGCTTTTTATTTCTTTTTCTTGTTTGATTGCTATGGCTAGGACTTCCAGTGCTGTGTTGAATTAGAGTGGTAAGAGACAACATCCTTGTTTTTTCCTGATCTTAGAGGAAAGTTCTCAGTTTTTCACTGCTGAGTATGATGTTTTTATCAATAACTATATCTCCAAAAAATAATTATATATCTCTTTTAAACAAAGCTTAAAGCTCAGCAATGCAGTAGTGAAATCGATGCTTAGTTGACCTTTGTGTTTGATTCAGACCTGAGATTCACAATTTCCAAAAGTGTTCATTATGGAAAATTCACTGTGGAGTAAGAAGAGAGGTTTTTCCCTTCTTATTTGTAGTGCTTAGGAGAGAGGACAGATTCTCTCCACCACCTATTCCAGTGTCCTTCCGTCTGAAGAGGAGTTTCCTAGGCAGCTGAGCTGTTCAAGTTAGAGCCTGGTTCCTGATCCCTCTCCAGGTCCAGCTAGCCCTTGACTTGCATGCCAAGGTGACAGACAAGTTAGGAGTTTTGGAGAATCTTTGGATGACACCATGCATGCTTTTGTTTTGGTCTCTGATACTAAGATTGCACCAGTAAGCTTATTTTCAGAGAAAGGGTGTATTTTAAGATCTCTCAACCCAAGTGCTTGGAAAATTGAAAATGCAATTTTAGTCTAGTTTGTCAGTTTGCTGAACAGTCGGACCTAAACGAAACTTTAAATGTTTTCGTGTGTGTGTGTGTGTGTGTGTGTGTGTTTTCTGGTGGGCAGCGAAGTTTATTGAGAGATAGTAAAGTGATAGTACAAAGCTCCCCAAGGTGGGGGGAAACCTGAGAGAGCTGCCCTTAATGTCTTCATCTTTGATCTGCTTGGGCATCTTGCTGTTTTTAAAAAGCTCCCTGATTTGATCATTTCTTGAACGTGAAATATATATTATTAATTCCTGTTCCATTTCCCCATTCTCATAAACAGAAGCTAAAATGTACTGAGCACTTACCATGTGCTGGAACACCATTCATTGCTCTGTCTTATTTAATCTTTGTGACGGTCTTATATAGTAGGTCTAATTGCTGTCTCCATTCACTGATAAGGTAATGGACACCAAGAAGTTAACTCATTTGCTCTGTTCGCGAAGGTAATAAATCATCGAGCCTGGATTCTGACACTACGTTAGGAGCAGATTTGCCAAAACAGAACGAAAAAAATTGGCCCCTTTTTCTTTTCTTTACATTTGGTGGATATTTCCTCCTCTATCTCTCCCATTTGGTGGATATCGTGGTCATTCTTTAAATCTTGTAAGACTCCGGTCTTCTGGCTTGACAGCATCATCCTCTTCTCCTCACTCATCGTGTCTTAACATCCTTCCCTCTGTCCCAGGACTGCCTGACTTCCTGCTGGGCAAATTATTACAGTTTTTTTTCTCCCCACCTCCTAAAAGTAATTCTCATGGAGCCTTTATTTCTAGCGAAATATCATTGTTGATTTGTATTCCCTTTTATGAAAATCCCTCAAGGGCAAGAAGATGCATCACGTGCAGGTGTTTTCTAGAGAGGCTGCTCCCTCTCCTCGGATACATTTTCTTTAGTCATTGGAGTTCGTTCGTCTGACAAGTAGAGTTCAAGCAGTGCTTTATATGAAAGGGCCTCTGTGTGTCTTCAAGCTTCACCACTTTTGGGGCCTGTGGGTACCTCTCTTTGCTTGGGAGGGAGGCGATTCGCTGTCAGTTATAACTGATTTGTAGCCATTTTCATCTTAAAGGTCTCTTTAAGTTTCCCATCTTTTGGCCCCTTCCCCATAGAAGAGGCTATAGCTTGTAGAGCCATGTTTCTCAGAGTGTGCTCTGTGGAACTCTGGGGGTTCCTAAAAACCACCTTCATGGTAACAGTAACACACATGTGCCTCTGACGGCACGGACATTTGTACTGATGGTGTAGAAGCAATGCTGGGTGAAACTGCATGTGCCTTCGCATGGTTTGAAGCCATGGCACCAACTCTACTAGTGGTCTGTCCCTCACCAGCACACGCTGTAAAAAGCCTGCTTTGCTTAAGACCATTCTTCTCTAGCACAGGTACTAGTTTTATTAAATCTCCAACCTCAGCTATACCTTTTTAATGCCTTATGTGCTGAAATGGAGAGTGAAAATTAGAAAATTTCAAGTGAAAATTAGAATTTTGGGAAATTTGGATTTGCCACTATGGGCTTGACAGCTTCCTAAACACAAAAGACTTTTCTGATGATCACAGTCCATGGTGTATTAACAAATGTGGTTTTGTTGATGTTACATACTTGAAATATTTCCATGTATGGAAGATTTGCATAGTTCAGTGAACCATTATTTTCCAAATGACCAATGTATGAAGTTATGAAATCATGGATAAAGAACGTTCCCTCCAAAGTAAAAGATGGACCAATGTGATCGAATTTAGAATTTAGAAGAATATCCAATACGAAGTCACTGAGATAGTTTTAGTATTTCACATTGCAGCCGCCTTTAAGAAATTGGCACTTGTTTGAGTTTTGGTATTATTTCAAAGGATAGTCACAATTATCTGGAAAGGTTATCAAGATACTGCTCCTTTTTCCAATTACATATTTGAATGAGGCCAGATTTCCTTCCCCTGCTTCAGCTAAAAATCACACAATAGACTGACAGCAGAAGCAGATATGAGAATCCAGCAATCTTGTAAGCCTGACATCAGTTTGCAGAATTATAAAATAATAACCGTTCTCACTGCTTTTTGTTTTAGAAATGAGTTGTTTTTTTGAAATGAGTTTCCATAAAAAATATTTCGTGTCACTTCGTGGATTTATTATTATTGTTTTTAAATGAAATACATTTTAATAATTCTCAGCTTCATTTTCTAACATAATAAATACGGATAGATATGGCCCACATAAACAATAGCTTATTGGGCCCTCAATAATTTTTAAGACTATAAAAGAGATCCTAAAACCAAAAAGTTTGAGCGCTGTTGGTATAAGAGTAAACACTGTGTACATTCTGAGTCAGACCCCCAGGGCTTGCATCCTGGTTTTGCCCTTTAACTGTGTGACTTTAGGCAACAGTGCGTTAGTTCCTGTGTCTGAGAAACGAGGGTAATCCTCATAGAGTTGTGAAGTCCGTGCAGTTAGTGTGTGTATTGTCTTATAGACCTAGGGAGAAACCGTAGCTCTTGACAGATTGTTTAGGGGGATTTCGGTGATCCCAGACCTCCAGGCCGATGAGAAGAAAGAGGTAAGGGTGGCTTCTCAGCACAGTTCCAGAATCCAGTGTGTGTGCCCTGAGATCGACCTGGACTGGTATCTGCTTACCACTCCATGCTACCTTGAGCCTGCCTGGGTCACTGCATTTGTGCGCTGTTGGGCAATTGTCTGCCTTTGTGTCTGCCTCTCTCACTAGCCTGCCTTATTTGGGTCCCCGTATCAGGCACTGACTCGCCTGGAAGATGCTCGGTGTCCTAGATCTTGTGGAAGGAATGAGTGAATGAATGACTGTGAAATTCTGCATTTTGCTGCTCATGAAGTCCACAGACCCATGCGTGGTCTTTGGTAAGGGATAGGAATTATAAGGAAACCAAATACTACTGCAGATATCTAGGCTTTAAAATACATTGAAATTCTGTGGGATGCTTTGGAACAGTCATGGTTGAATTTGCATGTCAGCCCTAGGGCTGTGAGCTGTGTGACCCAGAGCACGTCACTTCTGTTTTTGTTTAGGTAAAGAGGAGATACTGAGACCTGTTTCTCAGAGATGTGAGAGTTACCCGGGATAATGTGTTTGCCCTGTCCTGCTCTATAATGTTATGTTCTGTGCCTTCCTTCTGTATAAAATTCCGCAGGGGCTTATCTCACACGACTCAGTGGCATAGTTGGCTGTGTGATGTTTGTTTCACATTTAGCAAGCACGTGTCATATAAGAAGGTAGGCATTTTCACAGGCCTATGTCATCTTGGTGCACTAGACACATTTTTTGCTGCAGTCACTTTAATGTATCTTAATCGCGATAGTTTAGATGTAACTGAAATGGTCACATCATCTGACCCAGTCGTTCAGGTTTAAACAATTATGAAATCTAGGAGCGCTGAAACTGTTGACTTCAAATCTGAACTTACTAAAAAACCACAAATTTACCCACAGAGTTCTTTACCAAAAGAGTCAGTGCAGGCTCATTGGCTTGTTTTAGGAAGAGTCACTGCCTCTATTTACTCATGGGGGTTCACCAGACCCATCACGCTTTGCCTTCAGATGTGATCGATGTACAGAGTTTCGGTTTATCACCACTGTTCCGGAGTGCACGTGGCGTATCAGCCCTCGTACGGCAGAGAGGTATCAGCTTCCTACATCTGATCCTGTAGTCAAATCGACAGCGAAGAATTCATTTCTGGTCTGCACTTGTGGAGATCCTGATTGACAGGTGCAACACGGGGCTCGAAAGTGACATTTTTAACATGTACCACAGCTAACGTGAATTGAGCTCAGGTTTGGGGTTCATTGTTTGATGGGAGACCCCATGGTAAAAAGAATAGGCGGCCAAGTGGAAGGGACGAGGACGGTGGCTTCATCAATCACCTTGGTGTTCTGGTGATTGGCAGGGAGGGTGCTATTTTTACTCTAAGCTTTTACAAAAAATAACACAAATAAAATAGCTCTGATTACTTCTCTGCTTCGTATACTCAGGGAAAGCACTTTTCCCAGTACCTTTCCCCATTTTCCACAAGCAAGAGCAGATCATTAAAACGCCCCTCATTTTAATGTAAGAAATTAGGAAGGAGTAAAAGACTCAGAATGAAGTGCGCCATGGTGGGGGAGTTTTGGATGATAGAATGGCATCGCGGAAGGAGCTCTGATTTTGTCTGTGCTGCTGCCTAGTTCTTTACCTCTGGGCATTACTTAACTGCTGTGAGCCCAGTTTCCCTCGCTACAAAATGGGAATAGGGCCGTGATAATTAAACGTGGGGATTTTTGTATCATCCCTATACTTCCTAAGCCCTCAACAAGTAGGAGCTCCTGCCACCGTTGATTTTACTCTTAATACTGGAGGCCTGTTTTTGTTTCTTGGGGAACACTGGTTGCTTTAAATCATGAAGCCCACTTACGAGGCCATAGTGACTTTTGAGGGGAGTGAGTAGAAGAAGCCCCAGTCCCCGGGAGAGATGCTGCCCGGCAGACACACCTTGACCTGCAGCTGCAGTGGCTTCTCCAACAGGACCCCAAGAGCTGGAGGAAACTGGGCGCAGGCCAGAGGTGTCCCCGCTGCTTCTCTCCTCAGTGCGGGCAGCAGAGGGAAACTGGAGAAGCATAGACATGCGTTCATGTTGCTGTCTTGTGTCTTGGGGTTTATTTTATGACTTTTCATCCTGTTTCCCTTTGTTCAGAAAATATTAATACTAACTGTCTGCCTGCCGTGATGGAAACACATTTAAGCAATGGAGCTCACATGTTAGTGAGTTAATTTTTGTTTTTTCTTCTCAGTGGGAACATAACCTGTTCCAGGGGCACCTACAAGGATACCTTTATTATGGCCCTGAGATTAAAGAAAGATTATTTAAATTTCAGTTATTTAGTAAAGCAAAGGGCTTACTTATTATTTTATCAGAGTACATTGTTCCAGAGGTCTGTATGGTGTAGAGCTGAGAGCTATTAATGTACTTTGTACTTAACACTTGCTGGGAGGGTCGATCATGTGTGCAGTGTTCTTAACACACACACACAGATGAATAGAGGAGGTAGGAGGGGACAGGTGATGGGTATGTCTGTGACCCTGATGATGGAGATGGATTTGTGGGTGTATATTTATCCCGACTTGTCCGGTTATACACGTTCAATATGTACATCTTTTTAAATGGCAATTACACCTTAATAAAGTGTTTTTTTTTATAATTTTTTTTTAAAGATTATTTATTTATTTGACAGAGAGAGATTACAAGTAGGCAGAGAGGCAGGCAGAGAGAGAGAGAGAGGGAAGCAGGCTCCCTGCTGAGCAGAGAGCCCGATGCGGGGCTCGATCCCAGGACGATGAGATCATGACCTGAGCCGAAGGCAGCGGCTTAACCCACTGAGCCACCCAGGCGCCCCAATAAAGTGTTTTTTTAAACATATCTGAAGAAAAGAATTTCTGGAGTTCAGGTACTTAGAGTTTTAGATAGGATAAATACCAAATATATCAACGTGAAATACACATTATGATACTACATACAATTTGAGTCAAGGTATTTAAGTAGCATTTGGATTTTCTGTTAAAGTCCAAAATTGAAAAATGATTTTCTCTTTGTAGTTACAGTCTTTTTAGTATGGACTGCTCTCATGTGTTTGTGCTGACTCTGTGTGATAGCTAAGACTGGGCTCATTCCTTTTTCTTAGGGTGAGGGACAGGTTCCCGTAGGAGTCTTCTGACTCTCTTCCTGCTCCCAGACCTATGGAAGGAGCAGGAGCCAAAGACTGCATTTGGAGCACAGTCCCAGGACACAAGGGTCACCTGCAGGGGGAGCAGGATGCAGGAGCATTTTCCTCTAAGTGTGATTTTGTGCCCCAGCTGCAGAATCCCTGGGATGCTGTTACTTCCTATACAGAGCCCCTGTAGGAACAGGACACTTGTATCCATGTACACTTGTAATTAACCTCTTTTAGCACTAGGTGGCTTTCTCTCGTGGTGTTTTGTTTTGTTTTGTTCCCCAGTAGCTTTTACCAAGCCTTGGTCTCCTGATTAGTTTGAAAAAGACAAAATCATCTTTGAGCTAAGTAAGGTCTATAGAATTAAGAGTATCTTTATAACTGGTGATTTAAAAACATACCCTAATTCCATTAATACATATTTATCAATGCCCCTTAGGTGCTAGAAACTACCAGGTCCAGTAAACATACGCAGATGATTTATTGATTCAATACATGTGTATTGAGCATTTACTGTGATTTTGTTTCTGCTAGAAACTGGGGATAAAAAAGCAAATAAGACATCATCAATTGTTATTCAACTTATGAGTTGACTGGGGCGGGAGGAGGGAGAAAAATATAAACCAAATATGTAGGTGGTTGAACAGTGGCATAAATTTGCATGGACCATGATGGGGGCACGGAGGAATAGCCCATAAGCATATGGGGGGGGTGGATGACTTCACAGAGGAGGTGGCCCTAGAGTAGAGCTCCAGAAGACTCTGCAGAGTCAGCATGTGTATCTGAGCATTTAGATTGTGCCCGAGTAAGAGTTTTCCGACTCACTTGGAAGGAAAGGTCCTCCGGATGAGGGAAACTTTGGGGGGAACTCAAGTTTTTTTAGGGTTTGTGTGAAGGATACCTGGGGCTATAGAGGCAAGTGACTGGAAGCCAAGGCAGATGGTGCTAAGTCACGTAGTGGGATATAAACAATGCTCAGTTATTATGAGCAGGGACAGAACATTTCATTATTTTAAATGTAAATCTCTCTCATTAGTTCTTGATTGTAAGCACAAAGTGATTTTGGCTAACGTAAGCGAAAAGAGGGATTTATCGGAAGTATATCCGTCAGCTCACAAATGGACAGGAAGGCCCAGAAAGTGGGCAGGAGCCGAGGTGAAAATTCACCGGGAACCCAGCCAGGGATGTGCCGTCCGTCTTGTGAGCGTGGGTCTGCAGGGCCAGCCGCGGCTGCCCCCGGACCGCTGTGGTAATGGTACTGCCGGCATTTGACCAACACCCTTTGTCTTTGTGTCATTTCGCCAAGATTCAAAGTCTTTGGATGGAAAATCCAGTTGACCGAGCTGAGGGTGTCCTAGTTGCTATAACCTTCCGGCTTCGGAATGGGAGATAGAACCTACCCCAAGGTTTACGTAGTGAGTTCAGGGTTCCCTAACGCTAACAGCATTTAATTAGAGGTGATTGACTCAGGAATATGGTTGTAGCAGTTGGCAGTTGGATCACCTAATCTCGAAATTATTTTGCATTTCTGTAGTGTTAGGAAAATAATGTACTAAAATTTAAAAAGCTTTTAAGAAGCTCCCTTAAATACTGACTTCTGAGTCATCCTCCTCCCTACCCATACCCGAGTGACACGGAACTCGCCATTCCTTTTAGAGATGAAAGGCTTCCATGACTCAGGCTCTGTGCTTCTCCTTGAACCACATTGTGTTGCTCTCTCCTCCTTAGCACCCTCTCCTCACGCCCCAGGGAAGTAATATCCTCCTCATTTTTGCCTGTTCCACTCACCTGTCTCTTACTCCTTGTTATTTCAGCTCTGTCTTGCCTTCCTAGTCAACAGGTAGTGATGAGTTACTTCTGGGTAACTGTGTGTCCCTTTGGGAGAGCACTGAGTCTGCAGGGAAATTCGGGTAGTTGTATATAGGTCATAATATCCTGAGACCACGGATGTTCTTACTCATTTCTTGGTGTTTTTAGCTCCTAGCACAGTGCCCTGCTGAACTCAATTGTTACTTTAAAGGTTAAGCATACATTCTGCATTTTGGCTCACACTGATAGTATCTCGGATATTTCTAAATAAGCATTACAAAGTTAAACTTCGCACGGCTTTAACGTTATTAATCACAAATTCCACTTTGAGAAAGTCTAAATTAAGTAGCTAGTAGTGTATTTATTATTTAACTTGTTTTCTACAACAGACAGATTGGTTCAGGGATTAGAATCCACATTCGGTGCCAAGAAAGATGATTATCATACAAGGGTTGGGAATCTTGGAAATCTTCCTCCCTCCCACCCGTCCCCATCCCCACCCCCATCTTGGGTTTCAGATAATGGTTCCTTGGGGAAGAGCTCTTCCAGTGCATGGAGATTCTGCTTCCTGTTTAAAACTGTGTGTTGTGTGCAAATGTTCTAGAACAGGGTGCTCTCACCTGTCTTTGCTTCACCCCGATCTCAGGCTCTTGAAGTGGGAATCCGCTAACTCAGAAGAGCTAGCTTGGTCTCTTAAGAGGACTTATGAACAGACTTGCCTTTCCTTTTCAGGCCCTAGTCATGGGCTCCTGAGGCTGCTTCTAAACATTGTTTCTAGGGTGTCTGCCTCCCTGAGCAGAGTATCCCACTCCCCTAGAAAAGCCTCCAGATCTGCCGAAATCAGGCTTGGTTGCTTACATTTAACTTTGAGGTTGCTGGCACACTCAGCAAATTCCTTAGCTCTTTGAAGGGAAGGTAGAAGTCCACAGTTGTTTGTTACTGTGTTTAAAATCTCTGTTACAAGGGCGCCTGGGTGGCTCAGGTGGCTGAGCGTCTGCCTTCACCGCAGGGCATGATCCGGGAGTTCTGGGTTCAAGCTCCACCTCTGGCTCCCCCTCAGTAGGGAGTCTGCTTTTCCCTCAGCCCTTCATGCAGCTTGCGCTTGCTCTTCTTCTTTCAAATAAATAAAATCTTAAAAAAAAAAGAAAAAACCAACAAACGAAAAACGGGCGCGTAGGTGGCTCAGTGGGTTAAAGCCTCTGCCTTTGGCTCAGATCATGATCCCAGGGTCCTGGGATGGAGCCCTGCATTGGGCTCTCTGCCCAGCAGGGAGCCTGCTTCCCCCGCCCCCTCTGCCTACCTGTGATCTCTGTCTGTCAAATAAATAAATTAAAAAAAAATCTTTAAATGACTGCTGTAAAATACTAGGTAGTTGATGTTTATTTATTTATTTATTTAAAGATTTTATTTATTTATTTGACAGAAATCACAAGTAGGCAGAGAGGCAGATAGAGAGAGAGGGGGAAGCAGGCTCCCTACTGAGCAGAAAGCCCGATGCGGGGCTCAATCCCAGGACCCTGAGATCATGACCTGAGCTGAAGGCAGAGGCTTTAAACCACTGAGCCACCCAGGCGCCCGGTAGTTGATGTTTAAATGCTAAGTTGTGGGCTTCACCTCATAATTGCCGCCATAGTTGAGGGAAGGAAAGCCATTATGTGCGTGGGGGGGTGTTCGACAGGAAGTATAGTGAGTTTGTTGGGGTGAACTGTGAAGGACTTGGGGAGTGGAGTGTGAGGTCAGGGGATGGGATTCCCAGCTGGAACTTGGAAAATGGGGTGACATGATCACGGGATGTGGGGAGGCCAAGTGGACCATTAAGGCTGTTGGCAGTAGGGTGGGTAACTGTAGTAGGCAGCCTTGAAATCCAAACAGAATTTGGCCTTGAAGCTGTAGCTAGAACAGTATGTGCCAGCAAATGGCAAGCTGAGAAGTAAGATTTAAGGACAGGAGATTTCCCAGCTCTGTGAGTCCTGGGTGATAGGCGAGTGACTGTTGGAATGTCTTCTGGTATCTAAACATAAAGGATACTTCTGAGCCTGTTCTATTAGCCTCTTTACAGATTCAGGATCTGATCTCAGGGAAGAAACGTTGTAGTGGAGGTGAAGCAGATGAGGTCACCAGGGTTCTTCTGCCTCTTGCCTACCCCCAGAAAACTCGCGTCATTTTCCCTTCAACAATGAGGTCCTTTGTTACGGCTATATTGAGTAAGGGGGAAAAAAAAGTCTTGTCCAGGGTTGCATTACCTAAAGGCTTCGGGACAGGTACAAAGAAAGTAACACCATAAAACCATAATGGGAAGTGAGCTTCAGAAATAAGCCAGAAGCAGTCACTCTCAGAGAGAGCCCCACAGGATTCTTCTTGTTGACACAGAGAGGTGGATTTGGTAAAGAAGCGGACCGTTCTTGGTGAGATGGATCAGAGCCAAGATGAGACAGAAATGTCGACTGCTCCAGCCAGAATTCCAGAACTTCACCCTTTGTGGCGCACATCACGGACAGATACCTGGCCCTCTGTCAGGAGCCCTAGGACCTGCCCGCGCACCCCCCAAGAGGGAGACGCTATAGAGAGCTCTATTACGCTGGCCTTAGCCTGTTTGCCATTGCTTGTGCCCCTATCCCCCTGTAGGCTAAAGCTGTGTTGGTGGTCTTCCTGGGACAAAGATTGGCTTGAAAGAAGCAGGTTACTACTGCAGGTCAGGAAGTCCGGAGGACCCCATGTGGAAATAGTCTTTATGTAGCCCCTGGGGCAACCTCACAGACGCCCAACACACCTTTGAGCACGTGGGGATCCTTGATTGGCTGTGCACCGCTCTAAAACCACTACCCTGCCTGGGGCCCTGGACAGGAGCCAGGCCTTGCAGGGGCTCCCCTGGTGGGAGTGTTACCTGGAAGTGTCCGTGGATTCTCCCAGCCTTGCTCCTGGGGGTGGGGAACGCTAACAAAGCCCACAGCATTCCCCCTTGTATGTTGTCCTGTGGCACGCGTTTCCTTCCAGTTCTTCATGTCAGCTAGCCTTGACCCCGTGGGGTAGATCGTGTACCCTGCCTTCACCTAAGAAAAGAGCCTCAGTTTTTGCTGTAGGAGTTCCTAGTGAAGATTCTGAACTAGCATAGGAGGGGAAGGATTATGTACCTGTGGGATTAAGGGCAAGGCCTTGCTTTCATTTTTGCCATATAGCCCAGGAATCTGCTGCCGCAGACCCAGTGACACACATTCTGGTCATTTTATCTTGCCTGACAGGCGAGGAAGCTACAAAGAGCGTGATTCGGTGGGTGCGTCAGGCTGGACGAACTCACTTGGTTCACTTGGCTTAGTGGAGCGATGATACCGGGCCTGTCTGTCTGCAGGGCCCATCTGGTCATCTGCTGGGCTCTTTCTGCAGCTCCCAGGAGTAGGGGGCGGCAGTGGGAACGGGACTCTCTGGGAATGCGTGGGACACCCAAGTGTACAAAAAAAGCAGTCTTAAGTGATTGTTGATATGTGGTTGGACATCCTGTCCCTCAGTCTGCGGGTGTGTGCGAAGTGCTTTTGCGCTTTCCTAATATTGAGGCCTGTAGCCAAATGGTGAAAGGCGGCATATCTCTGGTGCCTTCTCTGCTGATGTGGGGACAAGGATTGCTCTCCGTATGCTCTGTGGCCTCGAGCCGTTGAACCCGCTCTCCTTTGCCAGGCCACTGGATAAGCTGTGGAAAATCAGTTTGTACCAGGGTTCCTGTTACTGGTTCTTGGGCTGCGCAAGGATAGAAACGAGGCTGTATCCCCAAATCAAAGGCACAGACAAGGCTTTACCAGGGTTACAGCTGGAGCTGAAGGGAGACTCAGCGCTAGGACAGATAAGTTAGACTGGCTGGAACAGAAAGGAAGTCCTGCAGCCTATCAGGCTCCTCCTCCGCTTCCCACGCTGGTTTAATTTGCTAATGAGGGGGCGGGGGAAAGAACGGTTCTTGATTGGTTGAAAGGGCCTCGTTCTGATTGGTTGATATTGGCCGGCCATTCCATTCCGCCAGCTCACCGTGCTTTCGGAGACCGGGTCCTCTGTTCTAAGGCCAGCTTGTATGTGGGGCTGCATCTTGGTTCTGGTAACCGTGGTCCCTGTCTCATTGTAGTGATGACTTAATGCAGAGGTTCTTTGCTAGGTTCTGTACCGGAAGCCTATACCTATGCACACACACCCTACACATTCCTTTATAGGCGTATACACTTATATATATATACCCCTAATTAGGCTTCCGTTTCATTAGCAGATTGCTCCCCATTCTCACCTAAAATTTTGAGCCACGTGACTAGATGCTGTCACCCAGAGTTATATGCTTGCACATGCCATTCCTGAGCCAGATCCATAATGAGAAAATGCCACTCTCTCTTTTTGAAATGTGTGGGTCCTCAACTAGTGGGATCTCATGTTTAGTGCCTATAGGGTTTACTACTGTGTCACGTTGAATTGGAACAGGAAGCCCATTCCGGTTTGAGTGTAAAGCAGATAAACTGGGGCTAAGAGGCCGGCGCTCGGCAGAGAGCCAGAACCCAACGACCCCGGCTCACACTGCCGCGTGGGTTCCAGAATCCTTGAGTGGGGCTGCGAGCTCTGTCCTGGGCTGGGACAGGCTCTTGCTCCCACGTGGTCTGGCAACACAGCCAGCCCCTCTTGGTGTCTTTTATGTCTTCTGTGACACAGCTGCTCTTCTCATTTTAGTCTCCTTTTCTGGCCTCCCCACCCCTGTCCTTTCTGTCCCCCGCCTTGACCATCCCGAACTTTGCGATTTGTCCAGTTCTGTAGGGGGCGTGATTTCTTTCGGTGTGTGGAACTGGGTCGTGTGAAATCATCATGACTTTACTCAGTGTGTCTTGTAGATTGTTATTTTGACCTCACGGGTCATTTTGGTGGGTGGTTGGACTTGCGATAATTCTGAATGTTAACTTTGGAATTTTCTGAATCAAAAAGACAGCTCCGAGTTGAGTGAGGGAGAATGCCTCGTGGGCTCTGGTGAGTCACACAGGAAGGAGGGAGAGGAGGACTTCATTGGCACTAATAGGCACTTTGCTTCTTCCCCAGGTCCCCCTCCTGTTTGTTACAGCCCCGGTAGTCCCGCCCCGATTCTGGAAGACCCCAACTACTTTTTCCCTGACTTCCAGCTCTATTCTGGGAGGCGTGAACCATCTGCTTTGACAGTGGAGGCAAACGGTAGTAGCATCAGGGAAAAAGTTGGTAAGTCCTTTTACTGGCATTTCGGTTGGAAAAACAGGATGATCATATGTTTCTGATTTTTAGCCTTTTGCTTAATTTTTTTTCTGTCCTTGTTTTACAAACCGGCCAGTTGTATTATTGATTGTCTTTTTAGTGGTGGGTGTCTTATTCTTAATGTTTGTGCTCTGGTGTCAGTAGACTGTTTTATAATAATATGTGACTCTCAACAGACAGAGTTCTTATGTAGGAACTTAAGAGTCATACCATTTATTCCCTAATTTTTCTCCAATTCCTATATACATTTTTGTAGTATTTTTTTCCAGAACTTTTTCCTCCTCCTTTGCTTTTACTTTTATCTCTTTCTGCAAATAATTGAGAAGTTCAGAAGAAATTCAAAGCTATAGTAGGCAGGGAACTGATTCCTGTGTGAAAACTTCTTGCCTATTTTTGAGGGCATTTGAAATTGGTAAAACTAGAAGGGAATCTTTAAAACCACTGAAGGAGGGGTGCCTGGGAGGCTCAGTCGGTTGGGCATTTGCCCTTGACTCAGGTCATGATCCTGGGCTCCTGGGATTGAACCCCACATCGGGCTCCCTGCTCCATGGTGAGTCTGCTTCTTCCTCTCCCTCTGCTCTTACCCTTGCTTGTGTGCTCTCTCTCTCCTTCTCTCTGTCAAATAAAAAAAATCTTAAAACAAAAACAAAACAAAAAGCACTGTAGGGAGGGATCTCCTGGTTCTTGGCAAATGTGCTTATGAAAAGGAAATTCAGTAGTTTTCACGCTTGAGGAGAACCCCTCTCCCCCAAGTCATTATCTTTTGGAAATACATTTGTCTTTTTATTTGCATTTTTACTCAAGTTGTTTACAATGTTTATTTTTATGTGAATTCGCTTGTGCCACAAGCCTTTCATAACAGTTATCCTGAGGGCAGGGACTGTGTTCTCTTTACCTTCTACCTCCAGCACCTGTCTGAAGGCCTGGATGTAACTGGTTGGTGGGGAAGATTTTCACAGTGAGTGTGTGGCCCACCGAAGCCCACACTGATCTCTCTTTCCTTGGGTTCTTCATTGCTTATTATAGTTCTTTGGCAATTCATCTTACATGGACTTCCAAAAACCTGTTTCTCGTGTTTGAAATTTTTTATTGCTGAGTTTTGGGCTTATATCTTAGTTACAGTATACCTTCTTGGGAAGTAGGGAATAAGTTCGAACTTACTGCACATGCAGTCTTATGGAGTAGAAATGAAGTCTGCCCATTTCCCAGAGGGGAGGGTTTCAGAGAAGCCAAGTAACTTGCCTGAGGTCTTGGGGGTGTGATTTGGAGGGTGTGGGGGAGGGGAGAGGCAGACCTGTGTGATCAGAGTTCTGGTCATGAGCTTCAGGACCCAGTCTGTAAAGTTCTTGAAGTTGCAGGACAATTATTTTCTGAATGCCTTCTGTGCATCAGGGTTGTGTTCTAGGCACTGCAGAGATAGCAAGTGAAGAGAGCAGATAAAACTCTGCCATCTCGTTCTTGAATTCTGGTAGAAGAGTATAGATCATATATGCAGGGTGGATTGGAAGAAGAGGCCAGAGGCAAGAGATGTGAGGAGGCCATTGGAGACCTCTAAGGCAAGTGGTAGGGAGAGCAGGCACCTGGGAAGTGGCTGAGGGCATGGAAATTAGGGTTGCAGTCTTTTACTATCGCTAAGACACTAAAAATGTCATCTAGTGTCACCTTTTGTCATATTTTAATGCCAAAAAGAGTAAGAGGGATGTGACCTTTCATAGCCCTTGCCTAAAAAAAGATAGAGGCATAAACCTAATGACAAGCATCTGTGGGTACACACGTGTATATGGGTGATATACTACCACCTTTATTTTTTCTCATTTTACTGGACCAAGAAAAACTAGTTTGGCACTTGATCAAATGTGAAGAGAAAAAGAGATAAAGGGCCAAAAGTACCTCTGAAATTTCTGTCTGGATGGCTTACAGGGTAAGGCTGCCAATTACAGAAAACACAAACAAACAAAAAGGCAGCCTTGGGGAAGAAAGATGGTTTGGGGGGAGACGAGGTATTCTGTGTATATATAGAAACAGAGCCATCATTGCCTGGGATTATAGAAGTGAGGCTCCTTGGCGATGATCTAGTTCAGTTCCCTCTCTTTACCCATGAGGAGATTGAGCTCAGAGATAGTGATTTGCTCAAGGTCACACCTGTAGTAAGTGCTAGAATTTTTACTTACTGCTATGTAATTTCCTCAATACACTACTTACTAGTATTGTGAAATGGACAGATTTTCCTGCACTCATGCAGGAGTTCTTAAATGTTTGATCCCCCGTTATATGCACACTGGGTTCTGTGCACTAGCGAGACCGGGATGGGTTGGCAGGATCCTTGCCTTTAAGAAGCTGAGAGTCTTGGATAAATAATCGCTGCTGTCTAGAGCGATAACGGTTCTAATGGTGATCTGTACGAATGGAGAAGGCACTTAGGAGTAGGGGTCAAGTCTGCTGGGCTGCAGTGGGACAAGTTATACTCCAGAGTAGCTGTGAGCCCTCATTTGAAGCATGTCTAGGAATTTCCCAAGAAGACCTGGTGAGGTGCATCCCTCTTGGCAGAGGGAAGAACATGAGTGAAATCCTAGAGGCGGGAGAGAAATCGCGTGTCTGGGAGCTATGTGGTCTTAGGTACTGCTGGACTCACGCACCGAGGGGTGGCCTGGGAGGGGAGGTAGTGGTGGTGGCCTGAACTGTTGCTGGTTCCCCCTACCTGCTGCAGCCTAGGGTAGGATGTCAGTTTCATCTTGTAATTCACTACTGAGGAATTTTGTGCAGAGGAGTGATATAGTTAGGTTTTCCTAGTTGAACAGTCTTTCAGGGTAACGTGGAAGATAGGTTGAGGTCTCCTGGGTGGGTTTGGAGGTGGGACCGAGTGTCAGAAAAATAGATAAGAGGCTGCTGGAATTGTCTGGGTATGAGACACCATGGGCTTTGCAGTGTTGTGGAATAAATACAGCTTTTTTTGTAGAATGAGTCAGATCCCGACTCTGGCTCTTCCTACCTCTGTGACCCCTGTCATTCGCCTTCTCTGAGCCTCTCTCCTCATCTGTGAGATAGGGGAAATGATATCTGTCTCGTATGATCATATGTGCCTCATATGATTATCTGAGGGATAAACGAAATAACATGTGGAGAGAATTTAGCACAGTACCTGGTGCATCATATGTACTTTTAAAATGGCTCTTACGGTTACATTGTGGTTATCAATAATACACTTGGGGACTGGAGGGGAATGAAAAAGGTTAGGAGAGGTATTTAAGAGGTAGAGTTGGCAGGCTAATACTGGATGCTAGAGGTAAGGGAGGAGAAGGAACTTTGGAAAACGCCCAGGTTTCTGGCTTGGCTAGGAGTAGATGAGGGAGGGATATGGGGTTTGGTGGGTAAGTGCTGGGGGCTGGGAGGACATGTTGAGTGTGGCGAGCCAACGGGGCCGTCTGCTGGGGGCGGTAGATGTAGGTCATGAATCAGTCTTCAAAGACGGGTGGCCGGTGTGATGGCCTGGGAGATTCTGTTGAGTGATGGTGGGAGAGCTTTCAGGGCAGAGCTGTGGGAAATAACCAGAATTTAAGAGGCGGGTGAAAAAGAGGGGGCCAGAGAAGAAGTGCCCAGAGAGGCAGGAGCTGGAACCAGGGCAGGGGTTGGAGGTGGGAGACCTGGATGCTTCAGGAAGCACTTCAGGAAGGAGATGCTCACCATGACAAGTCTGAAATGCTTCCGACAGGTGAGGTGTGTCATACGGGAGATGGAATATTCTCGCTGGGCTTGGTAGTTAATCAGAACTTTAGGGAGAGTGGCAAATGGGGCATTTGGCAAGAGGAGACGGGGAGTGTAGACTGCTTACCGAGGACAATCAGAAGAGAACAGGAGTACAGATGCACAGAGGCAGTTAGAGGTATGTGGTTGGGCCAAGAAAAGGGGATTCCTTTTTGTTTGATCTTGTTGGTTTTTTTTTTTTTGCTTCCATTTTTTTTTTTTTTTTTTTAAAGATGGGAAAGATTTGGCATGTTTCTATGAGGAAGGCAAGGAGCCAGCAGGGAGTTTAAAGGAAAGGGAGGGGGTGAAGGACAGCAAGGTCCAGGAGGAAGCAGGAGATGAGGGAATGGAGGGTAGTAGCCTCGCTGTGAGTGGGAGCAACACTTCCCTGAGACACTCAGGGTAAACGGAGGTGGCAGTGTATTTGAAATGTTGTCTTTAAAGGCTACTGTAGCAGGCACCTGCGTGGCCTGGGTGCCTTCAGCTCAGGTCATGATCTGAGGGTCCTGGGTTTGAACCCCACATCAGGCTCCCTGCTGAGCCTCTGTCCCTCTGTTCCTCCCCCCGTGCACTCTCTCTCTCAAATAAATAAATAATCTGTAAAAATCAATAAGTAGGTAAATAAATATATAAAATGATAAAATAAAATAAAATAAAAAGAATAAAGGCTACGGTAGGTACCATGTTAATTACTCAGCGTGTAGATCCAGACCCGTGTCCCCATGGCACATCCTGACACCCTTTTCCCTCTGTTTGCCTTCTAGTTGAGGAGCCCCCGTGTCACTTCCAGCCCCCAAGCCTCCTGCGGACGTCAGAGGTGGAGATGAGAGGTTCCGAGGATGCGGCCGCTGGGACAGTGTTACAGCGGCTGATCCAGGAACAACTGCGGTATGGCACCCCGACCGAGAACATGAACTTGCTGGCCATTCAGCACCAGGCCACAGGGAGCGCAGGACCCGCCCACCCCACGAACAGCTTTTCTTCCACGGAAAACCTCGCTCCAGAAGACCCACCAATGGTCTACCAGGCGGCGCGCCAGGAGCCACAGGGTCAGGAACACCAGGTGGACAACACGGCGATGGAGAAGCAGGTGCGGCCCCCGCAGCCTCAACAGAACAACGAGGAGCTGCCCACGTACGAGGAGGCCAAGGCGCAGTCCCAGTTCTTTCGGGGGCAGCAGCCGCCGCCGCCACCGCCGCCGCAGGGGACTGTCGGGCACAGTTACTACATGGCCGGGGCCGGCGGTCAGAAGGCCCGGACCGAGGGCAGGCCCACGGTGAGCCGCGCCAGCAGCGGGCAGGCGCACAAGGATGAGGCGCTGAAGGAGCTCAAGCAGGGCCACGTGCGCTCTCTCAGCGAGAGGATCATGCAGCTGTCGTTGGAGAGGAACGGTGCTAAGCAGCACCTCCCTGGCTCTGGCAACGGAAAGGGGTTCAAGGCAGGAGGGGGACCCTCCCCCGCCCAGCCCGCGGGGAAAGTGCTGGACCCCCGGGGTCCTCCGCCCGAGTACCCCTACAAGACCAAGCAGATGGTGTCCCCCGTCAGCAAGAGCCAGGAGCACGGACTCTTCTACAGCGACCAGCACCCAGCGATGCTGCACGAGATGGTCAAGCCGTACCCCGCCCCTCAGCCCGCGAGAACAGAAGTGGCCGTCCTGCGGTACCAGCCGCCCCCAGAGTATGGGGTGACCAGGTGATTCTCTCTCAGGCCCATGGGTTTAACCTGGCTTTTCGAGATTTCGAGATCATGTTCTCCGAGCTTGTTATTTTCAAGGCGGGTTGGGTTTCAGCCATTAGGTTTTTTTTTTTTTTTTTCCCTTGCGCGTGATACTTAATAAGGCACTTCTGGACCAGAATACGTAGAGTGAAACAGAACACAGATCAATAGAGGATTGTCTCCAAATGTAGCAGAAGGCGATCGGGGATTTATGAGTTGAGGGGAGGAGCCTCGGTCTCTGGCCATCCTTGGGAGCTCTGCCTGGTGGCCAGGCAAAGCGGCAGTTTTCCTGGCTGTCTCTGTGGACAGTGTCCAGACTCCTGGAGCTTATTATTGCCATGGGGTTTTATGGAGCTATTCTTCATTGTAGATTTGAAAGGAAAACGTAGTCTGAATGCTAGAACAGTGGAGCTAAAAGGGCCATAGAAATCTTAGAGTTTCACCTCTGTATTGAGCAGATGAGACACTAAAGCCTAGAGAGACACCTGCATTTTCGAGGTCCGCCGCTCTGGGCCGCTGGAACGAGATTGCAGTGGCCTGACCATCAACAGCTGTTCCCTCCATGGCCCTAATTCTAATCCTTCTTCCTACTGATGGCTGGATTCGGCAGCACTTACAAGGTGTCTCCTCTGTGCGGCCTTGTACCTGGTTTGAGATGAAGAAGGGCTCCCACCCTCAAGGACCTCATCTCGCTGTCCTGGTGGGGCTAGCCCCTGAGCCCATCACTGCTCTGTAGGGTCTGTTTGAAGGCAGTACGTGGAGTGCTTAGAACCAGAGAGATTGTATGACTCACACCTGGAGGCAAAGGGGAGAGCCCCCCAGAGGAGGTGACGTCCACGCCGGGTCTCAAAGGACCAGTAGGGCTGTGGGGAAAGCATGTGAGGAGATGGGGTAGCAGAACACACTGTGTGGGGGGAATGGGCTGGTTTGGTCTGGAACACACCCAGGTACCACGGGTGGGTTAGGGAGTGGCCAGCAGTGGCAGAGATGTGTTAGAACACGGAGCTGAGACCAGCTGGTCAAGGTCTCTGGGAGTCCTTCTATGGAGTTTGGAATTTAGCCAGAAGCAGTTGGGAAAGCCAGTGTTTCCAGGGAGAGACTCTGTGTGTGTTTATTAGATTGACTTCAGTGGCGGTCGAGGATAGATCCAAGGAACAGGACCAGAGGCCATGAGACCTCCAGGGACAATTTCAGTAGTCCAGCTAAGAACTGGTGAGCACGGCCTATGTTGGAGGCTGGAGGTACAGGGGAGCGTTATGTGCTGTGAGAGGCAGAAAAGTCACAGAGACAGGACTTAATGACTGATAAGACCCAGAAGCTGAGAAACAAGAGGCCAGTTGGAAATCAAACTCTCAAGAGAGAAATTGGGTCTGAAGGTACAAATTCGGGAGTAATGAGCATTTCAATGCTGCCAGGCTTCTTGGAGAGAGGTGGAGCAGGAGAAGGGGAGGCAAGTGACCACTGCCTGTTCTTGGCTATGTCATCATTCTCACAAAGGGCTTTATCTGTCTGTTTCCAAATCAGGTGAGTTGAGTTTTCCCTGGGGGACCCCAGCGGCTGTGTGCAGAGTGCACCTTGGCTGTATGTCTTCTGAAAAGGCAGTGAGTGGGCCTTGGCAGAGGGAGAGAGCTGGCTTGCCTGCCCTCGGTTTCCCGGCTGCTGACCGTTCCCCCGCGTGTTAGGCTGGGAATGCCAGCTTGGAAGCAGGATAGCACCTCGGAGAACTCTGCCAGGCTGTGGACCTCATTCTCCCCAAAGGCATCATAGTCTGACTGAGGAATCCAAGATGGGGCCTGCGGGGCTCTTGTTTTTTACCCTTTCATAGCTCTTCGAGCCACAGGAGACATTTGAACTTTAAAACTGTCAGGTTTGAAGAGGGGGGAAGAAAAGGCTTCCTATGTCTGGCATATGTGCCACATTGATTCAAGAGACTTGTTTATAGTCGTCAAGGGTGTTTATCACAGGATCAGATCAGAGTTTGTGATGTTTCACCTTTTTTCCTGAACATTTGACTCAGCCTTTAGAGCTTGCTGGAAGGTGGGAACATCCCCAAAGGAAGCCTTCCTCTTCTCTTTGGCTTTACTGCAATGCATCACGTGGGTCATTTTGGTTTTTTGTCATCTGGCCTTAGGTGAGCTAGGAGGTGGGAAACAGGATAGGGGGCAAAGAGAAGCAGCAGTAAGAGATCTACCCAGTTACTTGTGGAAAGTGTCATTTGTCTCAAAGTTGTGACGTCAAAAAAAAGAAGAAATGCGTGAGGGATTTGAGCTAATTGCCAGGCTTGGTGGCCGGACTGACACAGCACATCAAAATGGCTCCAGAGAGGTAACAGACAGGCCACTGAGGCTCGGCCCCAGAGCTGAAAGGCCCCTTTGTGAGCCTGGCCATGGCTCACCAGCATGGCTCCAGCGGCCCAGCCCTGGGCCGACAGACGACAAAGGTACGTGCATACCAGTCCTGCCGCAGACACATCCGGCGTGATCTGAACTCCCAGGGTGGGATCTGAGACTCAGCAGTGTGCGATCTTCGAGTTTCCTTCAACCCAGGAGATTTGAGTTTCGTGGTTATGTTCCTTTGCACCTAAAGAGTTATCTATTCCTCATTGATGGCGGTAGTTTTGAAAGCTGCAGGCTGTGGTGTCCTACATCACAGACTCCTGGCCACCAAGGAAGGGCCACTGAGTGAGGTCATGGAGTCCCCTCTCCTGGCCCTTTACATTGTTCAGACTTCACGGCTGTTTGCCTACTGATGGAAAGGTCCAAAAGGCAAGTGAGACAGAGCACAGAGCTTATGACAGAAGGAGGAAGAACTTGGGAGTTCTTGCCTTCATTACTGACCCACCATAGCTTATACATTTACCCTCCCTGACCTGCTAAAGGTGGAGATGTGTGGTGGTTTGTTGGAAAGCACTTTAGTCTCTTGGTGGGAGACCCCAGGCAGAAGCTATCAGTTACAGCCTCGTTGACTTGCTCCAGGTTGGCCCCTGTGGTGGGTGAGGTAGTGAGGCTGGCAGAGATGGGGAGACTAAGGCCCTGCTGAGGTGGCTGGTGGGGACCTGCAGGGAACAGGAGCTGGCCGAGGAGGAAGGCTCTGGTTGTATTCCTGCTCCATGATCCTTTTTCTTCCACCTGAAAGTGGTAAGGGATATAAAGGAGGACAAGGTGAGAATCGAACGGGTTGTTCTATGTAGAATTGGGCTTTAAGAAAAAAAAGCCAGCATTTGGGTGATAATTCGTACTCACTTTGTGGAGAGAGCATTCTAGAAGCACTGACCGCTGTCCGAGCAGTTGGGAGGACGTCAGTCAAGTGCATGTTTGCTTTCCAAGGAAGTCTGCCCATATTTCCGAAAGTGGAAACCGAAAAGGTGAAAAAAAATCACTCAAAGTAGCCTACCTTCTTAGTACAACGACTGTTAACATTTTCCTCTACACATTCATTTCTTCGTGTGTTATCCTCATAGATTATATTCAGTGGAGTATCTTGGCTTGTTTGTGCTATTGTCGGGACTGTTGTATCACATTCTTTCTACCATAGTATCTCAGCTTGTTTTAACTCCTATCGTATCAGTGCTTTCTACAATACCACGCACTTGTTTTCCTCACCGTCCTTTTTATTGCTGGGTGATATTTTATAAAGTATATAATTTACATCATAGTTTCTACAAATAATAGAGTGAACACAATCATGCATATCAAGTTTTCTGTGCCCTGACTCCTGACACCTGGTCCTATCCCCTAGGACCCCTAGGAGGGTGGCTCTCTGAGTGCAGGATGGGAGAGCCTGAGAGAAGACCCCAAATATTTAAGACTTGGCAGTGTTTCTGAAAATTGGTGTGAAGGTGGAGCTAAAAACAGAAGGACCAACTGAATGTTTCGAGAGTGCGTGGAGCCCCCGGTCCCCTTCTCACTCAGGTTGTGGCTGGCTGCCCTGTCTGTCCTTGCCCCAGGAGAAGTCCGGGGCTCTGTTCTCTGGAGGGGGTCTCTGAACTTTTGGTTCACTTCTTTAGAAATCATTATTTAGGGTTGAAATTATTGGGTAAATTGTAACAAACATTTAATGACTCGTGATACCAGATAAGTTGGTAAAAATCGTTACAGTGTGTGTGTCACTGCCCTTTGACCAACCTTAGTCATTGTCATTACAAAACCTTCGCTCACTTAATGGGCAGATAGTGTTAATTCTTTATTTTACTTTGCATTATTAGCTGGGTTACTTGGGGGGTTAATTTAATGGTTAATTTAACCTTGCAAATTAGCTGTTTGTGTCTTCCGTTTGTATGATCTATGTATTGTAATGGATTCAGAACACACTAAAACCTGTGTTCTCTATCACTGGCCCTGACCTTACAGTGTCTAGAACTCCATCTGTACCCTTAGCAGGGGGCAGTGGAACAGGACTAAAGCTTCAGTGCCTGCCTGCGCCAGGCACTCTGTGTGGGTGACCTTCCTCTGTTGTCACTGCATTTCTGAGGGGTGGGCACTGTCACTGTCCCTACTGGATGGTAGGGGGGATCCATGATGTTCATGGTAAGCACTGAGGCCCAGACATAAGCATAGGAAGATAGTTTTACCAGCTTTCCAGGAGCAGAGAAAAGAGTGGTAACTGTTGATTAATATTTTTTCCATCTATGAATGTATTAATTGGATTTTTAGTATGTGAATGGATACCTTATAAAGGCACGAATGATGGCATCTTTGACCCAGCCCTTTGTGCGGGCTGATAAAAGCATCTTACAGATGATGTCAAGCAGGAGGTGCTGCGGACCTCCTTGCAAGGAGAAGCTTGTTTGGTTCTCCCCCCTCCCGCCAAACCCTGCCAGGCCAGCCATGTCCACCACCCTCCTTCCCAAAAGGGCACGGGGTGACAGTTTCCTGCATCCAGAGAGAGAAAGTGTGGTGTAACTAATGTCCTAAGTCGCTCGTATTTTCCTTTAAAAATGCACAGTGCATTTTTCCCCAGAGAAACCTCCAGGGCTAGTTTTATTTAGGATAGATGACATCCTCTGGGAACATGCCAGATGAGGGTACAGTAAGGAGGGAGGCACCAAGAGGGGATCGCAGCCAAGGAGCGCACGTGACAAATGAAAGAGAGAGAACACATCTCCCTCTCCCCAAGAAACTCATGTTGATCCAACTGTGTAAGCAGAGTGCAGTTTAAACCATGAACAAGGACAGAAATAGGTGGCCAAGAGCAGGGCTCACTTGGTGGGGTTTGGAATGTGCTGTGTTAAAGAATGTTTGGTGGTCCCATCTTGCTTCCACTTGGAAATGTCTGGAGGAGGGAGGGGAATTTTCAGAGTAAGTGTATATCCAGAGCGGTGATTTGCAGTTTACAGAGTTATGAACATGAATTGCTATGGAGGACAAAAGGTAAACCAGGTCCAAGGTTGTTGGATTAAAAACTATGTGTTGCCCTTAACGGAAATGAGGCCATGGAGCCTTATTTAAATTCCACCAGCTAAACATGTGTTTTGAATACCAGCATTAGAACTCGGGAGTTTCTACAGCTTTTAAGCTGGATTATGGCTGAATGAGCCAAGAAACATGCTGTTTATTCTGCGAAAAAGCTCTGCAGTATGGGAATTTCAAAGGCTAGGGTCAAGTTCAGGTTACTTTCTTAGGAAACGTAACACAGTTCCAGCTATAATGCATGAGACCAGTGACTTCTTCAAACAAGAGGATTGCCTCTCGCCATCCTGCGTGGAAATAAATCAGATCTTCGTTTACACAGACTTGAGTCTTAATTTTGGCATTTATGAGTCTTGCTGGTGTCTGCACAATCAGTGGGGGCCGGCGGGGAGGATTTGGGTTTGCATGAAGATTTGAGGGGTTTTGAGTTCTGGCTCTTCCATTTTGTAGTAAGTTGCGTCAGTTCTCTGTGCCTCAGTTTCCTTATCTGCAAACTATTACAGCTCATTTTTTCTAAAACCCATTCCCCACCCCCCCAACAAAGAGAAAGAAGGAAAGTAGAAATTATCTGCAGTCCCACTATCCTGAGATAACCAGAGTTCAGTAAGCTTTGGCTGTGTTGCTCCGAGGGTCAGAAAATCATAAGAGAGTACTCTAAGTGAGAAAACTGCGTAAACAGGAGGTATTTTTGCTGAACGACGGGTCTTAACTCTTTAACCTCTTCACCACAGGCCAAGAAGCACTTTGTGATTTCATCTTGTTTTTAAACTCTTTTATCTCATTTTGTTTACTTTCTCTGATTATCACAATAATGATGCAGATTTTTTGGCTTATCTTCAGTTTCTAATTTTTCTACAGCATACATATATCTAAGTAATCTTAGATAATGAATTTTTTTAAAAGTAGCCACATGTGTCCATTGTAGAAATTTTATAAAGAAAAACAGGACAAGGAAGAAAAATCTATAATCCCATCACATAGCTTGAGCCACTCTGACTTCTTATTATAATTCCTTCTAGTCATTTTTCTCTGCATGGTGTTTGACACATACTAGGTGAAATCCTAATATGTCTAGATATGATTTGAAAAAAAGTCCTTTCTTAGGGACTCTATGGAAGCTTGCTGAACTGAATTGTTAATGTCAGTACTGAAAAAAGTTGTTTTGATTTTATGTCTCTTAATAAGTTTGCTTTGGAATATGTTTTTAGCAGTCTGCATTTTTTCTTTTGAATTCCTTGATCACATCCTCTTCCTGTTTATCCATTGATGTTTATTTTCCTGCCACGGTTTGAAAAGTTTTTAATTTTTTATTGTTAATCACATGAGCCAAATTTACTAAATGTTAGCATGATGACCTAATTTCAGATGAACATTGAGTTTCATGTATTGAACATACCTTGAACACCCTTGACGCCTGGGAATATGGGGAGAGCAGGGAGGGGTCTGACTGCTGGTCTCTTCGCATGAATTGCTCTGATGGTCATTGAATTCTGGAATTATCTCCCCAAATGAGGCCTTTTGGTGTACATTCAGTATGGTCTACAGCAGTGCTGTCCAATAAAAGTATAGTTACAAGCCACACGTGTCTACTCAAAAATGTTTTGGCAGCCACATTTTTTTTTTTAAAGTTAAAAGAAAACAAGTGAAATTAATTTTAAAACATAGTTAAGTTAACCTGTTAAAAACATATTTTTAAAAACACGTTTTAGGGGCGCCTGGGTGGCTCAGTAGGTTAAAGCCTCTGCCTTCGGCTCAGGTCATGATCCCAGGGTCCTGGGATCAAGCCCCACATCGGGCTCTCTGCTCTGCAGAGAGCCTGCTTCCTCCTCTCTCTGCCTGCCTCCCTGCCTACTTGTGATCTCTCTCTCTCTCTGTCAAATAAATAAATAAAATCTTAAAAAAAAAAAACACACATTTTAGGGGCTCCCGGGTGACTCTGGGTAAAGCCTCTGCCTTCCGCTCAGGGCATGATCTCAGGGTCCTGGGATCCAGCCCTGCATCGGGCTCCGTGCTCGGCAGGGATCCTGCTTCTCCCGCTCCCTGGGCCCACCCCAGCTCGTGCTCTGTCTCTCAAATAAATAAGTCTTTGAAAAAATAAATAAAAACACGTTTTAGTTAGCTAAACCCATGATCATTTCAACAGGTAATCAGCATTGAAAGCTATTAATGAGACAGCTTACATTTTTGGTCCTGAGTCTTCTGATTTTGATGTCTGTCTTCGACACTTCCTGCACATTTCAGGTGTTTGGGAGCACATGTAGCTTGTGGCTACTCTTTGGGACCACACAAGTCCCAGAGGAGGTAAGACTCTGAGAGCGAGTGCCCTGACACATTCAGACATCACCTTGATACGGGCTCTTGTTCTCTGCAGTGCTGCGGAAAAGTTCTTAGATGCCCAAGGTTCTGTGGCGCTGTAATAAGCTTTGATTCTTTACTGAGGTTGAGCATTAGGGACTGTGATCCTCATCACATGGGGTTTGAAGAGGAAGGGACACTCAGGTGGTTCTTCTTGCCTTTCTCTGGACACCAATGATCAGTGTGTGGTAATGACAGAGACTAACATGTTTAAGTGCTTGCCTCAGGATACACACAGTATGGCATGCTTTATATTCCTTGTCTCATTTAATTCTCGCAACAACCCTGTGAGGTAGGTATGATCATCTCGTTTAAAGATGAAGAAGTTAAAAACTCACCCGTGAGTCCATGGTTAGAAAGAAGCAGAAGCAGAGAAAAGAGACCCCGTGCTGAGGAATAGGGCTCTCCTGTACTAAAATGGGAGGTAACCCCCATGTGGTGGGAGTATGATGGGTTTTAGGTCCCCCTAGTTGAAAGGCTCCCCCCCTTTTTTTTTGTTTTGTTTTTTTTTGTTTTTTTTTGTAGTGAGATCGCAGCTCTGTGAATCCTGAAGTTTGCACACTTTAAAAATAAGTTATGTATGGCGTGAGAGCAGTGAATGCCCAAGTTTGTGAGAAGTCAGTACAACAGTGTGACATGCTAATGTGACACATTATATCCAGGTGTCACATAAATATGGAAGTTTATGAACGAGCTTGTGTATGAAGGCCTGTGATGTGCACAGAGGAGCAAATGGACTGGTGATTACTTGTCACCAATGATCCTGTTTTCCCAAGTCAAATAACATTGTCACTCCCATTTTGAGCTGCATTTTGTGACCCCAAATACATAAGAAGGGTAGTGATGGGGCACCTTGGTGCTCAGTCGGTTAAGCGGTTAAGCCTCCGACTTGAGTTTGGCTCAGGTCGCCATCTCAGAGTCCTGGGATGAGCCCCACATTGGGCTCCATGCTCAGCGAGTGGTCTCTTTCTCCCTCTGTCCCTCCCCTGCTTGTGATCACCTGCACTCGAACTCTCTCTCTCTCAAAAATCTTTAAGAAGAAAAAAAAGAGCAGTGACATGGAGCTATGTTATTATACTGGCAACATCAAGATTTGAGATTCTACCTAGAACCCATTATCCAGAACCACTCTAAACACCAGAGGTCTCTTCTTCAATGTTGAGGGTTTAGCCATTATTTGAAAGCACATCAAGCATATGTTGTCTCCCTAATTGCTCCTGGACTTAGGGGCCAAATCAACTGACACATGTGTATTGGGTACCAACCTGGTTTAAGCCATCATCTTCTACCCTCAAAAAACATGCTAAAAATTTGGGAGAAACGACACATGCGTGAAAAATTAAATAATATTACCTTTAAAATGAAAATTCAGGAGAACAAAAGACTTAATATAGGCCCGTGGTGGCAGGTTGTGAGAATCGTGATTTCAGCAGGTTGTCATTTTGGAGGAAAGAAGTGGCTACCAGTTCTGGGTTCGGGCTATGTGCATATGTCCTGAGTCGTGGACGATGGAGGGCCAATCTGCAAGAATTTCCTCCATGACCTCCATTTTGTCTCATAAATGTGACTCTTTAAATGCTGTATTTTTAATACATCACTGTAGACTTGGCTTTGCTCAGACATATTTAAGCAACTGGTCAGTTACTGGTCAGGTGGGTGGCACTTGGGAAAAGGTCACTGTCTGCGGCGCTCTGTATAGGCTCTCACAGTGGGCCCCAGGACCTCAGGAGTGAAGGACCAAAGGGTGGCTGCCTTCCCTCCCTGCTCTCAGCAGGACAGAGAAAAAGTGAACTGCGAGGACTCTGGAATCCGAAAGCCTGGGCGTGGCTCTCCTTTATGTTCCTGTTCTCTCTGTTCTGGTTCTACGTTACCATCCTGTGCTTTGTTCTTCTCATCTTAATAGGCTGATAATGAGACCTATTTTAGAAGGCAGTTATAAAGGTTAAAATGAGACGCTGAATGCAAAAAGTGCTCAGTCATTGTTAGCCGTAACAGAGGAAATTTATTGGACTTATGCGTGCCATGCTCGGTGCCAGGCTTTTTATTAGGGGCTGTGGGATTCAGATGGTAACAGTAATGGTGGTTATAGCTCACCCTTGTCCAGTGCTTACTTTGTGCCGGCCCTTATATATATTATTAAGCCCTCAAGTCCTTTAGCGTTGAGCTAAGTAGTACACAGTCCCAGGAGGTCAAGGCCCTTGGTGGCAAATAAGCTGGCTCTGTGACTTCACAGAAGGAAGTCAGGAACAAGTAGTAGATGATTACAGCATCGAATTCTACTCGCAGGTGTTTCTCAGTGCATACTGGTTCCCATCCTGTCTTTTTCCCTTTTCTTTGTGTTCTCATTGCTTGGGACGTGGCCGATCAACAACAGCATTATCTTTGGAAGCTGAGGATAGGTGGTTTCTGTTATGATCTCGTGAGAAATTGTCTGGTTCTGTTACACTCTTTCCCCCTCATTTCCACTAAGCCCAAATCTGCCTGGTCCAGATCTTTGATCTCACCAACCTGCTGGCAGAGTGGTGGAGCCAAGGAATGGACGTTTGCTGTCCTCCCCGCCCATCGTCCCTGGTGATGGTCTGTTTATTGAATGTGTAACTGAGTTATTTACAAGGCCACTGTTCTCCTTAGTAGAAGAGTTCCCATTTTGAAAAAGTGAGTTCTTTTCTGTTGCCTAACCTTGGCAAACACCCTTTTCCGGCTTTGCCATGCAAGTGACTAGTCGCCATCATGGATGACTTAGGTTGGCATTCAGGAAACACTTCCTTTTGTCCTAGATGGGAAAAAGATGAGAAGATAAGCCCACCTCTGACCATGAGTGAGTCCCAAATCCCTGAGTTTAATAAATGTGAAAAGATAGATGCCGTGGCCCATAGTTGCCTGGGCCAAAGGGAACCCCCAAGCTTCAGACAGTAGAGATGCAGGATCATCTGTGCCCACCTCGGCCCCAAGGAGACATGCCACATCTGTTCTGTCTCTTCCCGAAGACTTGCCCATTTCATTGGATGGTACAATTTGTGCAAAGCCCCAAGTTTAGGAGTGATTTTTAAATTTTCTTCCCCTTTTCACTCACTGTGCGTGGTCTAACTGATGTCTCCCAAATCCATCCCTAACTGCCCTTCTGCTACGGCCTTGTGAGACTCCCATCAGTTCTCATCGAGACCACACGCAGCCTCCCTGCGGGGTGCCCTGCATGCGTTCTTGTCCCTGTGCGTCTCATCTCTACACCACCCCATGGGGCAGCTCCTCCATGGGCATGGACTACACTCTGAGGGCAGGGTTGGCCTTGGCTTACAAAGGCCCTTTCCTCTTGCTCTCTCTGCTCTTACCTTGTCCCACTTTTGCTGGCCGTGCTTCGTATCCATGGGTCTGCCTGTGCTAGGTCCTGATGTAGGCCCCATACACCAGCCAGTTCTCCTACCTGGAATGTTGTTCTGCCTCCTCCTTTACCCTCTTGCCCCAGCCATGGACTCCTTCTGTGTGTCTTTCAGACTTCAGCTCAGTCACCCACGTCCCCTTCCCTGCCCTCCCAGAATGAACTAGCCATTCACTGCCCCCCATCCCATGACCTGGTTTGGATGGCTCGCCTGTCTCTGTCTCCGAGAATGGAAGCTTCATGAGAACAGGGCCCTGGTAGCCCCCGCCGCCCCAGCAGTGCTGATCCAGAGGGAGAACACATTACCTATCAGTGGGTGAGGGCCTGGTCCCGCCATCCTTCGCCAGCACAGGGATGTACACCAGTGGCCTGGGGTCTCGCTGGGGACTTTCTCCTCCCACTGCATTCCTAGGGTCTGATGCCTGGTCTCCACTTCCCTTGCAGCCGCCCCTGCCAGCTCCCTTTCCCGTCAACGGTGCAGCAGCACAGCCCGATGTCCTCCCAGAACCCCCCGGTCAGTGGGCCACTGCACTCCGTGTCCTTGCCGCTGCCGCTCCCCATGACCCTGGCAGGCCCGCAGCCCCCACCAGCCGCCTCACCCAGCCAGCAGCTCGGGCCTGATGCCTTCGCTATCGTGGAGCGAGCCCAGCAGATGGTGGAGATACTCACTGAGGAGAACCGGGTGCTTCACCAGGAACTTCAGGGTTACTATGACAATGCCGACAAGCTCCACAAGGTACGTGACTTCCCAATGGAAGGAGAGGGAGAAGCAGGGTCTCTGGGAGCGTCAGAATTTTTTACTGCCCGTCAGAGGTGGACACTGATGACCACGGGCCGTCAGTGACCCCTTTTTATGCCGGGCACCATGCAAAGCTTTACGGAGACAAATGAATAAGACACAGTGCATGCCTTGGAGAAGCTTCCAGGCCAAAAGAGGGAGCGTCCTCTGAGCTCATCCTTGCAGTAGAATGTCAGGTGTGGTGTGGGGGTGGGGTGGCCCTGGAGCCAAGACACAAGAGTTCAGTCTTATTCCCCTGGGTGGACAGTGTGGAAGAGGGAGCACTGAGGGGAACACAGAGCAATGGGTTGAGAGAGACAGGGTTCTCAGGAACCATGTGATTGCCCCTTGGGGTTCATCAGCTGGGCTCTGTAGAAAGCATCGTGGCCTCCAGGCTGCAGGTGAAGTCTGAGCGACGGCCTGCTGTCCAGCACTTGTCGGGCAGGGAGATGCCGTGCGAGTCCAGCCTGCGTCCTTACCACAGGACTATCGGAGTATGGGGCTTTACTCCAAGAGCCACAGTCAGTGGGAGAACTTCCAGCAGGATGAATGGCTGTAGGCAGTGATTTCATGATGTCCCACGTGTCAAGACCTGGAAGGCTTCTGGTTGCACGAAAGAGGTGAGGGGCACAGGCATCAGGATGTGGCAGAGTGGGAGAGCCACAGAGCCCTAGAGTTTCCTTTCTGGTGGGAGTGACCCTCTAGGAGTCTTAAGTTCCTGGCTCTGTCCTGGACACCCAAGGGCTTTCATGAAGAGGAAAGGGCAGAATAGAAAGCCCGCCTGACTACAGGAGCATTGCCATTTGGTCCTGTGTGATGGTTAGTGCTCCCAGCTGGCTGGCCCGAGTAGCGTTCCCCTCTCAGCTGGTCTTCTTGCTGGTCAGCGTTTCTGAAGTGGGAGTTCCTCTTCTTTCCTGGCAGTACACACTGGGAACAGTGGGCTTGGTGGTGCCAGTGTTTTCAGGCAGAATCTGCCCCGGCACGTTCGTGCAGAGCTTCTGCCCAAAGGGTCTGGAGCTCCCTGGAGTCAAGACCAGACTTGGCTCAGAGACCTCCGGATGCCTTTCTTGGAGGGGAAAGAATGAGAGCCAGAGAGAAAGGGGCTGCCTGAAGTTTGCGGCCCCACCCCCACCCTGGTTGCACCCCAGAAGCTGGGAAACAAGCACGTTGTCTTGTCGCCTTGGCTGTAAGTCCCTACTCAGACCCAAGCTTGCCTCAGACACCTACTGGGGCAGATTCCTTCTAGGCGCAGTCTGTACGTTGGGAAGGAGCTCCCAATCCCTCCTGGGAAGTAAGTCGTTCTTTCTTCTCCCTAGTGAAGCCCTGTGGCAGAGAGGTCCAGGAGTTAGGCAGACCCACCTGAGGGCATTTTGGTCCTGGGTCTTTCCACATGGATGTCTCTGAATAGTGGAAGGTGCAGAAGTTGGGAGGTCTTGTTATTCTTGGTTGATTTTTTTTTTAAATTATTATTAACATATACTTTTTACTGACCCATCACAAGCATCGCTGTCTTGATTTCGGTGCACATTTCTGTTTTGAAAAACCAAATCAATCTCCCAGGGGCTCAGCTTCCCCACACAGGCGATGATTCTTAATCTTTGGGGCCAAAAGGATTGTGATGATTAAAAAAGGAAAAATCAAAAGCGGTTTCCCTTCTGGAACTCAAAACTCCTTCAGTCCCTTGAATATTACAAATGGTTCTATGGTTCCTCCGCGTCATGAGTCAGTCATATGTCAGACTGGATTTGTCAGTTTGAACACACAGCTTTTTTTTTTTTAATGTATTTTTTTTTTAAGATTTTATTTTTATTTATGTATTTGACAGAGAGAGATCACAAGCAGGCAGAAAGGAGGAAGCAGGCTCCCCACTGAGCACAGAGCCTGATGTGGGGCTGGATCCCAGGACCCTGGGATCATGACCTGAGCCGAAGGCAGAGGCTTTAACCCACTGAGCCATCCAGGCACCCTGAACACACAGCTTTTAATGGAGCCCGCTGTGTTCATCACTCGTCCCGAGCTGTTGTCTGCAACCAGCACCAAGAGACACAAGGGCTGCCTGAAGGCTGTGACATAACCTTTCACAGCTTGTGTCCCCGAGGTGGGCCTTGTCCCAGGTCCTCCGTATGCATGGGCTGCCCTGCTCGGCCATCTGTCAGGACTGTTGGGTGAGGGGACGACCTCACTTCTCAGTGAGGATGACCCTGGTTTTGGTGGAGACACATGTGGCTCCCAAGGACGGGCCGCCCTGTGCCAGCAGTAACATCCAATCTGGGATACTCACAGTGTCGGGACCCCTGTGGAGATTCACTGTGAGGGCAAAACCAGAAGTAGATGAATTTTTAATGACAGGCCTTAGCCTACATATCCTGTGCCAGGAACACAGCGGGAAGGAACGGCTACATGCGGAGCCTGCCAGAGCGCGGCCTATCTAGGAAGACCCTGTTTCCAGAGAGGCACAAGGTGGTGATTCTCACTGCTAGTGTGGGACCAACGGCTGAGTACCCCTGAGAAAGTAGTTGTTTGTCGTTTTTCCTTTTGGCCATGCATTTTGCTTCTCTTTCCTTCCGGTTTCCCTGAAACCTAATTAATGGACAGAGTTTGCAGTGGGACTGGACCACGGGCCTTTGAAGGGTTCGGCCTCAGAAGCCATCAGGACCTAGGTGGGCATGTGAAGGGAAAGAGCCAGGTATTTCCCGTTCCCTAGGCTTGCCTGAGTGGAGACCCTGGTCTTTGGTCAGCGAACAGTGGTGGCTCTGATTGGGCGCTCTGTGGCTGAGACCGCAGGCCAGTCTTGTCCTGTGGGTCTCTGGGCTGTGCACCTGAAGGGGCTCAGGGAAGACACTGGTATCTCAAGCTCGGAGTAGCTGAGCTTTTTTCTTTCTCTGCTTCTGGTTCTTTTCTGGGACGGGGAGTGCTTTTCTGTGGGATCCCAGGGGCTGTGCAGCTTGGCCGGAGAGCTTCCTAACACCGGCCTGAAGGAAAGGCAGGTGCCATGGAGGCAAACCCGGGGCTGCCTCCATAGGATCCTCTTGGGACTCTGAACTGTCCCGGGTGTTTTCATATCAAAGCCAACCTATCCAGCCTGCCCCTTGCCTTTAGCAAATGTCAGGGGAAGCTTTGGTGTTCTGGATGGTGGGGAGGACACAGGTGGCTCCCATTCTGAAGGAGTGTGCAGTTGAGTCATAGACTGAAGTGAGACCGAAAATTCTGAAAATGATTCTAGGCCAAGTTCTCACCCCTAGGGATCCTCGCTTCATGTCCCTGAAAGATCATTCATTTTTCACTTGAATGTTTCCAGAGGAGAGACGCTCCCTCCTACTGGGCCTATTTCTAGAAAACATAGTTTGGATATTCTCCCTTCTGTTGAAACAAAGTCTGCATCCCTTGGACTCACTCCATTTCGTCACAGCTCTGTCTTCCCTAACACACTGAAGGGGACAAACGTCTCCATCACGACGATGGGAAGCTGCCATTTCCCACAGGAAGTACCTTGTCCTGGACCAAGACCTTTGCCCTTTCTCAGTGGGTAGCTCCCAGCATGTAACCATATCCCAGTTCCCGATTGTTTTAGGATTTAAGATAGTAACTGTGCTGCCCTGGGGATCCCTCAGTCTCCTTGTATAAAATGTGCCGAGGGACGCTCTTCCCGTGCAGGAGAGAAGCCACCATCGGGAGCAGTTGACCCGTGCCCGAGTCTGGCTTGAGGAGTGACCTGTTTGAGGAGTCGTTCCGTCAGCCTGCGTTTGTGTCAGGGGCAGGGTGCAGTGTCAGGACCAGAAGGGCCGTTTCTGCATTCAAGGAGCTGACAGATCAGAGACGTAAAGTACATACGCAGGACAGAATTCCAGCCAGATGAGAATACTGTGAAATCAGCCCGCGGAACGTTCCAGTGCTCCGCGTCCTGGAGGCAGGCTCCCGGTTGTCCTGGGCTTGAGCCAGCAGCAGCAGTTGCCTGGGGGATGCCTCAGCATCTCTGCTTCTGAGGACTAGATGACACCCCGTGGCCCAGAAGGGGACTGTCCCCGAGGCATCCCCATTTGCCCGAAAACAATGGCCACCTTTATAGAGGAAATTAGCCATCTATAGGCGGTATGTTCTGAAGCCATCTCTTTTGAAAACAAAATTAAAAGGAAGGAACATAATTTGCGGGAGGGCTGTGAACAGGAGTTAGGATGTGCTGTTCTCTCTCCACAGTACCCACAATTCAAGATCTCGTCAGAAGAAACAGAAAGGCCTGGTGAGATAAGGGGACCAGGAAAGGATCAGCTCTGGTATTAGGAGCCCTTTGGGAAAATAACCTTGTACCAAGGGGTGCCCTGGTGTTCCGCTTCACCCTGGGGGGCTGCCACTTTTCAGAAGCCCCCACACTGTCCAGCCTCTTCACGGACCTCTTCCCAGTCGTGACTTCCCGGCTCTGTTGTAACCTCTGGGACACTAACCACATTCTCACTCCTTCAGTGTGTGACACCCCCGGCTTTCTGTCTTACCAGCTCCTCTGTTGCATCTGCTGCCAGGTCTTGATGCACCCCCCCCCCCACCCCCAGCGGTGTAAGTCCTCCCTTTGGGTGTAGCTCCCACCCTTCAGTCTTCCTCTCATCCCTGGACTTCCTGTCATGTCAGAGACACACGCTTCCTTTTGTGGCCGTGTGCCATGGCTCCCGCACTGTCTTCTGACTAGAATGCGAAGCCCTTTGGTCATTTCTGCTTGGCAAAGTCCTGTTCATCCTTCGAGGGTTATTGGAAGGAGCATTCTCTCTGAAATCTTTCTGAAAGAAGCCTGTTCTTACCCCTGCAAAGTGACTTTGTTTAGTCTGTGAGAGCTTCCAGAAGCACCACATCCCTTATCTTGTTGCCTTGGAGAAGCACACATGTCTGGGGAGAGGCCAAGGCTAGACTATGAGTGCTCCAAGACCAGAAATCATCGTTAACCTCGTTCTTTGTCCTTGGCATCCAGACACACAGAAGATGCACGGTCGATACCTGCTTTCTTAGGATGTGTATTACTTACAGGGGTCTCAGCGGGGCCTTTCTGATCCGAGCAGTTGGGGTGCAGGCAGTGAGGGTGCCTGGCTCTTGATGACAGAGCTCTCCTGTAGACCAACCCAAAACACGGTACAGGCCTCTTGGTGCCCAGTGAGGGGCGCTACTGCTTCAACCCTCCCTGCTTGGCCTGTGGTCCCAACTCCAAGCAGCAGTTCCTCACGGTTCCATGCTCCTCTCTCCTGCATTTATGCTACGGAATGGTAAAATGGGAGCTGTTGGGATCTACTTCCAAAAACGTACGGCTGTAGGGGACTCCTTTTGGGACAGTGACAGCGACTTGGTACAGATGTAAATATGCTAGTGACAAAAGGCACAGTCCTTGACTTAGTGAAGGGAAGAGAGAACGATCTTCACCCCAGGAGTATTGTTCAGCTCCTTCACATGAAGAGGTTTCCTGTGGGGCATTTGTCTATAATTAGATACAAGTCCTGTGTCCTTATGTAGACACGCTCCTAGACAGAGGGGTAAAAATGCCTAATGATGCCTCTCCTTGTGTGGATTTTATGTTCCTTGGGGGTTGGGTAGGAGGGTGTCTGGAAGAGCACCGGACTTGGAGTCTGGAAACGTGGGTTCTGCAGGGTGGCATCGGGCAGTCCAGCCAGACTTGAGAACCAGGTTCTGTTGTGGCCCTTCCAGGCCAGAGGGGGTGGGGAATTGATGGCACCATCTGTAGATGGTGCCGCCGGAGATGTGGAAGGAAGACCCCGCCTTCTCGGCCGGCGTGTCCCAGAGGCCCCAGTGTGCTTGCCAGGAGTCCCACCTTCATGCTGCTTCTTTCTTGCAGTTTGAAAAAGAACTTCAGAGAATTTCAGAAGCCTATGAAAGCCTGGTCAAGTCCACTACCAAGCGGGAATCACTGGACAAGGCGATGAGAAACAAACTGGAAGGAGAGATCCGGAGGCTTCATGACTTCAACAGAGACCTCCGAGGCACGTCTGGCCCCATCCATGTGCACCCTGCCCTAGACTCCCAGGGAGCTGGCGGCCTGCTTTCTGGGCCACGCTGTGTCCAGTAATCTCGGGAAGTCCAACCACCTGGGGCAGGGGTGCTCAAAGAGCAGGACTGTTCTTTTCTCCAGTGTAGATTGTGTGTTGTGGGTTGCTGCCCTGGGCCTGAGAAGTGGCAGCTTCTAGGCACGAGTCCGTGAAAGTGAGGGAGCGTGTGTGCAGCTTCTTCCCTGCTTTTAAGGGTCTGCATCAAACTGACTCCGTAAAATAAAAATAGAACTTCAAAATTGAAAAAACAATAATAAAATAAAAGTACTTAGCGTGATTTGTGACTCTGCGAAGAAGAATGTTTGAAAAGACCAGTGTTGGATGCCCAGCCCTTCCCACATCAGGCTGAGTCATTTGGTAGCCTTCTTTGAAAGCCATCAGTCAGCTCTTGCTGGATAGAGTATAGAAGGCAGAGCTAGACAGCATTCTCTTGGAGGAAAAAGACAAAGCCCCCAGTTGTGAAAAAAGTAGATATATATAAACTCCCTGAAAGTTGGAAGGCACCTGCTGTAGGATGTTGGCAGTCTCCAACGAAGAATGACTTAAGCCATAACATTTTACTTGTCTCTCAGCTAAGCCACTTTTCAGTTGCCTCGTTGGCGAAAACAACATACTGATGGTCTCCAGTGGCTAGAGCCTACCTTTCCCATTACCACAGTCCTTTTGTCTTGGGAATCATGGACATTCCTTACAGATATACCAAACTGAATTATTGAATTGAATAAATGAAGACTTACCAAGTGGTTTGAGCAAACGTAGAGCTCTCTAGGTAGAATCTCCATCCATTTTGATTTTTTAAAAAATTTTTTGATTTTTAGTTCATTCTTATTTCTGTTTTTGGCTTCCCAGCTGCCTGTAGCAGCACAGGCTAACCGTAGGGCTGGTGGTCAGGGATAGACTAGGACTGGGTCTGAGGCAAAGGACACTTAGCTCCTTTTCAAGGACTTCCGAACAGAGGTTTTCTGGCCTTGCACATAGCTATATGATTCTTCTCAGAACTCGTGCTCCTGCTCCTGACCCCAGATTTTATTTATTTATTTATTTATTTATTTATTTATTTGAGAGAGAGAATGAGAGTGAGCAAGCATGAGAGGGGGAAGGTCAGAGGGAGAAGCAGACCCCCCTGCTAAGCAGGGAGCCCGATGTGGGACTCGATCCTGGGATTCCAGGATCATGACCTGAGCTGAAGGCAGTCACTCAAAACAACTGAGCCACCCAAGCACCCCAACCCTAGATTTTAGAACCTAGTCCTCTCGCCAAGAGAGATTCAGCTTGGGGTTCCTGGCACCCACGTCGTTTCTTGCTGGGCTGGTGACTTTGGGTCTACATGCACGTCTTTGTGACCATGTCTTCTGTGTGCATAGATCGCCTGGAGACGGCCAACAGGCAGCTGTCCAGCAGGGAATACGACGGGCATGAAGACAGAGCTGCAGAGGGGCTGTACGCTTCCCAGAGTGAGTCTCCACGTTTCTCTGTCCTGCGTTGGTATTCTTAAAAACTGGGGGCCTGAGGAAGGTATCTTGTTAATTTTAAGTAGATTTCTAAGTAGGCAGTTTACCTCTTGTGTGTTTCATGTCACCTAGAGGCTGTTAGGCCTTGGAGGAGGCCCTCCTAGGTCTGCCAGACGTAAAGCCAAGGTTGATTTCTCTTATTTCAGCAGTGTTTATATTCCGTCTTTCTGACCTACAATTTCTCTCCGTTTCTCTAGAACATCCTCCAAGAAATAGCAAGGTCACAACCTTTCCCTCCACTCACCCCTTTAAATGAGGCACAACTCTTTTCCTCCACGGAAAGGGAAGGAGGTGCCTGGTGGGATCTGGTCCTCCTGGCATGGTTTTGTGCACCTTCGGGTGAGTGTTTCCTGGCTGCCCCTTGTAGCATCCAGTCACCGAGGGTCCCATCGTGCATCTCCAGGTGTGGCACTCATTTGCAGAAGACACTGAGCCCAGAATAAAATGATCAGTGGCAACCTGGGCTTCTAGATTTATTGGGAGAATATCTTAGTCTTTTTTACTGGAGGCAAGTGACAGAAACAAAGGGGTTTGAGAAATCATTGGTCAGGGTTTGAATCTCTGCAAATCCAGTGTATGTCACAAGTGTAAATATTCAACTCTTCCTTTTTTTTTTTTTAAGCGGTTTAGAAAATTGGATTTATTTTTGTATCGTAATTCTCAACAACATCGTGAGTCAGGTGTTCACAAACTACAGATAGTTGCTTCCAAAAACAGAAAGTCACGTGTTCAGGCAGTAGCTATCCCTTGTACGATGGTTTTCTGAGGCGTGGCCCCCAAGTACAGCCTTACATTCTCAAGGCAGGGAAACAATCAGTTCAATTTTCTAATTTCTAAAACTGTATGGTTGGGTTCAAACTCCTTGGTTTCCCCCAGATTTATTCATGGTAGCACTCAGTTATTAGTCTCAGTTTTGTGGTTTGAAATTCTGTTTCGGTAAATGGATGCTAATACCATTGAGGGATTTTGCCATAGAATCCTTGGATGTCTTGCAAGTGACTTGGCCTTTGTTTCAGATTTATATAAACAGCAGTCAGCATGTTGAATGGTTCAGTTTCCTAACAAATTTTACCTCTTCGTATGGGCACAGTCCACCCACCCTCCCATCCGAGCTTTTATTCAAAAGAGGAGTCATTTGTACTCTCTGCATTTAAGATTTTAATACCTGGATTTGGGTTCCCATGTAACTGGGTAAGAGGAGGTGTCTTGGCAGTTACGTCAGGAATGTCACCCTGCTGGGACTCTGCCTTCTTGTGGGGGATAGCCAGTTTCACCTGAGGGGCCTTTGTTCCTGCCTCCCAGCCCAGACTGTGGTGATGGAATAATAAGGGTTGGGGTTGTGTGAGTTGAAAAGTTTTCCTGAAAACGTTAACCTTCTGGCTGAAAGCTAACACATCAATAATACAGGCCAAGAGGGCCTTCTAGCTTTACAGGGAATGATTTGTTCTGTGCAAACATGCCTCACTGTGTTCCATAGGCATAAACAAGACGGTCCAGAGGCATTTTTCAACATCTTAAAGGTATCTCAGTGTTGATGTTTAATGTCATTGAATCTAGGCAGGGCATTTGAAGCAGGTTTGCTACCCGTGATGTCTAACAGATTTTTCAGTTCCTAGCCTTTACATGATATTTGTGCCTTTTCCTCTCCTGGTGTGGCAAGACAGGGACTTGAGATGTTATTTCAGGTTGCAAATAGGTTTTCTTCTCAGTGAATTGTAAGAACTCTTTGTATATTAAAGAAATTAACATGTCCTCTACTGTATATGTTGCAGATATTTTCCTCAGTTTTTCAATCTTTGATTACAGTGTTCTTTATGTTATAAGAGATATTTTTAAGTAACCATATTTATACCTTCCAGGCTTTATATCATGCTTAGAAATGCTTATTGCTCTCCAAGATTATAAAAGTATTTACCTACGTTTCACCAATATTCATCTTCAGATGTATTTTATTCACCTATATTCATCTTCAGATGTGTTTATGATTTCACTGTTTACAAGGCTTATATTTTTGAAACTAGTTTGGGAGGCAAACCAGGAGGGAGACTAATGAACAGAGATGCTGGTATCTAGACAAGAGAGGTAGAGGTCCTGATGTGAGACAGAAGTAGTGATGGAGGGTAGGGGACAGAGTAGGAAGTGACAAAATTAGTAGGATTCAAGTGACCAGTTGAGTAATGGCAGTAAAAGAACCTGAGAAAGGGGTGTGAGTGAGCAACTGGATGGATGGTCCCCCTTTACCAATAAAAAGCAGGAAAACCAGGTTGGGATTTGATATTTAGTAAAGGTTTGAGCATGTTGGGTCGTCTTGCTCTGTGGCCCATAGCAGAGTAAGCGGGTGTAACAGTTGGTGCAGACATACCCAGAAGCTGGCGACAGGCAGTGCCCTCTGTCAGGCTCTGGCATGTGGGCACATGTGGGCAGGCATGAAGTACCACCCCTCTTCATGGTTATTAATGTGTTCCATTATCTGTGTGTTCTTTTAGAAACTCTGTTATTAGAATTCTTTTTAAATACTTGGTAATCATACTTACAAACGTCGAGTACTGAAAAGGAGCCATCCTTTTTTTTTTTTTTTAATTTTATTTATTTATTTGACAGAGATCACAAGTAGGCAGAGAGGCAGGCAGAGAGAGAGAGAGGAAAGCAGGCTTCCTGCTGAGCAGAAAGCCCGATGCGGGACTCGATCCCAGGACCCTGAGATCATGACCTGAGCTGAAGGCAGCAGCTTAATCCACCGAGCCACCCAGGCACCAGGAGTCATCCTTTTCAAGGGAATCTTTGGAGATTCTAGCCCTTGGGTAAGAGAAAGAAAGACTGTAGACCAAAGAGTAGTGACTTCTCTGGATAACTCAAGCCAAGGAGCTAGGGCTACATCACAAAGCCCCCAGCAGACACCTTGGCTGATGGAGAAGTTGGAGGGAAGGGAAAAGTAGTGACTGGCCCATTTGAATTTTTGTTAGGTATTCATGTTGAATCTAGGAGTCCAGGGCCAAGAAAGCCCAAGGAACTCTTGCAGTGCAAGTGTAAGCTGTAAAGCTCTCTTGGGTGGTAATGGAGGGAAATGGTTCTTTCCGGCCGGATCACTAATATCTCTGTTGCCCAGGGTAGTTTGCCTTTGAAGACCGAACTCTCTGCTCTTATGTTGGAGCCTGATGAAGACCTTGGTAGACTGTCGATGTGGTTACTACTTAGAACTGCAGAGTGAAATGAACATTAAACACAGTGATTATTGTGCCCCCCTTGGTCATGAAATTTGTCCATATTAGAAATCGCACTGGGGGTGCCTGGGTGGCTCATTCCATTAAGCATCTGCTTTTGGCTCAGGTCATGATCCCAAGGTTCTGAGATTGAGCCCCACATCAGGGGCTTCTCCGTCTGCCCTCTGCCCCTCCCCCCTGCTTTTGCATACCCTCTCTCTTTCTCGCATGTGTACGCATGCCCTGTGTCTGTCTCTCAAATAAATAAATAAAATCTTAAAAAATAAAAATAAAAATCACACTGAATTAAGTGTTTAGGGGTTTGATGACTGTGAGGGTTTTTTTTCCTCTATCACCTCATGGACTTGTGTCATACACTTTAAAGAAATTTGGTTCTATTTTATTTTCTGGGCTTGCTTGTTTATTTTTCTGAATATTTTTGCAATGAAATTGCTCCTGGAAAATGGGGCATCGAGCCAATCCCTGTTTTGTCTGTCTGTGTGAAACTGGGTCTTCTTTGTCCTTTAACCTCTAACTTACTGCGATCCCTGGTTTTCCCATCCAATTGTCTCCCACACATGTGCGCTCGTGTGTATCCTCACACACACCCCCGCACAGAGCAGAGGTGGGCGCTGTCCACTAAAGGCAGCGCCCCGGGAATGTCTGTCATCACTCTTAGCTCTGTCGTCTCAGTGAGTACAATCACTTTAACTCTTCCTTTCTGAAAATGGATAACTCTGCAGAATTTCCATGCTATTGGGCCAGAAAGCCAAAAGTAAAATACTTGATGCAGGGAAACTCGACTGGTAGAGGTGATCGTCTCACATTCTCGGGTTGAGTGGGAGCTGATGAGCTGAGGTGTGCATGTGTTATTCCAGGCTAAAACCAGCCGCATTTCACAGTGTGCGAGAACTTGTCTCTACCACCTCTTTGGGATTCCTTAGGCCCTCCAGGTTCAGCATATTTGGTTAAACTTGAGTCTGTGTAGTTAGATTCTGGCTGTTAAATGGTGTCCCTCTCTCATTAAAAAAAAAAATAATAATAAAATAAAGATGTTTTGGACATTCAGTTATTTGTCTAAGTTGTTGAGTAATGGCCGTAAAGAAGTCAGAACCATATGGGTTTGATTTCTCTTGTAATTCTCGGTGGGTTTGGAAATTGATACAAAAACACGTCTGTGACCAACCTATTTTTTTTAAGGTTTTTTTTTTTTTTTAATTTATTCATTTGACAGACAGAGATCACAAGTAGGCAGAGAGGCAGGCAGAGAGAGAGGGAGAAGGAAGCAGGCTCTTCGCTGAGCTGAGAGCCCGATGCGGGACGCGATCCCAGGACCCCGAGATCATGACCCGAGCCGAAGGCAACAGCTTAACCCACTGAGCCACTCAGGCGCCCCTGCGACCAACCTATTTTTAAAATTACAGCAATTTGCCATTTTCCGTGTGTCTTGTAATCGTCCTCTTACTCTTGATCCTGTTTGAGGTACTTTGATTTTCTCTCATAGAATATGAAAGAGACTGATTCAATTTCCTGCAAGAGCCTTCCTCTGGTGTTTGTGGTTCCTGGAAGGGCTTGCGTGAAACACAAAACAGAAGTTTCAGTGACATAAACACTGGTTCCGTTGACCCACATAGAGTGCAAGGAGATTGTTCTAACTCCTCGCTGCGTGTCATGACATCACATGGTGGGTTTCCATTGGGCTTCATTAGGAAGGACAGGAGAGAAGTAGTTATTTTTCCTCAGGTCCTGCCCGTGCTTACAGCTTCTCCCAACTTGGAGAGGAGCCTACTACAGCACTTACTTCACCTGCATTCCCTGTGGCTGTGATTTCTTTGCATGGATCCCCTCCTCTAGGTGGGAGAACCGTAGACATTCTTCACCGATAGTTGCAGTACCCACCCCCAACCCTCACTAAAAGCCCTGGAACCTTTTTATGTAATTGACGCTCAGTAAATGTGTATTGAGGGAAGGAATAAAAGTGGAAAAATCCTTGTAACAATAGGCTGGAAATTCTCCTTCTGCAGCATCAGTATCAAAATGTGCTCTTTAGCTCAGTATCTCCCAGTCATATTTGGAGAGAACACGGGTTATCCTCAGTTACTTTAAGACGTTAGGCAAATTAGTAAAAGAACTGTCAGAATAGAAGCAACTTAAAAATGCTCAGGTGGGGGGTGCCTGAGTGGCTCAGTGGGTTAAAGCCTCTGCCTTCCGCTCAGGTCATGGTCTCAGGGTCCTGGGATCGAGCCCCGCATCGGGCTCTCTCCTTAGCAGGGAGCCTGCTTCCTCCGTTCTCTCTACCTGCCTCTCTGCCTACCTGTGATCTCTCTCTGTCAAATAAATAAATAAAATCTTTAAAAAAAAAAAATGCTCAGGGGCTGCCAGAGTGGCTCAGTCAGTTGAGCATGAGACTCTTGGTTGTGGCCCAGGTGGTACTATCAGGGTTGTGAGATCGAGTCCTACATCAGGCTCCACATTCAGCGGGGAACCTGCTTGAGATATTCTCCCTTTATCTCTCCCTCTGCTCTTCTCCCTGCTCCTGCACACACACACTCTCTCTCTTAAATAAATAAAAATCTTTTTTAAAAAAATTCTCAAATTCCCTTTTTTGCCTTCCCTCCTTTTTTTTTTTTTTAAAGTAGAAAGATACTGAAGAAAGAGAAGTCCTTTACTAGTAAGGACACTATATTTAATAGTGTCTTTCCTGAAATTTGATATTAATAGAGCTGACTTTGGTTCCATTGACTCCTTTGCTTTTACTCCCCTGTGGTTGTGTTGGAGATTAGAGTTGGCCATGGTATTTGAAGGTTTTTGTAGCAAATAGCCAGATGTTCATGTTGACCAATCCATAGACCATTCCAGACACCACAGATGCGTGTCTGGGTGAAGGGAAAGAACCAAGGCAGTTTCACTTAAGTCAAGAGACTTTTCTTGCCCTAAATTAACTGGTTTTCATTAAAGATGGCCCCTATGTTTAATAGGACTGTGCAGTCCTAAATATTAAAGGTTTTGAGGCACAGTCTCCAGCAAATAATGTTGGATCAGTGGCTACATCTTCTAAATCCTGGCCTTTCATGAAGGTACTCAGTGAGGTGAAGACAGATGCTTCATCTCTCTGTACCTCCCTTTCTTTTAAAGAAATGGCATCAATCTGATTCAACTTCAACCAACAGGGCTGGGAGGGATAACCAGGGATAGGAAAGGCAGAGACTTGATACAGTGCATTCATTCTGCAGTACTTCTTCCTGCTCCTTGCGGCCTTCCTCCGCTCGCCTTCTCTGGCAGGACCTGCCCGTTTCTGGGGTGGGGCAATGGGCCATGTTCCCAAAGAAGGCCCTCTAGCTCATGGAGCCTTGCTGAATTTGGAAAGCAGAGCATGTGTGTGCTTAAGCCACTTGATCAGCCTTGACAGGCCGTGCTGAGAAACTTCAAACCTACACAGCAACTGGCAAAGCACACCCAGGCTGCGGAGCATCTGTTTGTGTTCAGCAGAATCTCCCCAAGTGTGAAAATTAACATCATTCAATGTAGGCTGATTTTCCGAGCTTTGAGAACCAGAGCTGGTTGAAGAACTGTCTCTTGATCATGTGTTGACGCTGGCCTCTGACAGCTGACGCTTGGCATTCCAGTGAGGGGATGGAACGAGCAAATGTCCATGACTTTATTAGGATCCCTGTTTCTTGGACTAAGACCTTGGTGGATGGATGGATGGATGGATGGATGGATGGATGGATAGAGTAAGCACGAAATGGAAATCAGTGCTGAAGTCTGCCTTTCGTGTGCCGTCAGGAGACCCTCACTTTCCTTGATGGTTCAGAACCAGGAGATCCAGGATTCCAGGTCTCCATTCACATTAAATGGCAATTGCCAGAGAAGTCTTCCTTTTATATCATCCCCTGACACTGGGTACTTTTCTCCTTGTAAAGGCTCATTCACAGTTACACATAAATAACTGTTCAGGTGGTTGTGTTCTGTGTTCTTCACGAAACCGTACATAGCATGAGGCTTGGGCCCCGTCTGTTCTCCTCACCACTGCAGTCCCAGGTCTTTGTATTTCCAGAACCTGATACAGTGCCTGGCCCTTGGAGTCATTTAATAAGTATTTATTGAATATTGAATACAATCATGATGATTGTCATTTAATCAAATAGGTACTGTCTACTGTCTACTCTGAGCTGTGTTTTAGGCCACAGGTCAGCAAACTCTTTCTATAAAGGGCCAGATGGTAAAGAATTTTAGGCTTGGGGGCTGTCCCTGCTCCTGTCTGTCCCTCTAGCCTGAAAGCTGCTGTAGTCACTCCATATGCCAGTGGGCGTGGCTGAGTGCCAGTGACACTTGATTGACAGAATCAGCCTGTGGGATTTGGTCTGCAGGCCAGAGGGTGCTGACCTCCATGGCAGCTACTAGTCACGGAAGGAGAGAAAAAGCAGGAACCTCAGTAGGAGGATGGAAAAGAAAGCTCTCCTGAAGTAGCCCCTACATCTTACTTTGTGAATTGCCCTAATTTAGAAACCAAGATGTCATTGTCACTGTTGTTCCTCTTTTACTTCATCCCTAATCAAGGGAGCATGATTGTCATCATTTTAGATGCACTGAGACGTGTAGAAATGCAGTCACCAGACTTAGCTCCCAGTGAGGATCCAGAATTTGCTAATGAGGGAGAGGGGGCTGGTGGTCCTGGATGGTGAGGTCTGGCACTAATGCCAGAAATTCCTGCCGTAAGCAGCCTTCTGTGAGGTGAGGTCTGCAGATCTTGGAGAGGACCTTGAAGGTCACAGATGCGGTCCCCAGAAATGCATGTGTGCTCTGAACCGGAGCTCATTAGAAGGCCATCTCATTGTCGCTGTAAAAGACAGTGTCGTCAGAAGCTGCTGAGCTTATGGTTTAAAGCTTATCTTTGGGGGCCTGGGTGGTTCAGTGGGTTAAACCTCTGCCTTCAGCTCAGGTTATGATCTCAGTGCCTTGGGATCAAGGCCCGCATCGGGCTCTCTGCTCAGCAGGCTCCCTGCTTCCCTCTCTGCCTGCCTCTCTGCCTACTTGTGATCTCTCTCTCTGTCAGATAAATAAATAAAATCTTTTTTAAAAAAAGCTTTTCCTCTGGCAGAACTGCAGTTTGCTCCTTTGGGTCTGTCCTTGAGGTCGTGCTTCAGGCCAGCCTGGCTGTGGTCATTGATGAACAGTAACAGCTGCCAACATTAGCGGAACGCTTACCATCTTCCAAGTGGTACCTATAGCCTCTATAGGTACCAACAACCCATGAGGTCGGTATCAAAAATACAGTATAGACAAGGACTCGGAGGCATGGGAAGGCTGAGTCACTTGTCCATGGTCATACAAGGTGGAGAGTGGAGCAGACAGGTTTTGAATGCAGGTCATTCTGAGTCTGGAGCCCAGGCACGTACTAAGCTGGCGAGGGGAGGCCCTTCTTGTGTATCAGGAGGTGGAGAGAACTTTTAATGTGAGCGGGGACAGTGGTGGACTCCCAGTGATCATAGAACTTTTTCAGAGTAACCTGCATGTTTTACTAACGAAGAAACTGCAGCCCAGAATGATCCAGTGGTTTCCCCAAGGTCCCATCAGTGTTTAATGGCTAAGCTGCGATGAGAGTTGGAACTTCCTTTTTTACATTTTTTTAAATAAAGATTTTATTTTTTTATTTATTTGATAGACAGAGATCACAAGTAGGCAGAGAGGCAGGCAGAGAGAGGGAAGCAGGCTCCCCACTGAGCAGAGAGTCTGATTCGGGGCTCGATCCCAGGACCCTAGGATCATGACCTGAGCTGAAGGCAGACGCTTAACCCATTGAGCCACCCAGGCGCTCCTATTTCTTTTTTCCTTCCCCTCTCCAAAGGTTATCTCTTTTGATTCTTGGGCTGATGAATGATTTCATATTTTTATCTCAAGAAGAATCTGGGATAGTAGGGTGGGTGTAAGTAATTCCTTCCTGGAAGTGTTATTTGGTTGAAAATTATTTAGCCCAGCACTGTGACTCCATAATAATGTCTTTGCGTCTTCTCAAGTGAGTTCTAACGATTGGAATTAATATTCTGTGCTTCTGACTTCTATATCTGTCTTTGAACCCTGGCCAATTGTAACAGAAGGCCTTGTTGGGTAATCCAGTATCTCACTTCAAATACAAAACAAAAAATTGTTGAGACCAGAATAGAACTCAGAGTCTAAAAAAAAAGTTTTCTCAAAATATCTGTGAAATTAAACGTTTTGTTCTTGAGATGGTGAAAAATAAAAATTAAGCAGAATACAACGAGTAATTCTGCAGTACGGTTCCTTTACAATTCATTTTTGTAACTATTTTTGGTTCACGAATTGTAGTGAGAGCATACAGCTGGATCTTAATGGAATTCGAGGACTTTGAGAGGACAAAATGTTTGTTTTAAGTCCAGAAAATTTGGTCTTAGACCATTAAAAATAAGCTTGCATCTGTTACTAATTTTCTTTTTGCTTACAAAGACTGTGGTTTGGTAGAAAGAAGAGAAAGAAAAGGATTGGTTCAAAGCAAATTACAAAAATGATAATGGGAGGGAGGTGTTACAGAAGTCGAAGGAGGCAGAAGATGCAACTGCGGGCCTCGTATTTCTTTGTTCTCAGTCAGTCCTAGAAGGACTGTTTCCTAGGTAGAACAGCTTTCCCAGCATAAATGTCACTCTGAGCCAGGTGCTGGTGTTAAAACTTAACTGCCATCCAAAGGGCCCATTTGAAAGTCATAACTTTTTATTTATACATATTAGCTCAGTTGGTTAGAGCGTGGTGCTAATAATGCCTTAATGTCTTAATCAAAACAGATATAGATATATAAAGGGTATATATATATATATATATGTACACATATATATATATATTTTTTTTACACATTTGGGGTGTATGATGTGTGAGGCAACGTAACAACCACCATAGTCAAGGTATAGCCCGTGTAGATCCCGTGGCCCTTTCCTAGCCTCCCCCCTCCCCCTGTGTATCTTCATGTCCCTGCTCTCTGTATTATGCCTGGGTCTTATGGTCGTTTTCTAAACTGGGAACCACACTATCTGCTGGGTCATACCTGGAAATAGAAGTGTCCATGGTTTATCTTTTTATATTAAGAAAAGACAAAAATAGAGAAACAGTCTTCTCTTCTCTGATGGGGAAAGGGTGGTTTAAAATCGAGTCACGGACATGTCTACAGTCAAACCAAATGCCCTGTCCGTCCTATATTTCTGGGGCACTGTTCATTGCTTGGTTATCTTCCTGTCAGCAGTGAGAGGGAAAGAGCAGTTCATTTTTATTTCAAGTAAAAAAAAAAACAAACCAATAATAAAGTGGGAGGTTGAGCTGTACCTTGGGAGCCTGAGCGGATGCATAGGTGTCTGCTCAGTCCAGCAAGTTAGCAAGCTGCAGAGGTCATAAATTGAGGTAGGTTAAAACAAACAAACAAACAAACAAACAAACCAACACCTATGAATCGTACCTGAATGTGTTAGTACAGTTTCCAGCATGAAAATGCAATACGAAAACCAAATTAGATAAAATTTTATTTTAAGAGATTATATTGTATTCAAGAGAACTATATTTATAGAAAATTATATTGAGGAGAACTACTGGTATTCAGGTATTTCTCCCATATAGCTAAGGTAGTTTACTTTGGGTGCAACAAACTCACATTGAGGCCTGGATATTAACGAGCCATGGATAACTTATATAAAATATAAGTTATATGTTCTATATAACAAAATCTGCATTTTGTGATATAATGAAAATATAAGGATGTTAAGACCAAAATGTATTATTTCCATTTATTAGATGACTAGAATATTTCCTGGTAGGTTTTGTAGCTTTCTAGTGATAAGGACCTGAAGCTATTGTTTAAAAAAAATTCTTTTTTAAGATTTTTATTTATTTATTGTGAGAGAGAGAGCATGAGCTGGGGGAGAGACAGAGAAGCAAGCTCCCTGCTGAGCAGGGAGCCTGATGCAGGGCTCGATCCCAGGACCCCAAGATCATGACCAGAGCTGAAGGCAGATACTTTACTGATTGAGCCACCCAGGCGCTCCTGAAGCTATCACTTTCAAGTTTTATTTTAAAGACTGTGTTAGAATTCACTCACATGTCAGTAGTATCCTCTTCCTTGGTAAGCTGTTTCCTAATCCTGCCATAGCTATTCCCCTATGAAACACTTCCATTGTCTTAGATTCTTTTTTTTAAAAAATATTGATATTTTGATTTTGATTTTGTTTTTTTCTATTTAATTTCATTTTTTCAGTGTTCCAAGATTCATTGTCTTAGATTCTTAACATCCTACAGAGGTAGTATGAAGTACACTCAGTAGGAAGGTTCATACAGGCAGACACGGGCCTCTGTATGTGGCATACAAGGCAGAAGATGGTAAGGACTCATCGGACAGCTCGCCCCACCTGCTGCCCCCTCAACAACATATATGAGTTCAGGCTCTCCCATGCAGGAGAGATCTGTTTTATCAAAGGAATCAGAAAAACTTTCAGGGTGGGTCTTGAAAACCGTTTCACATTTTAGGGTCTTCTTGCTGCCTTAGTACCATGAAAAAGAGACAGTTTATTTTCTTTTTTAATTAGAAGGAAATTCTAAATTTAAGCTGAAAAGATTTCTGGTTGAGACCAGGAGAGGAGGGTGCCTTCCTCAGAACCCCTTTCCTCCTACTCAGCACCCCCCCACATCCCTTCTTTCCCCTCCCCTCCTTTCTCTGCCAAGTCTCTACAAAACAGTTGGGTTAGAACTCCTGTTCTTGGGGCGCCTGGGTGGCTCAGCGGGTTAAGCCTCTGCCTTCGGCTCAGGTCATGATCTCAGGGTCCTGGGATCGAGCCCCGCATCAGGTTCTCTGCTCAGCAGGGAGCCTGCTTCCTCCTCTCTCTGCCTGCCTCTCTGCCTACTTGTGATCTCTGTCAAATAAATATATAAAATCTTTTTTAAAAAAGAAGAACTCCTGTTCTTAATTTTTGTCCTTGAGAATTCCTTTAAAAACAGTTCACTCTCTGAGCCATGTAGAACAAGCCCCCACTGGAGTGTCCCCGTGTTTAATAGGCCTACTTAGCCACCCACTCACAACCTCTGTCTCCAGTCGCCGGCGGAACCATGGCAACCTGCTCTTGGCTCCTCGGAGGGCTGGAGCTGCAGACCCTTTCCAGAAATCACAATCTGCCGTACCTGAGAAACCTTAAAGACAGCGAAAAGCTAAACAAACAGCATTTGGGGTCAGCGTTGTAGTGTATTACTTTTCTTGTGTCTGAATTATTGAGTGTGGCTTTAAAGGTCGATCATCTCTCCTCTTTCACATCAAATAAGCCTCGGGTCAGTAGCTGACTCTTCTCTGATGTAAACAGTGCCCTGTCTGGATTATATTTGGGGGGTCTCTTTCTAGGTTCATTGGTTTGATGCTGAAACTGAGGTGAGCAGGTGAGGGCAGAGGCCCAGAGTGCACTCCAGTGTAAAAATATCATTTTTTTAAGGCTATTTGTTTATTTGAGAGAGAGAGAGAGATCACAAGTAGGCAGAGAGGCAGGCTGAGGGGCCAGGGAGAAGCAGGCTCCCCTCTGAGCAGAGAGCCCGATGTGGGACTCGATCTCAGGACCGTGAGACCATAACCCAAGCCGAAGGCAGAGACCCAACCCACTGAGCCACCCAGGCGCCCCACGTAAGAATAACTTTGAGGCACAAAGAACCTGCATAACGTGCAGTGAGCTAAATGATATAGGTCCTATTGTCTCTGTAGTCACACACACACACACACACACACACACACACACACACACACACAGTTTCTCTTAGTGTCAATGGGGGACTTCATTTACTTCACAGTGTGTAGCTGGCCCTTGGGACAGAGTCCTGCCTAACATCTGTCCAGTGTTACAAGACACGGTGCCGGGGAGCTCAGAGCCAAAGCATCCCTAAGGAAGAAGAGACAGGAGAAGAAATTTTAGGGAGAGAATATGGCAGATAATTATTTGGACATCTTTTCACAAGAGTTTCATCAGCAGCACAGAGAAGGTTCTGGTTACCAGAGCTGACAGCATTGGGCACGGCCTTCTGAGACATTACCAACTGCCAAGATTTTTCTTGGTGGAGAAGGAGTAGATGTATAAAGAAAGAGGACTGAGTGTCTTAGTGATCTTTCATTATGAAAAGAAAAATCTGCCTGAGCTAGCTTAGGGCCGGAGAAGAGGACTGTTTTCTGAGAACATAAGGTGTGAGGGAGTAGCCAGGCAGCGAGTGCAGGCAGACCTCGTGAGGTCTAGGGGCCCCCGGCTGTCTGTGAGAATCAAGACAGGGTTGTGTTTAGGGGTCTGTGTCTGTCTGCATGGCTGTTTTCCTCCCTCCTAGTAACGTAGCCTGGACTCTCACCCACCTTTCCCTATCTCCCTGCTTGAGTCTTCACTCTTTACAGTATGGCTTTCTCTGTTTCTCCAAAGAACATGCTAGAATATGGCTACTAGTGGAAGACCTGGGTTACCGTCCAGGTCAGCCTCACACCTCTCCCTGGCTCCCTCTTGCAGGTTCCCAGACGAGAGACGCTAGCTGGCCTGGCTTGCATACACGGTGCCTCAGGTTGGAGTCCTTCAGATGGGGAGCGCAGATGAGGGCAGATGAGGGGGACTTTGTAGTACACTCCTGGCTGCTTATCAGATTAGCCCTGTGGATAGAGGCTTGTAGCTATTGTTCTTCTAAACGGAGTGTTAGCCGACTTCGTGGAAGTTGTCTGCTCTGTGGAGATCCCGTGAGGAGGCTCATGCCTTGCACAAGCTGTCTCACACTAGTGCTGGACGTGGGGCCTCTGCTGGGGTACACGGAGGGCCTGGCCACTGTCAGTCCCATCTCCTCTGACTCCTGCAGTCTATAGCCTGTTCTCTGGTAACATCTTCACATTATCTCTACTCAGGGCGGTCCAGAGACTGGACTCCTAAAATCAGTCTCATCGGTCAGAACGAGACTTCTGGTCATTGGTGTTTCAGAGAGGAGTGTTGGATTGTGCCTGCCTCGTCTTCCCTTGACTCTGTCACCACCACTCCCTCTTGCCACATCCAAGGCAGTGAGAATGTTCCTTGAGAAGTGCCCCAGGGAAATTGTTGCGCAAAACCAGGTGCCCAAATGGGCTAGTTGTGCATTGCTATGTGAGCACATGGGATTTTGGACTTCAACAGAGTTAGCTTGGTCTGTGTTGATGTCTACACACACATCACACACCAACGATGAGTGTGATCTAAATCCCCAAAGAACCTGCGAGTGAATGGGTTAAACCGTGGTTCTTGCTAAAAGGAGAGAAGAGGAAAGAGAAGACCTATCTTTCACCTTCCACGCATTCTAGTAAATTAGTCAGCCCTTGGTCAAGGTGGCAGCAGCTGGACCCCCATCCCTCTAGTTACATGCGGCTCCGGGAAAACCTCCTCAAAAACCCATTATCTCAAGAAAAGCCTCAGAATTGATACCTGCTTGAGAAGAGCCAGGTCACAGCTTTACTCCCTCATGAACTCCAGCCAGAGGTTGGGGTGCTGCATTGGAAACTAGCAGTGCAGCCCACGGGGCCCCGACACCTCCTCACCAAGTCCAACCCCACACATGGTCTCTGTCCCCAGGACACCTCAGCAGAGGTGGCTGGGGCCCACCACTCTGTGGATCAGCCGGGCAGTCTGGCCTGGTGCTCGGAGCCTACGTGTAGAAACCGTGTCCCCAGACTGGCCACTCTGGACACCCCCTGGAACTGGCAGGGGAGAAGGTAGGACGGAAAGGGAGCCTCCTGCTCCTCTTTTCACCCACTCTCGCCCTTTCTGCGGGACAGAGACAGCTGTGTGACCCACACAAGGGTCCTAGCTCACTTCACTCTGCTTTTCTCAGTTGTCACATGGAGTCGTTGTGAGGAGCAGAATGAGGTTCTGTTGTAAGGCTCTGGAAATGGGAAGCCCCCACTAAGGTGTCCACTCTTGCTGTTGTTCTCTCTTGTCTGGTGGTTCTAAACCTCTTGTCAGTCACACGCAGTAGTGTGTGACCTTGGACCCGGCACGTCTCTCAGGTCCAAGGTGAGCCGCTGTGCAAAGGTGCCGGAAGCCAGCCAGGTCGGCCTGGCTGCGAAGCCGTGCCACCTCTGTGGTTTCCAGAGTAAACAGTGTATGAGCAGACATCCTCTGTGGAAATGGGACCAGAGCCATCGGCTCAACAACCCCCTGCTCCACGCAGTTCAGGGTAATTCATATCCACTGAGTAAACAGAACATTCTGGGCAAGAGTTCTCTGGTGTCAACTTGCCTGTTCTAGGAATTCTCAGTATATACATTGTAGCCCAACCAGAAATTCAGCGTGAGGCTGGTCTTTCTTGACATTTCCCAAAGGGGCTTAGCTCATAATAAGCTGAAGGGACCTTCTTAGGCAGTGATTTCACCCCTGGGACTCTCCCTTGGCATCTCCTCCATTCTGTCTCTCCAGGACCACAGCCCCCCTGCCCACAGGCTCACCGCCAGGATGGCCACTCCCCCTTACATGCTAGCCCTCCGTGAAACGTCCTCTGTGTTCTCACAGCACCCACACAGGCATCTCAGAGCGACTCATCACGTGGCCTCTGCATGTGTCCTTGCTCTCTTCCTGCCCGACTGAGAGTGGCACGCCATGACCTATTCATCTTGACACCCTATAACGGATCATGCTTTTAGGAACGCCAGAAAGAACCATCTTCACAGTTGACACTACCTGGGCATTCACCGTGCACATCTTTCAAGCAGGGACTGTTGTGATCCTTACCTTAAAGGCATAGAGTGCCGTGCTCATGAATGTGACCAGAGAGGCACGGAGACACGTTCTCTCTCTCCACTGATCCGGCACTCCCACTTGTGTGTGCCTGTCACTCAGCCCCAGGGTCATTTGCCTCAGCAGGAAGATGGAAATACGAGTGGTGCCTACCTCACCCAGCAAACTGAGAAGAAAGGGAATAATTAAAAGGAACAAAGACACTACTCTTGGAACAAAGTAGTCATTCCGCAAACTTGAGTGGGTTTTGTTACTGTTGCTATTGCCATGAACACTGTTAGTACAACTTTGCTGTGGAGAGCACTACTTCCTCTCCGTGGACACAAACTTCTGAGCCAGTGTGAGTGATGCTAAGTGTGGTGGCTGCAGCCTGAAGGCCGAGGTAATTTCCAAACTCGTAACAGAGGTGTTTCCACCCGCGAATTTCAGTTCAGACCTCATGGAGTCTTCGTTCAATAGTCACGTCTTTGTGTCGCGGTGTACGATGTGAGGTTCAGGGAGCCTGAGCAGAGGAGGGAACTGGGGGCATCCGTGGTCTGTCCCAGATGTCTGATGAGTGGTGGCCTCAGTGGCAGAGTGGCACTGTGTAGCAAACGCTGTCAGAAAATATCTAGCAGCTAACAAGAACTACCATGTATTAAACACTCGGCCATGAACTTGGCCTGGTAGAAAATCATCCATTCATGCAACAGTATTGAGCTAGCGGTGGTTCTAGGCTCGGAGAGTCAATAATGACCAAAACAGACTCGAGGTTAGTCAGGTCTTTAGGCTTTGTGTATTTCCTCTCCATTAATAGGGCCATCAGGCAGCTCTGTGATGTAGCTGCTTTCTCATGAGGAGATTTGATGAGATGAGGAAGCGGAGTCTCCGGTGAACCACGCCTGAGACCTCATAGCCAGAAAGTGGTGAACTTAGGGTTTGAATCCTGTTCTTTCTGAGGTCGAGGTGAATGCTTTAGCCACAGTATGATAGCAAGGAAATAGCAAATGCTGGAATCCAGGGTGAGTGTGTGTGCGTGTGCACACGCTTACATGTTGGAGTCGAGGGATGTTTAATTCAGAAACCTAAATAGTTGTCCTTGTGACACAGCAGTAATTGTGACCATCAGTTTGCAAAACTCGAGAAGCCCTGATCGTGCCTCTGGTCTTGAGCTCAGGTCTATCATTTTGCTCTCTTCTGGTCAAAATCATTGTGTCCTTGGCTGCCCTCAAGACAGAGAATAACTTCTTTGCTTAGGCTGATAAGCAGATAGAAACTGCAAACCTTAGTGGCTGGTTCTCAAGCATGCTGAGTGCCTGGGTGCCCTCCAGATCCTGGACAAGGCCCCTGGGCACCATGCCTGCTGAGATGTTGTCCAGACCCGTGGGGCTTGTGTTCTAGTGTCCTTGACTCTGCACCGTGAAGTGCTCCGGGTCACTCAGGGCTATGGGTGGTGGCGCAGAGCCCGCAAACTGCTGCTGACCCATCTGTTGAGGCCTCTCGTGGCCATTCTGCACGGATGACGAAGTTTCAGAGGTGGCATCTCAAACGCCACTGAAAGGGAGAGGTAGGGGATTGCAGCGAAGACACACAAATAGCCTGAAAGTGATTCTGTGTTCAGTGTTAGGGTCTTGGTGGCTTCCTTTTGTTTCCGGGGATACCATGGTTTCCAGGCAATACATGTGCTCCTTAACCGTGCAAGGCTTCTCAGTCTGTCAGTTTTGATGCTGTTGCTTTTGCACACGGATCCTGTCCATGGGACCTCACAATGCAGGGGCGGGGCAGGCCAGCAGGAAGGACATTGTACCTGAACATCAGGGACCCGGATTCTGGCCCTGGCTCTGCGCCAGCTGGCAGGGGGACCTTGGACAAGTGCCTTTGCTCCTGGGCTTTCCTATTCTAACTCATAAAGCAACAGGGGTGGGACTGGAGGGGGATATTTCCTGTGATCCCTTCCGGCTCGAAAATTGCGAGTTTGTTAGTGGGTATTTGCAGGCTTAAAGTGCCTTTTTTGTTCTCAAGCCCTGTATTCAAAAGCATGTTTCCTGCTCCTTGAAGGACAGCATTCATTCCTTCGCTTCAGTGCCCACAGGGCTGGTCCTTCATGCTTGATAACTCTTGGTTAAATTCAGGGGTGACTCTATGAGGAAATATGAATGAAGGAAACCACTGGCACGCGCTGCTGGAGCTTCTAGACGGTGGTTTTCTGTGCTGTGGTGTGGGCACCGCAGGATCCATGTAACCCGTCAGAGGCATCTGAGTGGCGTGGGCCCCCGTAGGAATCAACCTCTAACTCCTGCTGTGCCACTGTTGTCATTGTGTGCCTTGTTTTTGACAACTATGGAATAGTGTGCACACAGTTTACGTAACCAATTTTTTTTTTCAGTAATGAGGTTTTTTTTTTTTTCATGCCACTAGCATCCTCTTATTTATTTATTCATACATTTATTTTTAAGATTTTATTTACTTATCTGGGAGGGGCAGATGGAGCGGAAGAGAAAGGAGTTCAAGTGGACTCCGTGCCGAGCATGGAGCCCAACGTAGGGCTCGATCCCAAAACCCTGAGAACGTGACCTGAGCTGAAAGCAAGAGTCGGATGCTTAGCCGACTGAGCCACCCAGGCGCCGCTGTTGTCTTATTTAATTTCAGTGACTGCAACACAGTGTCTTGTAGGGTGTGAAGTCTTGTACATCGAGTCCATTCATGTCTTTTCCGTGTTATAAACAACATGACTAAATATTCTGATTTATTTTAAAAATGTGTTGATTTTGTTAACAGGAATAATATCTGATAAATAATACTGACCCCATGACACCGTTGGCCATCCCTGCTTCAACTGAGGTGGTAGTTAGTCAGCAGGAAGGCTGTGTGGAAGCCACCGAATGTCGGGCAGCCTTTGCTCTCCACGTACGAAGGGACCATGATTGCCATCAGTTACACGGTCGTGCAACAGGAGGAAAGCCATTTCCTAAACCAAGAGCATGTCCCTAAATCCAAAGTAATACCCTTTCCACTCTTGAGCAGAACTAGGAAAAGATGTGGTGGTGGGGGGAGGGGCAGGTCATATGGGAAGAGGCTTCAGCTCCTGATTGGAGGCCTGGGTTGGAGCTCCCCTCTGCTGTCTGGCCTCAGGATTCTGTGAATGGGAATATTAGTATTGTTAGTCCCTGGTTGCCGTTTCATTATGGGTTCTGAAAACGGAAGCAGGGGAGGTTGGGAGCATAAAACCTTGGGTACAAGGTTTATATGAAGTGTGAAAACAAATGTACAGAAGTGAGTTATGGAGAAAATGGGGTGTCCCTTTCGCCTCTGGAGCTGTGACCTGTAATGTATCTAGAGTTACCGAGGTTTTTGAGCAAATCCTTACCTCACACATCACCGCTATTAAGAGGGAGCAAAAGCAGTAATTCAACCCTCCGCGCTCTGCGTGCCTTTTTATTTCTAATCCCTGCCAGATGTAGACTGGCCATGAGCCCAGAGGGTGAGTGCTTTCTAATAGAGGTAGTTTTGTTCTTGTCTCCCTTCTAGACAAAGAATTCTTGAAGGAGAAGGAGAAGTTGGAAATGGAGTTAGCGGCAGTGCGGACCGCGAGTGAGGACCACCGGAGACACATTGAGATCCTGGACCAGGCTCTGAGCAACGCCCAGGCCAGGGTCATCAAGCTGGAGGAGGAGGTGAGATGGGGTTGGGGGCAGAGCCCAAAGGGCCTCTGTTGCCTTTACCCAACCGGCACCCCTCAGTGGAGCCAGCTCCAAGGCTTTGAGTCACGGGGAGGGATGCAGCAGGCCTCCCAAATCAAAATAAATGCCAGCAGAGTTTATCCAGCCCAGAGCCAGGCCAAGTGTGAATGGCAGCCGTGAAGGAGCTCACTTTCCCCCCGAATCCTGGCCTGCAGACCAGGGGTGGGCAAGCGGCCAGGGCTGGAAACAAATGGAAGGACTGTAAACCACTGGTACCTGTAGAGAAAAGAGACTAACAGTTTTTATTTTTTTGTTTTCGTTTTCTAAAAATAGTTTATTTGCTCCATCTTTGGGCTCTTGATTGCATTAAAAAAAAGCAGAAGTCTTCCAGTAGGGTAGAGTTGGTGTGGCATTCAGCAAAGCGGTCTCCAGTTTCCAGAAGTTGGCTCAGCTGGGCAGTGAATCCCCTGGTCTGGGAACGTGTGATCCCTCTCAAGCATTCTGGATTTGGTGGTTTCTGAAGAAATCAATCCCTTAGCTGGCATTTTGTGAGGCCGACTTTGCCAGGAATCCCGACGGTGGACGTCGATCGACCATTTCTGAGGGTCAGGCTGGGGGGTGCGGGCCGCAGACACGGCAGCAGGAGAGGAGGAGGAGCCTAGGCAGGAGGACAGCAGTCTGCACCTCTGGCCCCCACGCCAGCCAGCCCCCCAGGATACGGGGCCTGAGCTGTGCAGAGCCACTGCCGAAAGTGGAGACTCGAAGTCTGGAAGAGGTCTAAGGGAGGTATCCACACAGTACTGCCATCGGTGTTGGGGCGCAGCAGACAGTGTTGCTACTCATCCAGCTGTTGTCGAAAATGAAAAGCGGCTCCTTCAGAAGGCCTCTCCTGACACTGGCTAACTCAGGGGTCCCGGCAAATTCAGTCATGGTGCAGGCAGCCGAATGGGAATGTTGCTAAGTCAACAAGGGTCTTCTCCGCTAGAAGCCTTTTAAACCCACAGTCCAATACAGGACCTGCATTTTAAGTCTAGCACGAGGACCCAAGCAATAGCCCCAGAGGCTTCCCAGTTACCACTGTGGGACCCATTAACTAGGATGTATATTTGGTGCAGAAAGAGACCTTAATCCCTAAAGGATGCAAGGTCTGCTCTGAGGCCAGGGGACCAGCACTCTTCATTATGGTTATAACTGAAATGACTCAAGCGCCATCACCATGTGTGGAGCCAAGGAAAATTACAATTTTAAAAATCTTGTAAATTTAATATTTCTAATGAAGTACAAGTTAATTGGGAGCTTCCTAAAGACAGTTTTTGTTTTGTTTTTATAGTCACTACTGTGGATGTTCTTGTTGTTCTAGAAATCTTTGATTGCGTGTAGCTTCTCCAGCATCTCTCTTTGGACTTCCAGTGTCACTCCGTGATCTTATTCACATTTCTTTTGAGGGGTCTGAATTCAGTTCAGAGAGCTCATCCCAAGTGCTTACACTGACTCCAGGGCCAGACTACAGTGAATTCGAATCCTGACCCTGGAATGTGTCCCATGTGTGACCTTGAGCAAGTCATGTAAGCTCTTTAGTTCTCTCTCTTAGCTGGAGACGACCCAAGAGCAGTCCCTTTACTGATACCGGAGGATTCGGTGAGATCTTTGCATATAAAGCACAATGCTGGGCATGGAGGAACTTGAAAAACATTGGCTAATGTGAACTATTATTCTTAGTCCTCCCCATTCCAGTACACTCCTTGCTAGACCAAAGGCTGAGACAAAAGCGAATGAGACAGAGCCATGCCTTTGAGGATCTTGGAGTTTATGAGAAGTAAGAGTTCTCCATTCAACAAATATTTTTTGAGTACCTACTGGATGCCGGGTACTGTTGCAGGCACTGGGGGAACACGGTGGACCTTGGCCCAGCAGGGACCGAAAGGCACAGATCTCATGGCCCTTCTGTTCTAACAGCCACATGCCCAGAAAACTGGACAGTGTAGGATAGGGCAAGCAGTATATGAAGGGGACTCACAGAATGTTTTCTCAGCTGAACCGGCTTCTAGCACAGAAGCCTGCAGTTAGTAGGTTCTCAGATGTCTATCCAACTGAATCAAGCCATCAGAAGCACAGTGGATGGATGGGGTAGATGGAAAATGTTGCCAAGAGCAGGTTTAGAGCAGGCTTTGAGTTTGCTGCTGCTCCTCAGCCCCCAAAGGTCAGAGGTCTCTCCATCCTATTCCAGTGGCTGTGGCCAGGATATAGGCATAGCACCCGCAGTGCAGCCTTCGAAGTGAGAAGCCACCGTTGGCAGCAGGCTCTTCAGTCACTAGCATGTTCCAGCCTGCCAGTGTGATCGCGGGCCGAGCTCAGGATCTGGATTCCCTGAAAAGCCTCAGCATACCCAGGTGCAGACAGGAGCTACCATCTGGTGTCTTCTCATGCATGACCAGATCGAGTCAACGTTTGGCACAAGTTGATTCCCAGGAAGTTAGAAAGGGGCCTGGGATTTATGGACGCGAGCCAGGCTCCTAACTGGAGGAAAACAAAGTCTGGGAGTGAGAGTTGACGTTGTGCATTGTGATTCCAAATCCGTGCCTGATGTGATATTTCCATAAATCCTTTTTACCTCAGTCTCCATCTCCTCAGTTGTGGTGGTGGGTGGGGGGTGTTCATTGTGCCCTTCCTGTCTGTCCGGGGCTGTCCACTACTCCCCTATAAAGGGCCCAGAACTCTTGTGAAGAAAGATACTCCACACGTATCTACAATAGGAAATTGTATCTTTATCACAAGTGTGTACATATACCTACAATTTCTCCGTGACAGTAATTTACAGTTACTATAGAAGATTCGAGAACTTCAGAAGAAAATAAGGAAGAGGAGAAATTCTTATTGTGCCATACAGATAAATATGGGTGATGCTTTTAAAGTCTTCCTTTCTAGGCTTTTTTCCCAGGTTTTTGATGATAGGCAGGCAGAGCTGTGAGCATGTATATGATTTTTTTATTTGGGGTTTTTTCCTTAACATTATAAAATAAGCTTTTCCTTGTGGGCTTAAAAACTCTTTACCAACTTCATTTCCCATGTCTGCAGATGTTGACAGGATTAAGTAATCACCAAGGAGGGAGCTTAGAGCTGGACCCATGGCTGAAAGCAGGTGCCCTGGTAGGGGTTTCTCATTCCAAGCATCCCATTTGTTCTAGGTGTAACTGGTGTTGTTTGGGTCAGTCCTTTCTGTCCCAGCACGGCGGAGAGATGGCATTAGGTAAGGGCCATCCACTTGTAGTTCAAACACAATCCCCAGCTAATCTGACCCCTCACACCCACCTCCACCTCAGCTTTGAGAACTGCCGGTCTGAGTTCTCTGCTCGTCTTCACTGTCCTCTGCTCAGTTACGAGAGAAGCAAGCCTATGTGGAGAAGGTGGAAAAGCTCCAGCAGGCCCTGAGCCAGCTGCAGTCTGCATGTGAGAAGCGGGAGCAGATGGAACGGAGACTGCGGACCTGGCTGGAGAGAGAGCTGGATGCGCTGAGGACCCAGCAGGTGAGGCCGGGGGCGACCATTCCTCCAGCACCATGCTGTGGTTTAGGTTGTGCACTGTGCATTGTGGACTCAGAGGGGACAGAGAGCTTCTGTCCCCAGCAGACCAACATCGTGGCCCATGGAGAAAAGGAACCAGGTGGTCCCCTCATTGCTGGGACAAAAGTCCTTAAAAGAGAGAAAGTGCTGACCCCTGGGGGGCTGGGCACAGGGGAATGCAGCTGGGGAGGACATTTGGGTAGGACTTTGAAAGATGAGTTTGTTGGACATTCTGGGGGACGAACGTCAGAGGTAGTGGAGGATTTTGCATAGGGGAGAGAGGTATGAAGCGGCGCATTCGGGTGGCTGGCAGCGGCTAGCTGGGGGAAAACGCATAGCGCTGAGGCATCAGAAGCAGGCTGGTGGAAGGCATCCAGTCAAGTTGAGAGATTGTATTTGTTCCTGTGGCCAGCAGAGAGCCAATGACCGGGAACTTTCTAAGCTGGAGAGGAATATACAGCAGGTCAGAAAAAGAGCCATCTCGTGGCCTCAGGAGGGTCTGGAGGGGAGACTGTGGAAGTCCGGGGGGCCAGCCGGAAGGCTCTTGGTGTCCTGGTGGGATTACATGTGGGAGCTAGTAAAAGGGTGAAATGAGTCGGGTGTGGTCATCAGTGAGTTTTCTAGGTAAAGGAGAGGAAGGAGTTCAGGGCTCTCCCTAGGACATAATATTGGCCACAACCTCCTTCCCTTCTTTGTGCCAGTCACAGCTGTCGGTGTAACCTAGCTTCTGATGAGCTTAGAGTCCCACAGCCGAGCTCAGGTCCATGTGTTCCTCAGCGAGGAAAACTCTGCCGCTGGTTTAGACTCCATAATACACTGGCCGAAGACTCCTGGCTCCCGAGAGCGCCTGGGGCTTGTGTGTCAGCAGCCAATGCAGTGGGCAAAGCCCCCTGCGCAGCTGCTGATGGGTGTGCTCAAAGTGGGAATCAGGGAAATGCAAGGCAGGGCTCCACGGAATTATCACTGGATAGAACATAGTGGTTGTGGTTGGAATACTTGAAAACACTTGAAAGCATCTGTTCGGGCCAGCTCAGCTCTTTCTCATGGCAGGCACACACATTTTGCTCTGGGTGTGTGTACTTGATGAAGGAAGGAGGTGTTAGTGAGATTGCCCAGAAAATTAAGGAACCTACCTGGCCTCCCGCCATCTCGGCTTAGTTGCAAGCTTGTAGGAAGGATGAGTCTGTCTCTGGACTTCTGAGCCATCTAGCCTATGCTGTGCACCCTGGTATTTAAAGGCCCACCTTTGAGTTTTTCTCAGTTAATGAGAACTTGACCTTCCCATCTACAAGGTAGGCTTCTCTGGTGCCTGCTACCTCGCTGGCATCTGAGGGGTACTCACGAGACTTTGGCCAACAAAAAGAGCACATCTCAATCTTTAGAGCAAAAGGGAATATTCTTTTCCCAGTTAATGTGCCAACCCACATCCTAGAGTCAGATGACTTATCCTTGGATCTCCTCTTTTGAGAGCTGTGAAACCAGACTCAACTCCATTACCCTTGTTGTTATAAGGGATCTCCCGCCACCACAGAAGTGAAATCATACTTAGCATTGTTGGAAGCTTAGAGATGAAGAGAAGAGGAAGGGAAATGAACACATTTAAGAATTCACTGTCTTCTCTTTCTTACAAAGAGGTCAAGATAATTTTTACATCTTACTACCACAGGAGTCCTGTGAGGTAGAAGAGAGAAGAGAGGGGGAGCATTCTCAAAGAGGAAGATGAGGCACAGGGCAGTTGAGAGACCAGCCCAAGGTCATTAGCAGATTAGGACATCCATCATTAGTGAAAACATGAAGGACAGGAGATTGAGTCTGTACTGTTCGCTGTGGTAATGCTAGCAGTAGGCACGTGGTGAGTAGATACTTGTGGACGAGCTGAGTGGGCAGCAGAAGCTGGCCTGCCTGCCCTCTCAACCTGTTTCTCTGACCAGCATCCTTATCCATTAGACCATGCTCTCTTTGTGTTATTGAATCCTGAAACTTGTGCTTTTATTTGAGTAACTCTTAATGACCTGACTCAGGGGCCCTGTGGAGGGATGCCATGATCTCATTTGAGGCCGAGAGGATTTTGCAGAAATCAGCCAGCTGACATGACATCACATGGGGGTGACACAGAAGATGACGGGCACAGATGGCAGCCTAGCCAGGCCATGGGGTCTTTTTCTTGGAAACTTCCTAACTTCCTAACAGCAGGGGAGCTTCTCATCTCAATGGACTGGTTCATTTGTCCCCCTGCCTGAGGTCAGCGCCTGGCCAAATGGAGTCAGTGGGCTTCTGTACAGGTTGATGAGGACAGTTACGTGCTTTCTGCTCTATTCTTGCTTAAGTGTTTGGTACTAGACCAGACTCTAGAATAGCTGTAATTAAAGCTTTAAAAAATGGAACAGAAACCTACAGGCTAGAGAAAGCCCCTGGGCCCATTTGCTCTGGTCTGTCTGGTAGGATCAGAGTCTGTGAGTACAGCTCATGTGCTGAGCTGTTGTTCCAGTTAATGGATGTGGTTCTGGGTAAAGCATTCAGGTACCCCACACTTTGCACCCAGCTCTGTGTTTACAATTTGTGGTCGCTGGAAAACTTGAGGGTAATGTCCGTTTCAGGACATGGAGTAATGGGGGGAAACCATTCTCTTCTAAAGCCAGAACCTCAAAACATGCACGTCATGCTATTTAGAGAAGATAATAGACCTGTGTTCAAAGGGAAGAAATCCAAAACATCCATATCCTTACTCGTGAGCAGTCCAAATAACACAACTGCTTTATTTCCTATCTTCCAGACCCAGATGGAAAGAAGGGGCTGAAAATGAGCTTGACTTTCACTCACAGGTTTCTGGTAGCACTTTATTTTGGTTAGCCCTTTAAGGTTGATAAAAGCCTTTCTTAGGTAGTAGCTAATTTGCTTCTGGGGCCCTCAGTGGAACAGACAGTCCGTCCTCTGTGAGCTACCACTGATTAGCTAAGAGGAACTGGACAATTCATTCCACCTTCCAGCAGCTGCGTTGTCTCCCCTCTAACATCAAGATAAGGTGCATGAGGATTCGGGGTGGAGGAATTTGGATGGTGATCATCCTTGGCGGTAGGATCTGGAGGGTCGACATCATCCCCGAAAGAGAGGGAGCGAGAGCATGAGGACAGAGTGGGACTGTGCTGTGGGGTCCGCACACCCTCTGTACATGGTCTGCCCCATTCCCGCCTCAAGATGCATTATTTATCTTGCTTCTCAGAAACATGGAAACGGCCAGCCACCAGGCATGCCGGAGTATAACGCCCCAGCCCTCATGGAACTCGTGAGGGAGAAGGAGGAGCGCATCCTGGCCCTGGAGGCCGACATGACCAAATGGGAGCAGAAGTACCTGGAGGAGAGTACCATCCGGCACTTCGCCATGAACGCCGCGGCCACTGCAGCGGCTGAGAGGTAAGGTCAGCCCACGGTGCATCTGATGCAGCGGGTGGGGAGCTGCAGGGTCCCCGGGAGGGGTGCTGTGCTCTCTTGCCCACGCATGTGTGTCATGGGCCTGCGGAGATTCCGTCCTTGTTAAACAGGGGCCTGACTGGACGATGGGGCCGCCTCCGACCCTCAACCTGGGTCAGGTCCCACCTTCCCCAGGGGCCCAGCAGGAACTGTTAGTAGCCTCATCGTGCAGGCGAAGAAGCGAGGCTCTGTGAGGTGTGCTGGTGGATCCCCAGTCACACTCGCCAGGAGCTATGGGGCCACATGTTCCCTGGGGTCTGATATGACCCGAAGCCTGGTTTCTTTTGCTTTGAAACTGTTGCTGTTGTCAGTTATTCCCTCTGCTGCTTTGCTTCCTTTCTGTGGACTTCCACACAACCACTTCCTCCCCTTTGAAAATGAGTTTAGGGGCGCCTGGGGTCTCAAGTCGGTTGAGTGTCTGCTTTCGGCTCCGGTCATGATCCTGGGGTTCTGGGATCGAGTCCCAGGTCAGGCTCTCTGATCAGTAGGAGTTTGCTTCTCCCTCTGCCCCTCCCCCTGCTCGTGATCTCTCTCTCACAATCTCTCTCTAATAAATAGAATCTTTTAAAAATAAAAATGAGCTCCAAATGCTTGATAATCGACAAAGGAATGCTGGTAAAGCATCCTCTTGTCTGAATGAGGGAGTGCTCTTCCCCAACTGCTGAGGACTACCTGCACATGGTCTTGTCCCCTCCCCGCGCCCCGACTTGAGGGGCCGTGCGTCCCACCGTCAGGCCTCCCGCTGCCTCCCTGCCCCCTGCATTGGCTGTGGGCCCATAGATTCCATGGGCATTTCATTCACAGTTGTTTGTGATTTATCACAGTTTAGGGTCATTTCAAGTGGGAGAGACCCTCAAATCTCAGAGGAATGTCCCCGAAACTGGGCTTACTGGGGGATGTTGTTGAGCCCTTTGGGAGGGTGGGACCCGAACCAGGTGAGGAGTAAACACAGGATGCAGCTCCATCATGTAGTTGGTGCCACGTTTTAGAGGCCATGTTGTAGGCCTGTTGGGGTGGAGTGCATGGGGGTACTCTGTAAGGTCTCGAGGGCTTTCACCTTCATTACTCAGGCAGAGAGAAGCCCCCAGCAATTGTCCCTCCAGGGGCTCCCCCCAGGAACTTGGAGCAAGAGCAGTGCCAACCCATGTGGGCACAGGTGTGTCCTCTGGGCGCCACAACGCGCTCACACCTGGAGAGACCCTACGGACTCGTGTGGAGAATGACCCCCAGGGGTCAGTTCCTAGTGCTCGGCTGTGAATGTCTGCGTGAGGGCAAACAGCCCACAGTAGCCCCTCTGAGGGAGCCCCGGGAGCAGGCACAGACCCCGGAGAAGTGTGTCGGGTGGCGGAGCCCCAGAGTGACGGCGGGAGAGCTACAGGGAATTGGGGCCTCCAGTTCCTGCCCAGGGTGAGAAGAGTGAAGCCTGGATTTCTACAGAGCTGCGAGGTATTGCTTTTCAGCTTTCTGTTCTCTGAGGCGGTAACCCACCTCTGTCTCGAGGAGGAGCCCAGACGGTCATCCAGTTACTGAAGCCTTTGGCCTTCCTCGCCCTTTTGGGTCTAATGCCCAGCTGTCCGCGATGGCCCTGGGAGTCGCTGGCTCCGTGGGGTTGTTAGTGGAGGGAACACTGCACAGGCAGGCAGGGCCTCCCCACCCCCACCCCTGCAGGCTTCTTCCTCTGCTGCTGACTGTGGGCGTGTGATTACACATAAACCTTCCTGAGTGTCCCTGAGTTCCTTCAAAAAATCACCTGATTCCTGAAACAGAAATGGTAATTCTTGGCTGGTTAGGTCAGAGAACCATTGTAGCCCACCGGCTGAGGACAGGAGAGCCCTGGCAGCAGTGTAAATGTGTTACCTTGGAAACGGACTTGGGGTCCTTTGTATGTCGTGGCCATCTCCACTCCCCGTGCTTTATGAGATTAAATGTGTCTTTGGATCCTGGGCCCCGAGAGGACAAACAGGACTGGGATGTCAGACCAGAAGTCGGGGAATGAAAGGTCTGAGGCGTGAGACACCTGTGGTGGGCACCGGTCAGAGCCCGCGTTCAGCCACTCACCTGTGCTAGGCCCCGCCTTGCTCGTCTTCCTCCAGGCAAGGCACACTGCTCTGTTACCCACAAAGGATGGGAGTCCTGTGGGATTTCCCCAGCCCTGCAGCTCTCCTGTACCCAGTGTGGAGTCTCAGATGCACAGGTAGATCAAGGCCCTTCCACCAATGCGCCTGGCCCCCCCTTCTTTGTTTCCACATGTGTAAATTGGGCATCTAATAATTCTGTGGGAACTCCCTTCCCCTTCCTGACCACTCCTTCCCCCCATCTGGGGGAAAGTCCATGAGATGAGGTCAGGGGGTCAGTCTGATCTCCAATTTTAATTTTCAAAGAAAACCTCTGTAATTTTGCACTGCTTTTTTTTTTTTTTTTTGATAGAGAGGGAGAAAGGGGAAATGAAGAATTTTTGAGAAAGGTCAAAATTCTCAGCTCTTGTCTAGATGCTCCTTGGCCATGTATGAACTGGTAAAAATGGCCAGCCATTCGGTTTGTAACTTTACACACACTGTTGCATGCTTCGTGTTTATAAGCAGTGATTTTTAAAGGAATGATTTTTGTCTACCGAACGCTTCCACCATCTTGATGCCTTTTGGCACCGTTGATCGGAATTTTGAGGGGTTGGGCCTTTTTTATGGTTTTGAACCTTTTTACAGATCCCAATGCAGTGTAGTTAATGTTTTTGAGAGCAGCGTGTGTGATTTTACCTCCTGAGGTGTTTTGATCTAATTCTTCCTGCTATCCTTACGTGGCAGCATAAATATGATTTTTTTTTTAAAGATTTTATTTATTTATTTATTTGATAGACAGAGATCACAAGTAGGTAGAGAGACAGGAGGAAGCAGGCTCCCTGCTGAGCAGAGAGCCTGATGTGGGGCTCAATCCCAAGACCCTGAGATCATGACCTGAGCCGAAGGCAGAGGCTTAACCCTCTGAGCCACGCAGGCGCCCCCCAAATATGAATTTTTTAATTGGTGTCTGGCTTTGCGTGATTTTTCCAAAAGTTAATTGGTTGACAGTGTTTTCTTCAGCCACTGATTTCTGTGGTGGTGATTTTTGGGCACTGTAGGGTAAATTTATGACCTGCAGAATTGGCCTCAGAATTCTGCCTACGCAACAATACAGCAAAAACCTCCACCACCTCTTCCAAAGCGTTCTTTTGGCTGTCTGTGTGTTTAAAGCATTTGCTTCTTTTCTATGTTAGTTGGCCTTGTGCTTTATTTTCAGCTGCATTTCACACAAATATACTTGCATGTACCCACTTTGTTGGTTTATTTTATCTTTGTGCCTTTTGCTGAGGCCTTCTTCATAAAGACACGGGAAGTGGGGCTCCTGCCTTCAGCTCAGGTCATGGTCCCAGGGTCCTGCAGTCACACCCCGCATCAGGCTCCCTGCTTAATGGAGTGTCAGCGTCTCCCTCTGCCCCTCCCCCTGCTCGTGCTCTCTCTCTCTCTCTCTCAAATGAATAAATAAATTTAAAAAGACACAGGAAGCTCTAGCAGTGCAGCGTGATGGTTCAGGGCATGGACCGAAATATCTGGACTTGAATCTGCCCCACCTTCACTAACTGGGTGTTCTCACAAAGTCACCTCACCTATTTATTCATCAGTACAATGAGGATAAGGCCAACTACCCAGGTTGCTGTGAGGGCTGTGTGAGAGGCCATGTGTAGCATGTCTTACTTACCCTGTCCCTGGTGTAAAGGAAAAGCTCATTTGTTGATAGCTGTCATTAGAGTGATAAAAGAAGGAGTTCTCTTTGCTATTCTTGAGTGTTCTAGAAAAACGCTATTAAGATTTTAAATATGATTGCAGCATTGGAATATGAAGTTCAAGAGATGTGAGATCTTTGGCTAGACCATTTATCAATTTGGCGTTCACTGGTCCGAGACACTAGGGCACCTTAGAATTGGAGATACACCTAGATCACTTAGATGGCACCATTCTCTTCTTTTTACCAGTCATCATTAACTAGGAGTGATTAAATTATCAAAAGCAGCAGAGGAGTAGTTAGCTTCAACCAGGCACCTGCTTCCAGCCACCCTGCACCATGTCTGCCACTCCCTCCACTTCAGCTCCTTGACTGGACTTTCCAGGGACAGCTGTGTGTCTCCATCTCTCTGCCCCGCCACTTGGCATGGCTGTCACACAGGGGTTCATGAAGCTGGCCGCGAGCTAGCCTGCAGGCTCAAGGGAAGATTTTGCCTGAGCCTCGCTGTCCGAGAGGCCCAGTGTGTGTTTCCAAGTATTTGCCGAGTCTCCGTTTCACTGTAAAATACTGGAATTGCTGCTAGGTGGGTGAGAAATCGAAGTAGAACGTTGACTCTGATTGAGAAAGGATAAGTATGGAGGACAGGCATGAAGACACAAGTACAATGACAACAGCTTCCCTCTGTCATAGGGGGTACAGTAGGGGTCCCACAGGAGAGCAGGGAGTTTTGATCTTTGGATTTCATTTTGTTTCCCCAGACGCTGTCTTCATTCTATCAAGTCTAGGGGGAGAGCTGGCCAGGATTTCAGAGAGGGAGAGGGGTTGAAGAGATACTGTCTTGTGGTGCCCTCAGATACCTCCCCAGGAGGATACGCGTCATTGTCTGTGTGTCCTGTGTTCCCAGGGACACCACGATCATCAACCACTCGAGGAATGGCAGCTACGGCGAGAGCTCGCTCGAGGCCCACATCTGGCAGGACGAGGAGGAGGTGGCACAGGCCACCAGGAGGTGTCAGGACATGGAGTACACGTAAGGGACCGCCATGTGCTCATGGCCACACTCCTCAAGTACCACACAGGGCCCACCAGTCCCTCCCTGCTCTGAACAGCTGATGGGCTCAGCCACATAACCCCAAGTCTGGAAGGGAACCCACGTGCTTTCTGATTCTCATTTTGGGCCATGAGGGGGATGAAATCCTCTTTTCTCAGGAAACCTGTCTGTCTTGTATTTTTCTGTTCTCGGAAAACGGGGGCATTGACCTTTGTGGAAAGCCAACCCTGTGTGAGGCTTCAGAGTGGTTGAGTTTCCTGACTGCCCCTCCGGCCCCCATCCCCAGGGACCCAAGATCCTCTGACTTGGTCCATGAGCACACCGTAGTTCAGGAGGTCCCTGCCGGGAGGCCGCAGCCATTCTGCGCATATGTCCTTGGGGTCCCAGGAGAGGCCAGAGAAGGTGTGCCCTTCTGATCTGCTACGGAAGTTCTGTTTTGTATAATTTGCAGATTGTAAATGTTTGAGGACTCACGCTGCGCGTAACTCTTCCTCTGAATTATAATTCAAGTCCCTGGGGCAGCCCAAGAAAAATGGTTCAGGTTTTTCTCGCCAAATAGCTTCTGTTTATGGCCGTTTGATTTTGTCTTGTTACATAGCATTAAGAATCTCCATGCCAAAATCATAGAGAAGGATGCCATGATTAAGGTCCTTCAGCAGCGGTCCCGTAAAGACGCCGGGAAGACAGACTCCTCCAGCCTGCGTCCCGCCCGCTCCGTCCCGTCCATTGCTGCGGCCACGGGGACCCACTCCCGCCAGACGTCGCTTACCAGCAGCCAGCTGGCCGAGGAGAAGAAGGAGGAGAAGCCCTGGAAGGGGAGCATAGGTGAGCCCCACACCTCCTTCAGGCCAGGATCGGAAAAGCAAGAGCTACACAGATGTGGAGAGGCGAGCCTACCTGGTCGGAAACCCTGACTGTGAAGAGTGTTTGTTTTTGAACCCGGGTCTGTGGGAGACCCTCCATGTCCGTGGAAAGCGTTCTGACCCTTTGGCGGTCCCCAGCTCTGCCATTCATGAGATGCCGAAATGTCAGAGTATCTCCGCGTCTATTGACCCATCTGTGGATGGCGAGGATAATTGGTCACCCTTTAGTTGTGGAAATTAAACGAGATATATGGAAGCAAAGCTAGACTACAAGAGTAGCTACCGGCCCTGGGTTGATTCACATCACAGTCATTGTCATTATTGCTGAAAGTCGAAGTAACCCTCACGGCAGAAAATGGGAAAATCCCAGAGAGGTCAGGCTCTGGACTTGGCTGCACTTTTGCATCTGTGTCTGGAAAAGCAATGTCCTGCTTTCTGCCAGGTGGCTGAGCTGAGGGCAAAACGAGAGAATGGGGAGAAAGTGCTTTGGAAGCCGTGCTGTCAAGCATAAGGGGTGGTGGGTGGTCGTTTTTGTTGGGTGGTGGTTGCAGAGGTGAGCTCTGCCGATGGGGTCTTCCTCAACCTCAATGGGTTTGCTGGGCGCAGGCAGCCCTGCTGAGGGGGCTGCCAGAGCCTGGAGCGGAAGCAGGCAGCGTGCCCGGACACCCGTCTTGCTCTCTCTTCCCTTGAGCTCCAGCGGCTCCCAGGCTCTGGCCCTTCTTTGATGCCTTTCCCTGGGTCAGAGTGTGTTTTGTTTATCTGTGGAGCTGAGAGCCGTCTTCCTCCGCACAGAACCCCAGAGGAGCCTGGTTGCTTTGTGCCAAAGGGAATAAGGGCTTGCAGAGTGGACCAGCCAGTGTTGGGGGATCAAAGGCGCGGCCAGAGTCTCTGGTTGCCATCCCTTCACAGGTCCCTTCAGCAGCCCCTGCCCACCACAGGAATGCACTTCAAAGAGGACATGTGCAGATGGCAGCTGGGGTCATCAGAGACCCTCCCAAGGGCCCGTAGCTCCATCCCCTGGTTAGAGAGCCCGGGGAGTAGTGCTCAGGCCGGTCTGGTACAGGAGTGGGAAGTGTGCTGGGCCATGATGGGTCACTCCCTGCTGCAGGCGGTGTGCGACATCCAGCCAGGCAGGCGAGCCACCGCTGTCTGGGGCTCTCCCCGCTAGCATTTGGCATGTCTGAAGCAGGCCCGGGAGACCGAGGACCCGTCCACAGGAAGGGTTGCTGTGTTCTCTGCTCTGGTGTTCTCCTCATGATTGTGACTGTCCACGCGTCACAAAAAACCAAAGGGGACTCCCTGAGGGACTGAGCAGAGGGACACATTCGCAGTTCCCAAATTGTCTCCAATGCCTCTTGCTTCCTGGGCTCCGGAAGGAGGGGGGGTGACCGTGTGTATGTCCTGGATGGCCTGGGGCTCCCCGGCAGGCTGACTGGCTGGTGACCTCATTCCATCAGAGCATCCTTGTCAGGCCTTGGAGGTTCAACAGGCAGGGTGCAGGGATCCAGGAGCACTGGCTGGACTTGGTGTCAGGCACAGACACATCTGAATCCCGTTTCTGTGGCTTCTTAGCTGTGAGAGGTTCATTTCTCTGCATTCTCATTACCTTTGCCATAAAACAAAAGATAAGGACAGGACCTGTGTCAGAGGAGCATTGTAAAGTAGAAAGTGAGCTGGTGTGTGAGGAGCAGGTCGCCGAAGACCCTTGTTCCTCGCAGTGCAGTGCAAGGACCCCCAGATCACCTGGGAGCTCCTTAAAGAAGCGGAGTCCCAGGCCCCACCCACGGAGTCACACGGCACTTGAACAGTGTGTCCAAGAAATGGATACACAGTTACATGTGACGGCCCTGCTTGTGAATGGGCACCTTGAAATCACCCTGGCCAGGATCCTCTCTGGATGGCTGGCTCGTTAAGCGAACAGATACTTGGTTGTGCTTACTACCACCTTTTCTGGGGGCTAGTGTTCTGGGATGCTGGCGCTTTCCGGGCGTGCATGCCCTGTGTCACTGTTCAGAAATACAAATGTTGTTTTCCTGGCCAGCACATCCCCTTTCCACCCCAGTGCCTGCCTAGGGCAGCAGGGAGGAGGAGCAGGGCTCAGTGACCCTGTCCAGAAGGCCAGCTGGCTCCCTGCTTCCTGGGGGCGTGGCTTGCCGCTGCAAGGGATCTGCTTTGGGGAATAAAGAGCACGACTTGGTGTTGCCCTGACTGCGAAGAGTATTTGTTTTTGAACCCGGGTCTGTGGGAGACCCTCCATGACCGAGAGTGGGGCAGTCTTCTGGGCTGCTCTCAAGGCCCCTGGGCTCCATGTCTCAGATCCGGGAAGCCTTCCGTGTTTCTTCCGCACACACATGCTGCTCAAGGCTAGCCCTCCCTGGGCTGTCGGATAGCCTCGTCTCCAGAAAGCCCGGCAGGAATGCCCCCTCCCCTCGGCACGGGCTGTGAGGCCTCTTCTACTACCCTGGGCATGATTTTATCCTAGTGTTCATCATAATTCATCATTACCAGCTTACTTAAGAACTACTCTTCCAAAACAAACAAACAAACAAACAAAAAACCCAGGGAGTTTTAGAGACGGGGCTCTAGGTCTTTCTTTCCTTTCTTTTTTTTTTTTTTTTTTTTAAGTCCCTCCGTGTTTGTCCTCTTATCAGGCTAATGATAAGTGCTTATAAAGGACATGATAAATGAGTCAATGAATGAGGCTGTCCTCAGGCGAGAAGGAAATGAAATTTTTGTTTGTGTTTCTTCCGAGATTGGCATTAACACAGCTATCCTTGTGTCCTCAGGGTTGCTGCTAGGGAAGGACCACCATGAACACGCCTCCCCCGCCCTGGCCAGCAGTGCCCACGCAAAGACGGGCAGCAAGGACAGCAGCACCCAGACCGACAAGAGCACTGAGCTCTTCTGGCCCAGCATGGCCTCCCTGCCCACCCGTGGCCGGCTGAGCGTGACCCCTTCCAACAGCCCCATCCTGAAACACCCGGGGGCCAAAGGGACTGCGGAGAAACCGGGTATGGCTTCTTCCCTCCCTTTACTCTGAGAAAATCCAGAGAACTCTGACCAGAGAGGGAGCCTTTGGTTGGGACTGAGGGGGTAAGTGGGGGAAGGGTGCCAGGAATGCCAATCAGCTCTCACTTCATGGGGTTCTTTTTTTTTTTTTTAAATGACTATTTATTTGTCAGAGAGAGAGAGCATAAGCAGGGGAGCAGCAGCCAAAGGGAGAGGGAGAAGCAGGCTCCCAGGAACCTGGTGCGGGACTCAGTCCCAGGACGGACCTGAGCTGAAGGCAGCTGCTTAATGGACTGAGCCACCCAGGCATCCCCATGGGGGTTCTTCATAATTATGCTTACCCTGATGCACTTTATTCTTACGGGAACAAAATATGTATAGACACTTCGGTTTGCCTTTTAAACGAAGGTACCCTTTTAATGGATGCTTTGTAGTCAACGCTTCCCCAGGGGTGTGAGAATTGACCCACTGCGGGGTGTTTGGGAATGAGAAGCCCCCCAGCTTGTGTGGGAACTAGTGCTAGGCACCAGGCACTTCAGAGTTACTGGGTATGCAGATATTGCCTTCGAGGGGTTCGCCCTTCAGGGATCCAGGTTTAGGGGCGCCCTCCCGACTGAGGGGGAAGGCAGACTTGACTGCAGGGCAGGTAGACTTCTGGCACAACCCTCACACCAGCAAGAATGAGGTGCTTTAAAATATTTAGGAGAAGACAGCCTGAGCGCGGTGGGCTTGCCGTGAGTCCAGAGCATCCGGGGAAAGACCAGCTGTGCCTTTGGGTTAATCTGAGTTGTGGTTAGCCCTCCCGAGTTCTTTGGAGGAGGTGGGGCTCTCGGGGGCATAAATTAACCATTTCCTCCAAGGGGCTACTTGAGTTTCAGCCGTAAAAGTAGACACGAAAACACAGCATTGTCATTTTATGAACATTTAATTCTTTTTTTTTTCTTTTAAGATTTTATTTATGGGGCACCTGGGTGGCTCAGTCAGTTAAGCATCTCCCTTCGGCTCAGGTCATGATCCCAGGGTCCAGGGATTAGGCCCCCCATTGGGCTCCCTGCTCAGTGGGGAGCCTGCTTCTCCATCTTCCTCCAGCCCTCCCCCACATGTGCTCTCTCTCTCTCTCTCTCTTTCTCTGTCAAATAAATAAAATCCTAAAAAATATTTTTAAAATACAGATTATATTTATTGTATCAGAGAGTGAGCTAGTGCATGCACAAGCAGGGGGAGCAGCAGAGGGAGAGGAAGAAGCAGACTTTCCGCTGAGCAGAAAGTCTGATGTGGGACTTGATCCCAGGACCCTGGGATTGTGACCTGAGCTGAAGGCAGATTCTAAACCAACTGAACAGCCCGGGTGTCCCTTGAACGTTTAATTCTTGAGACACACTTTTCCAAGGCAAGGAACACGTGAAAAGGACGTGGCTTGTAGGCGCAGGATTGGATGGTTTTGCAGAGGAGATTGGCTGCGAGGGGCTCTTCACACACATCCCTAGGGCCCTCTTCTGGTTCTGTTATTCCTGTCTGAATCCCAGGGCCCGTCATTTCGCTCTTCTCCATGGTGGGGTGCGGCCTCCTTTGCTGAGGCTGGTGGTGAGCGCTGGGGTTGGAAGTGGTTCCCTGGGAGAGAGAGCTGGTTGGCCCCATGCTCTTCTGTGGGACGGGCTGCTGATGTCCCCTTCTGTTTGGCAGAGAACCCTCTGGGCCACGGGAAGTCCCCTGACCACAAAGGCCGCGTCAGCAGCTTGCTCCACAAGCCCGAGTTCCCTGACGGGGAGATGATGGAGGTTCTCATCTAACGTCGGTGTCCTGCTCCTTCTTGGAGGGGCTCTTGACAAACGAGGAGGGCGCCGAGAGGCAGAAGAAAGATTGAGAAAGTCGTGGATGGAAAATCAGGAAGGATGTGAACTGATGAAGATCTTAAATTAGTAAGAACGCTTTTTATAAACGTTTAAAAAGAAAATCAGGAGACCTACATGACTGAAGACGAGCATGCTATGGATTCGCGTCACTTACGGTGGAGGAGAAGACGCATGTAGGCTTGGAAACCGAGACATCGCAGGAAGTGGGATTCTCACTGTGTAGAAAATGTATCTCTTGGGGAGGGTCTGTGTACACCTGCCCTCTGGCTATAAACACATAAACCTGAACGTGGATCTTCCGTGAAATACCCCCCCCCTTCTCCTTGCCTCTTAGCATGTTTATTTTGGGGATCATTATTTTTTTTTAAAGAAGAACCTCCTAGAAATCTCCGAGAGCCTCTCTCGGCATCCTGTCATGTCACCTGTGCCATCGGGGTTTCCTGTGAATGTGTGTGGGGTTGGCAGCGAGAAGCCGTGTCCGCGTGATGGACACTTAGAAGGAGGTTCTCACCCAACTCCCTGCTTGGTTTGGATTTTGAGGAGACGGTGGGGCTTCTTAGATTTTCCAGATTCAGCAGGAAAAACCCGAAGCAGGAAGGGAGTGTTCTGATCTTGGTGCTCAAATTCCCTAACTGCTCTCAGTTTCATCTCTTCCTCTGCTTCATTCTTTCATTTTATTCTTCTTTGCTTTCACTTCCTTTCCTTGTTACTACAACACGGCGGGATTCCTCAGGTCTGGGATTTGTTAGAGCAGAATCGGATTTCTGCTTTGTAGTGACCAGTGGGACAGAGCCGTGTGCTGGAGGCCTGGCCGCCTCCTCCCCCTTGGAGTCACGGGGCTCAGTGCGACGGGGAATGAGGTGAGTGCCGGTGAGGCAGAAGATGCCACGGTCACTGTGACATCCTGCGTTCAGATCGTGGCCCTGGCTCTTCTGTCTCACATCTTGCACAGAGCTCTGTCCTTTTGCCCCGTTGCTCTGTTGGGCTAATGGGACTTTCAGGACTGCCCTCCAGGAAATGAATGACACTTGGGACAGCTTGCATGACTGCCTATAGTCCAAGCCTGTTCACCTCACTCCCCACCCCCTCGCACTCCTCTGTGTGCCGTGGACAACCGCGTAGATCTCCATGTTAGCATGTCAGTGTTTCTGTGCCACGAACTGGCTTTGTGACCTAATGGGCCAGTATATATATAGTCACAGGTTGCGAGGATTCGGTGTGGGGCAAGCTGACTAAAGTAGGACAGAGCATCATGTCAAAGAGCCAGGAGTGAAGGGGGTCGGGGGCCCCTGACGCCTCAGACACTGGCTTTCTTTACGAATCTGAAGGGTGCTAGATCAGGGGAGAGGAGACGCTAGCCAGGCTGGCAGACATTCTTGGGGATACTTTCCTCTCTCCAGGTCAGCTGGACCCTTCTCATCCCAAGCCCTTTCCTAAAGGAAAAAAAGACCTGGGTTGAGACTTTCTCAAGTCCCACCTATGTGGAGCCCTGGACACAACACTCCTCCGGGAATTTTGCTTGGGAGGCTTATTTTAGAGTTGGTCTTGGGGGTGTCAGGAGGGGGAGCTGTAGCCTCCCCAGAGGGAAGTGGTGGAGGGAGGGCTGCAGCGTAAACCAGAGCGGGGAGGAAGACGGCCGTGGCCGTGGCCAGAGCAGGTGTGGCATGACAGTGAGCAGGACTGCCTCTTCCCAAGCCTGGCTCTGTGGGGGTACTGAGCTCTGTGTGGTCTCGGCCTCCTCTGCTCCCATCAGGCCCGGGAAGCTGCAGTGGTTCTGGCGGCCAGGCTGCCTGCCTTGTGCTGGGGCTGTGTGAGTGTGGACGGTTGTGGGGATGGGGAGGGAGACCCCAGTCTCTGCTTCCCATCATTTTTTACAGGTGGTGAGGTTTAGGCGATGGGGACGCTTTCTCTTAAGGATGTTTTGACTCCTTAATTAATATCATGAATGGACCAGGAACGAATGCAAGTGTCTAGAGGCAGGAGGGCAAGTCTCCTCGGCCAGGCCCCACGGCCCACACCCGGGCCACCTCAAACATAGGCGGTCTCTCCTAGAAGTGGGTAAAAGTGGGAGCCACAGCCTGGTGTTCCCTAAGCCTTGTCTCTCTGCTGCGGCACACCCTTTGCCTCCAGGCCTGGGGGCTGGCCTTGGTCGCTTCTTCAGCTTTGCTGTGATCCTCAGAACTCTTTTTTTCTTCTGACTTGCTAAGTCTCTCCCGTAAGAAAAGGTATCTCTAGCTTTCAGATGTGTTCTTTTCTGGGAGATTTCCTGCCACGCCAGCCCCCTCCCCCAGCCCCCGATGCTTTTCATGTTCGAAGCTTTCTGGAAGCCTCGTTTGCCCATAGGAGCAAGGGATCACAAACACTGAGCACCTGCTCTGCGTTCTGGGCCCTTTACAATCCTTTATCTCATTTGATTTGCCGAAAAAGAGCTACCAGTTGGTGCTGGCTGTAGGCAAGCAGGGTGGTGAGCATCTTTTCTTGAGTCCTCGAGCCGCCTGGAGAGTAAGGGCTGCTTTAACCTTATTTCACAGACGAGGAAACGGGGGCTCAGGGAGGTTCAGTCCCTCCCCAAAGGCTCACAGCAGTGGCATCTGAACCAAGGGCCTGAGAAGAGGGGAGCTGTGCCCCCATCACAGGCTGGACTGCCACCGACACGGGTCACAGCCATCTTTCATGCCATGTCTCAGCCGGGTTTGGCCCCAGCTGTGATGTGCAGAGCGCACACGCACGCACGTGCACGCACACGCACCCAGCTGCCACACCTCTCGGGAACCTAGGAGGAGGACTTGAGCCCAGAACTCCTAGAACTGCCCATAAACACGAGGTACAGATGGAAGTCTCCGTGTTCCATCATACGCAGGGCCGCAAAATCCACTGAAAAAAAAACCCCTGTGCACTGCCCAGAGGCCTGGATGGCAGGATTCTGTGGTGTCTACGGACCCCTCGAGTCCCATCTTGGTGTGAAGGGTAAAGGCTTTGCTTCATGTGAAGACCTGCCGGGGGCACTTGGCTTCCTCCCGGAACGGGTCTCCTGGCAGTTTCCGCGTGTTGACCGGGGTATCATATGGAAGGGATCCGCTGGATTCCGGAAGATCGTCGCAAAGCAGGTGCCGAACCTTGTCTTAGCTGTTTCTTCTCTTGGCTTCTCTGCGGCCTGCCAGAGGCCAGTGGCCAGTGCCCGTGTGCTCTCGGGCCCCTTCTAGGCAGGCCTGCAGGACAGGGCTGCCTCATCCCTCACAGGGCATTGGCTGGAGCGCCCAGAGCGGTGGGGCCCTTCTCTCTTCCATCCTGTGGGGCCAGCTCTTAGGAGCACATCCTGGGTTTGACGGCACAGGGCTGGGGTCCGATAACCAGATAGCGGCTCCTTATGAATTCTGATCTTGGAACAGAGACCGCAAGGGTCTGTCGCTCAGGGGAGAGGCTGTCACGATGGCTGCTGCAGACGAGCTGGCCATCACTCCCCTTCTCCCCCCTCCCGGGTCGTCCTCAGCCCCCGGTGTTCTTCTGATGCCACAGGCTGATGAGAAGACAAACTGGGTCCCCAGCAGCCTCGAGAGTCGCAGAGACGTCTGGGGAGGCCACGTTCCCAGGAGGCCATGAAGAATGGATCGGGGTTTTAAAAGGTTTCGAGGCAGGGAACTCCACCCATTTTCCAAAACCAAAGTCCTGCTGCAGTCTGCCCTGGAGTTCGGGGAGTGTGCTGTGAGCTGCGGTAAACTTGCCCTCCTGAACAAAGGGTCCCGTGGCCATGCTGAGTGGGAGCCCGTGGGTATCCTTAACCGGTAAGGCCGTCCCGTAGCCAGAGGGCATCCAGCCCGATGCTGGCTTCGCCCGAGGCAGCCCTGGCAGATGCTTTATAAATGTGGCTTTTCTTCTCTTCTTTCTGCTAATTAATCGATGTGTTTAAAATGTCTTCCTCCAATGAGAGGACTGTTTAATCAGCTTGCCGCTGAGGTCTGGCTCCACGGGGAGATGGGTGGAGTCATTAAGAAGCTTCCAGAAGCTGACAGTTGGGAACATGTAAAAGGTCAGCATTTCAGTAAATGGATTTCTTCTGGAACGAAGAAGCAAGTTTTTCTCTCCTCTTTTTAAGTAGGATATCCTTTTCTTGTTTAGTAATTTAATGATTTATAAAGACATGTGTGTATGTCCGTGCATACGTATGAGGCATGACTGCAAGGTTGTGTGTCGGGTTTCCTTGCTTGATATCCGGAATATCCATGTATTTCATCTCACCCCTTAAACGGTGACCCTTTGGGAGACTCTGTGCTGATGGCTGTCCCCAGGAGAAACAGTTTGCCCATGCCTCTGTGAGAATGGCCTCTAGGGCCTGGCCTGGCCTTGATTATCCTTATCAATGAGAAATCTTCCTCCTTTGAGGATGGATCTAAGTTTGGAAATCATCCCAGTTGAACAAATAACAGTGGGTGATGAAGGTCATACCATTTTTACCTTTCAAAAAAGAAAAATCCCAAAAACATTCTTTGGAATCGGTCTTTGGACTCGTAGAGCCTCTCAAAGTGACCCCTTCCAAGGAGGACAATAGGCATCAGTACGTGTAACTTCTAGTGGGTTCGCTTTTGAAAATCTCTTCTCTTGCCATGCCTTGTATGTGTTCGCGCCTCTGCATACACGCGGGTGGGGGCCGTAGTCCTTAGTGGAGCGCTCCGGCAGGAGCTCCGTAAAGCCTTGTAATATTTAAGCGCATGTTCTTATCGTGTACTGCGGTGACCGAGGTGTAGCGTTGTCATAAAAGTGCTTCTTCACAGAATTAAAATACTCTTCTCAATACCGTGAGGTACATTCACTGCATTTTCTCGTATCAGCTCTCAAAGCGCCGATGCTCGGTGGTGTGTGTACGTGTGACTTTGCCTCGGAATCTGGTCGCGTAGAGACACCTGCAAGGATTTATTACAAAACAGAACATAAGCAACTTTGTCTGCGGTGGTGTTCTTGGAATGGAGGTGTTTTCCTCCTGCTGTGGGGGGGGCCGTGGTGGCACCTCCCCCACGGGGCGCGTATGGGATCGCTGCGAGCGCCTGGGAACCCAGGGCAGGCGCAGGCAGGGACCTCAGCCACCTCTCGGACAGCCCTCGGGCGCCCGTGCTCCCTGCCCGCACTGTGTCGTCGCCGTGATTGGGGGCAGCGTGCTGTGTTCCCGCTCGTGGACTCTGGCATGACCTTTCGGCATCTTCGTCCCACGGAAGGGTGTCTGCAGAGCTGCACGGCCACGTGGGTCTCTGTGCCGAGTTGGGGGGGTGTGATGTCCAAGAACGCAGAGTGCCCCCCACGGCCAATGTGGTTTCTGTTGGTCAGCCAAAGATTTTCCTATTCTTTGCTGCTTAAACCTGTGCCTTAATATTGTATATAATAAAGGGATAAAATGGCTCTTCTCTCATGCTTGCTCCTTTCTTTCCCCCAAAACGTACATGCTTGTTGAGTTTAATGTCCTCTCGTGGCTTGGAAGCAGCCTCGCTCGCCGTTCTGCTTCTAGAGGCATCCAGTGTCCCCCCCCCCCCTCCCCAGGCCTCCTGCTTCCACCAACACCCGGTCTTGATTCTCAGAAGGAAATGAGTCATCCAGACCCCTGGAGCTTGCCGCCCGCCCACTCCCAGCTCCTGCAGACTGATGAGGAAAGGGTAGACGCAGGGAGGCTGGACCCCGGAGAGGGCGCTACTTCGATTGCATCAGAGCGTCCTCTGCTTCGGTTCCGGCTTCAGGAACCTGCCAGGGGCCACTGTGCTTCAGGGGAATCAACCCAGAGCTGAGACTCGGCTGGAGTCAGATGTGTCTCTGAGCCCCACGGTGGACGTGGGGGTGGGGTCTGCCTTCTTGGGGTTTTGGGGTCGCAGGAAGAGTGAGGGCTGTGGGGGAAAGGAGGCATGTGACGGGCTGGTGACACTGAGGGGGGCATCCACTGTGGAAGCAGGAGCACGGGATAAATGCTGCGAGAGTTCCCACCAGAAGCCCCCTCCCAAGAAGAGCATGAGCTGGGGAGGGGGAGATGCCCGGCACATCCTCTGCTCATGCCTCTCAAAGGGGTGCCTCGCTTCACTCCCACCCCTGGTGAACATGGGAGCGACAGGGGTAACAGTGACTTTTAAGATTCCTAGACTCAACATAATCAGGATTTAGGTCAGTGGTGGTGGAAGAAAGAGCTTTCTATCGCCACACGATGTTACTGTTGGATTGTTTCTGTCCCTCTTAGGGAGCATGGCCATGTGCTCCTGGGAGGCAGACATCCAACCCCGTGTCCAGGTGGCCTGAGCTCTCTTGACCAGCCTGTCACCCCCTAACTCTTTCTTCCCTTACGGTGTCCGGACAAGGCCCTCCCCACCCGGTGTGGAGTTCCGTCCAGGGATGACTTCCCAGGGTCTCAATGTGCAAACAGAATGTAAGGCTCACAGACTGTGTTGTCGGGTAGTTTGGAGTAAAAGAACGGGAATCCTTGTAGCCCCATTGGGAAGTAAGAGCACATAACTTCGAGTCCTGATTGCTCTCCCCGCTCCGACTGCGTGAGGGACAGTGGACTGAACATTCGCCGAGCTGGCTTTTGACTGGACATCGTGGCCTCTGCAACCTCCAGGGTTCTTGTGACCCGAAGTCTTCACCTGAGTCTCAGATGAGGAAACAGGCCGGCTTGTCCCTACTCCCTCGGTTCTCTCCATGTACCGTCCTATGGCCTCCAAATTTCTGGAGTTTTAATTTTTAATGGTTTGCTTGCTTATATTTGTTTTTAATAGTTCTGGAGAAAATTGGTAGGCAAATGGCTTATTAAGAAAAGACATTTTTGAGGCTTTTTTTTTTAATGTGGTATTTCCAGCAGAAGGCCTGTGCTGGACATAGAGGCTGGACCAAAGCCTCTGGTCTGTTTGAGACACAGACTGCAGCTAGAGCGACGTGACCCTGTTCACACAGAGTGTGCCCACCAGCCACTCAAGGGTGGGGGAGGGGGACTGAGGTATACGCTCTCACAGGGCCCGCTCTGGGGCCAGGGCCCCGTCTTGTTTTTCCTCAGCCATGTCCCGAGACCTCAGAATTCATGGTCCAGAAATGCTGAGTATAAACAGAAGGGCCTCGGTTTTCTATTCAAACAGACTCCTTGATTGTACCTGATGACCTCCATGTGTGGCTTCCCAGTTCCCTGAAACATGGCCCAGCCACACCCTGGGGCTTTCTCTGCCACAGTCACTGCCCTGCTGGCGGCCCCAACCATCTGTCCCCTCCGCTAGGAGCCAAAGTCACCCTGGGTTCCTCCCTGCCCCCCTCCTTTGGTCAGTCATTTACCTGTCCTGTCCACTCACCTTGCATCTTGTTTCCACACTTTGTGTCTCCATCGTCACAGATTTTGTGTGAGACCTCGTCTCTCACTCAGCCAGTTGCAGTCACCTTCTGCCTCGCATCTCACCCACTCCGTCCTTGACCTGGATGCCAGAGAAACAAGAGTAATAAATTAGGACATTGAATTCTTCCAGTCACTCTCAGGCTAGCACCCTTAGCTCATCCCCATGCTACTGTAGGAGAACCCAAGAGACAGGCAAGTCAAGTCTCTTACCCCACATTCTAGAGCTTGTGAGTGGTAGGACAGGGATCCAAAGCCCTGCAGACTGGCTCAAAGACTCTGGGCCACACGGTTCCCTTCCAACCTCCTAAAGCTTGTCGGATCACATCACCCTTCAACGGAGACAACAACAACATTATTCCCCAATATGACCCCCGGGATAAAGTTGAAGCTGCTAATAGGTCATTCACACCCTATACCATGACTTTGACCTGCTCCTGGGGCTGGTATCTCTCCAGTTCCCCTTCTACCCTGGCCTCCAGTTACTCCAGAATCACCACTATGGCCCAAATCTGCTCTCTGCATTTCTGTACTGGCCCCTGCCCCCCCGCCCACCGCCAGTCCTTTGCCCCCGGAGTATCTTCTTGTCTGTCCAAATCTCGTTCCCTCTTTAAGGTGAGGCTCAAATGCTGTTTTCCTTCAGGGAGGTGTTCCAGATTGCCAGGGTCTAAAATAATCATCCCTCCAGAAGACATGAACAGATACTTCTCCAATGGAGACATACAAATGGCTAACAGACACATGAAAAAATGTTCATCATCATTAGCCATCAGGGAAATTCAAATCAGAACCACACTGAGATATCACCTTACACCAGTTAGAATTTCAAAGTTTAACAAGACAGTAAACAACAAGTGTTGGAGAGGATGTGCAAAAAGGGGGAAGCCTCTCACACTATTGGTGGGAATGCAAGTTGGTACAGCCACTTTGGAAAACAGTGTGAAGATTCCTTAAGAAATTAAAAACAGAGCTACCCTATGACCCTGCAGTTGCACTACTGGGTATTTACCCCAAAGATATAGATGTAGTGAAAAGAAGGACCATCTGTACCCCAATGTTCATAGCAGCAATGGCCACAGTTACCAAACTGTGGAAAAAACCAAGATGTCCTTCAATGGATGAATGGTTAAAGAAAATATTGTCCATATACACTATGGAGTATTATGCCTCCATCAGAATGGATGAATACCCAACTTTTATATCAACATGGACAGGACTGGAGGAGATTATGCTGAGTGAAATAAGTCAAGCAGAGAGTCAATTATCATATGGTTTCACTTATTTGTGGAGCATAACAAATATCATGGAGGAGATGGGGAGATGGAGAAGAGAAGTGAGTTGGGGAAATCAGAGGGGGAGATGAACCATGAGAGACTGTGGACTCTGAGAAACAAACTGAGGGTTTTGTAGGGGAGGGGGGTGGGGAATGGGGGTTGGGTGAGCCTGGTGGTGGGAATTATGGAGGGCATGTATTACATGGAGAACTGGGTATTATACATAAACAGTGAATCTTGGAACATGGCATCAAAAACTAATGATGGGGGCACCAGGGTGGCTCAGTGGGTTGGGCCTCTGCCTTCAGCTCAGGTCATGATTTCAGGGTCCTGGGATCGAGCCCCACATCGGGCTCTCTGCTCAGCAGGGAGCCTGCTTCCCTCCCTCTCTCTGTGCCTGCCTCTCTGCCTCCTCGTGATCTCTCTCTCTGTGTCAAATAAATAATAAATAAGACCTTAAAAAAAAAAAACAACTAATGATGTATGGTAACTAACATAACACAATAAATAAAAAATAAAACATAAAATCTTCCAAAAAATAAAAAATAAAATAAAATAATCACCCTTCTTCAATTATTAGCTGAGTCATCTTAGGAAAGTTGCTGATGTTCTCCAAACTTAGCAGGTACTATATCTGTTTCTTCACTAATGTGAATCAGGGTCCTAGCATGCATCATGGCACATTGTAGGTGCTCGAGTAATTGCTGACTGAATGAGTCAACCCTATGGATTTAAGAAGAGAAGAGATGGAATGTGCCTGCACACAGGGGGCCCTCCACAGATGAGTGCACCAAGCATCGTGGCCTCCGGTCTGGCCCTGGCCTCCGGTGGCGTGGCCGTCTGTCAGCTCCTCCATCTGGAATCCAGAAGATGCTCATTAAAATTTGAGCCAAATGTGAGTTATCCCAGGCTGCTTACTACATGTGTTCAGTGACTGTCCTCAGGGAAACTGAAAGAAGAAACTTAAGTGAAAGCTTACTTAAAAATTACGCAAGTAACGCACAGTTGTTATGAAAACAGGTCATGTAGAAGAGTACAAAACAGAAGTCCCTCCCCCTCCAAACCCCACGAGCTCCCATTACCTCCTACAGCCACAGGGAGGGGGTTATAGATCGGTGTGAATATTAAGATCGTACTATTTCATCCCACTTGCTTTTCTCGCTCAACAAGAGATCATAGGCAGATTTCTCTGCCAACATAGATAGATCTTTCTTATCTCTGGTGGCTGCATCTTTGTATGGAAGGGGGGGATTTGTTGAAATCTGGGGTGTGCTCCTTTGCTAACACCCAGCTTCCCCACAGCACTCCCCCAGCAGTCAAGGGAATGCTGAGTGCAGGGGGACACGAAGGAGAGGTTTAGATTTTCTTCTAAGAAAGAGGCCAAAACTTGCACTGTACGTCAGGCTTGCCCAAGGGCTGTCTCTGATTGCCCCCAGTGCATCGAAGCCTTTCCACTTGCCTGTCCAAGCCCAAATTGGTGATTAATATCATGGTGACTTTGGAATGGCAAGGACTTGATCGTGCCATGGCCCCAGCTGATGGCTCAGGCCCCAGCCTGGCTTGGCCAGCCCTGTTTTCTATCCAGAAATCCTCGGACTCTGACTGAGGGGCTGATTTTCCGTCCAACGTTCTACCTTCTGACCTGGAGAAGAACACATTTTCCTGGCACAATCAACTGAGAGCGAGCCCCAGGATGACTTTGTTCGGTGACGTTGATGGCCTCGATCCCTCCCTCGTCCTTGGCACTTCCTTTTGCAGAGTGTCGAGCAGATTTTTACAAATATTTAGCTTTAGGACAGCCTGTAAACAGAACACCCATTCATGACTCACTTGTCAGTTGACTAAGGAAAATTTGTGACGTACCCGACGCATTTCAGATCCTGGGACACCAGAGGGTACAGATTGCTCTGGAGATGAAGGCCCTGAGGGAACGGGCCACCTATTGTGTGCCAAGCACTTTACAGGCTTCTCTGTGCTCCTATTCAGGAAAGCAGGGTCAGGCAGATTAGGGCAAGCGACCAAATGACCCACGGTCCACACTGGACCCACGTAAGTGCCCGCATGGCTCTGAACTGAGGTTTGGGCGATGAATAGTCACCGTTCTCTCACAAAATCATGCAGCCCTCCTGTTTAGGCCAAAGAGCAGAAGAAAAGTACAGGAAACAATGGGCTCCTGGTCCATCCGTGTCAGGGCGTGGACACCAGGGTCCCTGGACAAACATATCAAGACCCCGCCATCCTCAGCTTTTGGAAAGATTTTGGCCGGAGTCCCCAGCCCCAACGTAGGAGGAGACAAGTCACTACCGAAGTTGGTATAAGGTAGTCTCACAGTTGGGACACTTTGAGAGCCCAGACCAAGTTGTGTCCCCTCATGCGAGCTCTGAGAGCCACGCCACCACCAGCAGGGGCCACCTGCCATCCTGTCCCACTGAGAGCCCCCTAGAGGGGCCCCACAAGAGCCAGCGCTGGTCTCTGCCCCCCTTCTCTCCCATCTGCTTATCTTCTCCATCTAATGTTCCTTGAAAGGGAGGTCATCGGAGGCGGTAACCATAAGTAGCTTTATTTATTTTTTTTAAAGTTGCTTTATTTAGATGTCAACAGTTTATATCCTGACCAATCAAACCCCTCTTGCCCATTTCTGCGCTCTGTCACACACTGTCCCTCAGCATCCGTGGACTCAGACTCGGGCATGTATGACAGCTTGCCAAGCGTGTGCAACTGACGTCTGTCAGTAACAGGCAAGAAACTCACAGAAATGCAAAGCCAGCAACGTCTCAAGCCCTCGGTGCCTCTCAGTGGGGACCAGCCTCAGTGTGCTAGAGGGGAAGATGTCAGGGCTTCTGGAAATGACTGAACTGCCACCACACCCCCCCCCACGACTGTTTTCTGTACAGTGATTCTGGGCATTTGGCAAGTGGCGATAAACGTCAAGTTTCTAGGGAGTAGCATCCTGCCCCCGTGTAGAACGCCTTCCTTCTAAAGAGCATGGGTGTGTCTTTTATGCCGGCAACACAGCCTAGGAACAGCCATCACATCACGATTCCTTTCTACACAGCTGGGAGAAACCAGGCAGAAAACAGGGGGCACTTTCCCAAGGTCGCAGGGAAATGCCAACAGAGTCAGCTTAGAGCCAGCCTTCCCCGAAGCCCTCTTGTAGCTCATTGGGCAGAGCGGGCCCTCTGTGCCAGTGCCATCTGGGGATCGGGTCCTTTCAGAGCTCCACAGCCTGCCCTGCCTGGGTATCAGGAAACTGAGAAGCCATGGCCTGGTGTGGGTCTGTCCGGCAGTCAGCTGAGCAGAGCTTCGTGTCTGACTTGTGCATCTAAGGAGCCAAGAGATCTCAAAAAGCCGTCCCTCCAGACTCCGGGGCTGGCCTTTTTCCCAGGGGCAGAGCCGGTACCATGAGATCACAGTGGGATATGGGGACTCTTCTGCCAGCCTCCAAACCTTACAGCAGGGCTGACAGGAGAATGGCCATGGCTGCGAGACGGCAGATGGCAATGGGCAGGGGGACCTTTCCCCAGGGATAACGGAGCCGGTGGCAAATTCGTGTCCCTTCTGTGTCAGAGACCCGGGGTTGGAGAAACGCCCCCACCCCCACCACAGTGTGGTAGAGCCCATACTCGTTCTTGGTATGTGAAGCCCGTCCACAGCATCACAATTAACTCGCGATGCAAACAACTCACACTGAGCAACACGCTTGACTATGACACCCAAACACACACCCGCTCGGCTCACTCTTACCGCACTCAATGAAGTCGGCAAAGACGATTAAGACGTCAGTTGCACACGTTTGGTGCCCACTGGTGGCACCCCTGGCTCACAGTGTGGGTGAGGACACTGGGAGGGACCACAGCACAGTGCCAACCCCATGGGTCCTACGGGTTGTTCTGGGGTCAAAGGAGAAGGAAATAGGAGAGCAGATGAGTTGTGAGTTGAACGTGCAAGGCTGAGGGAAGGGGATGGGGCTGAGGCACGGAGGCCGGGCGTGCTGGGCCACAGGGCTCTGCTCGGTTGGCGGCAGGCGGAGTTGAGGCTGGGCGGTCTTCTCAGTCCCTGAGCTGCTACGCCCAGGACTGGGGCCTCTGTCCGATGACCACAGGATGCTGGGAGCCAGCAAGGTATGCTTAGGCAGGAATGTGACCCAGTCAGTGCTGTTTTACAGATAGAGAACTAGGGCTGCCGAGTCCGCACTAGTGAAAGGGACAGAATGAACGATCCTGGGTGTTTTAGTCTCTATGGCCCTAACAGTTACCCCAAAACTTAGCAGCATAGTATCACCATTTATTGGGCTCAAACTGCAATTTGGGCAGGACTTGGTGGGGGCAGGTCATCTCTGCTTGGCTCAGTTGGGGCTCAAAGGCGGGGTGACAACAGTGGGGAGTCCTGAGGTGTCTCCCTTTTTTGTGGTGTCTCCAGCGGGCAGCGGCAGGGTTTCTGGACCTCGGACGCAGCGGCCCAGGGTGTCAAAGGTGCATGGTGGCTGGGTAGTGAGCAGGCAGAGGACGGATTGCCGTCTGACCCGGGCTCCGGAGTCACCGAGAGCGTCTTCCGCCTCAGCTGTTCATCCCGGCAGTTCAGGGACCTGCTGGCGTTCAAGAAGGAAGGGCACGGAAGGGCAGCTCTCCTCCCTTCCAGTGGAAATGGCAGGTTCTAGAAGAGCGTGGGCGCCAGCAGTCTTGCTATCGTGTGATCACTTCGAGGATAAAGTCTGCCACCCAAAGTTTTGAATACACATTCTCATTGTATTTTCCCCTCTACGTGAGGGGTGGGGGTTCGCCTGCCCACGTTATATACAGGAAATCACAGGAGGCTTGGAGAGGTTAAGTGGTCTGCCTAAAACCACACACCAGGAAGCAATGGGGTTGGATTCCACCTGCAAGGCCGATGGCCCCAGGCACCGTCCCTCTCCCTGCTCCTGCCTCCCCTATGGAAAGCAGGGACGAATTCAAAGGTCATTGTTCATTGACAACATTCAGAATGTTGTCACCATGAAAAAGACACCGCGATTCCTGAGCTGAACAGGAGGCTGAATCAACAGATCTTAAAGACCAGCGGGATTCTTGCTGTGTCTGCGTCATAGGTGACATGTGACAAGCATTTCCGGTGGTCACAGCAAATAAATAGCAGGGACTCAGAGCTCACAGGTGCCTCTTGTCAAGCACTAGGCTCTGTGCGAAGCACTTTGTGTGCACTATCCCATTTCACTTCACAATAACCTTGTGGGACAGGTTACTATGATTATTATTTACTATGATTTTATTATTTTATTTATTTTTTTATTATTTTATAATAATCTTATAATTTTATAAAATTTTATATATTTTATAATTTATAATTTTAATTATTATTATAATTACTATTATTATTGTTGTCAGGCTTCAAGGATGAAATAATGTTGCAGAGGGGATGTCACCTCCCTGCCATGCATCCGTTCCCTCTCCACCATGATAACTGGAATCAAGGAATCGAAGTCCCCTGCTCTCAGGGGGCAGCACCAGCCCCCTCGAGTCAGACTGGCCGAACTGGGAGGCAGCCCCACTATTTACTAGCTATGTGGGCTTGAGCCCGTCACTGAAGCCTGCAGTGCCTCAGTGGCCCCATCTGTAACATGAGCTCCTTACGCAGGAGTGTTAAGACAAGCCCGGACAGTTTCACGGAGGCAGCCCCACTACTTATTAGCTATGTGGGCTTGAGCCCGTCACTGAAGCCTGCAGTGCCTCAGTGGCCCCATCTGTAACATGAGCTCCTTACGCAGGAGTGTTAAGACAAGCCCGGACAGTTTCATGGCAGACCTCAGTGCAGAAGGAGCACTGGATGGGCGGCTGTAGCTACTGTTAGTAGCAGGACGCTGGGGCCCGCAGCCCGGGGCCCGCAGCCCTGGGGGGTTGACTCTGGCATCTGACCTTCTCACGGTCTGGGGGTCGGCATTGTTCTCTGCAGATGCCAGGAAGCAGCTTGTTTATACTCGCCTTGGGACAGGGTAGAGGTGGGTTAATCTGTCCAGCCACTGCAAGGGATAAATGAAAAATGAAATGGGGAGTGAGGTAAGGGTGCGCAGGGAGGAATTTGCAGACACTGTGCAGCTTTATGGACAATGGCCCCAAACCCAGGAGTGCCATCAATGCCCTGAGTCAGAGCCCACACAGCAGGGTCCCAGGGAGGCTGGGAGCCTCTGGATTTAAGTTGGCAAAACCCTTCTCTGGCAGTGGAGCTGGGCTCTTGGCGGGGGCAGAGAAGAGGGGCTGCCAGTATCACGGAGCAGGGCCTGAGAGAGAATGGAGAAGGATGGGCCCTTGGGGGCGTCCCAGATGGGTACCTGCTCGTGGTCCCCCATCCAGGCGCCTTCCTGTCCTTCTGGTGATTTGGTGATTTGGCTATGTGAGCCAAAACATCCGTCCCTCTGTCCAGCCTGGTAAGCTGGCCTGGTCACCAGAGTAACGGGTCAGTCAGAGTCCTGAGTGATGTACGCCCCAGAGGGCTCCTGGCCCAGCCTAGGCAGCTTGCCGCCCATACCCCACAATGAGGATGGTTAGAAAACACGATCAAGGCCTTGCCCCGAAGGCTTCCGGAGGGCCTTCCTTCCAAACCCTTCAAAACCAGAGGACTGTGTGTCGTCACTGTGGACCTCCATCGCTTAAGATCTGCGGGGCGACATTCAGTGGTTCCAGGCGTGAGAATGCCCCGCCTCTCGTTCTGTGTTATCAGTCCACCAGCTTTCTTGGAGGGAACTTTGGTTTTGTTTTTGTTCCTTTCCTTTTTGAAAAGGAAATAATCACCATGAAAGGTTACAGGTATGCCTGGCTTCCTCATGGAAGCCCTCCCAGAGTCCCAGGACAAGGACCCATCTCTTCATTCCCACCCCGCATCTCAAGTGGGAGTTCTGCAGGACTTCTGTCTACACGCAACTCACAAGGAGCAGGTCAGTTTCATGCTCTGAAAATCTTTGTCAATCCCTTTCTCTCCTCCTTTGAATGTCACCAGCATCACTCAGGAGATCTGAAGGTGGGTTTTGTGTGTGTGTGTGTGTCTTTCTGACATTTCCTGGTCATGTTGTTCTTTATCTTCTTTCCCATGAGGATTCCCGGGGGCTAACAGCAAGGCACACACACACACACAGAATGGTTAATAAAAGAAAAACAGGAGACTCCTGTTATTTGTGCCTTCAATTCCCTACCTCCGTCTGTTCGTCAATAACGCTGAAGATCGGTGACAGGAGAATTTTCAAATCCCTTGAAATTCAAGGCATGCAGCCTTAGCCCCTTCCCTGAGAGGCAGGAGAGGCTGTTCACTGCTGATCAGCAGAGCTTGTATCTCTCCCTGCCCCCTCCCCAAAGCCAGGCTACCTTCTAGGACATGGAGCAGAGGCGTGGTCAGGGTTGCCGGGCCTCACAGCCAAACTCACCTGCCCACCTGCCTCAGAAAAGCCCCGTCCAAGGTGTACTGGTGCCAGATAGGACTTCCGTGGGGGCGGGGCAGACATGTGGATGAATTTCAATATGTTCTCCTCCCCTTCCCTGCCCTGGATATGTTTGAGAGCTAGAGGCAGCTTCAAAAATAAAAACAATATTTAAATGATAAATCCCCTAGCCCCTCCTCCCAAACAGAATTCTCCCAAGGCCCCTGCTGGGTTTGGGATGTCCCCCCCCCCCAAATTCCAAAGTGATAAGCTAGCCCAGTATTGTTTCGTGGACACTAGACACAGGACAGTCCAGGGTCAGAGACAGAGAACTTGGTCCTTCCTGGCACAGAAAGCCATGTGAGCTTCACATCGGCATTAGTTTTCCATGTCTCCTACATCGATGCTGCCCTGGAAGGGGGTTTGCATCAAAACTGAGGGGATGCCTGGGTGGCCCAGTGGGTTAAAGCCTCTGCCTTCGGCTCAGGTCATGATCCCAGGGTCCTGGGATCAAGCCCCGCATCGGGCTCTCTGCTCCGCAGAGAGCTTGCTTCCTCCTCTCTCTCTGCCTGCCTCTCTGCCTACTTGTGATCTCTGTCTGTCAAATAAATAAAAATTAAAAGAAAAAGTCTTCAAAAAAAAAAACAAAACAAAACAAAACCAAACCCAAAACCGAGGACCACTAAGCTCTTACAGAGAGCCTATTCTCTCTCCAGGGGGAGGCATTATCTCGTCCCTCTAGGGTGATTGCTTGTTTGCTGCAAATGGTCTAGGCAAAGAGCACTCAGGACCTGGCATTTTTAGCATACTTAATAGGACCAGGCAGGGACGCTTGGCACCCAGGATGGCTCATCTCTCTCAACAGCTTTCCCCATTCTGATCAGGGTTGGGATGCCCGGATGGGCCTTGGTGGAATGAGTTGGGCTGTAGCCAGGACTGCAGAGGCGTTCTCAGCTCTAGGCCAATGACTTCCACATTCCCAGCTGCCTCTCTGGATCCACATCCCTGACTGCTGACCTGACATCCCCTAGCAATAATGCTGGCTGACCCCTGCGGAGCCCCGAAGGTACCTGGCCTTATTCCACACCCCCCTCGTGCATTATATCATTTCATGTTTATCACAATCTCTGGAAAAGTGCAGCCCTCCTTACCCACCATCTGCACAGGAGGAAACTGAGACTCAGCCAGCTGGTAAGCAGTGGAGCCCAGATGTGGTCTACAGGCTCCAGAATCCATGGTCCTTGTTAACCCACTGGTAGTTCTGCTCCTTTCTTGGTCAATAGAGGATTCTTTTCTTTCCATTATTAGTATTATTAGCAAATTCTTCTTCACTGAAGGACATCTTCCTCTGACATCCTGTCTCTATCCCTATCCAAAGTCCTGGCCAGGATTCAGAAAGTTCTCAGTAGACTTTGGAATTAGCCTGAGCAAAAGGGCATGAGCAGATGTGTCTGGGTGGCTCAGTCAGTTAAGCATCTGCCTTCAGCTCAGGTCATGATCCCAGGGTCCTGGGATTGAGTCCTGCATCAGGCTCCCTACTCAGCAGGGAGTCTGCTTCCCCTCTCCCTCTGCCCCCTGACCCTTCCCTTGCTTGTGCTCTTTCTCTCTCTGTCAAATAAATAAATAAAGTCTTTTTTAAAAAAATGGTGCATAAGGAGTCCAGTTGAGCAGTGGCAGCTCTCAAGGCGATCTTCTGAGTTTCTGAAACAGCCCATTGGCTCCGCTTCTGTGTAGATAGAGGTGTGACTAAAGTCATGCTAGGGCTGCTGAGGGCTCAGATGGTACACTTTATGAATTAGAAAAAAGGGTACCTTCACTCAAGACACGTGATTGTCATTTTCTGGAAAATTATGACTATACATATACATATCTAGGGAGACATCTAAGTCCATGTCCCTTTCCGCAGTTGAATAGTGCATAACCTGTGCAACCGTACGGCTCAGGCTGAGTCACACAGACCTGGATCTATACCGAGTCTATGATTTATTAGCTGAGCAATCTTGAGAAGCTCTGCAAAGCTCCATTTCCAACAGAATGGAGGCAGTGTTGTCTCCCTGTTCAGACTGCTCATAGGTTCGAACAGAGAAATAGGAAAGAGCTCTCGCTCCCAGGGGGAAGGCTTTTCTTCTTGGGATAAGATGGATATATTAAAAATCAGAGACTGGGACCTTGTCCTGGAGGACATGCTTCACCCAGCCACAGGTGGGATAATGGGAATCCTTTTAAGTTCGCTGTGTTGTTCTTTTCCCAGTGAGGGAGAGGTGGACTAGTACTGAGGCTTGTCTTCAGTTCCCTCTGCTCCTCCCTTTCCAATGACCTATTGCTCGCATGAAACTTACCCCTCTCCCACCCCGCTCCTCGTCCCACCACTGCCTAGTCCTTCCTCCTCTCTTCCCATCAGAGAATGATTGGTAAGCCGTAATGATACTTTGGAAATTTGCCTCTAAATTACTACGTCAAAATATGGAAACTAGTCAGTGCTTTCGGACCTCAGGGGAAGATATTTTGGAAAGATATTCTGCCTGCACATGACATGGAAATGTCACCAAGAAGTTGGCCATCTGTTCCACCTTTGAAAAGCACATAACTGAAGGAACTGACCTTGTGACAGGGCTGGCTGCCCTGACAGCTGCGCCCTCTAGCGGCCCACCCTGGGGATGACCACCATTCTCTCCAGGATCCAGGCTTGGAAATTCTGTGAGCCAATGCTTGCTCCCGGCACCTGCCCAAACTTTCATACAGTCAGAGCAGCCGGGGATATATTATTTAGGCCTTGCTGTCATCCTCTGATGTCTGGAGGGCAAAATGGAGGTGAACATGGTAATACCTCTTCCAGAGGCCCTGAAGTCCATTCAAGACTTTATTTGTCACTCACTACGAATTTTCCCTGGGGCTGTGCAGAGAGCATTATGTGATGAGAAGGGAACCAATATTTATAGTGCACTTTACACGCATTACTAATTGATTTAAACCTCTCTTCATCCTCTAATACCCTTTGCAGTAAATTGACAATCTAGTGAGTAAAAGGTTCCCTGAGTTCTGTGAGCTGTTCTAGCAAATTATTCGTGACCCTAAAGGAGAAAGTCGCAAGAACCTCTGAATTATAGCCAGTGGGTCAAAAGCATGGATCGCCACCTGGAATTGTGACTGGCACCTGAAGTCGCTCTAGCAAATTCACCAACTCCTGGGAGGGGCTGTTAGAACTTCTGGTCTGCAGCCAGGAGGTGGGAAGCAGCAGTGATAAACTGGGTTTGTGATTGGCATCTGAAGCGTGGGGCTGGGGGCAGTCCTGTAGGACGGAGTCCCCCAACTGGAATCTGATGCCATCTCCAGGGAGAGAGAGCGTCAGAACAGGGCTACACTGTAGAACACCCAGCTGGTGTCCTGTGAATGTGGAAACCACTCCCCACACACATTGGAATCGGTCCCAGAACTTTTAATGCACTTAGCATATTTCAGAGAATCATAGGAGACAGGCGTCCAGGACCTCTATTCGCGGGGTCTCTGCTGACACAGCAGAGCACAGGCCCAGGGCCGCGGCGGCCTCACCACCTCCAGAGAGCAGCCTCAGCAGAGGAGACAGGCGCCCTCTTTGCAAGGGTGATTTTACCGGAGGCCCCAGAGGATGGACTGTGGGGTCACAGATATCTGGATTCAAACCTTGATTTTGATGTTCCTACATGGTCTGGGCAACCTGACCCCTTTAGTTTCAGCTTCCGTTTCTGTGTGGGTATGATGTTTGTCTCTCAGGGCTGCTGCTGGTAACCTGCACCATGTTCCCCCAGATGCCCCACAGGAAGTTCCCAGGACAGGCCTGGCAGCCAGGGAGTATGTGTCAGGTATTATCATCACTAATTTGGCACCGTAGACTTCTGGCAGATCTGACTGTAGGAAGCATGGCGTCGGAAAGAGAGGCGAGCAGACAGAGATGAAAGAGGAGACGTTCCTTTCTCTGCCCTGATTCCCCTGCCGTGACTGAGGAAGAGGACCCAAGCCGCATCTTTCGGGCTGCAGATTACTTAGGGAAAATGGGCCTGAAATGGCCCCAGAGAGTCCCTTGTCTATTAAAGGAAGTATATGCTAGAAGGCTTACTATATATATGTATTGCTCTCTAGACCTCTCATTCCCCAGGGAGTGCCTGTTTCCAGTCCGTGTTCAGCTTGTAGGAGGATTTTAAATACTTTTCTTTGAACATATCTGCAGGATGGTGTCCCTAGGTGTCTTGTCTGGGGGACAAACTTATTTATTAATAGACTCAAAGAATGGCTACACCCACTGCAGACCTCATTTTAGCAAGCATCTGCTGGGAAAAATGGTGCTTCCTCTCCAAAATCTCTTGGGGCTTTGAAATGTTGATGCTTTCAGGAGTTCCTGGGTGGTGCACTGGGTTAAGCTCTTGATTTCCAACTCTTGATTTCGGCTCAGGTCACAATCTCAAGGTTGTGAGATGGAGCCCCACGTCCAGCTCCACACTTTGCATGGAGCCTGCTTGAGATTCTCTCTCTCCCTCTTCTCTCCCCTCTCACTCTCTTTCTCAAAATAATTTTTATTTATTTATTTATTTTTTATTCTATTTCTTGAGCACGCCAAGGGGAGCCTACCCGATGGACTTCAGGTTCATTTATGGGGAGGCGCTGCAGAAGGAGATGTGGAATATTGTTGAAAACTGACCTCTGTGCTTTGGAGCCAAAATGTACCTGGGAGACAGAGTTCGGGATAAAGAGGAACAATAGCTTTATTGCTTTGCAGGATGGAAGAGGCTGCTGCAGGCTAAGGTCTTCAAAAATTGCGAACCTCTCTACCCCCTACCCCAAGATGGCGCTGGGGGGTTTTACAGGGAAATACAGGATCTGGCCGGTTTCAGCAGGAGTGTACCCGCTGCCAGCCTCCTTAGTTAGTCGATTTCCATGTGGTACTAGGTTCCTGAAAGAAAAGGCTAAGAAGGGAGGAGGGGAAGTTTGGGGGACAGAGGAAAGGGTTACTTAGTTTAAAATCAAGCTTCGCCAGAAGCATTAATGCAGTCATTTTGATTTTGTTCAGCTTTTATGTCTTTAGACGGTTTCATTATGACAAGATTATGGGTTTGGGTTCTTGGTCCAGAAGATGATGAGATGGAGTGTGGGGTGCGAGACGTTTAGTCGGCTGGCACGTGTGTAAAGGAGGTGGGAGGGGCCGGATGGGGTCGAGGCAATGCAATCCCAGCGCAGCCTCGGCCAAGCAGCCCCGGGCTGGGGAGAGGAGACGGCCCATCACAGGCCCCCATCGGCTGACACTAGGGGGCCTGCCCCACCGCCATCTTGCTCAGGCACCAGATGTGAGGCTTCGAAGAACTGTGCATCCCAGCCCCGGCGGACAGACCTTTCTCGAAGGGGGATCTGGGTCACCCAGCACTGAGTCTGCCTGGGAGGGAGGCATCTGAGAAGAGGTAACACCTAAAGCACGATCTGGAGGGCAAAGCGCCAGGTGAAATGTTGGGATGGGTGGGGGTGGGGGGTTGGGCACTGGAGGCGGAAAGAGCCCCCAGGAAAGCCTGGAGCCACCAGACAGGTTCCAGGGACAGAAGTAGGCAGAGCCAAGTGAGGGCGTTGGGTGCCGTGGGAGAGAGGAGATGGGGAAAGTGGGAAGGAGCTTGGTGGGCCCCACTCATGGGTCTGGACTTCCTCCCAAGTGGTGTGAAGATGCCCTTCCAGATGAGCAGCAGAACATCTGCTCTTGCCCCTCCGCCCCAGGGCAGGCTTGGGGGGTGAGCTCAGGAGGCCACCCCTCCTCCCTCACAGGGAGACAATTAAACTGAAAAAAAAAAAAAGGACAAAGCTGCCTGTTACTGAAAGGGAACAAGTTCTTTTTAGCTCCAGCTGCTGTATGTAAGTACATTTGACGCCTGGGAAAGGAAAGGTCTCCTGAGAAACGGGGCAGAGACAAGCAGCGCGAGAAACCTCACCATGGCGGCAGTGGACAGCGGGTGAGGGTAGGTGTGAGCACTTAGTAGGAGGTCGTCTTCAGAAGCCTTACTCCAGCATCCAGTAAACATATATGGAGCACCTCTTTGGATCCGGGCGCTGGTCCAGGCTTTAGGGTGGTTAAAGTCATCTCCAATGTTCCCTTTGGGTGTGCGGAGACGCAAAGCGTCTACAGTGGCTTATCCACTATGGCTCAAGGGCATGAGGAGCTGTGATGGCAGAGCCAAGCTTGGCCGAGCCCCCCTGATGCCCAGGCCCGTGCTCTGAGCTGCCCTGCGATTGCCAACCCAGATTCCATACGCCAGGCCACGCTGACTCCAAAATACAGGTTTGTTCCTGCCCCCACGGGTCCATTTGCAGTTCTCAGGCCATCCTGATTTAAAAGTGCCCTTCCAGGGGTGCCTGGGTGGCTCAGTGGGTTAAAGCCTCTGCCTTCGGCTTGGGTCGTGATCCCAGGGTCCTGGGATTGAGCCCCACATCAAGCCCCACATCGGGCTCTCTGCTCCACGGGGAGCCTACTTCCTCCTCCTCTCTCTGCCTATTGCTCTGCCTACTTGTGATCTCCCTCTCTCCATCAAATAAATAAGTAAAATCTTAAAAAAAAAAAAAAAAGTGCCCTTCCATGCGGCATTCAGGAAAGGTCTCTGCCAGGATGGAAGCTGGGGCAGAGAGGGTACAAAGGCGAGGAGGAGAAATGGCGCCGTCGAAGAATCGAGAGGCAGTTAGTGTGGCTGGAGTGGTCTGAAAGCGAAGTTACAAAAGGTGAGGCATGGAGGTTCCAGTAAGACATCCCAGGAAGAGGCTGTGGGGGTCTCCCTTTGCCTTGCCCTGTGCTCATGCTGGAAAGTTCTAAATGAACCTATGAGTACCACTGCCCTTGATGAGCTTCTAGTCTAGAGAAGTGAAGGATTCTGGCTTTTATCCCTGGGGCAATGGGAAGCCAGGGAAAGGTTTCATCAGGAGGGGACTATATAGCATGAGCGTTCTGGAAAGTGTGTAGAGGACTGCTTTGAGGGCGGAGTGGAGGCAGGAGGACCGGTCGGAGTTGTTGCCATAATCGAGGTGACAAATGAAGATGACCTGAACCAAGAGAAATGTCAGTATGTGGAGGAAAGATGGATTCCAGAGGTATGAGGTACATACATCAAGAGGCATGGGCATGAAAACTGGCTTCAAATGACCTTAAAGTACAAGACTAGAACTGTTTCCAGACTTAATGGCCACCCTGAATTGAGAAAGTAGATAACTTGTCGGACTCGCTGGGCAGGGCGGACCACAGTTCTAGTGTCTTCCCCAATGGTTTTCATGGACGAGAAAAGCTGCTTGAAACTTCAGACCCTGTTCGACATCTTAAAATACCTGAAGGTCAGGTTCACCTTCCCTCTCTGCCCCCTGTCCCCGACCTCCGACTGCCATTCTGTGGAAAGCAAGGGAGGGCTCCATGCGACAGTGCTCCTGAACACTGCGTGTTTCTTCGGAAGGTCGTAGCCAGTGTCCCTACACGGGGCCAGCACAGCCTCGCTCGACCTGAGTGTCTCATCTTGCTGTCAGCGACCAGACACATGAAGGTTCAGAGAGTCTCCTCATTCACTGATGGGTCCTTGTGTCCTGGTCCCTTCGCTTCTGCAATAATGGCTCACGCCGTTCCTGAAAAACTAGTCTGTTACGAGTCCCTTAATGCTACTGTTGCAAATTACCACCAACCTGGTGGCTGAAAATGGCACACATTTACCCTCTTACAGTTCTGGAGGTCAGAAACCTACAGCCAAGTTATTGAGAGGGCTGCATTCCTTCTGTGGTCTCTGGGGAAGACCATTTTCTTGCCTTTTCCAGCTCCTAGAGGATGCTAGCATCGCTTGGCATGCGGGCCCTGCTTCCACTGTCCTATTTCTTTATTTTCCTCTGCTTCTGTTGTCACATAATCTCCACTAACCCTGACCTTCCTGACTTCCTCTTAGAAGGACTCTTATGGTTGCATTGAGCCTCCAGGATCATGTAGGGTGATCTCCCATCTCAAGATCCTGAATTGCAATTGCAAAGTGCCTTTGGCTAAGGTAATGTATTTATAAATTCAGGGGTTAGGATGTGGACATCTTGGGGGGGGGGGGAGGAGCGCTATTCAGTCACACAGCTGTTGTAGCCTTGCATCCTTGTTCATTGCCGTGAGGACAGCCCCCATCCCTGGTGGGTGAGCCCTTCTGCAAAGGCCAGTCCAAGCCTCCACAGTCCTTCCCTGTATGGGCTTTCAAGGTATGGCTCTTTCCATTCCCACCAACATGCTCAGCTGTTTTCCAAAGTGTGTTCTGAGTCTGGAACTAAATCAGGGGCTTCCAGCCTCAGAGACGAAATTATTCCTAAGACACTCTGCCTGGGTGTGGAGCTGAGGTCCAGACCCCTCCTTCCACTCACCTATTCCTAAATTCCACCTATGGGAAAGGCTGGAATACAGTATGTGTTCATATTTATTTTAAAAAGCAACAGACAAACTTACAAACAAAACCCCTCTGATCATAAAATGATCAGTTGCGCTTCTTTTAAGATAACATGGTTGCCATGGTGACCAGAGGCTCGTGAAAGAGACTCTTTCTCTCCTTTCCCATCTCCCACCTGTCTGCGCATTTCTCTAGCAAGTCTCCATTGTGCTCATTTATGGCTGTCTCAGGGGAACTCTCCTACCTACAGACAACTCGCTTTCTGCTTTCTGCTAGCGGGTATGTCTGTGGGCAGTGAATCAGCCCCCAAGGATGACAGGGCAGAGGTTGGCACGTCTTGACCCGGCTCTCTCAGGCAGATGGAGAAGAAGGAGTCTGCGGATGGGCTCTCAGTGCATAAACAATGAGCATCTCCCGCCCTGTCTCGGTGTGCGGTGAATGTTAATGCCGGCCACAGGGAGGGACTGAGGGTCAGCAGTGCTGATCCAGAGCCCACAGAGCATGGGAACCACTGACTGCAGTTGTTAGACTCTGTGTTCTGTACTCCTCTCCCGGATGACACATCAGTTCCCGTGGTCATATACTGCAGAACTGCCCCCTCCCCACCATCATCTGAGATCCACTCAAGGCCTCGGAGGCTGACTGAACCAGAGGCAATGAGGTGTCATACAAAATCTGGGCTGGAAAGAGGTGATTTTGCTTCCTGCCATGGGTCCAGAGGCAGGGCAGTCTCCGAACCCCAGCTTCCTCGTCTGTGAACTGAGATCCAGACATCTGACCGGCCTGATCTGTGGGATTCTTGTGAGGATCAGATCAGTTTGCTGCTGTGATGATGACTTCTGAACTCCGTTTGGGACTGCAAACGTGGTGGTGATAATGATTGATAATGACAGTGTCATAAAATTAGAATTGTACAGTATGTAGTGCTTTTAGAGTGGTTTCTGGCTGTCAGCTCTCGAGCTTCCTCCATGTCCTTTTTTCTTTTTGCTTAGATTTTTTTTTATTTATTTGGAGAAAGAGCGAGAGAGCACACAAGCAGAGGGGAGGGGCAGAGGGAGAAGCAGATTCCACACTAAATAGGGAGCCCGAAACAGGGCTCGATCCCAGGACCCTGGCGTCATGACCCGAGACCCAGGCAACTGCTTAACCCGCTAAGCCACCCTGGCACCCCTCCTCCGTGTCTCTTCACTGCTTGGTGATAGTTCATCTCTCTTTCTGGCTGAGCTATATTCCATTGGGTGGATTTTATCCCTCCTTCACCTACGAAGGGACATCTTGGTTGTGCTTCCAAGTTTAAGGCTGCTCTAAATATCCATGTGCAGGTTTTGCATGGACATAAGTTTTCAATTCGTTTGGGTAAATATCTGGAAGCAGGAGGATTGCTGGATCATACGGCAGGCTTATGTTGAGCTCTGCAAGAAACTGCCAAATTGTCTTCTAGAGTGGCTGTGCCGTCTTTCATTCCCAACAGCAACAAACGAGAGTTTCTGTTGTGCCCCATCTTCGCAGGCATCTGCTGCTGTCAGTGTTTTGGATGTCAGCCATCCTAATAGGTCTGTAAGGCTCTCTTGTTTTGATTTGCCTCTCCCTAATGACATACGACGTGAGGCGTATTTTCATCTGTTTGTTTCTCATCTGTATGTCTTCCAGAGCAAGGTGCTTGTGTGGATTTGGGGCCATTTAAATTTCAAATTGTTTCCTTCCTGCTGAGTTTTAAGAGTTCTTTGTGTATTTCAGGTAACGGATCCGAGTTTTGCAGGGAGTTTCTTCCTAGTCTGTGCTTCTCTTTTCATTCTCTTAACGGTGTCTCTCGAGGAGCCGAAGTTTTTTATTTTAACGACACTCGGCTTGTCAACCTTGTCTTTCAGGAATCGTGCTTTTCAAGTTGTATCTACAAAGCCAAGCCCAAGCTCCCCCAGGTTTTCCCTATGCTATCTTCTAGAAGTTACATAGCTTTCTTTGCATTTTACATTGAGGTCTGTGACATTTTTTGAGTTTAATTTTGTGAAAGATGTAAAGTCTGGGTTTGGATTTTTTTTTTTTTCTTGTGGCACCTTTTTTTCTTTTAGCACCTTTTATCCAGAAGGCTGTTCTTTCTCCCTTGAAGCGCCTGGCTCCTTGGTCAAAGATCAGTGGATTGTATTTGCATGGCTTTATTTTTGGCCTCTCTATTCTGTCCCATTGATCTATCTATCTGTTCTTTTATCAAAACCACACTGTCCTGATTGCTGTAGATTTACAGGAAGGCTTCGAGTTGGGTCGTTCTTTTTTACCATCATGTGGCCTCTTCTGTGGTTTCCCTTCCCCTACAAGGTTTAGAGTCAGTTTGTTGATCGGCACAAATAAGTTGCTGGGACTTTGACCCAGATTTCATGGAATCCAGAGATCAAGCTGGGAAGAACAGACATTTTAGCATTATTGAGGCCTCTTGCCCATAAACACAGGGTGTTTCTCCCTTTATTTAGTTCTTCTTACATATTTGTCATCAGCATTTGGTTGTTTTCCTCATAGAGACCTTTTACAAATTTTGTTAGATTTACAACTAAATATTTTCTTTTTTCTTTTTCTTTTTGGTACTAATGTAAATGGTGTTCATTTACATAAATTCCAACCATTTGTTGCTGGTATACACAGAAGCAGTTGACTTGGTAGCCCATAAGCTTACTATAGACAATTTATTTAGTTTCAGGAGTTTTTTGGGGATTCTTTGGGATTTTCTGCACAATCATGTCATCTGCAAACAAAGAAGGTTTTATTTCTTTCTTTTGGTATTCCTTTTATTTCCTCTTCCTACTTTATGACATTAGCTCAGATTTGCCATGTGATGTCGAAAGGTAGGGTGATGGGGGACAGTCTGGTGGGTTCTTGGTTGTCAGGGGAATGTATCTAGCTTCTCACCGATACGTCTGATGTTAGCTGCAGCTAGGTTCTTGTAGACATTCTTTATCAAGCTAAGGAAGCTTCCCTCTGTACTTAGTTTTTCTGAGACTTCTTATTGTGAAGGGGTATTGGATTTTGTGCAACGCTTTTCTGCATCAATTGTTATTTTCCTACAATTTTTCTTCTTTAGCTTGTTGATGTGATGGTTTATATGAATTGATTTGGAATGTTGAACCAGCTTTGCATCTACTGAGTTGTGCTGAATAATTCTTTTTATATAATGTTGCATTCGATTTATTAATCCTGAGTCCAATATACAGTTTGGTTGAGAGATGTTGACAGACAGAAAAACTCAGTCTTGTGTTCCGAGAGATATGTCCTGAGATGTTCATTGCAGTACTGTCTATAATGGCAAAATATTGGAAAGCATATAACTGTCCATTAGTAGAGGACTTGCTAGATTGAACCATGGTCTCTTCATGCTGGGAATACTGGCATTTAAAAAGGAACAGGAAGGAGCCCCTAGCTGACTCTGTTGGCAGAGCATTTGACTCTCGATCTCAGGGTTTGAGTTCAAGATCCATGTTGGGCGTGAAATCTACTTAAAGATTAAAAAAATAAATAAAATGGATTGAGCAGACGTAACCATGTGGATGTGCTAAGGTGTCTGGAAGATGTTTTTAGGTGAAAAAAGAGCATGTTGTAAAACAATTAGTAGTATAATTCTATTTTTACTTAACCACCTCAGAGTGATCTATTTCTCTGTGTTTGTAGGTTACGTAGGTAAGGACATAGAGAAAGGCCTGGAAAGATGTATACCATATTGATTACTCAATAATGAGATTGAATTGGGGTGTAATGAGATTGAATTGAATTGGGGTCAAGGGTAACGAGATTGAGTTGGGGTCAAGAAGGAATTTCTTACTATTTTTATTGCTTGAAATGTTTACAGTGAAAACACATTAATATAGTATCTTGCACTAATACATGTTCTCAAATTAAAATGACACTTAGTAAGTTCCCTGTGTGAAAAGCTGTGGAAATCCCCAAATCTATAATCTGTGGTCCCTGTGCTAAAGGGCTTATAATCTGATGGCCTGTAAATGCAAGAACAATAAAATATTATATATATTATGGTGGACAGTTGTACCTGTCACAGTGGGAGCTTAAAGGAGGAAAGGATCAATTCTACCTTTGCATGCATGGTGGGATAAGGAAAGGCGCCACAGAAGCAGCAACGCTTCGGCCAAGTCTTAAAAGATGAGTCATGTTAAATTAATTAAACCAGGAGGCCTTCGGACTGCTGTGGCTCTAGGCCGTGGCACCTGCATAAGCAAACCACCACCTAAGCCCATCAATGCCCCAAGGTTTTAAAATCGAAACCCAAGTGCAAGCAGTCACAAACAGCCAACCAGGCTTTAAGTTAGAGCCAATCAATAATCTCCTTCCTTTGCTTCTGCCTTTTCTCTCTAAAAGTCCTTCCCTGAGCTCCTGTCATCAGAGTACTCCTAACCACTCTCCTGTTCAAATCAATACATGCTCAAATAAATTCAAAAATTTTAATATGCCTCAGTTTAAGATTTAAGAGTAGGTAGTTGCCAGCCCACTGGGGTGTGGGGGCAGGGCAGAGTGGTGAACACTGGGAGGGAGGCTGGGTGGGAACCAGGGCAAGGAGACGTGTTTGGCCTCTTTGGGAATTGTGTAACTGCGCCAGATGTTCGAGAAAAGCAAGACAGAAGAGCAGAGGGAAGAGGCAAATCCAGAGCTTGGGGCATGAAGAGTAAGCCTTCTTGTTCAGGACATCACCAGGAGAGAGGGTGTCAGCAGGCACCATGCATGGTGCTGGGTCTGCCTGTCCTTCCACAAACATGCAGGGAGATCCTCAGGAGAAAGGGGTTTGCTCTGAGTATAGAGTTGACTAGACTAAATCCAGTGCCAGCACATAGTAGCTGTGCCATAGTCCCCCCCACGGGACCCTGCCCAGCCCTGAGCCCGCGTGTCCTCATTCTGAAACAGACGCAGCAGGTAGAACTCCCTGGAAGTTCCTGGTATATGGGGGGTGGGGGGGTGTTGTGAAATACACAAGGCACCCCGCACACCACAGCAGAAGAGCCCACAGCCCTCTCCCATACCCCTTCCTCCTTCCCTTAGGCAGAGCATTCCTGCTCACAGACCCTCCTCCCTTTCCCTCCCCACCCCGAGGTCAAGACTGAAAGGCCAGGGGAGAGCCTGTGCTCCCGCAGGGGGAAGCGGGAAGTCAGTGTGGGAAAGGGCCAGGAGTGGCAAGGATTTCCTGACTCTGGGGATGAGAAGCTGGTGGCGGCAGAGATCTGGGCCAGCTTCCTGACCCCAACCCTGCTCCCCGTGGGAGCTCTGGTTTCTCTCTGGCTGTTTCTGGAACGGTGCCTGCAAATCCTGCAAATATTTCTCTCTGGTTTCATCTGTGCTTTCAAAACCTCTGCACTAAAATGCTCTAAACTACTGTGAACTAAGAACCCAGCTGGCTCCTTGTTTAAAAGGTCACCTTAAAATGCTTACGAGCAAAGAAATCCAGCTCTCCCCTGAACCCATGCCCCTAATAATAACACATGTGGGGACTCGTCTCCAGGTTGTACTTTTCAAAAATGTCTTCACTGACCTAATCTCATCTGATTCTCGAAAACTGGTGTTACCAATGCCAGGTTGCAGATGAAGAAACCGAGGCTCAGAGAGTCTGCGTCTTACAGAGATTATCAGTGGCAGGAATGAGATCATTTCAGGGCCCTTGCCCTCCATTGGGGCAGGACCCAGCCCCCACAGCCATGGGGAGTGGGGGCCAAACCCCCTCTGGACAGCTCCGGTGCGAAGGGAGCCCCGGCCCGAGAGGCACACAGTGCAGGCAGGACGCCATCTGCCCCCATCACCTGCGTGACCCTGGACAGGTGCTCTCAGCGGCTGTTTCCTCTTGGTGACATGGGAATGATGGCTTCTGGAACTTCACACAAACCAAAGACGAGGCTGAAGAGAGCACTTTCTGCACACGGTCAAGCAGCCGTATAGAGGGACACGGATGGTGTGGGTGTCCTGGGCGCCATTATCGTCCATAGCAAGCTGCTTCACTGGCTCATTGGAGGCTTGTTGGAGGCCTGAGGTTACGTGGAGAGCCCGGGTCAGTGCCTGGCACAGAGTAGGTCCTCAGTCGGTGACAGTTACTCTCATTCTGTGTGGCAGCTTAGTCTCTTCCCAGCTGGCCTCCAGCTTTATGGCCCCCGGCTCCCATCCAGGATCCCCGGCGTCAGCTGGAGACAGCCTGGTTTGGATCTCACGGCTGAGCTCCACAGAAGAATTGGTAACTTAACACGGCCGGCGGAGTTAAGTGGTCCCACCCCAGACCTCAGAGAGAAACCGGCGGACCCGAGCCCTGGTCCGCTGCACTCAGAGGGAGTCCGTGTGGTGAAATACCACACGTCTGCACCTTGGAATTTATGAGAAATCCCTGTGCTCCATGCCTCATCCTCCTTCCCTTCTACAGGTCTTAGCGTGGCCTCTGTGGCTCGGGAGCAAGATCAGCGTGAGTGTCTGAGACACAGATCCATCCCTCTGACAGGAATGGCTTTGCTATTTGGGGAGGCTCTTAAATTCTCTGCTTAAATGAGGCTTGGGAACTCTTTAGACTTTTCCCTATTCATGCCCCAATTAGCAGGAACAATCAAGAGTTCTTTCTGTTTGCTCCTCCTCAGGCAGGGCCAGGCTGGAGGTGTCCCGTTAACAAGCCCCGGTGAGGTGATTTTGGGGGTGGTAATGCGTCTTTTCTCTTGACCTTAGAATTGAAGGACTGCAGAACCGTCATTGAACACTTACTTATTGGGCCCTCCTTTGAGCTAGAAACTAGGCTGGATTCTGGTAATACATCGGTAAAAACAGGGTCCCTGGCCTTAAGGAATTCAGTTTGCTCCAGGATGCTAATAATTAGCCAGGCAAGTGTAGTTCGGTGGGTTAGGGGTTCTAGAAACATGGAAAAGAGGAGTTTTACTCAGTTTCCATGGGGGCGGGGGTCAGGAAATGCTTGGGTAAAGAGTGGGAGGGAAGAAGGTAAAGATGTGATGCATCAGAACATTAAAGGGAAAAACAGAGCTAAGAGGAGCCGCAGGAACCTTAGCAGCCGTAATAAAACTAGGAGCAACTGGGACATACAAGCAAGGAAGGAGATAATTGAAGGGGAAGTGGTCAGTAGGGAGCTACAGACTGAAATGTGTTTGCTAGATTTGGCTATCAGGTGGATGGAAACACCCAAGGGAGCAATTTCACTGGAGTAGTGGAGGGAACCCCAGATGTCCGGGGTTATGAATGGAGGGGGCGGTAAGGACCCCTCGCTCTTTCTAGAAATCTGGCTGGTAATAATATGGCACAGGAGCTATTTCTATTCTTATTTGAAAAGATTTATAATACTAATGTTGTTGTATTGGCCGAAGGGAAGAAGAACAATAAGGCAGGGGCTGGGGTACGTGTAAGCTTGGGCAGAAGGCGTGTTTTAATCAGAGAGTCTTGAACATATTTAAATCCTGGTGAGAGGGTGAGATGGGAAGAGAAAGGACTAGAAGGATGATTAAGGGAAGAGGCAGGGAAAGGGATTTGTCTTAAGGAGCAGGAGGGACAATTTTTTTGAGAATGGAAAAAAGAGGAGATGGATGAACGTTTGTTAAGAATGAGGACGGGGGGGCGCCTGGGTGGCTCAGTCGGTTGAGCCGCTGCCTTCGGCTCAGGTCATGATCTCAGGGTCCTGGGATCGAGTCCTGCATGGGGCTCTCTGCTCAGCAGGGAGCCTGCTTCCTCCTCTCTCTCTCTCTCTGCCTGCCTCTCTGCCTACTTATGATCTCTCTCTGTCAAATAAATAAATAAAATCTTTGAAAAAAAAAAAAGAATGGGGGCGGAAACTGGATGGAGAGCCCCTTCGGTGGTCTCTACCCTCTCTGTCGAGTAAAGGCAAGGTTGTCAATGGAAATGATGGCCAGAGGAAAATTCTCAAGCAGCTACTGGAGGGAAGAGAAAAGGCAGAGCAGTATGGTGTGTAGTTTCGAATTGGGCAAAGAAATGCCAGTCCCGCTCTCAGCCCTGCATTCAACATGGTCCAGAGGAAGGGACGACCTTGTCACTGGTACCAATGTTCTCTGTGTGATAGCCATGGCCTGGGACTGAGCTGCTCAGTACAGGCCTATGAAAGGCTTGCCAGATAGCACAGATAGCACTTTGGAATTGGAGACCTCGTATTCATCTGCAGTGACCTCCACCTGCCCTTGAGTAATGGTGGTCTCTTGCCATGTTTTGAAGTCCAAGAATAAGAAGGGAGAAATTAGATGGACCTAAATCATCCAGAGTCGGGGTTCTGCCAGGTGAGGGCCAAAATAATGGCAACAGGATAGGAGAATTGGAAGTGTAACCAGAAAGCTAGTGGTGGTCCACGGGATCCACACTGAGGCGTGGAGCATGTGAAGGCAAGCTGCGAGATGGGAGGTGGGGAGAATGCAGGAGTGGGAGCTTCAGAGGAGGAGCTGAACGGGTGAGGTGCACACATGAAAGCCAATGTTCAGGAAGGAGGAAGATTGAGATATGAGGTTACAGTGTGGTGTATAAGAGCTAGGAGTGGCCATGCTCCTTCTGCTCGAAGAGCTCCAGGTCATCACAAGGTCCAGTTGTGGCCATGGAGGAAGAAGCTTACGTGGGGTGGAGGTGAGTGGAGATGACACTGCTAGGGATGTGAGTGGGGGTCGCCACCCCCACCCCCACACCCCCGCCCCGCAGTGAGGCTGAGCGTCCCTGGTGGTGGCCTGATGGGAATGATGAGAATGCATGGGCTCAGATGTGAGGTCCTCAGTGACTCTTTGTGTCTGACTCTCTGTCTGTCTGAAGTCCGTAAAAGTATTGAAAGTGTTTCGTGTCCTTCGCATGACAAACTTTTGTTACTTGATGGCGGTATTTCAGAAAAGTGCAAAGTTAGGAAAAGCTTGTCCTTGGAGCACTCAGCTGTTTTCTGTGCAGATTGGGTTTTTGACTCTAGCCCTGCATCTAGGACCTTTATGCAGAAGTTAGAATGTGGATATCTCTTTTATTTCACTACACCGAACCCGAGATGGGAGGCTAAGACGGAAATGCAAGCGTTTGCGCGTGGGGAGGGCTGAACCGGACGTGAAGAGCCAGAGAGCAGCAGACAGAGCCACTGAAGACCCTTCGACCAGACTCACACGACGGTCTCCTACCACAGGATGCCCTCCTTGTCCCGGAAATCACTGACGACCTGCCTGGCAGGTTCTGTCAACACCCCAAAGAGGATGCAGCAGGAGAGCCCCTGAGGTCCCTTCCAGTTCTGAGAGCATCCTTCCAGAGTCTGGCGCTTCTAAGGCTGATGACCACACTGGTCGTGCATCTGGTGAATGAGGAGCTGGAGAAAGCTGGCCACCAGCTCTCCGGAAAGATGGCGGCCCCCATGCTTGCCTTACCGGGCATAGGCGAGGCTTCCGAATGAGGAAATTCACTTTTGGAGAGGATGTTGAAGACAGGCGGGGCCTTTCAGCAACGGGTGGGTTTCCTCTGCTGGCCAGCACGGCCCCGCTGCTGGGCTCCCCCACGGTGGGAGAGGCACAAGGCATAGAGCATGGGTTCTCCATGCTGCTCTGCAGGGATGGCAGCAACCCCAGGGAACCTGTGAGAAATACAGTTCTCAGGCCCTCCCCAGACTGTCTGAGGCTGGGGCCCAGAAGTCCTTGTCGCAACAAGGCTCCCAGGTGAATCTGATGCCGGCCATAGAGCGGACCTCACTGAAGGGTGTGGAGAGCTCAGCCCCATGTAGCACATTCGCCTCCATTCAAAGTCCAGCTCTCTCACCTGGGTGACTCTGGGCGTGTTACCCAGTCGCTCTAGTGCCGGGTTTCCCGTGGGTAGAACGGCAAGCACTTCTTTGTAGGTTTTCAGAGGACTGAAGGAGGAAATATTTGTGAAGAACTTGGTACGGCACCAAGCCCATGACAAGCACTCAGGGAATAATCATAACAACAAGCAGCTATCACTCTGAGGCCGGAGGTGGCCGGCGGGCTTTTCCACACTGTGCGCCTAGAACGGCCCTCTTCAGATCTGTGTCTTCAGCTCCCAGGTTCCTGGCTCTTCTCTCCCCCAGGGACTGCACAGACCAGGCCTCCTGGCTGATGCTTGGCGGCTTCACGGTGCAATTCTGCCCACACTCAGCTGCCCTGTTGGGTCCGCAGGGTAGAGAGCTGTCGGCCTGGCCTAGAGCAATAAATTGGTGGCATGGGTAGACCGGCTCGTGTTCCCCACAGGGCTGCAAGCCAGTGGTGTGACTGCCGATGCAGTAACCAGCGTGCGTCCTGGGGGGGGGGGATCGGACTTCGGGTCTGCTCAGAGTGGCGTTTGCTTACTGCTGCCCAAGGAACTACCGCCTGCTTTTTACGACATGGTCTCTGAGGGATTCGGAGTGCTCGACAATTCTGTCACAGGATGTGTTCTTTGATGACGAGGTGAGACACGGAGTTCTCGGGAAGTTTAGAGACTCGTCTGATCTGAGGTGTTGCAGCCAGTAGGCCGTCCTTTGGGTGTTATAACCCACTTGTCCTGAATCTGGTCCAGCGCGCCATCAATGACACCACATGGCTTTCCCTAAAGTGGACATGAAAGCTCCTCCAAACCAGGTGACTTGAGCTCCAGAAAGTCTGCATTCTTGTCTGAAATTCCCTTTTCTCTACTGAAAATCATGTCTCTTGCTGCTATGTGACATAATTTTCTCTGGTGCAGGTCCCCTTTGAGGAGAAGGAGCCCTTGGGACAACAAAATATGAAATTCCTTCCCTGCTCCTTGAGTCTGGGTCAGCATCTGCTCCCCTGACCCCCTGGCCCCTGGCTCCCTGGAGAGCTTAGGACGAGTCGGGCCAGCCACGGGAGATGGGGCAAAACAATGACCCCCTGGCAGGGGTCCCTCTCTGATATTTCTGTGTGAACTCAACATCTACTATGGATAGGAACCCGTTTTTACTGGGCTTCTGCAATCATTTCCTCTTTAAAGTATATATAGTAATGACGTTTCTGGCCTGACTTCATCCCCACCTTGATGTGGGGATCTGGCTGGGTGGCAGGGTTGAGGGGTAGGACTTGGCCTTGAAGTGGAAGAAAGGGACACTGTCTTGTCTTTGGACCAGATGTTGGCCTCCAGCAATATGCCAAAACCAGAGTCAAGGTTCCCAGGCTCCTTACCACCCTCTGGTCAGACTGTGGGGAAGAAAGGCAGGAACTGAAGGCTGCTGATGGCATGTGCAACCTCTTCAGTCTCCTGCTTCTCCCAAACACACACCCATTATTCAGTGTTCTGGCTCAAAAAGCCCAGGAGAGCCGGCTTCAGGTGGTTCTGCAGTGAGCGTCTGACGCAGGTTGGTCAGGGTGGAGGGGACACCTGAGATTGGCTGCAAACCTAAATGCTGTGGTCTGGCTGCTGCTGGACACCCCTGGTTAGCAGGCCGTCCTGTGTCAGGGATCTTGGAGTCTGTACCCAGGCCTCTGCCGGGGCCTGCCGGGCCATTGCCACAACAACTCCCCACTACGGCTGTTAGGAAACCCCAAGCCTGCTTCTTCACAGACCAGAAGGAAGGCAGCTTCAGAGCTGGGCCCTGTTTCATTCCAAACTTTGTCCCTGTCTCTGTCAGCTCAGGCTGCCCTAAAAAGTCCGGGTGGTTTAAATAGAAATTTCTTTCCCCACAGTTCTGGAGGCTGGGAAGACCATAGTGCTGGCCAGTTCAGTTCCCTGTGAGGGCCATCTTCCTGACTTGTAAAAGGCCTCGCTGTATCCTCATGAGGTCTTTCCCCAGGGAGTGTGCTTGGGAAGACACAGAAATTCAGCATGTGCATTTTGGGGGGGACACAACGTTCAGACTGTAACAGCCCTAGTCCTTTCAGGCTGGGGAGTGCGATGTGGCTGGGGAGACTCGTCTTCTACGTTTTCTACCATCCCAACTTTACAGTTACTTGGACTTCATTGAGAACATTCTAGCAAATGTTAAAAATGCCAGCTTTAAAAATAAAACTTGATTGTAGTCATTGATCCATTTTTAAATACATAGCAAAGCCCTTAAGTTGAATCTGGGTGAAAGAGAAAGTGTTGTCACGTAGGTCAGACGCACATCCTCCCTATGGAAGGGAACTCTCACAGAATAGGAAAGGAAAGAGGGAAGCAGCCCACCTGCTCAGATGAATTGAACGCAGCTGATTTTCACCTCAAACTCCTTCCTTCTTAGAGTCCTGGAGGTGGGGAGCAGCTTAATCAGCCATGGGGTGGGGGGGGGCGGTGGAGAAGCAACTGGGCAGAGGGCAGGAAACTCCAGATTAATGGCAAACTTTTAGCCAAAGAGATTTGATATTCTGAGCCTGGGGGCCCCAGCGGTGAAGTTCATCGCCCCCATGAGGCTGCACCTTTCTGGGCTCTGCCTTCTGGCCTCCCCTGCCTCTGTGGCTGCTCTCTCAGAGCAGGAGGGAAGGAGAGCCAGGAGCTCGCTGGGACTGGGAAGGGAGCCCCCACCTCCAGGAGGTGTGATGTCCAACGGAGCTGTCACACTGAGCCCAGGGAACATGACTGATCTCTGCTGTCAGCCGGGCTTGCCTGGGGGAGATGCCCCTCCTGCCGCCGTGATGGATGTGGTCATTCTGGAAGGATTTCTTGAACATCTGTTACATGGGGGCACTGGGCTGGCATTAGCTGAATGCACAGAGCCTGTCATTAAGGGCTCGCAGTCTAGAGAGGGCAGTGTGTCCAGAAGCAATTTAACCCAGTGCAGAGAGAAATGCAGCAGGAGCAAAGGAGAACAAGAAGCAAGCAGCCTAGGAAGACTTTCAGGAGGAGGCAACACCTGCTGGTTGTCTTCACGGAGGGCAAGGCTTTGCAGAAAGAGTGAAGGGAGAGGGTCAAATAACATCACAGTGTATAACTGTGGTGCATCTCTTAAATGCAACAAAATGATTTGCTGAGAGCGACTGAGCTCTGAGGAATAAGAACTAGAGCTAGTTTTCTGTACTGTGTGTGTGTGTGTCCATAACCACAGAGTATGAAATGTTCCCCCAGTGCCCTCCTAATGGAAGGCTGTCCAGGAGCAATTATCCAAGCTGACCGAGTGCCCGCCGTCATCCTGCTGCTCTCCTTGCCAGCTCCTCTTCCTCCTGGGGACTGGATTCACCCCCAGTCTCTGTGCTCCCACTCACCTTGCCGGCCTGGGCGTCCCAGTGAGACGGGATCTGCCTGGAATTCCTCCTGGCCCTGGCGTCCCAGACAGACCAGCAGCCGCCATGTACCCTGTGTAACGGCGCCCCCTGCAGGCACCTGGGCAACCCTGCTGTTCCTAACACTCCGCATGTTCCCGAGGACCAGCGGCTCTGTTCATGGCTCTACAGACTCCCAGCTCCAAGGAAGCCTAGAGTGTGGTTTCTCCAAGTAATGGAGGAGCTACCGCAGGGTCTGAGCAGGCGGCCCTGGGCGCCCCAGCCCCCTCCAGCCACAACTGCTCTGTCTTTTCTGTGGTACACGACTCCATGGACGATGTCATCAGAAGGTCACAGTTCTGCTGTGGATCTAGAAGGATTTTACCAACCTCCCCTGATGCTAGGCAGAGGAATAAGCACTTCTGAGCTGAGGGCTGCCTGGAAGATTCATTCTCATCTCTACCTCGTCCTGCTGGCCCTTTCCTGTTCACCTCCCTGCCCGCACTGCCCTCACACCTGCCAATTCTTTATTATCTGCTAATATCTTATTTTATGAATATCACATAGCCTCGCAGCCTCACGACAATGGCTAGGGTAGAAAACTGCCTGTTCGCCATTTCCCCATTTCCTTGGTACGATTTCATACCTATGTCTGTGTGGTTTATATCAGTGGGTCTCTCGAGTGAGCCTCAGAATCATCTGGAAGGCGTGTTAAAAAACACAGATTGCTGGGCACCGCCCCTGGAGTTCCTCACTAGGTCTGAGGTGGGGGCTCAAGAATTTTCATTTCTATCATGTTTCCAGCTGTTTCTGCTGCTTCTGGTCCAGGGAACCACACATGCAGAACCACTAGTTTACAGGGATACAATCTAAAACTAGCACAAATCATTCTTGAGGTCCTGAAACACAGATGAACTTAAGAACACAAGGGAAAAGTGACACTGAGTGGTGGATGGTAACTTCGCTCAGCTGGAGGACGGCTTCAAGGAGTGAGGGCTGAGCAAGAAGAGGGATCAGGAGAGGTAGGGACTGCAGGGGGGGGGAGGTGAAGTTAAAGACCGCATGTGACGTCACGTTGTAGGAACTCAAACTGTGCTAGGTTTGAGTTGTCATAAGCATGACAACTTCATGATAATAGCTTGTTATAAAGCTATTGAGCATGGAAGGTGGTTTTAAAATATGATCACATATGTTCACTCATTCGCTTATCCCATAAAATATTTGTGTCTAACAGGGTCGCCTGGGTGGCTCTGTCGGTTGAGTGTCTGACTCTTGATTTCAGCTCAGGTCCTGATCTCAGGGGGATCGAGCCCACATCGGGCTCCACACTCAGGGTGGGGTCTGCTTGTCCCTCTCCCTCTGCTTCTCCCCTTGCTCGCACTTGCTCTCACTGTCTCCCTCTCTTTCAAGTGAATAAATAAAATCTTTAAAAATAAATTTGTGTCTACTATTTCCGGAGCACCTGATGGGAGCACTCACTGTGGATACAAAGACTTACCCTCCCTGCCTTTGAGTTGTGCTTAGTAGTAGGCGAGCAAAATGAATGCATTCGGTAGGGTGATGCTTGCGGTGTATGTGGTATTATTTTTGGCAGGGGTGGTGTCTATCTGTCTGCCAGGCCCTACCTATGTTCCAGCCATAGGCATAAGCACTTTCCAAACCTGGTCTTATTTCCTCCCCAGCAGCACTAGGAGACAGGCATGATGATGCCGATTTCAGAGACGGCGAGCCCAACTTGTCCACCATCCTCAGCTTACAGCTAAGTGGCAAAGCAAAATTCACACCCGAGTCTGTCCGACAAGGTTGGCGAAGGCCTTCCAACAAAAAAAGCAGCATTTCAAGTTTGAGACACGAGTCCACAGGATGAAAACTGCTCGTTTTAGCGAGCAGAAAGGTTAAGGAATGCAAAGGCTGCTTGGCTTTCCAGAGCCGGCCAGGAGTCCGCTTTGGAGTGTGACGAGGGCGGTCCGGGGAAGGGGTGAGGAGCGCGAAGTTGGCCAGAGGCCAGCCGGGCGCACATGAAGAACAACGGGATCATCCTTCAACACACATGCTGTCGTCTTGGAAAGGCTGGGTTCAGAGTCAGAAGAGAGTCGATGAGGCACCAGCCAAAGAAAATCATGATTTGAAAAGACTCCAGAGGGAGAAGCTCTTGCTAAAAGTTGGACTCCACAGATGGATTGGCTGAAGCCCTTTTTTGTATTTGCAAATGGAAATTCTGTTACTATGGCCACCTAGGAAGTCGCTCCAACCTTGTGACATCAGACGACTATTTATTATGCTCACAGAGTCTGTGGGTCAGGAATCTGGACAAGGCCTGGCAGAGACAGCTTGGCTTTGCTTCCTGATGGCCTCAGCTGGATCACTCCAAGGCTCAGGGCCTAACATCACTTGAAGGTTCTTTCAGATGCATGTTGGGTGGTAGATGCTGGCATGGGGGCCTCGGTCCCTCTCCATTCGGGTGTATCCATGGGGTCCCTCTGCCCTAGCTGCAGCTTCCTCACAGCTAGGGGCTGGGTTCCGAGGGTGAACATTCTGAGAGAGAGCACGAGTAGAAACCACAATGCTTTGTTTGATTTGACCTTGGAAGTCCTTCGGCATCTCACCTGTCTGTTAGGCACAAAGGCCAGCCTGGATTCCAAGCTTACTTGGTACATAAACATGGTAAGATTCTCGAAAATATGTGGGCCTGGAAATATTGCTTTGGTGACAACCGGAAAGTGCAATCTGAACAAAAGTGAACAAAAGAAATAGACTCCACACCAAAATCAATCTATAAACATACTTTAGACTTCCCTCTGATCCAGCCGAGCTGTGCAGTCATGACTTGGAATCCTATAGACAATGTACACACACACACACACACACACACATATTCTGACTCCTGCTTCCTTATCTCCTTTAGACTGCGTACAAATCAAGATTGTAGATTATCTTCAAAAATTAGAAATTCTGGGGACACCTGGGTGGCTCATTTGATTAAGTGTCTGCCTTTGGCTTGGGTCATGATCCCAGGGTCTTGGGATCAAGCCCCGCATCAGGCTCCCTGCTCGGCTGGGAGCTTGCTTCTCCCATCCCCTCTGTCTGCCACTCTCCCTCCTTGTGCTCTCTCTCTCTGTGTCAAATAAATAAATAATATTAATTTTTTTTTAAATTAGAAATTCTAGCAATATGAGCTGAAATTCTTTCATGCCAACATTTGCCAGAGCTGAGTCCGCTGCTTTCTCTGAACCAAGTATGTACTCTCCACCTGTCCTGTTCACTCAAGACCCTATCACTTGGGTGTTTTCCATGAATTTCAGCCTACTTTGTAAGGTGCCTGGCCCCCACGATATTGAGTTTCTGATCCCTGGCATAGAGGATTTTGCTGTCCCTTGTCTGACCAGCTAATGGTAAGTAGCAGAAGAGATCAGATCTCCACTGAGCTATGAATATAGAAATATTAATTGAAATCATTCCATTCAGTACACACTTGAATTGGTTACTATGTCTACTTATGTTTGTCCTAAGTTTGCCTAAGAGATTATAATAAAAATATTATTTCCTCTTAGCTCTAATGGTATTTTATTTGAACAAAGATTGAAGGAGGTTTGGGGTTTGGGGTAAATGACTAGTATCAGGACCTCTGTGTTGCCAGAGGTGAAGGAAACTCATTAGATGAGCCTAGAATAAGACTTCACTCACCTGGGATCAAGGCTGAGGGGTTCTGTGAGCCCCCGAAATTTTAACTCATAACTTGTGTTATGCACAAGAGAATGAACATATATTTATATGGATTTCTCCTAAAGTCCTTGACCCCAAAAGGTTAAGAATTTCTGTAATGTCTTCCAAAACTTCCAGAGACAGAAAATCAGGGTGGTGACAATGAGACTTCAAGGGCATTTGTTGCAGGGGAAAGCTGAGAAGGATGCCCAGGAAGAGAGCAGAGGCCAGACTTGGCAAGGGGCAGGCACAGTGCCAATGTGGGCCCAGAAGCTAGAGAAAACCTCTGTGAAACTGCTCTTGTCAAGGTCATCAATAATTTCCGTGTTGCTGAATCCAATGGTCAGTTCTTGGTCCCACCTTACTTGATCTACAAGCCACTTACCCCAACTGAACCTTCCTCCTCCTTGAAACACTTCCTTTATTTGGCCCCCAGAACTCCAAGTTTCCCTCGATTTTCCCCTAGCTACTCCCTGTTAATCCCCTTTGCTGGGTCCTCATCTTGGCCCTGACTTCTAAACTTTGGAAGTTCCTAGGACTCCTCTATAGACATTGACTTCCTTGGTTATATTGTCTAGTCTCACGGATTTAAACAACATCTATATCCTGAAGGTCTCCAAATTTATCTCTCTTTATATCTGACTTTCCCCTTTTTTTCAGAACTCCATACTTAGATGTTTAACTGCCTACTCTATGTTTCCACTTGGATGATTTAAAAGGAGTCTGAGACTCTCCAAGACTGAGCTCTTCTTTCTTTTCCCTGACCTTCCCTCTCCCCCAGTCAATTCCTCTCTCAGGCTTCCCCGTCTCAGTGAAAGGGACCTCTAGGGAGATCTGGAGGAGAGCCCTCTCTTGCCTCACCTCACCTCTCATGCTACCCTGAATTTTTCTTACTTAGGACTTTGATTGTTGGACAGCAAACAATCAAATCAGGAATCCTAAACAAGATCACCAGGCCAGTCCAGCCAGCACCTCCCATGGGGATTTGAGGTAGACAGAAAACCCCCAGAGCTCCCTGCTGTTCCACAAAATGGACCCCAATTGACACGTGACCAAAGACCAGCCCATCTTACTGGAAATCTCAATCACGGCAGCCTCCTAGAGGAGGCTTTGAGGAACAGAAACACAGAGGATGTGAACCTTTAGGTTGCACTTTTTTTTTTTTTTTTTTTTTTTTTAAGGAAAAGCTCGTTGGGGGAAAGCATGCATGAAGTGGAGGTTGTGAAGGTAGAATATGAATAAATCAAAAGAGCAACACAACTTGAAGCAAATTCAGGCTGAAGGGGAGACAGAAGGCAAGTCCCCTGAGGGATGGAGTCAGCTTTCTAATGGGCACGGGCCCCTCATGCAATTATTCCGTGAATAAGCGGCCACCAAAGAAAAAGGCCTAGTCGTGCTTCTCCATGAGTCCCAGCAAAACACTGAGCTGAGCCTTGTTTATAAAATGCCTCAAAGGACCAGATGACAGGCTAGAAGATATAATTGTTTCTGATTTCTCTGTAGTTCTGCCATGTATATTTATAATACAATTCGAGAGGCAGCTGGTTCCTAAAAGATGACTGACATGATGCCCGATGTCCTTCCTGTTCCGAAGAGTTGTTTCCACACAGCCCCAACCCTAGTGGCTCTAGATCTCAGCATTTAGGAACCAGGTGAACGTTCTATCTTTATGAATGTCCTCTCTCATGCCTGGCTGGAAGCAAGTTCTCCCTTGTCTCTGCTCTTTTCACACTTTATCCAGCCCTCAACTACAATTCTCATGATTGGGACACCTGGGTGGCTCAGTTGGTTAGGCATCTGACTCTTGATCTTAGCTCAGGTCTCCATGTTAGGTCATGAGTTCAGATCCGAAGTGGGCTCCACACTGGGTATGGAGCCTGCTTTAAAAGAAAAGAAAAGAAAATTCTTATGATCTTCTACCCTTCATGATAGTTATTTCTTGTGCCCATACATGAGCTCATCTTAGAGTTTGGCCTTGTGGAGGCTCTTAGAGTTTGGTCTTGTCTTGTGGGGGGGGTGTGAGAGCTAAGGCTCATTCGTCTTTGATTCTTTGGCATTCTCCGTAGTGCCTGTCCCCACAGATGCTGAATGAAGGTTGAGCAAATGAAAGAATAAAAAGAAACAGTTGAGCTGGAGAATGTCTCTCGAAGTGCTCATGGTAAAAATAGCTACCATTTTGGGTGTTTGCGATGTGGTAGGCTTTAAGCTCACAACTTTGTGTCTAATTCTAGCGCCAGACAGAATAGATGCCAGCCACGGGGAAGGGTATGACGTGTTCCTTGAAGCCTCCTGCCAGTCTGTTTGAAATGTCTATGAGATGTCTTTGAATAGGATCAATTGAAAGGCAAAATTTCAAAGACAGATGTGGTGACGGGAGACACGGCATCTTAATATTAGTATGTTAATTTTGACTGAGAACTTACTAATTTTTTAAATTCCTTTTCAAAAAAAGATTTTATTTATTTATTTGACAGAGACAGAGCGAGAGAGGGAACACAAGCAGGGAGAGTGGGAGAGGGAGAAGCAGCAAGCTGAATGCGGGGCTCGATCCCAGGACTCTGGGATCATGACCTGAGCTGAAGGCAAAAGCTTAACAACTGAGCCACTCAGGTGCCCGCGAACTTACTAATTTTTAATTAATTATTTAATTGTTGTCTTAGTTCATTTGGGCTGCCAGAACAAAGTGTTATAGCCCAGGTTGCTTATAAACACCGGAAGTTTATTTCTCAACACTCCTAGAGGCTAAATGTCCAAGACCAGGATGTCAGCATGGCCAGGTGAGCGCCCTCTGTGGGGCTGCAGACTTGTCCTTCTAGAACAAGGCAGAGGGAGTGAGGGAGCCCTCTGGGGTCTCTTGTATAAGGTGTCTAATTCTCTTCCAGAGGCCTCTTCCTTCATGAACTAATCGCCTGCCAGAGGCCCCCTTTTGTTAATCCTATCACCTCAAGGAGCAGATTTCAACTCAGGAGTTCTGAAGGGAACACATTCAGACCACAGCGATCGCTAATGAATATTGCCTAAGAACTTAGTATTGCCAAAGCTCTGTTCTTGGTGCTTTGCAGGGACCATTTCTACAACAATCCTGTGAGCTAGGTCTCACAGTCATCCTTTTATAAATGAAGAAACTATATAAAGTGGTCTCTTTCCCTGTTCCCACAGCTAGTAGGCAGTGGATTCGGGCTCTAGCCCTAGCACCCGAGCTCCTAACCAGTCTCCTGCTGCTGTCATTTCCCAGATGCTTGCATTCATGCTGAGGCCACGTCCTTCCTGGGCTCTTCCCAGCCCACAACGAGGCATGGCCAGTGTAGACCAGCCTGGCCGGCCAGGTCTGTCCAGGGCAGGCTCCTCTTGGGGGGTGGATACTTGCCCTGGGCCTCCCTGTGGGACTGATTGAGACTCCTTAGAGGTCACTGTGGTCAGAGGCTCCTCTCACCCGAGCTCCCTCCTTCCCTCTCTCCTCTCACGGGGATCAGACATGCCCACTCCCAGCTTCTCCCTTGACCCTTGATCCTTCACAGGTGCTCCTCCAATCCGTCTCTGGCATGTCTGATACTGTCCTGGTGTTACCTTCTCAGAGGACCCAAACTGACTCACTGAGAGACAGAAAAGAAATGTGGAAAAAAAAAAATGACCCTTAGTCGGCCTTAGCTGCTATTAACAAAACACAGTAGACTGGCTTCCATGACAGACATTTGCTTCCTTTTTTTTTTTTTAAAGATTTATTTATTTATTTGACAGAGAGAAATCACAAGTAGATGGAGAGGCAGGCAGAGAGAGAGAGAGAGAGAGAGAGGGAAGCAGGCTCCCTGCCAAGCAGAGAGCCCGATGCGGGACTCGATCCCAGGACCCTGAGATCATGACCTGAGCCGAAGGCAGCGGCTTAACCCACTGAGCCACCCAGGCGCCCCCAGACATTTGCTTCTTTAGAGACATATCAACATCCAGCCACACCACACCACCCTCCTCCTGTTTTGACTATAATCTACTTAAGAAGATGAAACATATAGACAAGAAATTGTTAAGAAACCATTCAAGGTGGGCACCTGCGTGTCTCCGTTGGTTAAGCGTCTGCCTTCAGCTCAGGTCATGATCTTAGGATCCTGGCATTGAGCCCCATGGCAGGGTCCCTGCTCAGTGGGGAGACTTATTCTCTCTCTACCCCTCACCCCTACTCATGATCTCTTTCTCTCTTTCATGCTCTCTCTCTCTCTCTCTCTCAAATAAATAAAAATAAAAAAATAATTGAAGGCATCCTATGATTTCTGAAATGTTTTGAATTTATAATTCCCTCTTTTTTTCTAGAAGGGTTCTAGAGTGCTTACAAAAATACATAGGAGCCAAAAGCTAAGAGGAAAGGGTAAAGGGGATTCAGGCAAAGAGTAAAGAGGTCTGGAGCATGTCTAGGGAGAGAAATGTGGAGACTGAAAGGCACGTGCACAGATCTGCCTCAGAACTCTCCAGAGACCCGCACAGAGGAGCTTTGGGTCTTCGTAGGACTCACCAAGACTGAGGTAAAACCAACCTACTTCCTCCATAAAACGCCCTGCTTCTGTCATTGCCAAGCCTTGGTGCCATGGGGAATGTTCCCGGGTTTCCGGGTCAGGGAGGGTCATTGTGATGACACTCAGAGGGAGGTCCCAAACAACACCACTAAGAGCTACTAGCGGATGTTGCCCAGGGCTGCGTGTCCTGGTGGCTCTGCCTGGGGAAAGGCCCATTCAGAGCAGCTGTTCCCGGAGAGCATGTTCTGGGATTCAACCTCATTGGTCCCAGAACGCAGCCCTAGCACGATCTGCCTGATCC